>NC_053394.1:14181129-15410904 GCF_905171765.1 Bufo bufo | reverse complement strand
GGACGGATGAAATCAATTTCTGGATAAAACGTGGGGCAGAATGTGTTCTTCACAGCTCCTGGGCGGAAGAGGCATAAATAATTGTCAGCTCTGTGTCCTGGGGGTCTGCATGTAATTATGTGGCCTCCATAAATATACATGACTCTGAGAAATAAGGGCGAGGAGATGGGAGTTACGTCAGGGCAGGCGAGTCGCTACACTGTGTCAGGAATGTATCATTTCAGAGATCCTGTAATATTGGTTACTATGGTTATTAGTTTATATTAGGATTGAGTTTTCAGAGTGTTAACTCCACAATAGGAGTTAATACAGGATTTTCCTGAGGACAGTGGATCAGTGGATTGTCTTTGATTTTCCAGTTGTTGTGTTGGCTACTTTCACACTTGCGTTTTTTGCCTGATCCGTCATGGGTCAGCAAAAACGCTTCCATTTGTGATAATACAACTGCCTGCAACGGATCCGGTTGTATCATCTTTAAAATAGCCAGGACGGATCTGGCATTAAAACCATTGTAAGTCAATGGACGCCGGATCCGTTTTCTATTGTGTCTGAGAAAATGGATCTGTTCCCATTGACTTGCATTGTGGGTCATGCTGGATCTGTTATGCTCCGCATCCCATGCCGGACAGAAATTCACAGCATGCAGTATGGGAACACAACCAAACGGAGCGGAATGCATTCTGGAGCATTCTGTTCTGTTCACTTCAGTTTTGTCCCCATTGACAATGAATGGGGAGAAAACGGAAGAGTTTTTCTCCGGTATTGAGATCTTCTGCCGGATTTCTAGCCTTACCTTCCAGGAGCCTGTTCTTCCCCTTTTCCTGCCTGAAAATATCCATAAAGCAACTCGTCACAATTTTTTTTTTTTAATCATCTAGTGTAACTACAGCAAAATGAAAAGATGGAGGGGGAGGAGTGTGCAAAGAGCACTCCCTCGACTAATCGTCAAGGGGCCAGTCTCGCAGGTAGGGTCGTCTGGTATTTTCGGAGACCAGCACTGCAATACGCCACAGACGCCACCAACATGTGGTGAAACATTACAAACAGCAATTTGCATTCTTCATTCTGCAAGCGAAAACTTGATAGCAGAAAGACAGAAAGCTTCATATTATATTGTTGTACATCTGCAAACGTGTCACTAGTTTGTTTTCTAAATGTTGCAAGAAAAGTAGGTGAACTCTTTAGAATAACCTGGATAACCTGTGAATCAATCTGTTATCTAAGTCACAATCTGAGGCAAATTCAATGTAACAAAACTAATAACATAAAAACAGCTGCACCCTTATTGAGCACATTGAATACAATTCACAGTGCAGAAAGAGAAACTACAGGGAGTGCAGATTATTAGGCAAGTTTGTAATTTTTGAGGATTAATTTTATTATTGAACAACAACCATGTTCTCAATGAACCCAAAAAACTCATTAATATCAAAGCTGAATATTTTTGGAAGTAGTTTTAGTTTGTTTTTAGTTTTAGCTATTTTAGGGGGATATCTGTGTGTGCAGGTGACTATTACTGTGCATAATTATTAGGCAACTTAACAAAAAACAAATATATACCCATTTCAATTATTTATTTTTACCAGTTGAAACCAATATAACATCTCAACATTCACAAATATACATTTCTGACATTCAAAAACAAAACAAAAAACAAATCAGTGACCAATATAGCCACCTTTCTTTGCAAGGACACTCAAAAGCCTGCCATCCATGGATTCTGTCAGTGTTTTGATCTGTTCACCATCAACATTGCGTGCAGCAGCAACCACAGCCTCCCAGACACTGTTCAGAGAGGTGTAATGTTTTCCCTCCTTGTAAATCTCACATTTGATGATTGGACCACAGGTTCTCAAATGGGGTTCAGATCAGGTGAACAAGGAGGCCATGTCATTAGATTTTCTTCTTTTATACCCTTTCTTGCCAGCCACGCTGTGGAGTACTTGGACGCGTGTGATGGAGCATTGTCCTGCATGAAAATCATGTTTTTCTTGAAGATGCAGACTTCTTCTGTACCACTGCTTGAAGAAGGTGTCTTCCAGAAACTGGCAGTAGTAATGGGAGTTGAGCTTGACAGCCATCCTCAACCCGAAAAGGGCCCCACAAGCTCATCTTTGATGATACCAGCCCAAACCAGTACTCCACCTCCACCTTGCTGGCGTCTGAGTCGGACTGGAGCTCTCTGCCCTTTACCAATCCAGCCACGGGCCCATCCATCTGGCTCATCAAGACTCACTCTCATTTCATCAGTCCATAAAACCTTAGAAAAATCAGTCTTGAGATATTTCTTGGCCCAGTCTTGACGTTTCAGCTTGTGTGTCTTGTTCAGTGGTGGTCGTCTTTCAGCCTTTCTTACCTTGGCCATGTCTCTGAGTATTGCACACCTTGTGCTTTTGGGCACTCCAGTGATGTTGCAGCTCTGAAATATGGCCAAACTGGTGGCAAGTGGCATCTTGGCAGCTGCACGCTTGACTTTCCTCAGTCCATGGGCAGTTATTTTGCGCCTTGGTTTTTCCACACGCTTCTTGCGACCCTGTTGACTATTTTGAATGAAACGCTTGATTGTTTCGATGATCACGCTTCAGAAGCTTTGCAATTTTAAGAGTGCTGCATCCCTCTGCAAGATATCTCACTATTTTTGACTTTTCTGAGCCTGTCAAGTCCTTCTTTGACCCATTTTGCCAAAGGAAAGGAAGTTTCCTAATAATTATGCACACCTAATATAGGGTGTTGATGTCATTAGACCACACCCCTTCTCATTACAGGAGATGCACATCACCTAATATGCTTAATTGGTAGTAGGCTTTCGAGCCTATACAGCTTGGAGTAAGACAACATGCATAAAGAGGATGATGTGGTCAAAATACTCATTTGCCTAATAATTCTGCACGCAGTGTAGGTGAACCCTTTGTGTTAGTGATGAGCTCGGAAGTGTGGGTGTCACAGGTGCTCTGCACCGAGAGCCTTATTACTGGCAAATCTGTTCTCAAGAAAGATTGGTTAATGTGAACCTGGAAAACAACACTGCGCACAAACAACAAAAACGCATCTCTACTGTGAATCATTGTGAGGGAGCATGACAGTTGGGGCCAGTGGAGGGAGCATCATGGTTTTGGGCTGGTGGAGGGGGCATTATGGTTTGGGGCTGGTGGAGGAGGCATCACTGTTCAGAGCTAGTGGAGGGAAGCATCATGGCATGTGGCTGGTGGAGGACGCATCATGGTTTGGAGCTGGAGGAGGAACCATCATGGTTTGTGGCTAGTGGAGGGGGCATTGTAGTTTGGGGCTGGTGAAGGAAGCATCATGGCATGGGGCTGGTGGACAGAGCATAACGGTTTTGGGCTGGTGGAGGGGGTATTATGGTTTGGGGCTGATGGAGGAAGCATCATGGTTTTGGGCTGGTGGAGCGGGCATTATGGTTTGGGGCTGGTGGAGGATGCATCACTGTTCAAAGCTAGTGGAGGGAAGCATCATGGCATGGGGCTGGTGGAGGATGCATCATGGTTTATGGCTAGTGGAGGGGGCATTATAGTTTGGGGCTGGTGAAGGAAGCATCATCGTTTGGGGCTGGTGTAGGGGGCAACATGGTTTTGGGTGGCTTTGCTGCCTCAGGTCCTGGTTGCCTTGTTGAATCATTGAATGAACAATAAAGTACAAGTTATTTTAAAAGGAGAGTATAAAGGAAGCAACCCTGACCTGATGAAACAAGACAATGACTCAAAGCACAGAAGTAATTTAACTGAAATATGGTTAAGAAATAAATAAATGGTGTTTTAGAATGGCCAAAGCCTGACCATCACCCTATGGAGATGCTGTGAAGAGGACTAGGCATGAAAGGCATCCCAGAAATATTCACGACCTGAAACACATTTGCAAGGAGGAATGGAATGGTTGAAAATTTCCCATTAATGTTGTACACATCTGATTTGCAGCTACAGGAAATCTTTGATGGATGTATTTGCTGCTAAAGGGGATCTACAGGTTATTAATTTAATTAATTTAAGGGTTCACTTACTTCTTCTCCCTGCACTGCGGGCGGCTACTCAGTGTGCTCAATAAAAATAGTTTAATTATGTTTTGTTTATCTATAATTGTGACTTAGATAACAATCAGATCACATTTTATTAGTAATCAATGCAGAAATCAAGGTTATTCCAAAGACTTCACTTACTTTGTCTTGCACCATAAAATGTTACATATCATTCCAAATACATGAGTCTGCCCTCGTCCCTGAGCAGTTGCTTCCTATCACCTCTCTTGTACTGGATGGTTCTGGTAAATGAAGGATTACTTCTCTGGGCTGGTCAGATAATAAAGAGTTAATAGCCGCCCTGTGGTTGAAGCCTGTGAAGCGGCTTACGCGGGTAATTTGCAGCAATAATAACTTTATAAAGAAATTCCCTGGAAATGAAGGATATCACCTGCACAGCAGGACGCCTCTCCGTTCATATTACAGTGTAACATCCCTCAGCATCTTCCCAGGGACAATGCAAGACTCGGGGTCACCCTTCTATAGATGGGGTTACTCAGAGGCCCGGAACATCTCATTCATTGAGCTGACAGAAGCAGAATCACCACCGTCCTGTTATTCCTAATAAAACTTTGAAAGGCGCTTCCATCAAATAAACGCAGCTAATGCTCACCGTGACCGCACTAAGTCACGGCCGCCTGCGAAGGATTCTGCAAAAAGATATAAATAATGAGATTTTACCGGCCTGACATGTTCAAGGATTCCTTCTAGGTTGTGAGATTTAGATTTACACAGTGTGAGATAGCATTAATGTTGTTTACTTTTAAGAATTCATCTAAACCCTTTTTGAAACCGTCCACTGTTCCTGCTGTGACCACGTCCTGAGGACGTCTATTCCACAGATTCACGGTTCTTACAGTAAAGAAGCTTTGACGCTTCTGGAGACTGAACTTTTTCTTCTCCAGTCGGAGGCAGCGCCCCCTTGTCTTTTGAGGGCATTTTACATGGAACAGCTTTTCACCGTATGTTTTGTATGGCCCATTTATATACTTGTATAGGTTAATCATGTCCCCCCCCCTTAGACGTCTCATTAAGACTATGTAAGAAGGTACAAGGAATCATCGTGGATGATAGGTACGTGTCACCGAGGTTCCTGGCCTCGGTGGAGTAAGAGCCGGTTTTTATGTGTCAGCAGCAGTTGCTGTTTGACACCTTGAGATTTAGCATGGCTGTAATAGCTAATCCGGGACGGCTCTTACTGGGAGTAGTCAAAGTGTTGGGTGGGTGACTACTCCCCACGTTCCAGGCCGGGTTTTGACAAGCATAAAACCAGCCAGCACTGCCAGGTGGAGAGGATTACCTCCGTCTGACAGTGGAGCTCAGGAGGTCTGTGTGCTGGGATATGAGGCCTGTGGTGGGCTGGAGAGCTGAGACCCGTGTGTTAGGGGAACAGGCCGCCTAAAGCCTGTTTTTGAACTTTCTGAGGCAGAACTTCCACCAAGGTGGCTTTTGTTATATTAACTTGCCATTGGGTGTGAAGTAACACCAACACTGCAAAAGTGACGTTTTGTTTTTGGCATCATGTGTGAATAAACACTGAAGTTTGAATTACGAACTTGTACTTTGCCTCTGTACTGCACCTGCTTATCCGAACTACCAGAGCGAATCCCCACACTAAATAAATGTAATTCTTTTAATCTTTATAACTCAGACTCTCCAGACCCCTTATCAGTTTAGTCGCTCTCCTCTGTACTCTCTCCAGCTCCAGGGCGTCCTTTCTATGGACTGGTGCCCAGAACTGGACTGCATATTCCAGATGAGGCCGCACCAACGCTTTGTAAAGTGGTAATATTACATCCCTGCCCCGCGAGTCCATGCCTCGTTTAATGCATGACAATATCCTGGTGGCCTTAGAAGCAGCTGATTGACATTGTGCTGTTATTTAATCTACCATCCACAAGGACACCCAAATCCTTCTCTATAAGTGACTGTCCCAGTGTTACATCACCTAGGACATATGAAGCACAGAGATTATTACCACCAAGATGCAGAACTTTACATTTGACCGCATTGAACCTCATTTGCCAAGTTGATGCCCAATCACTCAGAGCGTCCAAGTCAGCTTGTAGTTTGAGGACCTCTTCCATAGACTGTACAGTTCTACATAGCTTAGTGTCATCTGCAAAAATACAAATGGTGCTATTAATCCCGTCCTCAATATCATTAATAAATAAATAAAATAATAGAGGGCCCAGCACTGAACCTTGGGGTCACCACTTATAACCTGGGACTATTCTGAATAGGAATCATTGACCACAACTCTCTGGACACGGTCCTTTAGTCAGTTTTCAATCCAATTACAAACTATACTTTCCAAGCCTATAGACCTTACTTTACTTATTAAGGGTCTATGAGGGACAGGATCAAAGCCTTTGCAAAATCCAGAAACACTACATCCACAGCCGCCCCTCTGTCCAGGCTTCTACAAACCGGATTCCAAAAAAGTTGGGACACTAAACAAATTGTGAATAAAAACTGAATGCAATGATGTGGAGATGGCAAATGTCAATATTTTATTTGTAATAGAACGTAGATGACAGATCAAACGTTTAATCCGAGTAAATGTATCATTTTAAAGGAAAAATACGTTGATTCCAATTTTCGCGGTGTCAACAAATCCCAAAAAAGTTGGGACAAGTAGCAATAAGAGGCTGGAAAAAGTAAATTTGAGCATAACGAAGAGCTGGAAGACCAATTAACACTAATTAGGTCAATTGGCAACATGATTGGGTATAAAAAGAGCTTCTCAGAGTGGCAGTGTCTCTCAGAAGCCAAGATGGGTAGAGGATCACCGATTCCCACAATGTTGTGCAGAAAGATAGTGGAGCAATATCAGAAAGGTGTTACCCAGCGAAAAATTGCAAAGACTTTGCATCTATCATCATCAACTGTGCATAACATCATCCGAAGATTCAGAGAATCTGGAACAATCTCTGTGTGTAAGGGTCAAGGCCGTAAAACCATACTGGATGCCCGTGATCTCCGGGCCCTTAAACGACACTGCACCACAAACAGGAATGCTACTGTAAAGGAAATCACAGAATGGGCTCAGGAATACTTCCAGAAACCATTGTCAGTGAACACAATCCACCGTGCCATCCGCCGTTGCCAGCTGAAACTCTACAGTGCAAAGAAGAAGCCATTTCTAAACAAGATCCACAAGCTCAGGCGTTTTCACTGGGCCAGGGATCATTTAAAATGGAGTGTGGCAAAATGGAAGACTGTTCTGTGGTCAGACGAGTCACGATTCAAAGTTCTTTTTGGAAATCTGGGACGCCATGTCATCCGGACCAAAGAGGACAAGGACAACCCAAGTTGTTATCAACGCTCAGTTCAGAAGCCTGCATCTCTGATGGTATGGGGTTGCATGAGTGCGTGTGACATGGGCCGCTTGCATGTCTGGAAAGGCACCATCAATGCAGAAAAATATATTCAGGTTCTAGAACAACATATGCTCCCGTCCAGACGTCATCTCTTTCAGGGAAGACCCTGCATTTTTCAACAAGAATATGCCAGACCACATTCTGCATCAATCACAACATCATGGCTGCGTAGGAGAAGGATCCGGGTACTGAAATGGCCAGTCTGCAGTCCAGATCTTTCACCTATAGAGAACATTTGGCGCATCATAAAGAGGAAGGTGGAACAAAGAAGACCCAAGACGATTGAACAGTTAGAGGCCTGTATTAGACAAGAATGGGAGAGCATTCCTATTTCTAAACTTGAGAAACTGGTCTCCTCGGTCCCCAGACGTCTGTTGAGTGTTGTAAGAAGAAGGGGAGATGCCACACAGTGGTGAAAATGGCCTTGTCCCAACTTTTTGGGGATTTGTTGACACCATGAAATTCTGATTCAACATATTTTTACCTTAAAATTGTACATTTTCTCAGTTTAAACTTTTGTTCCGTGATTTATGTTCTATTCTGAATAAAATATTAGAAGTTGGCACCTCCACATCATTGCATTCAGTTTTTATTCACGATTTGTATAGTGTCCAAACTTTTTTGGAATCCGATTTGTACTTACCTCCCCATATAAAAACTGCTAATTTCTCCTTAAGCCCAGCACCTATACATAGAAACATAGAATGTGTTGGCAGATAAGAACCATTTGGCCCATCTAGTCTGCCCAATATACTAAATACTATGGATAGCCCCTGGCCCTACCTTATATGAAGGATGGCCTTATGCCTATCCAATGCATGCTTTACCGCCTTCACTGTATTTGCAGCTACCACTTCTGCAGCAAGGCTATTCCATGCATCCACTACTCTCTCAGTAAAGTAATACTTCCTGATATTACTTTTAAACCTTTGCCCCTTTAATTTAAAACTATTTCCTCTTGTAGCAGTTTTTCTTCTTTTAAATATTCTCTCCTCTTTTACCTTGTTGATTCCCTTTATGTATTTAGCAGTTTCTCTCATATCCGCTCTGTCTCGTCTTTCTTCCAAGCTATACATGTTAAGGTCCTTTAATCTTTCCTGGTAAGTTTTATCCTGCAATCCATGTACCAGTTTAGTAGCTCTTCTCTGAACTCTCTCCAAAGTATCACTATCCTTCTGGAGATATGGTCTCCAGTACTGAGCACAATACTCCAGATGAGGTCTCACTAGTGCTCTGTAGAGCGGCATGAGCGCCCCCCTCTGTCTACTGGTAATGCCTCTCCCCATACACCCCAGCATTCTGCTAGCATCTCCTGCTGCTCTATGACATGGTCTGCCTACCTTTAAGTCTTCTGAAATAATGACCCCTAAATCCCTTTCCTCAGATACTGAGGTTAGGACTGTATCACTGATTTTATATTCTGCTCTTGGGTTTTTACGCCCCAGGTGCATTATCTTGCACTTATCAACATTAAATTTTAGTAGCCAGATTTTTGACCATTCCTCTAGTTTTCCTAAATCCTTTCCCATTTGGTGTATCCCTCCAGGAAGATCAACCCTGTTACAAATCTTTGTGTCATCAGCAAAAAGACACACCTTACCATTGAGGCCTTCTGCAAGTTCGCTGATAAAGATATTAAACAATATGGGTCCCAGAACAGATCCCTGAGGTACACCACTGGTAACAAGACCATGGTCTGAATACTCCATTGACTACAACCCTCTGTTGCCTGTCCCTCAGCCACTGCCTAATCCATTCAACAATATGGGAGTCCAAGCCCAAAGACTGCAATTTATTGATAAGCCTTCTATGTGGGACAGTATCAAAAGCCTTACTAAAGTCTAGATAAGCGATGTCTACTGCACCTCCGCCATCTATTATTTTAGTCACCCAATCAAAAAATCAATAAGATTAGTTTGACATGATCTCCCTGAAGTAAACCCATGCTGTTTGTCATCTTTCAATCTATGGGATTTTAGATGTTCCACAATCCTCTCCTTGAGTATGGTTTCCATTAATTTCCCCACTATTGATGTCAGGCTTACTGGCCTATAGTTGCCCGATTCCTCCCTACTACCTTTCTTGTGAATGGGCACAACATTTGCTAATTTCCAATCTTCTGGGACGACTCCTGTTGCCAGTGATTGGTTAAATAAATCTGTTAATGGTTTTGCGAGTTCACCGCTGAGCTCTTTTAATAGCTTTGGGTGTATCCCATCAGGCCCCTGTGACTTATTTGTATTAATTACTGCAAAGAAAGGTATCATTTTAGGCCTGTATTACACCAACAGATTATCTGACAGATTTTCTGACCAATCATTGGTCAGATGGCCAATTACACACACAGATCTTATACACTTGTTATACACACCAACTATTGGTTTGATTGGACAGTTATTGTTCAGATAATCTGTTGGTGTAATACAGGCCTTAGTCAGCTACATCAACCCTACCAGGCCATATGCCTGGTTTTATAGGGCTGATCCTGACGTCAGAGCCTCTTTAAAGCTCATGAGCCCTAATACCAAATCTGGAGTGGGACCCACAATATTGGCATCTTTTTACGTAACCTGTGGCCCCGGGGCCCCGGTACAACTCTGCACCCTCTATAGCTATACCCATGATACATGTTATCTAAGTGCCTGAAATGAATCAATTTTATGCTAATTTCCTCTGCCCATACGTCATGTGACTTGTAAGCTCCTTCTAGATTGGTAGCAAATGTTGATGGTCTATCAACATCAGATCAGTTGGGGGGGGGGCGGTTTTGAAGGTGCTTCACCAACCACCATGTTCTATTTATTCTTGTGCTGAACCTCTGTAACTTGAAGGATTGGAGGTTTCCATTTACTCACTTGGACTCCAAAAACTGGAAGGAACAGAAATTCGCCAGGAGATTTAAGATCACTCCAACCAAGAGGAATAATTGAAATTTCCATATTTCCATTAGTAAAGTCTGACTTCATGTTTCAAACCTATTGAAGGTGCAATAGCCCTGAAACACGTTGCATGTGAAAGTAACATTTCCACTATTCCCCTGGCTTGGAGTGGTCTTAGATGTCTTGGTGATCCCCTGCACCCAAAGAGTATCCAGTTCAAAGTGAAATCAATTCGTCATCAGTTCCAAATATTTCATAAATCAGTTTTTATTTTGAGTTTTTGTCCTACAGCCCAGTCCGGCAGGTTTTCCAAAAAAATCTAAATAAATAAAAACTCTTGTGTGCATAAATCACCGTGTTTACAACCAATCCCCGGCCAAGATGATCAGTTTTTTGGCTCCATTGGTATGTGACCTGCAGAGATAATATTCGGAGAGTCAGCAGAACGGCTCGGTAGGATAATGATGCTTTGTAAAGCACTTAATGTACCATTGCAGAAAAGACAGACAGAAATTCCTGCCCCGCTGGTCTCAGAGGGTGTCCTCTTTGTACGGGGTCAGGGGTCCATGAGTGAGTGCAGTTATGGGAAGCAGAATCCGCTCACCTCTGTGAGGGTCAATGTCTCTGCTGCCTCCATAGCACCTTGTTCCATAGAGTTTTTGACTTCTGGGTTCTGCTTTGCAGGGTGATTAGTACATGGTAACATCTTTGAGTTATTTGGGTAAGAGTGAGAATGTCAGTTCTTAAAGGAGTTTGAAATGGGTTAAAAAAAAAAAAAGAATGATAACTGACTCCACCAGATCCCCATCGCTGCCTTTCTGCTCCAGTGTCTGCTGCTCTCCACTTCCTGTCCCTTGGCTCAGCACACAGGAAATGGCTTCGATTTTTAACTCAGCCAATCACTGGCCTCACTGGTGACCAGCCGGCAATTGTCTAAACAGGAAATGTAATCCAGTTCTTGTAGGTCAAACCCGAGAGCAGCAGTGAAGCATTGGGACAATAGTGGTGGAGACTCTTTTTATTTCAACCCATTCCACCCCCTTTTTTAAAAATAAAATTAAAGCCCCTTTAAGGGGACCATCCTGTTTAGAGTCACTTAGATGATAATAGAGAGGCACTTAACATATCACTAGGAAATGCTATAACTTTATGATGGGTTGTGATCCGACCTCTGGGACCTTGACTGATCCTGGGAATTAAGGGACCGCAGGGCTTATTTAGGGCTGTGGCCCCTTTACAGGTATTGAACTGCAAAATAGCGCCTTGGCCACCCGACGTGCGGAAGAATGAAGCTCCCTTCAAATGGGATCAGATGCCATTCCCTGCACAGCCAGGTGGGTGGGGGCGCCACTGTGCAGGGGAAGTAGACACAGGACAAAAGCAGTGATGTAGCCCCCCTATTCTCAGAATCAGTGAGGGGCTCCAGCGGTCATAAAATGATGGCATATCATAGCAATATGCCATCACTTTGTGAGATGGGATATCCCCTAAACTAGAAATTTACCCCTGTCCAAATGAGGTAAGAAATATGAGAAGGCATAGATTCTGCTGCCTACCAGGCCCCCAATAGTCTCCTCTCCCTGGTCCTGCCTCAACATGCAGGAAATGCCAGTAGAGGCCCATTCAGCCAATCAGTGGATGAGGCGGGTCACCACTACGGCCAGTGATTGGCTGAGCAGGAATCTTCAGGTAATTCCCGTGGGTGGAGCTGGGACCAGGGAGTGGAGACCAGCGGAGTAGCTGGAAAGCATCAGAACAGGAATGGCTGGGGGTCAATGAGGGTTACTATTGCTTCTTATATTTGCCCCCCCCCCCCCCCAGGTCATTTAACCCCATCAACAATCTCCTTAAAGGCTTCAACATTGATAGATAATTGTATTGATAGGTGGACCCACCCCAGAGATGCCCACTAAATAAGACTGAATGGGTTGAGCTCGGGATCAGACTGTCTGTACGGACAAGCCCCTGCGCCTGTAGGAAAGAGAACAAAGCACTTGCCTGAACAATGTGGCTCCTTCGTTGTGTGGATCACGGGGATGGGGGGGGGGGCAAAAATCTAATTGGCTATCAATATCAAAGTCCTGGAGAACTCCTTTTAGTGTTAAGAGTTTTGAGTCATATCAGGATCTATAGGTGGCTCGCCCTGTCTGCATTCAAAATCTGGCGCCGGCGCCGTACCTGTCTTGAGTCGGCGCAGGCACACTGAGGGGAGGACGCTCGCTCGGCCGCTCCTTCCTCAGTGCGCCTGCGCCGGGTGTAGATGTGACGTCACCGGCGCAGGCGCATTGAGGATGGAGCGGCCGAGCGAGCGTCCTCCCCTCAGTGTGCCTGCGCCGACTCAAGACTGGTACGGCGCCGGCACCAGATTTTGAATGCAGTCAGGGCCAGCAGAGAAAGATCCCGTCCACCTGCCCTGTCAATCAACATGCGGAGGGGGCGTCTTTAGGAGAGGAGGATGCGGCTGCTACCAGCAAGTAACCGCCCTACTTGCCGGTAGACAGGTAATTTGCATATTATAAAAGTACGTTTTTTGCAGTATCTACTGAACCAAAATGATTAATTACATTATGTATGGATAAATCGCAGTATAGGGATTATAAGTACACAAAAAAAAAAAAGAGTTTAGTGGGGTGACAGAAGCCCTTTAAAGGGATTGTTTATAAATGTATCAAAAGATTTGTAATGTATTCTGATAATCATGTGATGTCAGTATGGGGAGGGGGCAAAAAGTTAATATAGTCTCAGACTAAAACTACTATATGTGAACATTTGTTATATTCAGAAGGTAGTTCGTGTGGGGTGGGGGTCAGAACCAGCACTTCCCAATCATCAAGGCATGAAAGGCAAGGTTCTCCACCTTGCAGCATTCCTACTTGTCAGAAGAAGTAGTATCAATAAGATAATCACAAAGTGTTCTCTTGCTGAGACCCCTCAACAACCAGTTCAAGGAAAATTTACCAGCAAGTGTAGAATTTTCCTGCAGCGCTCCCACGGGAGACATAAAGTATTGCGCAGTACCTATTTATGTCTGTGTAACGCATGACAGGACAGGTCCTCCACAGCGAGAGGACTCTGAACAGCGTATCCACACCCGGATTACATGCTTGTAATATATATATTTTTTTTAATCGTCAGTATACTTAAAGTGACGCCTCTAATCCTGGCCCGGGGGGCGTGCACACAGCTATGATGTCTGTTAATTACTCCTGGTAATAAAAGAGCTAAATTAGGATTAACTATCTTTAGGGACTGGGTTGATTTTAAGCTATAAAATGAGCATATTGTTTGGAAGGACTATGGGCGCCACAGGAATTTCTCGCCCTTCGGGCCGCTAGCGTTGTCATTGACATGTTACTAAAACCCTTTCACTGGGGATCCTGTGTTTGGGATCTCGGATTTCGAGCCATGAAAGGGCGTTTGTTAAGCGTCGGCTCCTTGTTCTGTATTTCCATACATTATCTGGGAGAACATAAGGCGATGTAGGCAGCCTGGCATTCATGCGAAATGTTATTTAACACCCACGTGGCTCATGATTACCTCGACTGCAAGCGGCTCCGTTCTTGACAATGGAACTCACGCTGGTGCGGGGAACAGCGAGGTGCTCTAATGATAATGTATCAGAAGCGGAATTAATGGCAGGAGTTGTAGCTGGAGTCCATGTATCTCCATGGTAGCTGCCATTCACCTCCTTTGTCATTCCCGATTTTCACCCTATATGATCCCATCTGCTGCGCAGATACATGAAATGCATTGCAATTGTAGTGCCCTTGAGCAGGGAGTACTTTGACATTTGGACATTTGTGGACATTTGCCTATATCCCCTATGCAAAGTTAAAACTTCTTACTTTATTTCTCTTGAAAGGGTTAACTTATACTGTTTATTACTGTGTAACTGCATTATATATATATATATATATATATATATATATATGTTGTGATATATATCCTGTTCATTATCACGGTATTTACATGCTCTGAGGAAAGGGTGAATGAATACTGAGAGACTGTTAGGGCTTTGATTGAGAAGCTAGCAATTTTCCACAGCTGCCATAGGGTTTAAAGAAGACCATGTTTTGGAGGGAAAAACCCGGACTTGTTTACCACCAAAAAGCAGACAGCCTGACCTTTTAACCCCTTCCCGACATACTACGTAATAGTACATTATGGCGGCAAGTGCCTTGCCGCATTTTGACGTACTATTACGTTATGGTGATCGGGTGGGCACTGGAGCAGTGCGTGCCCGATCAGTGCAGGGGCCCATAGCCGGGCCCATGCTGTTTCCGCGGGCATCGCTGTAAAAGCCGATGCCAGTGGATTAACCCCTTCTATGCCATGGTCAGCGCTGACCGCGGCATAGAAGATGCATGAGGTGGGTGAGAGAGCTCATCGGGTCCTCGCGCTGCTGTGGCAGGGACCCGATGTATGAAAAGGCAGCCCGATGCCATGCACAGGCTACCCAATGCCTTGCATGGCATCGGGACCTGCCTTCTACGGGGGCCAAGGAGATCCAGCTTCTCCTTCTAGGCAACCTGTCCAGCCCCAGGCCCATCTTCTAGGCAACCTGTTAGTGTTTACTCAGTGTAATACACTAACAGGCAATGGATTACAACAGATGTATTGTAATGCATTGCAGAAGAGATCAGACCCCCAAAAGTTGAAGTCCCAGACAGGGACAGAAATAAAGTTTAAAAAAAAGCAAAAAGAAAAAGTGTTTTTAATAAAATTAGAAAAAAATGCCTCTTTCCCCTGATTTTATAATAATAGAAGAAAAAAACACACATTAGGTATCACCGCGTCCGTAACGACCGGATCTATAAATATATCACATGATCCACCCTATCCGATAAACAATATAAAAAATTATAAAAACTGTGTAAAAAAATGACATTTTTGTCACCTTACATCACAAAAAGTGCAACACCAAGCGATCCAAAAGGCGTATGTCCCACAGAATGGTACCAATAAAACCGTCACCTCATCCCTCAAAAAATGAGCCCCTACATAAGAAAATTGCTCAAAAAATAAAAAAAAATATAGCTCTCAGAACATGGAGACATTAAAACATATTTTTTTTTATTTCAAATATGCTATTATTGTGTTAAAGTGAAATAAATAAAAAAAAGTATACATATTAGGTATCGCCGCATCCATAACAACCAGCTATATTAAAATATAACATGACCTAACCCCTCAGCTAAACACTGTGAAAGAAATAAATAAAATACAGTGCCAAAAAATTGTGCCATTTTTTTGTCACCTTACATCACAAAAATTGCAACACCAAGCGATCAAAAAGGCGTATGCCCCCCAAAAAAGTACCAATCAAACCGTCACCTCATCCCGCAAAAAATGAGACCCTACCTAAGATTATCGGTCAAAAATAAAAAAAAAACTATGAATCTCAAAACTGCAATTATTGTGTTAGAGTGAAATACCATGAATAAAAAAAAGTACACATATTAGGTAATGCCACGTCCGCAACGATCTTCTCTATAAAAATGTCACATGACCTAACCCTTTAGGTGAACGCTGTAAAAATAAATAAAAACTGTAACAAAACAACCAATTTTTTGGTCACCTTGCCCCATAAAATGTAATAATGAATGATCAAAAATCATATGAACCCAAAAATGGCACCAATAAAAACGTCAACTCTTCCTGCAAAAAACAAGCCCCTGCACAAGACGATCGGCATTTTCAAAAAATGCTTTATTATGTAAAACTGAAACAAACAAACAAAAAAAGTACCGTATTTTTCGCTTTATAAGACGCATTTTCCCCCCAAAAGTGGAGGAAAAGTGTCTGTGCGTCTTATAAAGCAAATACTAGTGAGCACTTTCATATGGAAGCGCTCACTAGTATCCATTAGGTGAGGGGAGCGAAGCGCCGCAAGCGCTTGTAATACTCACCCTCCCGGTCTTCATTCTTGGGGCCGTCGCTTCACTGTCCTGACAGCGTACAGCGTCAGGACGTAGTGCGTGCACTATGACCTGATGCTGAACGCAGTCAAGTGACAGAGCAGCGCAGGCCGGGAAGACGGCGAGTGCGACTTCTGCCGGAGGTGGAGAGGAGCCGCGGTGCAGGATAGGTAAGAGGAGTTTTTTATTTTAATCTCATTTGAAGTCTGATGGGGGTCTGACAAGGTGGGCTTATCTGAGGTCTGAAGAGGGTCTGACAAGGTGGGCTAATCTAAAGGTCTGAAGAGGGTCTGACAAGGTGGGCTAATCTGAGGTCTGAAGAGGGTCTGACAAGGTGGGCTAATCTGAGGTTTGATGGAGGTCTGACAAGGTGGGCTAATCTGAGGTCTGAAGAGGGTCAAGGTGGGCTAATCTGAGGTCTGAAGAGGGTCTGACAAGGTGGGCTAATCTGATGTCTAAAGAGGGTCTGACAAGGTGGACTAATCTGAGGTCTGATGGGGGTCTGATAAGTTGGGCTGATCTGAGGTTTGAAGAGGGTCTGACAAGGTGGGCTAATCTGAGGTCTGATGGGGGTCTGACAAGGTGGGCTGATCTGAGGTCTGATGGGGGTCTGACAAGGTGGGCTGATCTGAGGTCTGATGGGGGTCTGACAAGGTGGGCTGATCTGAGGTCTGATGGGGGTCTGACAAGGTGGGCGGATCTGAGGTCTGATGGGGGTATGACATGAAGGGCTGATGTGATGTCCTGATTTTTGGGAGTCTCTACTGTAAGGGTGCATGTGGGGGGGGGGGGGGGGCTTCAAATGGGACATGTCATCTAAAAACCAGTCCAGCAAAATCTGCCTTTCAAAAAGCATATGGTGTTCCTTGTGCCCTTACGTCAGTTTACAACCACATGTGGGGTGTTTCTGAAAACCGCAGAATCAGGGTAATAAATATTGAGTTTTGCTTGGCTGTTAACCCTTGATGTGTTAAAGAAAAAAAATGGATTAAAATGGAAAATCTGCCAATAAAGTGAAATTTTGAAATGGCATCTCCATTTTCCTTTAATTCTTGTGGAACACCTAAAGGGTTAACAAAGTTTGTAAAATCAATTTTGAGTAACTTGAGGGGTGTAGTTTCTACAATGGGGTCATGTATGGGGAGTTTACACTATTTTAGCCTCACAAAGTGACTTCAGACCTGAACTGGTCCTTAAAAAGTGGGTTTTGGAAATTTTCTTAAAAAAATTAAGAATTGCTTCTAAAATTCTAAGCCTTCTAACGTCCTAAAAAAATAAAATTACATTTACAAAATGATGACATATGGGGAATGTTAGGTAATACATATTTTATGAGGTATCACTTTCTGTTTTAAAAGCACAATGTGTAGTGTTGATGGTGGCCAGAAATGATGTGGTCATGGGGGGCCGCAATCAGGTCCCTGTAACTGCTGCACTGAAACCCTCAGTTGCCTAAAGAATTCTTGGGGACGCCACAGCCGATTTTCACAAGACAGGTACCACACAGATCACACAGGTACTGATGGGTTTACGGGTCTATAGTACGAATTGTTACATAAGAAGGATTATCTCACAATTCCTTAGTCCTGCAAAAAGCGATTCTACAGAAATACAACTGACATTCCTTACATAATCGCCAACACGGAAAACCAATTGCATGACACGCGGCCCTTCACGGTTGAGGAAGTATGAGGCTCATAACCAGGGGTACGTGACCAGAGGGTGCATCAGCCATCCCTGCTGAAAGAGGAAATACCTCTGGCACCTCTGGCTTATGACATGTGTATAGCGGAGTTATCTGGTTACTTCATGCATTGAGCTGTAATTTGCTTACTGTTTGTAGGCATCAAATTGTCCCCACATTCTAAGGTCCCTATCAGTCTGTCTATGGATTGCGGGAGGAAACCGGAGAACCCGGAGGAAACCTACGCAAACACAAGAAGGACCTACAAACTCCTTGGTCGGATTCGAACCTAGGACCCCAGAGCTGCAATGCACCACTGAGCCACCGAGCTTCCCCTGCATGTAGGGTGCTGTGTCCAGTCACGCAGGAGAAGATTTTTCATTGCGATGGAATTTAGAGATGAGCAAAGTTCTCAAAAATTCGATTCAGCTGCTTCGCCGAACTTTATAAACCAATTCGCTTTGTGACAAATTACTTTGTCACGAAGGGCATTTCTTTGTAAATAGCGGCTGCAATGACAGGGAATGGTGATTGCGCCTCCCCCTGTCATTCTACCCCTCAGATGATGGTTCATCGCTGATCGCGACATCTGAGATCCATATTAAGGCATTTTAGTGTTTGCTAACTAAAAAAAAAAAAAGAATAAAATTTTCCTGAAATTTGGATCGATACATCATTAATTGCATTATTAACACAGTCCTCATAGATATTGTGAGATCCTATGCTCTGTTAGGGTCTATGGATGTGCAGCGTCCCACTACATGTGTGTGGGCACTTTTTACCCTAAAAACTGTATTATGCTGTATTACATGACTTTGTGCTAATTTATCTGCAAAATCCCTGTTACCAGGCAGATTAGGTGTAATTTATACATACCACCACTAGATGGGGATGACACTTAGCTTCTACATATACCTAGGTCAGGCCTAGTGGGAGGGTTGAGAATGGATCAGAGTTTAGAGCAGATCTGAGTAGATCAGATTAGATAAGTGGGAGAGAATGCAGAGTGAGGACTTCACACCACAGATTAGTGAGTGGAGCCAACTTCGCTATGAGGTAGTACCAAGGTGTGAGGCGCAGAAGAGCGTTTTCCTTCTGTGGCCGGACTATACACTTGCATCCCTGACCAGTAGGAGAGAGTTTGCCTCCCTGGAATAGAAACAAGCTTCCTAAGGAATCATCAGTGATAACAGCCATTATTGAGGGCTACAGACACCTTTGCGCATGGTGGAGGACTTATAGCTTCTGGCAGCCACACCATTCTTCTGGGAAACAGAGTAGCTACCTGTCCCAATGTTCAGCTTGTAGGGAAAGGACAATGTATAGGACTGAGCACATCAACAGGAATAAGGTACTCCACAACCACAGCTCAAATCCAGCCTAAGAAAGCCTAGGAACAGTGGATCTGCAGATTGACTCTAACACCATCAAGAGACTGTATTTTGTACTGCTGCAGCCAAAGTCAACACCAGTAAAAGTTGTGAGTTGTATCTCACCACTGTCTACCTCATTATTACCACTATTGGTTGTACCACCATTAACGGTACTGGCGTCACGACAAAAACCATCAAGGGACTCAGCCGCAACAAGCACCCTAAGCACCCCTAACATCAAGGGCACCTCAACCACCATCTTGGCTGATGCTTCCCTACCACAGAGCGTGCCCCGAAGGATTTCGTGCTGTCCACCTCAACACTGTGCTGCCGGCCCAGGGAGGCTATCTGCTAATCGTGAGTAAACTGATGAACTGGGTTTTATTATTTGGCCCCTCATCGGTCCACCGTGCACCTCACGTGTTGCCCCTGCGCTACTGGCTGGCTGCAGATGTACTTGAGGAGGGTCCTCCATTTGGGACTTTTCTCTACAAGGCAGAGCAAAGAACTAGCTCTCACTTTTGCATGACATGGCCAACTCATGGAACTTAAGAAGGCCAGGTTATACCACAGGTAGGCTAGGGCGAATCGGGTTTGGATCAGTGGCGTACTAAGGGGGGGGGGGGGGGGGCGGTCCCCCGGGGTGCCGGCTTTCCGGGGGGTGCCAGAAGCAATGAGTGCTTCCATCAATACATATGGAAGCGCTCACTGCTGGAGCGCTGGGAGCTGATGTCCTGTCACTCACCGCTCAGCTCCCCGCGCTCTTCCCCTCCTTCAGGCCGCCGGCGCACAGAATAGTGAAGCAGGAAGACTTCTCCCCGTTCCACCATTCAGCCTGCAGGCACGGATTGCACTGCCGGCCTGTGTGGGCGGGGCCTGAAGCCTGGTAATCAGCATAAGCTCCACCCACACAGTGCTGCAGAGCGATCTGTACCTGCAGGGGAGAGAGGACTGTGAGCTTCAGGAGCGGGACAAGGCGAGTAGTTACTGTGTGTTTTTTTTTTTTAAATACAGAGGGGGCTCAGAGGACTTTATTACTATGGAGGGGGCACAGAGGACATTACTAATGTGAAGGGGGCACAATGGGTATTTCTGCTATGGAGGGGGCACAGAGCCAGAGGGCATTACTACAATGAAGGTGGCACAAAGGGCATTATTACTGTGAAGGGGGCATAGTGGGCATTATTACTGTAAAGGGGGCACAGTGGGCATTATTACTGTGAAGGGGGCACAGAGGTCATTACTAGCACAGTGGGCATTACTACTATTAAGGAGGCACAATGGGCATTATTACTGTAAAGGGGGCACAATGGGCATTATTACTACAATGGGGGCACAGTGGGCATTATTACTGTAAAGGGGGCACAATAGGCATTATTACTACAAAGGGGGCACAGTGGGCATTATTACTACAAAGGGGGCACAGTGGGCATTATTACTGTGAAGGGGCACAGTGGGAATTATTACTGTGAATGGGGCACAGTGGGCATTATTACTGTGAAGGGGACACAATGGGGATTTCTACTATGGAGGGGGCACAGAGGGTATTACTAGCACAGTGGGCATTACTACTATTAAGGGGGCATAATGGGCATTATTATTGTGAAGGGGGCACAATGGGCATTATTACTATGAAGGGGCACAGTGGGCATTATTACTATAAAGGGGCACAATGGGGATTATTACTATGAAGGGAGCACAAAGAGGGCATTACAACTGTGAGGGGTGCACAATGTGGGCATAACTACTGTGAGAGGGCACAATGTGGAGATAACTACTGTGAAGGTTGTACAATGAGGGCAATACTACTGTGAGGGGGTACAATTTTTTTAAAGAATTGGGGCGATGCCAGAGAAAGGACCCGCCCCGGGTGCCAACCACCCTAGGCACGCCAGTGGTTTGGATTGCTCTATCCAAACACGATTTGTTCAGCCTTAACCACAGGTATTGCCACAGATAAACAGATGACCTTGCAATGGCTTTCAGCTCCTCCTGAAGGGACCGATGGGTGGGATCCACCTCTGTTGGCCCATCTTTTTCTTCTGTGACATTGCCTTGTCTATAGACCTCACTTTCCACTTATTCCCTTCTCTCCTAATAGTTAAGCGACAACTGCACCAAATAAAATGTTACCTAATACCATTGTCATTTTTTAGCCCCCTCCCCCATCTCATGAGCTACCCCCATACCAGTAAATCTATGAGAACAGCATCAATATCACAACTGGTTGGGGCTTCTCTCTAAATGAGCCGCGGTTGATGATCCATTACAGGGACATTTTGCTCAGCATGTTACAGTGAAACAATGTTCCACGCGTTTCCGCCTGGCACAGCAACAACCACTTCATGTGATATTAGCGTGAACCATGCTGAGCTCCAATACAATGGCGGACTCCCCGGACCTAATTACCAAGTCTTTATGGAAGATGTGGAGCTCATTATCCTCGCGCTCACGGGCGAAATATTGGATACAATGTTGTTTCATTTCCATAATTGAATTATTTGCAAATGTAACGAAAAATAAGAGATACTGGGGAACATTGTGCATCCCTTCACTGATGTGTGGTGTCCATCCAACGACCTGAAGGTGACTGAAGACCTCAAACTATAAAATAATATTATCTCTGAATAGGCATGTAATCTGGACAATTTCTCATGAGGCAGGTGACAGGGGAGTAACCATCAGGTCACCTATCACATCCATTATATTCAATAGGGGGTCTGCAGTTTTGTTCCTTAATCACGTCCTATCAAGGCAGTACTGGAGGAGACGATGCAGGTCCATCCTCCATCCATATCGAACATATGACGTCTTCATTTAACTGCATCATTATCTTTGGACATCACAATAAGGTTATTTGTGATCCCCCCCCATTAGAAGTAGACCCTAATGGTCAATCACTGCTCCAAAGTCACCTACAAATGGGGTTGTCTTCTCCTGGTCCATTATTGTGTCAGAACCTCTGTTGACTGGACGAACCTCTGGGTCTGTCCAACCCTGTAACAAGAGGCTATCTGAAGAAGACACCTACACACCCAGAGATTGTCAGCTCTCAAGATCTAAAGCTTAACCGGCCCTTGTTTCTGTCCCCTAATTTCAGTTCAGGGATGTAAGATGGTCACAAATGTATAGAAGGATATACCATGAATGTATCATAGCTACAGGTCCAACTTTGCGATGTTCACTTACCAGGACACTGGAGGTCCAATGACTCCTATTAGCCAGTGCGTCCCATAGACTTTAATGGAGAAGGGACCATGTTTGCTTAAGGCTCTCTCCACTGAAGTCTATGGGAGTAATGGGAAAGGCTGAGCAGGTGGCCCCCATAGATGCCCTCTTAAAGGGGTTATGCCATGATTGATCTAAAAAATGAAAATAATACATAGTCTAGCACATGACAATACCTTTCTAACAAAGCTAGAACCAGCCCTGTACCTCACACATGGGTCCCGAGATTTCCCCATTCAATGCTCTGCTAGATCATCCTTAGCCCGGCAGCTCAGAAGGCATGTCCTTTCTGCTGCAACTCTCTCCCTGTATCTGCCACAGGGATCAGCAACCTCCGACACTCCAGCTGTTCTGAAACTACAACTCCCAGAATCTTCCTTTTACTTCTATGGGAATAACAGCCGAGTAAGTATGTAAGTGGGTAAGAAGCCATAAGAAGTCATGTAAAACCGGGTGAAGACCTGCACTGGCAGCCAGTAGAGGTTCTTGGCACCACCACCCACCCTATGCTACCCATGCAGGGGACCAATATAAATAAAAAACGGAATGCATAAGGCGGTATGTTGAGGGGGGCAGTTTATAATTACTATTATTTTTCGGCACACGCCTCATTTATCAGGAGCATTATAGAAGAACATCTGCAGGCTCCAGCTTCCAGCATTTCTACTCCATCTGCACCTCGGCTGCAGGTTTCTGAAGTGTCAGCACTATATACTGTATATAGGGCCGTGAATTATGAAAAAGAATCTGGAAGAAATGTAGAAGCTCCAATCCGCTCTCTCACTGTTAAATAATGCTCTTTTACTTTACTTTTGAAGGTCTTTAAAAATAAATGTGTGCATTTATCTAAAAACCTCTGCTTCACATTCCCCGCAGCTTCACAGGCGCCGAGGAATAGGCGGCAGATTTAGTGCAGATTTTGGGTTCAGTCTTGGGATTGGAATGTGCTTTATTCTCCAGACTGTGGAGGTTGTGCTGATCCGTGCTCCTCCACCATCACAGGAGAGCGTCCCCCTCCGGGCGCAGCCTGTCCTCAGATCCTGGGAACAAAGTTGTCAGGACCAAAAACCAAAAAACACATGATATGTAGTGTCCAGCAGTATCTGCACCTAACAACCTGCAGAAACTGCTGTAGATGGGATATGGCAGCAGAAGACCCCCATTAACAGAACTAGTGTGCCCCATTATCAGTGCCTTCCAGAGAATACTATATGGGCACTATGGTGGTTATACTATAGGGGCACTATGGTGGTTATACTATAGGGGCACTATGGAGGTTATACTATGTGGGCACTATGGTGGTTATACTATATGGGCACTATGGAGGTTATACTATATGGGCACTATGGAGGTTATACTATATGGGCACTATGGTGGTTATACTATATGGGCACTATGGTGGTTATACTATATGGGCACTATGGTGGTTATACTATATGGGCACTAACTATGGAGGTTATACTATATGGGCACTATGAAGGTTATGCTATATGGGCACTATGGTGGTTATACTATATGGGCACTATGGTGGTTATACTATATGGGCACTATGGTGGTTATACTACAGTATATGGGCACTATGGAGGTTATACTATATGGGCACTATGGAGGTTATACTATATGGGCACTATGATGGTTATACTACAGTATATGGGCACTATGGAGGTTATACTATATGGGCACTATGGTGGTTATACTATATGGGCACTATGAAGGTTATAATATATGGCCACTATGGAGGTTATACTATATGGGCACTATGGAGGTTATACTATATGGGCACTATGGTTGTTATACTATATGGGCACTATGGAGGTTATACTATATGGGCACTATGGAGGTTATACTATATGGGCACTATGGAGGTTATACTATATGGGCACTATGAAGGTTATACTACAGTATATGGGCACTATGGGGGTTATACTATATGGGCACTATGGCGGTTATACTATATGGGCACTATGGTGGTTATACTATATGGGCACTATGAAAGTTATACTATATGGGCACTATGATGGTTATACTACAGTATATGGGCACTATGGGGGTTATACTATATGGGCACTATGGTGGTTATACTTTATGGGCACTATGGAGGTTATACTATATGGGCACTATGGTGGTTATACTTTATGGGCACTATGGAGGTTATACTATATGGGCACTATGAAGGTTATACTATATGGGCACTATAATGGTTATACTACAGTATATGGGCACTATGGTGGTTATACTATATGGGCACTATGGTGGTTATACTATATGGGCACTATGGAGGTTATACTATATGGGCACTATGGAGGTTATACTATATGGGCACTATGGTTTATACTATATGGGCACTATGGAGGTTATACCATATGGGCACTATGGTTTATACTATATGGGCACTATGGTGGCTATACTATATGGGCACTATGGAGGTTATACTATATGGGCACTATGGAGGTTATACTATATGGGCACTATGGAGGTTATACTATATGGGCACTATGGTTTATACTATATGGGCACTATGGAGGTTATACTATATGGGCACTATGGTTTATACTATATGGGCACTATGGAGGTTATACTATATGGGCACTATGGTGGCTATACTATATGGGCACTATGGAGGATATACTATATAGGCACTATGGAGGTTATACTATATGGGCACTATGGAGGTTATACTATATGGGCACTATGGAGGTTATACTATATGGGCACTATGGTGGTTATACTATATGGGCACTATGGAGGTTATACTATATGGGCACTCTGGAGGTTATACTATATGGGCACTATGGAGGTTATACTATATGGGCACTATGGTGGCTATACTATGTGGGCACTATGGAGGTTATACTATATGGGCACTATGGTGGTTATACTATATGGGCACTATGGAGGTTATACTATATGGGCACTATGGTGGTTATACTATATGGGCACTATGGTGGTTATACTATATGGGCACTATGGAGGTTATACCAGGGGCGTAGCTAAAGGCTCATGGGCCCTCGTGCAAGAGTTCAGATCGGGCCCCCCTTCCCTCAATGCTTTGTGGCCAGGGGCAGGGAAGCACAAGGCCTTAATGCTGCCTGAGGCAGGAATTGAAACGGCACCTCGGCCCATGCCAAATACTTGACCTAACCCCTTCCCTCCAGTCAGAGATCTAACTTGACCAGCATGCACTTTCTATAATACTGGTGTCTTCATATGCAGCACAAGGGTCGTTGGGCCCCCTCAGGCTCCTGGGCCCGGTAGCGACTGCTACCTCTCCACCCCCTATAGCTACGCCCCTGGGTTATACTATATGGGCACTATGGAGGTTATACTATATGGGCACTATGCTGCTTATACTATATGGGCACTATGGTGGTTATACTATATGGGCACTATGACTATTAGTAGTGATATAGTGATATCTAGTATTATTTTATGATTGGTATGGTTGGCATTATTATATGGTCACTGTGCCCGGTTCTATACTGACACAACCAATGGTACTTTTACTATTACTATAGGGGCCCATGACATCACAAGCACCATCCCTGTGTACCAACGTTGCGCCATCTTGTCATCTTTGCTCATTTATTTTTACATGATAACCTCCATAGGCTGCAGGAGTGAACCCGAAGAGCTTGCAATTACAATGAGAATACTTCTGCTTATTACCTATGTGGAGACGAGCGGTTAAGTCCCCTGTGGTGACCCCTACTGCTCTCCAGTACACGGCAGAATTCCGCTTCTGGGACATTTATACATGACAATGGATTCCACCTTGTAATTAAAGGGCAAAGATTCAAACGAGAGCAATGGGGGGGGGGAGGTGTAGGACAGTGGAGGGCGACAGCGCAATATAATGGATGCACTTCTGTCCACAAAGCTTCCCCGTCATCTCTCACCATCTTTTGTGGTCTGTTCTACGTGGGGACAGATGTCACGTGTAGAGCCAGTTATTATCAAGTTTGTACTTTTAGGGTCTTATGATGGAAGTTTCCAGAAGGTCATCATGCGTTTTATTTAGGGTAAGACGACACTTACTCATCGGGCCTGCTTATGTTCAACCTATATAAGAGAGCTTCCACCTTCTTGAAGTTGTGTGGATCGGCCACTCGGGAACCCGGTCACATGAGGCTCCACTTCTGAATGTTCTGCATCTGAGAATGTCACGTCCATTACCAGGTTTCCGGTCTGGTCTATGAATGGGACATCACCGTTGAATTTAACTGTAGAGTGGGAAAGTGCTGGAAATTCAGGACTTTACCACTGGATCTGGGGTGGCTGGGAGGTAGTCTTACCTATGGAGATAGCACCAGGTGCAATATGCGAAGAAGACAGACTGGTGGAGGAGTATGAGGCTCTGGGTAATGTACAGACAAGTACTACCTCCATGGCAGTAGCGCCCCCTAATGGCAGTGCCCTGTCTCAGCAGGATAATGTCCCGACCACACTGCAAACACTGGAATGAGGAACATGACGTGAGAAGAACGTGATGACTTGTCTCCAAATTCCCAGATCTCAATCCAATAGTCATTTGAGGGATCTATGGAGGCCGTGCCGAGCAACTTACAGGACCCGCTGCCAGAGACCACACGACTCCTCAGAGGTCTTGTGGAGTCCAGGCCTGGACCAGTCAGACCTACACAAGTGGTTTTAATGTTATAGCTGGTCCATGTATCTCACGTCTATAATCTTACATAAAAGGAACCAATTCCGATGAGAACATGATATAAGGAAGCTTCACAAAGCAACTCGCTGATATTTCTTTAAAAAAAAAAACAGGATTTACACTTTAAGATAAAACTGAGGAACATCAGCTCTATGAACCTCGTAAATGGTGGACCCATAAATGTCAGCAGTAACAAGGACTGCTCTCCACAGACGAGAACATCCCACAGCGAGACGCGCCTCCGCACAATGGCGTGTGAAGTTTACCGTAACCTCCGATGGTTAATGACTGCTTTCCTCCAGGCGGAATCAAAAGCTTGAAAACTGCATCCCCGAAATTGTTTAATCTCACTTGACACTCTGACAATAGACGATATGTAATGGATTGGGATACATAATGGGTGCGCAGCTGCAGCGTTGCGCATGCATATCTGCCAGACAGAGATTTCTGAGACGACTGAGCAGAAGAGTCACAATGCTCAGGGATAGATGGGAGCGGGAAATCATCTTCTTCCCATTACTGCCATGATCTAATGAGTGACACTAATTAATGGGATTGAGCTGCTCTGACTGCAAGCAGAAAGCGGAGGCGGCCATTGTAAAGAATAGCGCCACCTTTGGCCATTGGACAACTAGACTGTGGGTAAATCAATCACATCCAGAGCTGTATTCAGAAATAGGCCAAAACTCCCTGCTGGTTCTGTGACTCGTGCAGTGACTTTCCATGCAGCCTCTATTGGATATAGCCAAAATATATGTACAGTATATTTTGGGATAGGCGAAACTGATGTAATGATATTTTCAGGCTCAGTGTTCTTGGTTGATTTATTTCTTAATATGTTTTTTAGAGCTCCAAATCCCCTGCGTCCCCTGCAGAGACATAATACATTTCTCCTTCCCTACAGCCACCACTAGAGGGAGCTTAGGAGCTTACTGCATACAGTATTGCCAGCTAGTACAATATATACATTGTATGCAGTAGGCTCCTAAGCTCCACCTAGTGGTGACAGCAGGCAGCTAGAATGATATCTCATAGCTATGTCCATGCAGAGAACTTTGTATCCTAAAAAACTGAGATTTGACCGACATAACGATGTAAGAAGAAGTTAATTTCTGAAAAATTGTGAACCTCTTTACATGGTGTTCACTGGTGATCAAGGATGAACAGTCCCTTCCATGCACTGTGCCAGAAATTCCCTAAAAGGCGATTAATAATGACAAATTGATCCTCCTAGACATATTACAGCAGAGGCACGACATAATTCCCACCCCATTCCTTTCCCGATGCAAAGATGAACACAATCCAAAGCCTTCAGGGAGCGTCATTGGCATCTCCATGTCTCATGATGTCTTGTCGAGTCCTCACATCTATTAGATTGTATAGTTACGTAGATCATTCCAAATAGTGAGCAGGATACTGGAGAGACACACCAATGTAAGTCTAAGGCCCAGGAGAGGCTGTGGACTGAGCCCCGCGCAGCAGCACGCAGCAGGTCACAGAAAGAGTGCAATCTTGAGCCTGCTCCAGGAAAGGGCAGAGATCATTGGCCTTACAGAGCCATATATCATCCATGGGACACAGGAACCGTAGATGTTTCAAAACTTATCTCTTATCTACAATCCAAAAGCAACAAGAAAGATGCTCTCCAGACAAAAAAAAACCCCACCAGCTGGCCCATTTCACGTTTGCACAGCTCATCATAGGCCGTGCCTTGTACTGCCCCATAGTCCTATTTAGCATAATTTAAATGAATTGGACAATCTGCAATACCAGGCACGACCTCTGTTATGGAGGAGCTGTTGTGATTGTATAAAGAATAAGGGAGACCCTTCATGTACTGACTGGCGTTGTGCCTGAGGTTGAGCCCTCATCAAAACATTGATGCCCTATCCTAAGGGAACCCATGAATCATACATTGGTGTTCCTGCCATAAAGGCAGACCATTAGACTGCTATGGGGTCCGGGGAGCTTCTCCTGTTCCTGATTTACAATCACAGCATTATCCTGCAGATGCCACTAAGGGGGAAGAGCACCGTGTGCAGAGCTTCTACAGCTTCCATTCAGTTCAGTGATAACAGTATAAATTCCTATACATTGAGCTCCCCCTAGTGGTGGCTGCAAGTAGCCAGTTTTGTAATAGAACAGGTGAAAGGAGGCAGAGCACTTAGATCTGTATGTTGGAGATGTATCAGTCATTATATTTACGAAGCACCTGTTCCATTGTATCTGACCTACAAGTGGGTGAGATGGGGCTCATATTTTTTAATTAAAAAAGCCTCCACTTAATAAAAAAAAAAATGTATATTTTTCAGACATCTCACTTGGGAGTTGGGGATATGAGTTCCGTGTACGTCGTTGAAAAATAACCTTCAGTCCTGGGGTAAGTTTGGAGGACATGTAGGGAATCAAAGACGTAAAATATAAGGCGCAGAGAGCTGAAGGGTGGAGTTAAATTGGGAAATAAGCTGCAACACAGAAGAAAATAAAAAATTTCAATATCGCTATTCCATCTGCCAGCTCTGCTACATCTGCACATTCCCTTCCATCGGCAGCTATTGCTCTACCCTGTCATCCGGGCTTTCGGTTCCAGTTCCACACATCTGGTGAATATACCAACAAAGCAAAGCAAAAAACAAAACAAACAAAAAAACATGAAAAAAATACTTTGCACACAACATTGCGGGATCTCCTAGCGTAAACCGCAGCCGCCTGGTTTCCCTTGATGGCGTGTCATTCATCTGAGCGGCACCTGTCGGCTCCATAACTTCCAGATGATTTCACCCTAGATCTCTGCTACTTTGCTTCGCACTTAAATGGAATGTAAATGGCGCGACTCATTTCATCCAAACTGTTCATTAAACACGGATCCTGAAATAGACAAGGAGCTGTTGACTTCTCCGCGGACGGATGCATGGGAGCGCGTGTGGATGGGTGAGCATCACGAAGGATCCCCAACCTTATCATTAAAATCAACCAAACGTCAATCTTTGCCGTCCAACAGCTCCCCCCCCCCCCCCCCGCGCCCCTATGAATGGAGAAGACTAGTTTCCACTGCAATCTGATCTATTACTCTATTGTCGACGCGGTTAAATTGGCCGTATCTTGGTTCGGAGCAGGTTTTAAAACCTTGGCGTCACCGGCAGTGTAAAGAATTATTCAGTGCATTCAATTAATTTACTTCGACGATTAAACTGTAGTGATTCATCCAAGACAATGATTCCACGGTATGTTTCGAATACCTAATAGGACATGTTTTATTTTTCTTGTGGGTCGGCGGAACGGACACACGGACGAGGACAGCACACGGTGATATGAATGGGTCTGTATCTGTTCCGCTAAAAATCCAGATTGCAAGAGGACCGAAACTACATACGTGTGCATGAGTCTGTCAGCACTGGGGTGCATTTGAAACAGTTCCCAGCGCCCTGTGGTTTTCCTGGTTTTCACCCCCCCCCCCAAAAAAAAAACCCAAAAAACTAAAGTTTTTGATCAATATGCAAATTAATATAAAAGAGCCCCATACTTATTGGCAATGGAGCCCAGCCGCCCCCATTACAATTGAGCCCCGCTCCTCCCCTACGCGCCTTTACGCCATCTCCTCCACTCCCGGCGTCATCAGGCCACCACTGGAAATGTCGCGCAGGCGTACATCTCCGCTTCGTCTGCACCTGCACCGTCGGTGCCCTTCTGTGGGCAGGGGAATCAGAAACTGAAGTGCATATGTGCGAGAAGGACGCTCAGTGCAGTCCACAGATGGGCACAGACATTACAGGAGCAGAGATTTCCAGTAGTGGCCTGGAGACGCTGGGAGCGGAGCAGATGGCATAAAGGCGCGTAGGGGAGGAGCGGGGCTCAATAGTAATGGGAGCTGCTGAGCTCCATTGCCCATAGGTACAGTCCCTTTGATGACGTAATCGCGCTCACCACGTGGTGACGTCAGCGCAGGACCTGCTGAATGAAGATAGAAGGATCTACGTCATCAAAGGTCCTTTTTGCAGGTCCTGAAAGAAGAAGAAAGAAGACGATGCCGGCTGCGCGATCAAGTGGATGAGGTGAGTTAATTTTTTTTATTTTTTAAACCCTCAAGGCACATTTTACTAAGCATTCGGTATTAAGAATGCTATTATGTTCCCTTATAATAACACCGAACCCAAACCCGAACTTCAGCGAAGAAGTCCGGGTTCTGGTCCAGGTACCACATTCAGTTTTTTATCACGCATGTGCAAAATGCATTGCACTCACGTGGAAAAAACTGAACAACGCAACGCAATCGCAGTCAAAACGGACTGAAATTGTGTGCGCACTCGCGCGGGTTTCCCGCACTGCACCCGGGACGCATCCGGAGCAAATCCAGGACGCCCGTGTGAAAGAGGCCTAATTTATGCGTATCAGGATTGCAAAAGTTGTATGGGATGCAGCCGCAGTCACATGAACTTCAGGAACAGGTGCCCAGTCTTCCAAGGAGATAAGTAGAGTTGAGACTGGTGGACCGTCAGGTGCAAAAGGACCCCATCAACTGTCACGCGATCAATGAATCTTTCTATTGCAAAAAACAACGCGTTTTGGAGCTATAATTGTCCTTCTTCAGGTTTACATGTATAAGGATGTCAGATTTCACATTCGCCGTACAGGATAACAGGAAACAGCGCCACCACTGTCTATGTGTTGTAATGCAGCTCCTCTCCATCGAAGTGAATGGAGCTGAGCTGCAATACCAGACACAACCTGAGAAGAGGAGAGGTGCTGTTTTTGACCCAATGCCATGTTTTTCTAATTCCGTATAGCACTTATAACCTATCCATCTCAGTAATGGTACTGTTTTCCTCCGGAGGCTGCGAATATTGCAGGATAATTCTAAGCTTTATAAACTCTCCGCCGTCACAAATAAACACATCAGACGCTGATTGTAATGCAATTCTGACAGAAATAGTAATTTCAGATGAATAATCATCATCATCCGTGGCAGGGACAGCGCCGCTTTCATGTGCACAAAGCCCCCGCCCGCCGGCCTGAATCGAAATGTTATCCTTCTCCAAACTACAATTTCGCGCCTGATGTGCAGAGGTCGCTTTGTGCTCGTCAAAATGATTAATGCAATTTTATCCCATTACACTCCCACCCAATTTATCATCTGTTACCGAGGACGACTCATACCAGACCGAAAGGAATATTAAGGAGTCAGAACAATAACCCCCCAAAAAAAGGATCCTGTCTGTGGAGCATCCACCTGCACTCGGTCAGCATTTGGTCAGTAATCCACCAGTATTGCTAGTGCCAAAAAAACAACAGAAGTGGATCCAAAACAGAGATGACACGGGAATGGAATATTTGCATGTCTTCTATGTTTTGTACCCACTCCTGCATTCGTCTACCAAATCATAAGCCAATTCTGATGGGACCCTACAGGCCTTACATCTGCTACACAGACAGGATCTGTTGTGTGTCTGACAGATCAGAAGAAGGGTCAAATAAATTATGTCAACCAGGCCAAAAAGTCAAAATAGTGGCCCAGTCATGGAAAGTGGGAGAACAGCTTGAGAAGTGCACAGAGTGGCCCAATGACATAGTGTTGAGGTAGCAGCAGCATAAGGAGACCACAGAGTGGCCCAGTGACATAGTGGGGAAGTGGCAGCAGCATGAGAAGGCCACAGACTCGCAAGGTGACATAGTATGGAGGTGGCAGTAGCATGAGAAGGCCACAGACTGGCGGTGGCAGCAGCATCATGAGGAGGCCACAGAGTGTCCCAGTGACATAGTGTTGACATAGTGTTGAGTTAGCAGCAGCATGAGCAGGTCACAGAGTGGCCCAGAGACAGAGTTGCCAGCAGCATGAGGAGGCCACAGACTGGCAAGGTGACATAGTGTAGAGTTGGCAGCAGCAGCATGAGGAGGCCACAGAGTGGCACAATGACAGAGTGTGGAGGTTGCAGAAGCAGCAGCATGAGGAGGCCACAGAGTGGCAAGGTGACATAGTGTTGAGTTATCAGCAGAATGAGGAGGCCACAGAGTAGTACAATGACAGTGTGTAGGTGGCAGCAGCAGCATGCGGAGACCTGAGTGGTGAGGTGGCATCAGTATCAGGAGACCACAGAGTGACCTGGTGACAGAATAGGTAGATGGGTGGCAATAACAGTACCCACTGACGATGGTGGGTATAAGAAGGAGCACTTGGCATCAGATGTGTGGCATCAGGTGGGTGGCAGCATCCGAATAGTAGCTGAGGCAAGTAGCCAGAAGACACATTTTGTAAAAGTTTGGGTGAGGCAGCATGGATGATCTAATCTGAAGCATAAGGCATTGGTGGGTGGAAATACTTGCTGATCCACGCCTGATTCATCTTGACAAAGGTCAGTCTCTCTACATTTTGGGTGGACAGGCGAGTTCTTCTTGGGGTAACCATGGCCCCCGCCGCACTAAACACCCACTCTGATGCCACACTACTGGCCAGGCAGGACAGCTTTTCCAGGGCAAACTCTGCTAGTTGCGGCCACAGATCCAGTTTTGCTGCCCAGTAGTCCAGCGAATCTTCAGTGTGGGGTGGCAGGGTGCTGTCCAAGTATGTCAACACCTGCTGGTTCAGATACTGCTCCAGGTCTAGTTGCTGCTGCTGGTGAGTAGTTTCTTTACTAGGCGGGTGAATAAAGCTGCTCATCAGCGACTTTAGACTCAGTCTGCTGCTGATGGAGCTGGTACTGCTCCTAACCCCCCACCCCGCCACAGCAGCCATGGCAGTAGAACGAGAGCGCAGAAGGCCCCCCCGGTCAGACCTGCGAGAGGATGGACAATGGTGCAGATAGGCAGCGGCCAACTGACTACATAGGGTATCTCTATAGTAGTACCCTCTCAGCGGGTATAAAAAAAAGACCCCCATTTTGGACTGGTAGCGAGGGTCCAACAAGGTGGAGAGCCAGAAGTCATTCCTCTGCCGAATGGTGACATTTCGACTGTCACTACCCAAGCAAGTGAGCATGCAGAGGGCCATTTGCGCAAGTGACTCAGAGAGACTCCCTGCCTGCCTCCATCTCCACTGCATACTGCCACGGTGTGCCTGGGTCATCTGCCTCATCTTCCTCATCTCCCTCTTGCTCCACTGGCTGCTCCTGCTCCTCCTCTCCTGTCACCTGTGTAGAAAAACCACCCATTTCGCTGCACATTGCTTGTGCTCCACTGTCCTCCTCCTCCTCCTCCAGTTCAGCCCCCACAGGGCTCATGTGGCCGTGAGATGTAGGCGCCACGTCTCCAGTCCTCTGACCAGCCAGATTTGCCAGCATCTGTTCCAGGACATGAAGCAGTGGAATGACATTGTTTATCCCTTAGTCCTGGCGACTGACAAAACACGTGGCCTCCTCAAAGGGCATGAGCAAACGGCAGGTGTCACGCATGAGCTGCCACTGGCTGACATCGAAGTGATACAGGGGAGTACTCCTGTCCGCTTGGATCATCAAGAAATTGTTTATAGCTTTTCTCTGTTCGTACAGTCGGTCCAACATATGGAGGGTGGAATTCCAACGGGTGGAAATGTCGCATATCAGCCTATGTTGGGGGATGCCGTTCTGACGCTGCAGCTCAAGGAGGGTGTGCTTTGCGGTGTACGAATGGCTGAAGTGCATGCAAAATTCCTGGCCATTTTTAGGATGTCTTGCAGATGGGTGGAAGACTTCAGGAACCGCTTGACAGCCAGATTGAACACGTGTGCCATGCAGGGCGAATGGCTAAGCCCTCCTTGACGCAGCGCCGACACCATGTTCTTCTTGTTGTTGGTCACCATGGTTCCAATTTAGATTTCTCGCGGAGAAAGCCAGGATTCGATTTCTTGATGAAGGGCACGGAGCAGTTCCTCCCCTGTGTGTCTCCGTTTGCCCAGGCAAACGAGGTGTAGGACAGTGTGACACCGCCGTGCCCTGCACATGTGGTATCCTGGAGGGGCACTGTGAATTTTCCCTGTAGTGGAGGCTGAGGACACGGTGGTGGATGAGGAGGCAGAGGCGGACATTGTTGCAGGACCAACGGCGTGAGAACGTGGAGGCGGAAGCGGTGTCACCTTTCCAAGTTGCTAGTTTGGCTTGGCAGGAACCACGTTTATCCAGTGGGCCATAAAGGACATATATTGTCCTTGACCATAGTTACAGCTCCACACGTCGGCGATGCCGTGCACTTTGGCAGACACCGACAGGCTCAAGGACTGGCCCACCTTCTGTTCTACATATTTGTGCAGGGATGGTACAGCCTTTTTGGCAAAGAAATGATGGCTTGGGACTCTCCACCTCGGCTCGGCACAAGCCATCAGTTCTCTGAAAGGTGCAGAATTCACAACTTGGAAAGGTAGGGACTGCAGCACCAGCAACTTGGCCAGTAGCACGTTCAGCTTCTGTGCCGTTGGATGAGTGCACGTATACTGTTGTCTCTTGGCAAATGCTTCGGTGATCGATTGCTGACAGAATCACTGACGAGGAGTAGGAGGGCGAGGAGCAGGAGCATCAGGAGTGGTAGATGATGGGAAGGACAGACAGCTCCTTTCGGCTGAGGTAGTGGAGCCTTGACTGACTGAAATCAGGTGCATGCCACTGGGTGATGCAGCGGTTGCTGAGGCAGGCTGGACCACCACATTGGAGCCACGGTTCTTCCAGGCCACTTTATGGTGACGCTGCATATGTTGACGCAGGGCCGTGGTGTCAACATTGGCACCCTGTCCACGCTTCACCTTCTGCCCACAGATTTGGCAAATGGCCATGTTCACACCCTTAGGTGGCTTAACAAAAAACTGCCACACCGCTGAGTAGGTGATTTTACCCCCAACACTCCGAACTGACTGACTGCTACCGCCGCTGCTTCCGTGAACACCTGCACCACTACTTTCCAGGCATGTAGGGTCCTGCAAAGTGGGTGGTCTACCCCGGGCACGTTTGGCTCCCGACCCCCTACTGCTGCCACCCTGCTGACTCCCGGCCACACTACCGACTTGCTGGCTCCGCCGCTGCCACACACGCAAGCTGCCACCCTCTTCTCCCAATGATGATGAAGCCCCTTCATCACCCGGCTCCCAATTGTGATCGGCTACATCATCATCGAGTACTGTCTGCACGTCACTGATGTCCTCCTCAACGGTCTCTGAGTCAGGAGCATGACCACTGGCAGCACCAGCTCCCACACCATTCTCCCCATCACTACTTGCCCGCCTACCGGAGGAAGCAGCGGATGTCTCCTCCACATCTTGGCTGGCCAGTAGCTGCTGACTGTCTTCTAGTAGCTCGTCCTCGCTGTATAGTGGGGCTGAGCCCACAGCATATAATACTTGTCTGGCTGAGGGAACAGAAAAGGACAGAGGCATGTTGGGGACAGGTGAGGGCACAGGGCCTGCTCCCAGGCCATTCCAACTAAGGGTTGTGTCTGACGAACCCACCGACTCTTGGCTGGGGGTATTTGATGTCACTTGGGATGACGTGGATGACTGAGTCAATCATTCAAGAACCGCTTGGTTGCTGGTCAAGACACGACTGCTAGATGACACCGGGAGCTCAGGCCTCTCGCTGCCACGGCCCCTTACTCTGCTGCGACCTCTGCCTGCGCCAGAAACATTTCGGCCTCTGCCCCTCCCCTGTGCAGGGCCTGGCACTTCTCTGTCTGACATACTGTTAGAACAAATAAGTAAATAAAAAGGAAATTAATACACCCCAAAATTTTCTCACTTCACCACACAACTGCTAATAAGCACTTATTTTTTTCCACAAATACAACCAAAGAAGGCTTTAGAACATATACCTACACCGCACAAGGGCTAATAAGACATAGAAATATTTCCTAATAATAAACCCTGTTGATGGCTGTATCACACAGCACTGGCACCCCAATAACAAGAACAGTTTTCTAGAATTACAGAGCTGTATAATGGCAATTTGGATCCGCAGTCAGTGCAGCAAGGTGTAATAGGATTGTTCTTATTACCCAGGCTGTAACCTCCCCTACTGAACCCTGTTCTACATAAATACTGTGGAATTGTTCCTCCCTATACTTTCCCTACACTTCTAATGATCTTTCCCTGACCTTCTATTGAGCAAAATATAAGTTTTCAAGTCTTTCCTAGCACTGTCCCTAGCGCCTGCTGACGTCTCTGCCTGCACTAAGTACACTGGAAAATGGCTGAATCCAAGATGGCTGAGGCTATTTATAGGGCTTTGACATCGCAGGACTGGCTGGCTACTGATTGGCTGTATGCATGGCATTATGGGTGATCCCGCATTCCCAGAGTTCCTTGCTCCATATCCTAACATGCACAGCAGCCATTTTAGGAAATTTTTTTATTTGTTACCACGAAGCGTCAGGAAATTAGGATCGAATTCCACTTCGTCAACTTCGATTCGCTCATCTGTAGTAGTAACAATAGCCAAAATGCAAAAAAAAAAATGAATTTTTTACTTTTGATTTTTCTTTCCTTTCTGGTGGATGCAACTTTTTATTGTTAGGTTGACACAGTTGTATGAAGTCTTCATTATAGTGGAATGAGATGTTCTCTAGGTACCATTACTTAAAGGGTTTCTACCACCAGAAATACTGTTATGTAGCTGACTGACATTAGCGATGCGCCAATGTCAGCACTACATAACAGTATGCTTCTAACATTATTCCCTGCAGCTGTTTTTGTTAAAAAAGCACTTTTATAGATATGCTAATGAGCCTCTAGGTGCTATGTGGGCGTCATTAGCACCTAGAGGGCTCCGTCCACTAACCATTTCAGCCGCCCATCGCGTCCCTCCAGCCCGCCCCGCTCCTGTTGATTGACGTGAAACTTCTCAGTATCTCGTACCAATTCCCGCGCCTGCGCCGTGCGCTTCTGTATTCTCCCGGCGCCGGCTTCCTCACTCCGCCTGCGCAAACTACGTTACAATGAGGAAGCCGGCACCAGGAGCGCGGCATTCACTCACTGCGCCTGCGCCGAATACAGAAGCGCACGGCGCAGGCGCGGGAATTGGTACGAGATACTGAGAAGTTTTACGTCAATCAACAGGAGCGGGGCGGGCTGGAGGGACGCGATGAGCGGCTGAAATGGTTAGTGGACGGAGCCCTCTAGGTGCTAATGACGCCAACATAGCACCTAGAGGTTCATTAGCATATCTATAAAAGTGCTTTTTTAACAAAAACGGCTGCAGGGACTAATGTTAGAAGCATACTGTTATGTAGTGCTGACATTGGCGCATCGCTAATGTCAGTCAGCTACATAACAGTATTTCTGGTGGTAGAAACCCTTTAAGCAAACAGTTTAGGCAGCCTCTTTATGGGCCCCAAGGAATGTCAATTATCGAGTCACAAGGACTCTTGTGAAATCATCTTCAAGGGTAAGGTAGATGGGAGCCATAGCATATATCAAACAGTACCCATTTTTGGCACAATAGCATGGGGTTACCTTCTTCCTGATCACCTATTGTGAGGCACTAAGCCAAAATAACCCCCGAACTGGTATCTCCTAACCCTGTTTGCTTTGGTTGTGGTTCCTCTGGAGAAGAGCTTGGCATAAGTGGGCTGAGCCCCCAAGGCATCCACAAGACAAGCCCTTCTAACGTATCTGAGACCTAGTGAAATGATCTTCAAGGGCAAGGTCACACAAAGAGTAATCAAAATTGTGCTTACATTTCCTTTCTGTAAGTGAAGAAATTGCCCCCCAACTTCCTACTTTAATTCAAAGGTCAGTGTTAAGTTTGCCTTTAATCCTTTGTGTAAGTTGCGAGTCTTGTGGAGAAGGTCCCTGTTAAGATGCATCCATGGGATGGGAAGAAGGAGCCAACATGAGAGCCAAAGCGGTCGCCTCTCTGCTATGTCTGTGTCACAGTGCGCTTCTCTGTACCTGAGTTATGATCTAGGCTGGCTTCATGTGCCCTTGCGTACTGGCTGCAATCCTGTGCAGGCTGGTTGCTTAGGGCTGCGTGCTGGCTTGCGGTATCCGTGGTTGATCCGCCTGTGTATGTTTTCCCTCCCTGATTGTGTCTGCAGTATCTCGGATTGGTTGTGCTCTGGCGTACTGGCTGCGGGTGTCTCCATGTATGCCGGTTGCCAGGGGCAATGGCCTGTGCTGCAATCTGTCTGTTATGGTCTGTTCTGGACTCTGTTTCTGTTGGCGTTAACTCCCCTATTCTGTGGCTGGGTGGGGCTTCTCTGGTGCCTCGTTATGCAGCTTTAAGTTCCTGTGAGCAATGGGGCTTGTGGTCAGTTTACCTTGTTCCGTTCTAGGTGCTGACCCAAGGGGTCTTACCTTTCTACCCGTTTGTATGGTTCCGCCTAGGTTTATATTGTTATATTCTGAATTTAGTATCTTGTTTATGCTTTATCCTGTCCCATGTATGTTTTGCTGTTTCCTTTAGCTTAGCAGAGCTCATCTGCATCTAATAGCCTAGCAGAGCTTATCTGCGTCTGATGTATTTGCCTGTTATTGTTTGTCCTGCAGTGTCCGTTAGCTTAGCAGAGCTCATCTGCGTCTGTTCATGTCAGTACTGTCCATGTCTGTATCTGCTTGTTTCTTGTCTGCCTTAGGAAGAGGGTCCCTGTGTTCCCTGGAGGGGGAATGCCCACTCAATCTGAACCTGTATCTGTACCTGCTGTCTTTGCTTGTACTTGTGGTACCATCGCTGGTACCTTCTGGTCTGCCTGGACCAGCTGCCACTGACTTGGTTTCCATTCTGGAGTCGCCCCTGGCAACTACCTTGGCTCAAGCTTATCCTCACCACCAGAGGCTCTAGAGAAGACCAGGTAGTTGCTTAGTTACACCCCTCCAGAGTATTGCAAGTCAGTGGCACATTGGGTCCACTCCCGCTGTTCCATGTTGTTTGCCTGCGCGTACTTCTGCTTGTCTGGTTACAGCTCTCGCTATGTGGCTATGGGCTTTTCTTTTCTACCTTGTCCAGGTTTCCATGTCGTCCCGGGTGGTCTGCCTTGGACCCCCGGCACATTACAGTTTGTATTTGGTGGATAACAAGAAAAAAAATGAATTCTCAAAATCATGATTGCATCAAGTCAAAGCAGCTGAGGAACAAAAAGGTTAATTTTTAGAAACATAATCGGGAAAATTACATTTTTGATTTCCATACCGGAGAAAATGTCACATTGAAGCAACTTCAATAGAAGTTTGGAAATTTCTCACGTTTCTTAATACGACCTAGAAACTCTGTTCTCAAACATCTTTCATCCAATGATAAAAGTCAATTGATGGCCTTTGATCCTGGTTAATACAATGCTGAAGGTGAACTGACTGGCCATTGATCGCTCTTTGAGTTTTATCAAGATATTGGCTATTGTGATGCCTGTTTGAGAACAAGGCTGCAACATTTGACATACATAGCAGAAGTTAAGCCGCCAACCGATGCCGAGACCGGAAAGGTCAAGGAGATGCATTTAACCTTTTCAGTGAGCAATTAAATACTTTTGGGCAGGATTTCAACTCGTGTGTTTGTTTGCAGCCGCACTCTTGAGAGTTGTATTTGCTTTCTTTATGTAGCCGTCTTGGTTTGGTCTTCAGTCTGTCAAGCCGTGTCATGCTGAATTGTGTATAGAATTCATGATGTGACAAATTGACTTTTCAGAGGTCATTGTTCCATTTCAAATGAAGCATATTTAGAAGAAAAAAAGTTCCCAGGCACCCAGCAAACTTGGGAAAGAAGGACCTTTTCAGTCATGATTCTACTTATCCGAGATCGTGCTTCAAAAAAAGTCATACATAAAACATCTAATTGTGTCATTTGGTTGAGAAAAAAGACTAAGGTCCCTGTATTATTGAACAAAAATAGAAAATTGAATGGGTTCTATGGCTGATGCCACCAACCAAAGGATAAACTGGACATGAATGCCATGATTGACACTTAAAGTGCCAACTGAAAAGGATGCCATGTCTGATACCTTCAGCCAAAAAACTAAACATGAGTGCTACTCCAGTTAGCAAGTAATGTGAGCACCATGGATGATGCCTAAGTACCAAATGAGATGGGAGCCATGACTGATACCACTATAAGTGTCATGACATCGAAGTAACAAGCAAGATAGGAGGTATCAACAATATCATCAACCAAAGAAAAAACTGGAGATGAGTGCCATGGTTGACACTAGTGTTGATCGAGCACCAAAGTGCTTGTGTGCTCTGGCCGAACACATCGGTATGCTCGTGTGCTCTACCGAGCACCATGGAAGTCAATGGAAGAACCCCTGGCACCCCCTGCTTGGAAGAGAAGAAGGTGTCTGGTTCACAAAAAAATTATTAAAAATCGATGGAAACCCCATCAAAATGGTTTGGAACCAGCATTAAGAGGATAGCTGGATGTGTCTTGAGACAGATAACAGGTTTGTCAGCATACCTTACAATGGCAGCCTTGTGCACTATGAGATATTCCAAACCAGCTCTCATCTGACTGAGAGCCAGTAAGCCTCAAAGTTAATTCAGATCCGTTGGATGGCTTGAGTGGACCTGCGCACCTAGATCAATATCATCAGGGTGACAAAAAGTTTTCTGATTGTCTTAACATAATATTCAATAACCTTTCTATACAGTTTTGTCATGTAAAAACTAATTTGCATAAACATAGGCATATGGAAAAGACATGCAAATGAGCAGAATCTGCCCTTGTTTTTCAGCTGAAAACCATTTGCATGGAAAACTTGCGATCTACACTACTCATGAACAGCGCCATCTATTGGTTTCATAGTCTTATGACAAGACTATTAGTGTAGCCTTTTGCATGGAAAATTCACGATAAACATTTGCGATTAGAATAATTGCGATCTACACAACTCATGAACAGCGCCATCTATTTGATTCATAGATGGGTTCCATAAATGATACCACGAACCAATGGAAACACTGAACATATGTGATCTGTTTGACACCTATATGCCATGGTTGACACTCAGGGACCACACTACATAGCATCATGGTATCAATGTAAAAAGAGACTGAACATGTCAGACATTGCTGACACCTAATTACATTGTTAGATAAATGTGGCTGATAGCATCAACCTGACGAGAAACTGGATATAAGGTTTATGGTTTATGGTTGACACATAGGTGCTATAATGATAGAAGTACTATGATAGATAAGGAACATGATAGATAAGTGCAATAATAGATAAGGAACATGATAGAAGTACTGTGATAGATAAGGACCATGATAGAAAAGTGCCATGACTTATACCATATGTCAACCAAAGAAAACTCATTCTAGATTTTGCAGGGGTGTGTATGTGGTTACTACAGGATCTAATCGTGGGGCCAGAGATATCCTGATATTGAGCTGTATGGAGGCAATCACATAAACAAGAATCAGTGCAGTGATTACTTCGTATTTGATGAGAGCGGGACACGTTGTCACCTTGATTTGATCAGATTGTCTCATCTCATGAATGGCGCCGAGAAGATGATTGCACAGGACTCGTCTCAATATCACTATAGGAGACTCTGTGTAATGCATCCTTTGTTGTGCCATTTACAGCCTGCACAACCCTGTAGTTTACATAGTAAATATCTTTTTCTATTCAAATTTCTGCAGCGTGATGATGATGACTAGCACAGATTGAAGCTAAACATGGACATGCAATTTGATTTAAAGGGGAACTAAAAAAAAAAGCAATCAACCACAATCTCCAGCATAATGGTCTGTATCTGTATTTCCTCCTTTTTTGTTACAGAATGGTTTCTACATTGTAGCAACTTATATCATTATCTAAATCACCCATGTTTCCTATACAGCCATGCATACTATAAGTCATGCTCCACCCATTAAAGTTAAAAGAGTTGTCCATGGGTAGGGACTGTAATCTACATTCTGGAGACCCTGAATATGCTCCACAGCAGAAGGTTCTTATAGACCACAGAAGGTGGCTCAGCTCACCTCCTCTAACACTGTGGCCCATGAGCATGGTCACAGGTCTGGCCTGTTGGTACAGATGAGTACTCAGACAAAGTTCATGAAGGGTAAGGCTTCCCAGATTATCGCGATGCTGCCCAATCTTCTTTCTCGATAACTTCGCCACCATTTTTCTCAAGACAGGAATCACTTCAATTAGCAGAAGCAGCTCTACTAGAGTTTACTTGGTTTAATAAAGTTTTGCAGGTAAATAGTGGTTTTACCCTGAAAACAATCAATTTGCAAACAGCACCTAATAGCATGCCAGAGCGGTTTTCTAGCACCCAGCAGTTGCTCCAGTTGGCCTTACCCTAGGGACTGGACGCCATTAGACTAAATGGTGTGCTGTATGTCACTCTGTGGTTGATGCACACTGGACTGGACTGGATTGGAGGTGACAGACTGTTAGGTGTCCTGTTCTTAAAGGGGTCTGTACCGTTCAAGGACTCCATCTATCTTAGTAAGATGGAACCAGTTATATCCATCCCAGTATTAAACAGGACAATGGAAGGTGGGTGATGACACATAATTCATCCCAACATGACTCATAGCCACTGACGACCAACAGCAAAGAATGTCTCTATCGTCTTTCGTCCCTTCTCCTCACGGGCGCCATGTTGTTTTACTTCCTCCTTTTTCAACCTATTTTTACATGATAACCCCGACAGAGCTGCAAGAAGCCACAAGAAGTAGAGTTGAGCGCCAGCTGCAGAACAAGCTGTTCACACGGATTCAACTGGATCAAAAAGATCTGCAATTTTCTCATTAACCTTTGAAGATGCCGTCAATAAAATGTTTTTCCTTTTTTTCCAGCAGCAAATTACAAAGTAGCAGAAAGAACTTGTCAGTGGCAGATACACGACTGAAGTACTGCTCCAATTAATTAGGAATATAGAGGACACGCACGGGAATCCAGAGGCTTTCACTCAAAGCGTACTTCCAGCCAAAAATGGAAACTTGCCTGAGCTCCTGAATCCTTATCTGCCATCTCTTTCTCTTCTAAGCTCAGCTCTATGAGCCCTAAACTTCAATGCCTTCATATTCTGGGGCAGGAGGTAGTTGTCTCACACCTGCGGTACTGTGGTCAGCCATATTGGTTCTCATGGAGGTGCCTTTTAGTCATACAGTCTTCCAGAAAGGTCTGTTTTCTCCTTTTAGTTTTCCCTGGCAATCACTATGAGGAAACCCATCCACCAGAGCTGGACTCAAGTACAGGGTCAGACAGGCTGACCAGAGTTCCTCTGGTGGGTCCCGGCTCTAATATCATAATGGGCCCCAAAGGTCCAGGACAAAAAAATCCATTTAACTGCTTTTGGAGCCAATCACTCGCCTCTAGGATCTATTTCTTTGTTTCAAAACATTTTAGTCATTATTGAATAATTTCCTCGAATGGGCATGAGGAACATTAGTCTAACACTGCTCAAGTATCTTTGGTCCACTGGTGGAAATCTGGTTTTATTTGTAATCCATGTAATAATTTTTTTTAGCGTGTATACTGCCTAATGGAGGACAAAAATGCTCTTCTGGTCTTCATCGGTATAATGAGAGCTCATGGGTACGGTTTCCTGGTGCACATGGAAAAGGAGAAGGGGACACATTATGTAAAAGGAGCCTTATCTTTGGACATGCAAGCTGTATCATAAGTAGGCCATGGGGTCATTGAAGCATCCTCTGGTCTTTTGGTGGACAATTCTGACCTTGCTGCTTGGGCCCATCAAAGCATCCTCTCATCTTCTGGTGTGCCATTCTAACCTTGTTTCTTGGGCCCATTGGAGCATCCTCTCATAAAGCTTTCTGACTTTGCTTCTTGGGCCATTGGAACATCCTCTGGTCTTCTGGTGAGCCATTCTAACCTTGATTCTTGGGCCCATTGGAGCATTCTCTTGTCTTCTAGTGAGCCACTGTGACCTCGCTTCTTGGGCCCACTGGAGCATCCTCTGCTCTTCTGTTGGGATATTTTGACCTTAGTTCCTCATCACATCCCTCGGTGGAGATGTATACCAGAGAAATACTGTAACAGCACCATAACAGACCACAGGTGGTGTGTGGTATTGCAGGTCATACTTAGTGGCAATAATAGACATAACCTATGGATAGGTGGGATGTTGTTTCTAAAAAAAAATGAAGCCTTTTTTTTTTTTTTGCTTTACCCCACTAGAAAAGATGGAAGAAAATGTTAATGTCTCATTTTAATTCTCAATGAGTAGAGATCTCTGCTTAGGAATCCCATGTATTAGCCTGAGTGAAGAACAGCAAGAGTGTCACTTTTTCCCACACAGATCACAGCTGATCGCTGAGGATCTCAGTAGCAGGATACACTGTGATCAACTTTTATTTTTTGGGGACCCTTTAAACAAAAAGGAATTATCCAAAGTGGCAACCGCAGTATACAAAGCATTGTTAAGCCTCAGTCTTGAGCAATTTTTTATCAAATCTCTTGAAATAAATTTATAAGCTCAGACAGGGCAGAGAATTAAATACATAAAGGGAGGTTGGAGATTTTTTTTTTCCATTAAGTTTTTTGGCGGTCTTACTGTATCAATAATTTACAGAGAAGTAATGATTAATTAATCATTCCTCTATTGTATATAGAGTCGGGCACAAAGCCACCTCAGCCAAATCCAAATCAACCTCCCCCTCTGCGGCATTAACCCCTCAAGAGGTGGCCGCATGACATAAAGACTCATCAGTCAGTACTGTAGAATGGAGACCAACCCTAATATTGTTTCCAGAATTCCACAAAACATCTCAAAATGCCCTGAGCTTGGTCAACAAATCTATGTTTGACCCTGCAGAGCTTATCTTGCAATGACAAGCACAGGGATAATTTAAGTACTGAGAACCACAAAACAAACAGTTCCTTAAATCTCAGCTTCATGGACCTGTGTGAATATGACCTACTGTATTTACAGTCATGATACAAATGGTGCTGCTGTCCAGGACAGGAATGGCGCTGCTCTCCAGGACAGGAATGGCGCTGCTCTCCAGGGCAGCAATGGCAATGCTCTCCAGGGCAGGAATGGCAATGCTCTCCAGGGCAGGAATGGCGCTGGTCTCCAGGATAGGAATGGTGCTGCTGTCCAGGACAGAAATGGCGCTGCTCTCCAGGACAGGAATGGCGCTGCTCTCCAGGGCAGCAATGGCAATGCTCTCCAGGGCAGGAATGGCAATGCTCTCCAGGGCAGGAATGGCGCTGGTCTCCAGGATAGGAATGGTGCTGCTCTCCAGGACAGGAATGGCGCTGCTTTCCAGGACAGGAATTGGCGCTGCTTTCCAGGACAGGAATAGCGCTGCTCTCCAGGACAGGATTGGTGCTGTTCTCCAGGGTGGGAATGGTGCTGATTTCCAGGACAAGAATGACACTGCTCTCCTGGACAGGAATGGCGCTGCTCTCAAGGACAGGAATGGTGCTGATCTCTAGTATGGGAATAGTGCTGCTCTCCAGGAAAGGAATGGCACTGCTCTCTAGAATAAGAATGGCGTGGCTCTATAGGACTGGAATGGCGCTGCTCTCTAGAATAAGAATGGCGTGGCTCTACAGGACTGGAATGGCGCTGCTGGGACAGAAATGGCACAGCTCTCCAGGACAGGAATGGCGCTGCTCTCAAGGACAGGAATGGTGCTGATCTCCAGTATGGGAATAGTGCTGCTCTCCAGGAAAGGAATGGCACTGCTCTCTAGAATAAGAATGGCGTGGCTCTACAGGAAAGGAATGGTGCTGCTCTCTAGAATAAGAATGGCGTGGCTCTACAGGACTGGAATGGCGCCGCTGGGACAGAAATTGCGCTGCTCTCCAGAACAGGAATGGTGCTGATCTCCAGGACAGAAATGGCACAGCTCTCCAGGACAGAAATGGTGCTGATCTCCAGGATGGGAATGGCGCTGCTCTCCAGGATGGTAATGGCGCTGCTCTCCAGGATGGTAATGGTGCTGATCTCCAGGACGGGAATGGTGCTGATCTCCAGGACGGGAATGGTGCTGCTCTCCAGGACAGGAATGACGCTGCTCTCCAGGACGGGAATGGCGCTGCTTTCCAGGATAAGAATGGTGCTGCTCTCCAGGATGGGAATGGCGCTGCTCTCCAGGATGGGAATGGCGGTGCTCTCCAGGACAGGAATAGTGCTGATCTCCAGGACAGGAATGGCGCTGCTTTCCAGGATAGGAAGATGAACATCAAAGGGTTAGGCATCTGAACCCAAATACCCCCATGTGTACTAAGCGCAGCACCACTCTCATTCATGTGGTTGTTTCTGGTATTGCAGCTCAGTTCCTTTTACCTGTTAGCCCCATTCAAGAGAACGAGATGTGGGAAAAGCAGAGTGGGTGACATGCTAGTCCGCTATTGAGGTCCGGGGGAGAAATTTAAAGGGCATCTTTCAGCAGGATCAACGCTATTAAACTAAATATTCTGCCTGGTAGGACTGATGCTGCTGATTAAAAGGGATACCTGCCTTGTAAAAATCGGTTGTTGTGTTCCCGATGCAAATTAAGGTTTCAAAGTAACGAGGGGCACAGCCAGCATTGGAAAACTGAGGTGCACGAAGGGGTTCGCCCCCAAACCCTCTGTTCACTAAAGTCCTCATTTGCATAAAGAATAAAAGTCAATTTTCTCAGAATCACTGAAACCGATTTTCACAAGACAGGTATCATTTAAATCCACTAGATGAACCCCACCAGGCGGCATACCTGGTATAACAGAGTTTTTCCTGCTGACATATTCCCTTTAAGTGCAACCTTTAAAACTCTTTGTTATACCAGGTGGGTGTTATTTTTTAGCACATTAGGGGGTGCATTCTGGAAATCCTGCCCTTGACACCAAGAGAGCTTGTCCCTCCCCTGAAATGCAGTACCAGACGTAGCCACATTGCTATGGATGGTGCTGTGTGCCGTTTTCCAGCAAGTGCCACAGGACTGACGAAGGAGTTCCGTGCAGTTTTAGGGATATTCTTTGAGCCGAAGCCAGAAGTGGATCCAGCGGGAAGAAGCACAAACCCCTCCTACAGCGCAAGAGAACAGCAGGAGCCACAATGCCGCCACACCGTGCATCAATCAAGCCATAACTGCATAGAAGTTGTTACAGGACTGCACATAAGGAGCTGCCGAGTGTCCCCGCCATCTACTTATGAGATGTTTACGGTCGGCTGCGCGGCGCGTTATGTGCGGTTAATGCCTTTGTTAAGATGACATTAATTTAAACAAGCGCAAGTAAAAATGGCGAAGCTATCCACCGCAACGGAATGTCTGGAGCTGCGCCTCTCGTTATGTTTTATGGTATGGTGGGGGGGTTGTCACTCTTCCCTCTCGAGAAGAAACGGAAGCAGGGAGGACAATCTTGGTGGAGTTTTATTGTGCACTTCACGGGATCAATGGCGTGTAAAGTTATTGATGGAAAAGCTTTGCAGCCGGTGAGCGCTCTGGTCGCCAGAAATGTCACAGTGAACTTGTTTCCTCCGCTCCTCACCCTTCCTGCCGCTTCATTAACAGTTCTTACCATTAGTCAATTACGTAGCATTAATTATCTGCCCCCCCCCTGCCCCCTCACGAGGGTCATTTAAATTGACCTCAGCCCTTTACGTCTTCATCAGAACTCATCCCCCTGGGAGCTGCTTTGGGCTCATGCATCACAACATTGAAGAAAACAGCGGCGACTTCATTAAGAGATGCAATAATCTATGCAAAAAAATTACCAGTGCATGAAGGACCTCCACATAACCCCTTAAAGACCAACAAAATAAAAAAATAAAAAAATTCATTAAAACTTGAGGTTGAACAACCGATGATCCCACTACTTCCTATGGATTTGCTCAGTCATAAGCCTCTGGGTTCCTAAATTGAATGCAAGAACTTCAGTGAAGAGCTATAAGAGATTCACACGCCATTCAGGGTCTATAGAAAGGTGGGCGGCCACCCCTGTGGGCACAGTCATTCCACAAACAGCGCCATTCTTCTTCTCCACGTATGGTGCCTGGTATTGCATCTCTGCCTCTTTCACTTAAAGTTTTTTTTCTTATCTGAGACACTGGTGGGATATTGCTAGGATATGCCACCAATTTTAGATAGGTGCTGGAGGTCCCACCTCTGGTAGCCACACGTATCTCCAGAACAAGACCTCCGAAGTGAGCAGAGAGCAGCCATGCATGCGCTGTGCGCTCCTCCCGCTCATTTCTATGGGACTGTTAAAAATAGTCAGCTCTTTTTGGAACTCCCATAGAAATGAATAGAGACCACTTCGGAGACCTCACTTCGGAGGTCTTGTTCTGGAGATACGTGTGGCTACCAGAGGTGGGCATATCCTAGCGATATGCCACCAGCGTTTTAAATGAGACAACCCCTTTAAATGGAAATGAGCTGAAAAAAACAGACCCAGTCTATGGGCAAGAGGAGGGGGAGAAAAGCACTTGTTTTAGACAATCCCTTTAAGGGTTTAGTGAACTGGAAGAGGAAAGAATTCAATAAAAATTAACGAGGACCTTTCGCCGATCCTGACATTGTGAACTAAGTATACAGACATGTAGAGCGGCACCCAGGGATCTCACTGCACTTATTATTATCCCTGGGCGCCGCTCCGTTCTCCCGTTATGTCCTCCGGTATGTTCGGGGACTTGGTTATAGTAGGCGGAGACTTAGGGGACTTGGTTATAGTAGGCGGAGACTTAGGGGACTTGGTTATAGTAGGCGGGTTATGCTGGGCGTCTCCTTCTCCTAGGCTGTAGCGCTGGCCAATCGCAGCGCAGAGCTCACAGCCTGGGAGGAGAAGGAGACGCCCAGCAGAACCCGCCTACTATAACCAAGTCCCCTAAGTCTCCGCCTACTATAACCAAGTCCCCGAACATACCGGAGGACATAACGGGAGAACGGAGCGGCGCCCAGGGATAATAGTAAGTGCAGTGAGATCCCTGGGCGCCGCTCTACATGTCTGTATACTTAGTTCAAAATGTCAGGATCGGTGAATGGTCCTCTTTAAATGAATTTTTTTTTTTTTTGAATGGCTTCACTTATATTTCATCCAATGTTGTAATAAGGAAGATACTGTAGCTACTTGGGATATAACTAACAGAGCACCATGTATAGTCGCTGCTTTAGGCTCCATTCCTACTATGGGAGTGTAGTGGGCATGCTCGGTGCATCTAGTTTTATATTCTCTATCTGCGCACAGCATTTAGTAAGCATCTTATTATATTGCTTCTCAGATTCTCATGGATAGTGTTGATCACGAATATTTGAATATGCAAATTATTTTCGCGAATATTTACACTTCGAGAATTCACTAATATTTAGAATATAGTGATATTTATTTGTAATTTCGAATATTCGAGATTTTATTTTTAAAACAGTACACATGATCCCTCCCTGCTTCTAGCTTGTGGGCCAATGAGAAGGCTGCAGTATCTTTGATTTTAGGAGTAGTGCTGATTGCGAATTTTCGTAATGTCAATTTTCGCAATCAAGAAAATAATGACTGGAGATCACAAATTTTCCAATATATAGCGAAAATTCACCCAAATATTCGCGAAATATTGCAAATTCGAATATTGCCCTTGCCGCTCATCACTACTCCTGGATGACACTTTATAAAAATTTGGCAAATATTTTATAAAGCAAAAATATCCTGAATGTAAATACATTATTGAGAACACAGTATTTACATGAATTCTAAGTGCAGCTCTGGAGGTGACTGGAGCAGAAAACATAATGTTGCAGAAGAGCAGAATATTAACTGTGAGTTATATCGCATTTACGGTCCAATTGAAAATGTAAATGATTGTATAAAAGTGGAGATTTCCTTTAATTTATGTGGATTAGCTCAGTAATAGAGGTCCATGTCTCTGGGCCACTCATTGTCTCTCCTGCGGTGGAATTAGGCTGTAAGCTCTTAAGGGCACAGATATTTAGGTCTCCATTGGTTTATTATGCAGCAGGACGGATCTGTGCGGCGCTTATTACCCACAGAAGACATTAAACATTGCAAAAAGTCATTTTTGAGGCCGATAAAACTATTAAATTAGACGCGAATGTAGACAGATGAGGGAAACTTTCTGCAATAACGTGACTCACACTCGATCCTAGGTAACAACAAACGTCCACATCTAAATATATGAAACATAAAGACAAAGAAAAGGCATAACGTAGGAAATCATCTCACAGCGGCTTTTTATTAGAGCATTCGCCCATCCAAAATGATGAACTCAGCCAGCCGGAGGCGAAACAATCTGTAGAGTTTACCCAAACATTGCATCAAATTCCGACCTTTAAAATGGCTTATTGCTAATTTTTGCAATAATATAACAATTGTGACCAACTAGGGATTAGCAAATCGATTCTATAGAATCAGTGGCGTGCTAAGGAGGAGCGTGAGGGGCGGTCCGTCCCGGGTGCCCGCTCTCAGGAGGATGCTAGAAGCAATGAGCGCAACCATCAATACAGATGAAAGCGCTCACTGCTGGAGCGCTGGGAGCTGCGGTCCTGTCACTCACCGCTCAGCTCCCCACGCTCCTCCCCTCCTTCCGGCCGGCGGCGCACAGAATGGTGAAGCAGGAAGACTTCTCCGTGCTCCACCATTCAGCCTGCAGGCACAGATTGCGCTGTCGGCCTGTGTGGGTGGAGCCTGCAGCCCGGTAATCTGCATAAGCTCCTCCCACACCGTGCTGCAGAGTGATCTGTGTCTGCACGGGAGAGAGGACTGTGAGCTTCAGGAACGGGACAAGGTGAGTAGTTACTGTGTTGTTGTTTTTTATTAATACAGAGGAGGTAAAGGAGGACTTTATTACTATGGAGGGGGCACAGACAGAGGACTTTATTACTGTGGAGGGGGCACAGAGGACTTTATTACTATGGAGGGGTCACAGAGGACTTTATTACTATGGAGGGGGCACAGAGAGCTTTACTACTATGGAGAGGGCACAGAGGGCATTTCTAATGTGAAGGGGGCACAATGGGCATTTCTACTTGGAGGGGGCACAGAGCCAGAGGGCATTACTACAATTAAGGGGGCACAGATGGCATTATTACTGTGAAGGGGACACAGAGGGCATTATTACTGTATAGGGGGCACAATGGGGATTTCTACTATCGAGGGGGCATTACTAGCACAGTGGACATTACTACAATTAAGGGGGAACAATGGACATTATTACTGTGAAGGGGGCGCAATGGGCATTATTACTATAAAGGGGACACAATGGGGATTATTACTATGAAGGGGGCACAATGGGGATTATTACTGTGAAGGGGGCACAAAAAGGGCATTACAACTGTGAAAGGGGCACAGAGAGGGCATACCTATTGTCAGGGGGCACACATCTGTACAAAACTACAGTTGTACAATGAGGGCAATACTACTGTGAGGAGGTACAATTAGTACAAAGTGTTGGGGGGGGGGGGGGGGCAGAGAAAAGACCTGCCCCGGGACCAAACACCCTAGGCACGCCAATGTATAGAATCAAGATTTTACCAGAATTTTTCCAAATATTCTGATATTATCATCAGAATGAGAATTTATTTTTGAAAAATGTGGTCGAATAGAGAGAGAGAGTTTCTGCTTATGGAGAGTGCCTTGTTTGTGAGAAGTCAATGCTCTACCCTTTAAACAGTCCTTGAAGCATAATTTGTATAGGAGTGTCACGGGCATACCGAGACATACGGACGTCCCCGCGACTGTGAGTGGCAGGAGGATCTTTGAGACTGGAAACACATGGTTTGATTTGACATGTTTACCTTGTGGATCAATAGGCGCCTGTGTTGGTTCTGGTACTGGCCGCACTCTAACCTCCAGGTTTTGCTATTGTGGTCATTTAACTTTCCCTATTTATAGCTGTCTCTCTCACAATGCTGTGCGGTTTATAGCTTCAGTTGGACCTGTGGATAGCTGGTGTTTGGATCTCGGCTGAGTTCCTGGTGCTGCCATAGCTTCTTGGAAGTTAAGTGTTACCTTTCCCTTTGTATTTTGGCTTTTCTGTGTGTTGCATTTCCTGGTTGTTTTGTATTAGGCCTTGAGGAGACTCCCGTTCATCCTTGTTTTTGGAGGAACAGGTTGTCTCATTCCTGTCATTAGTACCAGGGTCCTATAGGGTGAGTTAGGACACTAGGTATTCCTGTGTATGAACTCACCTACCTCTGGGGTCTGTTCATACTGATAGTCAGTCAAGGCTTTGGTTAGGGCTTTCACTAGGAGGTTTCCATCTTCCTTCCCTAGTTGTCAGGCCTTCTTTCCATTCTCCTTCCCCTCCTATGTTCGGTGTGGGGTTCCCCTCCCACACTAGAGCGTGACAAAGAGCTAAGACAGCATTGCATCTGCCGACAGTGGATTTGGGGTGATTGCCCTTCACCAGTGTAGAACAGAAATAACTAGCTTCACTAGTTGAGAGGCCTTGGTCAGGATCTAGGGGGGTACTATTTCTTCTTACACGAGGAATCTTACAGGCCAGAAAACACTAATTTATGTTTTTGAGAAAATAGATTTCCTTTCAAAAGGAAAAGAAAGCTAAGGGCTAATTCACACATCATGTCAGTACAATAGAGCTATGATCAGCAAGGAACTGACTGTATCATAAATTAATATGATGCAGGCAGTTTGAGTCAGGGGAGCTGTGATTGATCCGGGAGATGCAACCGACACACCGCCCATGTTTCCCCTACCAAGTACGTTTATGTGAATGAGCCGTTAGCTTTCTGGAAGGAAAGCTAATTATTATGTTTTTCCCAGAACGCTAGAGGAGCACCAACTATAGGGGTCGCGGCAGTCGCAGTTGCGACCGGACCCCTAAGCTAGGGGGGCCCAAAGGGTTTAGCATTAACTCCTCACACCAACTAGGAATTCTCCATAAGAAGCAGATCAATCTGTCTCGTCTCCCAGTCATTAAAAGTATGTTTGATTCAGGTAGAATTGATTTGTACCTGAATTGAATTTCTTTGTCAGTTTGTCAGAACAAAATGAAGTTCAAGAAATTCACTCATCCTTATGAACAACCACAAACATGTCTCATCAAAAACTACTTGTAATTAATGTTGGTCAATCACCAAAGTGCTCGTGTGCTCGAGTAGAACTATTCCCGATGCTTGGGTGCTCTGTAGAGCACAATGGAAGTCAATGGGAGAACCCAAGCATTAAACCAGGCACCCCCTGCTCTGAAGAGAGGAGGGTGTCAGGACTCTAGTTTGACTTAGGAGTCCCTGCTCTAACTCCATATATAGCTATGTCCATATATATAGTCAGTTCTTGGGGACACCCAGTGTATTTAAATCTAATTCAGCCTCTATTTCTGAAAAGTTTGTGGTGGGATTCAAACTCACAACCTTCTACATTACAGCCAAGAATGTTAACCACTACACTATAGAGCTGCATGGCCAGTTACTAAAAAAAAAAATAATAATAATAAATAAATTAAAAATAAAAAAAAATATGAGTCCTCTGCTGTAGCTGTATAGGAATACTTACTTGGCCATGCAATTGGCCATGCAGCCGTATAGTGTAGTGGATAAGATTCTGGGCTGCAATTTAGAAGGTTGTGAGTTTGAATTTTGCCAGAAATAGAGGCTAAATTTAATTGAAACATAGATGTAAGTTTTTAGCCATAATATATTTACATATATTATTATATATTTTGAATATATGTAAATATATTATGGCTAAAACATCAGTAGTAGTTTCCCACATATTATACATTGATATATACCAGAAGTATGATAATATATATATATATACACTCACCTAACGAATTATTAGGAACACCTGTTCTATTTCTCATTAATGCAATTATCTAGTCAACCAATCACATGGCAGTTGCTTCAATGCATTTAGGGGGGTGGTCCTGGTCAAGACAATCTCCTGAACTCCAAACTGAATGTCAGAATGGGAAAGAAAGGTGATTTAAGCAATTTTGAGCGTGGCATGGTTGTTGGTGCCAGACGGGCCGGTCTGAGTATTTCACAATCTGCTCAGTTACTGGGATTTTCACACACAACCATTTCTAGGGTTTATAAAGAATGGTGTGAAAAGGGAAAAACATCCAGTATGCGGCCGTCCTGTGGGCGAAAATGCCTTGTGGATGCTGGAGGTCAGAGGAGAGTGGGCCGACTGATTCAAGCTGATAGAAGAGCAACGTTGGCTGAAATAACCACTCGTTACAACCGAGGTATGCAGCAAAGCATTTGTGAAGCCACAACACGCACAACCTTGAGGCGGATGGGCTACAACAGCAGAAGACCCCACCGGGTACCACTCATCTCCACTACAAATAGGAAAAAGAGGCTACAATTTGCACGAGCTCACCAAAATTGGACTGTTGAAGACTGGAAAAATGTTGCCTGGTCTGATGAGTCTCGATTTCTGTTGAGACATTCAAATGGTAGAGTCCGAATTTGGCGTAAACAGAATGAGAACATGTATCCATCCTCTGATGGCTACTTTCAGCAGGACAATGCACCATGTCACAAAGCTCCAATCATTTCAAATTGGTTTCTTGAACATGACAATGAGTTCACTGTCCTAAAATGGCCCCACAGTCACCAGATCTCAACCCAATAGAGCATCTTTGGGATGTGGTGGAATGTGAGCTTCGTGCCCTGGATGTGCATCCCTCAAATCTCCATCAACTGCAAGATGCTATCCTATCAATATGGGCCAACATTTCTAAAGAATGCTATCAGCACCTTGTGGAATCAATGCCACGTAGAATTAAGGCAGTTCTGAAGGCAAAAGGGGGTCCAATACCATATTAGTATGGTGTTCCTAATAATTCTTTAGGTGAGTGTATATATATATATATTTTTTTTTTCTTTATCCTCTATTTCTGAAAATTTTCTGACGGGATTCGAACTCACAGCCTCCTACATTACAGCCAAGAATGTTAAGCACTACACTATAGAGCTGCATGGCCAGGTGCTTTAAAAAAAAAAAAAAAAAAAAAAAAAGACTTCTGCTGAATAGGAATACTCTTTATTTTATTAGTAATTGGCCATGCAGCTCTAAAGTGTAGTGGTTAACATTCTGGGCTGTAACGTAGAAGGCTGTGAGTTTGAATCCTGCCAGAAACTTTTCAGAAATAGAGGCTAAATTAGATTTAAATACACTGGCTCGAGCACACGCGATGCTCGAGCCGAACTGGTGTTCGGCCAAGCATGCTCGCCCAACTCTACTTGTAATATAAGTTATGCATCTTCTTGTACCAAGTCAACCATTAAAGAACCACTGGGTTGCTGGTCAAGACATGACCACTAGATGACACCAGGAGTCTCGCTGCGACTCCTGCTGCACCTGCCCAACCCCCCCCCCCCCCCACCCTTCTTCTGCTGCCTGGGACAGAAACATTTTGGCCACTGCCTGTTCCCTTTGAAGGGCCTGTCACCTGTCTGTCTAACATACTGTATAATAAAATAATTAAATTTAAATAGTACCCCCCAAAAAAAGGAGGTAGTACAATGTAACTTCATTGAACTGCAATTAAGACATATATATATATATAATTTTTTTCTGATTAATAAATTCCCCCACCCCAAAAAAAATTACAATCACAATTCACCGCAGAACAGCAATTCTTTTTCCTATTACTACACCCCCAAAAAAGAAATATAACAATCGCAATTCACCACAGAACGGCTAATGGGACGTATGCATATTTCCTTTTGATATACCAAGTAAATGGCTGTAGTACAATGTAACTTCAGTGCTGAACAGCAATTATGACATATAATATTTCCTTTTTTTTTTTACTATTATTACACCCCCCCAAAATAGTAAAACAATGTAAAATCAACGCAGATCGGCTAATAGGACGTACTTATCTTTTCTATTAATACACCCCGTGAATGGCTGTAGAACACAGAACTTGCATCCCAATCAAAAGCAAGGTTTGCTGGAATTAGTGATGCACCTTGAATAATCTTTCCCTGAACTCATAAATTGTTTTTTCAGCACAATAAAGTCTTTCCTAGCACTGTCCCTAGAGCCTGCTAACGTCTCTCCCTGCACTAAGTAACACTGGAAAATGGCAGAATTCAAGATGGCTGCCGCTATTTATAGGGCTGTGACATCACCGGACTGGCAGGCTGCTAATTGGCTGCATGCATGGCATTGTGGGTGATCCCACCTTCGGTGCGAATCAAATTTCTCCTGAAATTCGGATTGAAATCCACTTCGTCAACTTTGATTCGCTCATCTCTAATATTTTATATGCACAATAAGTTAAACATCTTCTTGTTTACAGTGATATGGAGCATGCTGGTATAACCTGGGCATCTCCTGTATATAATTATATATGTACAGCTGGTATAAGTTATACATCTTCTGTATATAGTGATATGGAGCATGCTGGTATAACCTGGGTATCTCCTGTATATAATTATATATGTACAGCTGGTATAAGTTATACATCTTCTTCTATATAGTGATATGGAGCATGCTGGTATAACCTGGGTATCTCCTGTATATAATTATATATGTACAGCTGGTATAAGTTATACATCTTCTTGTACATAGTGATATGGAGCATGCTGGTATAACCTGGGCATCTCCTGTATATAATTATATATGTACAGCTGGTATAAGTTATACATCTTCTTCTATATAGTGATATGGAGCATGCTGGTATAACCTGGGTATCTCCTGTATATAATTATATATGTACAGCTGGTATAAGTTATACATCTTCTGTATATAGTGATATGGAGCATGCTGGTATAACCTGGGCATCTCCTGTATATAATTATATATGTACAGCTGGTATAAGTTATACATCTTCTGTATATAGTGATATGGAGCATGCTGGTATAACCTGGGCATCTCCTGTATATAATTATATATGTACAGCTGGTATAAGTTATACATCTTCTGTATATAGTGATATGGAGCATGCTGGTATAACCTGGGCATCTCCTGTATATAATTATATATGTACCGCTGGTATAAGTTATACATCTTCTTGTATATAGAGTTATGGAGCATGCTGGTATAACCTGGGTATCTCCTTTATATAATTATATATGTACAGCTGGTATAAGTTATACATCTTCTTGTATATAGGGATATGGAGCATGCTGGTATAACCTGGGTATCTCCTGTATATAATTATATATGTACAGCTGGTATAAGTTATACATCCTCTTGTATATAGTGATATGGAGCATGCTGGTATAACCCGGGCATCTCCTGTATATAATTATATATGTACAGCTGGTATAAGTTATACATCTTCTTCTATATAGTGATATGGAGCAGGCTGGTATAACCTGGGTATCTCCTGTATATAAATATATATGTACAGCTGGTATAAGTTATACATCTTCTTGTATACAGTGATATGGAGCATGCTGGTATAACCTGGGTATCCCCTGTATATAATTGTATATGTACAGCTGGTATAACTTATGCATCTTCTTATATATAGTGATATGGACCATGCTGGTATAACCTGGGTATCTCCTGTATATAATTATATATGTACAGCTGGTATAAGTTATATATCTTCTTGTATATAGTGATATGGAGCATTCTGGTATAACCTGGGTATCTCCTGTATATAATTATATATGTACAGCTGGTATAAGTTATACATCTTCTTGTATATAGTGATATGGAGCATTCTGGTATAACCTGGGTATCTCCTGTATATAATTATATATGTACAGCTGGTATAAGTTATACATCTTGTATATAGTCATATGGATCATGCTGGTATAACCTGGGCATCCCCTGTATATAATTATATATGTATAGCTGGTATAAGTTATACATCTTCTTGTAAACTGTGATATGGACCATGCTGGTATAACCTGGGTATCTCCTGTATATAATTATATATGTACAGCTGGTATAAGTTATACATCTTCTGTATATAGTGATATGGAGCATGCTGGTATAACCTGGGTATCTCCTGTATATAATTATATATGTACAGCTGGTATAAGTTATACATCCTCTTGTATATAGTGATATGGAGCATGCTGGTATAACCTGGGTATCTCCTGTATATAATTATATATGTACAGCTGGTATAAGTTATACATCTTCTTGTATATAGTGATATGGAGCATGCTGGTATAACCTGGGCATCTCCTGTATATAATTATATATGTACAGCTGGTATAAGTCATACATCTTCTTGTATATAGTGATATGGAGCATGCTGGTATAACCCGGGCATCTCCTGTATATAATTATATATGTACAGCTGGTATAAGTTATACATCTTCTTCTATATAGTGATATGGAGCAGGCTGGTATAACCTGGGTATCTCCTGTATATAAATATATATGTACAGCTGGTATAAGTTATACATCTTCTTGTATACAGTGATATGGAGCATGCTGGTATAACCTGGGTATCCCCTGTATATAATTGTATATGTACAGCTGGTATAAGTTATATATCTTCTTGTATATAGTGATATGGAGCATTCTGGTATAACCTGGGTATCTCCTGTATATAATTATATATGTACAGCTGGTATAAGTTATATATCTTCTTGTATATAGTGATATGGAGCATTCTGGTATAACCTGGGTATCTCCTGTATATAATTATATATGTACAGCTGGTATACGTTATACATCTTCTTGTATATAGTGATATGGAGCATTCTGGTATAACCTGGGTATCTCCTGTATATAATTATATATGTACAGCTGGTATAAGTTATACATCTTGTATATAGTCATATGGATCATGCTGGTATAACCTGGACATCTCCTGTATATAATTATATATGTACAGCTGGTATAAGTTATACATAGAAACATAGAAACATAGAATGTGTCGGCAGATAAGAACCATTTGGCCCATCTAGTCTGCCCAATATACTGAATACTATGAATAGCCCCCGGCCCTATCTTATATGAAGGATGGCCTTATGCCTATCCCATGCATGCTTAAACTCCTTCACTGTATTTGCAGCTACCACTTCTGCAGGAAGGCTATTCCATGCATCCACTACTCTCTCAGTAAAGTAATACTTCCTTATGTTACTTTTAAACCTTTGCCCCTCTAATTTAAAACTGTGTCCTCTTGTGGTAGTTTTTCTTCTTTTAAATATTCTCTCCTCCTTTACCGAGTTGATTCCCTTTATGTATTTAAAAGTTTCTATCATATCCCCTCTGTCTCTTCTATCCCTATATACATCTTCTTGTATATAGTGATATGGACCATGCTGGTATAACCTGGGCATCTCCTGTATATAATTATATATGTACAGCTGGTATAAGTTATACATCTTCTTATATATAGTGATATGGGCCATGCTGGTATAACCTGGGCATCTCCTGTATATAATTATAGATGTACAGCTGGTATAAGTTATACATCTTCTTGTATATAGTGATATGGAGCATGCTGGTATAACCTGGGTATCTCCTGTATATAATTATATATGTACAGCTGGTATAAGTTATACATCTTCTTGTATATAGTGATATGGAACATGCTGGTATAACCTGGGCATCTCCTGTATATAATTATATATGTACAGCTGGTATAAGTTATACATCTTCTTGTATACAGTGATATGGAGCATGCTGGTATAACCTGGGTATCCCCTGTATATAATTGTATATGTACAGCTGGTATAAGTTATATATCTTCTTGTATATAGTGATATGGAGCATGCTGGTATAACCTGGGTATCTCCTGTATATAATTATATATGTACAGCTGGTATAAGTTATACATCTTCTTGTATATAGTGATATGGAACATGCTGGTATAACCTGGGCATCTCCTGTATATAAATATATATGTACAGCTGGTATAAGTTATACATCTTCTTGTATATAGTGATATGGAGCATTCTGGTATAACCTGGGTATCTCCTGTATATAATTATATATGTACAGCTGGTATAAGTTATATATCTTCTTGTATATAGTGATATGGAGCATTCTGGTATAACCTGGGTATCTCCTGTATATAATTATATATGTACAGCTGGTATAAGTTATACATCTTCTTGTATATAGTGATATGGAGCATGCTGGTATAACCTGGGCATCTCCTGTATATAATTATATATGTACAGCTGGTATAAGTTATACATCTTCTTGTATATAGTGATATGGACCATGCTGGTATAACCTGGTTATCTCCTGTATATAATTATATATGTACAGCTGGTATAAGTTATACATCTTCTTGTATATAGGGATATGGACCATGCTGGTATAACCTGGGCTTCTCCTGTATATAAATATATAGCTATACCTGGCATAAACTTGTACTTTAGAGTATACGCAGTTCTATACATCTATGATTCGTGTTTATACCGGAGTAATAATACGCTGATTATTAATGCTAAATAACAGAAGATGTAAGGGGCTGAAGTTCTCACTGTAATCGGATTTAGAACTTCACATTCTGATCTCCTTTTAGTCTTCTGTTTCAGATAACGTTGTCAGCCATCTTCAGGGAATACATGAGGTTCTGTGACAGGCCTGACACAGCCAGGATGACCACATACATTGTTTTATATTTAACTTAATGATAAAATTGTGCTTTCCATAAAGCTCTTGTCATGTCTGAGCTCTGAATCCATGTGAACTGACCCCAAATAATCTCTCAGACTGCATCACTGGGAAGACATTTTATTAATGATGGACAAAGCAAACTACTGTATGTCCTCTCTGCAACCAAGACTGCCAAGAAGGCAAATGATTGTCTTGGCTGAACACAGTATTATAGTAGTTATATTCTTGTACATAGGAGCAGTATTATAGTAGTTATATTCTTGTACATAGGGGGCAGTATTATAGTAATTATATTCTTGTACATAGGAGCAGTATTATAGTAATTATATTCTTGTACATAGAAGACAGTATTATAGTAGTTATATTCTTGTACATAGGAGCAGTATTATAGTAGTTATATTCTTGTACATAGGGGGCAGTATTATAGTAATTATATTCTTGTACATAGGAGCAGTATTATAGTAATTATATTCTTGTACATAGAAGACAGTATTATAGTAGTTATATTCTTGTACATAGAAGACAGTATTATAGTAGTTATATTCTTGTACATAGGAGGCAGTATTATAGCAGTTATATTCCTGTACATAGGAGCAGTATTATAGTAGTTATATTCCTGTACATAGGAGCAGTATTATAGTAGTTATATTCTTGTACATAGGAGCAGTATTATAGTAGTTATATTCTTGTACATAGGAGCAGTATTATAGTAGTTATATTCTTGTACATAGGAGGTAGTATTATAGTAGTTATATTCTTGTACATAGGAGGCAGTATTATAGTAGTTATATTCTTGTACATACTGTAGGAGGCAGTATTATAGTAGTTCTATTCTTGTACATGGGAGCAGTATTATAGTAGTTATATTCTTGTATATAGGAGCAGTATTATAGTAGTTATATTCTTGTACATAGGGGCAGTATTATAGTAGTTATATTCTTGTACATAGGAGCAGTATTATAGTAGTTATATTCTTGTACATAGGAAGCAGTATTATAGTAGTTATATTCTTGTACATAGGAGCAGTATTATAGTAGTTATATTCTTGTACATAGGAGCAGTATTATAGTAGTTATATTCTTGTACATAGGAGCAGTATTATAGTAGTTATATTCTTGTACATAGGAGCAGTATTATAGTAGTTATATTCTTGTACATAGCAGCAGTATTATAGTAGTTATATTCTTGTACATAGGAGGTAGTATTATAGTAGTTATATTCTATACACAGGAGCAGTATTATAGTAGTTATATTCTTGTATATAGGAGCAGTATTATAGTAGTTATATTCTTGTACATAGGAGCAGTATTATAGTAGTTATATTCTTGTACATAGGAGCAGTATTATAGTAGTTATATTCTTGTACATAGGAGCAGTATTATAGTAGTTATATTCTTGTACATAGGGGGCAGTATTATAGTAGTTATATTCTTGTACATAGGAGCAGTATTATAGTAGTTATATTCTTGTACATAGGAGGCAGTATTATAGTAGTTATATTCTTATACATAGGAGCAGTATTATAGTAGTTATATTCTTGTACATAGGAGCAGTATTATAGTAGTTATATTCTTGTATATAGGAGGCAGTATTATAGTAGTTATATTCTTGTACATAGGAGCAGTATTATAGTAGTTATATTCTTGTACATAGGAGTTAGTATTATAGTAGTTATATTCTTGTATATAGAAGCAGTATTATAGTAGTTATATTCTTGTACATAGGAGCAGTATTATAGTAGTTATATTCTTGTACATAGGAGCAGTATTATAGTAGTTATATTCTTGTACATAGGAGCAGTATTATAGTAGTTATATTCTTGTACATAGGAGCAGTATTATAGTAATTATATTCTTGTACATAGGAGCAGTATTATAGTAGTTATATTCTTGTACATAGGAGCAGTATTATAGTAATTATATTCTTGTACATAGGAGCAGTATTATAGTAGTTATATTCTTGTACATAGGAGCAGTATTATAGTAGTTATATTCTTGTACATAGGAGGCAGTATTATAGTAGTTATATTCTTGTACATAGGAGAAGTATTATAGTAGTTATATTCTTGTACATAGGAGCAGTATTATAGTAGTTATATTCTTGTACATAGGAGCAGTATTATAGTAGTTATATTCTTGTACATAGGAGCAGTATTATAGTAGTTATATTCTTGTACATAGGAGCAGTATTATAGTAGTTATATTCTTGTACATAGGAGCAGTATTATAGTAGTTATATTCTTGTACATAGGAGCAGTATTATAGTAGTTATATTCTTGTACATAGGAGCAGTATTATAGTAGTTATATTCTTGTACATAGGAGCAGTATTATAGTAGTTATATTCTTGTACATAGGAGGCAGTATTATAGTAGTTATATTCTTGTACATAGGAGGCAGTATTATAGTAGTTATATTCTTGTACATCGGAGCAGTATTATAGTAGTTATATTCTTGTACATCGGAGCAGTATTATAGTAGTTATATTCTTGTACATAGGGGGCAGTATTATAGTAGTTATATTCTTGTACATAGGAGCAGTATTATAGTAGTTATATTCTTGTACATAGGATGCATTATTATAGTAGTTATATTCTTATACATAGGAGCAGTATTATAGTAGTTATATTCTTGTACATAGGAGCAGTATGATAGTAGTTATATTCTTGTACATAGGAGCAGTATTATAGTAGTTATATTCTTGTACATAGGAGGCAGTATTATAGTAGTTATATTCTTATACATAGGAGCAGTATTATAGTAGTTATATTCTTGTACATAGGAGCAGTATTATAGTAGTTATATTCTTGTACATAGGAGCAGTATTATAGTAGTTATATTCTTGTACATAGAAGCAGTATTATAGTAGTTATATTCTTGTACATAGGAGAAGTATTATAGTAGTTATATTCTTGTACATAGGAGGCAGTATTATAGTAGTTATATTCTTGTACATAGGAGCAGTATTATAGTAGTTATATTCTTGTACATAGGAGCAGTATTATAGTAGTTATATTCTTGTACATAGGAGCAGTATTATAGTAGTTATATTCTTGTACATAGGGGGCAGTATTATAGTAGTTATATTCTTGTACATAGGAGCAGTATTATAGTAGTTATATTCTTGTACATAGGAGGCAGTATTATAGTAGTTATATTCTTATACATAGGAGCAGTATTATAGTAATTATATTCTTGTACATAGGAGCAGTATTATAGTAGTTATATTCTTGTATATAGGAGGCAGTATTATAGTAGTTATATTCTTGTACATAGGAGCAGTATTATAGTAGTTATATTCTTGTACATAGGAGTTAGTATTATAGTAGTTATATTCTTGTATATAGGAGCAGTATTATAGTAGTTATATTCTTGTACATAGGAGCAGTATTATAGTAGTTATATTCTTGTACATAGGAGCAGTATTATAGTAGTTATATTCTTGTACATAGGGGAAGTATTATAGTAGTTATATTCTTCTACATAAGAGCAGTATTATAATAGTTATATTCTTGTACATAGGGGTCAGTATTATAGTAGTTATATTCTTGTACATAGGAGCATTATTATAGTAGTTATATTCTTGTACATAGGAGCAGTATTATAGTAGTTATATTCTTGTACATAGGGGTCAGTATTATAGTAGTTATATTCTTGTACATAGGTGTCAGTATTATAGTAGTTATATTCTTGTACATAGGAGAAGTATATTCTTGTACATAGAAGGCAGTATTATAGTAGTTATATTCTTGTACATAGGAGCAGTATTAGAGGTAGTTATATTCTTGTACATAGGAGCAGTATTATAGTAATTATATTCTTGTACATAGGAGCAGTATTATAGTAGTTATATCCTTGTACATAGAAGGCAGTATTATAGTAGTTATATTCTTGTACATAGGGGCAGTACTATAGTAGTTATATTCTTGTACATAGGAGCAGTATTATAGTAGTTATATTCTTGTACATAGGAGCAGTATTATAGTAGTTATATTCTTGTACATAGGAGCAGTATTATAGTAGTTATATACTTGTACATAGGAGCAGTATTATAGTAGTTATATTATTGTACATAGGAGCAGTATTATAGTAGTTATATTCTTGTATATAGGAGGCAGTATTATAGTAGTTATATTCTTGTACATAGGAGCAGTATTATAGTAGTTATATTCTTGTACATAGGAGTTAGTATTATAGTAGTTATATTCTTGTATATAGGAGCAGTATTATAGTAGTTATATTCTTGTACATAGGAGGCAGTATTATAGTAGTTATATTCTTGTACATAGGGGAAGTATTATAGTAGTTATATTCTTGTACATAGGAGCAGTATTATAATAGTTATATTCTTGTACATAGGGGTCAGTATTATAGTAGTTATATTCTTGTACATAGGAGCAGTATTATAGTAGTTATATTCTTGTACATAGGAGCAGTATTATAGTAGTTATATTCTTGTACATAGGGGTCAGTATTATAATAGTTATATTCTTATACATAGGAGCAGTATTATAGTAGTTATATTCTTGTACATAGGAGCAGTATTATAGTAGTTATATTCTTGTACATAGGAGCAGTATTATAGTAGTTATATTCTTGTACATAGAAGCAGTATTATAGTAGTTATATTCTTGTACATAGGAGAAGTATTATAGTAGTTATATTCTTGTACATAGGAGGCAGTATTATAGTAGTTATATTCTTGTACATAGGAGCAGTATTATAGTAGTTATATTCTTGTACATAGGAGCAGTATTATAGTAGGTATATTCTTGTACATAGGAGCAGTATTATAGTAGTTATATTCTTGTACATAGGGGGCAGTATTATAGTAGTTATATTCTTGTACATAGGAGCAGTATTATAGTAGTTATATTCTTGTACATAGGAGGCAGTATTATAGTAGTTATATTCTTATACATAGGAGCAGTATTATAGTAATTATATTCTTGTACATAGGAGCAGTATTATAGTAGTTATATTCTTGTATATAGGAGGCAGTATTATAGTAGTTATATTCTTGTACATAGGAGCAGTATTATAGTAGTTATATTCTTGTACATAGGAGTTAGTATTATAGTAGTTATATTCTTGTATATAGGAGCAGTATTATAGTAGTTATATTCTTGTACATAGGAGCAGTATTATAGTAGTTATATTCTTGTACATAGGGGAAGTATTATAGTAGTTATATTCTTCTACATAAGAGCAGTATTATAATAGTTATATTCTTGTACATAGGGGTCAGTATTATAGTAGTTATATTCTTGTACATAGGAGCATTATTATAGTAGTTATATTCTTGTACATAGGAGCAGTATTATAGTAGTTATATTCTTGTACATAGGGATCAGTATTATAGTAGTTATATTCTTGTACATAGGTGTCAGTATTATAGTAGTTATATTCTTGTACATAGGAGAAGTATATTCTTGTACATAGAAGGCAGTATTATAGTAGTTATATTCTTGTACATAGGAGCAGTATTATAGTAGTTATATTCTTGTACATAGGAGCAGTATTATAGTAGTTATATTCTTGTACATAGGAGTTAGTATTATAGTAGTTATATTCTTGTATATAGGAGCAGTATTATAGTAGTTATATTCTTGTACATAGGAGCAGTATTATAGTAGTTATATTCTTGTACATAGGGGAAGTATTATAGTAGTTATATTCTTGTACATAGGAGGCAGTATTATAATAGTTATATTCTTGTACATAGGGGTCAGTATTATAGTAGTTATATTCTTGTACATAGGAGCAGTATTATAGTAGTTATATTCTTGTACATAGGAGCAGTATTATAGTAGTTATATTCTTGTACATAGGGGTCAGTATTATAGTAGTTATATTCTTGTACATAGGTTTCAGTATTATAGTAGTTATATTCTTGTACATAGGAGAAGTATATTCTTGTACATAGAAGGCAGTATTATAGTAGTTATATTCTTGTACATAGGAGCAGTATTATAGTAGTTATATTCTTGTACATAAGAGGCAGTATTATAGTAGTTATATTCTTATACATAGGAGCAGTATTATAGTAATTATATTCTTGTACATAGGAGCAGTATTATAGTAGTTATATTCTTGTATATAGGAGGCAGTATTATAGTAGTTATATTCTTGTACATAGGAGCAGTATTATAGTAGTTATATTCTTGTACATAGGAGTTAGTATTATAGTAGTTATATTCTTGTATATAGGAGCAGTATTATAGTAGTTATATTCTTGTACATAGGAGCAGTATTATAGTAGTTATATTCTTGTACATAGGGGAAGTATTATAGTAGTTATATTCTTCTACATAAGAGCAGTATTATAATAGTTATATTCTTGTACATAGGGGTCAGTATTATAGTAGTTATATTCTTGTACATAGGAGCATTATTATAGTAGTTATATTCTTGTACATAGGAGCAGTATTATAGTAGTTATATTCTTGTACATAGGGGTCAGTATTATAGTAGTTATATTCTTGTACATAGGTGTCAGTATTATAGTAGTTATATTCTTGTACATAGGAGAAGTATATTCTTGTACATAGAAGGCAGTATTATAGTAGTTATATTCTTGTACATAGGAGCAGTATTATAGTAGTTATATTCTTGTACATAGGAGCAGTATTATAGTAATTATATTCTTGTACATAGGAGCAGTATTATAGTAGTTATATCCTTGTACATAGAAGGCAGTATTATAGTAGTTATATTCTTGTACATAGGGGCAGTACTATAGTAGTTATATTCTTGTACATAGGAGCAGTATTATAGTAGTTATATTCTTGTACATAGGAGCAGTATTATAGTAGTTATATTCTTGTACATAGGAGCAGTATTATAGTAGTTATATACTTGTACATAGGAGCAGTATTATAGTAGTTATATTATTGTACATAGGAGCAGTATTATAGTAGTTATATTCTTGTATATAGGAGGCAGTATTATAGTAGTTATATTCTTGTACATAGGAGCAGTATTATAGTAGTTATATTCTTGTACATAGGAGTTAGTATTATAGTAGTTATATTCTTGTATATAGGAGCAGTATTATAGTAGTTATATTCTTGTACATAGGAGGCAGTATTATAGTAGTTATATTCTTGTACATAGGGGAAGTATTATAGTAGTTATATTCTTGTACATAGGAGCAGTATTATAATAGTTATATTCTTGTACATAGGGGTCAGTATTATAGTAGTTATATTCTTGTACATAGGAGCAGTATTATAGTAGTTATATTCTTGTACATAGGAGCAGTATTATAGTAGTTATATTCTTGTACATAGGGGTCAGTATTATAGTAGTTATATTCTTGTACATAGGTTTCAGTATTATAGTAGTTATATTCTTGTACATAGGAGAAGTATATTCTTGTACATAGAAGGCAGTATTATAGTAGTTATATTCTTGTACATAGGAGCAGTATTATAGTAGTTATATTCTTGTACATAGGAGCAGTATTATAGTAATTATATTCTTGTACATAGGAGCAGTATTATAGTAGTTATATCCTTGTACATAGAAGGCAGTATTATAGTAGTTATATTCTTGTACATAGGGGCAGTACTATAGTAGTTATATTCTTGTACATAGGAGCAGTATTATAGTAGTTATATACTTGTACATAGGAGCAGTATTATAGTAGTTATATTATTGTACATAGGAGCAGTATTATAGTAGTTATATTCTTGTACATGGGAGGCAGTATTATAGTAGTTATATTCAGGGGTGGACTGGGAACTTAAAGTGGCCCTGAAAAAAAAAAAGTTGCCCTATTTTGTAGCCAGGTCCAATTCAACAAAAGGCGGGGCAACACAAGTAGGCGGGGCAACAATACCATAGGGCAAAAAAAACATCCCAGCTAAACCAAATAAGAGTGTAGAACAGTATATTGCCCAAAAGCAGGCCTTCTTTGGTGGCCATCAATAGCTACTATCTTCTGTCCTCCTCCTCCAGTTGTCTATGGAGCAGGGAGCTTAGGAGGTTGAATTCAGAAGGACATGTGTGATCACTGAGCAGATCCATGATTACCTGATTCTCACAGCATTAGTTACTGTTGAGAGCTCTTTATGTACCCAGTCAGCGGCAGAGAGGAGGACTTGGGTGGCACCCTGGGGCATCAGTCCTCCGGGAAATTTCCCTGTAGGGTCTATGGCCAATCTTGTACATAGGAGGTAGTATTATAGAAGAACCATAGCTTTTGTTATCTTTCTTGTCTTTCTTTGGAGCTGTGTGAGGGCTCTATTTTTGTGGGACGACTTATAATTTTTTATTGGCACCATTTTTTAATAGCTTTTTTTTTTTTGTTTAATACTGCCACTGTATTTTTTATGGCATTCACTGTGCTCGATAAATTACATGCTATTTATATAGTGCAGCTTGCTACGGGTGTCTTTTTTTTAACTTGGAGATTTTGTTTTTAATAAAACGTTCATTCTTTATTTTAGTATTTCCACAAAAGAACTTTGACAGGAGATCCTTTGATTGATTCTAAAATACATTTCACTGCTCATACAGTAAAGAGTATTAAAATGTCAGTGCTATACTTATAAACACTATAAGGCCATACTAGAGTGACACAGCCTGATAGGCATGCAGGACCCCCAGACGAAGGTGACCCGCAGACGAAGGTCCGCCGTAACGCTCGTCGGTGCTGGCGCCATCCCAGAGGAGACACATAATGGGTAAATAGACTTTATGTATTATATATATTGGATATTTATATGCACTTGCACTTTATTACTATGTATATGAGGGATTGAGTCACCATTTGTGTCTCCTGATGTGGATGTCGCCTTTTCCCTGCTCTTGGTTTTATGTATGGATTGTCATTTATAAATTGTGATAATAAATTATATTTATATTTCATGCGGTCTGGCAATCTTTAAAGGGGTATTCCCATCACAATGATCACTGTTAAATCTGTTAATGATTTGACAGTGATCTTTTTGTAAATACATTTTGTTACCAAATTCCCACCCTTTTTGAGAAAATAAGTCCCCTCTTACCTGATTGTTGTCTTTCGTCTCCGCTGGTTACGGCCACCTCTCGCCTGTCGAATCCCGTGTCCGCGCTTGCGCAGAAGACTGAAGATTTTCTCCCGGCCGGGACGCGCAATGTCCTGAACGCGCACGCCGCCGCGCATGCACCAGGATGACTTCTTCCTGGCCAGTATAGTACAGAACCGCGAACGCGCACCCAGGCTCTGTACTATACCATAAAATAAGTCACCATGGCGCATGCGCCGCGGCGGCGTGCGCGTTCAGGACATCGCGCGGCCCGGCCGGGAGAAAATCTTCAGTCTTCTGCGCAAGCGCGGCCCGGCCGGGAGAGGACGTCAATGAAGCTGACTGAGCCCGCCCAGCCGAATCCAGGAAGTGAACGTCGCGCTCGCCGCAGGTAAGTATGAAAACTGTTGATGGGAATACCCTTTTAATTGGCATATAGATACATACAGGGCAGACAGACTAGGGGGCCTTTATTAGGCCCCACACTTTCTATGGTAAGACATTTTCACCCCACGATCTCATGGTGCCAATGCCTGACAGAGGGAACCTCTCCCTCTAAACCACTTAGATGCCTCAGTTGCTATTGACCTCAGCATTTAAAAGTTTAAACGGCCTAGAGCATAAAGAGTAGAGCATGTGACAGCCGGGCTCCTGCATTTCACAGCAGAGGAGATCCAAGTAACACTTATTCTTGGCCGGTCTAGAATAAATCCCAGTATTGACCACTGAAAAAACCTATATTGGTAATCATTAAGGGGTCAAGAAGTTTATCTCTATGCAGAAGGTTTGGAGCTATGAATCAGAAAAAATGGCTTCAGGCTTATACAGGTGAAAGGGAAGCTTGGTGACCATCTCTGTGGTTACTGTAAAAGCTGTTAGTTTGGGTTTTCTAGTCCAACAATCTCCCACCTTTTGCTCTTCCCCCATTTCCACATAACAACTCCCAACATGGTCTGGCACCCTGTAATTTCAAACATTTTCATGAGCAATAGTTCGGAGAACACTCGTCTGGACTAATTAGAAGTGGGGGGGGGGGGCTTAAAGGCTATGTATATCTTTGGGGGGCATTTTTTTTTTATTATTATTGAATTGTCCTTATTTTGAACTAAAATAACTTTATTAAAAATATGGCTTCCTTTTTTCTGTACAGAGTGTTTATGCCCTCTCAGTATTTTAGAGATAAGGTTTATTAGATGACGGCACAAAGTGAAAGTACCAGTCACACAGCTATAAAAACAGTAAACTCTTTGTGACAGAAGGGCTCAATATTTTTAATAAAGGCCACTTGAAAAAAAGATTTTTAGGCAAAAATGGGTAACATGCAATCATAAAATAAAAATAGCCTCTGACGGTGTACATAGCCTTTAACGTAAGGGGGGGGGGAGACTCAGGGACTTTTCTTATTCCTGTGCAAAATGTTTATCCTCAAGGAAATTTCCCATCACGCTCATCACTTTCTCACTTGGTGAAGTCGTCTCCTTTGGTTGTACAATTTACCTCCATGATGAAGGCATCTTTATGTTTGTGTGTGAATTCCCCATGACGCTCCAAAAAGCCATATATCTAATTATGAGCCTGCGGGGACCTCATCACATCGTAATTTAGTCACAGATTCTTTGCTCCGGGAGATCTCATTATGCAACAAAAAGAAGAATGAACAAACTTCTTTGCTAAAGAACACTTATAGCATTTCATCTAGGCGGTGCTGCGTACACATAACGGAAGGCTAGAACTTGCTTCAACACGAAATGATGAAAATCAAAATCTATTTTAGAATATATGTTGCAGGATAAATAATAAATCAGACAGTGAAGGGAGACTGACATGACGGAAATATAACAAGGAATGAATATACAGAATGACACATACAACGGAGCTAGTGCAAGCTGTCCAATATATATAAAATATAAAGTGATAATTCTATATAAGTAATAGAAATTAGTACCAAACACTGCCACTATCTACACATGCTGATGCTCAGCGCTTGATACAATGCAGCCAATGCTGCAGAAAGTACCTGACACAATTTATGCATAAAGTGTATAGTATCAACTCTATCAAAATCAACTCTAATTATAAGTAAGGGCGCATTGTAGAAATGAGAATGTCTAAATTGCATTGATAAATGCCATAAATAATTACCTGATTATTGCCGTACAATTACTGTACAGTGCCCAAATACTGTAAGTATGCCATTTAGTCCTTAACTACTAATAGTTCATAAGTTTACCATACACTACCTCCACAGTGCTTGGCAGTTCAAATAACAATATTGTACACTGTGCAATAACACTGCAATAACTGCCCAAACTGCTAAACAGTTCCCAAATAATGTCATACACTGCCCAATAATAATGCAACACCAAATAGTAGTGCTAAACAGTTCCAAAATAACAAAGTCATACATTGCCCTGTAACAGTAACATAATTGCCCAAATAATAGTGCCAAAAAATGCCAAAATAAAAATAGCATACACTGCCATATAATAGTGCCATAACGGCTTCCTCTATGTAATGTAACTCCCAACCAGTGTTGAGCGAAGCGAAGCATCTGAAGCGGAATTCGGTCTGAAGTTTACAACGAATCCGAATTTTCTCGTGCTTCATGGTAACGAATCAGGTTTTCCTAAAATGGCGGCAGCATGTGTTACAGAGAAAAATGAAGTGTAAAAGACATAAGCCCGGAAAAGCAAGATACATCCTAATGCTATGCAGTTAGCCAATCCGCAGATAGCATCCCCTGTGATGTCACAGCCATATAAAACCCTCATCCTGCGCGGTCCCCTCCATTGTCCTGTAAGCTGAGCATAGGGAGAGATGGGGCAAGTGCTCATGTGCTAGGGACAGTGTTGCTGAAAACCATTAATAGAAGAATATTGGAGAAGGGAGAGTGCAGGGAGAGTACAGGGAGACTTCAGGGAAACTGCAGGGAGAGTGCAGGGAGAGTACAGGGAGACTTCAGGGAAACTGCAGGGAGAGTACAGGGAGACTTCAGGGAAACTGCAGGGAGAGTGCAGGGAGAGTACAGGGAGACTTCAGGGAAACTGCAGGGAGAGTACAGGGAGACTTCAGGGAAACTGCAGGGAGAGTACAGGGAGACTTTAGGGAAACTGCAGGGAGAGTGCAGGGAGAGTACAGGGAGACTTCAGGGAAACTGCAGGGAGAGTGCAGGGAGAGTACAGGGAGACTTCAGGGAAACTGCAGGGAGAGTGCAGGGACAGTGCAGGGACAGTGCAGGGAGACTTCAGGGAAACTGCAGGGAGAGTACAGGGACAGTGCAGGGAGAGTGCAGGGAGAGTACAGGGAGACTTCAGGGAAACTGCAGGGAGAGTGCAGGGACAGTGCAGGGAGACTTCAGATAAAGTGCAGGGAGACTTATTCTGTGTTAGGTTTATTTATTTATTCCTGCTTTTACTTATTCCTACAACAGCAAGTAATTCAAGCCTTTATTATTCTGATGCCAGCATGCCAACCAATACCATCCAGTCTGTACCCCTTAGGGGGGCCAGGTCTTAATGATGACCATCCTCATCTTTTGCTGGTTTTGCTTCTTCCAAAGTCCTATACTGCAAAATAATACTGCTTAATAGTTTCCAATGACATCACAATGCAAAGTTTATATTAAAACGTAAAATTTGCTTTCCTAAGCCTATCTGATGCCAGCAGGTGCAAAGCTACTTTCACACTAGCGTTTTTTGCGGATCCGTCATGGATCTGCAATAACGATTCTGTCACAATAATACAACCCCATGCATCCGTCATGAATGGATCCGGTTGTATTATGTCTTATATAGCCAAGACGGATCCGCCATGAACATCATTGAAAGTCAATGGGGGACAGATCCGTTTTCTATTGTGTCAGAGAAAACTAATCTGTCCCCATTGACTTACATTGCGTGCCAGAACGGATCCGTCCTGCTCCGTACCACATCATGGACAGAAAAATGCTGCATGCAGCGTTTTGGTGTCCGCCTCCAGAGCGGAATGGTGACTGAAAGGTGGCAAACTGATGCATTCTGAGCGGATCCTTTTCTATTCAAATCATTAGGGCAAAACTGATCCGTTTTGGACCGCGTGTGAGAGCCCTGAACGGATCTCAGAAACGGAAAGCCAAAATGCTAGTGTAAAAGTAGCCTAAGATGTGCTAATTTTTATATATTTTTCTAAGAAACCCAGAAGAACATTGACTGGCTTATGATACTCCTCATGTGTACTCAGCCCCCTGCATAAGAAGAAATAGTACCCCAACCAAGGCCTCTCAGGCGGCCAAGCCAAGTTTCTTTGCTTAGCTCTGATAGCAGGTAGTTACCCAGAAAAAGCTACTGTTTTACTGTTTTACACTCTTTTCTAAGCATCTTACGCTTCGTCCAATCAGAGGGCATGATTCCACGAGAAAAGGGGTTTGTTTCATGAAAAAGGGGGCATTTACTAAATGTACCTCCATGTGCCAAAAATGACTCAAAATATTGGTGCATTTTTGGAGTGAAACTACGCCAACTTATAGGCAGCCTAAACTTACACTACAGAGGTTTTTTTTTGCCATACAGACACTTTTTTTTTGGGTGCACAGACAAAATTCTGGAGTTTGATCACATTTTTGAGTTCTAGCGCAAATCTGGCACATCATTTAAAATATTCCTAATTTACAAAGGTCCATGTGCCAGAATAGTAAATTTATGAAGAAATAGATGCCACTTTTTAGCGTATTTTAGGCATAGATTTTTTCGCGAAGAGGTTTTTCCGCAAAATCAGCGTATTTTCCCCGCTCACGCTGCTTTTCTAAGGTGGCGGAAAAAGGGGGGGGGGGGCGTGGGCAGGAAAGAGGGTGGCCCGTCTCATTTACTATTTTCTACACCACTTTATGGCATGGAAAATAGTCTTAAACTATGTCAGCAAAGGAGCTGCCACAGTTTAAACCATGTTGCACGGCTGGCGGGAACAAGCGCCAAAGTTAAGTTATGTAGAGGCGCGACTTCTACATAACTTATGCTGGATTCACATGACGTTTTTCCGTGTAGGCCTCAGACTGATGCCGTACAGTGGCGTTCAATCACCATAGAGTTCCACTGTTTCCTGGACTGTGCAGGATACAAGAATGTGGTGTGCTGGTTTTTGTATCTTTTTTTTCTAATTACAGTTCTGGGCTCCTGTGAACAAGGCAGACATAGCAGAGCTGGGGTCCAGAGGAGGGCAACTAAAGTAATAACTGGAATGGGGCAACTACAGTGCCCTGAAAGATTATCAAAATTAGGGTTATTCACTTAAGAAAAAAGACGACTGAGGGGAGATCTAATTACTATGTATAAATATGTCAGGGGTCAGTACAGAGATCTCTCCCATCATCTATTTATCCCCAGGACTGTGACTGTGACGAGGGGACATCCTCTGCGTCTGGAGGAAAGAAGGTTTGTACACAAACATAGAAAAGGATTCTTTATGGTAAGAGCAGTGAGACTATGGAGCTCTCTGCCTGAGGAGGTGGTGATGGGGAGTACAATAAAGGAATTCAGGAGGGGCCTGGATGTATTTCTGGAGTGTAATAATATTACAGGCTATAGCTACTAGAGAGGGGTCGTTGATCCAGGGAGTTATTCTGATTGGAGTCGGGAAGGAATTTTTTATTCCCCTAAAGTGGGGAAAATTGGCTTCTACCTCACAGTTTTTTTTGCCTTCCTCTGGATCAACTTGCAGGATGACAGGCCGAACTGGATGGACAAATGTCTTTTTTCGGCCTTACAGTATGTACTATGCTACTATGTTACATACGTCAAACGGTGGCATAAAACGCGATGTGAACACACCTTTAGGCGCCTCCACCGCCAGTGCAGGGGTGTTAAGACCAACGCTGGTCTTAATAAATGACCCCCCTTAATCTAATATTTAGACTAGGATTTGTATTCTTAGAAGGTGTAATATACAACACTGTTAGTAAGTCTGACTTTCTCTCTGTGCTACTTTGGTTTAGGCAGAATCGATTCAGGTCCAAACCAAATTTTTTGAAACCGAATCTCAAATGGTCCATTTATCTCCAGTTGCAGTCTTTAACCAAATTTGAGCTAAGGTAAAGGAGAACCATGTGCCACCTATAATAGTGGGACTTTCTCAGGCTCTGAAGTACGACCTGTGCACCTCTCCAGCCATGCCACTTCAAGGACATCCCAAAGACTTCATCAAGAGTTGGCCTCATCATGGAGATGCCTCCTTCACATACCCTTGAGACCCCTCTTTGTATCAGATCCCGTCTATGATTAATGTGGAGTCTACAAGATATTATGGAGGTCATTCAATTCCTTCCAAGAATTTGGCGTCCATTAACACCTTCACAAGATATGCAAAAACTCGTCTCTCCTGGCCGCTCACCACGGTGTTCCCCAAGGTCAGATTTGATGAAGCAGCGCTCACTCTCTCTCCTCGCCGCTTATCATTGCCAATCTCTCATTGATTTCTTTCTTTAATACACCCAGTTCTCAATTACCTTTAATTACCGGGCCATCCACAGATTTAATTAAATATAGGTGAATGCTCCCATTAACAGTTATTACCTTCAGAAGCCACTTTACCCGCAGCCCGAGACTATAGGAAGTGCACGCTAAGCTCATATTTCATCCCGCTCACCTCCACTTTGCAAAAGATTAATGGGCAAAGAGCTGACAATCTAATGGCCCCCGCTGATAAGCCTTTCCGAATTCTTCATCTCCTCTTTTGAAAATTGGAAGAGTGAGGAAACGTTCTTTTTTTATCAATCATAAATCATCGGAGGAGATCACAGACACATCGAGCGTTACGGTGATTTAACACCTTCGGGGAAGATCAAAAAAGGGTTTAAAGGGGTTCTGCAGTTTGTTTAAACTGATGATCTATCCTCTGGATAGATCATCAGCATCTGATCGGCGGGGGTCCGGCACCCGGGACCCCTGGCGATCAGCTGTTTGAGAAGGCAGCGGCGCTGGCAGTAGCGGTTTACCGCAGACCCAGTGACGTCACGACTAATATCAATGGCCTGGGCGCAGCTAAGCTCTGTTCACTTGAATGGGGCTTAGCCGCACCCAGGCCAGTTGATACTAGTGGTGACATCACTGGGCCAGCGGTAAACAGCGAGAAGGCCGCGTCGCTACTGCCAGCGCCGCTGCCTTCTCAAACAGCTGATCGGCGGTGGTCCCAGGTGCCGGACCCCCACCGATCAGATGCTGATGATCTATCCAGAGGATAGATCATCAGTTTAAAAAAACTGCAGAAACCCTTTAAAGCCTTATTCGCACATCAGTGTTTCACGGACGTGTGCTGTGCGTGTTCTCCACGGACAGCACACGTCCCTATTCATTTTAATGTGTGTATTCACACATCAGTGTTTCAGCACAGTCCGTGGGTCCGTTTTTTTTTGCTTTAATTTTTCCATCGAGCCCGTTATAGTCTATGGGTCCATGAAAACCACGGATGCCCTCCGTGTTGCATCCGTGTTTCACGGATCATTAAGAAGACATTCCTTGACAAATATTTTTCAGCTGTTCAGAGTCAGTGAAACACGGACGCAACACGGACCCAACACGGATCCTTCACGGACAGCTTCACGGATGCATCACTGACCACCTGCTCACAGATTGAGCACGGACACGGAGGTGCGAATGAGGCTTAACCCCTTCAGGACAAAGCCAGTTTAGATGACGTATTTTTTTTGTTATTTCATCCCCGCCTTCCTAGAGCCTTAACTTTTTTATTTTTCCATCGACATGGCTTGATTTTTGCCCGTGAGTTGTAGTTTTTATTGTAGAAAGAAAACCATACGGAGTCCAGCTTCCAAAAAAGAGTCGTACTTTATTCCAAAAATAGATTAAAATCCAACATGGCAACCTGGTACGACACTTTTTTGGAAGCTGGACTCCTTATGGTTTTCTTTCTACATGTTTAAGTGCGCTTCCAATCCCAGCGCAGTCCGTGCCTCCATTTCAAGTGGAATCAGGCGAGCGCAGCTCTGGACTTTACTCTTTTGCCTTGTAGTTTTTATTGGCACCATTTTGGGGTACATGCAACTTTTTAAGCCCCTTTACTGGGACGGAGCTCGGTTAGTAGCCGGGGCTTGGTGTGGTTAGGGTGAGAAATGGGGGACATTTCTGGTAGGGCAGGAGGTCACCAATTGATCGGATCTGAAATCTATGGGTAGGAAGGGTAGATTATAAGAAGTGAACACTGTTAAGGGGTTGTTCAGGATTAGACAGCCATGGCTGCTACCAGAAACAGCGCCACACCTGGCTTGTGCCTGGTATTGCAGACTTCATTGAGCTACAATACTGCTCTAAAAGGCGAGCAAGAAATTAATTTGCCGGGGATGTTGAATTACAGACGGCTTCGTTAGACCTATTCCCACCTTTTACTGCAGAATCGAGGGTTACTGTCGCAGGAAATAGCTTAATGGCTAAAAAACAGAAAAAAAGAGCAAGGACTTAATTGGTAGGAAAAGGATCCATGTCTGCAGGAGTCAGAACACGACCCGAGCTGACAGGTTGTCAGCGCTAAACGGAGCCGCTTGCCGTCACTTAACATTTTCAAGTTAACAAAGGGGAAAAAAAATCCTCTGTTACCACCAGCAAAACCGAACCCTGAAGATGAGAGGCTGCAAAGACAGACTAAAGGGGCGACATGCCACCTGTGCCCGGGGGGCCCTTGTATGCTGTACAGCATTAGCGGAGGTGCCCAGGCTATACTGCTACGATAAGGGTACAGCTTAGGGGGCTGATGGGGGGGGCAAAAATTAGCAGTGCAATAGGGATCTCCAAACAAACTTTGCTTGGGTATCGGCCCCTGCATAAGACCATGTGCATCCATATCTGGCAACGATGCTTAAAGTGTAACAACTGTTTTTTTCTAAAAAAAAAATCAGCAGCACAGAGGATCTGGAGCACTTCCCCTACACATTTGATAAGGCTGTGGTGTCTGTATAGCACCACAGCCTTAACATTTATTCTTCCTGTTGCTGCCACTAGGGGGTGTGATCTGTATACAGAGTCTAACCATCCAAACAGGAACAGGTTGCCCCCTAATGGCTGAAATAGGCAGTGCGTGTTTTGTGGAACCGGATGAGAGATGCTCTGTATTTTAGCCTCACCAAATATTTTCCAAATTATCTTACAAGTGACTGGAGGGCGCTCTTCTAGGGCCTTAAAGGATGGTATCACAATCTTCCCTCCAGTTCTAACGCCTTAAAGGGATTTTTATAAATGATTCCTGTGAGCCCAGTGATCGGCTGTAATCTTTGGCAGCAGTAAATGTTCAATCCCCTTGCAGCGCCACCACCAGGGGAAATCAGCCATTGCACAGTATCCATTGAGATCGATGTTATGCCTGGTTCCCCCAGAGCAAGTGACGTTCTTTGCAGCCTTTGCGGCAGGGTCCAGAACTGGAGGGCTCATTAGGATGTTCACAATGGGTAGTCACTAATCGCTCCCCTTAAAACTCTAGGTTAATCAGTTGAAGCATCCAGCCACCATAATTGCTTCACACGCTGTAGCCTGAGCACGCTCCACTTTCATCCTAGGTGCATCTGCAGGTCTGAGATACAGCTGATTACTGACAGATATTATGCGCAGATCTCAGGACTCTTCAGGTCTGCAGTCCTTGCAGCGCTGGGACCTCGGTGAAGGTGCATTGAAGGCTTTGCACCTACCTATGCCATGCCGCTGACAGTGCAGGTCCCAGGACAGAGCAGACATGTAGCCTGAGCAGCCAGATATATCATGGGAATAGATGAGCAATAATTGTCAGGGGCACTATCACTCCTATTTTGGGGGGGCAGCGAGGGTCAATTTTACTCTTTTGGAGCTTACAGTACTAAGAGGCTCTATCACTCTTTATGGACACTACAAGGGCACTATTACTTTGTAGAGGGCACTAAGGGGGCACTATTACTTTGTAGAAGGCACTAAGGGGTCACTATTACTTTGTAGAAGGCACTAAGGGGTCACTATTACTTTGTAGAGGGCACTAAGGGGTCACTATTACATTATAGAAGGCACTAAGGGGGCACTATTACTTTGTAGAAGGCACTAAGGGGGCACTATTACTTTGTTGAAGGCACTAAGGGGGCACTATTACTTTGTTGAAGGCACTAAGGGGGCACAATTGATTTGTGGAAGGCACTAAGGGGGCACTATTACTTTGTAAAAGGCACTAAGGGGCACTATTACTTTGTACAGGGCACTAAGGGGGCACTATTACTTTGTAGAAGGCACTAAGGGGGCACTATTACTTTGTAGAAGGCACTAAGGGGGCACTATTACTTTGTAGAAGGCACTAAGGGGGCACTATTACTTTGTAGAGGGCACTGAGGGGCACTATTACTTTGTTGAAGGCACTAAGGGGGCACTATTACTTTGTAAAGGGCACTAAGGGGGCACTATTACTTTGTAGAGGGCACTAAGGGGGCACTATTACTTTGTAGAGGGCACTAAGGGGGCACTATTACTTTATAGAAGGCACTAAGGGGGCACTATTACTTTGTTGAAGGCACTAAGGGGGCACTATTACTTTGTAGAGGGCACTAAGGGGGCACTATTACATTATAGAAGGCACTAAGGGGGCACTATTACTTTGTAGAGGGCACTAAGGGGGCACTATTACTTTATAGAAGGCACTAAGGGGGCACTATTACTTTGTAGAAGGCACTAAGGGGGCACTATTACTTTGTTGAAGGCACTAAGGGGGCACAATTGATTTGTGGAAGGCACTAAGGGGGCACTATTACTTTGTAGAAGGCACTAAGGGGCACTATTACTTTGTACAGGGCACTAAGGGGGCACTATTACTTTGTAGAAGGCACTAAGGGGGCACTATTACTTTGTAGAAGGCACTAAGGGGGCACTATTACTTTGTAGAAGGCACTAAGGGGGCACTATTACTTTGTAGAGGGCACTGAGGGGCACTATTACTTTGTTGAAGGCACTAAGGGGGCACTATTACTTTGTAAAGGGCACTAAGGGGGCACTATTACTTTGTAGAGGGCACTAAGGGGGCACTATTACTTTGTAGAGGGCACTAAGGGGGCACTATTACTTTGTAGAGGGCACTAAGGGGGCACTATTACTTTGTAGAAGGCACTAAGGGGGCACTTTTACTTTGTAGAGGGCACTAAGGGGGCACTATTACTTTGTAGAGGGCACTGAGGGGGCACTATTACTTTGTAGAAGGCACTAAGGGGGCACTATTACTTTGTACAGGGCACTAAGGGGGCACTATTACTTTGTAGAAGGCACTAAGGGGGCACTATTACTTTGTAGAAGGCACTAAGGGGGCACTATTACTTTGTAGAAGGCACTAAGGGGGCACTATTACTTTGTAGAGGGCACTGAGGGGCACTATTACTTTGTTGAAGGCACTAAGGGGGCACTATTACTTTGTAAAGGGCACTAAGGGGGCACTATTACTTTGTAGAGGGCACTAAGGGGGCACTATTACTTTGTAGAGGGCACTAAGGGGGCACTATTACTTTGTAGAGGGCACTAAAGGGGCACTATTACTTTGTAGAAGGCACTAAGGGGGCACTTTTACTTTGTAGAGGGCACTAAGGGGGCACTATTACTTTGTAGACGGCACTAAGGGGGCACTATTACTTTGTAGAGGGCACTAAGGGGGCACTATTACTTTGTAGAGGGCACTAAGGGGGCACTTTTACTTTGTAGAAGGCACTAAGGGGGCACTATTACTTTGTAGAAGGCACTAAGGGGCACTATTACTTTGTAGAGGGCACTAAGGGTGCACTATTACTTTGTAGAAGGCACTAAGGGGGCACTATTACTTTGTAGAGGGCACTAAAGGGGCACTATTACTTTGTAGAGGGCACTAAAGGGGCACTATTACTTTGTAGAAGGCACTAAGGGGGCACTTTTACTTTGTAGAGGGCACTAAAGGGGCACTATTACTTTGTAGAAGGCACTAAGGGGGCACTTTTACTTTGTAGAGGGCACTAAGGGGGCACTATTACTTTGTAGACGGCACTAAAGGGGCACTATTACTTTGTAGAAGGCACTAAGGGGGCACTATTACTTTGTTGAAGGCACTAAGGGGGCACTATTACTTTGTTGAAGGCACTAAGGGGGCACAATTGATTTGTGGAAGGCACTAAGGGGGCACTATTACTTTGTAGAAGGCACTAAGGGGCACTATTACTTTGTACAGGGCACTAAGGGGGCACTATTACTTTGTAGAAGGCACTAAGGGGGCACTATTACTTTGTAGAAGGCACTAAGGGGGCACTATTACTTTGTAGAAGGCACTAAGGGGGCACTATTACTTTGTAGAGGGCACTGAGGGGCACTATTACTTTGTTGAAGGCACTAAGGGGGCACTATTACTTTGTAAAGGGCACTAAGGGGGCACTATTACTTTGTAGAGGGCACTAAGGGGGCACTATTACTTTGTAGAGGGCACTAAGGGGGCACTATTACTTTATAGAAGGCACTAAGGGGGCACTATTACTTTGTTGAAGGCACTAAGGGGGCACTATTACTTTGTAGAGGGCACTAAGGGGGCACTATTACATTATAGAAGGCACTAAGGGGGCACTATTACTTTGTAGAGGGCACTAAGGGGGCACTATTACTTTATAGAAGGCACTAAGGGGGCACTATTACTTTGTAGAAGGCACTAAGGGGGCACTATTACTTTGTTGAAGGCACTAAGGGGGCACAATTGATTTGTGGAAGGCACTAAGGGGGCACTATTACTTTGTAGAAGGCACTAAGGGGCACTATTACTTTGTACAGGGCACTAAGGGGGCACTATTACTTTGTAGAAGGCACTAAGGGGGCACTATTACTTTGTAGAAGGCACTAAGGGGGCACTATTACTTTGTAGAAGGCACTAAGGGGGCACTATTACTTTGTAGAGGGCACTGAGGGGCACTATTACTTTGTTGAAGGCACTAAGGGGGCACTATTACTTTGTAAAGAGCACTAAGGGGGCACTATTACTTTGTAGAGGGCACTAAGGGGGCACTATTACTTTGTAGAGGGCACTAAGGGGGCACTATTACTTTGTAGAGGGCACTAAAGGGGCACTATTACTTTGTAGAAGGCACTAAGGGGGCACTTTTACTTTGTAGAGGGCACTAAGGGGGCACTATTACTTTGTAGAGGGCACTGAGGGGGCACTATTACTTTGTAGAAGGCACTAAGGGGGCACTATTACTTTGTACAGGGCACTAAGGGGGCACTATTACTTTGTAGAAGGCACTAAGGGGGCACTATTACTTTGTAGAAGGCACTAAGGGGGCACTATTACTTTGTAGAAGGCACTAAGGGGGCACTATTACTTTGTAGAGGGCACTGAGGGGCACTATTACTTTGTTGAAGGCACTAAGGGGGCACTATTACTTTGTAAAGGGCACTAAGGGGGCACTATTACTTTGTAGAGGGCACTAAGGGGGCACTATTACTTTGTAGAGGGCACTAAGGGGGCACTATTACTTTGTAGAGGGCACTAAAGGGGCACTATTACTTTGTAGAAGGCACTAAGGGGGCACTTTTACTTTGTAGAGGGCACTAAGGGGGCACTATTACTTTGTAGAGGGCACTAAGGGGGCACTATTACTTTGTAGAGGGCACTAAGGGGGCACTATTACTTTGTAGAGGGCACTAAGGGGGCACTTTTACTTTGTAGAAGGCACTAAGGGGGCACTATTACTTTGTAGAAGGCACTAAGGGGCACTATTACTTTGTAGAGGGCACTAAGGGTGCACTATTACTTTGTAGAAGGCACTAAGGGGGCACTATTACTTTGTAGAGGGCACTAAAGGGGCACTATTACTTTGTAGAGGGCACTAAAGGGGCACTATTACTTTGTAGAAGGCACTAAGGGGGCACTTTTACTTTGTAGAGGGCACTAAAGGGGCACTATTACTTTGTAGAAGGCACTAAGGGGGCACTTTTACTTTGTAGAGGGCACTAAGGGGGCACTATTACTTTGTAGACGGCACTAAAGGGGCACTATTACTTTGTAGAAGGCACTAAGGGGGCACTATTACTTTGTAGAGGGCACTAAGGGGGCACTTTTACTTTGTAGAAGGCACTAAGGGGGCACTATTACTTTGTAGAAGGCACTAAGGGGCACTATTACTTTGTAGAGGGCACTAAGGGTGCACTATTACTTTGTAGAAGGCACTAAGGGGGCACTATTACTTTGTAGAGGGCACTGAGGGGCACTTTTACATTGTAGGAGAAGTTAAGGGCGCACTATTACTTTGTAAGGGGTACTAAGGGGGCGCTAATACTTTGTAACCAGTACTAATGGAGCACTAATACATTCTAGAAGGTACTAAGGGGGCACTAATACTTTTTAACAGGTAATAAGAGGACACTAATACTTTCCAGGAGGTACTAAGGGGGCACTAATACTTTCTCGGAGGTAATAAGGGGACACTTATACTTTGTAGATGTACTCTGTATGGGTAGTAAGAGGAAATCATTACTGTAAAGGGACACTAAGGGGCAATATTACTGTATGGCAACACAGAGAGGGTCATTAATACGCTGCAGTGACATGACATAATTATTTCTTACAGTATGTACATTATTTACGGGAATGCACTACAATCCGGGTACAGTTACGTGGGCACCTAGGAGAGCATCAGGCACAGTACTGAGGTGCAGCTCCGGTCATACACCTTGTGTTCCCGCATATCATGGGTAATTTATGTTTTGCTTTATACATGTCTAGTATGTTATCTTAGTGTTATTGCTTACACATACCACTCTTGTTTCACCCGTATATAGTCACTATGTGATTTGGCTGCCTGTATTATACGTGACGGCCACAATAGTTACTAGTGGTGGGCAAGTCTGTTCTGTGTGACCTTATTGATCTTTCACATGTGTGCAATACATGTGCTTATATGTTATTCTGGGCGAATCTACAGTTCTCCCATTAATGTGCGGTTCTACACTTAGTGTTTTATGACACCTTTCCTTGTTAGTCTGGTATATGTGAGGGTGGGGGTTCAAGGTCCCGCTACACGGGGCGTCCCATCCCCCTTTTTACCTTGTGCCTTCGTGTTATGGTATATTTATTATTTTGTGCCCTAATAAACTACATATATTTTATATGAGTGTTTTCTTATTCTTCAATGGGGTTATTGGTCTCTCTTCTTTTGTTGGTTACAGTATTGGGGGCAGCAGCAGAATAGTATTGTTTAAGTGAATAGACAACTTTCAAGGAGGGTGAAAAATAGATAGGGAGGGTGCTTAAAATGCAGGGAGTCAAAAATGTCTGGGTACCAAACTCTGCAGACAAATCATGATCAGGAGATGTTGTCATGGCGGTCTGGATCAGAGAGAAAAAAATCACCAAGTTGAACGGCTCCAATCAGTGAAGAAGTCACTGGATATAACTGTACTGTAATCACATTTATGGTCTGCAGTCCTGTGTAGAACTGGTATCTACTGCTAAATGGCCACATGGTGATAATATTACTTGAATCTTGTACCGTGGTATTACACGGTAACTATATGGCTGTACTATTTAGAGGTATTAACTTTTAGCACAGCGCAAATTATTACTTACAAATTATAACTTCTTTGGATACAGGTTCCAGATCCTGCAGTAATATCTGGAGACATCTTACTGCTGGGCCGGTGTATCTTGACTTATCATACACTTGGGGCTTGTGCCCCTGACCTGGAAGACCCTAGCAATGCCTCTGCCTATACACTGTGTGAATTGCGGTAGAACTTTATAGATTTGTCCATAACTCATCTTCCACCCTCTGCAGGTTTTTCCCACAATCTCTTTTTAATTATCCAGAAAGTTTGCAGCTATCTGTGCGGCAGGAGGAAAGCTGACAGTTCACTTCCCCACCCCAAGCTCCGCGCTTCAAATTCCGGTCATATCCAAAGAGCAATTACTTCGGCGATCTCAATCTAATCTGGGCAGAACAATATGGCACAGCTGTCAATCTGCGGGCGGCTCCGGGGAGCGCACAGGTTCATATCTACAATTGGTATTTTTTTCTTTACTGCTTATTCTTCACTGTAACCTCGATGTATCCAAACGTTCACAAATACCAAAAATGTATTGTTATTCCGCGTACACCACGGGTTATTGACATCAAAAGACAAGGCACTTTTTCTTGTAGTCATCTCGGCAGGTGCTGCTTTAGGCTTCTTTATTGGTTTGTTGTATATGGTTTGGACGAGGGTGGACAACCCTGCGAAAACTGTAGGCCAAGTAATTGTCAACATGCGACAATAAATCTTCTACCAATAAAGTTTGTAGACTTTTATGCCAAGGGACTGGTGGTTTTGTGAGGCTCACAGTCTTCCATCTACTGTATACAAATGGTGGATCCCAACCAGAGGGGTGATGGAGAAATGAATGAAGATTCGTGGAAGATCTTAGATTAAAATGTTGGTGTAAGGTTCATCAACGGTACATATTGGGAAAAGAGATTGATTTGTCTTTGGAACTGGCCATAAATGTGTGATTGATGGATTAATGAACCCCAGGATCTTCAATGATCAGTAGACTCTTCATGTCTAACCAAATCTGGTGTACCACAGCATGGACCATTTCTCTGCTCATCGGTTGGGGTCTTGTTCGTTGTAACCCACCAGATACAACTAATGGCTTATCCCGAACATGAGACATTAATGTCATTGAGCTGGACATGACCATGGAAACATTAGATCGCCTCAATCTCGATCAATCGTCGGGGAAACTAATGTCCAACAAACCCGATCCTTTGTTTAGCCAGGAGATAAGCAGCCAATTTTTACTATCCCCCCCATAGCAATAAAACTGCACACCACTGCATCAGAACTTCATGCAAGAAGTTTTGACTATAAGTACAAAATATTAGGTGGAATCCATCAAAAGTTTTGAACATGTTAAACTGCTGACAGCCCTAGCTATGGACTGAGGAGAGCAGTACAAAGATACCTTGTGTGGTGCTTGTATCATCAGGAGTAATGTGAATATGAAGTTTTATTCTCTCAGGTTATGTAAGTGCAAGTGATTCACAGCCCCTCCCCCTGCTCTGAGTGACACCTGCAGCATCCAACCAGAAGGCCACTACAGCTGTCACTCAGAGCAGAGGGGAGGGGCTGTGCAGAATCTCAAGGCAGCGAGCAGGGAAGCTCCACCTCCTGGGCACTTGAGGGTCAGAATAAAAGTTTATATTCTCACTACTTCAGCTAATAAAAACTCAAAAAGGTATGTTTGTACTGCTCCTCTCAACCTAGTGCTATCAGCAGTTTAGCAAAGTCAAAACTGCTGACAGTCTCCTTTTAATAAGACATTTAATAAAACAAATTATATTAAAAGTCTTGTATTTTTGGCTGTTCACTTAAACATCTCTTGACTTGCAGATGGAAGAGTCCCTAAATGTTAGAGGTGTCAGGGAAAATACTCTTTCTGTCCTTCATTTTAATGTCAGATGCTGCAATCAGCGATGAACACGGCATCTGAAGGGTGCAATGATGGACAGGGGGTGGCACGATTGCCGTTCCCCGACATTGCGCCCGCTACATACAATGGAATGCGATTCATGACAAAGTAATTCGCAACAAATCTAATTTCTTTGTCCCAGTATAGAGTGTGTAAGGTTCAGCTCTCTAATGCTGGTTCTACAGATGTGCCCACCCTTATCTTTTTTCATTATTAAGGTCTTTAAGTTTTTCATGACACAAACAAGCAAAACAAACAGTCTGCTATGCATATCACAACTAATGGGTGGTCACGTATAGACACATATAGTATAAACAACTTCAAACAAGGTATCGCAGAATTGTGTCTTAGGATATGCCAAGGCAAGAGGTAAGGAAGAGCATGGCCACACACTGCCCTGTGCTCTTCATGGGTGGAGCTCCCTGCCATGTGCTCTTTATGGGTAGAGCTCCATGCCCTGTGCTCTTCATGAGTGGAGCTCCCTGTCCTGTGTTCTTCATGGATGGAGCTTCCTGCCCTGTGCTCTACATGGGTGGATCTCCTTGCACTGTGCTCTTCATGGGTGGAGCTCCCTGCCCTCTGCTCTTCATGGATGGAGCTCCCTGTCCTGTGCTCTTCATGGGTGGAGCTCCCTGCACTGTGCTCTTCATGGGTGGAGCTCCCTGCACTGTGCTCTTCATGGGGGCCTTGCTTTGCTGTTCTCTTAATAGTTGGAGCATCCCTGCCCTTTTCTCTTCATTGGTGAAGCCTTGCTGCCCTATTCTCTTAGTGAAATGCACCTCAATATTATAAAGAATAATCCTCCTTGCTCTGTACTCTTGGGTAGAGGCTCCCTGCTCCGTTCTCTTCATTAAAAATTCATACATTCTATGCTATTATTTAAATTATACCATTGAGAAACTATGTAACATGGAGATAAAGGTCGCTACAATGTGATAACCATACTGTAACGGCGACTAATAGAACCATAAAGCCTTTAATGTGCAGAGCTTGAGGACATCAGAACATGAGAGCTGATTCTGGTCTAGTCTATGTTGTTGGGATGTTTGAAGACAATGCTCCTCCAGACTCCTGATTAGTCATTAGATGCTATCTCATTCCCTTACCTTTTATTCTGGATACTATTTCTGACTTAGTATCATGTATTTATGCATCCAGCATCTTTTGGATTCAGTGGATAAACTTTGAAGAATTCTCTATATTCCCCTGACTGCTTTCCAAGAGTCTGCTGGCGTACACCTCCCTTTCCTTAGTATCTTCTCTTGACAACACTGAATCTCAAAGCTCATTTTTAACTTCACTTGTCGGCTCGGTGGTTGAGCTTTCCCACTTAAGTCTATTCTTTCTTATGTGAAGACTAAAAAGTCTGCCTTCCTATTAATAAAGTATTCATGGCGCCTCTTACAAGTCGGCACTGCATAATTGGTCCACCTACCTCAAACACCTCTGTAGGGGTCGACCTTCTCAGCTCTTGATTCACTCTCACATTATATTCTTGTCTACCTTCCAAGATGTGAATCATTTATCAGAAATCTTTGACACAGTCCTCGTGCAGATTAGACAGTGAGACATCTTTATCTAGACCTGATTTTCTGTGATGGATTTGCAAATTGTAATTCCTTCATTTGCTATGTGAGAAGACCACCACACTAGAAGACCATTTTTTCAATGCAATTTTTGGTGGCCACCTGCAAGGCCACAACTGTGGACAAACATTTATAGAGAAATTCAAAATCTTCATGACTGTGATAGATATCCAAAGACGAGCATGAAATCTTAGAGTTTGGTGCCCGGTCTCACAATCTTCCAAATGGTATGAAGGAAATAGAAGAAGCTGATCCCTAATCAAGACCATCATCTTTCTATTCCTTGTGGCCACCAAAATTGAGAGATTGAGAGAAAAATTCCATTGAACGTTTTATATAATATCCTATGTATTGACGGTGAATTGGTGGAGTGTCCAATATGGAATCAGCTTCTACTGCAAACACTTCTTAAAAGTCCTCACAGGCACAAGAGAATCCCAATAGGTCAGCCCTTTGGAAGATAAAAAGCCTTTTCAAGTCTGAAAACCTTGATTAAAGGATTCTCAGATGTGTTATGGAGCGAACAGATGGAAAGTGCATGTAGCGTGGCTTCTGGATGGATCCTCACCTTTCATGCAAGATACAGTCAATCATTTAGTTCTATTCTCCATGGCATTAAGGATTATTGATCAAACCAGTATTAGCCTGACATCTGGAGAAATCGTCAAGGAGCCTAGGAATGTGTCAGGTACCCCGCTGGCATTCTGAGTATGACCTGCATATATACAGCAGTAATCCCAACCCTGCTACATCAACATTCAGAGATGTCATATGGAAGGAACTTGGAAACAGAATAAACTATTCTATAGCTCTCATGGTGATCCTTTAGATGTTTATTGAGTAGCTGACAGCACTGCAGATTCTGGAAGCAAATCGAAATCAGAAATTTCCCTTAAATGGGTGTGTCTGCCAGGGACAATATTTTTTCTTATGATGATCGTGGGGTGTCCTGTGGCTGGAACCCTCATCAATCCGTAGGGGCATATGGCACCATGTGTTCAATATCCCTGCAGCGCCACCGCAAGGCAAGTGAAGCATTACAGTGCCCATTTAAATCGTTAGGCTGTCCGTGTGATGCATCAACCTGCCACACCCTCGAGAGTAAGAGTTCCCTTTAAAAAATTCTTGCACTTTATGACAGTTCATTTCTGTTTATCGGTATTGTATCCTCTAGTTTACGCTCTGATCCTTCTAAATTAGTCTGTGACTGGGGAAAAAAGGCATGATAGTTGGAACTTTCCTGTCATATTCTCCTCATGGGTGGGACCTCTAAATGGATAGCGCCTTCCTGCCCTGTTCTCTTCAAAGATGGAGCCTTCCTGCCCTGTTCTTTTCAAAGATGGAGCCTTCCTGCCCTGTTCTCTTCAAAGATGGAGCCTTCCTGCCCTGCTCTCTTCAAAGATGGAGCCTTCCTGCCCTGCTCTCTTCAAAGATGGAGCCTTCCTGCCCTGTTCTCTTCAAATATGGAGCCTTCCTGCCCTGTTCTCTTCAAAGATGGAGTCTTCCTGCCCTGTTCTTTACAAAGATGGAGCCTTCCTGCCCTGTTCTCTTCAAAGATGGAGCCTTCCTGCCCTGCTCTCTTCAAAGATGGAGCCTTCCTGCCCTGCTCTCTTCAAAGATGGAGCCTTCCTGCCCTGTTCTCTTCAAAGATGGAGTCTTCCTGCCCTGTTCTTTACAAAGATGGAGTCTTCCTGCCCTGTTCTCTTCAAAGATGGAGTCTTCCTGCCCTGTTCTCTTCAAAGATGGAGTCTTCCTGCCCTGTTCTCTTCAAAGATGGAGACTTCCTGCCCTGTTCTCTTCAAAGATGGAGTCTTCCTGCCCTGTTCTTTACAAAGATGGAGCCTTCCTGCCCTGTTCTCTTCAAAGATGGAGCCTTCCTGCCCTGTTCTCTTCAAAGATGGAGCCTTCCTGCCCTGTTCTCTTCAAAGATGGAGCCTTCCTGCCCTGCTCTCTTCAAAGATGGAGCCTTCCTGCCCTGCTCTCTTCAAAGATGGAGCCTTCCTGCCCTGTTCTTTTCAAAGATGGAGCCTTCCTGCCCTGTTCTCTTCAAAGATGGAGTCTTCCTGCCCTGTTCTTTACAAAGATGGAGTCTTCCTGCCCTGTTCTCTTCAAAGATGGAGTCTTCCTGCCCTGTTCTCTTCAAAGATGGAGTCTTCCTGCCCTGTTCTCTTCAAAGATGGAGACTTCCTGCCCTGTTCTCTTCAAAGATGGAGTCTTCCTGCCCTGTTCTTTACAAAGATGGAGCCTTCCTGCCCTGTTCTCTTCAAAGATGGAGCCTTCCTGCCCTGTTCTCTTCAAAGATGGAGCCTTCCTGCCCTGTTCTCTTCAAAGATGGAGCCTTCCTGCCCTGTTCTCTTCAAAGATGGAGTCTTCCTGCCCTGTTCTTTTCAAAGTTGGAGCCTTCCTGCCCTGTTCTTTTCAAAGATGGAGCCTTCCTGCTCTGTTATCTTCATAATCGGAGCCTCCCTGCCTGTTCTCTTGATGGGGGCCTTGCTGCTCTGTTCTCTATATAAGTGGAGCTTTCCTGCCCTATTCTCTTCATGGATGGAGTTTTCCATTTCTTTTCCCTCCCAAATCTCTATTTAATCATTACCTGTGACCACAATAGTTAGTGCTGCAAGGGGACCAGACTCTGTGGTCATTGAGACAGGTAGTGATGCTGTGTGACAGATGCAGACAGGAGGACATTATCTGAAGCAGAAGGTTTGTTTCGGTTAATGATCTGGAGTTTCATAGTTGATGGTAGCAGAACATAATGAGGTCAATTAGCTGGAAGTAAAAAACTAAAGAACAGGAAGGTTCTACAAATGTGGGGGAAAAAGTAGAAACTGGACTGAGAAGACGAAAATGATTGATTTTTGGTTATTTCCTTAATGAAAAAACTTTAACATAAACAAGTAATTTATACCCCATGGTCACCCGAGGAGCCGAATGAATATTCATAGGAAAGGAAATGTGAAGGACGGTATCAACAGTCGTATATTATTCATGTCTGAAGTATTTAATTTAGGACTACTGTTTGGTATTTTGTCATAGATTATTTATTCACTTAGCATTTGCATTTTTTGCATGTTTTAAGCAAAAAATTTTAAACATTTTAAGCATTTGACACTGTACCACATAAAAGGTTAGTATATAAAAAGAGAATGCTTGGACTGGGGGAAAATGTCTGTATGTGGGTAAGTAACTGGCTGAGCGATAGAAAACAGAGGGTGGGTATTAACGGTACACACTCAGATTGGGTCACTGTCACTAGTGGGGTACCTCAGGGGTCAGTATTATGGGGTCACTTTCACTAGTGGGGTACCTCAGGGGTCAGTATTATGGGGTCACTGCCACTAGCAAAGTACCTCAGGGGTCAGTATTATGGGGTCACTGTCACTAGTGAGGTACCTCAGGGGTCAGTATTATGGGGTCACTGTCACTAGTGGAGTACCTCAGGGGTCAGTATTATGGGGTCACTGTCACTAGGGGGTACCTCAGGGGTCAGTATTATGGGGTCACTGTCTCTAGTGAGGTACTTCAGGGGTCAGTATTATGGGGTCACTGTCACTAGTGGGGTACCTCAGGGGTCAGTATTATGGGGTCACTGCCACTAGCGGAGTACCTCAGGGGTCAGTATTGGGCCCTATTCTCTTCAATATATTTATTAATGATCTTGTAGAAGGCTTGCATAGTAAAAGATACATTTTTGCAGATGACACTAAACGGTGTAAAGTAATTGACATGGAAGAGGACAGTATACTGTATAAATTCTACAGAGGACAATATACTGTATATATACTACAGAGGACAGTATACTGTATATATATACACTACAGAGGACAGTATACTGTGTATATACTACAGAGGACAGTATACTGTATATATATACTACAGAGGACAGTATACTGTATATACACTACAGAGGACAGTATACTGTGTATATACTACAGAGGACAGTATACTGTATATATATACTACAGAGGACAGTATACTGTGTATATATATACTACAGAGGACAGTATACTGTATATATACTACAGAGGACAGTATACTGTATATATACTACAGAGGACAGTATACTGTATATATACTACAGAGGACAATATACTGTATATATACTACAGAGGACAGTATACTGTATATATATACTACAGAGGACAGTATACTGTATATACACTACAGAGGACAGTATACTGTATATATACTACAGAGGACAGTATACTGTATATATATACTACAGAGGACAGTATACTGTGCATATACGGGTGAAACTTGAAAAATTTGAATATAATGTAAAAGTCCATTTATTTCAGTAATGCAAATTAAAATGAGGTTTAACACTGACAAATGTCAAAAACATATGTGAGGGCCTGCAGGTGAGATGACCCTCTAAAAGATTGTAGGTGAGAGCCTGCTGGTGAGCTGACCCTCAAAAACATTACATGCAAGGGCCTGCAGGTGAGCTGACCCTCTAAAACATTATATGTGAGGGCCTGCAGGTGAGCTGACCCTCTACAACATTAGGAGTTAGGGCAGACTAATAATCATGTTAATATAATGGAAAAGGGCGAGGACGAGAAAAGGAAGATTGAACCATATACCCTTTTTTGTAGTGGAAGGGGTGCAGGGAATACAGTGTATTCAGTACATTATAAAAAACACATTTAAAGTGCCTTTATGTTCAGCCGCTTTCCTCTGGTGGAGTAGGGAAGTCAGAGGCAATCCAGGCCTTGTTCATTTTTATAAGAGTCAACCTGTCAGCCTTTTCAGTTGACAGGCGGATGCGCTTATCAGTTATTATGCCCCCAGCAGCAATAAATAACCGCTCTGACAAAACGCTGGCGGCAGGGCAGGCCAGCACCTCCAAGGCGTAGAGCGCCAGTTTGTGCCACGTATCCAGCTTGAACACCCAGTAGTTGTAAGGCACAGAGGGATCACTGAGGATGCTGACACAGTCTGCTATGTACTCCTTCACCATCTTCTAAAATGTTTCCCTCCTTGTGACACTAGGCCGCGCATCAGAAGTAGGGTGCTGGCGGGGTGTCATGAAACTGTCCCAGGCCTTGGAGTGTGTTGCCCTGCCTCTGTTGGAACTGCTGTGTGTTCCCCTTGTCTCTCCTCCTCGGTTGCCCAAGGAACTACGTACTCTGCCACCAGCGTTGTCAGCTGGAAATTTTTGGAGCAATTTTTCCACAAGGACCTTCTGGTATTGCACCATTTTGCTCGTCCTCTCCACCAAAGGAAGGAGGGATGAGAAGTTCTCTTTGTAGCGGGGGTCAAGAACAACCAGTAATCGGTGTTGTCCAAAATGCGTAAAATGCGTGGGTCACGGGAAAGGCAGTCTAACATAAAGTCAGACATGTGTGCCAGAGTCCCAACAGGGACTCTGGCACATCAGGAGGATGACTCTTAATCTCCTCATCCTCTTCCTCCTCTTCTGCCCATCCACGCTGAACAGATGGAATTAAACTTCCATGGGTATTACCCTCTGTAGCGGAGGAAACTGTCTCCTGCTCCTCCTCCTCATCATCATCATCCAATTTGCGCTGAGAAGACAAACTGAGGGTGGTCTGGCTTTCACCCTGTGTAATGTCTTCCCCATTTCCACCTCTTCCACATGCAAAGCGTCGGCTTTAATTGTGAGCAGCGAGCGTTTGAGTAGACACAGAAGTGGGATGGTTACGCTGATAATAGCGTTATTGCCGCTTCCTCAAAGTTTCTTAAAACCTCACAGAGGTCAGACATCCATGCCCACTCCCTGCTTGTGAATAGCGTAAGCTGACTAAGAAGACGACCATGTTGCAGCTGGTATTCCACTACTGCCCTCTTCTGCTCACAAAGTCTGGCCAACATGTGGAACGTGGAGTTCCAGCGCATGCTCACGTCGCACAACATCTGGTGAGCTGGCAATTGTAAGCGCTGCTGCAGCGTTGACAGACCGGCTGAAGCTGTTGATGACTTGCGGAAATGGGCACACACGCGCCGCACATTCACCAGTAGCTCAGGCAAATTGGGGTAGGTTTTGAGAAACCGCTGAACCGCTGAAGTTTAAGATGTGGGCTAGGAATGGGATGTGTGTGAGCTTGCCGAGCTCCAAAGCTGCCACAAAGTTACGGCCATTATCATACACAACCATGCCATGTTCTAGGTTGAGTGGCCAGACCACAGCTCAGTCTGGTCTCTTATCCCCTGCCAAAACTCTGCGGCGGTGTGCTGTTTGTCACCTAAACAGATCAGCTTAAGCACGGCCTGTTGCCGCTTCCCCACTGCAGTGCTACACTGCTTCCAGCTACCAACTGATGGCTGACTGGTGCTGCAAGATGATAATTCTGAGGTGGAAGTGGAGGAGGAGGCAAAGGAGGAGAAGTGGATGTGGTCGCTGATGGTGCTTGCAAAGATCCAGGTGTAGGACGGGAGGCATCCGGGCCTGCGCCTTCAACAGGGAGATTGGCCAGCACGTAACACAGGGGAAGAGGAGGCAGTGGTGTGACCCACAGACACAAATTGTGGACCCAGGTGTTCAGCCCACCTATTACTGTGCTTTGATGCCATGTGGCGGATCATGCTGGTGGTGGTGAGGTTGCTAGTGTTCACGCCCCTGCTCACTTTTGTATGGCACAGATTGTAAATTTCAATCCTTTTGTCATCCGCACTTTCCTCAAAAAAGCACCAGAATGCAGAACACCTACCCCTTGGCAAGTGAGATTGCCGCAAGGGGGTGCTCCGGGGAACAGTTGTGGGCCTGTTTGGTGTGGCCCGCCTTCTCCCTTTTGCCATCCCACTGCCTCTTCCAGCCTGTTGCGGTGCTGCGGATCCCTCCCCCTCTGTACTGCTGTCCTGGCTCGGCTTGCCACCCTCCCAGGTTGGGTCAGTGACTTCATTGTCCGCCACCTCCTCTTCCACTTCCTCTGCTCATCCTCCTGACTTGTTCACCTAACAACCTCAGTTATTGACAACTGTGTCTCATCATCATCATCAACCTCGTGAAACACTAATTGCCGTTCCCCATCGTCATCTTCTTGTGACTTTGAATGCTCAAGAGTTTGGGAATCAGTGCACAATATTTCATGTCCCTCTTCAAGCGGGCTTGTCGAGGCTTGTCTACGGAAAAAATACACTGGATTTCACAGATATTTTTGGGATGTGCACACTTTACACAGGAGATGGACCGCAGATAATGTCGCTGTCTGCAGCAGCTTAACTATTGCATGCTATTTAGCGCAGGATGCTCTAAAAATAGATATCGCTGCCACACACAATAGTCCTTAAAAGGACTTTTAGGTCTGTAAAGTTTTAGCAATTTAGCGCAGGTTGCGCTAATAATATAGATTGCTGCTGCCACACCCAATAGTCCTTGAAAGGACTTTTGGGTCTTTGACAACTTTTTCAACTTAAAAAATATATATTATTCTCTCCCTACACTGTCTGTCCCTTCTACAGCACAGCTCTCCCTGACTAACACTGAGCCGAACATGTGTCATCGGGTGCTATATAGCACCCGATGACGCGTTCCGGCCATCCAATCACTGTAATGCCAGTAACCAACATGGCTACAGCATTACAAAGAGGACAGCACTTACCTGCACATTTATTGGCTGCGTAGCAACCAACAAACGTGCGGGGAGGAGACTCGAGCATTGCGCTTGAGCATATGCGGTATTCGACCGAATACCGCCATGTGCCGAGCATGCTCGATCAACACTAATGAGTTCACTGAAAGAGTTCAGGAGGGGCCTGGATGTATTTCTGGAGCGTAATAATATTACAGGCTATAGCTACTAGAGAGGGGTCGTTGATCCAGGGAGTAATTCTGATTGGAGTCGGGAAGGAATTTTTGTCCCCTAAAGTGAGGAAAATTGGCTTCTACCTCACAGGGTTTTTTTGCCTTCCTCTGGATCAACTTGCAGGATAACAGGCCGAACTGGATGGACTGAGGTTTTTCAGCCTTCTAAACTATCTTACCATAGTAACATAGTACATAAGGCCGATAAAAGACATTTGTCCATCCAGTTCGGCCTGTCATCCTGCAAGTTGATCCAGAGGAAGGCAAAAAAAAAACTGTGAGGTAGAAGCCAATTTTCCTCACTTTAGGGGAATAAAAAATTCCTTCCCGACTCCTATCAGGCAATCAGAATAACTCCCTGGATCAACGACCCCTCTCTAGTAGCTATAGCCTGTAATATTATTACACTCCAGAAATACATCCAGGCCCCTCCTGAATTCCTTTATTGTACTCACCATCACCACCTCCTCAGGCAGAGAGTTCCATAGTCTCACTGCTCTTACCGTAAAGAATCCTCTTCTATGTTTGTGTACAAACCTTCTTTCCTCCAGACGCAGAGGATGTCCCCTCGTCACAGTCACAGTCCTGGGGATAAATAGATGATGGGATAGAACTCTGTACTGACCCCTGATATATTTATACATAGTAATTAGATCTCCCCTCAGTCATCTTTTTTGTTTACAGGAACCCAGAACTGTACACAGACCTCCATGTGTGGTCTGACTAGCGATTTGTAAAGTGGTAAGACTATGTTCTTATCACGGGCATCTATGCCCCTTTTGATGCAACCCATGTTACCATAATTTCCAAATATCAGAGAACCAGTTCAGTAATTATAGCTGAATACAGTGAACAAGGCAGACATAGCAGAGCTGGAGAGGGTCCAGAGGAGGGCAACTAAAGTAATAACTGGAATGGGGCAACTACAGTACCCTGAAAGATTATCAAAATTAGGGTTATTCACGTTAGAAAAAAGACGACTGAGGGGAGATCTAATTACTATGTATAAATATATCAGGGGTCAGTACAGAGATCACTCCCATCATCTATTTATCCCCAGGACTGTGACTGTGACGAGGGGACATCCTCTGCGTCTGGAGGAAAGAAGGTTTTTACACAAACATAGAAGAGGATTCTTTACGGTAAGAGCAGTGAGACTATGGAGCTCTCTGCCTGAGGAGGTGGTGATGGTGAGTACAATAAAGGAATTCAAGAGGGGCCTGGATGTATTTCTGGAGTGTAATAATATTACAGGCTATGGCTACTAGAGAGGGGTCGTTGATCCAGGGAGTTATTCTGATGCCTGATTGGAGTCGGGAAGGAATTTTTTATTCCCCTAAAGTGAGGAAAATTGGCTTCTGCCTCACAGGGTTTTTTTTTTTCTTCCTCTGGATCAACTTGCAGGATGACAGGCCGAACTGGATGGACAAATGTCTTTTTTCGGCCTTATGTACTATGTTACAGAAATTTTGTGAAGACAGATCTAGCTTCAGGATCTAACTTATATAAATATCATGAAATGTAGACATTGGGAGAAAACAAAAGGGTCCTTGACTATGTCAAGATGAACCTTCAAGCACCAACGAGCAGGAAGGCAGGTTCTAGAGGACATATCATGAGAAGACAGCTCATTGGAAACACCAGTTATGGATGGTAGAGTTGGTGGAATAAGAGCACAACTATCGACAATAGGGATAGAGGTATGGACCATGAGGACCTCTTTGAGTAACCTCAAAACCAAACAGAAGGTGGGGCATTTTGGAGACTCTAAAGGTAGCTACAGTTGCAAGAAAAAGTATGTGAACCCTTTGGAATGATAAGGATTTCTGCACAAATTGGTCATAAAATGTGATCTGATCTTCATCTAAGTCACAACAATAGACAATCACAGTCTGCTTAAACTAATAACACACAAATAATTAAATGTTACCATGTTTTTATTGAACACACCATGTAAACATTCACAGTGCAGGTGGAAAAAGTATGTGAACCCTTGGATTTAATAACTGGTTGAACCTCCTTTGGCAGCAATAACTTCAACCAAACGTTTCCTGTAGTTGCAGATCAGACGTGCACAACGGTCAGGAGTAATTCTTGACCATTCCTCTTTACAGAACTGTTTCAGTTCAGCAATATTCTTGGGATGTCTGGTTTGAATCGCTTTCTTGAGGTCATGCCACAGCATCTCAATCGGGTTGAGGTCAGGACTCTGACTGGGCCACTCCAGAAGGCGGATTTTCTTCTGTTTAAGCCATTCTGTTGTTGATTTACTTCTATGCTTTGGGTCGTTGTCCTGTTGCAACACCCATCTTCTGTTGAGCTTCAGCTGGTGGACAGATGGCCTTAAGTTCTCCTGCAAAATGTCTTGATAAATTTAGGAATTTATTTTTCCTCCCATGATAGCAATCCGTCCAGGCCCTGACGCAGCAAAGCAGCCCCAAACCATGATGCCCCCACCACCATAATTCACAGTTGCAATGAAGTTTGATGTTGGTGTGCTGTGCCTCTTTTTCTCCTCACATAGTGTTGTGTGTTTCTTCCAAACAACTCCACTTTGGTTTCATCTGTCCACAGAATATTTTGCCAGTACTGCTGTGGAACATCCAGGTGCTCTTGTGCAAACTGTAAACGTTCAGCAATGTTTTTTTGGACAGCAGTGGCTTCCTCTGTGGTATCCTCCCATGAAACCCATTCTTGCTTAGTGTTTTACGTATCGTAGATTCGCTAACAGGGATGTTAGCATATGCCAAAGACTTTTGTGAGTCTTTAGCTGACACTCTAGGATTCTTCTTCACCTCATTGAGCAGTCTGCGCTGTGCTCTTGCAGTCATCTTTACAGGACGGACACTCCTAGGGAGAGTAGCAGCAGTGCTGAACTTTCTCCATTTATAGACAATTTGTCTTACCGTGGACTGATGAACAGCAGGGCTTTTGGAGATACTTTTATAACCCTTTCCAGCTTTATGCAAGTCAACAATTCTTAATCGTAGGTCTTCTGAGAGCTCTTTTGTGCGAGGCATCATTCACATCAGGCAATGCTTCTTGTGAAAAGCAAACCCAGAACTGGTGTGTGTTTTTTATAGGGCAGGGCAGCTGTAACCAACACCTCCAATCTCATCTCATTGATTTGACTCCAGTTGGCTGACACCTCACTCCAATTAGCTCTTAGAGATGTCATTAGTCTAGGGGTTCACATACTTTTTCCACCTGCACTGTGAATGTTTACATGGTGTGTTCAATAAAAACATGGTAACATTTAACTCTTTGTGTGTTATTAGTTTAAGCAGACTGTGATTGTCTAGTGTTGTGACTTACGGTAGATGAAGATCAGATCACATTTTATGACCAATTTGTGCAGAAATCCATATCATTCCAAAGGGTTCACATACTTTTTCTTGCAACTGTATACATATTATATGTATGTCAGCCAAACCCACCAATTTTGACTCTTCCCTGATGGCAAATGTCAGGGGAGATAAAGATTGGGCAGTTGGTGTTCAACTGCTTAATCCTTTTGTTCTTGCTACCAGAGCAGTCTGGCGATGGCTTCCTCCCCCGCTTCCTACTAAGAACATGTTGGCTTGGCCAAGCTAAGCAAGCATGCATATGAGGAGAGTGGAAATGATAGCTGTCGGCTGAGCAAATGTTGGGCCAACAGCTATCTTATGTGTGTGTGCAGTCTCCATTCTCCTTCAATAGCTGATGGCAAATCACTTAGCTGACAGCTATCTCTCCCGACACATCCATACATGTACATTTATTCCCTCTGAAGAACAAAAGGACAGAAGAGAAATTCAACAGGCCTGATCCTTATCTCTCCAGACATCATCTGCCAGGGAACAGTTAGGAGTAGAGATGAGCAAATCGATTATGAAATTTGTCAATTTCATCTGAATTTTCCAAAAAGAGAGGAAGAGAAGCCTATGGTTCAGACATCCCGCACCCCCACCGATCAGCTCTTCCGAAGCAGCACCAGAAGTCAGCACCGGACCCATACAGCTGCAGTGCTATTCCAATTTAGGGCTCATTCACACGACCGTATATTTGTGTCCATATTTTTTCGGAACGGATGCGGACCCATTCATTTCAATTGGGCGACAAAAGATGCGGACAGCACACCGTACGTACTTCCGTTCTGCAGCCCCACAAAAAGAGAAAGAACATATTCTATTCTTGTCTGTTTTTGCAATCAAGAATAGGCATTTCTATCATAGGGCAGGCCGTTCCATTTCGCAAAACGCGGAACATACACAGCCGGTATCCATGTTTTTCGGATCCACAATTTGTGGACTGCAGAACAGATACGGTTGTCTGAATGAGCCCTAAAGTGAATAGTAACCAGCTCCATCCACTACACAATGGAAGAAGCTAAACAATGGTGGAGCTACTTCAGAACATCTGAGTGTCCTGCAGATAGATCCTGGACGACAATCCCTTTAAGAATGAAAATCAATTGATATGTTGAAGCAAGTTCTTCGTCCCTCATGGCTCATATACAGTAGCGCCAACATAAGTCAATGATCTGTAAGCAGATGGCAATCACCCACAATCTCATTTCCTTATCTCATTGCCATGTGCTTCTCAATAAGGGCAGGTTTACAATTGCCTGCAGTGTCGGGCAGTGTAAATGCGGCATAAGAGTTTGGACATTCAGGAAAAATTTATACAAGCATTGGGTGACCCTACCAATTCCATACTGATATTGACCACAGTTAAATTTGAGCATATGACCTCCAGATTAAAGGGCAACCATGCCAGAAACATCCTAAAAGTATAACTATAAAACAAGCATTTGTTTTATATTTCAGATACATTTCTAGTTTAGATACAATGTAACAATTTAACATTGCCAAGAGAAAATATTCAAAGAAAACAGTTTGAGGGTCTGGAAAATGTTATAACTGAGAATGACAAGACTAATACATTATGTGACCTGGGATGGATAATGAGGAGACCTAACTCATTGGGAACACCAGTACTGGCAGGTAGAGGTGGAAGAAGGTGGATGGAGATGATCATATATATCATGAAGACCCAGACAGATGATTTTGTAGACTCTAAGAGTTAAAATCAAGTCAGATTGATGGGTTGAAGCTACTGTATTTCCTCATCTCCAGTGGCTCAGTGACAGAAGCATGCAGTACAGTGTCCAGTCACCCGTATCAATTCACAATCTGATTAGCCTTTCTTATGGACAGAGGGTGTCCTATCAGTAAATCAGGCCATACACATGAGATAACTTAATTTGGCCTTACAGCCATACACATGCATTCTCGGCAAAGCATGCATATTTTCTGAATGGGAGAAAGACAATGCAAGTTACCTCTTTGCCCTGAGAACAAAAGGATTGTCTTGTTGAAATCCAACATGCCCACCCCATCTCTCCCCAAACTTCTGCCATTGAGGAAGAGCCAGGAGTCCCCCACACACCTTAGTTGGTCAGCCCATCCTGCCAAAATTGGCAACTCCAGACAACATAAATCTGATATGTAGGGTCAGCTTAGGTTTTAGAGTATCAGGGGGTCATACAAGCATTGGTAGACCCTACCGACACCATGAAACTATTGACCACTGTTGGACACAAGACTATGACCTCTTGTTTGCAGAGCTACATTACTAACCCTTGAGCCACCAAGGCATCTAACCACTAAAGTCACCATGGCATCCAACCACTGAACCACTATGGTATTTTATCCCTGAGCCACTGTGACATCTATTGAGTCACCATGGCATCTAATCACTGAGTCACTATAGAATCTAACCACTGAGCCACCATGGTATCTTATCCCTGAGCCATCATGTTAACTAACCCCTGAGCCGCCTTTGCATCTATCGAGTCACCATGGTATCTAACCAATGAGCCACCATGATATCTTATCCCTGAGCCACCGTGGTATCTAACCATTGAGCCACCATAGCATCTATCGAGTCACCATGGTATCCAACCATTGAGTCACCATGGCATCTAACCACTGAGTTACCATGTTATCTAACTACTTAGTCACCATGGCATCTAACCACTTAGCCACCATGTTATATAACCACTGAGTCACCATGGCATGTAACCACTTAGTCACCATAGCATCTAACCACTGAGCCACCATGGCATCTAACCACTGAGCCACCATGCTATCTAACCACTAAGCCACCGTGGCATCTAACCACTGAGCCACCATGGCATCTAACCACTGAGCCACCATGTAGTCTAACCACTGAGCCACCATGGCATCTGAGCCACCATGTTATCTAACCCATGAGCCATCATGGCATCTATCGAGTCACCATGGAATCTAACCACTGAGCCACCATGGTATCTTATCCCTGAGCCACCATGGTGTCTAACCATTGAGCTACCATGTTAACTAACCCCTGAGCTACCTTTGAATCTATAGAGTCACCATGGCATCTAACCACTGAGCCACCATGGTATCTAAGCACTGAGGCACCATGTTATCTAACCACTGAGCCACCATGGCATCTATCGAGTCACCATGGCATATAACCACTGAGCCACCATGGTATCTTATCTTTGAGCCACCGTGGTATCTAAGCACTGAGGCACCATGTTATCTAACCACTGAGCCACCATGGCATCTATTGAGTCACCATGGCATCCAACCATTGAGTCACCATGGCATCTAAACACTGAGTTACAATGTTATCTAACTACTTAGTCACCATGGCATCTAACCACTTAGCCCCCATGTTATTTAACCACTGAGTCACCATAGCATGTAACCACTTAATCACCATAGCATCTAACCACTGAGCCACCATGGTATTTTATCCCTGAACCACCATATTATCTAAGTCCTGAGCCACCATGGCATCTATCGAGTCTTCATATCATTTAACCACTGAGTCACCATGGCATCTAACCACTGAGCCACCATGGTATATCCATAATGTGATAAACAGCACCAGAACAAATGTTTTATATTTTAGTTACAGACCGGCGCCGTCACGCTCAGGGTCTCCAAAAGACAAAAAAAAGTTTAGAGTCGGCTGGTGCTGCGGGGCCCGGACTATTTCATCGCTGATGTCTAAAAATCAGGTTTATAACTGTTCTCCCATTGAAAGCGATAGAACAGCGAGTAAAAGGCTGTAAATGCAATAAAAGGCTGCGACTCGCTGCTGCAAGGCAGAAGAAAGCCGCCTGTGATGCCGGGGAGAGCGGTTTTCAAGCTCGGCGCACGCAGAACATAATTATTTTACATATCAGCCTGATGCTGAATACATTTCAGATCTGATTGTGAACTGAACAAGGTGACACGGGAAGTCATACCGGGCTGCTGACAAGACATCTATAGAATCCAGCGCCCAGGTACAGAGGCGGCCATCGCCAGCAGTACGGACAGTAACAACATACTAAGGCTAATCAATAGTAGATGAATGAACACGCAACGTTAATCAAGATCTGCGGGTATTGCTGTAATACTTCATGCGGAGCTCTTCCTCTGGATACTCCTTTATTATAAGATAATCAGAAAAAAATCTGCTGGGATCATATTCCGTCTCATATTAGAAAAAATCCAAAGAATTCTTCTTTACCAAGGAAATCAGTCTCAGGGGCCTTGTGACAAACTTCAGTCCCATCTGTCTGGCTGGAAGGCAGCTGGAAGCAGCAAGCCCCCCCCCCACACACACACACTTGGATTAACCCAACTTGTTACAAGGGTCTCTTGACAATAATCAGATCAGTGCTGGGACCCCCCAGCGAACATCTACAGTATACAAACCTGTCAGTATGTGATCAGTTTCCCCACAGCTCCCCCGCAGGGGAACCTAAGCATTACATGGTCAGATCCTCCAGAGGAAGAGCTACTCTTTGTAACCACCCTCCATTCTCATCTAAAGAGGAGGGTCCTGAACATAAGACCCCCTCTAATAACTCGCAATAGGGTGAAAGGAAATGGTTTTCTAAATCGGGACAGCTCCTTTAATGAAAGAAAAAGTTATCCATTACCATTTGAAACATTGTTTCAGTTTCTAAAAAAACACAAAATTAAAAGTAGCCAATTGTGTTCCCATAAAGATTAACGTAAGGCACGAGTCTGAACAGTCTCCTAATAATACACTAATGGGGGAGACTGATAACCAAGCAACCAGTGACCGGTCTCTATACTGGAAGTAAGACGCAGAGTTTTATTAGGTCCACACCCCTGTTTGCAATAAGTCCGGCGTATATTAGTCATCCCCCAACCCAGCCCCCTCCGCCATCACTTCTCTTCCATCTCTCATTAGAGCCTCAATGTCATTACCAGCTTTCAGATGAGATCTGTCAGCTTTACAGCTCTAGGAAATGACTTGGACCGAACTGGATGGTAATATGTCTCCAAAGGTCAGCATATCCAGAATATGAGAGGCGAGGCGGGGTGTGGGCAAAGTGGGCCTCATTATGTATGCCATGTCAGTTTAATACAGGGCTGTAACGAGCCCCCATTCTGGGCCAAGGAGAAGAGAAGGAAGAGATGGCTGGATCTACAGGATTCGTATACAGCACTTATTATATCACTTTTTTTTTTAATCTAAATAGATCCAAAATAGTTGTAGAGCTCCATATTTCCAGCTCTCCTCCAAAGTTACAAGATCAATGTATGGCTACATGCAGCCATCACTTGGGGATGTTAAGAGTTAATTGAAGATAGACTGATCACTGAGAACAGAGATACCAGTATAATATGTATGTAGTGAGCTCCCCCTAGTGGTGGCTGTATAATCTGTATGTAGTGAGCTCCCTCTAGTGGTGGCTGTATAATCCGTATGTAGTGAGCTCCTCCTACTGGTGGATGTATAATCTGTATGTAATGAGCTCCTCCTAGTGGTGGATGTATAATATTTATGTAATGAGCTTTTCCTAGTGGTGGCAGTATAATATGTATATAGTGAGCTCCCTCTAGTGGTGGATGTATAATCTGTATGTAGTGAGCTCCCTCTAGTGGTGGCTGTATAATCTGTATGCAGTGAGCTTCCTCTAGTGGTGGATGTATAATCTGTATGTAGTGAGCTCCCTCTAGAAGTGACTGTATAATCTCTATGTAGTGAGCTCCCTCTAGTGGTGGCTGTATAATCTGTATGTAGTCAGCTCCCTCTAGTGGTTGCTGTATAATCTCTATGTAGTGAGCTCCCTCTAGTGGTGACTGTATAATCTCTATGTAGTGAGCTCCCTCTAGTGGTGGCTGTATAATCTGTATGTAGTGAGCTCCCTCTAGTGATGGCTGTATAATCTGTATGTAGTGAGCTCCCTCTAGTGGTGGCTGTATAATCTGTATGTAGTGAGCTCCCTCTAGAGGTGGCTGTATGATCTGTATGTAGTGAGCTCCCTCTAGTACTGGCTGTATAATCTGTATGTAGTGAGTTCCCTCTAGTGGTGGCTGTATGATCTATATGTAGTGAGCTCCCCCTAGTGGTGACTGTATAATCTGTATGTAGTGAGCTCCCTCTAGTGATGGCTGTATAATCTGTATGTAGTGAGCTCCCTCTAGTGGTGGCTGTATAATCTGTATGTAGTCAGCTCCCTCTAGTGGTGGCTGTATAATCTCTATGTAGTGATCTTCCCCTAGTGGTGGCTGTATAATCTGTATGTAGTGAGCTCCCTCTAGTGGTGGCTGTATAATCTGTATGTAGTGAGCTCCCTCTAGTGGTGGCTGTATAATCTCTATGTAGTGATCTTCCCCTAGTGGTGGCTGTATAATCTGTATGTAGTGAGCTCCCTCTAGTGGTGACTGTATGATCTGTATGTAGTGAGCTCCCTCTAGTGGTGGCTGTATAATCTGTATGTAGTGATTTTCCCCTAGTGGTGGCTGTATAATCTGTATGTAGTGATTTTCCCCTAGTGGTGGCTGTATAATCTGTATGTAGTGAGCTCCCTCTAGTGGTGGATGTATAATCTGTATGTAGTGATTTTCCCCTAGTGGTGCCAGCAGACAGTTTGTCTATGGCTATCTGAGGGCAGACTGGGGATCAGGAGCAGACGCTACAGTTAATAGAAGGAAGGGGCTGTAGTCCTCACAATGAATACACCTGAGCTGCAGTACCAGATGTCTGGTGTATCTGAGCATCAGGTTTGGACCTCCACCAAGCAAATGGAGTGGTGGTCGCACATGTCTGCTATCATGTCACTCATCTCTATGGGATAGACAGTACAGTGCTTGCTGTCGCTGGCAGTCCTATAGATTCAGTGTGATGATTGGTCTGTTCAAATTAGGGAAAACAGGACCCTCGTTGTTATGATTGGTGGGGGGTCCCAGCAGTCACTCCCTCAGTGATCAGACACTTACATATCCTATGGATAGAGAATAAGTTTTGTTTTTAGGAAAATCCCTTTGAGGACTGTTTAACTGAATATGTGAACCCTACAGACCGGTGGAGGTTTTCTTATTAACCCTTTGAGTGCCCTATTACCATCATGTGTTATTATTGTAAATGAAAATAACTATGTATCTGTTGTACATTGTATTTCAGTTTCTTATTGTTTACAATATCTCCGCTTAGGAGGGAACAGACGTCCTCTTAGAAAATCTGCGGAGCTGCGATGTAGATTCCTGCACAGGGGCGACCCCTTCAGTGTGAGGACCATGGGGTCCCAGCTGTCAGACCTGACACGTCTGTTTTAGTAACGACTTGTTTTCCCCGTGTAATAACAATTCTGGAGCATCTATTCTTATGACTCTGTGTTGTGCCGTTCCTCTATTATTCCTGCTAGAACTTATGAATTACTAATAAATGCCGATCTGGGTGTTACAATTCGGGGATGGGTCCCTTCACAGTATGATACTGGCAGCACTGGTTGGATAGTGTCAAACTGTGCAGACCCCCCTCCCCAAACTGGTAACACCCAAATGGACCCTTATTGGCAATTCATTTATTTACTTCTAGCAGGAATAATAGAGGAAGGCACAACATAGAGTTATAAGAACAAACGCCCCAGAATTGTTATGACTTGGGGAATGCATGAAGACTTGTCAGGAGAGTTGAGAGGTTCTCTTCATATTGGAAGTACGTTCTGATATTTCAGGACCATGGAGAGCGGCGGAGCGGAGGAGGCTTCTACAGTCATTACTGACCGTGTTCCGTGAAATTTTCCTACCCTCGTCACTTCCTGTTGTGACGCAGCCGCACCGGACATGACGTTCCCAGCTTTGGAAGGAGGTGTGCCGCGCCGTGCAGGCGCACAACGACGGGGTAGGGAAATTTCACACCAGACTTGGGGAGAAGGGGCCACCTAATGCGCTTGCGCCTTACCTCTCAGCTGGACACCGCCCGACAATGCCCATGCGCTGGGAACCTCAGCAGCGGGTAGGGAAAAATGACGGGCGCGGCTAACCACTCCCATCGGAATACACCGCGCGTGCGCACCAGCGGACAGGGAGATCTCTTATACCGAACATCCATCCGATCACTGCGCCTGCGCAGTGTAGGGGTAGAGAGATCTGATGGCCATTTGTTCTGTTGAATCTCCCTACCACTCACTGCGCACACGCACGGTCTCTGATCATTTGGAGCCAGCTGAGAACTAAGGCGCAAGCGCATTAGGTGGCCCCTTCTCCCCAACACTGGTGTGAAATTTCCCTACCCCGCCGCGCGCCTGCGCGGCGCGGCACACCTCCTTCCAAAGCTGGGAACGTCATGTCCAGTGCGGCCGCGCCACAACAGGAAGTGACGAGGGTAGGGAAATTTCACGGAAAACACCGGCCTGAGCCAGCGCGTGCCAAGTGCACAGGGGCGTAATAGGCAAGACAAGGCGTGTTAGCAGCAGCACAGAGTATTTCAGGAATTGTTTTGGCTTCACTTGCCTTGGACGATGACAACGTCATGAAATGAAAATAAAATAAAATTCCTATGGAAGATGTCATCTGCAGTCGAGATTTATTTGGGATTTTGTAAGCGACGTTGAATCATGGTTCGGCGTGTCTTCAGGGCGGTAAATTCTCCCCCTCGGCTGGAGAAATCCAAACCAGAGCAGGATTTATAACCGGCATCCTAGTTTTATATTCACGTCCATCCTCCCAGAGATTAATCTCCGGGACATTCCTCCCAGCTCTGGTTTTGCTTGACTGATTGTACACTGGGGTCTGCGTGGCTCTATTACTCCCAGAGGAAAAAAAGGCCTCAGCAGATGTTCTAAAATCCTTTAATGAACCGACATATCAGAGGGAGAAGGTTCCAAGTCTCTGATCTTTTCATTAGGTGCCCTATAGGACAGCAGCCAAACCAACAAGCGAACCGGCTACTTGTGCCAAAAACTTCTTTATGATGCTGGTGTCCTTATGCGGCGACCGGGAGGGGGGGGCTCTGGTCTCTTTTAGCCACCAGGTGAAACTTTTATTCTTGCACCCCTATAGCATTTGCATTTGATTGCATTTCCATGACCCCCCAGCAGGTGGCACTGCTCCAGTAATAATGCACTGCCTGCACTTTCCGACAGGTGATATAGCAGGTGTCAGCAGTGAGGTTGGTGCCTGCTATAGCTGCACTGCTTTCCATGAGTAGATTATAATATGGGCAGGGGCCTGAGGCTCCCAAACCGCCCACTATGGAGTAGGTAGAGAGGGGCACCTGATCTCCAGGGCCTAGATTTGTTGGGGTGCAGATTTTGCGAACAGTCCAGGGCCTCTGGCGCTCTGAATCCAGCATCGCTTCCTTCCCCATTCTATGGTTTCCCAAGCTCCGCCCACCAGCTGTCCTGTAAACTGGTTCTGGGAGGGGCATAAATAATCACTGATCGTGTTGCTATTTTTGAATACTTTGTATCAATTCTTCATTCTCTTCTTGCAGTCATTTGGGACTGGACACATCAATGGCCACTTTTATCAGACATTCCTAACAAACAAATGGAATACATTTTGTGTATCACGTTGACATCATTTTCAAGATCTCTGCTTGCAGTCAATAAATGAGAACATTCATCCCCGCCCGCAGTCATGTGATAATAATAATCCCACGGTAGTAGTGAGCAAGTTCGACCTGATGGACATGGGACCCCTGTTCTCATAATAGGTAGGGGTCCCAGCGGTCGGACCCTCGCCAGTCTAATAGTTATCCTCTACCTGTGGCCTCTTCAGTGTCGTACTAGCTACGGCAGTTCTTCAGTGAGTGGCGCTATTCCATATAAGCGGGGAATAGCGGCACAGAGGCACCAGGGCTACACCTTGATGACTTATGGTACCCACTGAAGATCAGCATCTCTTGGCCTGAATGGAGAGCAGTTATAAAGAGCGTCTATCGGTCTGGAGGACCAGATATCACCTTGATGTGAATGGGCGATGCAATACTTCATTTTCCCTGTGGGGGTGCTGCAGGGAAAGAAAATGACAACTTAATGCCAGCTGATCAATGGGGGCAAACTTTATGATCTGCTCAGTGTCACGTGACCCTTTTAATAAGCAACAATGTATTTCATGCGGAACATTCGCTACATTTGTAAATAAAAGTCAACAAGAAAGAACATGAAAAACCGACACAAGTAATGTCTGGAATTATCTACAGCCCCTTCGCATCTCGGGCTCTCATCTCAGGATGCCTCCTCCATAAATTCTTCAGATTCGCTCGTTATCATCCATTATCCGGATAATCAGGATATTATGTAAAATAAATACAACAAGTGAAGTGAAGGAATCTCGGAGAAATCCATCAAAAGAATTTATTGAGGTTATAAAATAGAATTCCCACCAGACTTCTCATAGATTGTCCGCTCGCAAATCAATACGACTCCAGTTAGCCAAAGATTAACATAAAGAACATTTCCGTCACCGCCACCATCTCTCTGCTGAGCCTAAAGCATTTAAAGGGACAGACATAGAGCTATAAACTTTTATTTGATAAAATTCTTTCTACCTGCAGCCACCACTAGGGGGAGCTCCCTGCATGCTGTTTGTACATACATCTCCAGCATGCAGTAAACTCCTAATCGCCCCCTAGTGGTGCTGTGATTAGTGATCCCAACTCTAAAATTCACCTCCTTCTGTCCCTTTAGGCTGCTGCTTTGCCATGCTTTACACTGCAGCTCTGCTTAGGCTGTTGTGTACAAGAAGAGGTGATTTCCTTTACAGCAATGACAGCAGGATGCAGGTAGTCAGAAGGGGGGAGCCTCAAAGGTTTCACAATGTTTTCGCAGTGTCTATGTGAGTAGTCACTGCTCCCTTCGAGGTCCCCATCAGCCGAGGAGAAATGGCGCGGTGACCATGCATGGGGCCCTCTCTGGCTCCATAGCTCCTAGAGACATCACTGGAGAGGACCCTGCACGAGCACCTCTCCTATATTCGGCTGAGATAAGTGGACCTAGTGGTCTCGCAGCGTGTTGTAATCACCAGAGCTGGCACTCTTCCAGACCAAGGACGACCGGTGCCCCCCCCCATCCTGGATCGAGCTCATTTAAGAGAGGACGTCTGACTGGAGGAGATTGCGAGCCAAACAAGATGCAAGAGTGCGATGTCATCCATCATGTCTGCATCACATTATCAGCGCCGGAGTGGTGACGATCAATAACGCTGCGCAGATGTGTGACCGCAGCACCTGGACACCTCATCAGCAAGCAGTAAAATGGAAATCTGATGGCACCCGGGGGGAGGGGGGGGGGCCGCAGGTGCCCGACACCCTCCTGCCAGATTAAATGATGATTTACATTATGTTGTCACCATAAGCAGGCGACGGTGACAGGGACGTCAGCAGCGCTGTAAAAGCCACTGATGTCACACGGCTACACCTGGATTTTCCTAAAATACTCTGTGCTTCTGAGGACGCTGTGACCCTCAGCACACTCCTCTTCTGAAATCCTCTGTGCTTCTGAAGATCCTAAACTTTCCAGTACACAACTCTCAGTCTGTAAAAACTCACAAAATGAGCACACTCTTCTCCTGAGATACTCTGTGCTGCTGTGGACAATTAAATCTCCTGCAAGATCAGCATGCATCTCTTCTTAAATACTCTGTGCTGCTATAGCATTCTCAGTCTGATCTACCGGAGATCAGTACAGTAGGGGTGCACCACCGATGAGGCCGGCTGAAGGCGATCTGCAATCTCTCACAAGACCAGCATGCCTCACTTCTAAAATACTCTGTGCTGCTGGGTGCCTGATCACTTCACCATGTAACTCTCAGTCTCTGATCTCTCCCCCCCCCCCCCCCCCCCAAAAAAAAAATTCTGCATTATATATTTCCTTAAATACTCTGTGCTTCTGGGGACACTGCTGCTTCCACTTCATATGAAACGCTGCATCTGTGACTTCCCACAAGACTAGCACATTCCTCTCCTAAAATACTCTGTGCTTCTGTGGACCCTGATGTCTGTGATCTCCCACGAGATCAGTCTGTGGTGTCCTACCAGATTGGCATACAAATTTCCTGAAATACTCTGCACATCTGGGCACCATGAATCTGTGATCCCCACATGATAAGCACAATCCTCTGCTGAAATACTCTGTGCTTCTGCCCCCCCCCCCTCTCTTTCAGTCTGTGACCTCCCACAACAACAGCACTCTCCTCTCCTGACATGCTCTGTGCTGCTGGGGGACCCTGCTTCTTCCACTATGTGACTCTTAATTGATGACCTGCACAATATCCACACTCTCCTCTCCTGACATGCTCTGTGCTGCTGGGGGACCATTCTTCTTCTACTATGCGACTCTCAATTGGTGACCTCCTAGAAGATCATAGCACTTCTTCCCTCTTAGTTTACAACCTCCTCGAAGATCAGCACACACCTTTTTCCAGAAATACTCTGTGCTGCTGCATCTTGACCATACCGCGCCCGGAGCTCCCTCCCATTGTTCACCGGAGTCGCAGGATTTATTTTGGTTTTATTTTTCGCTTTGTCCGCTTCACTTTCTTCTTTTGCCAGAGAACAAACATTGACCATCTGTTCCCACATTTTGCATGTTGCAGGCTAAACATCCGCTGCTGTGCGCTATAATCTGAATTACTGCCCCTCCACTATATGCAAATGTATGCTAATTAAGAACCAAACATGTAAATGACCGTTCAGAAACCGAGGTCTAGACAGCGAAACATAACAAAAGCGAATAAATCAATGCAAAAAATTAAATAAAAATTGAAAAATGTATTTTAATACACGTGAATAAAAGAAAATTTGCACGATATCTTCTTAGAGATAAATGCCTCTTTCTTCACTTAACAGCCACTCCATCTCCACTTGCCTCTTGTACCGTTTATTCCCCCTCAATTCACTGCCAAAATCCATCTTGAGACATGAGATGGGTCATCAGCTCACTGAGGAATCAGGTTATAGCTGCCCATAGAGGCACAGACCCACAGAGACGTTTTTCTATCTCAGTCCAGTTTGGGATTGACAGCTACATTGCTCAGTCCTGCTGTGTAATTCCCTCCATGCTGCGTCAGAGAGGGTGCAGGGTCTCGTCTTCTCTGTGAGCAGGGTATGGGAGACATTATAGCAGCTAGTCTTCACCCATTAGAGATGGGGCCTGCAGAGCGAAAAATTGCTGATAAATGCAGGATACAAGTCATATAATAGTCACATTAGTCACATATCTCATGTCCACACCTGAAAAAGTCACCTGAAATGACAGGTATGTGTTAATAGGGCTGAGCTGCAATACCATACAAGGCCACTGGACAAAAGTGGCACTGTTTCTGCAAAAATATTTATTTTCCACTAACTTATTTGACCTGTCCACTGCAAATTCTGCACGTATTATTCCACATTTTGCTGCACTGTTCACTTTTTTTGCCTACAGTGGCGTAAAATCACAAAAAGGTGCTACAAAAATGTTCGGCTGTTTTGACGACAAGGAATAAGTTTCCCCCTTAATATTAGACAGGATTAGTAAACATTCTCCAATGTCCTACTAGACCCGCGGAGGAGGAGGAGGAGGTGTGACACAGGGATGGAAACAATCCTAATAACAAGAGCAACCAAAGTATCAATAATAGGAAATAGTAACAATAATAATAATAATCAGCAGCTATAATAATTGTAAATGTATAGATCTGTCATGTATCACCGCCGGGGACTGAGGCCCCTGATGCCAGGACAGTTCATTTATGCGCAGGCAGCTAGAAATTTCTGCAGGAGATTTTTTTTTTTTTTTACTGTATTTATTTTTTGATCAGTGGAAGTAAAAGAGCTGAAATCATCATTTTTTTTCCAGCCATTTCCATAATGACTGCAGCGGTGGAGGCCGAGCCTGAGGAATGGAAGTTTGATATGGCGACTGTCAATGTCTGGTAGATTAATATAGAGTTCTGCCTTGGAATAAATGTCTCGGGAAATTATTTTTTTTATAATATATAAGAATTGAGTAGAAGTTACAACGTTTTCTGGTGTCTGATACATCAAAATGAGAAAAAATAATATAATATTACATGTTCTAGAACTTTACAAGTTAAATACTTTTACTCCAGGCTACAGCATGTTAAACTAAGGGTGAACCCTGTGTTCTTAATACTCCAGTCACAGCTAAAGCTGCTTCTAAAAATCCTTTGGAAATAGACAATTGTGAAATGTGCGCTCACATCATCATAACAATTATACTGCACAGGAGGATTCTGGGTGTGAATTTGGAGTAGGATATCATGTGACCAAATTATCTATCTATCTCCTATCCAGAGACGTCTTTAACGCGGGGCAAAAGGGGCAGCTGCCTCTGGAGCCCGGCTGGCCGCTGCCCAAAATCGCCGGCCCCGTGTCCCGATCCTATCCTTCACTATGCGAGCGGCATGGCTCGCATAGTGAAGGACTTACCCAGAGGACCAGGAAGGGATGAAAGCTTTATACTCACCTCTTCCTGGTCCTCGGCTCTCCGCTGTGAAGGCTGTGCAGATGTGAGGTCGCGCTGTAACCTGACGCTGTGCGCGCCAGTTCACAGCACAGCAGACTGAAGAGGAGGAAGACCGAGTGCAGGCGGTGAGGAGCGGCGGCGTCCGGAGCAGAAAAGGTAAGTGTTTTTATTTTATTTTACTTTATATAGGCTGATGGAGGCACTGGGGGCTGAAGAGAGGCATATGGGGGCGGAAGAGAGGCATATGGGGGTTGATATGAGGCATATGGGGGCTGATATGGGGGTTGATATGAGGCATATGGGGGCTGATATGGGGGCTGATATGAGGCATATGGGGGATGATGAGAGGCATGGGGCTCTTATCTGAGGTCTGTTTGGGGGTCATTCACAAGGTCAAGATTTGGGTCTTTTTAACATTGGGGATCTTATTGGGGCTGTTAGCTGAGGTCTGATTGGTGGTCTGACCTGAGGTGTCATGAAAATATTTTTTTCTTATTGTCCCCCTCTAAAACCTAGGTGCGTCTTATGGGCTGGTGCGTCTTATAGGGCGAAAAATACGGTACTTGCCTCCTCCTCCTCCCGACCTCCCCTGCCCTTTGCGTACGCCGCGTGCCATGATGTCACGCGGAGACACTGCAACGCTAGGGTGAGCCGAGCCCCGGTCTCCTTCCTTCCTTTCTGCTGAGCGGTGCCCACTTCCAGCCCTGAGCCCCGCTGCCCAGAGCACCGATCCTGAGCTGGAGTCTTCAGGACTGGAAGTATTTACAGGAATTCACTGTAAGCTATATTATATATATTACTTGTTTTATGTGAGTAAGGGTGCTGGGTGGTTGGAGAAGGAAGGAGGGTATCTGCGCATTGTAAAAAATAATTAAAAAGTAATCTGAAAAATACTATATATTTGTGTCAGAATTTGTGCTTTTTTAATTTTTAGAATAATGATACAGACATTTTATTTGATACTTTTGTGCTGATTTTTTTTCCCCCTCTATATTAAGGGACACTATAGTCACCAGAACCACAACAGCTAAACGTCGTAGTTCCGGTGTCTATAGCATGTCTCTGCAAGCTTTGTAATGGAAACACTGCCTTTTCAGAAAAGTAAATTCTTGCCCAGGGTCCAATCAATATTAAAGACGGCCCTGCTCCTATCTACCTATCGACCTATCTCTCTCATATCTATCTATCTATCTCATATCTATCTATCTATCTATCTATCTATCTATTATCTATCTATCTATCTATTATCTATCTATCTATCTATCTATCTCTCTCATATCTATCTATCTATCTATCTATCTCATATCTATCTATCTATCTAATATCTGTCTATCTATTATATATCTATCTATCTATCTATCTCATATCTATCTATTATATATCTATCTATCTATCTATCTATTATATATCTATCTATCTATCTCATATCTATCTATTATATATCTATCTATCTCATATCTATCTATCTCTCATATCTATCTAATTTCATAACTCATAACATATATTATAACTTGGCTTGAGAAAGGTTCCATGAGGGGACTGAAATGTCGCTGTGACGTGTGAATGAATACACTTGTTTTTTCACCATTTACAGAGGAGTGCGGTGGATTTCTTTTATAATGTCATATCTATCCATCTTTAATTTGTAATATTTATTAACTCTTTTTTTAGTGCAAAATACTAAAGTATACCTAAGAAGCAGATGTGGCATAAAGAAGAATTGTCTGCTCCAGGGACACGTCTTCCGCTTCGCTCCTGTAACTTTCGACTTTGTTTATTAAAACCATTTCATAAATCTCCATAGTTTACACAGACATCACTACAAATACCGATAGGTCACAGTGTGTGTTCTGTATAGGCACTCGGTGAACCGCTCTGTGTCTGGCCTGAACCAAGCAGCTCTATGTCCTCCTCTCTCAGCAGGAAATCTCAGCAATGCATGACCCACCTAAGGAAACCAGATACATTCAATCAATTCTATATAAACTGAATCTCTGTCTCTCCATCATCCTCCAGCTGATAAATAACTACTCATCCACTACTTCATGAAATAATAGTACTACAGAATATTGTTTGTTTGACAGATGTTGTAACATTTTGTAACATTGTCTTTGATATTTTAGATCTTGACTATGTTGTGCCTTTGGGGTTTGGAGGTCTCAGAGTGGACAGGTTTCTGCTCAGCACAACTTCTCATTTTCCTATTATTTGCATGTTCCCAGCACAACTTCTCCGAACGCCTACCTACACATAAAGCTCGGTAATCCTTCTAGATGTAGTACAGTGAATTTAAAGGAAATCTCCAGTCCATCCATCAGTATGAATATTCCGGTAATGGACCTTCCATCTTTTTGACACCAAACATTTGCAGGACGAGAATGAGTTATCCTGCTCTGGAGACCCGGGGATTTCTTGTATCACGGAGCAGGGCGAGCGGTCTCAGCTTCATATATTCTGTATCGGTTCTTGCGCTCATTCCTGTAGTGAGAGATCTGTAATAAACCACTGTACGGGAGGCCATACTGCGCGGCAGCGATTTATCCCCATAAACGCGCAGATATACGAGCGGAAACACTCGCTACCCGAGCAAATGCCTTATAAACCAGGCGCCTCTGTTTATATCACTCGCTATTTTATCAGAGTCTTTCTCGGGAAGGAATCATTACTCAATGAGGGAGAAACAAGAGCAGTGCATTCTGGGAAGGAGATCAAAGAACCGGTACGCTGGAAATAAAGGACGGGTTCGATATGAGATACGAAAGCAGCACTTGGCTTCATGTCTTCTGACTGCACTGACCTTGAGGGGAAAAAACGGGAAACAATGGAGGAAACGATTTACTAAGCGAATGAGTCCTAGGGGGCGGTAAATGAACGGGGAGAGGTAAAATGCAGCAATTTGACCTGAATTGGTCCGCGATCCGCAAGATCCGGCAAAAGATAGGACATGTCCAATGTTTTGCAGAGTGGAGGCATGGATCGGAAACACTCAGAAGCCCTCCCCTTTCGAGACATGTCCTATCTTTTGCCATATATTGCTAATCGTGGACTCGTTGAAGTCAATGGAGTTCACACGGCCAGTGCCCATGTATTGCAGACCCACAGTTTACGGGCACCACGGTCTGGGCAGATGGCAGGTATATCACGATATTGCATACAATTGCTGCAGTCTCACAAACATGGTGGCCAGAAAATATACAGACGTTCCCTTAGGACAACCCCTACTTATAAAACTCTCCTCTCACTCCCAATAATCAGGGGACATCTGAGGCCCCACTCCTCCCACACATTTCTTTGGCATGCACTACATGGTTGCATCAGGAGCTGTCTTTTTCAGTCTGTATTATCAGACCTTTCAACAAATTGGTTCTTCATGGGAGGTCCCCGCACCACAAGGAGGTGTGGCTTGTGTAGATTTGCCTAAAAAAAGGTTGTTTTTAGACAGTTATGGGGCTATTCTAGGACTATGATTTGGACTTATGCGCATCATAGTGCAGAGCAGCATTTGGAATTCTTCAAGCTCTTCGATGTCTACAAAAGATCAGGTAAACTCAGATAATATGAAAAGAAAAACATAAAAGAATTCATGCTTCTCCTCCTATTGTGAGGCACAAGATGCCTCAGGGATTGCTTTATGCATGTTATGGAGGTAGGAAAATCTCCATTGTGTAGATTCCATACTCCGATCCCTTCACTGTTCTACTTGGGTGTCAGTCTTTACAGTTGTTCTGGAATTAGGTTCATGACCCAGGATGAATAGGGCATTAGGTCCCTGTCACACAGAGGGGTGAATCGGTGCATGGTATTGCAGGAGGACTGAATATAAATGACAATATTAGCAGTGCAGAGTCTGTGGGGCCTCCATTGTTCTCCCACCACAGAGGATCTCTTCCTCTCTATAGTTCTCCTTTGTAAGGACACGTCTTCAAGATGAGCAGGTTTAACAATGAGCAGCAGTGTGAAGCCTCTCAGCCGCGATACTGTACCGCGCACAGACAAAACCTCCTTGGAGAAACGCTTTTCACGTCTCAGCATTGGAAGAAGAGGCTGTAAGGGGATGCAGTCCCAGCGGGGCCGGGGATGCATACAGGACGGACTCTTTCATACCTGGCTTCAGAAGGAATGAAGAAGAAAAAGTCTGAATGGTATTCCTATGTTATGAAAGTCGAGTTCTTGTCAAATAACTGAAGGTTTTTGAACCGCCACGACCCCGCTGAGTGTATGCGACCATCAGACGTCACTAGAGATGAGAAATTATCAGTAGATCTCAAAATCTGCTCCGAAAATCCAGAATTGTGATATCGATGTCCCGAATTTTGATATCGATGGCCTATCCTCAGGATAGATCATTAATATCTCATTGTGGGGGCCCGACTCCCGGCACCCCCTGCCGATCAGCTGTTTGAAGAGGCTGCGGCGCTCTGGTGTTTACCAAACGTATACATACGATACAGTCAAGGCCCATTCACTTAAAGGGGTTATCCAGCCCGAAAAATGCCCCAGCCCCTTATACAGATTGTACTTACCTTGCTCCCCGAACCCGCGTTGCTTCTGATGCCCACACGGCCGCCGCTGCATCTCCCTGTCACGCGGATCAATATATCCGGCGATGGAGGCAGTGACAGGAACAAACCTCCCTAGCATTGCGGGGCCCAGTCATTTGGAAAGTCATTTTTTCGGATGGATAACCCTTTTAAATAGGAGTTGTGTATAGGCCATGTGACTGATGAAGGTGACGTCACTGGCCTAGGAAGAGGTCGCCGCAGTCACTGGAGCACCGCAGACTCCTCACGCAGTTGACAAGCGCCACCGCCACCAATCAGATGGATCCTGAGAACAATCCATCAATATCAAAATTTTGGGCCCCTCCTTTAATAAATGAGTGTATGCCAGTAGTGAGAATGACCTTAGGGTACACTTTGTGAAAATGTGGAAGCATTGTCCTCTAGAAGATTTCCTTCAGGGTCTGACCGAGCATGCAACCTCGATTGGAGGCATACGAAGGTAAAGCAGAGGACTCATGAACCCCACTGGTGGCCCTATTATGGTTCCATACAAAACGTGACTGCATTACATCCGCATGCAAGAGCCCCAACTGTACGCGTCTATTACAAGTCGAGTTATGCTTTGCATTGACGAGCCATTGATATCATTCGCAGAGCCTTCAGTCAGGAGCTTGTTCTATCGCCTCCGGCCTATCGAGCTCATGGAAATCACTCACACTTTTTTTCTCAGCTCTAAAAGTCAGAGGGAACGCCACGAAAACAGGAAACTGCGTGATCACTGGAATAATCAGATGAAAATAAAATAAAAATCATTCAAAGGAGTAAATGCACACTTAACAGCACTAGAGCCGTGCCTACGCTCAAGCCGCGCGCTACTGCATAATTCCCATTATCTGGATATTAATACAGCCGGCAGGATGAATATTTTATGAGCCTTGATTCAAGTCGGGAGATCCGGTCACCTTACCTTATAATAACAGACCGCCTGCACCATGCCGCTGCCACTTATCCGCCATCCCTACCCGAATCAAAAGCGAGAAAAACAGTAATAAACTGACACCCGTGCCCTGTGATTTCTATCAGCAAGTACGCCGAATATTCACACCCTTCTGTAAACATTACTTCTGCTCCCTGCTCATTGCCGCCTCGTGATTTCCACAACATGTACGTTTAGTCAATGTGATTTCCAGGCAGCCGTCAACACCTCGAGTCTTGGGAGAGGCGAAAAATGGAAAAGAACATAAAAACCTATACAAACACAATATCAACTGTATAGTACATGTCAGGAAGCCCTCGTAAATGCAGACTGAGTGGAAATAACCTTAAAGGGGTTCATAATGATTATTTTTTTATCTGTCCAGAGTGCCCCAAACACTGCATATTTTTACCCCATATTCCTGTTTTTCTTGCCAGCACTTTCCTTCCCTTGTTCTCGGCATCAGTGCATCCTGACTGGAGGTTTACATGCAGAACTTCCTGTTTGCCTCAGCTTCCTGATAGGTTTTCCAACTAATCCCAGCATGCTTTATCATATTTCTCTGGGCTTGCTCCTCCTGACACACAGTTCTCTCTGCAGTAGTCTCACACCTCACACCTCCCCTCTCCATGTTAGATAGTTAGGTGGAGCAAGCCCAGAGAAACACTACAGAGCAAAGCACATTGGAATTGGTTGGAAAATACAACGGTCATATTTCAATTGCCAAAGGCTATATTATGGGTCCATTCACACGTCCGTTGTTTCTTTCCTGATCTGTTCCGTTTTTTGCGGAACAGATCTGGACCAGTTTTGTACCCATTCATTTTCAATGGGTCCTGAAAAAAAAAATCAGACATTGAGCTGTCCGATTTTTTTCAGGACCCATTGAAAATGAATGGGTACAGAACTGGTCCAGATCTGTTCCGCAAAAAACGGAACAGATCAGGAAAGAAACAACGGACGTGTGAATAGACCCTAATTCTGTTTATGGCCTTTTGTCTTTCTAAAAAAATAACCTTTATTTTTTTTATATTAAAAGTAAAATAAACAAAATAAGATATGTGTTCATTTTTCCAAAAAGCCTTTTAGTGTTATTTCCCTTTTCTTTCTTCTGACTTCTAAGGATAGTGGTGGTGTATCAATTCTGTGTCTAAACAGTAGATATGTTTTCTTTCACACTATCTCTCTTATTAGATTCTAAGTTTTTGTAAATCATTTTATATTATTTATGTAGATCATACACACAGAGAGATATCCGTTTCTTACTAGTGTACCTGTTAGGAAATATATTAACTTTCTTTTGGTATCTTATTCAGATCACTTTATTGTTTGTTATTTTTATTTGCAACATTACAGATAAACACTTCCTAGATCATGAGTTAATAGTTCTCCTGTGTATCTATAACAAAGTGTTACTCTGCTACAAGTATCACTTAATTAACAGGACTTTTCCCAAAACACACTATCTCTATTTACGTCAGTCTCGTATATATCTACTATCAATCATATCTTGGGAGCGTCTGCAGTCCGTTCCCCTTGTGGATCACTCATGTGCTTTTTATTTTAAAGGACAAAATAGAAGCTCCCCCGACATGTTTTGCCACCTATGTGGCGTCTTCAGGGGTTAGGAGCATCTAAGACCCCTTTCACACGGGCGAGATTTCCGCACGGGTGCAATGCAGGAGGTGAACGCATTGCACCCGCACTGAATACCGACCCATTCATTTCTATGGGGCTGTGCAGATGAGCAGTGATTTTCACGCATCACTTGTGCGTTGTGTGAAAATCGCAGCATGCTCCTCTTTGTGCGTTTTTCACGTAACGCAGGCCCCATAGAAATTAATGGGGCTGCGTGAAAATCGCAAGCATCTGCAAGCAAGTGCGGATGTGGTGTGATTTTCACGCACGGTTGCTAGGAGACGATCGGGATGGAGACCCGATCATTATTATTTTCCCTTATAACATGGTTATAAGGGAAAATAATAGCATTCCTAATACAGAATGCATAGTAAACTAGCGCTGGAGGGGTTAAATTTTTTTTAGATCCTGTTGATGTTTTTACCTTAGAGGTTTATTATAAAACTAATAAAAATATCCATAAAAATAATCATGAGGATAATTATAAACCTTATATTCACTCTTACTTATTTGATGTCAATAGTTCCTAAATTATCTACTGTCTTTTTATATATATCTATATGTCCTCCTGGTATCAATTAAGGGTATATGCTTTAATTATAGTGATCCCTTCCATATTATTAATTTCTATTATTTTTATTTGTCTAACATTTATATAGGTTTTTGGTAGGCTTTGCAATTTTTGGCTTTTCCTTTTTGGGGTGTCCAAAATAACAATAAATATAGTTGTATTTATTATTATCAGTAAATTCTCCCACAATATTATATAAAGGCAGAGTAAGAAAAACCCTCATTCAAACCTATGGGACTCATCGTGTTCAGTTTATAAATCCAGTGAGCCTCATTTTTTAGAGGTTTCTTATCCAGATTTCCTCCTCTTGGGGCAAGATTGTCTAAAATATGATTATAACGGATCTCCTTGCACCCCGACTGGGTACCTCCGTTGATGGATGCTCCTAGTGCTTCCCGAGGACTCCAAGCACTCCACTTGACACCGTAACCACCACGAACCGCCGAAGCTTGGTTGAGGTCTCGCCATCCTCCACCCACCCTGGACCCAAGCTTCAGCTTCCAGTGGGCGAACCTCTCCTAAATCCAGAGAGCAGGAACCAGGAACAAGCTCTTAAAAGAGCTCAGTGATTATAGCCAGGGGAGTATACAGCGTATAGCAATCCCCAGTGTAGATGCAATCTTTCCCCCCACACATGAGACGAGGCTCTATGCTGAGGGTAAAACAGGAACTCTTTAATGGGTTATTTTTCAGCCTTTTATGCAGGTCTCATAGCAAGGGACACTCCCCCTGGGGCCCTTGTGGAAGACTGTGACAGTTTATATATTAGCCAATCACATGCATTTACAGTATTGAAACCTTCCCAGCAATTGTACACAAACCCCTCCCCCTCTGTGATGCAATCAACAAAATACAATGGGCATTGCCTGTGATACAATTACCAAACACAATTAACAAAACACATTGGGCTCTGCCTGTGATACAATTACCAAACACAATGGGCTAACTTAATCACTCACAGGCAGAAAACACACATTTTTCCCAAAACACAGAAAACACCTCAAAACCCCACATATCCCCATAATTTATACATTCATGGATAGCTCTGATCTGGGCGAACAACATATCCAAAAATCACCCAGATCTGAGCAGGGGTTCCCGAATTCCATGGAAGTCACAAAGTTCTCCTTCAAAGTTAGTACATGGGCCATAATCGTGAGGCAAGAGGCTGGCAAACAAGCCCCTCCAAAACCCTGTGGCGAGGTTAGTTTCGTCACAATGATTGTCTAAAATATTCTGGGCCAAAAATGGGTCTCTGCTTCCAAAGAAAATACAACAGGAAGCTGATGATAACAGGAAGTTCTGCATGTAAACATTGTGCCAGGATGCAATGATGCTGACAACAGGGGAAGGAAAGTTCTGATATCTGGTATATGAGGCAGAAAAATGCAGTGTTTGGGGTACTCTGGGCAGATAAAAAAAATGCCATTATAATACAAGTGAACCCCTTTAAAGCAGGACAATGGAAACTTTACTACAGATGGGCCCTGGACATGAGGAGCCATGCATTCCATGTGGATCAGTAGGTACACCGCCATGGATTGTGTTATACCATGATGCCAAAAAGAACAGTCATAGACTCAAAAATGGCCAAGAATAAAGAGCCAAGCTGGATGTAGTACTAGACATAATGGGGTTCATTTATTAAGACCGCCATTTTAGATGACGGTCTTAATAGGGCCCCGTGGTGGCAGTGGCAGTAGAGGCGCCGGTGTAAACAGGTGTAGAAAATGATTAATGAGACGGGCCTACCGGCTCATCTCCTTTCCTCGCCCATGCCACGCACACTTTTTTAGACGTGGCGCGAGCGGGGAAAAGTTGCAGATTGCAGTGCAAAGAAATATGCCTAATATAAACGTATTTCTAAAGACGGTGGGCACAAAAAACTGGACTTCACCTATAGCAGTCGTCTTTCCCAAGTCCTAACAGTGGCTCATGGTACTCAGATACCCCCAGGACTTACAGCAGGGCTGCACTGTGCAATAACTAGACATTCACAAATAACCACATAAATGAAGCATTCATCAACACTGGAAGAAAAAAAAGACACTAAAACTAAAGCACCGCTGGATGTCAGGAACCGAATGTTGAGGGTCACAGAAGAAGGAGATACTCCAGTAAATGAGGGTATGGCAGGTGTATGGCATGGTGGGTAAGAAAAGTGTATAGAAATATGGAAATACTGAACTTACCTTATCTGAGACCAAGTCAACAAACCAGCCTGGAGAATACAACAGCACAGCAACAAACAAATCCCAAACACAGCAAGAGGCGAGAGCAAGATACAGAATGGAGTAAGGCCTGGATATCTAAAGGCTCAACAATCAGCAACTCCACCCTAATCAGTCAAGCAAAACTCAGCGATATCCCATCCCACATTCAAATGCAAGGTAGCAGCTTTGGAAACTACCCAAATTAAGGAAGGAGACTTCTTTTGCTCCTAACAGCCACCAATCATACTTCACGAAAATGGCATTTCATTAACCCATGTGATAAATGCAGATAAGAAAAGACGTATCCGCTGGGTTTTCCTAAAACTGTGAACTGTCCTGACTCTTCGGATGTAAACCCTTCTAACCCATTATATGTGCAGTTGATTGACGTGCACTGGGAAGTCAACACCTTGCTCTGTAGTGGGCCCCTTTCACACGGGCGAGTTTTCCGCGTGGGTGCAATGCGTGAGGTGAACTCATTGCACCCGCACTGAATCCGGACCCATTCATTTCTATGGGGCTGTGCACATGAGCTGTGATTTTCACGCATCACTTGTGCGTTGCGTGAAAATCGTAGCAGGTTATATATTGTGCGTTTTTTACGCAATGCAGGCCACATAGAAGTGAATGGGGCTGCGTAGAAATTGCAAGCATCCGCAAGCAAGTGTGAATGCGGTGCGATTTTCACGCATTGGTTGCTAGGATGAAAGTCTATTCACTGTATTATTCTCCCTTATAACATGGTTATAAGGGAAAATAATAGCATTCTTTAATACGGAATGCTTAGTAGAAGGTCAATTGAGGGTTAAAAAAAAAAATTCCAAAAATAACTCACCTCCTCCAATTGATCGCGTAGCTGCCGGTCTCCTGTTCTTTCTTCTTCAGGACCTGTCAAAGGACCTGTGGTGACTTCACTGTGCTCATCACATGATCCATCACCATGGCGATGGACCATGTGATGAGCTCAGTGACGTCACCACAGGTCCTTTGACAGGTCCTGAAGAAAGAACAGGAGACCGGCAGCTACGCGATCAATTGGAGGAGGTGAGTTAATTATTATTATTTTTTTAACCCCTTAATTGACCTTCTACTAAGCATTCCGTATTAAATATAAGGGAAAATAATAAAATTTACAGAATACTGAAACCAAAACTAAACTTCTGTGAAGAAGTCCGGGTTCGGGTCCGGGTACCAAACATGGCAATTTTTCTCATGCACGTGCAAAACGCATTACAACGCTTTGCACTCGCGGGGAAAAATCGTGCATGTTCCCGCAAGGCACCCGCAACGCCCGTGTGAAACCAGCCTTACTGGTGCAATGTGCACGTGTCCCTGCAGTCAGTACCGTCACAGAAGCAGGATGTCCAGTGCTTCCATGATGTCTTGTATCTACACCCACAGGACACTGACTGATCTCATCACAGGCGCAGAACAACAAGAAGAGCTCCATCTTGAAAATGACATGGACGGCAGCAACTGTTTACATCGTTACCCTGGACATCAAGTAGGGCCACCTCCATGCAGACTAAGGGAAGCCCAGTGGCCAATTAGCAGATGCTAGTGCCATCACATGCTGGCATATTACATTATTGTAATTTGGCAGCAAAGTGGCCAACCGCTTTAAATAAAAATAAATTTAAAAAATTACAAAAAGTTTAAAAAATAATAATTAAAAAGTAACGAATAATAAATCAGAATAAACAATATACAAGACAACAAAAATAATGCTGCAAGTTATGAAAAGAAAACATAGCCAGAAACTCAAAAATCTGGCTAAACTAGTGTGGCTATGAATGGGTTAACCCGGCGGGCCACACAGAATAAGCGGATGCTGCGGGGAGAGCGCTGCTCCGGCCAAATCACAGCTCAGTTTTCATAACCAATAACCACTGGCGGTAAACAGCCTTATCTTTGTGTCCAGCGATCTGCGAGACACAGAAGGACCTCAGTGTTTTCTAACAACGGGCAGGAATGTTAAGGGTCTGATGCCACGAGGGGAACAATAGACGGGGCTCCTGTGGGCCAACGCTCCGCTCCAGAAGGGGGGCAGGGGGGCATTTTAGCAATTTAAGCACCGGGCGAATAAAGCTCTCAGCAGTTACAAAGAGGTTGGACACAAGTACAGGGGTCACAGGGTCCAACAAGTGCTGCAGGGCCCCTCGGTCATGATGAATGGCGCTTTATGCCTCATTAACATCGCAAGTTTTTTTTTTTTTTCTTTTGCATTCTATATTCATAAAGTAACACACCAGAAAAATAAAATAAATACATATTCCCTGAAATATCATTAATAATTATTTTATATTTAAAGAAACAAATTAATAAATCAAATACGAGTACAGTCCACAAGAATGCAGAGAAAAATATAACAAAAATACAACAAAAATATATTTTCTAACCAACAAATGCGCACAGAATAATAGTCCATCTCATGGTCATTGTGGTGGCAAATAATGCCACATGAAAAAAACTGCAGGTTAGGCCTCATGCCCACGCCCGTTGTTTTGGTCCACATCCGAGCCGACGTTTTGGCGGCTCGGAGGCGGACCAAGTCGCTTAAATCTGTCCGCATTTGTTGCTCCGTTCCGTGGCCCCGCAAAAAAATAAATATAACATGTCCTATTCTTGTCCGTGCTTTGCGGACAAGAATAGGCAGTTATATGTAAAGGCTGTCCGCGCCGTTCCGCAAATTTTGGAACGCACACGGACGCCATCCGTGTTTTGCGGATCCGCGATTTGCGGACTGCAAAACACACCACGGTCGTGTGCATGAGGCCTTAACCTCATCGAAAGAGAGCGGGGCCAATCCAAGAAACCTCTTCAATTATTAATAGCCCTCCCTGGAGTCAAATATTTACAAAGTATCTTGATAAATGTTTTATTGGTGATTTTTTTTTAAACTTATTTTATAGAGATAATCCGTTATAACCAATCCTCTCACGTCAGATATTTGTATTGTTCTTGACTGCGTCTCAGAAAAAGTCCTGAGTCCCCATCATCACGTGAGGTCAGATAATACTGGTGATTTGAGGTTGGATTCAGGACACAGTCACCGTTTTTTCCCAGAAAGTTGCAAAGTAAAAAGGATCAGATCCCTGTAATGGATTGTGAGATTTCATCCATGTAGAATTCAATGGATTTTATTTCTAGACATTTATATAATGAAAATATTAACTTCTTAGATGGTTTTTTTATTGCACTTTTTTTTATAGGAAGAACAGAGCAGCAAGCAGCCTTATTCTTGCTTTTAAAACCCACTGTACTTCATTATAAGTCAACTAAGTTCCTTAGTTGCCATTCAGAAATGTTTTAAAAAGGATCCAACATAACATTACATATATAATCACTTTCCAAATACTTTACATTACTTATCCTGTACTGATCCTGAGTTACATCCTGTATTATACTCCAGAGCTGCACTCACTATTCTGCTGGTGCAGTCACTGTGTACATACATTACTTATACTGTACTGATCCTGAGTTACATCCTGTATTATACTCCAGAGCTGCACTCACTATTCTGCTGGTGCAGTCACTGTGTACATACATTACTTATCCTGTACTGATCCTGAGTTACATCCTGTATTATACTCCAGAGCTGCACTCACTATTCTGCTGCTGCAGTCACTGTGTACATACATTACATTACTTATCCTGTACTGATCCTGAGTTACATCCTGTATAATACTCCAGAGCTGCACTCACTATTCTGCTGGTGCAGTCACTGTGTACATACATTACTTATCCTGTACTGATCCTGAGTTACATCCTATATTATACTCCAGAGCTGCACTCACTATTCTGCTGGTGCAGTCACAGTGTATATACATTACTCATCCTGTACTGATCCTGAGTTACATCCTGTATTATATTCCAGAGCTGAACTCGCTATTCTGCTGGTGCAGTCACTGTGTACATACATTATATTACTTATCCTGTACTGATCCTGAGTTACATCCTGTATTATACTCCAGAGCTGCACTCACTATTCTGCTGGTGCAGTCACTGTGTACATACATTACTTATCCTGTACTGATCCTGAGTTACATCCTGTATTATACTCCAGAGCTGCACTCACTATTCTGCTGGTGCAGTCACTGTGTACATACATTACTTATCCTGTACTGATCCTGAGTTACATCCTGTATTATACTCCAGAGCTGCACTCACTATTCTGCTGGTGCAGTCACTGTGTACATACATTACTTATCCTGTACTGATCCTGAGTTACATCCTGTATTATTCTCCAGAGCTGCACTCACTATTCTGCTGGTGCAGTCACTGTGTACATACATTACTTATCCTGTACTGATCCTGAGTTACATCCTGTATTATACTCCAGAGCTGCACTCACTATTCTGCTGGTGCAGTCACTGTGTACATACATTACATTACTTATCCTGTACTGACCCTGAGTTACACCATGTATTATACTCCAGAGCTGCACTCACTATTCTGCTGGTGCAGTCACTGTGTACATACATTACATTACTTATCCTGTACTGATCCTGAGTTACATCCTGTATTATACTCCAGAGCTGCACTCACTATTCTGCTGGTGCAGTCACTGTGTACATACATTACTTATCCTGTACTGATCCTGAGTTACATCCTGTATTATACTCCAGAGCTGCACTCACTATTCTGCTGGTGCAGTCACAGTGTATATACATTACTCATCCTGTACTGATCCTGAGTTACATCCTGTATTATATTCCAGAGCTGCACTCGCTATTCTGCTGGTGCAGTCACTGTGTACATACATTATATTACTTATCCTGTACTGATCCTGAGTTACATCCTGTATTATACTCCAGAGCTGCACTCACTATTCTGCTGGTGCAGTCACTGTGTACATACATTACTTATCCTGTACTGATCCTGAGTTACATCCTGTATTATACTCCAGAGCTGCACTCACTATTCTGCTGGTGCAGTCACTGTGTACATACATTACTTATCCTGTACTGATCCTGAGTTACATCCTGTATTATACTCCAGAGCTGCACTCACTATTCTGCTGGTGCAGTCACTGTGTACATACATTACTTATCCTGTACTGATCCTGAGTTACATCCTGTATTATACTCCAGAGCTGCACTCACTATTCTGCTGGTGCAGTCACAGTGTATATACATTACTCATCCTGTACTGATCCTGAGTTACATCCTGTATTATATTCCAGAGCTGCACTCGCTATTCTGCTGGTGCAGTCACTGTGTACATACATTATATTACTTATCCTGTACTGATCCTGAGTTACATCCTGTATTATACTCCAGAGCTGCACTCACTATTCTGCTGGTGCAGTCACTGTGTACATACATTACTTATCCTGTACTGATCCTGAGTTACATCCTGTATTATACTCCAGAGCTGCACTCACTATTCTGCTGGTGCAGTCACTGTGTACATACATTACTTATCCTGTACTGATCCTGAGTTACATCCTGTATTATACTCCAGAGCTGCACTCACTATTCTGCTGGTGCAGTCACTGTGTACATACATTACTTATCCTGTACTGATCCTGAGTTACATCCTGTATTATACCCCAGAGCTGCACTCACTATTCTGCTGGTGCAGTCACTGTGTACATACATTACTTATCCTGTATTGATCCTGAGTTACATCCTGTATTATACTCCAGAGCTGCACTCACTATTCTGCTGGTGCAGTCACTGTGTACATACATTACTTATCCTGTACTGATCCTGAGTTACATCCTGTATTATACTCCAGAGCTGCACTCACTATTCTGCTGGTGCAGTCACTGTGTACATACATTACTTATCCTGTACTGATCCTGAGTTACATCCTGTATTATACTCCAGAGCTGCACTCACTATTCTGCTGGTGGAGTCACTGTGTACATACATTACTTATCCTGTACTGATCCTGAGATACATCCTTTATTATACTCCAGAGCCGCACTCACTATTCTGCTGGTGCAGTCACTGTGTACATACATTACTTATCCTGTACTGATCCTGAGTTACATCCTGTATTATACTCCAGAGCTGCACTCACTATTCTGCTGGTGCAGTCACTGTGTACATACATTACTTATCCTGCACTGATCCTGAGTTACACCCTGTATTATACTATTATACTATATATTATAGAGTAGTAGGGTACCACAAGGGTCGGTACTGGAGGGGGTCACAGTTACCAGTGGGGTACCACAGGGGTCCATATTGGACTTTATTAATGATTTTGTAGGGGGCTCACAGAGGGAAATTCCTAAGCTCTGAACAGTCACCAACACAGGATGATAATATTGTGGAGGCTTTTGAGGAAGCTGGAGGCTCGGATGGAGAAATGACAGATAAAGGTCAATCTGGAATCTTATAAGGTCAGAGGAAAATGTACAATTGTGTATTAAATGGTAAAACCCTGGGAAAAACTGCTACCGAAAAAGACTGAAAAAGATATTGTCTCACGGTAAGCTCAGCGATAGTGACCGATGCCAGGCAGCTGCTGCCAAGGCACATACAATAATGGGATGAAACAGAAGAGGAAAAGCTGCTCCTGATAGGACATACTGCAGTCTACCTCTATAGAGGTCACACATGGAGCGTCGTGTACAGCACTGGCTATCTCAGTCCGCGTTGTATACGTTTTTTTGTGTGGACCCATGTTCTATATTTCTTGTGGGACTGCTGATAGGACACAGTGTGTGTCCACATCTTCTGTGGCCCAACTGAAGTGAATTGGTCCGCATCCAACCCGCGCAAAATGCGGGGGAAAAAAATGACGTTTGTGTGCTTGAACCTATAGACAGAAAGGCCTCTTTCACACAGGCGTTGCGGGAAAATGTGCGGGTGCGTTGCGGGAACACCCGCGATTTTTCCGCGCGAGTGCAAAACATTGTAATGCGTTTTGCACTCGCGTGAGAAAAATCGCGCATGTTTGGTACCCAAACCCGAACTTCTTCAAAGAAGTTCGGGCTTGGGATCGGTGTTCTGTAGATTGTATTATTTTCCCTTATAACATGGTTATAAGGGAAAATAATAGCATTCTGAATACAGAATGCATAGTACAATAGCGCTGGAGGGGTTAAAAAAAATTAAAAAATGTTTAACTCACCTTAGTCCACTTGATAGCGCAGCCGGCATCTGCTTCTGTATTCTTTCTTTAGGACCTGGGTAAAGGACCTTTGATGACGTCACTCCGGTCATCACATGGTACGTCACATGATCTTTTACCATGGTGAATCACCATGGTAAAAGATCATGTGACGTACCATGTGATGACCGGAGTGACGTCATCAAAGGTCCTGTAACTGTAACCATAGGTCCTTCAACAAAGGAGACACAAGCAGATGCCGGGCCGCGAGCAAGTGGATTAAGGTGAGTTAAATTATTTTTTATTTTTTTAACCCCTCCAGCGCTATTGTACTATGCATTCTGTATTCAGAATGCTATTATTTTCCCTTATAACCATGTTATAAGGGAAAATAATAATGATCGGGTCTCCATCCCGATCGTCTCCTAGCAACCGTGCGTGAAAATAGCACCACATCCGCACTTGCTTGCGGATGCTTGCGATTTTCACGCAACCCCATTCACTTCTATGGGGCCTGCGTTGCGTGAAAAACGCAGAATATAGAGCAAGCTGCGATTTTCACGCAACGCACAAGTGATGTGCACAGCCCCATAGAAATGAATGGGTCGGTATTCAGTGCGGGTGCAATGCGTTCACCTCACGCATCGCATCCGCGCGGAATACTCGCAGTGTGAAAGGGGCCAAAGGGATTTTTGATTTGGATACATTCTGATTTGCAGCCAGAAAGCTATATGGGAGCGTTTGGCGTATTCCGCATACTAGTTTCTGCCTTCCTCTGGATCAACACCAAGGAATATGGGCTGGATATGAAGGACCTCATCAGCTATGTGAGGGCTCATTCACATGACCGTATTTATGTGCCCGCATCCATTCTGCAATTTTGCGAAACAGGTGCGGACCCATTCATTTGTGGACAGCCCATCGTGTGTTGTCCGCATCCGTAGTTCTGTTCTGCAACCCCGCAAAAAAGATAGAGCATGTCCTATTCTTGTCCGCAACTGTGGCGGCCATGTGCGGTCCACAAATTGTGGAACGCACTTGAGCCGGTCTCCATGTGAATGCGCCCTTACTATGTAACCTCTATATAATGTTACTGCACCGCTGGTTCCGAGCCCGAAACTCAGTGATTCTTCCCTGACTGAACGCCCCCGAACTTGGCGCCCGAACAGGAGCTGTTTATCCGGGACGTACGGCGCTCTATTTGGTGATAAAACAGTCTCCTTGGCAGTTAGAAAGTAACAGGAGCTAATTATCTCACCGCGCGCCGCCAAATGAAATCTGTCTTATCAAAAATTATTTAATTTGATTTGAAAAAATGAGCTAAATATTTAATTTGCTTAAACAACAGATTCTCAGACAAATCGCTCTGCGTGAAAACGCGCCAAGCAAATCACGGGGAGATAACGGGCGGACGATTCAGAACGTAGGCAAAAGAACCAAACAATCCGAGGTGGAGGGGGAAATGTCATGACATCACGATGACATCACAAGGTGCCATGAACTCATCTAGAGATCCCCCCCCTCTCAGAACAAGAGGGAAGGAGGATTATGTCGTACAACCTGCGCCATTCTCCACATGTCAGCATTATCGGGCTCTGCTCTGTAATCAGTAGATGGCGCCATTATTCGGGCAATGCACAGAACTGTTAAATAGGCCGTATATGGGGGCATTATTTTGGCATTATATAGTATTATCTTATAGGCAGTGTATGGCAGTTTTTGGGACACTATGTACAGTAGCATTGTTCGATAGATGGTACATGGTGGTATTATGGGGCACTGCATAGCATTATTCTATATGCAGAAAATGGCAATATTACTTGTACACCATCTATAGCATTCTTCCAAAGCAAATGTGTGGTGGTATTATGTGGGCACTTTATAGCATTGTTCTACAGACAGTGTATGGTGGACACTATATAGCATTATTCTATATGCAGTGTATGGCGATATTACTTGTACACCATCTATAGCATTGTTCGGTATGGTGTTATTACTTGGTAACAATATAGCATTGGCAGTAAATGGCAGTATTATTTGGGTGATGCACAGCACTGTTCTGTAGGCAGTGTACGGTGGTGTTATTTGGGCACTATGTAGCAAAGCTCTACAGGCAGTGTATGGCGATTTTATTAGGGTAGTGTTTAACGGTATTATTTGGGCACTGTATAGCATTGTCCTGTAGGTTGTGCATGGTAGTATTATTTCAGCACTATCTTGCACTATTCTATATGCAGTGTATGGCGGTATTATTTGCGCACATTTGTGCTTCGCCAAAGTTCACAAAGAAATTCGATTTCGTTACGAATTATTGTATGTAGTGAGCGCAATGATGGGGAAAGGAGATCGCACCGCCGCCCCACCCTCCCCATCATTAAACCCCTCAGATGCCGCATTCAATGCTGATCGCGGCATCTGACAGTCACATTGAGGCCTTTAAGGGGTTAAAAAATAAAAATAAAATACACACTCACCGCATCCATTTGCTTGCGAATCATTACTGATGACGTCACTGCGCCTGGACAGTGTGATGATGACGCGGTGACATCACATGTCAGCGTGCACAAGATTTGGCCGTTTTCTTCCATCAAGATAACCGCGGCAGCCTCCCCGCGAGCAAATCGATGAGGTGAGTATGTTTTTTTGTTTTTGTTATTTTTTACTGCCATTTCAGGAAAAATTGATTCATTACGAGTTACGACGAAGCACAAGGAAATTGAGCTTTATGAAATTCAGACTGAAGTCCAATTCGAGTACTTTGATTCACTCAACAGTAGTGATATTATTTGGGCACTATATAGCACTGCTCTTTAGGCAGTTTAGGACAGTATTATTATGGTACTGTACAACACTTTTCTATAGGCAGTATATGGGGGTATTGTTTAAATACTGCATAGCATTGTTCTATAGGCAGTGTATTATTTGAATACCACATAGCATTGGTCTACAGGCAGTGCAGGGGGTATTATTAGGGTACTGTATGGCATTATTACTTTGCCATTTTTGTTGCTTGGGCATTGTTCTTGTAATATTTGGGCAGTGCCAACTGCATTGCAGAACCATTGCAATTCACAATAAAACTGCGCGCAGCGGTGCACTTTTTGCAGCGTGGTTCTCGGCGCGCAGCACAAGCCACCATGTGTGCGGCAACCAAAAACTAGTGGTCTATTGCCAATTTAACCCTTTTTTCTTTAGATCACTAGACTACCTCGTGTGCCCCTGGTGAGGTCAGACACAAGGAGTCAGAGATGTAATTGTTTTTCCTCCCAGACTAGAACAGCGGGAGATGGAGAATTATGATGATTTCCACACAATGGGGCCATTTATGAGCTGATACATTTTGACACTTTTGCATTGCCGGAACCGCAATAAAATCAGACGTCTCTATGGCCACCAAGGGCAATAACATGGGTGCAGTTTTCCATTGGGTTTCAGAAAAATCCTCCAGGATCTTCAGATATAGAAGTGCACAACTTGTCATTTAACTCTTCGGGGTATGACAGAAATGTGCATATGGGGAGGTGATCCATAACAAACATCTACCTCCCCATGACGGCATTCACGGCATGACGCACAGGGTAGGTCTGTCCTCTGTTGGAGCTAAGGGTGAGCTCATGGTGTATAAGGCTTACGACAGATTAAAGGAGTGGTCACTTCAAGACACCCCAGTTCATATGGATTTTTAGGGTACGTAGACATCATAGAAGAGTTACTCCACTCAAGTTTAACCTTTGGGAGCTCTTGCTTTGAAGGAGGCAGCATGGCCATATAATATATTACATGGTTGCCCACTGAAATGTGAAGGCACCACAAGCTTCTTCTGAAAACAGCCGATCACTGGGTACTGCAGCAGTGAGACCCCAGACAATCCGCTCAATCATGGACAATCCCTTTAAGACATTGCACTAAGCTTACTTGCAGGCCTGTGAGAAGTTAGCATGTCCAGCTCAGCTACATCGCTAAAGACACCAGCAAAGTCCTAAACAAGGCATGATGACAGTAATGCACTCGTCTTCTTGCGGTGACATTGAGCTTGTTGTCTGGTGTCCTCGCCATCAGTTCTGATTTATCAATGCACTTCTGTGATGTCTGGAGAAGACAAAGCCCAGAATGAACCGAGCGGCTTCATTCCCGCGTTCTATTAATCTGCGACTCCCCATAAAACATAAATTATTATTATTTCCAGAAATTCTGCCTCCAGTCCTCTTAAGTGGCTCATTCATATCCTACGGGGAATCGTTTACACAGCGTCCGCCTCAGAGCCAAGTAAAACACTTTCAAAGTTGGTAGAGAAAAAAAAAGGGAAAGTTCTACAAAGGCGGCATTTTACTCTGTGCATCTGTCATCCCTCCATTATGCCACTGGCTCTCGTAATATCGAGGTTAAAATATTCTAAAAGACCAGCATGTTTGATGGCCGCCAGGCACATTGCGAAGTCAGGAATGATGGCTTAAAAAATACATTACTTAAAGATGCTGCAAAGTCATCTTCTACAAGTCACACCGCTGCCTGCATCTCAATGGCCATGTGTAAATCATTGGACGGCCGGAAAAGACTTAAAGAAATCACATCCAAGACCAACGTCTTCCTCCAAGAGTGAATCCCCCGTGTATGACTGCACGAGACATTTGAAGCAAATCCATCATGTTTACAACAGAACTGCTATGCAAATATAATCAACAGGGAAATGAGACCTCTCATCAGGTAGGACCTCCAAACCCAAGAGCCCATAACTGGCAACAAGCTGAAATGGCACCCAAGACCAATGTCTTCCTTCAAGAGTAAACCCCCCATGTAAGACTACACGAGGCATTCTGAAACAATTCCAACATGTTACAATGTAAAAACTATGCAAATATAATCAAAGGGAAGATGAGGCCACTCATCAGGTAGGACCTCCAAAGCCAAGAGCTCAAAGCTAGCAACAAGCTGAAATGGCACCTAAGACCAACGTCTTCCTTCAAGAGTACCCCCCCCCCCCCCATGTAAGACTACACAAGACATTCCATCATGTTACAATGTAAGAACTATGCAAACATAATCAAATGGGAGATGAGACCACTCATCAGGTAGGACCTCACAACCCAAAAGCCCATAACTGGCAACAAGCTGAAATGGCACCCAAGACCAACGTCTTCCTTCAAGAGTAAACCCCCCATGTAAGACTACACGAGGCATTCTGAAACAATTCCAACATGTTACAATGTAAAAACTATGCAAATATAATCAAAGGGAAGATGAGGCCACTCATGAGGTAGGACCTCCAAAGCCAAGAGCTCAAAGCTAGCAACAAGCTGAAATGGCACCTAAGACCAACGTCTTCCTTCAAGAGTACCCCCCCCCCCCATGTAAGACTACACAAGACATTCCATCATGTTACAATGTAAGAACTATGCAAACATAATCAAATGGGAGATGAGACCACTCATCAGGTAGGACCTCACAACCCAAAAGCCCATAACTGGCAACAAGCTGAAATGGCACCCAAGACCAACGTCTTCCTTCAAGAGTAAACCCCCCATGTAAGACTACACGAGGCATTCTGAAACAATTCCATCATGTTACAATGTAAGAACTATGCAAATATTATCAAAGGGAAGATGAGGCCACTCATCGGGTAGGACCTCCAAACCCAAGAGCTCATAGCTAGCAACAAGCTCATCTCCATGGGTCCCACTACTGTCATCTGTGGATAAGACCATAGACACGTTGATGGCATCTGTCCTACACCCTACTGGAGATGATTTGGAGTTTTGGACCCATTGGGTTGCTTGACATGAGGCAAACCAAGAAGTGGAGGTTAAGCGATGGTGCGTTCTTCACCTTAGGACCAGGAGGCATGAACTTTTCTACGAAGGTCTTATCCCAGTATGCTGCTTTTCAGAGAAGTCTCTGCTAGTAACCTGCATGGACAGGAGACACCATTTTGTGGTCCTAAGGCATCAGGCAGAAGACAAAGACGGGCTGGTGAAGTATATTCACAATGATAGGCAGGCTGAATAGCACAGCAGGAGAAAGGTGTCATGGTCAGAAGACACGGACCAGGAGAATGCCTTACTGGTGCGTAATGGGCCTTTTTGCTCAGGCTCTGGTCACTGGAGAAGGGCTCTTAAGAAGCTTTGGCGGAGGGGGGCTTGGCATTAACTGAAGAAGAAATTTTGGCTTGTGTTGGCCCTTTAAGAAGTAGGTAGCTAGAAGCATGAGTGTAAGATATAGCACCAGAGGTCCCAGAAGGAGAGCACCAGCAAGGAGGCCCAGGGCTAGAGAGCAGCGGTGAGAAGGGTATCAGTCATAGAATAAGTGGAGTAGTGGATAGGTATAGGACGCTGGGTAGAAGTAGGAGTGGGGTGGAGGGTCATGGTGATATTAGATGGTTGTCTGTCCATTTGTCCAAGTGAATGAGATAGAGCTGCAATGCCAGGAACGGCCACTATACAATATATGGTGCTGTGCTTGGCTTACTATGAAGAGAAGATCTGAGGCTTCTTCAAACTTGGCTTAGAGCAGTATTCCTCAACTCCAGTCCTTAGGGACCTCCAGCCAGTCATGTTTTCAGGATTTCCTTAGTATTGAGCAGGTGATATATATGAACCAGTTTCACTGTATAAAACTTTGGATTTTAAAACATTTTACTAAAAACAAGACAGTTCATGTATTTTCCTCTTCCCGGCTCCGCATGCCCCAGATTCTGCATCTCATGTAGAACACATTTCTGATACTTCCAAACCACCTGAGTTAAGAGGATTGATATGAGCCGTGTCCACCTTCAGCCTCTCCCTCCTCCTTCTCCTCCTCAAACTGGGACATTGTCTCCACCGAGCTCAGATTTGTCTAATTTCTGGAACAGACTGAGATGTTTATAATTAAAGAAATTAAAATAAGCTGAGGATGTCGCTCACTTATCTAGAAACACACTGTCCCAAGCAAATCATTTAATTAAAAAGTCTTCTTCAAACAAGGGCTTTAATAATATTAATTTCAGGAGTGGAGAGAAATCTGATGGCAGCGGCAGAAAAGATTCAAACAACCCCAAAAAGATGCATTTCAGGGATAAAACAGCGTCACTCCTACCTCCTATACCACAAGATGACACACAGTGCATTAGTCAGCAGAGGGCGACACTGAGCTCAGGATGGAGGAAGTGTCCCCCACAGATTGTCCAGGGCAGAAACTCCACCCGGACACAGAGGGAAGAACATTTAGATGTGTTTTTATGTATTTAGTCAAATGAAATGTAAAAAAAAAAACTTGACCACGTAGATTAGACAGGTTCACTGCACCAGTGGTGGGAAAAGCCATAGTGACTAGAACAGCCCTTTAATTAAAGGGGTTTTCCATCTTTAGAAATGAAGGTGCAGTGCTAGGATGTACATCACTTAGTGAAGGTCTGACCGCAAGGATCCCACTCATCATCAGAATGAAGGGGCCTATTAAGTTGCAGCATACGGTATGTACAGTGCCGGAATGGGCGTAGGTAACATTTAGGAGGAGATGCAGCACTCCAAAGAGCGCCCTGACCCCTTCATTCTAGCGACATCATGGAGGAACTTATTAAACAGAACTTATGTCAATGTTTAATCTAGGCGGGGAGAAGGTCGAAAGAGGCAATAATGGGTCTTTAAGGGGTTTACAAAGATTTCAACTTGTCACCTATCCACTGGATATAGTGGTGGTCGAGCATGTCCACTCTATGAGGATGGAGGGGTCTAAAGGAACAGAGTAGTCTAGAGGAGGACAAAGAAGTCTGGAGGGATAGAGGGGTCTGGAGGGTAAAGAAGGTTCTGGAGAGGACAGGGGAGTCTGGAGAGGACAGAGGAGTCTGTAGGGAAAAGAGAAGTCTGGGGAGCACAAAGGGTTTTGGAGAACATAAAGGAGTCTGGAGGTGTCAGAGGCATCTGTTGGGGAAAGATGAGTCTGGAGAGCATAGAGGGTTCTGGAGAGGACAGAGGAGTCTGAAGGTGACAGGGGCCTAAAGGGAGACAGAGGAGTCCAAAGGGGACAGAAGAGTCTCTGGAGAGCACAAATAGTTGTGGAGAGGACAGCCAAGTCTGGAGGGACAGATGAATCTGTAGGGAAAAGAGAAGTTTGGAGAGCATAGAAGGTTATGGAGAAGAAAGGGGAGTCTGAACGGAGACAGAGGGATCTGGAGGGGACAGAGGGATCTGGAAGGGACAGAGGGATCTGAAGGGGACAGAGGGATCTGGAGGGGACAGAGGGATCTGGAAGGGACAGAGGGATCTGAAGGGGACAGAGGAGTCTGGAAGGGACAGAGGGATCTGGAAGGGACAGAGGGATCTGGAAGGGACAGAGGAGTCTGGAGGGATAGTCATTGGGGATAGATTTAGGAAACCCCAAATGAATGTATAGCCAGCCTATGCCGCATGCTTTCTAAGCCTCTAACATTCCCTACAGTAGAATCAAGATTCCAGAGATCTCCATACTTGAAAAGCTGCTTTACGGTTCCCTCATCAGTACCTGGAGATCTGGAGAAAGAGACAGCCTGCGTACGATGCTCTACTCCAGTGATCTTCAGCCTGTGTCTGACGAGCTGGAGAGCCACACTTTTAGGCCTCTTGCACACGAACGTATTTTCTTTTCGTGTCCGTTGCGTTTTTTTTTGTGGACTGTACGTGGAACCATTCACTTCAATGGGTCCACACAAAAAAACGGAAGTTACTCCGTGTGCATTCCGTTTCCGTATGTACGTATTTTCATTCCGCAAAAAAAAAAGAACATGTCCTATTATTGTCCGCATTACGGACAAGGATAGGACTGTTCTATTAGGAGCCAGCTGTTCAGTTCCGCTAAATACAGAATGCACACGGACGTCATCCATTGTTTTTTATTGCAAATCCGTTTTTTGAGGACTGCAAAATACATACGGTCGTGTGCGAGAGGCCTTATAGAGGAGATTGGAAACCCATGAGTAAAATTCCTTCATTTTCAATCATAGTCATAAATTAGAATCTTGACTATATGGAGGCATTTAGAACCTTGGTCAGGTAATTCCCATCTCCTGACCTCCTGAGATTGAGGTGCCCCGGATCCCGTCAAGTGGTCTGCGTGTAATTACAGCAGAATTCCCAGCAGCCGCTTTATTAACTCTATAAACCTCTTGTTGGACGCGTCTTGAGAAATTGCCTGGGATTCGTATGTATGAAGCGATCAGTAAACAGGGGGGTGACCTTGTGCGGCTAATGTGATTATGGAGTAGGCTTTCCAGAGGAACATGAATTAATTGGATAGTCTTCAATGATCTCAATGTCTGCCAACACCAAGAAACAATCAGTTTACTTCTTCATCTAATTATGAATAATGAATAATAAAGCTGAGAATGGAGAATTCGTGTGGATCCCAGAAAGAGGCAGGAAATGCCATTGACCTGGAAGAACTCCGGCCATAGATTGTGATATTTGCTGTTATTAAACTATTGAAACAATGTATAAAACGTAATAAACACTACATAAAGTTTATATTAAAGGGGAACTCCACCAAACACATGAAATCACTCCCACCGTCCTCTCACCTTGTCTACATTGTAACAGGTTTCCCTATGGCGACACTAACTTGCCATCTTGACTATAGAGAGTGGTGTCTGCAGGGGATAACTACACGTCCCATAATGCCTCACTGTCACGGATGATATAGCAGATAGCTGGAAGTTATGGATAAACATCCGACTGGCTTGATCCCAAACTAAGGAGCATAAAGGTGACCCCTGTAAAACCCTAAGAGCTCACCCTGACTGCTAAGTACATACAAAAGGTCTCAGAGGTAGAGGATTGCATGCCCTCGTACCTAGACTGTGTGACACCTGAAAACCCTATAATAGTGAGGGGACATGACCACCGGCTCCCTGCACTTAATACGGAGGGAGTCTGGGTCACCTAGAATCAAGCCAGCAAAGAAACACAATACATGAAAGGACTTATCTGAACAAGAAGTAACAGAAGTCTCCAGCAGTGAACACTTCAATCCAGGAAGTAGTATAAACCGCAAAGTGAGGCAGTATGGGAGGGAATATAAAGGGAGGCAATTAGTGTGAATAGGTGACAGCTGGGAGAAGGAAAGGAGATGACAAAGTGAAACCAAAACAAAGAACATCATGCAAGAGGTACAGAAGAACGTCTGCCAGACCTTCTCAGAGAGCTGGCGGTGACACTCACCCAGGACTAGTGGCTGGATGACATCTGTACCTGAAGCTGTGGTTTTAGAGATCACAGAGCTGTATATTCAGAGCTGTATATTTAGGTCTAACGCCCAGGAGAGGCCGGAGACCGTGCTCTGCGCAGCAGTAAAGTTGTGGTTGTCACCCAGTGCATTCCTGGACTGTTGCCTGGCAACTCTCCAGACACATCCTGCCTTATATCTTATTATTAGAAACCTACAAGAGAGGGCGATGACATCACGCATCCTGATTGCAGGGAAGAATTCACTATGAAAAACAATGGCTCCATTTAGTAATGCCGGCGGACTTGGGCTGTAGCTACTGTATACTGATGACGGTGGTCTCTGTAAGGCAATAGCCCTTCCTGTGCATATTAAAGGGGATCATAATTTAATATGACTGTAAGTGTTCAATTTCACTGCAGCGCCACCACAGGGGAAATTAGGTATTACACCCCCTTCCCAGCAGACAAGGGCCATTTCCCTTTAGCCCAGAGTAAAGGAGGATGGGATGTATTTTGCTGTGTCATTGTAGGTTACACACTGCTGATGGTATCCACCTGTGGAATCAGATGAATGACCTGTGGAATCAGCAAAATACAAAGACATATTTGTAATACATAATTGTGACTGTATAAAGGGGTCCCCCTTGACCCCCATTTGTTCCCCCCCCCTTCCCCCCAAGCTCTTTCCGCTTGTGTCCCTGCATCCATCGGAATTTTAATATCCATTTATATTTGTGTTCTTGCTCCATGTGTATTATACGCTCCGGCCTAAATCACCGCCGCTGCTCGCTCCGGCCATCTGCTGGAGTTGGCTGACCTTCTCCTCCAGGATTCGCCTGCTCTCAGATTCCAGACATTTTTAGCACTTTCCAAAGCCTCCAGTAACATGTCATCTACATAAACCAATGGAAAATATAAAACCTGCATGTAGTCCGCCACCTGGTACACAATATTAGGAAGTGGTGTCACCTCCGTGTGGTACCTCCTCCATATGGTGCGCCGTCATATATTGTACCAAACATCCCTTATATAAGCAGCATGCAGTACTGTGCCCAAGTAATATCGCCATATGTGGCCCAATACTGTCACATTTCGATACATTCGATTGAATAGCTGCAACTTAGTAGCAATGCCACAAATATGCACTCACCTAAAGAATTATTAGTGCCCCCATACTAATACGGTGTTGGACCCCCTTTTGCCTTCAGAACTGCCTTAATTCTACGTGGCATTGATTCCACAAGGTGCTGATAGCATTCTTTAGAAATGTTGGCCCATATTGATAGGATAGCATCTTGCAGTTGATGGAGATTTGAGGGATGCACATCCAGGGCACGAAGCTCCCGTTCCACCACATCCCAAAGATGCTCTATTGGGTTGAGATCTGGTGACTGTGGGGCCATTTTAGTACAGTGAACTCATTGTCATGTTCAAGAAACCAATGTGAAATGGTTCGAGCTTTGTGACATGGTGCATTATCCTGCTGGAAGTAGCCATCAGAGGATGGATACATGTTCTCATTCTGTTTACGCCAAATTCAGACTCTACCATTTGAATGTCTCAACAGAAATAGAGACTCATCAGACCAGGCAACATTTTTCCAGTCTTCAACAGTCCAATTTTGGTGAGCTCGTGCAAATTGTAGCCTCTTTTTCCTATTTGTAGTGGAGATGAGTGGTACCCGGTGGGGTCTTCTGCTGTTGTAGCCCATCCGCCTCAAGGTTGTGCGTGTTGTGGCTTCACAAATGCTTTGCTGCAGACCTCGGTTGTAACGAGTGGTTATTTCAGTCAACGTTGCTCTTCTATCAGCTTGAATCAGTCGGCCCATTCTCCTCTGACCTCTAGCATCCACAAGGCATTTTCGCCCACAGGACTGCCGCATACTGGATGTTTTTCCCTTTTCACACCATTCTTTGTAAACCCTAGAAATGGTTGTGCGTGAAAATCCCAGTAACTCAGCAGATTGTGAAATACTCAGACCGGCCCGTCTGGCACCAACAACCATGCCACGCTCAAAATTGCTTAAATCACCTTTGTTTCCCATTCTGACATTCAGTTTGGAGTTCAGGAGATTGTCTTGACCAGGACCACCCCCCTAAATGCATTGAAGCAACTGCCATGTGATTGGTTGACTAGATAATTGCATTAATGAGAAATAGAACAGGTGTTCCTAATAATTCTTTAGGTGAGTGTATGCCATCATGCAATGCTCAAATAATACTGCCATACAATGACCAAATAGCTTCATATAAAGGGGAGTCATCTAATGGTGCCATACATGGTATAAATAATGCTGCCATACAGTGACCAAATAGCTTCATATAAAGGGGAGTCATCTAATGGTGCCATACATGGTATAAATAATACTGCCATACAGTGACCAAATAGCTTCATATAAAGGGGAGTCATCTAATAGTGCCATACATGGTATAAATAATACTGCCATACAGTGACCAAATAGCTTCATATAAAGGGGAGTCATCTAATAGTGCCATACATGGTATAAATAATGCTGCCATACAGTGACCAAATAGCTTCAGATAAAGGAGAGTCATCTAATAGTGCCATTCATTTGCAGGACCTGCAAAAGGACCTTTGATGACATCAGCGCAGGTCCTGCTGAATGAAGATGCATCTAAGATCCATGGGGATGGGCAGGGCTTCTAAGCCAGTCATAAAATGATCAACGACACACTCAGCTCTGCTACATCTGTAGTCTGCATCCATTTGTATCAGGACCCTATCTAATGTCTACTGACTGATGACAGATCTCCTACACGATGAGCACTGTATTCCTGGTGCATGACATAGCAGAGAGGAGTATGTGGCAGGCTGCTGATCAGTCAGGGCGCGCCACGTCCTGCCATCTCCTGCATAATTGACTGGACGTTCTGCTGCAAAGTTATTAAATGCCCTGGAAAATAACAGCCTTCATTATTTAAAGATGAGCCAGGTCGTGGAGAGCTCGCGCGGAAATCCAGTGCCAAGTCGCCTGGGGGTACCGCTCCGACCCGCAGTCCTCCAGGAACAATATCCTATAATTGCATTAGGCCGCGTCCACTTATTTCATTAAGTGTTTGTTTAACGATATGATTTTATTTTATTGCCACTCGTCGGGTGAAGTCCTCGCCGTACGGAAATTAACTCCGCGTTCGCAGCGAATGCCGTAAAGGATGTGGTCACCGGTCCTTAAAAATGCATTTTATGGAGTGCGCAGGTGTCATGGCGGCAAGTGGGCTACATCTGTACACTACTCATATATTATAGCGGTGGTGGTGTACTACAACTCCCAGCATGTCTCACAGAACCTGTTCCTGGTGCTGAATATGCCTTGACCACTCTGCCGCCTGGGATGTAGGTGTGGATGCAGCAGAGCTCTGTGGGCTACCTCATCAATCAGTTGTAGTGCCGGAGACCGGGGCGGCCACAAGGATCGCTGACGGCACAGTCCTGTGTGACAACGGCTGCCAATCACTTCTCACATCTGTCACATGGTCAGATCCCAAAGGGTCAGCACACCCATCTCCTGAAATACTCTGTGCTGCTGGACACTGTGCTCCTTTCAGTATGTAGGTTTTAAGACTTCATACCCTTCACACCATCACTGTACCTGCCACCTTTAGCTCTGTCCTATCTTCACAGACGTGGACATTTCTTTACCCCCAATACAATCAGCGCAGTCTTCTCCTGAAATACTCTGTTCTGCTGGAGACCCTGCTCCTTTCACTATAAAGCTCTGCATACTTTTCCACACATTACAACTGCACCTCTCACCGGTAGTCCTGTCCTCACTGATATCATCAGATGCATGGACGTTCACTACCCCCACAAGAACAGCAGATTCTTCTCCTGAAATACTTTGTGCTGCTGTGGTTGGGTTAGTCTTCTACCTACCTCATACCCCTGTCAAGTGCACTCCTGCCTTCACTACCTTTTATCGGATGACTGGACAGGTCCCTGGCTCTAACAAGATCAGCACACTCCTCTCCTGTAATCCTCTGTGCTGCTGCTTCCACCAGTCTGAAATGCAGTGCAGTAATTCTGCTACACTTGACAATCTCAGCTCTGCCACGTCTGACAATCTCATCTCTGCTGAATCTCAGATCTGCTGACAACAATCTCAGTTCAACTACAATGCGTGCTACTATATCTTTCTCTCTTAGTTCTGATACCCCTCAGATGCAATTTCTGACATACTCAGCTATACTACATCTGACAAAATTCTGCTACCTGCAACTAACCTGACTTTAGCTATAGCTGACCCTCTCACTGCCGCTAAGTGACATCATAAAATTTCAGCTCAGCCTCATGGGACACTCTCAGCCCTGCTACATCTAACACTGTTCTCCTACGTCTGACAAACTCATATCAGCTGCATCATACCCTCCTCGTGATGCAATATCTGTGATACAGTCAGTTCTGGGACATCTGACATTCTCAGCCCTGTAACACTCTCAGCACTGCTACATCTGACACATTCTACTATGCTATATCTGATACTCTCAGCCAAGCTTTACCTGACACTCTCAACACTGCTATAGGACACTCTCAGCACTGCTATATGACACTCTCAGCACTGCTATATCTGACACTCTCAGCCCTGCTATATCTGACAATCACAGCTATACTACACCTGACACTCTCAGCTCTGCTATATCTCATACTCTCAGCTCTGCTATATCTCACACTCTCAGCTCTGCTATATCTCATACTCTCAGCTCTTCTATATCTCACACTCTCAGCTCTGCTATATCTCACACTCTCAGCTCTGCTATATCTCACACTCTCAGCTCTGCTATATCTCACACTCTCAGCTCTGCTATATCTCACACTCTCAGCTCTGCTATATCTCACACTCTCAGCTCTGCTATATCTCACACTCTCAGCTCTGCTATATCTCACACTCTCAGCTCTGCTATATCTCACACTCTCAGCTCTGCTATATCTGACCCTCTCAGCTCTGCTATATCTCACACTCTCAGCTCTGCTATATCTCACACTCTCAGCTCTGCTATATCTCATACTCTCAGCTCTTCTATATCTCACACTCTCAGCTCTGCTATATCTCACACTCTCAGCTCTGCTATATCTCACACTCTCAGCTCTGCTATATCTCACACTCTCAGCTCTGCTATATCTCACACTCTCAGCTCTGCTATATCTCACACTCTCAGCTCTGCTATATCTCACACTCTCAGCTCTGCTATATCTCACACTCTCAGCTCTGCTATATCTCACACTCTCAGCTCTGCTATATCTGACCCTCTCAGCTCTGCTATATCTCACACTCTCAGCTCTGCTATATCTCACACTCTCAGCTCTGCTATATCTCACACTCTCAGCTCTGCTATATCTCACACTCTCAGCTCTGCTATATCTCACACTCTCAGCTCTGCTATATCTCACACTCTCAGCCGTGCTATATCTGACACTCTCTCAGCCCTGCTATATCTGACACCCTAAGCCGTGCTATATCTGACACTCTCTCAGCCCTGCTATATCTGACACCCTAAGCCGTGCTATATCTGACACTCTCAGCTCTGCTATATTGGACACTCTCAGCTATACTACACCTGACCCTCTCAGCTCTGCTGCATCTGCACAGCTCCTTATTATTCCAGTGCAGCATACAGCTGCGGATTCGCTGTGATGAATGATGATTTCACAGATGTACATGTGAGTGATGCTTCTCTACATGTGTCCCTCCCGTGTGTTTCATATGTATGAGCCGCACATGAATACTTCCCCCATCATCCCATCCCGGACGGCGGCGTATACCGTGTATATGTATACATGAGGGATGAGAGGATTATGGAGACAGGTTATTCCTGTGCATCACCCCCTTCTGGCTACATCCAGTAATGTGTGTGTGTATATATACAGTACAGACCAAAAGTTTGGACACACCTTCTCATTCAAAGAGTTTTCTTTATTTTCATGACTATGAAAATTGTAGATTCAAACTGAAGGCATCAAAACTATGAATTAACACATGTGGAATTATATACATAACAAACAAGTGTGAAACAACTGAAAATTTGTCATATTCTAGGTTCTTCAAAGTAGCCACCTTTTGCTTTGATTACTGCTTTGCACACTCTTGGCATTCTCTTGATGAGCTTCAAGAGGTAGTCCCCTGAAATGGTTTTCACTTCACAGGTGTGCCCTGTCAGGTTTAATAAGTGGGATTTCTTGCCTTATAAATGGGGTTGGGACCATCAGTGGTGTTGAGGAGAAGTCAGGTGGATACACAGCTGATAGTCCTACTGAATAGACTGTTAGAATTTGTATTATGGCAAGAAAAAAGCAGCTAAGTAAAGAAAAACGAGTGGTCATCATTACTTTAAGAAATGAAGGTCAGTCAGTCAGCCGAAAAATTGGGAAAACTTTGAAAGTAAGGGCTATTTGACAATGAAGGAGAGTGATGGGGTGCTGCGCCAGATGACCTGACCTCCACAGTCACCGGACCTGAACCCAATGAAGATGGTTTGGGGTGAGCTGGACCGCAAAGTGAAGGCAAAAGGGCCAACAAGTGCTAAGCATCTCTGGGAACTCCTTCAAGACTGTTGGAAGACCATTTCAGCGGACTACCTCTTGAAGCTCATCAAGAGAATGCCAAGAGTGTGCAAAGCAGTAATCAAAGCAAAAGGTGGCTACTTTGAAGAACCTAGAATATGACATATTTTCAGTTGTTTCACACTTGTTTGTTATGTATATAATTCCACATGTGTTAATTCATAGTTTTGATGCCTTCATAGTCATGAAAATAAAGAAAACTCTTTGAATAAGAAGGTGTGTCCAAACTTTTGGTCTGTACTGTATATATTTATTTATGTTCCCCTCTAGGCCCCTTTCACACACTGCTGTCATATCAAGGCTTCGCTTACATGTCCAATTACAGCAAAACACGACAGTTTGGATAAATGGGGAGAAGGACTGTGAAGGAGGCGGAGCTACAATTGTTTTCCAATATCTTCAGGCCCCTCCCATTTATGGAGGCCCCTCCCCTTCTGATGATCATTATGCATGGGGTATCAGGTCACATTGTGCTGTGCGCTTGTGAGGTCGTGCTTATACATAGCAGCCAGTCTCAACAAGGAGAGCTTCAGTGTAAAGTATGGTGGAGAGGCAAAGTTCCACAAAAGACGTGACATGCACCCCTATAGACGTGGTGTGCACCCCTTAGAGAGATAACATGCAGATAAGGCATGCATAGCCCCTAGATACATATGTCCCCTGGAGAGATGGCGCTCACCCTCCATGCAGGTGGCGTTTCCCCTTGGGGTATACACACTGCAGGCGAACAACCTAGAAGTCTTCATGGTTTTCTGTTCCAGCACCTATGATATGGCAGGGCATGCTGGCACTTGTAGTTCCACAGCAGTTCAGCCCAGGTATCACAGTGCACGGTAGCTGGCTGCGGTGCTGAAGCTGTCGCTATCCTGACTCCTTGGGGGTCCATTATTTTCTAACAATGGCCTTTTAGCCCATAACCACAGGCACATGTCATCACGGCTCACGTGTGTGGTTAACCCTTGCAGCTCTAGACACCCCAGGTACTGCATGAAGGGGGGACAGTAAAGCCTGCGAGGCGAGTAAAGCCTGGGGGGCTGTGACCACAGCAGCCGCAGTCCAGGCACCGGGCGGTCCGGCTCGATGGCACTTTGTGAGAACAGAGGCATACAGCACGTTGAAGGATGATTACATGGTAAAGACACACGTCCTGCGTTACACATGGAATACATTATACATACGTGTGTTAAAGCGCTCAGAGGTGGAGCTGTCACAGGGAGATGAGGTCACACATTATAACTATGTCATAACTGATACTGTGTTTCATAATAACAATTTGAACTTGAAAGAGATACTTTGTAACAATATAATAAACACTAGAAAAATTCAGAGGTCACTAATCCCAGCAGGAGATCATACTCCATCCTGCTACATGAGAGGTAATAACCCCCAGACTCCAGGAGACTATACTCCATCCCGCTACATGAGAGGTAATAACCCCCAGACTCCAGGAGACTATACTCCATCCCGCTACATGAGAGGTAATAACCCCCAGACTCCAGAAGACTATACTCCATCCCTCTATATACGAGGTAATAACCCCCAGACTCCAGGAGACTATACTCCATCCCGCTACATGAGAGGTAATAACCCCCAGACTCCAGGAGACTATACTCCATCCCGCTACATGAGAGGTAATAACCCCCAGACTCCAGGAGACTATACTCCATCCCGCTACATGAGAGGTAATAACCCCCAGACTCCAGGAGACTATACTCCATCCCGCTACATGAGAGGTAATAACCCCCAGACTCCAGAAGACTATACTCCATCCCTCTATATACGAGGTAATAACCCCCAGACTCCAGGAGACTATACTCCATCCCGCTACATGAGAGGTAATAACCCCCAGACTCCAGGAGACTATACTCCATCCCGCTACATGAGAGGTAATAACCCCCAGACTCCAGGAGACTATACTCCATCCCGCTACATGAGAGGTAATAACCCCCAGACTCCAGGAGACTATACTCCATCCCGCTACATGAGAGGTAATAACCCCCAGACTCCAGAAGACTATACTCCATCCCTCTATATACGAGGTAATAACCCCCAGACTCCAGGAGACTATACTCCATCCCGCTACATGAGAGGTAATAACCCCCAGACTCCAGGAGACTATACTCCATCCCGCTACATGAGAGGTAATAACCCCCAGACTCCAGGAGACTATACTCCATCCCGCTACATGAGAGGTAATAACCCCCAGACTCCAGGAGACTATACTCCATCCCGCTACATGAGAGGTAATAACCCCCAGACTCCAGGAGACTATACTCCATCCTGCTACATGAGAGGTAATAACCCCCAGACTCCAGGAGACTATACTCCATCCCGCTACATGAGAGGTAATAACCCCCAGACTCCAGGAGACTATACTCCATCCTGCTACATGAGAGGTAATAACCCCCAGACTCCAGGAGACTATACTCCATCCCGCTACATGAGAGGTAATAACCCCCAGACTCCAGGAGACTATACTCCATCCCGCTACATGAGAGGTAATAACCCCCAGACTCCAGGAGACTATACTCCATCCCGCTACATGAGAGGTAATAACCCCCAGACTCCAGGAGACTATACTCCATCCCACTACATGAGAGGTAATAACCGCCAGACTCCAGGAGACTATACTCCATCCCGCTACATGAGAGGTAATAACCTCCAGAATCCAGGAGACTATACTCCATCCCGCTACATGAGAGGTAATAACCTCCAGACTCCAGGAGACTATACTCCATCCCGCTACATGAGAGGTAATAACCTCCAGACTCCAGGAGACTATACTCCATCCCGCTACATGAGAGGTAATAACCCCCAGACTCCAGGAGACTATACTCCATCCCGCTACATGAGAGGTAATAACCCCCAGACTCCAGGAGACTATACTCCATCCCACTACATGAGAGGTAATAACCCCCAGACTCCAGGAGACTATACTCCATCCCGCTACATGAGAGGTAATAACCCCCAGACTCCAGAAGACTATATTCCATCCCTCTATATACGAGGTAATAACCCCCAGACACTCTACACAGCCAGAGATTATACTCCATCCCGCTATATACGAGGTAATAACCCCCAGACCCTCTACACAGCAGGAGATTATACTCCATCCCACTACATGACAGGTAATAACCCCCAGACCCTCTACACAGCAGATTATATGCAACCCCACTGTAGAAGAGCCAACAGAACCTCAGGGACTGTGTAACATGGCAGATGGAAGAACTCCGTCTCTCCATGTAAGTGATGTTTCACTGATGGATGCAGAGTTGGCATTAATCTGACTGTAAAGTGACACTACACATAAAATGTCACAGAGGAAATATGTATAATCAATGAAGCCACAAGTGAGAAGCTTGAAGACCCAAGAGCAAAATACAGGAGGAAAAGAGAAACACTGATATCTTCAAGAGTGAAGGAGAAGGAAAAAGGGAATAGGAAGAAAAGAGGAAGAGGGAAAAATGCAGATTATGGATTATTCTACTGTTTGATGGGGTGAAGTCATAAATACTGTACTTTACATCTAGAAGCCTGAAGACACAAGGAGAACATTAGACATTGAGGAGAAACAATGTCCATATGGCCAGCAGGAGTGAAGAAAAGAAGAAGAAGAAGGAGAAGTGAGAAGAAAGAAAAAGAGCAAGGAGAAGAATGAAGAAAAGGAAGGAGAAGAAAGAATAGGAGGAAGGAGAAGAAAAAAGAAGAGAGAGAAGAAAAGGAAGAAGAAGAAGATAGAGAAGAATAAGAGGAAGGAGAAGAAATTAGAAAATAGAAGAAAAAGAAGACAAAGAAAAGGGAGAGAAAGACAGAAGTAGAAGAAGGGGAATGAGAGGTAGAAAGAAATGAAGACAAGTATGACTTTTTGCCAAGATGAAGTCACAAATAAGCTACAGTTAGAAGCCTGAAGACACCGGTCATATGTGGTCACCAGAAGCCGCAAGGAGAAGATGATGAAGCCAGAAGCAAATAACATTAAGAAGATGAGTGACCCAAACATGACTTTTTGAAGAAGCATTGGTCATGTGGTCACCTGGAGTTACAATTGACAAGAAGAAGACTGAGGCTCTCTCTACTGTTTAGTACATTCCTTACAGATGCTTGGTGGTCACCCGAACCCAAGACAGGACTTAGTGGAGAAGCCCTGCTCGTGTGGCCACCAGGAGCCCAAACACCTTGAGAGTGTGACCACACGGTCAGGTTTCCTGATGCGGTTACGGAAGCCAAAACCAGAAGTGAATTTAAGTAAATAAATAAATAAGTGGAGCAGTTGTGTCCGTCCTTTATACTTTCTCTCCTTTATGATCCCCTCCTGATTTTTACTTCCGAAACGGCGTCAGGAGACCTGACCGTGTGGCCGTACTCTTCCTCTCATCGTCACCCTTCCTCCCACCCCATGTGCTGAGGGTTCATACATGCCCAGTACTCACGCTGCTGTTGTGTCCGGACCAGTGCACCATGGCTTGGTTGTGAGCAGAGTCTCCGGTCAGAGCAAACGTTGTGCTGCTTAACTTCAGTTCCTCCACACGAAAGCGGCTCCCCCTGTCCGGGTCACCGGCCTGTGCTCGGGCCACCCTGTGTCCCTCGGCTTCTCTGATCCGTCTCCCTGTCCTGCTGGGCATCTCTCGAGAGTCTCTGGCAGAGTGCCCACTTGGCATATGGCTGTGTGTTGGGAACGCTGCACCTTCGAGGGGGTCAGTAGCCATCGCTCCACTCACACTGTCACCTTCATCATTCCTAGTCCCTCCAAACTGGTCAGTCTGCATCGTGCCACTGGTCTGGGAACCCCAATCCTGACCCTCACCCACCAATTGGACATTCCTTTCATTGGCATCCACAATCTGATCGGTCCTGCCACTCAAATCACTGTCTACATCCATGAAGAATTCTGCAGCCACATGTTCCCCTTGCCCCCTAGTCTTCTCCTGACCCTCTTGATTAACCCAAGTCTCCAAAAAGCTGGCACTGGCATCCCCTAACCTGTCACCGGCCCCTTCATACCCATCAGCCCAATATCTGCCATCGCCCCCTCCCCCCGCCCTGCTCCAGGTTCCGAGATCCCGGCCATCGTCCCAGTGATCCTGCATCTGACCGTTAACCGTCAGGTGGCCAGCGTTGGCGAAAGTCTCCGGCCAGTCACCTGGTGCACCCCCCTGCACCCTCTTGACAATGTGCCCAGCGCCTGTGCCCTGCAGACGAATGTGATGGTGACAGGATGAGCAGGTCAGGTCTCCTTTGCCCTCTTTTGCAATCCTTAAAATAGTGATGAGTAAGAGCAGCAGCCCCCAGTCTGGGAGACCCCCCATGCCAGCAGCTCCTCGAGGTTCTCCCCTCTCACTCCAACTCCATAGAAGTTTCTCAGCTCTGGATGGAGCAGCCAAGGATGGAAAAAAGGGAGTCTTCTTGCAGAGCTGATGGTGCCGCTCGGGGTTTTGATGAAGGATCTGGCAGACAGGGGTGGAGCTGGATGGAGAGGAGAGAGGATGGAGAGAGGGGAGGATGGAGAGAGGGAGCAATGGATATGGGGAGATAAAGTTGAAGTGGGAACTGAGGGGTTGAGAGAGAGAGAGACAGCGAGGGAGGAGGAGGGAGCGCTGCGAGACTGCAGAGCTCAGCGACTGCTCCATGCAGCACCAATGCAAGGCTCTCCCCATGCACCTGTTCTCACCCACTGGGGGGCAGCAGCGCAGAGGTTAAAAACCCATCTGAAGCACTGGCTGCCATCGTTAACCCTGCCCGTGCTAGAGAGGTCTGCGGCTAATGCCGATGTAGCAGGGGCACGTTGGGAGTTTACCTTCAAAATCAAAATGAAATATGGCAAAGGACAAACTCAGCACTGCTACACCAGACAAATTCAGCTCTGCAGCGCTGATAATGTCACCTTTGACTACCTTGGTTCTTCTGCATTTAATACGACCTGCTCTGCTGCATCTGACAAGTGAGCCGTGCTTCATCTGACAACCTACACGCTGATAATCCGACACACCACTGCTACATCTGACACACCCGCTGCTGTTAGCTTGGCTGCACCTGGCAAGTTCTGTCCATCTGACAAACTCGTCTCTGCTTCACCAATAATCACATCTCTGTTAGATGGCACAAATTCACTCCTGCTGTTTCTGACTGAACCACTTGACAAATACATTACTGCTACACTATAACCACGCTCATCTACATTTGGTATAATCCGTTATGTTACTTCTCACAGTCATATTTAGCTCTGCTTCATCTGACTGAGCCCATTCTTTTACTCTACCACATCTGACAGGCCCTCCTCTGTTACAAGCTCAAATCTGCTTGATCTGACAACCTCGCTTCTGCTGAGGCACCTCTGACAAACTCAGCTCTGCTATATCTGATAACCTCATGGGGCCTTAGGGGTCGTGTTTTGGTCTGGATCCTGAAGACTTCCTTGTGCCCGATGTCTCTCTCTGAGTAGGGTGTAAATGCAGGGGTCTGGAAAGGCAGGAGGAACCCTGCACCGCTCAGGGGAGGCGCGAGCGCGGGGGCTGTGCGTTCCTGCGGAGCCCGGGTGACAAGCTGACCATGCCTGTACTGACCAGTCTCCAACCCCAAACATGGCTGCCTTCTACCAGTAACAGCGCCGCACTTGTCCATGGTCGTGCCTGGTACTGCAGCTCAGATGCACTGAAGGTTGCGCTGCAATACCATTCGCCACCAGTGGACAGACGTGGCGCTGTTTCTGGAAGAAAACAGCCATGAGTTTCTAATCGTAACTGCAGACCTTTCACTTCTCCTTTAAAGCTTAAAATCCATCCTGACCTCATACTTCTCACAGCTGACAGTTTGCTACAATGGTATAGACAATCAGCAGCACAAAGTCTGTTACAATGTATCAGCAAAGGTTCAATGTATCGGTCTGGAGTCCAAACCAATTTCCTCATAGAGGATTGTCTACACTGGATACAATAGTAAATGAACCCTAAACTGTGAGATTAGGGCTGGGAAGGTTTTCATTCCTTTTCCATTCACTGAAAGCAAGCATAGATCTTGAACATACTGCGTAATTGAAAAACAAATTAAGTAGATAGATATGAAATAGATAGATAGATAGGATTTCACTTACCAGGACATCACTAGTATTAGGTCAACCAAGGGTTAAGATAAAAAACTATCTAAGGCCTCATGCACACGACCGTATTCATATTGTGGTCCGCAAACCACGGATCCGCACAGACCCCTTCCGTGTGCACTCCGCATTCTTCTCACTCCCATCGCTATAGATGACTACTCTCATCCACAATACGGACACAACAGGACAGGTTCTAGAATCTGAGGAGCGGACCGCTTATAGATGAGATTCGCGCGCTGTCCGTTTTTTTGTGAATCCATATAAAATAATGGATCCGTGTGTGATCTGCAAAGGGTGAGGATCGGACATGGATGCAAAATATGGTCATGTGAATGAGGCCTAACCTAATGCTTCTCACAGCTGAGGGTTTGTTACAGTTGTACGCAGCCTAGACAATCATAAGAACGTTAGCTACAATGTATCAGCGCAGGTGAAATGTGTCAGTCCGGAGTCCAGGTTGCTTGTTCCTATTACAATTGTAACAAACTGTCAGCTGTGAGAAGTGTTAGGTCTGTATAGGTTTCCATTCACTGACAGCAAACATAAGTCCTGGAGATTTCGTGTAAATCTTTTTTTCTTAACCCTTGGTTGACCTGATGCCAGTGACGTCCCGCTCCTGCACACTACAGGCGGCTCTGCAGTCATGGTGATTTTTTCTTGGCTAAATGTCAGGCGGGAGGTTGTCAGAGTTCTCCCGCAGGAGCCCCCCCCCCGCCTGCAGCACACAGCTGTCTATCATGCGCTGAAATCGTGCATCAGCCGCTCTGGCGTGAGGACCCCTCCTCACGTACAGCTGCACAGACATCACAAGGGCAATGGGCAGATCCCAAATCATCCTTCCCTAGACATGGATGGGATCACAACCCCCATCATCCGCAACGTAATAACCATTTATATTAAAGGGGAACTCCAGTCACCATACAATGTTATATTAATGCCCCTCCTCCATGTAGGACCCCAGTCCTTGTGGTCCCTTATTAAGTTATGTCCCATCATGCATTATTTTCAAACGTCCATTGTCTTTCCTTGTCTGGGCGAAGCGGAGATATCACATGACTGACTTCTGGGAGGGGTGGAGCCTGACACATATCTGCATGGTGAGAGCCACAAGCTGCTACATTGTAGAAACCATACTGTAACATACAGGGGCGGACATACACAGAGGTGCAACGTGGAGCAGCTGAGGAGGTGGTTCATGTGCCCGGGTGCTGGGTGCCAGGAGGGTGCACCACCCCAGGGCACAGAACGCCCACTCTGCCTCTCTCAGGGCATTTAGATGCAGGACTAAGGCAGTAAACGGATCCCAGCTACGGCTTTGTTTTAGGGTGACCATGCAATCTCTTTTTTCTGGACATGTCCTCTTTCTGGGGCCTAAAAATGTTGTCCAGCCGGGGTTTATAAATTACTAAAAATGTCCGGGATTCTTAAGGGAGGGGGGAAGGTATGCTGCTGCGGGGCCTGCACCATAATCTGCATGAGCTGAAGGACCTGTGATGATGTCACCATCATGTGATCAGTGCAGACGGGCCAGAGCTCAGCAGTTGAGAGGAGAAGTGGTAAGGACCCGTGATGATGTCACCACCATGTGATCAGTGCAGGTGGTGCCTGAGGTCAGCAGTGGAGAGTAAAAGTGGCAAAAGACCTGTGATGATGTCACCACCATGTGATCAGTGCAGGTGGGAGAGGTGAAGTGGTAAGGACCTGTGATGATGTCACCATCATGTGATCAGTGCAGGCGGGAGAGAAGTGGTAAGGACCTGTGATGATGTCACCATCATGTGATCAGTGCAGGCGGGAGAGGAGAAGTGGTAAGGACCTGTGATGATGTCACCATCATGTGATCAGTGCAGGCGGGAGAGGAGAAGTGGTAAGGACCTGTGATGATGTCACCATCATCCTTACATGACCCTAGCCATTAGGGGGAGCTATTGTGCTTGGGGAGGTCTTTGTGAACATTAATACGTCCTTCCACCATAATAAGTGTCTCCTCTCTCCTCCTAGGAAGATTATTGATATCTACCATAGGGCACTGCTGTGGTGCCACCTTGTGGTGGGGCATGGCACTGAACTTCTGGCTCTGATGCTTTCAGAGCAGTACTTCCGGCTGCCACTAGGGGAGCTCTCTGCATAGAGGTGCAATGTATTCTCATTTACTGGATACTCATATGGAGGAAGGGGATATTTTGCAGTCCGTTTTGCTGCACTTTGCAAAAAAAAATAAAAAATGTTCAAATGTTCCACGCTTTCTAAAAGTAACACTTTGATCTAGAGACGTAGCTCCAATTTTTTGCCACTTTCACATCGGAGTGGGATTGTAACATTTTAATTTTTTTATTTTTTTTGGGCGGCTTGTAAAATTTGCATTTGATAAATCTGGTCTGGAAAATTTAAGTTAAAACCTTTTCAAAGGTGTAGAATCACAAAAATTCATGAAATGGCATGCGTCAGAATTTGCAGCAGAATAGCAGCATAAGGGTACATTCACACGACCGTGTGTAATCCTTTCCGTTTTGCGGTCCGCAAAAAACGGAACTGTGTGTCCGCATTTTGCGGACAAATGACTTCCATTTCTGTTCCGTATGTCTTCCATTTTTTACGGTCCGTGAAGGGAAAAAAAAGATAGAGAGAAAAAAAAAAATCATTATGAAGGCCTTCAAAAATACTGAAAAAACGGATGACATACGGAAACCAATTTGCGGATCCATTGACTTGAATGGGGCTGCGGACCGATCTGTGCGGATAATAGTAGGACAAGCTTCATATTTTTGCGGACTAGAAATGCGGAAACACGGATGCTGGATGAATGTTGTCCGCACATTTTATTCACCCATAGAAATGAACGGATCTGCATCTATTCCGCAAAATGCGGAACGGACGCGGATCGGATGCGGATCAAATTATACGGTCGTGTGAATGTACCCTTAATAGGTTGATAAAATCCCTCCATTGAGTTCTATGACAGCTGTAGGGACTCATATGCAGTTAGCTCCCCCTAGTGGTGGCTGCGGGCAGCCAGAATTACTCCATTTATTACTGCTTTCCAAGAGTCCCTGAACATTGATGACCTTCCCCCACTCCCGGGGCATGCTGGGAGCTGTGGTTATTGCAGCAGCTGGAGAGCTGCAGTTTATAGGACGCTGCTCCACAGGGATATAGTTATAGATATCATCCTCACCACCAGCCCATACATCACAGTGCGGAGAATCTCTGTATGTGTCCCTGGCGCTGAGGTCAATGGTTGGCTGCAGTGGTCACTTGTAGTATGCAAGGACGTCATGGCTGCAGTGGCTGCACAGCAGGGGGCACAGCAGGGGGCACAGCAGGGGCACAGCAGGGGCACAGCAGGGGGCACAGCAGGGGGCACTTCGACACTGGAAGAGAGAGGGGGTTCAGTTTTGTGTGATGTATGCACAATAAAAAGTTATTTTTGCAGCCTTTTTTATTTTTTTTATTACTAATTTGTTTACTGTTTTAGTAACTTATTTATACAATTAGTTTACTCTTCTGTATTAACCCATTATTCCCTGTGTCTGTATGACACGGGCTGCTGTTAGGCTGGCACTCACTGTAGTGCGCCCTAGCAGCGGGATGCCCCCTAGACTCTTATTCAGGTATTGGGAATTAACTGTGTGACGCAATCAAAGGGGTGAACCTCCTTGGATCGTGTCATGGACTATGGCAATCAAAGGGTTAACTGGCCAGAATCGGCATGTGCCCAGTTGGTAGAGGAGGAGGCGACTCCCTATGGCACTCTGCCATGACCAGGGCATTTAGATACAGGGCTAGGGAAGTAAACTGACATGGCGTTTTTTTTTTTCACCAGGCCATTCGATGGCGACACATGACGGATGTGATCAGGGAGCCGCAGACTGGTTCTCAGTTGTGAAACCATTCAAGATGATGACCATGGCGCTGAGATCATGACCCTCGCGGCTCGGTGTTCTGAACATTCAGAGGGCATGGGAAGGAGATCGGATGGGCGCCCCCTTCCTCCGTCAGCGCCTCATACTCTGCCGGCAGAGGGTTTACAGATAATCCACTTGGAATTGTGGTCTTGTCAGGGCTCGTTCAGGACTCGTTCACACGAACGTGTGAAGCCCGTGCCCGTGCTGTGGACCACAAATTGCGTGATCCCTCCTTCGTTCCACAAAAATATAGAGCATGTTCTATCTTTCTGCAGTGCGGAGGCCACGGAACCCCAGGAAGCGCTCCGTAGGGTACTGAATGGGTCCACATCTGTGATGCAGAATGCACACGGAACGGTGGCCGTGTATTGCGGATCCGAAAATGCGGTCCGCAATACGGCAACGGACAGCACACAAACGTTTTTTGAGTTCGGTATACGAAACCATTCATTTCAATGATTCCTGCAAAAAAAAAAATAATGTGCTCCATATGCATTCCGTTTACGTATTTCGTTTTTTTCCGTTCTGTTGAAAGTTAGAACACGTCCTATTATTGCCCGCAAATCACGTTCCATGGCTCCATTCAAGTCAATGGGTCCGCAGAAAAAACTGAACACATACGTACTCCGTATGTCTTCCGTATCCGTTCCGTTTTTGCGGAACCATCTATTGAAAATGTTATGCCCAGCCCAATTTCTTTTAAATGTAATTACTGTATACTGTATATGCCATACGGAAAAACGGAACGGATAAACGGAACCGAATCGGAAACACTACTGAAAAAAAAAAAAGGGATCCAGGAAAAATGTCCCGCAAAACACTGAAAAAGACATACGGTCGTGTGATGGAACAAAAGAGATTTAAAAAAAAAGATACAAATTGACACATTGTAAAAAAAATTGTGCTGCTCAACTTTTTGGGACAATAGTTGGTCGCCATTCGATCAGCGCATTTAGGAGGTTGTCTGGATCATAGGTAGGGCCGAGCATTGTGCAGGAGGCAGTACAGTGGCACAGAAACCCTGTGGCCACCAAGCCGTGGCCCTTATTACATAGTGTGGGGTTATTCTCTGAATGCAAGGCTCTAGTGGAGAATATTTCCGAGTCATGACGTTCTGTGGTGCTTGGCTTGGTACCTCCATGGACCCCTATCATGACCACACATGGAGGTTGTATGGCGCTGTGTCACACTCCTGCACATGATGCCTATTCAGATCCTTCTCATGGGCATGCCGCGGCATACCTATGGGTCTCTATGGGCCAAGCTACACAAGGAGGACCCGGAGCATGAATATTAATGCGCACATCCCGTTCATTTCACTTCTCCTGAGGAGGCGCCGATGAGGAACACTTACTGCTGGGTTCCCCCACTGATCAGCCTATTGTCCAAAGCCTTAGGTCCGGTGTCTTAGACAAAAAGAAGCTGTAAGAGGAGGGGGAGCTGTTTTCACCAAAAGTTGCTAAATAATGCAGAACTTGTCTTCATTATTGATTATCATCCTGAGTAAAGGTCTTCAGCAGATTTTAACAATTGAGCAGTTCAAGACGGGTTTTGGTTTTTCTGCAGAAAAAGAAATCGAGAAAAAAAAAAGATAAAATGAGTATGGAGACAGAATAAAGATTCAACGAGCAGAGCCTGGGCAACTGGTAAAGGGGTATTCCAACTCCGAATGGCGATGGGCGCAGAGGTAACCAGAGGTCAATTCTTAGCCTTGGAGCCCAAATGCCCCTCCGGTATTATACATTTTACATGGTTAAGTGGTGGGCATGTTGCAAAATTAGCATTGGACCCAAAATGTAATGTCCTTGCAGAGATTGCAGCTGCTGGAGCGGGGAGCCGGCGTTCGGTGACAGCAGCGCTCTCCCCATAGAAATGGCAGGGATGTTTTTTTTTTTTCAACTGTCCCTGCTCGTTGAGCGCTGTGTGTTTAGATCAGACAACGGCTCCGATGCCGGTAGTCAGAATTGTCAGTCCCAGTTACAGGAGAAATCAGCAATAGTAAAGAAAAATATTTTGGTCTTGTGTGACCTTATGGGGGCAAAGCGTAAAATAAATAAAAAAAAGACAGAATTTAAAATAAAAAATTAAAAGATAAATAAAAATTGTCGCCGTACATTGAACCACGACTTCTAGCCCCACCCACCGGTCACTATAAACCATACATCCCATATACCAAAACAATCATTATGAAAAGGGAACATAATAAAAAATATAGCATGTTCTGCAATTAACAAAAATAAATAAATAAAAAACTTGAAAAACAGACTATCCCCCACCCCCCATTTGGTTATAAAAAATAAAAATACTAAAATAAAAATGTGTCACAAGTTGCAAAAATTATTTACTTATTTATTTAAAAGTAATGGCTTTCAAAGTTGTTGCATGTCAGGAAGTGGTTAATGGCGCCCCATCCTGAATCGTATGTCATTGAAACAAATATCAATACAAATTTATAATCACCAACAAAGCAACTGCTGTTAGACGAAGTTCATGAACCCCCAAGTGACTCCCAATTTCCAAAACAATGCCACGACAGAGGGCCACGGGGAAAAGGAAGTGCCAAGAAACTATTTTTGGGGTTGGAAAAGTGAAAACATCTCAATCGCTCGAGGTCAAACTATGGAAAAGTAAACACTGAAAATGCATTTTAAAAAAAATAAATTCAGCAGTCGCTTCCTTACTCTACTGTCTTTTTTTTTCATCCTAAATGTCCCATTTTCATGAAAAATTGAGAAATACAGAAAGAAACCTTCTGTAGATTTCCCGGCCACGTTCCTCCTCTTCCTTCTTGCTGTTCAGTGTCTGGCTGCAGCAGGAGCCTCCCCTCTCTGCTCTGTCTGTGTTGGGACACATATAGTCAACCCCTTTAACTAAGCCCCGCCCCTTATCTGTTCATCAGTCCAAAATGGCACACATCAGCAGTGGATTAACCCTTGTGTTCTCTGCAGGATTTCCACAAGACGGGAGTTTGCAGAAAATCCAGACAATCCTGTGGACAAGATTATCTCGCAGACAGCGGGTCCGCAATATGCAGGCAGCGGCCGGGGGCTCACCGGACCTTTTCACTTGAAGGGGACTGCAATCTGGAAGGTGTGGTGCGGAACGGAGGCACGGAACCCCACAGAAGGACTACGGAGTGCTTCCGTGGGGTTTTTGTCTGTGCCTCCGCACCACAAAAAATAAAATCAATTTTTTTGCGGTGCTGACGGATCACGGACCCGTTCAAGATGAATGGGTCTGGATCCACTGCAGCAGCAGAACAACGGTCGTGTGCATGAGGCCTTACTTGTATCGTGCGTTTTCAGGTTTAATGTTCCTTTAAAAATCTCTGTCCTTCATTGTAAAAAATAAATGATCTCCAGGGATTTTAGTGACTACTTTTACCTGGTTGATAAAGTATTCATGTCCTCCACTGTAAAACATGTTGACAGAGGGAGAAGCGACGTCCAGCACAGTGATACAAGATGTCTCAGATGTGGATGAAAACAGAAACATTGTATCCATCAGCATTAATCCAGGGCGTTATTAATGGGGTCTCCTCTCTGGATTCCTTCTCCATCACATTACCTAAAGCCAACAGATGTGTCTATCGGCAGCAGATGATCACAGGATTGTGCCTTGCAAACAATGGGCATGTTGAAAGTCCATAGATGACCCCAAGGGCCTTGCTGTGCTAAATATGATATATGGACAGGCATAGGGTGGAGCCATCCGTGCAGTGACTGGTACAGGGTGGAGCCATCCGTGCAGTGACTGGTACAGGGTGGAGGCAACGGTGCAGTGACTGGTACAGGGGTGGAGCCATCCGTGCAGTGACTGGTACAGGGTGGAGACAACGGTGCAGTGACTGGTACAGGGGTGGAGCCATCCGTGCAGTGACTGGTACAGGGTGGAGACAACGGTGCAGTGACTGGTACAGGGGTGGAGCCATCCGTGCAGTGACTGGTACAGGGTGGAGGCAACGGTGCAGTGACTGGTACAGGGGTGGAGCCATCCGTGCAGTGACTGGTACAGGGTGGAGACAACGGTGCAGTGACTGGTACAGGGGTGGAGCCATCCGTGCAGTGACTGGTACAGGGTGGAGACAACGGTGCAGTGACTGGTACAGGGTGGAGGCATCCGTGCAGTGACTGGTACAAGGTGGAGCAACGGTGCAATGACTGGTACAGGGTGGAGGCAACGGTGCAGTGACTGGTACAAGGTGGAGGCAACGGTGCAGTGACTGGTACAAGGTGGAGCAACGGTGCAATGACTGGTACAGGGTGGAGGCAACGGTGCAGTGACTGGTACAAGGTGGAGACAACGGTGCAGTGACTGGTACAGGGTGGAGCCATCCGTGCAGTGACTGGTACAGGGTGGAGGCAACGGTGCAGTGACTGGTACAGGGGTGGAGCCATCCGTGCAGTGACTGGTACAGGGTGGAGACAACGGTGCAGTGACTGGTACAGGGGTGGAGGCATCCGTGCAGTGACTGGTACAGGGTGGAGACAACGGTGCAGTGACTGGTACAGGGGTGGAGCCATCCGTGCAGTGACTGGTACAGGGTGGAGGCAACGGTGCAGTGACTGGTACAGGGGTGGAGCCATCCGTGCAGTGACTGGTACAGGGTGGAGACAACGGTGCAGTGACTGGTACAGGGGTGGAGCCATCCGTGCAGTGACTGGTACAGGGTGGAGACAACGGTGCAGTGACTGGTACAGGGTGGAGGCATCCGTGCAGTGACTGGTACAAGGTGGAGCAACGGTGCAATGACTGGTACAGGGTCGAGGCAACGGTGCAGTGACTGGTACAAGGTGGAGGCAACGGTGCAGTGACTGGTACAGGGTGGAGGCAACGGTGCAGTGACTGGTACAGGGTGGAGGCAACGGTGCGGTGGCTGGTACAAGGTGGAGGCAATGGTGCAGTGGCTGGTACAGGGTGGAGGCAACGGTGCAATGACTGGTACAAGGTGAAGGCATCAGTGCAGTACCTGGTACCGGGTGGAGCCGAGGCAACAGTGCAGTGGCTGGTACAGGGTGGAGGCAACGGTGCAGTGACTGGTACAGGGTGGAGGCAACGGTGCGGTGGCTGGTACAAGGTGGAGGCAATGGTGCAGTGGCTGGTACAGGGCGGAGGCATCCGTGCAGTGGCTGGTAAAAGGTGGAGGCAATGGTGCAGTGACTGGTACAGGGTAGAGGCATCCGTGCAGTGGCTGGTACAAGGTGGAGGCAATGGTGCAGTGACTGGTACAGGGTGGAGGCAACGGTGCAGTGGCTGGTACAGGGTGGAGGCATCCATGCAGTGGCTGGTACAGGGTGGAGGCAACGGTGCAGTGACTGGTACAGGGTGGAGGCAACGGTGCAGTGACTGGTACAAGGTGGAAGCAGCAGTGCAGTGACTGGTACAGGGTGGAGCCGAGGCAACGGTGCAGTGGCTGGTACAGGGTGGAGGCATCAGTGTTGCGGTTGGACAGATAGATCAGCCTGGCTGCTGTGTGCAGAGAAGATTGGAGAGGGGAGAGTTTAGTGAATGGAAGAGGAATATGAATGAGTTGCAGGAATCAGGAAGAGCATGGATCAGGGGCAGATTCTGGAGATGGATCAGGGGCAGATTCTGGAGATGGATCAGGAGCAGATTAAGGAGGTGGATCAGGGCAGAATTCTGAGATTAATTATGGGCAGATTCCGAATATGGATGAGGGGCAGATTCCGGAGATGGATCAGGGGCAGATTCCGAAGATGGATCAGGGGCAGATTCCGAAGATGGATCAGGGGCAGATTCCGAAGATGGATCAGGGGCAGATTCCGAAGATGGATCAGGGGAAGATTCGGAAGATGGATCAGGGGCAGATTCGGAAGATGGATTAGGGGAAGATTCCGAAGATGGATCAGGGGAAGATTCCGAAGATGGATCAGGGGCAGATTCCAGAGATGGATGAGGGGTAGATTCCAGAGATAGATTAGGGGCAGATTCCGGAGATGGATCATGGGCAGATTCCGGAGATTGATCATGGGCAGATTCCAGAGATGGATCATGGGCAGATTCCGGAGATGGATCAGGGTCAGATTCCAGAGATGGATCAGGGTCAGATTCCAGAGATGGATCAGGGTCAGATTCCGGAGATGGATCAGGGGCAGATTCCGGAGATGGATCAGGGGCAGATTCCGGAGGTGGATCAGGGGCAGATTCTGGAGGTGGATCAGGGTCAGATTCTGGAGATGGATCAGGGGCAGATTCTGGACATAGATCAGGGGCAGATTCCAGAGATGGATCGGGGCAGATTCCGGAGATGGGTCAAGGACAGATACTGGACATGTTTCTGAGATGCAGGTAAAATGAGTGAGCACGCAATTAATTATAGTGGGTGAAGGAAAGATCTGAGGTGAAACCCATTTATGTCTTTAAAAGGAGTTATTTCTTGAACATTTTTTCCAAAAAGCTGCTGATTGTGGTGGGCCCGGCTTCTCTATACCCTGACAATAAGGCCTCATGCACACGACCGTTGTTCTGGTCCGCATCCGAGCCGCAGTTTTTGCGGCCAGGGTGCGGACCTATTCACTTCAATGGGGCCGCAAAAGATGAGGACAGCACTCCGTGTGGTGTCTGCATCCGTTGCTCCGTTCCGTGGCCCCGCAAAAAAATAATATAGCATGTCCTATTCTTGTCCATTTTGTGGACAAGAATAGGCATTTCTACAACGAGCCGCCCGTTCCGTAAATTGCGGAAGGCACACGGGCGGCTTCCGTTTTTTGCAGACCGCAAAAAATGGAACGGTCGTGTGCACGAGGCCTAAGGCTATATGCACACGAACGTTGTTTGTTTCCGTGTCCGTTCCGTTTTTTTTTGCGGATAGGATGTGGACCCATTCATTTCAACGGGTCAGCAAAAAACGCAGACAGCACACCGTGTGCTGTCCGCATCAGTATGTCCGTTCCGTGCATGTCCTATTTTGTTCTAGTTTGCGGACAAGGATAGGCATTATTACAATGGATCCGCAAAAAAAACGGATCTGCAAAAAAAAAAGGATGCCATATGGAATGTCATCAGTTTTTTTTGCGGACCGCAAAACACATACGGTCGTGTGCATGTAGCCTAACAGTAAGGGTCCATTTACACGTCCGCAATTTCGTTCCGCATTTTGCGGAACGGAATTGCGGACCCATTCATTTATACGGATACGGAATTGCAGACTCGCATTTCTGGGTCCACAATTTCGTTCCCGAAAAAAATAGCAATAGCAATTGCGGACAAGAATCGGCATATTCTATTAGTGCCGGCAATGTGCTGTCCGCAAAATGCGGAACGCACATTGCGGCTGTCTGTGTTTTTCGGATCCACGGATCTGCAAAACACACACGGATGCGTGAATGGACCCTAAAGGTCCACTCACAAGTCTGTGTATATTTTGCGGATCCACGGTTCCGCAAAACACGGACATCGGTGATGTGCGTTCCGCATTTTGCGGACAGCTCATTGCCGGCACTAATAGAATATGCCTATTCTTGTCCGCAATTGCGGACAAGAATAGGACATGTTCTATTTTTTTCGGGAACAGAATTGCGGACCCGGAAGTGGGGGTCCACAATTCCGTATCCGGGCAGCACATCATGCTGCCCCATAGAAATGAATGGGTCCGCATTTCTGTTCCGCAAAATGCGGAACGAAATTGCGGACGTTTGAATGGACCCTAAGACGTTAGACCTGCAGCGATCAGCCTGCATAGGACATGTAGCATTAGGCCTCTTTCACACGACCGTATGGCTTTTTCAGTGTTTTGCGGTCCGTTTTTCACGGATCTGTTGTTCCGTTATTTTGTTTCTGTTGTGTTTCCGTTTCTGTTCCGTTTTTCCGTATGGCATATACAGTATACAGTAATTACATTAAAAAATTACATAAAAATCGATGGTTCCGCAAAAATGGAATGGATACGGAAGACATACGGATGCATTTCCGTATGTGTTCCGTTTTTTTTGCGGACCCATTGACTTGAATGGAGCCACAGAACGTGATTTGTGGTCAATAATAGGACATGTGCTATCTTTCAACGGAACGGAAAAACGGAAATACGGAAACGGAATGCATATGGAGTACATTCAGTTTTTTGTGCGGAACCATTGAAATGAATGATTCCGTATACGGACCGTATACAGGACGCAAAAAACTGCCCGTAAACGGATAAAAAAAAAAAAACGGTCGTGTGAAAGAGGCCTTACATGCCGGCTATGTGGTGGTCATCTAGGTAATGCATGGTCATACTGGGAGTCGGATCTACTCTGGAACATAGAGGGGGGTCCTATGGGTGTTCCCCACACACCTTTAGCCCTCTTTCACACGGGCATCACGTTTTGGCTCAGGATGCGTCCTGGGTGCATTGCGGCAAACCCAATGCATTTTGCACACGCGTGATAACAAACTGAATGTGGTACCCAGACCCGAACTTCTTCACTGAAGTTCAGGTTTGGGATCGGTGTTCTGTAGATTGTATTATTTTCCCTTATAACATGGTTATTAGGGAAAATAATAGCATTCTGAATACAGAATGCTTAGTACAATAGCACTGGAGGGGTTAGAATTTTTTATTTTAACTCACCTTAATCCACTTGTTCGCGCAGCCCGGCTTCTTCTCTTCTTTTTTCTTTCTTCAGGACCTGGGTAAAGGACCTTTGATGACATCATTGTGCTCATCACATGGTCCATCACATGATCCATCACCATGGTGATGGATCATGTGACAGACCACGCGATGAGCGCAGTGACATCACCACAGGTCCTTTTCCTCATAGATCCCCATGCAGTCATGCACACCTGACCAGTCAATCTGTCCTGGAGGCTGGTTTTAAAGTCAGTATAAAACTGAGTCTGCTTATATAGAACCTACCAGTAGCCATTTGGCTCCAGGAGAAGTATATAGTGGGCTCAGCATGCATGTTGGTACTTGCATCCCTGGATCCGATGAAAGCTGTAATGGCACCGGACGGGGTTAAAAGCAGAGTGTGCTTGGCGTGCATGCTGCACCTGTGCTCCCTGGACTTTGTGTGGCTGTCATGGCCCATAAACAGGTAGGAACTAGTGTTAGGGACCACTCATAGAGGCGACCTTGACGCGGTGAGTGGCTTATTACGCTTTGGCCAAAATGTACACCAATGCCTCATTCAACATACAGCATGGAGGCAGGGCAGAGTGCTGGTTGCAGAGTGCTATTGCATTTGTGTCTTTTTCTTTGTATATGTATTTCGCCATAGCGATGTGCACCTACATACAGGGTTGTGCTGATTGAATCCCCCACATTTTTTTCTAAGGCCTATTGCACACGACCGTATGGCTTTTTCAGTGTTTTGCGGTCCGTTTTTCACGGATCCGTTGTTCTGTTTTTTGTTTCCGTTGTCTTTCCGTTTCTGTTCCGTTTTTCCTTTCTGTTTTTCCGTATGGCATATACAGTATACAGTAATTACATAGATAAAATTGGGCTGGGCATAATATTTTCAATAGATGGTTCAGCAAAAAACGGAACGGAAACGGAAGACATACGGATGCATTTCCGTATGTGTTCCGTTTTTTTTGCGGACCCATTGACTTGAATGGAGCCACGGACCGTGATTTGCAGGCAATAATAGGACATGTTCTATGTTAAAACGGAACGGAAATATGGAAACGGAATGCATACGAAGTACATTCCGTTTTTTTTGCAGGACCATTGAAATGAATGGTTCCGTATACGGACCGTATACGGAACGCAAAAAACGGCCAGTAAACGGGGAAAAAAAAACGGCCGTGTGCAGGAGGCCTCAGAGGAAAGAATAGAAGCCGAACTGCGCAAACAACTGGACTAAGGTGAGTTAAATAATTTTTTATTATTTTTAACCCCTCCAGCCCTAGTTTACTATGCATTCTGTATTCAGAATGCTATTATTTTCCCTTATAACCATGTTATAAGGGAAAATAATAATGATCGGGTCTCCATCCCGATCGTCTCCTAGCAACCGTGCGTGAAAATCGCACCGCATCCGCACTTGCTTGCAGATGCTTGCGATTTTCACGCGGCCCCATTCACTTCTATGGGGCCTGCGTTGCGTGAAAAACGCAGAATATAGAGCAAGCTGCGATTTTCACGCAACGCACAAGTGATGCGTGAAAATCACCGCTCATGTGCACAGACCTATAGAAATGAATGGGTCCGGATTCAGTGCGGGTGCAATGCATTCACCTCACGCATTGCACCCGCACGGAAATCTCGCCCGTGTGAAAGAGGCCTAAGGCATCTATGTGTCCTAAGGCCTCTTTCACACGGGCGTCATGTTTTGGGGCCGGATAAGATGCGGGTGCGTCGCGGGAAAATGTGTGATTTTTCTGCGCAAGTGCAAAACATTTAAATGCGTTTTGCTTGTGCGTGAGAAAAATCGCACATGTTTGGTTCCCAAACCCGGACTTCTTCACAGAAGTTCAGGTTTGGGATCGGTGTTGTGTAGATTGTATTATTTTCCCTTATAACATGGTTATAAGGGAAAATAATAGCATTCTTAATACAGAATGCTTAGTACAATAGCGCTGGAGGGGTTAAAAAAAATAAAAAAATATTTAACTCACCTTAATCCACTTGTTAGTGCAGCACAGCTTTTCTTCTTTCTTCTTTCTTCACGATCTGGGTAAAGGATCTTCTATGACATCACTGCGCTGATCACATGGTCCATCACATGATCTATCACCGTGGTGATGGATCATGTGACGGGCCATGTGATGAGCGTTGTGACATCACCACAGGTCCTTTTCCTACTGCACAGCAAAGATGAAGACAAAAGAGATGCTGGCTGCGCGAACAAGTGGATTAAGGTGAGTTAAATTTTTTTAATTTTTTTTTTAACCCCTCCAGTGCTATTGTACTAAGCATTCTGTATTAAGAATGCTATTATTTTCCCTTATAACCATGTTATAAGGGAAAATAATAATGATCGGGTCTCCATCCCGATCGTCTCCTAGCAACCGTGCGTGAAAATCGCACCGCATCCGCACTTGCTTGCGGATGCTTGCTATTTTCATGCGGCCCCATTCACTTCTATGGGGCCTGCGTTGCGTGAAAAAACGCACAAAATTTTGCTTACTGCGATTTTCACGCAACGCACAAATGATGCGTGAAAAAATCACCGCTCATGTGCACAGACCCATAGAAATAAATGGGTCTGGATTCAGTGCGGGTGCAATGCGTTCACCTCACGCATTGCACCCGCGCGGAAATCTCGCCCGTGTGAAAGAGGCCTTATGGCATCTATGTGTCCTAATAGGGCATATGGACAGAAATGGTCTTGGTGAGACGATGAAGTTGACCAGCTAGGGTGAGGACCTCTTGCTTTCCAATGGGCAGGCTGGGGAGATGACTAGGCTTTCATTTTTGGCTACATTAAAAAAATTAAAAAAATAAAAATAAGTTAGCAAACCTACTATATCTACCTACCTGGTAGATACATGGCTGTGGTCCGTGGGCACAGTGGCAGCACCCATAGGATCACCTTGATATAATATAAAAATAGTAGGTCAAGGTGCCCAAGCAGGACATAATACATAACATAAAGGCTTAGGGGTTAAATCGTCTAATTAGAAACAGTAGGAGAAAGAATCCTGAGCACAGGAGCTTACAGTCTAAGGCCTCTTGCACACGAACACCATTCCGTGGGCATTCCGCAATGGGTCCGCGATCCGCTGCGGCTGCCCCACGGTGGGTGTTCGTGCATTGCGGCAGAATGCGGGCCACAATGCACAAACACCCACCGTGGGGCAGCCGCAGCGGATCGCGGACCCATTTACTTTAATGGGTCCGCGATCAGCCCGTTCCGCAAAAATATAGAACATGTTCTATCTTTTTGCGGAACGGAAGTACGGGTCGAAACCCCATGGAAGCACTCCGTAGTGCTTTCGTAGGGTTCTGTTCCGTGCTTCCGTTCCGCACCATTCCGCATCTCCGTATTTGCGGACCCATTCAAGTGAATGGGTCCGCATCCGTGATGCAGAATGCCCACGGAATGGCGCCCGTGTATTGCGGGTCCGCAATACGACCACGGAGCGCACACGTTCGTGTGAAAGAGGCCTAAGGGATAAGGACAGGGGAAGGTTGACCTAAAAAAATTGAATCATGGATCAAGCCAATGGTCTTGGAGGCAAATCTGAAGCTGAGCCTAGCTTCTGCTATCCTACTTCATACATTTCGCTAATTGTTACCCCAAATTCTCCTGAGCGTCTCCTCCTTTCCCCACGAGGTCTCCAGATGGTGGAATGTATCCATTGAAGATGACAATTAGAAGGTTTTTTGGCCGGGGCCGTCTTCTGATGTGCAGATCTTCAGCCCCATTGTTTGACAGAGCGTCTCATGACTCCATAGTCCTCCTCCATATGGATGAGTCGTCATTGCTCTGGGTCTAATCTGAACTGATCAGGACTATTAAAATATCCGGAGTCTCCAGATCTTAACAGAGCAAGAAAAAAATAAAACTTCTGTGTTCTTAGATTTCTCAGGGGAGGAACATGACAGAAAAGATTATGAGCCTCTGAGAAAAGGGCTTGAAGTTTATAACTCCAAGATTTGTGCAGTGAAATTCCTCCAATCTGGCATATGAGGGGCCAGGAGCCGGAGCTGGGATTTCCGGGGCAAAGATCCATTTCCCTGCATCTAAGTACCATGCTCCGGCCAAAGGCACCACCAGACCCCGGGGCAAACGCCCCTTCAGACTCCTTAGCTAGCGGACCTGACATTTTATGGATTACCGAATGTTCTGGAGATGTTCTAGCAAATGTCATATTAAAGCATCTCACAATTTTTTTTTTTTTTATATTTTGAAGTTGCATTATATAACATAATATTTTAGAAACCCCCAAACCCTCTTCTTATTATCCCTTTAACTGAACCCCAGGGTCTGGTCTTGCCTCTGTGTTAGTTTAGAGGGTCTGGTGTGTTTTATGTATTAGTTTAGGGGTCTGGTCTGTTGTCTGTATTAGTTTAGGGGGTCTGGTCTCTGATTTGTGTTAGTTTAGGGGTTCTGGTCTGGGGTCTGTATTAGTTTAGGGGGTCTGGTCTGGGGTCTGTATTAGTCTAGAAGGTCTGGTCTGGGGTCTGTATTAGTTTATGGGGTCTGGTCTGTGGTCTGTATTAGTTTTGTGTGTTTGGTCTGGTGTCTGTATTAGTTTAGGGAGTCTGGTCTGGGGTCTGTATTAGTTTAGGGTGTCTAGTCTGTTGTCTGTAGTAGTTTAGAGGGTCTGGTCTCTGATCTGTATTAGTTTAGGGGGTCTGGTCTGGGGTCTGTTTTAGTTTAGAGGGTCTGGTCTGTTGTCTGTATTAGTCTAGAAGGTCTGGTCTTGGATCTGTATTAGTTTATTGGGTCTGGTCTGGGGTCTGTATTAGTTTAGGGTGTCTAGTCTGTTGTCTGTAGTAGTTTAGAGGGTCTGGTCTCTGATCTGTATTAGTTTAGGGGGTCTGGTCTGGGGTCTGTTTTAGTTTAGGGGGTCTGGTCTGTTGTCTGTATTAGTCTAGAAGGTCTGGTCTTGGATCTGTATTAGTTTATTGGGTCTGGTCTGGGGTCTGTATTAGTTTAGAAGGTCTGGTCTCTGATCTGTATTAGTTTAGGGGGTCTGGTCTGGGGTCTGTTTTAGTTTAGAGGGTCTGGTCTGTTGTCTGTATTAGTCTAGAAGGTCTGGTCTTGGATCTGTATTAGTTTAGGGGGTCTGGTCTGGGGTCTGTATTAGTTTAGGGGGTCTGGTCTGGGGTCTGTATTAGTTTAGGGGGTCTGCTCTGTGGTCTGTATTAGCTTAGAAGGTCAGGTCTCAGATCTGTATTAGTTTAGAGGGTCTGGTCTGGGCGTTTTATTAGTTTAGAAGGTCTGGTCTAGGGTCTGTATTAGTTTAGGGGGTCTGGTCTGGGGTCTATATTAGTTTAGGGGGTCGGGTCTGTGGTCTGTATTAGCTTAGAAGGTCAGGTCTCAGATCTGTATTAGTTTAGAGGGTCTGGTCTAGGGTCTGTATTAGTTTAGAGGTTTTGGTCTGTGATCTGTATTAGTTAAGGCTAATCCCCCTTCACGTAGACCTACCCTACTGTGTGAATTGAGGCGGCCATTTTTTTCTTACTAAATAACACCAAGTATAATACAGACTTCATCTCTAAGATCTCATTTAAAGTTGAATCCCCCTTCACGTAGACCTACCCGGGATGTGCAGTGTTAACCACTGCAGATGGAAAGGCGCTCTCCCCTCTATGTAAATGACGCGGTTTGTCACACTGCGTCTCATTGCAGCTCCATATCCCCCCTGGAACCAATTACAACTTCTTTGGCCACCAATCAAGATAATTATGTAGCATCTTCTGCAATGAAGGCAAAAAATGTAAGGAGTGCGGGAGCCGGATCGGGAAGAGGAATGTGTCTCGGGCTTACACTTAATTTTACTTTACAGGCTACAGGGGAACGGATCAGCGTGAGTTTGTGGAGCGCGCTCACTACATCAGGTTCTTTTGTAGGACTGTCAGCTCTGATTTATACATATATCCTTAAAGGGACAATTTATTCTGGCTGATATTAGAAAGCAGTGATCTACGGTGCGCAGGCTGCTGCTCCATCTACAGAGTACGCAGCAGCAATGCTCGCAGCACTGTCATAATCACCTCCTGCCGGAGCCTTTGCTTCTTAACATTTCCAAGGCTCCTTGTCATGATTTATCAAAACAAAGACCAATAAACCAGATTACAATATACACCACCTGCCCGGCCCAAGACCCCACTGTCATTGACTATGCTGAGCCCCCTGCTGGTCAGGAAAAAAACATCCTTAGGCGCAAGGAACCAGCCAAATTGTCCGTAAGCATTGCAAAGAGATCTTCTGTTTTTATTTGCAGATATTACAATGCGTTTCGGCGAGGTATTTCCCCTTCATCAGGTAAAAACCGCTGGGACCACATAATAAAATCTACAAGCACATAATCATCGAATACCTGCGCAGGCTACGTGGGGCACGAAGAGTTAATAATGTAATTACACTCACAGTCCAGTCACCGAAGAACACCATTATAACCAGGCAGATCAGTCAACAGCAGCTTGTTAATGATTTCCAGCCAGTAAAAATACAAGAAACCTAAAAAATAAAGCATACAGTTGTGTTCAAAATTATTCAACCCCCACTGAAATTGAGTGTTTTGGACAGTTTGACATTGATTTTGATCATTTCAGTCATCTTGTTTACAATTAAATCATAGAGGCCCTTGTAAGTCAGACAAATATAACATAACATTTATAATGAAATAACCACAAATGTCTTTTCTGTGCTCACATCATTATCAGTTTTATTCAACCCCCAAGTGACATCCAATCTTAGTACTTAGTACAACATCCTTTTCCAGTTAACACAGCTTTTAAACGTGAAGCATAGCTTGACACAAGTGTCTTGCAGCGATCTACGGGTATCTTCGCCCATTCTTCATGGGCAAAAGCCTCCAGGTCAGTCACATTCTTAGGCTTGCGCGCTGCAACTGCTTTCTTTAAGTCCCACCAGAGGTTCTCAATCGGATTTAAGTCTGGTGACTGCGATGGCCACTTCAAAATGTTCCAGTCTTTAATCTGCAGCCATGCTCTAGTGGACTTGGAGGTATTATCATTGTCCTGTTGAAAGGTCCAACGTCTCCCAAGCCTCAGGTTTGTGACGGACGGCATCACATTTTCATCCAATATCTCCTGGTACTGAAGAGGATTCATGGTACCTTGCACACGCTGAAGCTTCCCTGTACCTGTAGAAGCAAAACAGCCCCAAAGCATGATTGACCCCCCGCCATGCTTCACAGTAGGCAAGGTGTTCTTTTCTTCATAGGCCTTGTTCTTCCTCCTCCAAACATAGCGTTGATCCATGGGCCCAAACAGTTCTCATTTTGTTTCATCAGTCCACAGAACACTTTTGTGGTTTGTCCACATGACTTTTGGCATACTGCAGTCGACTCTTCTTATTCTTTGGAGACAGCAAGGGGGTGCGCCTGGGAGTTCTGGCATGGAGGCCTTCATTACGCAGTGTGCTCCTTATTGTCTGAGCTGAAACTTCAGTACCCACATCTGACAAATCTTTTTTCAGTTCCTCAGCAGTCACACGGGGACTTTTCTCCACTTTGCGCTTCAGGTAGCGCACAGCAGTCGAAGTCAGCATCTTCTTTCTGCCACGACCAGGTAGCGTTTCAACAGTGCCCTTTACCTTGAATTTGCGAATGATGCTTCCTATGGTGTCTCTTGGTATGTTTAACATCTTTGCAATCTTCTTATAGCCATTGCCCTTCCTGTGAAGAGAAATCACCTCTTCTCTTGTCTTCCTGGACCATTCTCTTGACTTCACCATGTTTGTAAACACACCAGTAAATGTCTAGAAGGAGCTGAGTATCACAGTCCTTTTACATCTGCCTAATTGGTGCTTATTATGCTTGATCGCTGCTCCTTGACATCCACAGGTGTTTTCAATACCTGATCGAAAACACTTGAATGAACCTCTGTTCTTAAGAGTGGTAGTCTTTAAGGGGTTGGATAATTGTGTCAATGAAGAAATCACAAAAAAAAACATTTAATACTGTATTACAAAAACAATTGATGTCATTTTAGTTGCATTTGGTTCTTTAAAAAGTCCTTGTAAGATTTCATTCTGAACACAATTACAAATGTACACTAAATTCCCTAAAACCCTTTACAGCATTGGGGGTTGAATAATTTGGAACACAACTGTATGTCAATAGCAGCTTGCTTGTAGTTTCCAGGCAGTAAATGTACTATTAAAAACAAACAAACAAAAAAATTAATATATATGTGTCAATAGCAGCTTGCTAATGGTTTCCAGACAGTAAAAGTTCTAAATAAGCAAAAAAATGATGCATCTGTCAATAGCAGCTTGCTGATGTTTTCCATGCAGTGGTTTTCTACACTGAAAAATACAAAAGGTTAGGATATTAAGGTGTCACTACAGAAATATAGTAGGCACATCAACAGCAGCTTATTTATGATTTTCTGCCAGTAAAAGTACAAAAAAAAAAGCAAAAAAAAAGATACATATGTCAATAGCAGATTGACGTATGTATCATTCCATAGAATGACTTTTTCTAAATTGAACAACAAAGGGTAAGACTAGAGATGAGCAAATTTCATATTTTGAAATTCGTTCACGCTTCGTTTACTGGTAAAAGGTGAATTGCGTTATGGATTCCGTTACTACGGACCAAACCGAAATTCTATGACAGAAGTCCTCCCCTGCATAACGGAAACGGGACGGATCCGTTTTGCAGCCCATAGACTTCTATTATGACGGAATGAATAATGGAATGCCTCTAAAAGCATTCCGTTAAGCACTCCGTCATAGAATTGCGTAACGGAATCCATAATGCAATTCACCTTTTACCAGTAAACGAAGCGTGAACGAATTTCATAACATTTCTAAGATTTATAATTTTTTATTTTAGTATCTCTACAGACAGTGAAGTTTTTATAAGCAACCTGTAAAACATTCCTGTGGTAATCTGTCAGTCTAAGGCTGGGTCACACAGGCGTTGCGGGAAAATGTGCCGGTGCGTTGCGGGAACACCTGCGATTTTTCCGCGCGAGTGCAAAACATTGTAATGCGTTTTGCACTCGCGTGAGAAAAATCGCGCATGTTTGGTACCCAAACCCGAACTTCTTCACAGAAGTTCGGGCTTGGGATCGGTGTTGTGTAGATTGTATTATTTCCCCTTATAACATTGTTATAAGGGAAAATAATAGCATTCTGAATACAGAATGCATAATAAACTAGCGCTGGAGGGGTTAAAAAAAAGAAAAAATAATTTAACTCACCTTAGTCCACTTGATCGCGTAGCCCGGCATCTCCTTCTGTCTCCTTTGCTGAACAGGACCTGTGGTGACGTCACTCCAGTCATCACATGATCCATCACATGATCTTTTACCATGGTGATGGATTATGTGATGGATCATGTGATGACCGGAGTGACGTCACCAAAGGTCCTTTACCTGTAATTAATGCTCACCACAGGTCCTGTTCAGCAAAGGAGACAGAAGAGAAGCCGGGCCGCGATCAAGTGGACTAAGGTGAGTTAAATTATTATTATTATTTTTTTAACCCCTCCAGCGCTATTGTACTATGCATTCTATATTCAGAATGCTATTATTTTCCCTTATAACCATGTTATAAGGGAAAATAATAATGATCGGGTCTCCATCCCGATCGTCTCCTAGCAACCGTGCGTTAAAATCACACCGCATCCACACTTGTTTGCGGATGCTTGCGATTTTCACGCAACCCCATTCACTTCTATGGGGCCTGCGTTGCGTGAAAAACGCAGAATATAGAGCATGCTGCGATTTTCACGCAACGCACAAGTGATGTGTGAAAATCACCGCTCATGTGAACAGCCCCATAGAAATAAATGGGTCGGTATTCAGTGCGGGTGCAATACGTTCAACTCTCGCATCGCATCCGCGCGGAATACTCGCCCGTGTGAAAGGGGCCTTAGAGTTCATTAGACTCATGTTCCTAAAAGATGTAACATAATAAAAATCAGGTCTGTCAACAGCAGCCTGTGAGTGATTTCCAAGGTACTAAAGCAACTTGGCAGTAGCAGCTTACTGGTGGTTTCCACAGGTCAACTTTTTATGCTGTAAAGAACTGGATTAAGAAATAGGTGGAAGCATCATGAATGTGGTAAAGACCCAATACAATACTAAGAAATGCAGATCTGTCAACATCAGGTTATTAGTGGTTTCTGTGGAGTCATTTTCCAACATTGCAAAGATGTAAAGCAAGAAACAGGTGAAAATATCAAGATGCGGCACAAAAAGACTGGATATTTTTTTCCTGCATTAGCCGTTGTCACTTTACTGCCGTCATTTTATTTCTTTATATTGACTGGAGAATTCCTTTAAGTTTTTATCACATGAAGAGCTGAGGCTAGCTGTTCCCCTGGATCACCAACGATCAGTCAAAGCTAGTGCTGTCACAGCGCCATGTCTCAGATGTGGCAGTGTCTGGTACTGCACTGAGCCCGAACTATCCCCCATTCATTTTAATGGAGCTAAGCTGTACCAGCGCTAATAAGTTATTCCTGGAAATCCTATCTAGAGAGGGCACCTCACCAGCCTAGGGGTTGTTTCTGCTCTTTCAGCTTGGCCACATTGTCGTAAATTAGTCAGAACTGCTGCCTGAGCCAAATGTGGCACTGTTTTTGGAAGATTTTTTTATTTTATTTTAACTCGGGACAAGCCCTTTAACTGGGGGCGTAGCTATAGGGGGTGCAGAGGTAGCAGTTGCTACATCACCCAGGTGCCTGAGGGGGGCCCAAGACCTCTGTGCTGCATTATAGTATATAATATATATATATATCAGTATTATAGAAAATGCATGCGGGTCAAGTTACACCTCTGGCTGCAGGGAAGGGGTTAGGTCAAGAATTTGGCATTGGAAAGGAAAGGGGTTGCATCCCTGCTCCTGGCCACAAAGCACTGAGCACTAAGGGAAGGGGGCCCAAGCTAAACCCTTGCACCAGGGCCCATGAGCCTTTAGCTACGCCCCTGCCTTTAACATTGATAGTGTCTAGAATTGGTTAATAGCTCGGCGTTCATGATATTCAGCAACTGGTAACATTAAAACAGCGCCACCAAATGGTGGAAATGTGAAGGAAATATTTTCCAATCTTACATTTCTAGATGCAGGGCTATTATTTATTTGATGCACATTCCCTTTAAATCTGCATTCTGCTGTTTCGGGGGATGAGCTAACACTTGGTGCGCTCGTAGACGTGACCCCTAAACTGTCTGTTCTCCAGGTCCAGATTTAATAAAGCCTCTGTTTTTCGGATGTAAATATGGATGTTGTAATGTGTGTCTGCCGCCTGTCCGCGCATCGGTAATCAGCCCGTTCCATCAGATTTTCATGTGGCTGAGGGATTATTAAATTTGGTCTGATGAATAGAAATGACATTGTAACCACAGCATCATCTCGTCTCATCATCTCATGGCTGCGTTTATGGCGTGAGGCGGAGACTCGGCTCGTCTGCTTGTGTTCCCATTCCGCACCTAATGTTCCTCGTAACACATTCATTCTTCACCCTTAAAACGAGCAGCGCCGCGCGTCTTAAGTTCTCGGAAGAGATTACGCCATGTAATGCCATAGCTAAAGAAGGGCCAGCTGCAACCATGTCATTAGTCCTGGAGGGCCCATTGGTCCTCGGTGTTACATAAGAGGCATGCAAACAGTCACAGGGAATTATGGGTTAATGAGCCTGTTTACAACAGAAAAACAATATACACTCAAAGGACTAACGAGGGGTACATGATAAGAAGGACAGATCAATCAATGGCAGTTTGCTGATGGTTTCCAGGTGACCAGTCAGTCAACTGAGGATTACTGATCTTTTCCAATATTACCGGATCAGTCAACAGTAGCATGCTGATGGTTTCCAATATTTCATATCAGTCAACACCATCTTGATGCCAGATAAGTTAACAGCAGAATGCTGGTGGTTTCCAAGATCCTACATCTGTTAGCAGTAGCTTGTTGGTAATTACCAAGATACCAGATCAGTCAAGTGCAACAAGTTGGTGGTTTCCAGAACTGCAGGTTTTAATAATAGGGCAGGATGCAGTAAGCTCCCAAGCTCCCCTAGTGGTGGCTGCAGGCCTCTATGATAACACAGTATGCAGTAAGTTCCTGAGCTTCCCCTTATGGTGATTGCAGGCTTCAATAATAAGACGAGATGCAGTAAGCCCCTGAGCTCCCTCTAGTGGTGGTTGCAGGCCTCAATAACAAGACAGGATGTAGCAAGCTCCTGAGCTCCCCCCTAGTAGTGGCTGCAGGCCTCAATAATAAGACACAATGTAGCAAGCTCCTGAGCTCCCCCTAGTAGTGGCTGCAGGCCTCAGTAATAAGATAAGATGCAGTAAGCTCCCAAGCTCCCCCTAGTGGTGGCTGCAGGTCTCAATAATAAGACAGGATACAGTAACCTCCTGAGTTCCCCCTAGTAGTTGCTGCAGGCCTCAATAATAAGACACAATGCATCAAGCTCCTGAGCTCCCCCTAGTGGTGGCTGCAGGCCTCAATAATAACACAGTATGCAGTAAGCTCCTGAGCTCCCCCTAATGGTGGCTGCAGGCCTCAATAATAAGACAAGATGCAGTAAGCCCCTGAGCTCCCCCTAGTAGTGGCTGCTGGCCTTAATACTATGCATCTCATAGTCACATGTTACCAGTGATATCATAAATTTATCTTCTATAACATTGCCTGGAGATGCTATCGCATTGCTGTCTATGGGATTTAATTTTTGCATCTCTGAGGCATTTGATGAGAGTGAGTTTATAGTGGACTTACGTAAAGCATTGAGAAAATTACATTTGCACAGGATGCTTCAATCAAGGAATATGCTGCAGGATGAAGCAAGGAATACACTTGCCAATATAGGTCCCCTTGGGTTTTGTTAGGTGATAATATAACACAGTAGGATAAACAGACATTGATGGAGTTACCGTATTTTTTGCCTTATAAGACGCACTTTCACCCCCCAAAAGTGGAGGGAAAATCTCAATGCATCTTATAAAGTGAATATTAGTGTGCGCTTTCATTATGGAAGTGCTCACTAGTAAGCAGGTTGTGCAGGGAGCAGTAAGTGATGCCTTTCAAGCATAAGTGACCTCTATGCGTACAACGTCAGTTCATAGTGTGCAATACTAAGTCCTGTTCGCAGTCAGGACAGTGCAGCGCAGCACCAGAAGGCAGACCAGGGAGCAGTGAATACAGGCAGAGCTTGAGGGCTTCACTTACCGCTCCCTGTAACGTCTGCATACTAGTGAGCACTAATGAAAGCACTCACTAATATTGGCTTTATAATACACATTGCCATTCTCCACTCCCTGGTCTTCTCCGGGCCCACGCTTCACTGTGACCTTACTGCGTACAACGTCAGGATATAGTGCGCACACTGCGTCCTGATGCTGCATGCAGTCAGAACAGTGCAGCGCGATGCCAGCAGGAAGACCAGGGAGTGAAGAGTGCGGGGAGATCACTGGACCTGCAGAGTAGCGATAGAGCAGGAGAGGCAAGTTTATTTATTTTGGGTCTGAACTAACATCTGAAATGGGGGTCTGACATGTAGGGTCTAAAAGAGGGCTGATCTGAGGTCTCATATGAGGAATCTACCATGGAGGTCTAAAAGGGGTCTGATCTGAGGTTTGGTATGGGGAGTCTGACATGGGGTCTGCTGGGAGTGTCATCTGAGGTTTGATATGGGGGTCTGATCTGAGGATCTGATATGAGGGTCTGATCTGACGATCTGATATGGAGGTCTGATCTGAGGATCTGATATGGGTGTCTGATCTGAGGATCTGATATGGGGGTCTGATCTGAGGATCTGATATGGGGGACTGATCTGAGGATCTGATATGGGGGTCTGATCTGAGGATCTGATATTGGGGTCTGATCTGAGGATCTGATATTGGGGTCTGATCTGAGGATCTGATATGAGGGTCTGATCTGATGATCTGATATGGGTGTCTGATCTGAGGATCTGATATGGGGGTCTGATCTGAGGATCTGATATGGGGGACTGATCTGAGGATCTGATATGGGGGTCTGATCTGAGGATCTGATATTGGGGTCTGATCTGAGGATCTGATATTGGGGTCTGATCTGAGGATCTGATATGAGGGTCTGATCTGATGATCTGATATGGGTGTCTGATCTGAGGATCTGATATGGGGGTCTGATCTGAGGATCTGATATGAGGGTCTGATCTGACGATCTGATATGGAGGTCTGATCTGAGGATCTGATATGGGGGTCTGATCTGAGGATCTGATATGGGGGACTGATCTGAGGATCTGATATGGGGGTCTGATCTGAGGATCTGATATTGGGGTCTGATCTGAGGATCTGATATTGGGGTCTGATATGAGGATCTGATATGAGGGTCTGATCTGATGATCTGATATGAGGGTCTGATCTGAGCATCTGATATTGGGGTCTGATCTGAGGATCTGATATTGGGGTCTGATCTGAGGATCTGATATGGGTGTCTGATCTGAGGATCTGATATGAGGGTCTGATCTGAGGATCTGATATAAGGGTCTGATCCGAGCAGTGGCGTAGGGATCGCCATAGCAACCATAGCAGTGGCTATGGGGCCCTACGCCACTAGGGGGCCCGTCCGACAGCATTCAAATTTTTTTTTTTTTTTTTTTTTTATTAACACACACAGACACTACACACAGGCAGCCAGGAGGTGGCGTAACTACCGGGGAAGCAGCTGCTTCGGGGCCCGACAGTTTATTTTCAAGTTAGTTAAATATCGATGTCTTACTGTTCAGGGCCCCTTCACAGCAGCGGTCTTAATGTTCCCTCGCTAATGTGCTCTAATCTTACTGTATATACTAAAGTCTCCTGATGTGTCTGGGATTCGAACCCACAACCTCCAATGTATCAGTGTATCAGAGGCAAAGCATTAACCCTCACAGCCATAAAGAAGGCATTGCAACTGACTGAAAAAATTTGACACTTCTACTGTTATGGCTGGCTAAGTGTACATCTATACACATGACAGCTGCCCCAACACACCCAGCACAGCTATATCTCTATATGACAGCTATCCCAGCACACTCAGCTCTGCTATATCTCTATATATGAGCAGCTATGTGTATAGATGTACACTTAGCCAGCTATAACAGTAGAAGTCTCATAATTTTTCAGTCAGCAGCAAGGCAGCTGTTATGGTCTTGAGGGTAGGTGCTCTGCCTCTGATACAGAAGGTCGTGGGTTCGAATCCCAGCAGAAACCTTTTCTGAAATACAAGCAGTGACTCCATATATGGACATACAGGGAGGGACACAGGAAGAGGCTGCATCTCATCGCTGACATGGAGGTAAGTAGAAGTGTTTATTTTTATTTTTTTTAATACCCGACTGTTACTGCCATGGGGGGAGCGTGGGGGGGGGGGGGCACTTGATACTGGCACATGGGGGGAGGGGGGTTGGCACCTGACCTGATACTGGCACCTGGGGGGGGGGGGGGGGGGGGGTTTGGCACCTGATACTGGCACATGGGGGGGGGGGGGGAGAGAGAGGCACCTGATACTGTGGATGGCACTGTTCAGGGGAGGGGGATCTGTGTATGGCACTATTTAGGGGAGTGTGGATGGCACTGTGGATGGCACTATTTAGGGGAGAGGGATCTGTGGATGGCACTATTTAGGGGAGAGGGATCTGTGGATGGCACTATTTAGGGGAGAGGGATCTGTGGATGGCACTATTTAGGGGAGGGGGGATCTGTGGATGGCACTATTTAGGGGAGGGGGGATCTGTGGATGGCACTATTTAGGGGAGGGGGGATCTGTTGATGGCACTATTTAGGGGAGGGGGGATCTGTGGATGGCACTATTTAGGGGAGGGGGGATCTGTTGATGGCACTATTTAGGGGAGGGGGGATCTGTTGATGGCACTATTTAGGGGAGGGGGATCTGTGGATGGCACCATTTAGGGGAGAGGGATCTGTGGATGGCACTATTTAGGGGAGAGGGATCTGTGGATGGCACTATTTAGGGGAGAGGGATCTGTGGATGGCACTATTTAGGGGAGAGGGATCTGTGGATGGCACTATTTAGGGGAGAGGGATCTGTGGATGGCACTATTTAGGGGAGAGGGATCTGTGGATGGCACTATTTAGGGGAGAGGGATCTGTGGATGGCACTATTTAGGGGAGAGGGATCTGTGGATGGCACTATTTAGGGGAGAGGGATCTGTGTATGGCACTGTTTAGGGGAGGGGGATCTGTGGATGGCACTATTTAGGGGAGGGGGATCTGTGTATGGCACTGTTTAGGGGAGGGGGATCTGTGTATGGCACTGTTTAGGGGAGGGGGATCTGTGGATGGCACTATTTAGGGGAGGGGTGATCTGTTGATGGCACTATTTAGGGGAGGGGGATCTGTGTATGGCACTATTTAGGGGAGGGGGAACTGTGGATGGCACTATTTAGGGGAGGGGGGATCTGTGGATGGCACTATTTAGGGGAGGGGGATCTGTGGATGGCACTATTTAGGGGAGGGGGGATCTGTGGATGGCACTATTTAGGGGAGGGGGGATCTGTGGATGGCACTATTTAGGGGAGGGGGGATCTGTGTATGGCACTATTTAGGGGAGGGGGATCTGTTGATGGCACTATTTAGGGGAGGGGGATCTGTGGATGGCACTATTTAGGGGAGGGGGGATCTGTGGATGGCACTATTTAGGGGAGGGGGATCTGTGGATGGCACTATTTAGGGGAGGGGGGATCTGTGGATGGCACTATTTAGGGGAGGGGGGATCTGTGGATGGCACTATTTAGGGGAGGGGGGATCTGTGGATGGCACTATTTAGGGGAGGGGGGGATCTGTTGATGGCACTATTTAGGGGAGGGGGATCTGTGGATGGCACTATTTAGGGGAGGGGGATCTGTGGATGGCACAGAGGGGGGGGGGCCCATAATTTTTTTTTTCTATGGGGCCCATGCATTTCTAGCTACGCCCCTGGATCCGAGGATCTGATATGGGGGTCTGATCTGATGATCTGATATGGGGGTCTGATCTGAGCATCTGATATGGGAGTCTGATCTGAGGACTGATTAATTTTCCTCCTCTAAAACCTAGGTTTTATTGGGGACGGTTTATTAATGATGTGCTGGTAGTATGGTCAGGTAGTGAAGATCAATTCATCAAGTTCATTGATTATATTAAAGGGGTTGTCCTGTGAAAAATATTCTACCGTTTTCAAACCAGCATCTGGAGCTGAATACTTTTGTAATTTCATGTGATTAATGGGAACCTGTCACATTGAACATTGTGTTTCAGCTACAGGCAGCAGTGTAGTTGTGCCCTATGTGTCGTGCGACTTATTGTCGTTGTGTCGCCCAAGCCTAAAGCATGTTGCAGGAGGAGCTGAGCAGATTGTTATATAGTTTTATGGGAAAAGATTCAGTAAAACATATATTTTAGACATTTAAATTCCTGCTCATTCTGGGCTTTAAATTCCAGGAGGCGGTCCTATCAGTGATTGACATCCTTCCCACTATGACTGTGCATACAGAGAGAGCTGTCAATCACTGATAGGACCGCCTCCTGGACTCCTTAACACTGACCCCCCACAGTGCCCTGCTGCCTTAAAATGGGACCTCCACAGCAGCCCATCCCTTTAACTTTAACCTTCACAGCAGCCCACCCCTTTAACAGTGAGTTTCACAACACCTCACTCTATTGACATTGACCTCCTCAGGGGCCTGCCCCCTTAACAGTGACCTATACAGCACCCTGCCCCTTAACTCTGACCTCCAAAGATGACCGTCCCCTTATCTGTGACCTCCACAGCACTCATCTCTTTAACAGTAACTGCCACAGTACCCCATTCCCTTAACAGTGACCTCACAGTACCCTGCTGACTTAACAGTGACCTCCACAGCAGTTGCCCCTTTAATAGTGGCCCCTGCCCCTTTAACAGTAACCTCTACAGCACTCTCCCCTTTAACAGTGACCTCCACAGCGGCCTGACCCCTTAACAGTAACATCCACAGCGCCCGCCCCTTTAACAGTGACCTCCACAGCAGCTGCCCCTTTAATAGTGGCCCATGCCCCCTTAACAGTGACCTGCACAGCGCCCTTCCCCTTTAAGGCTAGGGCTACAGGACGACATGTGTCGCGCAAAATTTTGTCGTTCCAATATCGCACAACAGTTTTTATAATGATAGGCTATGGTGTCACACTGCGACATGCAACGTGCTCGACTGCAACACGACAGTCGCAAAAAATCCATCCAAGATGGATGCATGTAGCAGTGTAGTTGTGCCCTATGTGTCGTGCAGCCCTAGCCTAAAGCTGACCTACAGCAGTAAAGAAAAAGGGCTGGGCTGTTATGGAAACCTGGAGTAAAGCTGTGTGTATGTGGAGACTAAGGGCCTGTGAGCTTCTATTGGCTGATAAGGGACATGTGATTGTGTGTATGGCAGTTGGTATATGAAGAGAAAGACTTGCAGGCTTGTATTGGCTAATGCAGGTAATTTTTTGGGGAAATCTCAGGAACGGTGCGTCCTAGAGAGCCTGATGTACCTGTGTGCCAAATTTGGTGAGGATTGGTCCAGTGGCTTGGTCGTACATAAAGAACAGACAGACGGACGGACAGACAGAAACTAATTTTTATATATACTGTATACTAGCAGAAGGACCTGGCTTCACACAGGTATATTTCATGTATTTAATTTAATGTTTCCGTGTGTCGTAAAAAGATATCAACAGTGTACCCCTAACAGTGACCTCTACAGTACCCGCACCTTTAACAGTGACCTTCACATTGCCCGCCCCTTTAACAGTGACTTCCACAGTGCCCGCCCCTTTAACAGTGACCTCCCCTTTAACAGTGACCTTCATAGTGGCCGCCCCTTTAACAGTGAACTCCACAGTGCACGCCCCTTTAACAGTGACCTTCACAGTACCTGCCCCTTTAACAGTGACTTCCACAGTGCCAATCCCTTTAACAGTGACCTCCACAGTGCCCGCCCCTTTAACAGTGACCTCCACAGTACCTGCTCCTTTAACAGTGACCTCCACAGTGCCCGCCCCTTTAACATTGACCACCCCTTTAACAGTGACCTCCACAGTGCCCGCCCCTTTAACATTGACCACCCCATTAACAGTGACCTTCATAGTGCCCGCCTCTTTAACAGTGACCTCCACAGTGCCCGCCCCTTTAACAGTAAACTCAACAGCACCCGTCCGTTTAATAGTGGCCCTTGCCCCCCATGCATGTAGCAGTGTAGGTGTGCCGTCATACGTCATATGACTGAATATTAAAGGCCCTTCTGAAACCTGTGATCAGTTATTATGGCAACCTGGAGTAGGACCTGCGAGCTTCTATTGGCTGATAAAGGACATGTGACCGTGTGTATGGCAGTTGGGATATGAGTGAAAGACTTGCAGACTTCTATTGCCCGTCCCTTTAACAGTGACCTCCACATTGCCCGTCCCTTTAATAGTGACCGCCCCTTTAACAGTGACCTGTACAGTGCCCACACCTTGAACAGTGACTGCACCATTAAAAGTGACCTCCACAGTGCCCGTCCCTTTAACAGTGGTCTCCACAGTGCCCGCCCCTTTAATAGTGACCTCCACAGTGCCCGCCCCTTTAACATTGATGACCCCTTTAACAGTGACCTTCATAGTGGCTGCCCCTTTAACAGTGACCTTCACAGTGCCCGCCCCTTTAACAGTGACCTCCACAGTGCCTACCCCTTTAACAGTGACCTCCACAGTACCTGCCCCTGTAACTGTGACCTCCATAGTTGTTACCCCTTTAACATTAACCACCCCTTTAACAGTGACCTCCACAGTGCCCTCCCCTTTAACACTGACCACCCCTTTAACATTGACCTTTATAGTGGCCGCCTATTTAACAGTGAACTCCACAGTGCCCGTCTCTTTAACAGTGACCTTCACAGTGCCTGCCCCTTTAACAGTGACTTCCACAGTATCTGCCCCTTTAACAGTAACCTCCACAGTGACCGCCCCTTTAACAGTGACCTCCACAGTGCCCCCCCTTTAACATTGACCACCCCTTTAATAGTGACCTTCATAGTGGCCTCCCCTTTAACAGTGACCTTGACAGTGCCTGCCCCTTTAACAGTGACTTCCACAGTGCCCGCCCCTTCAACAATGACCTCCACAGTGCCCGCCCCTTTAACAGTGACCTCCACAGTACCTGCTCCTTTAACAGTGACCTCAACAGTGCCCGCCCCTTTAACATTGACCACCCCTTTAACAGTGACCTCCACAGTGCCCGCCCCTTTAACATTGACCACCCCATTAACAGTGACCTTCATAGTGGCCGCCTCTTTAACAGTGAACTCCACAATGCCCGCCTCTTTAACAGTGACCTTCACAGTGCCTGCCCCTTTAACAGTGACTTCCACAGTATCCGCCCCTTTAACAGTAACCTCCGCAGTGCCTGCCCCTCTAACAGTGACTTCCACAGTGCCCGCCCCTTTACAGTGAATTCCTCAGTATCCGCCCCTTTAACAGTAACCTCCGCAGTGGCTGCCCCTTTAACAGTGACCTTCATAGTGGCCTCCCCTTTAACAGTGACCTTGACAGTGCCTGCCCCTTTAACAGTGACTTCGACAGTGCCCGCCCCATTAACAATGACCTCCACAGTGCCCACCCCTTTAACAGTGACCTCCACAGTACCTGCCCCTTTAACAGTGACCTCCACAGTGCCTGCCCCTTTAACATTGACCACCCCTTTAACAGTGACCTTCATAGTGGCCGGCTCTTAGACAGTGACCTTCACAGTGCCCACCCCTTTAACAGTGACATCCACAGTGCCCGCCCCTTTAACAGTGACCTCCACAGTGCCCGCCCCTTTAACAGTGACCACTACAGTGCCCGCCCCTTTAACTTTGACCACCCATTTAACAGTGACCTTCATAGTGGCCGCCCCTTTAACAGTGACCTCTACAGTACCCGCCCCTTAAACAGTGACTTCCACAGTGACCTCCACAGTGCATGTCCCTTTATTAGTGACCTCCACAGTGCCCGCCCCTTTAACAGTGAACTCCACAGCACCTGCCCATTTAATAGTGGCCCCTGCCCCCCATGCATGTAGCAGTGTAGTTGTGCTGTCATACGTCATATGACTGAATATTTAAGGACCTGCTAAAAACTGTGATCAGTTGTTAGGACCTGTGAACTTCTATTGGCTAATGAGGGACATGTGACCGTGTAAATGGCTGTTCGGATTTAAGTGAAAGGCTTGCAGGTTTCTATTGGCTAATGCAGATAAGTTTTGGGGAATATCTCAGGAACGGTAAGTCCTAGAGAGCTGGGATCCGGTCTAGAACCTTCTCTGACACCTGATGTACCTGTGTGCCAAATTTGGTGAAGATCGATCAAGTTGTTTGGTCGCGCATAAAGAACGTCCAGATAGACGTCTAGACAGAAACTCATTTTTATATATATAAGAGAAAAGAGATATGTTTTACTGAATCTTTTCCCATAAAACTATATATCAATCTGCTCAGCTCCTCCTGCTCTATAACATGCTGTCTGCAGTTTACAGAGCATTTTCATTGTGACAGGTTCCCTTTAAAATTTCAACATAACTAGTATGTTATTCAATAAGATGTATCTGTATAGCGCCACCTGCTGTTTGTTCTTTTTTCTTATTTCTTTGTCCTGCTTACTGAGAAGGCCGCACATGCTCAGTTTCATCCTTCAACTGCCTCCTGAGCTGTGATAGGGAGAAAGGTGCAGCAGAATGGACACGCCCCCTTAGCTGCAGCAGAAAGGACACTCCCCCTGATCTGTCAGCTTGATAAAAATCTAGCAGAGCAATGAATGTGGAGATCTCTGGATCCATGTGAGGTACAGGGCTGGTTCTAGCTTTGTTAGAAATAGATCGGCATGTACTAGAACTGTGATGGCTAACCTCCAGAACTCCAGCTGTGGTAAAACTACGACTCCCAAGATGCACACTTGCTTGGCTGTTCTCAGAACTCCATGGAAATGAATGGAGCATGCTGGGAGTCGTAGTTTATTCACAGCTGGAGTGCTGGAGGTTAGCCATCACTGTACTAGATGATGCACGATTTCCATTTTTTTACATTAATCATGGGATAACCCCTGAATATGTAATTCAGTGCAAAATGTGGTGGTTCAAATATAGAGTTTCTTGACATCTACATAAAGGTGGAGGATGGAGAAATCATGACCATGGCTTGCAGGAAGCCCACGGGCCGAATGCTCTCTTCCAGTACAGTTGCTTTCATCAACTCATGTTAAAGAGGCTACACCATATAGTCAGTTTCTAAGGCTACGTAGGAGTAACAATGAATGGAGTGATTTTTTTGGAACTATCCATAGATCTCATCATGGAGAGATGCAGACTGAGAAGATATGGTGAATACACTATAAACTTTTTCTAGAGCCTCAAGACCGGCCGGAGGGGCCATCCTCGGTACTGGGGAACCACAAGAAGTAAGAAAATCGGTATGTTGTTTTCTCTCTTACATACAGTCTTATGGCAGATACTATTAGGAATGCCGTTAGAAAGAATTGGCCTCTCTACAAAACAGATTCTGAATTCCGAGAATGTACATTCCAATACTGAGTGCGTTGTTCAGGAGATGTCCCAACTAGTAAGGGGGAGATTTCAAAACAATCGTTCCACTGGGCTGCTTGAAATGGCACCTAGGGGCACCTAGATGTGCACAGATTGTGAATCCAACCCTGGAGGAGCTGGTTCATATGATGGAAGTGGTAGTTGCCCTGTTGATGTGCTGGGTCTTGGCGCACTTCCTCAGGCTGTTGCTCCCTGGGGATCGGTGCAGTGGAAATGTAGTATTAAAGAATGAGACCAGAATTAACATAGAACTTCAAATACATTCAATAGCAGTAGATTTTAGATGCAGGTTGGATAGCTGCACTCAGCACTCAGGTCCTACTGGCCTAGTAATGTTCTGGGCGATGGGTGTCTTAGCCGTAGTCCCTCGCCTCACAGCAGTGTCTTCAAATGCTGGATGTGGCTGTTCACTTTGCTGCCTGTCTTCTCAAGGGTGCACTTGAGGTTTAGGATAAATTTCTCTAGAGATTCTTTAGTAACAGCAGGAGCCCAGACATGTTCCTCCTCTCCTTCCAGTGTCTCAGCAGGAACTCCAACTCCTGGCAGGAAGCAGGACCAGTCCCCTCCTTTCAAGAGGGGAGAACAGCATGGTTAGCCCTGTTCCTGGTTAACCCTTGCCATCGATAACCTTACAGGTACTGACGGCCATAGCACACAATTACATAACATGAGTATATAAAGCAATCAAATACATAGCAATCTACACTGCTCAAAAAAATAAAGGGAACACTAAAATACCACATCCTAGATCTTAATGATTGAAATATTCCAGTTGAAAATCTTGATTCATTACATAGTGGAATGCGTCAAGGACAATAAAACATCAAAATGATCAATGTAAATCAAAATTAATATCCCATGGGGATCTGGTTTTTGATAATCAAAATGAAAAATCTAATTTCAGGCTAATCCAACTTCAGTGGAGATGCCTCAAGACAAGGAAATGAGGCTCAGTAGTGTGTGTGGCCTCCACGTGCCTGTATGACCTCCCTACAATGCCTGGGCATGCTCCTGATGAGGCGATGGATGTTCTCCTGAGGGATCTCCTCCCAGACTTGGACTAAAGCATCAGTCAACTCCTGGACAGTCTGTGGTGAAACGTGGCGTTGGTGGATAGAGCGAGACATGATGTCCCAGATGTGCTCGATTGGATACAGGTCTGGGGAACGGGCGGGCCAGTCCATAGCATCAATGCCTTCATCATGCAGGAACTGCTGACACACTCCAGCCACATGAGGTCTAGCATTGTCATGCATCATAAGGAACCCAGGGCCCACTGCACCTGCATATGGTCTCACAATGGGTCTGAGGATCTCATCCTGGTACCTAATGGCATAGTCAGGGTTCCTCTGGCTGTGCGGCCCTCCAAAGAACCTCCCCACATCATTACTGACCCACTGCCAACTGGTCATGCTGGAGGATGTTGCAGGCAGCAGAACGTTCTCCACGATGTCTCCAGACTCTGTCACGTCTGTCACATGTGCTCAGTGTGAACCTGCTCTCATCCGTGAAGAGCACAGGGCGCCAATGTTGAATCTGCCAATCTTGGTGTTCTCTGGCAAATGCCAATCGTCCTGCACGGTGTTGGGCTGTTTGAAAGACAAGACAAGAAGAGCAATTATTGGATGACTGTGCTGTATCTGCTGGTACAAAAAACCCAGCTTTTTTAATTACTTTGGGAAAAAGCTGAATTGCATGTTTTTCACATGCAGATCTTGCTCTTGGTTTTCCTAAAATGAATCACAAAAAATTCAGGTGTGTTAGAAACGTAGAAATTTGTGATGAGTTCCAAATAATTAAAACCGATTTGCTCATTTCTAGTAAGTATATTTATACTGTACATACCTTCCGGTGCTTCATGCATTCATTTCCCCCTATTTTTCATCCACTAAGGGGGTCATTTATTAAGATCAGCGTTTTAGACGCTGGGCTCAATAAGCCCCTGCACTGGTGGTGGATCCGCTGAAGTTATGTAGAGGCGCCGACCTCTAAATAACTTCTGCGCATCCACCGCCAGTCTAAATCTACGCCAGCTTCCGAGCTGTCTTACATTTAGACCATTTTGTACACCTAAAACAGGCGTAGAAAATGATGAATGAGACAGGCCTGCCCACCTGTACCCCGCCTAATTTTATAGACCTGGAGAGAGTGGGGAAAAGTCGCAGTCACATATTGCAGCGAAAATATACTTTGTGTCACAATCTGCACCAGAAATTCCCCTAATATAGGTGTATTACTGATCAGAAATGACCCCCTAAATCTTTGCCTCAAACTGTTCAATCAGTGCTTTTTTATAATAAGATTTTTTTTATTTACTGCTGTGCTTGTGTCCCCACATAATAATTCTCCAGTAAAGGAAAATTTAGTGTTTCCTATCAGGAGTCAAGCTCTTTACGGGTAACTACCCTTTAACAGGGCACAGCAAAGAAAATGTACTTGGCTGCCTGAGAGGCCTTGGTTGGGGTATGATTTTGATGAAAGGCACCAAGTACGGACGAGGAGTATTGTAAGTACTGTCAACAATGTCGTCAATGTTCCTCTGGGTTTCTGGGAAAAATATATATACGGTAGTATGGTTATGGATAGTAGGGATGGCGTAGGGTGTATACTGTATCATTGTATTATGTGTGTACTATATAGTATGGTTACTTGTATACTATATCATTGTATTATTTAGGCACTATATAGTATGGGAACTGGTTACTTGTATACTGTATTGTTGTATTATGTGTGTACTGTATAGTATGGTTACTTGTATACTGTATTGCTGTATTATTTAGGCACTATATAGAATGGTAACTGGTTATTTGTATACTGTACTGTATTATGTGTGTACTGTATAGTATGGTTATTAGTATACTATATCATTGTATTATTTGGTCACTATATACACTGCGTGCAGAATTATTAGGCAAATGAGTATTTTGACCACATCATCCTCTTTATGCATGTTGTCTTACTCCAAGCTGTATAGGCTCGAAAGCCTACTACCAATTAAGCATATTAGGTGATGTGCATCTCTGTAATGAGAAGGGGTGTGGTCTAATGACATCAACACCCTATATTAGGTGTGCATAATTATCAGGCAACTTCCTTTCCTTTGGCAAAATAGGTCAAAAGAAGGACTTGACAGGCTCAGAAAAGTCAAAAATAATGAGATATCTTGCAGAGGGATGCAGCACTCTTAAAATTGCAAAGCTTCTGAAGCGTGATCATCGAACAATCAAGCGTTTCATTCAAAATAGTCAACAGGGTCGCAAGAAGCGTGTGGAAAAATCAAGGTGCAAAATAACTGCCCATGAACTGAGAAAAGTCAAGCGTGCAGCTGCCAAGATGCCACTTGCCACCAGTTTGGCCATATTTCAGAGCTGCAACATCACTGGAGTGCCCAAAAGCACAAGGTGTGCAATACTCAGAGACATGGCCAAGGTAAGAAAGGCTGAAAGACGACCACCACTGAACAAGACACACAAGCTGAAACGTCAAGACTGGGCCAAGAAATATCTCAAGACTGATTTTTCTAAGGTTTTATGGACTGATGAAATGAGAGTGAGTCTTGATGGGCCAGATGGATGGGCCCGTGGCTGGATTGGTAAAGGGCAGAGAGCTCCAGTCCGACTCAGACGCCAGCAAGGTGGAGGTGGAGTACTGGTTTGGGCTGGTATCATCAAAGATGAGCTTGTAGGGCCTTTTCGGGTTGAGGATGGAGTCAAGCTCAACTCCCAGTCCTACTGCCAGTTTCTGGAAGACACCTTCTTCAAGCAGTGGTACAGGAAGAAGTCTGCATCCTTCAAGAAAAACATGATTTTCATGCAGGACAATGCTCCATCACACGCGTCCAAGTACTCCACAGCGTGGCTGGCAAGAAAGGGTATAAAAGAAGAAAATCTAATGACATGGCCTCCTTGTTCACCTGATCTGAACCCCATTGAGAACCTGTGGTCCATCATCAAATGTGAGATTTACAAGGAGGGAAAACAGTACACCTCTCTGAACAGTGTCTGGGAGGCTGTGGTTGCTGCTGCACGCAATGTTGATGGTGAACAGATCAAAACACTGACAGAATCCATGGATGGCAGGCTTTTGAGTGTCCTTGCAAAGAAAGGTGGCTATATTGGTCACTGATTTGTTTTTGTTTTGTTTTTGAATGTCAGAAATGTATATTTGTGAATGTTGAGATGTTATATTGGTTTCACTGGTAAAAATAAATAATTGAAATGGGTATATATTTGTTTTTTGTTAAGTTGCCTAATAATTATGCACAGTGATAGTCACCTGCACACACAGATATCCCCCTAAAATAGCTAAAACTAAAAACAAACTAAAAACTACTTCCAAAAATATTCAGCTTTGATATTAATGAGTTTTTTGGGTTCATTGAGAACATGGTTGTTGTTCAATAATAAAATTAATCCTCAAAAATACAACTTGCCTAATAATTCTGCACTCCCTGTAGTATGGGAACTGGTTACTTGTATACTGTATTGTTGTATTATTTAGGCACTATATAGAATGGTAACTGGTTACTTGTATACTGTACTGTACTATGTGTGTACTGTATAGTATGGTTATTAGTATACTATATCATTGTATTATTTGGTCACTATATAGTATGGGAACTGGTTACTTGTATACTGTATTGTTTTATTATGTGTGTACTGTATAGTATGGTTACTTGTATACTGTATTGTTGTATTATTTAGGCACTATATAGAATGGTAACTGGTTACTTGTATACTGTATTGTATTATGTGTGTACTGTATAGTATGGTTATTAGTATACTATATCATTGTATTATTTGGTCACTATATAGTATGGGAACTGGTTACTTGTATACTGTATTGTTGTATTATTTAGGCACTATATAGAATGGTAACTGGTTACTTGTATACTGTACTGTACTATGTGTGTACTGTATAGTATGGTTATTAGTATACTATATCATTGTATTATTTGGTCACTATATAGTATGGGAACTGGTTACTTGTATACTGTATTGTTTTATTATGTGTGTACTGTATAGTATGGTTACTTGTATACTGTATTGTTGTATTATTTAGGCACTATATAGAATGGTAACTGGTTACTTGTATACTGTACTGTACTATGTGTGTACTGTATAGTATGGTTATTAGTATACTATATCATTGTATTATTTGGTCACTATATAGTATGGGAACTGGTTACTTGTATACTGTATTGTTTTATTATGTGTGTACTGTATAGTATGGTTACTTGTATACTGTATTGTTGTATTATTTAGGCACTATATAGAATGGTAACTGGTTACTTGTACTGTATACTGTATTGTATTATGTGTGTACTGTATAGTATGGTTATTAGTATACTATATCATTGTATTATTTGGTCACTATATAGTATGGGAACTGGTTACTTGTATACTGTATTGTTGTATTATTTAGGCACTATATAGAATGGTGACTGGTTACTTGTATACTGTACTGTACTATGTGTGTACTGTATAGTATGGTTATTAGTATACTATATCATTGTATTATTTGGTCACTATATAGTATGGGAACTGGTTACTTGTATACTGTATTGTTTTATTATGTGTGTACTGTATAGTATGGTTACTTGTATACTGTATTGTTGTATTATTTAGGCACTATATAGAATGGTAACTGGTTACTTGTATACTGTATTGTATTATGTGTGTACTGTATAGTATGGTTATTAGTATACTATATCATTGTATTATTTGGTCACTATATAGTATGGGAACTGGTTACTTGTATACTGTATTGTTTTATTATGTGTGTACTGTATAGTATGGTTACTTGTATACTGTATTGTTGTATTATTTAGGCACTATATAGAATGGTAACTGGTTATTTGTATACTGTACTGTACTATGTGTGTACTGTATTGTTTTATTATGTGTGTACTGTATAGTAACCAGAGGCTAGCCCTGCCAGTGTATATCCCATATATTAGTGCAGATTGTGGGACAGAAGGGATCTGCAATGCAATAATCCAGACCTAACCTTCAAAATGTGACTATGAGTTGATGAGATAAAACAGTTCTGATATTCTCCAGACGTGGATGGTCACTTGGAAGGAGTCGCCTCGCTTCATTCCCTCTCCGCTGAGTAATCTTGGCTTGGATGTTTAAATCCTTCCCTGGATGGGTGAACGCTTCTGGAAAATTAACGCATTGCCAACTGAGCAGCTTGGACCTAAAGCCTACCCCATTTCCTGCCCGCCCACCCGTCCTTAATTAGGGCTCCGGGGACAATGCAGGTGGGACAAAGTGCAGATAAGGCAAGTGAGCAGAACCTGATCCAAGAATTCAGAGAAGAGCAGTGTCAGGAGCAGGAGACGATGCCCGCAGCCGCTGCCAAGCCATGTTGTTTTAATACATATTTTAACAAGACAGAATTACTGCACAGCAAGCGATTTATAATGCACCGCGAACAGCACAAATACACACAGGACAGACATATCCTGAGTGCAACGTGTGGCCTAGCGGTGACCCTGAGCTTCTGAACATGCTGGGCAATGGCTCAATATGCAATTCCCTCTTGGTAGAAATGACCAGGAATGAGAAAACAATGGGAACTGGTCTCTCTAGATCATTAGATGCTGTATTAATGGATATAAATTGGTTACAAATATAAATTATATAAAAATGAACCATTAATTAACAAAGACTCTGGTAAACAGGTAAGGCTGTGCGCCGCTGTTCCCCTGCTTCCCGCCGCGGTCCCGGGCGTCATGTTCAGCGGTGATCTGCGGCCGGTGCTTCCCATTCACTGGTGCAGAGACCGGGCTCTGTCTGTGTGGGTGCTGTTGTGCTAGGATTCGCTCCACAGTTTCCTTTCAGCCCTGGCCACAGCATGCTTGCTGCTTGTTTCCTGCAGCACTTCCTTAAGGGCTGGTGCATGTTACTTCCTGGGCTTAGGTCATGTGACCTCGCTGACCAATCCTAGCCCTCCAGCTCATATATAAGTGGCTCAGCCCCCTTTCCAGATGCCTCAGTGTCAAGGTCCTTGTGTCCTGCTAAGGTTCCTGTTTTCCGCTTGTGTTCCCGACTTGTATCTGTGTTCCTGGACTCTGCTACCTGTTCGATCCCTATCTGCTTGCCTTGACTCTCCTGTTGCCGACCCGGATTGCCTCACCTGTACCTGTGCCGCCTGCCCTGAACTTTTGCCTGTCTGACTACGGCTCTGCCTCATCCTTCGTTCCTGCACCTCTGGTACCTTTCCCTGTACCTCCTGGTCCGCCTGGACCAGCTGACTCGTGTGCCTATCCTCCTCAAGAGGTAGCGATCTGGTGTTCCCTTCGGGGAAGTCTAATTCCTTGATAAGGGGTAGTGTGGAGATCCAGGGGTTCACTTAGACAACGCTCTTAGAGGAGGTAGGACCCGTTGCACAGTGGGTTCACACCCGCTGGTTCGTGACAGGCAGCAATGGAGTAAGCAATAATTTTGCCATTGAGTACAACTTCCCGGAAAGGGGTCAATGGTGCTGTAAGTTCAGCAGAGAGTCTAGGTGTTGCATCCAAAATCTGGACTGTTAAACGAAGGTACCATACTGTATGTCCATCTGAATGTAAGAAAGTCCTCCCGACCTAGATTCAAATCTAGTCTTCAGCTTTTCTATGACTTTTCTACAGAGAGGAACCCAAAAAATCAATGCCTTATTCAAGATTAGACTTCATAAGGAGTTTAAGGGGTGGCAGTATTACCTTTGGATCTCAAGTTATCATGTCTCTTCTAATACATCCTAAAATCAGACTTGCTTTTGCAGCTGCTTCTTGACATTGAGTTCAATGGTACATGCATAAGGAAAAATCATCCAAACTCTTGGATTTTGGCAGAATTGGCTGATAATCTCTTTAATATTGGTGTTTGATATCAATTAAATGATGGCGGATGTCAGGGGCAAGAGGAGCTGGCCTCTGTGCACACAACTTTCTTTTAGAGGTACAGTGGGGAAAATAAGTATTTGATACACTGATGATTTTGCAAGTTTTCCTACCTAAGAAGAATGGAGAGATCTGTAATTTTATTGTAGGTACTGTACACTTCAACCGTGAGAGACAGAATCTAAATAAATAAAAAAACAGAAAAGCACATTGTATGATTTTTAAATAATGAATTAGCATTTTGTTGCATGAAATAAGTATTTGATGCAATAGAAAAACAGAACTTAACATTTGGTTCAGAAACCTTTGTTTGCATTTACAGAGGTCAGACGTTTCCTGCAGTTCTTCACCAGGTTTGCACACACTGCAGCTGGGTTTTTGGCCCACTCCTCCATGCAGATCTTCTGCAGATGTTTCAGGTTTCGGGGCTGTCGCTTGGCTACATTGAGTTTCAGATCCCTCCAAAGATTTTTGATTAGGTTCAGGTCTGGAGACTAGCTAGGCCACTCCAGGACCTTGAAATGCTTCTTACGGAGCCACTCCTTAGTTGCCCTGGCTGTGTGTTTTGGGTCATTGTCATGCGGGAGGACACAGCCATGACCCATCTTCAATGCTCTTACTGAGGGAAGGAGGTTGTTGGCCAAAATCTTGCGATACATGACTCCATCCATCCTCCCTTCAATACGGTGCAGTCGACTTGTCCCCTTTGGAGAAAAGCACCCTCAAAGTATGATATTTCCACCCCCATGCTTCACGGTTGGGACAGTGTTCTTGGGGTTCTACTCATCCCTTCTTCTTCCTCCAAACACAGCGAGTGCAGATGATACCAAAAAGTTCTATTTTGGTCTCATCTGACCACATGTCCTTCTCCCGTACCTCCTCTGGATCATCCAGATGGTCACTTGTGAACTTTAAATGGGCCTGAACATGTGCTGGCATTAACCCCCTGACTTTGTGTACCCTGCAGGATTTTAATCCATGACAGCGTAGTGTGTTAATAGCGGTCATCTTTGAGACTGTGGTCCCAGCTCTCTTTAGGTCATTGACCAGGTTCTCCCATGTAGTTTTGGGCTGATTCCTGAGCTTTCTCAGAATCATCCTTACTCCACGAGGCAAGATCTTGCATGGAGCTCCAGACCTAGGAAGATTGACAGTCATCTTGCGTTTCCTCCATTTTTTTTATAATTGTGCCAACAGTTGTTGCCTTCTCACCAAGCTGCTTGCCTATTGTCCTGTAGCCCATTCCAGCTTTGTGCAGGTCTACAATATTGTCCCTGGTGTCCTTAGACAGTTCTTTGGTCTTGGCCATGGTGGAGAGGTTGGAGTGTGATTGATGGACTGTGTGGACAGGTGACTTTTATACAGGTAACGAGTTCAAACAGGTGCAATTAATACAGGTAATGCGTGCAGAGTTAGGCCTCTTTCAGACGGGCGTTGCGGAAAAATGTGCGGGTGCGTTGCGGGAACATGTACGATTTTTTTGTAATGCGTTTTGCACTCGCGTGAGAAAAATCGGCATGTTTGGTACCCAAACCCGAACTTCTTCACAGAAGTTCTGGCTTGGGATCGGTGTTCTGTAGATTGTATTATTTTCCCTTATAACATGGTTATAAGGGAAAATAATAGCATTCTGAATACAGAATGCATAGTAAAATAGCGCTGGAGGGGTTAAAAAAAATTAAAAAATTATTTAACTCACCTTAATCCACTTGATCACGCAGCCGGCATCTCTTCTGACTTTTTTCTTTGCTGTGTGCAACAACAGGACCTGTGGTGACGTCACTCCGGTCATCACATGATCTTTTACCATGGTGATGGATCATGTGATGGACCATGTGATGACCGGAGTGACGTCACCACAGGTCCTGTTCATTCACACAGCTAAGATGAAGACAGAAGGAGATGCCGGCTCCGCGATCAAGTGGATTAAGGTGAGTTACATTTTTTTTTATTTTTTTTTAACCCCTCCAGCTCTATTTTACTATGCATTCTGTATTCAGAATGCTATTATTTTCCCTTATAACCATGTTATAAGGGGAAATAATAATGATCGGGTCTCCATCCCGATCGTCACCTAGCAACCGTGCGTGAAAATCGCACCGCATCCGCACTTGCTTGCGGATGCTTGCGATTTTCACGCAACCCCATTCATTTCTATGGGGCCTGCGTTGACGTGAAAAACGCAGAATATAGAGCATGCTACGATTTTCACGCAACGCACAAGTGATGCGTGAAAATCTCCGCTCATGTGAACAGCCGCATAGAAATTAATGGGTCGGGATTCCGTGCGGGTGCAATGCGTTCAACTCACGCATCGCATCCGCGAGGAATACTCGCCCGTGTGAAAGGGGCCTAAGAGAGAAAAACTAACAGGTCTGTGAGAGCAAGAACTCTTGCTGGTTGGTAGGAGATAAAATATTTATTTCATGCAATAAATTGCAAATTCATTATTTAAAAATCATACAATGTGAATTTCTGGATTTCTTTTTAGATTCTGTCTTTCACAGTTGAAGTGCACCTATGATAAAAATTACATACCTCTCCATTTTATGTATATGGGAAAACTTGCAAAATCGCCAGTGTATCAAAAACTTTTTTCCCCCATTGTATATAAAAATCAGACAATCAAATCTACATCAAAACCAGATTTCACCAGAATTTGTGCCATTTTCTGACTTTCTTAATAAATTAAATTACTTTGGAGACTGCATCCAAATGTCTTGTCGCTTTCATTATGGGAAAAGACTGTTTTTGGAATAAACATGTAAATGTGGGCACAATCTTCTTAAAAGTTTTGCAGTCCATGCATATACAAATATATATACAGTACAGACCAAAAGTTTGGACACACCTTCTCATTCAAAGAGTTTTCTATATTTTCATGACAATGAAGGCATCAAAACTATGAATTAACACATGTGGAATTATATACATAACAAACAAGTGTGAAACAACTGAAAATATGTCATATTCTAGGTTCTTCAAAGTAGCCACCTTTTACTTTGATTACTGCTTTGCACACTCTTGGCATTCTCTTGATGAGCTTCAAGAGGTAGTCCCCTGAAATGGTTTTCACTTCACAGGTGTGCCCTGTCAGGTTTAATAAGTGGGATTTCTTGCCTTATAAATGGGGTTGGGACCATCAGTTGCGTTGAGGAGAAGTCAGGTGGATACACAGCTGATAGTCCTACTGAATAGACTGTTAGAATTTGTATTATGGCAAGAAAAAAGCAGCTAAGTAAAGAAAAACTAGTGGCCATCATTACTTTAAGAAATGAAGGTCAGTCAGTCAGCCGAAAAATTGGTAAAACTTTGAAAGTAAGGGCTATTTGACCATGAAGGAGAGTGATGGGGTGCTGCGCCAGATGACCTGGCCTCCACAGTCACCAGACCTGAACTTAATCGAGATGGCTTGGGGTGAGCTGGACGGCAGAGTGAAGGCAAAAGGGCCAACAAGTGCTAAGCATCTCTGGGAACTCCTTCAAGACTGTTGGAAGATCATTTCAGGGGACTACCTCTTGAAGCTCATCAAGAGAATGCCAAGAGTGTGCAAAGAAGTAATCAAAGCAAAAGGTGGCTACTTTGAAGAACCTAGAATATGACATATTTTCAGTTGTTTCACACTTGTTTGTTATGTATATAATTCCACATGTGTTAATTCATAGTTTTGATGCCTTCATAGTCATGAAAATAAAGAAAACTCTTTGAATGAGAAGGTGTGTCCAAACTTTTGGTCTGTACTGTATGATATATATTATTTAGATGCATCATTTACATATTTTATCTGCTGGCTCCCAGAGATTCGACTCCACAATAAATCAGACTTTTGACCTTCCCTTTCTTTTACATCATGGGCTCAGAATGACCTTTCACAAAGTCCATAGTCCCTCCTCACAAGTCCGATCCAATGGTCTAAACCTCTAAGAAATGAACAAGGCGGATACAATAATGTAAAAAAAACTTTGCTGGAAACTTCTCATCATCTCCGGGCATGCACGAATATTTATGGCTTTCCACCATGAACCTTTAAGTGAAGAATTACAATAAGCAGCCTTCTAAATATTTTATTCCTGTTCGGCCGCAAAGACGTGGGTTTAATATTCAGCAAAGCAGGACGGGAGGCGAACAATGTTGACTTTATCTTGAAGCAATTTCACAAATTAGGGCAGTGAAAATAAATCAAATAATGGAGCCACTTACAGAATACAAGAGGTTTGTACGGACCCGGCATCAAGTTCTAATTAAAATGCGCAATCTTGCCACGCGACTCCATTTTTCAAAATATTGTACTTCTGAAGGGACAGATCCCTCTGAGATAGACCGCAAGCTCAATCCACACCTTCCTGCGGATACACAGCAGTGACATCTGACTACCCCTTGACAACACAATATTCTCACTAATACACATCTGTGCTGAAAATGCCACTTCTTTAGAGACTTAATGTAAGTAGCAATCATTGTTGTATCTCTAATGTAAACCAATGTACAACTTTGTAGAAAGGTTCTAGATAGACTGAAACAAAAAGATAATTACTATAATACTGCCTCCTATGTACAGGAATATAACTACTATAATACTACCCCCTATGTACAAGAATATAACTACTATAATACTGCTCCTATGTACAAGAAAATAACTACTATAATACTGCTCCTATGTACAAGAATATAACTACTATAATACTGCTCCTCTGTACAAGAATATAACTACTATAATACTGCCTCCTATGTACAAGAATATAACTACTATAATACTGCTCCTATGTACAAGAATATAACTACTATAATACTGATCCTATGTACAAGAATATAACTACTATAATACTGCCTCCTATGTACAAGAATATAACTACTATAATACTGCCTCTATGTACAAGAATATAACTACTATAATACTGCCTCCTATGTACATGAATATAACTACTATAATACTGCCTTCTGTGTACAAGAATATAACTACAATAATACTGCCCCTATGTACAAGAATATAACTACTATAATACTGCTCCTATGTACAAGAATATAAGTACTATAATACTGCTCCTATGTACAAGGATATAACTACTATAATACTGCTCATATGTACAAGAATATAACTACTATAATACTGCTCCTATGTACAAGAATATAACTGCTATAATACTGCCTCCTATGTACAAGAATATAACTACTATAATACTGCTCCTATGTACAAGAATATAACTACTATAATACTGCCCCCTATGTACAAGAATATAACTGCTATAATACTGCTCCTATGTACAAGAATGTAACTACTATAATACTGCTCCTATGTACAAGAATATAACTACTATAATACTGCTCCTATGTACAAGAATATATCTACTATAATACTGCTCCTATGTACAAGAATATAACTACTATAATACTGCTCCTCTGTACAAGAATATAACTACTATAATACTGCTCCTATGTACAGGAATATAACTACTATAATACTGCTCCTATGTACAGGAATATAACTACTATAATACTGCTCCTATGTACAAGAATATAACTACTATAATACTGCCCCTATGTACAAGAATATAACTACTATAATACTGCCTCCTATGTACATGAATATAACTACTATAATACTGCCTTCTGTGTACAAGAATATAACTACTATAATACTGCCCCTATGTACAAGAATATAACTACTATAATACTGTTCCTATGTACAAGAATATAAGTACTATAATACTGCTCCTATGTACAAGGATATAACTACTATAATACTGCTCCTATGTACAAGAATATAACTACTATAATACTGCTCCTATGTACAAGAATATAACTGTTATAATACTGCCTCCTATGTACAAGAATATAACTACTATAATACTGCTCCTATGTACAAGAATATAAATACTATAATACTGCTCCTATGTACAAGAATATAACTACTATAATACTGCCCCCTATGTACAAGAATATAACTGCTATAATACTGCTCCTATGTACAAGAATGTAACTACTATAATACTGCTCCTATGTACAAGAATATAACTACTATAATACTGCTCCTATGTACAAGAATATATCTACTATAATACTGCTCCTATGTACAAGAATATAACTACTATAATACTGCTCCTCTGTACAAGAATATAACTACTATAATACTGCTCCTATGTACAGGAATATAACTACTATAATACTGCTCCTATGTACAGGAATATAAGAACTATAATACTGCTCCTATGTACAAGAATATAACTACTATAATACTGCTCCTATGTACAAGGATATAACTACTATAATACTGCTCCTATGTACAAGAATATAACTACTATAATACTGCTCCTATGTACAAGAATATAACTGTTATAATACTGCCTCCTATGTACAAGAATATAACTACTATAATACTGCTCCTATGTACAAGAATATAAATACTATAATACTGCTCCTATGTACAAGAATATAACTACTATAATACTGCCCCCTATGTACAAGAATATAACTGCTATAATACTGCTCCTATGTACAAGAATGTAACTACTATAATACTGCTCCTATGTACAAGAATATAACTACTATAATACTGCTCCTATGTACAAGAATATATCTACTATAATACTGCTCCTATGTACAAGAATATAACTACTATAATACTGCTCCTCTGTACAAGAATATAACTACTATAATACTGCTCCTATGTACAGGAATATAACTACTATAATACTGCTCCTATGTACAGGAATATAAGAACTATAATACTGCTCCTATGTACAAGAATATAACTACTATAATACTGCTCCTATGTACAGGAATATAACTACTATAATACTGCTCCTATGTACAGGAATATAACTACTATAATACTGCTCCTATGTACAAGAATATAACTACTATAATACTGCTCCTATGTACAAGAATATAACTACTATAATACTGCTCCTCTGTACAATAATATAACTACTATAATACTGCTCCTATGTACAAGAATATAACTACTATAATACTGCTCCTCTGTACAAGAATATAACTACTATAATACTGCTCCTATGTACAAGAATATAACTACTATAATACTGCCTCCTATGTACAAGAATATAACTACTATAATACTGCTCCTATGTACAAGAATATAACTACTATAATACTGCTCGTATGTACAAGAATATAACTACTATAATACTGCCTCCTATGTACAAGAATATTACTACTATAATACTGCTCCTATGTTCAAGAATTTAACTACTATAATACTGCTCCTATGTACAAGAATATTACTACTATAATACTGCTCCTATGTACTAGAATATAACTACTATAATACTGCCTCCTATGTACAAGAATATAACTACTATAATACTGCCCCCTATGTACAAGAATATAACTACTATAATACTGCTCCTATGTACAAGAATATAACTACTATAATACTGCCTCCTATGTACAAGAATATTACTAATATAATACTGCTCCTATGTACAAGAATATAACTACTATAATACTGCCTCCTATGTACAAGAATATAACTACTATAATTCTGCTCCTATGTACAAGAATATAACTACTATAATACTGCTCCTATGTACAAGAATATAACTACTATAATACTGCCTCCTATGTACAAGAATATAACTACTATAATACTGCCTCCTATGTACAAGAATATTACTACTGTAATACTGCTCCTATGTGCAAGAATATAACTACTATAATACTGCTCCTATGTACAAGAATATAACTACTATAATACTGCCTCCTATGTACAAGAATATAACTACTATAATACTGCTCCTATGTACAAGAATATAACTACTATAATACTGCCTCCTATGTACAAGAATATAACTACTATAATACTGCCTCCTATGTACAAGAATATAACTACTATAATACTGCTCCTATGTACAAGAATATAACTACTATAATACTGCTCCTATGTACAAAAATATAACTACTATAATACTGCTCCTATGTACAAGAATATAACTACTATAATACTCCTCCTATGTACAAGAATATAAATACTATAATACTGCCTCCTATGTACAAGAATATAACTACTATAATACTGCTCCTATGTACAAGAATATAACTACTATAATACTGCTCCTATGTACAAGAATATAACTACTATAATACTGCTCCTATGTACAAGAATATAAATACTATAATACTGACCCCTATGTACAAGAATATAACTACTATAATACTGCTCCTCTTTACAAGAATATAACTACTATAATACTGCTCCTATGTACAAGAATATAACTACTATAATACTGCTCATATGTACAAGAATATAACTACTATAATACTGCTCCTATGTACAAGAATATAACTACTATAATACTGCCTCCTATGTACAAGAATATAACTACTATAATACTGCTCCTATGTACAAGAATATAACTACTATAATACTGCTCCTATGTACAAGAATATAACTACTATAATACTGCTCCTATGTACAAGAATATAACTACTATAATACTGCTCCTATGTACAAGAATATATCTACTATAATACTGCTCCTATGTACAAGAATATAACTACTATAATACTGCTCTTATGTACAAGAATATATCTACTATAATACTGCTCCTATGTACAAGAATATAACTACTATAATACTGCCTCCTATGTACAAGAATATAACTACTATAATACTGCTCCTATGTATAAGAATATAACTACTATAATACTGCCTCCTATGTACAGGAATATAACTACTATAATACTGCCCCTATATACAAGAATATAACTACTATAATACTGCTCCTATGTACAAGAATATAACTACTATAATACTGCCTCCTATGTACAAGAATATAACTACTATAATACTGCTCCTATGTACAAGAATATAACTACTATAATACTGTTCCTATGTACAATAATATAACTACTATAATACTGCTCCTATGTACAAGAATATAACTACTATAATACTGCTCCTATGTACAAGAATATAACTACTATAATACTGCTCTTATGTACAAGAATATAACTACTATAATACTGCTCCTATGTACAAGAATATATCTACTATAATACTGCTCCTATGTACAAGAATATAACTACTATAATACCGCCTCCTATGTACAAGAATATAACTACTATAATACTGCTCCTATGTACAGGAATATAACTACTATAATACTGCTCCTATGTACAAGAATATAACTACTATAATACTGCTCTTATGTACAAGAATATATCTACTATAATACTGCTCCTATGTACAAGAATATAACTACTATAATACTGCTCCTATATACAAGAATATAACTACTATAATACTGCCTCCTATGTACAAGAATATAACTACTATAATACTGCTCCTCTGTACAAGAATATAACTACTATAATACTGCTCCTATGTACAAGAATATAACTACTATAATACTGCCTCCTATGTACAAGAATATAACTACTATAATACTGCTCCTATGTACAAGAATATAACTACTATAATACTGCTCTTATGTACAAGAATATAACTACTATAATACTGCCTCCTATGTACAAGAATATTACTACTATAATACTGCTCCTATGTTCAAGAATATAACTACTATAATACTGCTCCTATGTACAAGAATATATCTACTATAGGGGGGCGGAGCCGAGCCACGCTGCTGAATGGCCGCACGAGCTTGAGCTCCTCCAGCATTCCGGCTCATTTGCCTTATAAAAGCTCATAATTTGCTTGATTATGGGGAAACCTGGCAGAGAAAAGAACAGAGGAAGCTCAGAGTCCACCCCACTGCGCTCCAAACAGCCAGAGATGGAGAAGTTTCTCCGGAAAACGTCGAGGTTCACGGCGCAGAAAGGCCCCAATATGGCGACGTCTGCTGCACAGGACTCTGACGCCGGGGAATTGTCAGACGCAGGCAGCGGCTCCGATGTCTCGGACAAGAGACCCAGAGACCCACCTCTCTCAGAGCGAACCCTGCGCCGGGTCCTTGAATCGGCCCTCTCGCCCTTAAAACAAGACCTGTCTGATATCACGGACGACATGAAGCATCTGGGGCAGAGAGTGGTGGCGTTAGAAGCCACTCAGGAGGCCATCATGACGTATGAGAGTAAAGCGTCGGAGGTGCTGGCGTCTCATAAGGCCTTGCTAAACGATGCCTTCCTGAAATTGGAAGACCAAGAAAACCGCAGCCGCCGGCGCAATATCCGCATCCGCGGCCTACCTGAGTCGTTTGCAGCGGAGGCCTTACCGACTGTAGCACGTGAATTGTTTTCTAAGCTGCTGGATCCTGACAGAGCGGCGGGAATCGTGGTGGAGCGCATACACAGGGCGCTGCGCCCTAGGCCTAAACCGCAAGAACCACCGCGTGATGTAATCTGTGGCTTATTGAGCTACGTTGATACCGCAGCCATCCTTAAAAGCCAAAGAGAAATGGAGGTACTGGAGTACGAAAATACCCCGATTCAGATGTTCCAAGACATCGCCCCATCCACCCTGGCCAAGCGGCGCCTTCTCAGGCCTCTCCTGGATATCCTGAGGAAAACCTCGACCCCATTCCGCTGGTTATACCCCTTTGGGTTGGCGATTTCCAGGAATGGTAAGCTACTCACCGTACGCTCTCCTGCTGACCTTGATTCTGTTTGGCGGTCCCTGGATGTTCCTCCGATGGAGATCCCCTCATGGTTACCAGCTGACCAAGATGGCGCTCTTCCCGCACCACCTCGTGTGACCGCATGGCAGACGGCGTCCGCAGGCAAACCGGATCGTTTGCGACGCGGTAGGATGGATAGAGATCCCACCTGATTAGAGTTGCTTGTAAGCATACCTTGCTGATATTTTTACCTCCCCAGAATAGGAGATGACTGTTATTCACCTCTGTTACACAGGTTACTAAAGGCGGACTTAACCTCTCTACACTTTAAAGGTTTTCTGCATTCTTAGAGTTTTTATTTTTATGGCCTATCTCTTAGTTGGGCTTAATGTTATGTTTTAACGGTTCTGTACCGTATTATTGCTGCTACGGGACGCTACCTCTAGGATAACGCATTCTGCTCCTCATTGCAGGGTGATGTCCGGGCGGTTTAAGATGCTGGACACATTTTTTGTTTTGGTCTCTTTTGTTCAGACCACAGGTGCTCTACTTGCCCCCTCGCCAGTCCAACCCTGTCTTGGCTGGTGATAGGTAGAGTACTAACCTTTCTCAGACGGGTGTCATGTCTGAATTACTCACTGGTCAACTTGACATGTTTAATGTTCCCTTGTTCATTTTGTGTTCTTTTGTACTTCCCTTACCTTCCTTCCCTTCTCCTGCTCATATCATCTGTGTGCTCTTTCATACTTCCATGGTTGTATTATGCATTTACTCACCTGAATGTATTCAGAAATGTCTTCTATAGTGGTCGCCTCACTAAACGCGCACGGGCTGAACGAGCCATGTAAAAGGTCTCAAACTCTATCTCTCCTTCTGAAAGATAAGGTCTCTGTGGCCTTTTTGCAAGAGACCCATTTCAGAACGGGCAAGATTCCTAAGCTTCCCCCTAAGAAATTTGTCCAGTGGTTTCACAGTACTCATGATTCCGCCAGTAGAGGGGTTAGTATAGCTATTCATAAATGTCTCCCCTTTAAACACTCGGCTATCTCAGCAGACCCAGAGGGCAGATACATTTTTGTAAAGGGTTTATTGGGCGAATCTCCAGTGACCTTTGCCAACGTGTACGCTCCCAATAAAGGCCAAGTACCATGGCTCGTTCAGACCCTTGCTGCGTTATCCTCCTTCTCAGAGGGCTTATTAGTACTGGGGGGCGACTTCAATGTGGCTCTGGAGCCAGCGGTGGACACCTCGGCGGGCAGACCTTCTGTATCTTATAGGCTCCTGAAAAGATTGAAAATTTCCCTGAAAAAACTTAAAGTATTGGATGTTTGGCGGGCCCTAAACCCCAATGGCCGAGATTATACCTTTTACTCACATGCCAAACTATCTTTCCACAGATTGGATTACATTTTCCTGTCTAGTTCATATGTACGTAATGTCTCTGGAGCCCGGATAGGTAATATAACATTATCCGACCATGCCCCTGTCATTGTAAATTTTTCCCTGTCTAGCCCGCAGAGAAAGGAGCGCTTATGGCGTCTCAACGATACCCTGATTCTAGACCCTAGATATGCAGACAAGCTTAAGGCCTCAATATCTGAATTTTTCACACTTAATGACACCCCAGATTCACCTCCTTCTCCTTCTATACTATGGGAATCCCATAAGGTGGTCCTAAGGGGGGAACTCATAGCTTTGGGAGCCTTTGTGAAAAAACAAAGGACACTAGCCCTGGACGCCTTATTGGCGACCATATCTCGTCTAGAATCTTCCCACAAGGAATCTCGGGCTATAAGCACCCTAGCAGAACTAACTGAAGCCAGAACAAAACTAAAAAATTTATTGAATGTCACCTCAGCAAAGTTGGTCCTCCGTTCCCGATTCAAGGCCTATGCACATGGGGATAGAGGAAACAGACTGATGTCGGCAATTGCCAAGAAGCAGTTCTCTGACTCCTTTGTTTCCTCTATTAAAGACTCCAAGGGCAAAATACATAAGTCCACCCCAGATGTCGCTAAGGCGTTTTGTACCTTCTATGAGGCCTTATATAATTTGCCCTCCCCTAATGGGACTACCCCTGGAGATTTATCTGAGGCCACTGATAAATTCTTGCAGTCTCTAGACCTTCCCTCTGTATCCCCATCAAAAACTTCCCTCCTGACTAAACCTATTTCCGATTCAGAGGTTCGCAAGGTCCTTATGTCTATCCCATCGGGTAAAAGCCCGGGCCCTGATGGATTTTCCATTGCATACTATAAAGCCTTTCAGGATGTGTTAATCCCACGTTTCAGGAACTTGTGCAACTACCTTCTGACAGGGGGTTCTCTCGCTCCTCATTCCTTAATGGCGCACATTACTGTCCTCCATAAGGAAAACAAGGATCCAACATGCTGCAGTAACTATAGGCCAATATCTTTACTTAATAATGATGTGAAGTGGTGGGCGAAAATTCTGGCTACCAGGCTTCAGGATGTTCTCCCTGACATTGTGCATGAAGAACAAGTAGGTTTTGTCCATGGCAGACAGGGGTCGGGAAATACGGTGCGGCTTCTACATCTAGTGAATTGGGCTAAGAGATCCTCTAAGCCTTTAGTCCTGGTGAGTACGGATGCGGAAAAAGCCTTCGACAGGGTCAGCTGGCTCTTTATGTCGCGGACCATGTCGAAGTTTGGCCTCCCGGACCAGTTTATCAGTGCTGTCAACACCCTTTATTCGGCCCCCTCTGCCATGGTCAAAGTCAATGGAGCATTATCCCCACCATTTCGCATCGCCAACGGGACAAGACAGGGGTGCCCCCTCTCCCCGGCACTATTTGTACTGGTCATGGAAACCCTTCTGTGTAAAATTAGATCAGACCCTGTTATTAGAGGCCTCCAGATTGGCCCACAAACCCATGTTACTGCAGCATTCGCGGATGACCTTTTAGTCATGACCTCCAACCCTGCGGAAGCCTTGCCCAAGTTGCTGAATACTTTTGAGGACTTCGGATTTGTATCCAACTTCAAAATAAATTATGGGAAATCCATGGCACTTAATATTTCTTGCCCCCAATCTGTAGTCAACAGCCTAAAACGTTCCACTCCATTTACCTGGGCCTCCAGAGACATTACGTTTTTAGGAACACATGTTTCGGCCAATATTCTAGACCTAGCCTCCCTTAACTATGCTCCACTCCTACAAGAGGTTCGCACTCACTTACTGAATCTGAAACTCCCTTTTGTTTCATGGATAGGGAGGAAAAACTATCTGAAAACTTTCATTCTCCCCAAATTTCTTTATTTGCTACAAGCCATCCCTATATGGCTGCCAAACTCATACTTTTCAGAGGTCCGCCGAGTGTTCACGCGCTTTCTCTGGAATGGCAAATCGCCACGCATTGCATATTCTGTTCTCACAAGAGATAAGAAATTTGGAGGCTTTGGGATGCCTGATGTAAAGTCATATTACACTGCTGTTCAGTTATGCAGATGTGTATCTACCCTGACATGTAAATCTAACTCCCTTTGCTCACGGCTCGAATCTGTACTACTCACCAACCAGGATCAGCTCACTCTATGGAGTGTTAGGCCCTTTTCAGCTAATCATTACGCCTCATCCCCAGTTTGGAAGGGAATGCTAGTAGAATGGTCTAAAATGGTCAAATCCCAGCAGTTTAGCTTTCCTAACCCCTGTATGCCTCTTAAACTGTTACAGAGCTATATTCATCCTTCTGTGTCAAGCCCCTCTGGGATTTGGTCTAGGCTCGCTGGCTTGTTCCTGCGGGATGTCCTTCTCCCAGATGGTAGTTTGCAGTGGGATTTAATATTGAATCGCCCCGAAATCAAGACAGCTCCCTTTTTCCACTTGGCAGATTTTAAGAGAGATACCAAATTATGCGTTGGAACCTTTGCTAATAGCAGCTCCCCCTCTTGGCTTGAGAAGAAAGTCCTGGCTCCTAAGCCTCCTCTTAGGCCATTATCCCAGATGTATAAAGAAATGCTTTCCTTCTTACCACCAGAACTTGGGTATTTGACTTCATGGGAGCGAGAGCTTTCTATGACCCTGACGGAACCAGAGAGAGCCTTTGTTTTGGCTCATTCTCATGGCTTTGGTCGTTGTGTGAGAGTTCAGGAGAATTCTTTTAAGCTACTAAGTAGATGGTACAAAACTCCTGAATTCTTGCACAAACTTAACCCTGAGGTACCCGAGGTGTGCTGGAGATGTGGCATAGAAACCGGTTCATTATCACATATCTGGTGGCTCTGCCATAAGATTCAACCGTTTTGGAAATTGGTAGAATCAATGATTAATAGTGTTTGCAAAACCAAAGTCGTACTAGATGCTAAACTTATCTTACTGTGGTGCCCTAATAGCACGATAACCCCGGCCAAAAATAATCTCCCTACAATGCTGATTACAGCAGCTAGACTACTAGTCCCCTTTTTGTGGAAAACCGATTCCCCTCCAAATCTAGATATGTGGACGGACAAAGTAGATCAAATCTACCGCTTTGAGGAACTGGCACATTGGGAAACAAACTCTCGCCATTGTTTCCTAAAGCTATGGTCCCCGTGGAAATCACATAGGAATTTCACATGATAGAGCAGGATCCCCTCACTTCTCCTTCCCTTTTTCCTTCCTTCTTTTCGTTTCTTTTGATGTATGTTTTTGATGAAGATGATAATAGCTGGTATTGCTTACACATGACTTGTATGCTGGATAACTATTGTGACTCTTAATGTTATGAAACAGTTGTCTTGTGTAGGCGTGTGGCCTTGTTTTCTTACCTCAATAAAAAGAAATATGGTTAAGAATATATCTACTATAATACTGCTCCTATGTACAAGAATATGACTACTATAATACTGCTCTTATGTAGAAGAATATATCTACTATAATACTGCTCCTATGTACAAGAATATAACTACTATAATACTGCTCCTATGTACAAGAATATAACTACTATAATACTGCTCCTATGTACAAGAATATAACTATTATAATACTGCTCCTATGTACAAGAATATAACTACGATAATACTGCTCCTATGTACAAGAATATAACTACTATAATACTGCTCCTATGTACAAGAATATAACTACTATAATACTGCTACTATGTACAAGAATATAACTACTATAATACTGCCTCCTATGTACAAGAATATAACTACTGTAATACTGGTCCTATGTACAAGAATATAACTACTATAATACTGCCTCCTATGTACAAGAATATAACTGCTATAATACTGCCTCCTATGTACAAGAATATAACTACTATAATACTGCTCCTATGTACAAGAATATAACTACTATAATACTGCTTCTATGTACAAGAATATAACTACTATAATACTGCCTCCTATGTACAAGAATATAACTACTATAATACTGCGTCCTATGTACAAGAATATAACTACTATAATACTGCTCCTATGTACAAGAATATAACTACTATAATACTGCCTCCTATTTACAAGAATATAACTACTATAATACTGCTCCTATGTACAAGAATATAACTACTATAATACTGCCTCCTATGTACAAGAATATAACTACTATAATACTGCTCCTATGTACAAGAATATAACTACTATAATACTGCTCCTATGTACAAGAATATAACTACTATAATACTGCTCCTATGTACAAGAATATAACTACTATAATACTGCTCCTATGTACAAGAAAATAACTACTATAATACTGCCCCTATGTACAAGAATCTAACTACTATAATACTGCCTCCTATGTACAAGAATATAACTACTATAATACTGCTCCTATGTACAAGAATATAACTACTATAATACTGCTCCTACATACAAGAATATAACTACTATAATACTGCTCCTACGTACAAGAATATAACTACTATAATACTGCTCCTATGTACAAGAATATAACTACTATAATACTGCCTCCTATGTACAAGAATATAACTACTATAATATTGCCTCTATGTACAAGAATATAACTACTATAATACTGCTCCAATATACAAGAATATAACTACTATAATACTGCTCCTATGTACAAGAATATAACTACTATAATACTGCTCCAATATACAAGAATATAACTACTATAATACTGCCTCCTAGCAGTGAGGACGTGTTTTGGTGGTTCTCCTCATGTCTGGAGCTAGCCTAGGGAAGGGCCTCCCTGGGCGGGGAACTTCCCCAAGCAAGGCCCAGGCTTCCAGGCCTCCACTGGGAGGTAACTCCCAGGCTCTTTCCAGTATGGATACAAGTCCAAAAGTGAATTCTGTGACAAGGAATGACCAGAATGGAAGAAACACCAGTGCATTAAGTGCAAGTAAGAAAGATGGAGCAACAGTTGTGGTTCCAGAAAGAAAGAAGGATTCAGCAGCAGTGAGTACAACCAAGAATGGTGCAGAGAAGCAGTCCTCCAGCCCAGGCATGCAGCATCCAGTACAGCATAGTGACTCTCAAAAGGTATCCTCTGTGAAAAGTGGAAATCCAAACCTGCAGGGTGCACAGGAGGTGAGACAGGGCGCAGCACATGCATCAGGTGTGCAGCTCACCCCTCCAGCACACAGGCAGCGGAGGACATCTCTGGAGAGGCTGACATTACAGCAGAACCTGCAGCAGGATGAGGTGGTGACCATGGCACACTTAGGCCGCACCAGGTCTCAGTCTGGAGGTGGCAGCAGCAAAAATGCTGAAAGATCTGTGGATGTGGCACAAGAGATACCTTCAGAGAAATCTGATGGAGGCTTCAGGTCTGCTGAGTTCAAACAGCCTGAGAAGCTGCCTAAGACTGGATCCCAAACAAGAGAGACCCGTGCACCTGAGCTGCAGCTAGCAGAGGAGATCCTTCCCTGGTGAGGAACATGGAGGAGCTGAAGGGACACAAACAAATGCTGCAAATGGAGATTGACTGCGTATACAAGTTAAAGACTGCAAACCCAAACTGTGCAGCTGTGTATGACCGTAAGCTACACTCACTCAGCTTGGAACTTGGTGACCTGGTAAAGCAGATGGACACTGTCTTGGTCAGGATGGGACCACTTGCCGAGTCCTATAGAAACCAGGGGCGTTTTGCCAGCCAAGGCCTGAACCTTGAATCTGGATTTTCTGATGTGGAACTGGATTCCAGTGTTACCCCTGAGGAGGCCCAGCGAGCGACAAGACCTGTGCTACATGCCGCAAAGTTCTCTTTTCATAAAGGAGAGATTTATAAACAGGACAGTGTGCAACAGCGGCCACAAGGATCTGAAGCTGTCCCTGAGGAGAGACATGGACCTCAGACACCGGCACTACAAGTCCCAGGTGGCACAGTGCAGCAGGACAATGGACATGCATCCGTACATCCAGGTGATGGGGTGGCAGAGCAGATCTCTACTGCTGGGGCAGAGACTGGGGGTGATGGTGGATATGTCCATGAGGGGTCAGTGTTTGGGGGGAATGTACAATCTGTATGGGAGATATCTGAGGATGGCATAGAGGTGGACAGGCTGGAGGAATCTCCACAGAGTAATGAGGGCGATTTTCCACCTTTACCCTCGAGCACAGAAGGTGTGAGTGGCCCCCTAGTGCAGACACCCCCCCAATAAGTCAGGGCTCTGAACCCCGCCAGGTCCCCCCCAGTAATGCCTGGAGCCGTGGTGCTCCATCTTTTTCCTCCAGTGCTCACTATACAGGTCAGGCCTTTAAAAGGAGAAATGTAGTGAGATTTAAACATCGAGGCGCCAAAGAAGACCTCCCAGATCGGAGGCTTGTGGTCCGAGAGCTCCTGTGTCGCCAGATGGGGTTTGTGCCAGCGGACATCTTGGCAGTCATTAATCTACCAGATAGACAGGGCTATGACGTCAGCTTCAAGGTCATGTCTAATCTGGATAGATTTTGGGCTAATTTCCCTAGGTTCAGAGACACTGATGATTGGAGTAAATTTTTTTTTATTCCAATATCCAAGCCAGATACCGTCACGGTTAATATCATCTTCTGGAACGAAGCCGTCCCTCCCCAGGACATTGTTGTGTGGCTCAGGAGACACTGTGACATGATCTCTGATCTCACCAAGAACCGAGATGATAATGGTATCTGGACTGGAGGGTGGAAGGTTTTGGTGAAGCTGCGACAGCATAATAATGTCACGTTGCATCTACCAAACTCCTTCTTCATTGGGAGAGAGAAAGGCGTCTGCTTCTACCCAGGTCAGCCCAGGAAGTGTTTTAAATGTGGCAGAGCCGGTCATGTCGCAAGTGTGTGCACTGTGGTCAAGTGCAATCTGTGCAGTGAGGTTGGCCACATAAGCGCAAATTGTCAAAACATCAGATGTAATCTATGTGGTGCGATGGGTCACCCTCACAGAGATTGTCCGGACGCATGGCACAATATCTGTAAGGAGCTTCCTGATGAGGAATTGTTAGAGGCAGATTCTGTAGAGGAGGAGGCCTTAATGTCAGGGTCCGTTCTGACCAGACAAGAAGTCCAGCAGGGATCAGGTACTGCAGCTCCAGAACACGAGGTCCCAGATACTGCACAGGGGAGTATGGAGGTTGTCCCTGAGGGCCAGCAACAGTCAGAGGTAGCTTCTTCTTCATCACCAGCAGTATTTGAGGAAAGTAAGAGCAACAAGAGGAAAAAAAAAGACACGTCCTCCCGTAAGCCTGAGGGTGAGTACAGCATGGCCGAGAGTGTCAAGAAGAAAGTCCATAAGGGGTCAGAGGTTATGGCCATATCCAACAGGTATGAAGTACTGTCAGAATCTGAGGGAGATTATGAGAGAGAACTGAAGAGAATAGATGATGAATGTGAAGGGGACACTGAGGATCCCCCGACTAAAAGGAAACCCTATGCTGTAGAGTCCCAGGTAGAATCAGACATGGAGACAGGTGGTAAGCAGGGCAACTCCGACTCCGACCTATAATGATGGGTATTACCTCGCTGCTCCTCCTTTTGTGTTGTGTAATAATGGCCGGGTTCTTTTTAAAAGTGCTTTCCAGCAATGTGAACAGTATTAAAGTAAGAAAGACAAGGCACATAGTGTATGACCACCTGGGATCTATTGATGCAGATGTTATCTTCTTACAGGAGACGCGTCTGACCACATCAGGACTTCTACGTGAGGCTGAGAGGGAATGGAGGTCTGGTCCTTCTTTCTGGTCGCTGGCTGTGGAGCCTTATGCCGGGGTTGCTATATTGTTTTCCACCAATGATGTGACTGTACACAGACTGACAGAAGTTATTATGGGTCGGTGTCTGGTCCTGGAGGTCACAATCCATGGTAGACGACTCCGGCTCATTAATATCTATGGATCACAGTCAGTGGCAGAAAGGGTCCAGTTATTTAATGAGGTTAAGCCATATCTTTTTACCTCTGTCCCAGTGGTGTTGGCTGGAGATTTCAATGTCACTAGGACATCGGGTGACAGATCCTCTGGCCGAGCAGTGACCAGGGACTCCAAGGTCCTAAATAGCATGATCCAGCAGGCAGGCCTCAGCGATGTGTTCACACAGGGTGGTAGGAAGCCAAAATTTACATACTCCTGTGCTGACAGAAGTAGTCGCATTGATATGGCTTTTGTAAACCCTACAGAAGTGGTTAGTGGGATGTGTGAGAAAATTGTCCCTTTCTCTGATCACTTGGCCTTGTCATTCTGTTTGGGATCCATGAAGCGTCCAGATGTTGGTAGAGGGCTATGGAGACTTAACTCCAGTCTCATGGAGGATCCTTATGTCCAGGATTGTGTCCACTTTCTTTTTCAGCAACAACTAGAGAGAGTGGAATTTTATGATAGCATGGCTGACTGGTTGGAGGACGTCAAGGAGGAGATCAGATCCCTCTTGAGGAGACTGTCATTTAAGAAGGGGAAGAGTAAGTACAGCCAGTATCTCAAGCTGCGGAAAGAATTGGAGTCACTGTATTCGGCAGATGGGGGGGACCAGCAAAAGATTAACCGACTGAAATCTGAGATAAGGCAGTATCAGTACAGCAGGTACACCTCCCTGGTTCTGGAACGAGATTATGGTTCCTTAGGGTCACCTGATCCGTTTGAGAACTGCCGGGAGCGTGTAGTAAACAAAGTGGTCACAGGTCTCACTGACTCCCAGGGTGTTTTGCAGGAATCTCGGGAGGGTATCCTGAGGGTGGTGAGATCTTACTATACTGACTTGTTTCAGAAGAAGGTTTTGGATAAAGAGAAGATGACACAATTCTTGGAGGCAACTCCAGGCCCTGATACTAATGATTTGGACTTTTCTCCTTTAACAGCAGAATTAACGGTGGAGGAGGTTAAAGTGGCAATTGATAAATTACATCTGAAGAAGGCACCAGGTCCCGACGGTATTACCGCAGAATTCTATAAGAAATTCAGAGACCACTTGGCTCCAATCCTCGTGGACGTGTATAAAAATTGTCTAGAAAATCACCTGATGCCTCCGTCCATGAGGGTATCATCGCTAATTCTGCTTTCTAAAGGTAAGGAGCCTAGCGACATCAAGAACTGGAGGCCGATTGCCCTCTTGAATGTCGACAGGAAAATTCTGGCAAAAATCCTTTTCTCTAGATTAGTCTGTTTGTCCCGGGCACTGTTGGCAGGCTGTCAGTTCGGCACAGTAAAAGGGCGGAACATCTCTGGAGCAGTCATCTCGATAAGGGAGATGTTTGAGAGATGTAAAGCTCTGAGGTGTGGGAGATATGTTGTTGGTCTTGACCAGGCTAAAGCCTTCGACAGAGTAGACCACGAGTATCTATGGGCCACTTTGTCAAAGTACGGTATTCCGGGACAATTTATTGATTGGCTGAAAACCTTATATAGAGAGGCAGAGAGCTTTCCTCTGGTCAATGGTTGGCAGGGTGGCACGTTCAGGGTTGAGGCTGGGGTGAGACAGGGTTGCCCGTTGAGTCCGCTGCTGTATGTGTTTGCCTTAGACCCGTTCCTGAGGTCGCTGCAGGAGTGTGATTTTCAGGGGGTACCGGTCCCCCACTGCTTGCCTCTGAGTGTTGTTGCCTATGCGGATGATGTGACTGTGGTGATATCTGAGCCTTGTGAGGTGCAGATGTTGTCGGCAGCCATCAGAAGCTACTCGGAGGCCTCAGGGTCTCTGGTCAACCTTGAGAAGAGTCAAGCTTTCTGGACACAGGGTTCTGTTCCAGACTTTGATCTGCCACAATTTGCGAAAGCCTCCACCTATATTAAGATCTTAGGGGTTAAATTTGGGAGGGACGATAACGCCAGGATAAATTAGGAGGAGAAGTTGGAAGCTGGAAATGCAAAGGTTCAGCGATGGAAGGCTGACCTATAGATGGAGGCTGACCTATAGAGAAAGGGTTAAAATGCTGAAGACTTACCTGGTCCCTGTCTTCTTGTATATCTCTGTCATTTTTCCTTTGCCAGAATCTTTCTCGGCTAGGCTCTTTAGCCTGTTCTTCCAGCTTCTTTGGGGGAACAGGTTGAACCCAGTAAAAAGAGGGATCACCTACCTACAGAGGAGAGAGGGTGGGCTGGATATGTTAAATCCAAGGGTGTTCTTTGACTCCTTGTTCCTAAAAGTCAATTTTGGTGACCTGGACTCAGAGAACAGCTCCCTGTGGGTGAACAGTGTCAGGGACTGGATATTGCCTTTTGCAGAGTCTTGGGTGCGAGGCGGCAGTCTCAAGAGGGGTCGGTTGACTCGTGGCTTCCTCCCCCAGTACCTGGAATATGGTCTTAGGTGCTTGAGAAACTGGCGGATGGATAAAGTGTGTATTGAGAGTAAGACCAGGAAAGAGCTGTACCTGACCATATGTAGGACTTTCTTTTATATACAGCCCGCATTAAAAGACTGTACATCAGTAACCTTAAAAGAAAGTCTGAGGTTTCTTAATGGAGTCAGGCTCCCTGCTAAATTTTTTGACATAGCCTGGCTGTCCTTGCATGGAAAGCTTTATGTTAAGGGGAATATAAAACATCTGAGTGTGTCAGAGCGTAAGTGTCCCTTAGGATGTCAACAGGAGGAGACAATGGCACATTTTATATCTGAGTGCAAAGAAGGGCAGAAAATATGGCAGGAGGTATCCTCTAGGTTAAAGATCCCTAGACTGCGGTGTCTTACATACCCTGATATCATCTATGGGGTACCAGCTAGTATACCTGACCATTGACCGGGGGACCATGTACCTGATTATAACAGTCATTAAATACTACCACTGGCATACTAGAGCGAAAGTGTCCGTACATAGCGAACCGTTCCATCACAGGCAAGCGGTGAACCTGATCCTGTCAGAGCTGAGGTGGATAAAGAACTTAGAATGTAGGAAAAAGGAGAGAAACAGGATGTTATGGAGGAATGTACATATGGTGGATGTGGACTTATCTTCATAATGGAATTGTGTATATTACTGATTTATTTACTTTATTTTCCTTTAACAGCGATGGACTATTGTTAAGTTAAAGTTATTATCATTATTATTTATACTGTTGGATATGTATGATTTCTGGTAAATGACCATTGTTTCTGTTCATTGAGATTGAATGTATTGTTATGTTTGTTTATACTAATAAAAATTGCCTCCTATGTCCTAGAATATAACTACTATAATACTGCTCCTATGTACAAGAATATAACTACTATAATACTGCTCCTATATACAAGAATATAACTACTATAATACTGCTCCTATATACAAGAATATAACTACTATAATACTGCTTCCTATGTACAAGAATATAATTACTATAATACTGCTCCTATGTACAAGAATATAACTACTATAGTACTGATCCTATGTACAAGAATATAACTACTATAATACTGCTCCTATGTACAAGAATATAACTACTATAATACTGCTTCTATGTACAAGAATATAACTACTATAATACTGCTCCTATGTACAAGAATATAACTACTATAATAATGCCTCCTATGTACAAGACTATAACTACTATAATACTGCCTCCTATGTACAAGAATATAACTACTATAATACTGCTCCTATGTACAAGAATATAACTACTATAATACTGCTCCTATGTACAAGAATATAACTACTATAATACTGCCTCCTATGTACAAGAATATAACTACTATAATACTGCTCCTATGTACAAGAATATAACTACTATAATACTGCTCCTATGTACAAGAATATAACTACTATAATACTGCCTCCTATGTACAAGAATATAACTACTATAATACTGCTCCTATATGCAAGAATATAACTACTATAATACTGCTCCTATATACAAGAATATAACTACTATAATACTGCTCCTATATACAAGAATATAACTACTATAATACTGCTTCCTATGTACAAGAATATAATTACTATAATACTGCTCCTATGTACAAGAATATAACTACTATAGTACTGATCCTATGTACAAGAATATAACTACTATAATACTGCTCCTATGTACAAGAATATAACTACTATAATACTGCTTCTATGTACAAGAATATAACTACTATAATACTGCTCCTATGTACAAGAATATAACTACTATAATAATGCCTCCTATGTACAAGACTATAACTACTATAATACTGCCTCCTATGTACAAGAATATAACTACTATAATACTGCTCCTATGTACAAGAATATAACTACTATAATACTGCTCCTATGTACAAGAATATAACTACTATAATACTGCCTCCTATGTACAAGAATATAACTACTATAATACTGCTCCTATGTACAAGAATATAACTACTATAATACTGCTCCTATGTACAAGAATATAACTACTATAATACTGCCTCCTATGTACAAGAATATAACTACTATAATACTGCTCCTATGTGCAAGAATATAACTACTATAATACTGCTCCTATATACAAGAATATAACTACTATAATACTGCTCCTATATACAAGAATATAACTACTATAATACTGCTTCCTATGTACAAGAATATAATTACTATAATACTGCTCCTATGTACAAGAATATAACTACTATAGTACTGATCCTATGTACAAGAATATAACTACTATAATACTGCTCCTATGTACAAGAATATAACTACTATAATACTGCTTCTATGTACAAGAATATAACTACTATAATACTGCTCCTATGTACAAGAATATAACTACTATAATAATGCCTCCTATGTACAAGACTATAACTACTATAATACTGCCTCCTATGTACAAGAATATAACTACTATAATACTGCTCCTATGTACAAGAATATAACTACTATAATACTGCTCCTATGTACAAGAATATAACTACTATAATACTGCCTCCTATGTACAAGAATATAACTACTATAATACTGCTCCTATGTACAAGAATATAACTACTATAATACTGCTCCTATGTACAAGAATATAACTACTATAATACTGCCTCCTATGTACAAGAATATAACTACTATAATACTGCTCCTATATGCAAGAATATAACTACTATAATACTGCTCCTATATACAAGAATATAACTACTATAATACTGCTCCTATATACAAGAATATAACTACTATAATACTGCTTCCTATGTACAAGAATATAATTACTATAATACTGCTCCTATGTACAAGAATATAACTACTATAGTACTGATCCTATGTACAAGAATATAACTACTATAATACTGCTCCTATGTACAAGAATATAACTACTATAATACTGCTTCTATGTACAAGAATATAACTACTATAATACTGCTCCTATGTACAAGAATATAACTACTATAATAATGCCTCCTATGTACAAGACTATAACTACTATAATACTGCCTCCTATGTACAAGAATATAACTACTATAATACTGCTCCTATGTACAAGAATATAACTACTATAATACTGCTCCTATGTACAAGAATATAACTACTATAATACTGCCTCCTATGTACAAGAATATAACTACTATAATACTGCTCCTATGTACAAGAATATAACTACTATAATACTGCTCCTATGTACAAGAATATAACTACTATAATACTGCCTCCTATGTACAAGAATATAACTACTATAATACTGCTCCTATATGCAAGAATATAACTACTATAATACTGCTCCTATATACAAGAATATAACTACTATAATACTGCTTCCTATGTACAAGAATATAATTACTATAATACTGCTCCTATGTACAAGAATATAACTACTATATTACTGCTCCTATGTACAATAATATAACTACTATAATACTGCTCCTATGTACAAGAATATAACTACTATAATACTGCTCCTATATACAGAAATATAACTACTATATTACTGCTCCTATGTACAAGAATATAACTACTATAATACTGCTCCTATGTGCAAGAATATAACTACTATAATACTGCTCCTATGTACAAGAATATAACTACTATAATACTGCTCCTATATACAGAAATATAACTACTATATTACTGCTCCTATGTACAAGAATATAACTACTATAATACTGCTCCTATGTGCAAGAATATAACTACTATAATACTGCCCCTATATACAAGAATATAACTACTATAATACTGCTCCTATGTACAAGAATATAACTACTATAATACTGCTCCTATGTACAAGAATATAACTACTATAATACTGCCTCCTATGTACAAGAATATAACTACTATAATACTGCTCCTATGTACAAGAATATAACTACTATAATAATGCTCCTATGTACAAGAATATAACTACTATAATACTGCCTCCTATGTACAAGAATATAACTACTATAATACTGCTCCTATGTACAAGAATATAACTACTATAATACTGCTCCTATGTACAAGAATATAACTACTATAATACTGCTCCTATGTACAAGAATATAACTACTATAATACTGCTCCTATGTACAAGAATCTAACTACTATAATACTGCCTCCTATGTACAAGAATATAACTACTATAATACTGCTATGTACTAGAATACAACTACTATAATACTGCTCCTATGTACAAGAATATAACTACTATAATACTGCCTCCTATGTACAAGAATATAACTACTATAATACTGCTATGTACAAGAATATAACTACTATATTACTGCTCCTATGTACAAGAATATAACTACTATAATACTCCTATGTACAAGAATACAACTACTATAATACCGCCCGCTTTTTGTAGAGATGTCTTTCTTGTTCCTGTACATTATTTCTCTTTTCCAGTTTCCAGTTTTATTTCTCTTTGCATACTGCAGCTGCACATTTTTGTGACCGACTCTCAGCATGAGGCATTGGGCATCCAGGGGGCAATATTACCATGCTGGGAGGGTTTGATGAATGTATTTCACCTGCAGCTCATTAGTGGTATAATTAAGCACCACAAGTCATTGTGAGTGCAGATATTGAACAGTTAATGGCTGTTCAGATGGGTAAATGCTCGGATGTGATTCTTTTGAGTGATGAAGGGCACAGATCCATGTGTGGATTCTCGCTTGTCAATAACATCCTCTTCTTCTCATTTTCTGTATCGATTAAACCGGTTAACAGTTTAGTATTATGCACAGTAACCGGGAATAAAAGATTCATCTCCAGACTCTTCTCACTCTGCGCTCCTGCCAAAAGGAATTCCTACAGACAGGCAGAAGCATATTTGTCAACAGTAGTGTTGAGCGAGCATGTTCGGCCAAGCTGCCGTTCGGCTTGAGCATCGCTATGCTCGGCACATTGCAGTGCTCGGCCGAATACTGCAGGTGCTCGAGTACAATTTAATACAATGAAAGTCAATGGGAGACCCGAGCATCAAACCAGGCACCCCCTGCCCTGAAGAAGAGAGGGTGTCTGGTTCACAAAAAAAGGTTAGAAATTTATGGAAACCCCATCAAAATGTGTCACGAGGGTGTCGAGGACCACGCCTGACTCCGTTATACCCGGGGTCAGGAAGTTGCAGCGGTTGGCTGCACGCTCTATTTAAGATAGGGCTGTTTTCCTTATGGTAGCTTTCTGGGTTTGCTTTGCAAACCCTTTTGGCTCACTCAGGGATCCGTAGCTCCTTCTCCTCAGCTGTTCCTTGTCCAGCACTCCCAGACCTCCTTATATTTCTCTCTCACACTTCTCTGGTTGCCAGAGATAGAGCTTCCTGCCTGGACATCTATTCTGACCTTCTGGAGCTGTGTTGCTGCGTTCGCTGGTAGTTGGTCCAGTACGCTACCCTCCAGATCCCTGTTGGACCTTTTTGGTTTATTGTGGTCGCCCACCTGGGTGTATGTGTTTGTATGTTTTGTCTGTCCTCTCCCTGGTGTTTCCCTCTTAGTGATAGTGGTGTGGACTAGCGATCCCACCGGCCTGTTCACTATCCAGGGCTCATATTAGGGAAAGCCAGGGTTTAGGCACGTGATCGCCGCACGGGTGAGGAACCCGTCTAGGGACGTCAGGGCAGTCAGGTGCCAGCCGCAAGGTGAGTTAGGGGTCACCACCTTTCCCTCTCCCTTGGGCAGGGCTTTCCCTGTTTTCCTCCCTGTGCGTGACATCGGTCATTACATTATCTCTGGCCATTATTTTGTGTAGGTAAAAAAAAAAAAAAAAAAAAAAAAAAAAAAAAAAAATTTTTACCTACTTAGAATCCAGTATGGATCAAATTGCTGCTCTGTCCAAACAATTTCATGGCCTGTCTTTGGAGGTGGTAGGATTGAAGGCGTCGGTCCTCCAGCAACAGCAGCAATTACAACTGACTGCAAGCCCAGCGGTTGCTACTGGTAACCAGGTTGTTGCGGAACCCAAGGTCCCTCTCCCTGACAGATTTTCTGGGGGAAGGGACAAGTTTTTGACATTCCGTGAGGCCTGTAAGTTATATTTTAAACTGCGCCCTTACTCCTCTGGTAATGAAGATCAGCGGGTGGGGGTTGTTATTTCCCTGCTGCAGGGGGATCCGCAGTCCTGGGCGTTCTCTTTACCTACTGATTCCCAGGCTCTTCGGTCAGTGGATGAGTTTTTCGGGGCCTTGGGTCTCATATATGACGACCCTGACCGAGTCGCCCTGGCTGAATCAAGATTACGGAGACTCTTACAAGGAGAGCGGCCGGTAGAGGAGTATTGCTCTGAATTCCGTAGGTGGGCTACAGATACCCAATGGAACGACCCGGCTCTCAGGAGTCAGTTCTGCTCTGGGTTATCCGAAAGGGTTAAGGATGCGCTTGCATTATATGAGACCCCCTTTTCCCTTGATGCGGTTATGTCCCTTTCTATCCGAATAGATAGACGCCTTAGGGTCAGGTTGAAAAAACCGGAGCAATTGGTAACCCCTCCCAAGCAGCAGTTAGTCTGTACGGACTTAGACGAGCCTATGCAGCTAGGAGGAACTACTCGTCAGGCCCGTCCTCCTGAGGCTCGCCGTAGGCGTGGGGTTTGTTTTTTTTGTGGGGAGAGGGGTCATTTCATTAATGTCTGTCCTTCTTTCCTCAGAAACAAAAGACCGTCGGAAAACTACTAACCCCAGGCTGTGTGGAGGATATCAGCCGGGGGTATACGTTTCCTCCATACGTACATCGCAATTTGTGTTGCCAGCGGTTATTGTTTTTGGTGATAAGACGGAGACTATTTCTTTCTTTCTAGACAGTGGAGCAGGGGTAAATTTGGTAGATGCCCATTTTGCCCGCACTATGGGTTTGTCTCTCTGTACTTTACAGAGACCCATTCCCATATTCGCTATTGATTCTGCTCCCCTGTCTCAGAGAAACCTCACGCACATTGTTCATAATTTACACCTTCGGGTAGGGGACCACCATAACGAGATGCTTTCAGGTTATGTTCTGGAGGGGCTTCCCACTCCGGTAGTGCTGGGTCTTCCCTGGTTGGTAGCGCACAATCCAGTGGTGGATTGGCAGGCCAGGGAGATATTGGAGTGGAGTGAGCAGTGCAGAGAAAATTGCTTAAATAGCAATTGCTTAGTCGCCTCCATAACTACCCTACCTACATTTATTTCGGACTTTGAGGATGTTTTTTCTGAAAAGGGTTGTCAGAAGTTACCACCTCATCGTCCTTATGATTGCCCGGTTAACCTTATTCCCAGCGCAAAATTACCCAAGACCAGGTTATATAATCTTTCGGGTCCAGAGAGACAAGCCATGAAAGATTATATCTCCGAGAGCTTGGCTAAGGGACACATCAGACCCTCTTCTTCACCCGTGGCTGCAGGGTTTTTCTTTGTTAAAAAGAAAGATGGGGGCCTGCGTCCTTGCTTAGATTTTCGCGAATTAAATCAGATAACCATCCGAGACCCATACCCTCTTCCTCTCATTCCTGACCTGTTTAATCAGATTGCGGGTGCTAGGTGGTTCTCCAAACTTGATCTTAGGGGGGCCTACAATCTGATTCGTATTAAGGAGGGGGATGAGTGGAAGACAGCGTTTAACACCCCTGAGGGGCATTATGAAAATCTAGTTATGCCTTTCGGTCTGACCAATGCTCCTGCCGTCTTTCAACATTTCGTTAATGACATTTTTAGTCATGTAATCGGCAGGTTTGTGGTAATATACCTAGATGATATTTTAATTTATTCGTCTGATCTGAAAACACATGAGGTGCATGTCAGACAAGTACTGCAGGTCCTACGGACGAATGAATTATATGCTAAAATTGAAAAATGTGTCTTCGCCGTTCAGGAGATACAATTCCTGGGTTATTTTTTATCTGCGTCAGGTTTCCGTATGGATCCTAGGAAGGTCCAGGCAATTTTAGATTGGGATCTTCCTGAGAACCTCAAAGCACTGCAACGGTTCTTGGGCTTCGCGAATTTCTATAGGAAATTCATTAAAAATTATTCACTTATTGTAAAACCGCTTACTGACATGACTAGGAAGAGGACTGATTTTTCTAAATGGTCTGACGCCGCTAAAGTTGCTTTTTCCTCTCTAAAAGAGAGGTTTACCTCGGCACCTGTACTGGTCCAACCTGATGTCTCTCAGCCTTTTATTGTTGAAGTCGATGCGTCAGAGGTGGGAGTGGGGGCGGTGCTGTCTCAGGGTCCGTCTCCTGGCAAATGGCGTCCTTGTGCTTTCTTTTCTAAAAAACTATCTGCAGCAGAAAAGAACTACGATATTGGCAATAGGGAACTATTAGCTATTAAACTTGCGTTTGAGGAGTGGCGTCATTTCTTAGAGGGGGCAGTCCACCCCGTCACTGTGATTACGGACCACAAAAATCTTCTGTACCTCGAATCAGCTAAGCGTCTCACCCCTAGACAGGCTAGGTGGTCGCTATTTTTTACCAGGTTTAACTTTGTGATTACCTATCGTCCTGGGGCAAAGAACACCAAGGCTGATGCACTATCTCGTTGTTTCCCTGGAGGGGGTAATGTGAGTGATCCGGTACCCATTCTTCAAAGAGGAGTGGTTGTTTCTGCGGTACACTCTGTTTTGGAGGGGAAGGTGTTAGAGGCCCAGGGGGACGCCCCGGTCTCTTGCCCCTCAGAGAAATTGTTTGTACCGTTGAACTTACGTTTCGAATTATTAAAGGAACATCATAATTCGGCACTTGCTGGGCACCCGGGTAGTAAAGCAACCTTGGAACTATTGTCTCGTCGTTTTTGGTGGCCAAGGTTGCGTCAGGATGTATTGGATTTTGTGTCTTCTTGTTCTACCTGTGCGCGCGCAAAAGTTTCACATACACGTCCTGCAGGGTCTCTATTACCACTCATCATTCCCAATAGACCGTGGACACATCTGTCAATGGATTTTATCACTGACTTACCTTTGTCTGCGGGTAAAACAGTTATTTTGGTAGTAGTGGACAGGTTTAGCAAAATGGTACACTTCATTGCGTTACCCGCACTACCTAATGCTAAGACTCTTGCTCAGGTATTCGTCAGTGAAATCGTGAAGCTTCACGGGGTCCCCTCCGATGTTGTTTCGGATCGGGGTACCCAGTTTATTTCTAAATTTTGGAAAGCTTTTTGTTCCCGTTTGGGGGTACACTTGTCCTTTTCCTCTGCTTTCCATCCTCAGTCGAATGGACAGACTGAGCGTACCAACCAAAACCTTGAGACATATCTAAGATGTTTTGTGTCTGAAAACCAAGAGTTGTGGTCATCATATTTACCGTTAGCTGAGTCGTCAGGAATCCACTGGCAAGTCACCATTTCTTGGTGCATATGGTTTTCATCCCCAATTCTGTACTTTCAAAGAGGGGGGGTCTTCTGGGGTTCCCGAAGAGGAACGGTTTTCGTCATCTCTTTCATCGGTATGGCAGAAGGTGCAAGCTAACTTGAAAAATATGGGAGGTAAATACAAATGCATGGCTGATAAGAGACGGTCGCCAGGTCCGGACCTAGGAGTGAATGACTATGTGTGGTTGTCTACTAGGAATATTAAATTGAAGGTTCCCTCTTGGAAACTGGGTCCTAGGTTTATTGGCCCTTACAAAATTGTAGCCATCATCAACCCCGTGGCTTTTCGCCTGGAGTTACCTCAGACTTTTAAAATTCATAATGTTTTTCATAAGTCATTACTCAAAAAATATGTTCCACCTCTAGAACCATCACCGCTGCCACCCCCTCCTGTTGTCGTGGATGGTAACCTAGAATTTCAGATATCCAAAATTGTTAATTCTCGTCGGGTCCGCCGCTCTCTTCAATATCTGGTGCATTGGAGAGGTTACGGTCCCGAGGAAAGAATGTGGGTTCCTGCGTCTGAGGTAAACGCCGACAGGCTAGTTCGGGTTTTTCATGCCTCTCATCCTGAGAGACCTGGTCCTGAGTGTCCGGAGGCCCCTCGTAGAGAGGGGGGTACTGTCACGAGGGTGTCGAGGACCACGCCTGACTCCGTTATACCCGGGGTCAGGAAGTCACAGCGGTTGGCTGCACGCTCTATTTAAGATAGGGCTGTTTTCCTTATGGTAGCTTTCTGGGTTTGCTTAGCAAACCCTTTTGGCTCACTCAGGGATCCGTAGCTCCTTCTCCTCAGCTGTTCCTTGTCCAGCACTCCCAGACCTCCTTATATTTCTCTCTCACACTTCTCTGGTTGCCAGAGATAGAGCTTCCTGCCTGGACATCTATTCTGACCTTCTGGAGCTGTGTTGCTGCGTTCGCTGGTAGTTGGTCCAGTACGCTACCCTCCAGATCCCTGTTGGACCTTTTTGGTTTATTGTGGTCGCCCACCTGGGTGTATGTGTTTGTATGTTTTGTCTGTCCTCTCCCTGGTGTTTCCCTCTTAGTGATAGTGGTGTGGACTAGCGATCCCACCGGCCTGTTCACTATCCAGGGCTCATTTTAGGGAAAGCCAGGGTTTAGGCACGTGATCGCAGTCAGGTGCCAGCCGCAAGGTGAGTTAGGGGTCACCACCTTTCCCTCTCCCTTGGGCAGGGCTTTCCCTGTTTTCCTCCCTGTGCGTGACGTCGGTCATTACAAAATGGTTTGGAAACAGCATTAAGAGGATGGCCGGATGCGTCTTGGACTCCTATTATCTATGACATACAATAGACAACTACACAAAGAATGTATGCCAAAAGCCAGGTATGTGGAAGCCAACAATCTATCCATGAGACAGATAACAGTCAGCATCGCTTACAATGGCCGCCTTGTGCACTATGAGACATTCCAAACCAGCTCTCATCTGACTAAAAGCCAGTAAGCCTCAAAGTTGCTTCACATCTGTTGGATGGCTTGGGTGGACCTGCGCAACTAGATAAATATCATTAGGGTGACAAAATGTTTTCTGATTGTCCTAACATAATATTCAATAACCTTTCTATGCAGTTTTGTCATGTAAAAACTAATTTGCATAAACATGGGTATATGGGAAAGACATGCAAATGAGCAGAATCTGCCTTGTTTTTCAGCTGAAAACCATTTGCATTGGAAATTCATGTTCTACACTACTCATGAACAGCGCCATTTTGATGGGGTTTCCATCAATTTCTAAAAAAAAAATTGTGAACCAGACACCCTCTTCTCTTCTGAGCAGGGGGTTCCTGGGGTTCTCCCATTGACTTCCATTGTGCTTTGGTGCTTGGTAGAGCACACGAGCACAATGATGTGTTTGGCCAGAGCAGCTGAGCACTTTTGTGCTCCATCAACACTAGTTAACCGTCCTGAATATGCAGGGGTTGTCCCCAATTTTCAGAGACAGTCCTTCCAAATTCAGGGTGCCCTGGTCTGAAAATCAGCACAGCTTAGTTAAGTCCCACCTATATCAGAGCATTCTTTGCAGTTTTGAGTGTCCTTGGGGTGGGGCTCTCAGGCCATGAATTTATCAACTACAATGTTTGTAAGTATAGAAGAGGTCTGTGAACTGAGTGGGGTGACTGATCACTACTCCCATCATGCATACTTGCTCAATATTTCATAGAAACCACTTAGAGGCCATATTTAATGTTGTCCACAACATCTAAGTGGTTAGACAGAGGTCTCTATCACTTACCCCTCTTCAGTACCCTCCCCTCCCCCATACCCAGAAAGTAATCATGGGGTGCCAAGGGGTTGTCATATCAGTCAGGGGCCAAACAATGAAAGAGTGTAATAGGCAGCCTACCAGGTATATACTGTACATTGTAGCTGACATAATACACTGCCATACATTAGTATTACAGTGTATTGTAAGGCTGATCAGAGGATCGCTGATTCAAGTTCTTTACTGAGACTTACTAAGGCTACTTTCACACTGGCGTTTCTGGGTCCGCTTGTGAGATCTGTTTCAAGGATCTCACAAGCAGCCCAAAACGGATCAGTTAAGCCCCAATGCATTCTGAATGGATAAGGATCTGTTCAGAAGGCATCAATTTGGCTGCGTTTGGTCTCCTTTGCGTTTTTTAGACGGTCACTAAAATCCAGCTTGCAACGTTTTAGTGACCATCTGACTATGAGGAGCCAAACGGATCCGTCCTGACTTACAATGTAAGTCAATGGGGACGGATCCGTTTTTCACTGACACAATATGGTGCAATTGAAAACGGATCCGTCCCCCATTGACTTTCAATGTAAGTCAAGACGGATTTGTTTTGACTTTGACTTTTTTTTGAATGAATAATGCAAACGGATCCGTTATGAAGGGATACAAGCATTTGCATAATTGGTGCGGATCCGTCTGTCCAGATACAAGACGGATCCGCACCAAACGCGAGTGTGAAAGTAGCCTAAAAAGTAAGAAATAAAAGCGTTTTAGGGGAAAAGCTTCAAGAAAAAATTATCTATCCATCTATCTATCGATAGTAATTTACAAAAGGGCTTTATTTTTGTTAAAAAAATAAATGTTTTACTTGACATTGTTGCATCCATAACGATCTGTAAAATAACGTTATTTTGTCAGTCCGTAGTCATGTTATTTAGTTTTAACAGTGAACATTCTAAAAAAAAAATATTTTTTTGCTCATTACAACTCCTAGAAAAATATGATAAAAATTGATCAAAAAGTCATATGCAATTATTCCTGCAAAACATAAGCCCTCACACCACTTCAAGGACGAAAACCTAAAAATGTTCTGGGTCTTTGAAGGCAGTGACACAAAAATAAAGGTCTTATTGTGAAAAGTAGAAAACATAAAAAAATAACCTATGTCAGTCTGGTATCTTCGTAATTGTACTGACCTGCAGAATAGAGCTATTATGTCACTTATACCACATGGCAAATACCATAAAAACTAAGCTAGAAAAACAGTGGCAGAAGTGCTGTTTTTCTCCATGCTGTTTCCCTTGAAAATTGAATAAAGGTTATATAATATATTGGATGTACCATATAGAAATCAAACTTGACTCGCAAAAAAGCAAGCTAAACTACTGTATGTCTATGTCGATGTGAAAATCAAAACATTATGGAATGCAGAGATTAAAAGAAAGAAAGAAAAATACTGCATTCTTAAAGGGGTTCTGCACTTTGTTTAAACTGATGATCTATCCTCTGGATAGATCATCAGCATCTGATCGGCGGGGGTCCGACACCCGGGACCCCCGCCGATCAGCTGTTTGAGAAGGCAGCGGAGCTCCAGGAGCGACGCGGCCTTCTCACTGTTTACTGCTGGCCCAGTGACGTCATGACTAGTATCAACTGGCCTGGGCGAGGCTAAGCTCCGTTCACTTGAATGGAGCTTAGCCCCGCCCAGGCCAGTTGATACAAGTCGTGATGTCACTCGGCCAGCGGTAAACAGTAAAAAGGCTGCAGCGCTGCTGGAGCGCCGCTGCCTTCTTAAACAGCTGTTCGGCGGGGGTCTTGGGTGTCGGACCCCCGCCGATCAGATGCTGATGATCTATCCGGAGGATAGATCTTCAGTTTAAACAAAGTGCAGAACCCCTTTAAGTCTAAAGAATAAACCATGTTTTCCATTTACCGTATTTTTGGGACTATAAAACACACGTAGGATGTGGAGGAGGAAAACAAGAATTTTTTTTTTTTCATCAGATCTCATCAGTCCCCCAAATCATACGCCCATTCTTCAACAGACCTCAGATCACACCCCAAAATCTGATCCCCAAGCTCCATCAAACCTCAGATCAGACCCCCAAACCTTTATCATCCTCAGATCAGACCCACATTAGCCTCAGCTCAGCCCCCATCTGCCTCAGATTGGAACCGTCCAACCTCCATCAGCCTCAGATCAGTCCCCCATTAGCCTCAGATCGGACTTCCATCAGACCTCAGATCAGACCCCAAAATCTGACTCACATGCTCCATCAGACCTCAGATCAGACCCCCCAACCTTTATCATCCTCAGATCAGACCCACATTAGCCTCAGCTCAGACCCCATCTGCCTCAGATCGGAACCATCCAACCTCCATCAGCCTCAGATCAGTCCCCCATTAGCCTCAGATCGGACTTCCATCAGACCTCAGATCAGACCACAAAATCTGACCCACATGCTCCATCAGACCTCAGATCAGACCCTCATCAGACTGCCAAGCTTTATCGGACCTCAGATCAGACTCTGATCAGACCCACAAGCTCCATCAGCCTCAGATCAGACCCCCAACCTCCATCAGCCTCAGATCAGACCCCCCAACCTCCATCAGCCTAGGATCGGACCCCCATCAGCCTCAGATCAGCCTCAGATCAGACCCCTCTCAGCCTCCGATCAGACCCATCAACCTCAGAATGGACCCCATAAGCCTTAGCTCAGACCCCCCCCATGAGCCTAAGATCAGAACCCCCAAACTCTATCAACCTCCGGTCAGTCCCCCACCAGCCTCAAATCGGACCTACAATAGACCTCAGGGAGGAGCTGAAGTACATGGCAGTATAGCTGAGAAAGCTCATCCTGCAGGGGAAGTAAGAAAAGACTATATTGTCAGCTCCCAGAGGGGGAAGGAGACTGATTCTACCCACCTACAGCAGCACAGATTAGCTGTAGAGACCTAAAAATAAAACTCTTGTATGGCTACATTGACAGAAAAATGTAAGAACTATATATACCGTACTATATTTTTAGGTGTATCTATAGGCAGCGGCTGCTAAAAAGTTCACGAGAAGCATCAACCTCTTGGACTTGCTGCTTTGGATGTGAAAGCGTGTGCCGGGCCGCAGGAGGTTCTGCTCTTAATAGTCTCTTTCAGGGGTCATCTAAATAAATAAAGACATTACTCATTCTTGGGACAACTCAAGTGATTTGACGCTTGAGGCGTATGATGTGCAGGTAGCGAGGAGGCCATCATTACAGCCATCTGGTGGTGAGCGGTCACCGTCCAGCTTTAATAGGTTATAATGGACACCCGGGACAGCGTTGCGTCCCCCCCCCCCCCCGCCCCCAGGTATAACCTAATTATCTATACATCACCATACTACAGAACTATTGACAGGCGTGCTTAACCAGGGCTGCCCTGCTCTTGTTGATATTCTGCTATGCTGTAGGGTAATACTGATTACTTTAATGGGCTCTTACGTGTTGGGACTTACAACTTCCTGCCTGATAGATTGGGTAGTTAGAAAGATTGACAAGCATCATTTTATCTATATATAGAACTTTCCGCGGACTGCTCGCAGCTACTGGAAATAGCTCTGATTACTAGGAGTAATCAGTACTCCCCGCTGTGGAGTCAAAAATGAGGTTCCTTATGACGTGGCTCCGGGCTGGGGTCCTGGTGACCTTGGTCAGCTGTGGTCAGGTACGGCGCAGGTTAAGAGTGAAAGCTGTGACCGAATGGAGAAAGATGATTAAAGTCTGAGCTGCACTGACATTTCCCAGCAGAGCGGCCGTCGTGTCATAGATGCCAAGGTTCAGGAGTCACAGGAAATCAATCCTATAAAGAAACCGCATACAAGCTGGGGGTCTCCAGACATTGCAACAACAACTCCCAGCATTTTCCTACTGCTTCAAGCATGCTGAGAGTTGAGGTATTGCAAAGTCACAAGTAATTATAGTTTTGCATTTTCTTCACTAATGCATCTAAAACTAAAACAAATAAGCAAAAGACTTCATGAAAAATATCCTATGTGACTCCAAGGTTACACCACAAACTCTAGTCTGTCTGCCCCGGATCAGACTACAAAGGTTTTATTTGTTGTCTGTTGCTATGGAGACACATGTCTGCATAACAACTATATATATGAAACGGTAGAGTTTTAATGAAGATTGTTTTCAATGCCACTTGATTATTTCATTTTAGAGATTTTTATCTATCTATCTATCTATCTATCTATCTATCTATCTATTATCTATCTATTATCTATCTATCTATCTATCTATTATCTATCTATCTCATATCTATCTATCTATCTATCTATATATCTATCATCTATCTCCTATCTATCTATCTATCTATCTATCTATCTATCTATTATCTATCTATCTCATATCTATCTATCTATCTATCTATCTATCTATCTCATATCTATCTATCTATCTCCTATCTATCTCTCTATCTATCTATCTATCTATCTATCTATCTATCTATCTATCTATCTATCTATTATCTATCTATCTCATATCTATCTATCTATCTATCTATCTATCTATCTATCTATTATCTATCTATCTCATATCTATCTATCTATCTATCTATCTCATATCTATCTATCTCATATCTATCTATCTCATATCTATCTATCTATCTATCTATCTATCTATCTATCTATCTATCTATCTATCTATCTATCTATCTATCTATCTATCTATCTATCATAGACACAAAGTTACATGATATAAATGTTACTTCCTGTGTTCACCACTAGGGGGAGCTTATTACAAACTGTTTACTGTATGCAGCAGGGGTGGGGAACCTTTTTGCTACCGAGGGCCATTTGGATATTTGTAACATCGTTCGCGGGCCATACAAAATTCTTAACGTAAAAATTAGAATGCTATATTTGGTCAAACATATAATTGACTTAGTAAGTAACATAAATTGCGGTTCAATTAAAACAAAAATTAGAGCGCTGTATTTTTGCCTGCACTGTATGTTACAAATAGTACAGGTGCCATTTTGACCACACATAGCAGTCTAATTTTTAAGTTCAGAATGTTATGTATTTAGTTCTTTATTTGGCATTAATGGCAGCCAAGCTAAACCCAGAGGGGTCCAGAGAGGGGTTCACCAAGCTTTCACTCTCCTTGCCACTGTCCCTGCCACTTCCTTTGCAACTGTCCCTGCCTTTGTCCCTTTCTCAGATCATACCCCTAAGCCTCAGATCAGACCCTCCATCAGACCCCCCAGCCTCAGATCAGACTCCCATCAGACCCCCCCAACCTCAGATCAGACCCCCATCAGACTCCCCAGCCCCAGATCTGCACCCCCACCTCCATCAGCCTCCTATCAGACCTCCCAGCCTACATCAGCCTCAGATCAGACTCCCATCAGACCCCCAGCCTCAGATCAGACTCCCATCAGACCCCCAGCCTCAGATCAGACTCCCATCAGACCCCCCAGCCTCAGATCAGACTTCCATCAGACCCCCAGCCTCAGATCAGACTTCCATCAGATCCCCCAGCCTCAGATCAGATTCCACCATCCTCAGATCAGACCCACAAGCCTCAGATCAGACCCCCATCAGATCCACCAGCCCCAGATCAGACCCCCATCAGCCTCAGATCAGACCCCCAAGCCTCAGATCAGACGCTTTAGAATAGATAAATGCTTTAGGATGGATTACCACTTTGGGGACTAGGACCACCACTAGTGGGTGCAGCTTAGGTGCTGAATGTGTAACTTGTGGTTTTGCATAGGACTGCACTGCCTGCATTTTTTCTTCTCCTTCTACTAGTTTAATAACATCCCTTCTTCCCCAGGCCCATGTCACGTTTTCCATTATGAAAATCAACAGCTGCCGTTGGTCAATTACCATGGTAGCGAGTGGTACAAATAAAGCCTTCATTTACCTTCCAGCACAATGCGCCTGTAAACTTTCCTACCTGCCATTTGTGAGCCAAGGGAAGACAGCGGGGGTTGGCACCTGCTGATTTATGCAGCACAGAGAAAGCAAAATGAACAGAGATTTGCAAAAATTTCACAATTATTTGCCACTTAATGTGCAACTGCTCTGATAGCAATTTTCAGATCTGTTCTCTGTTATGTTTGTGGCTTTCAACAGAAAACCGTAACTTTAGCGAGAACATTCAGCAGCTGTAAACTTAGGGAAAAAAAGGGTCAAAATAATAGAGTGGTCAGTGAGCCGGGGTCAGCTTGGGCTCCCGGGCCGGCGTTTTGGGGGTTAAAAGATGCAGTTCTGTGAATTCCTGTTTAGAAGCATCAGGTTGTAGATCATTCTCATAATCCTCATAAAGTTCAAGGCCAGATTACAGGAAGGGCACAAGGAGAATGTATCCCAGGGCCTTCAACACCTTAGGGGCCACCACCAACCACACTCTCTTTCCAAGCAAACTACAGTGTGCTCGGAAAGTCTTCAGCCCCTTTCACTTTTTTCACTTTTTGTTCTCTTGTTCCTTGTGCTATCAGTTTCCTTCATCAATCTGCCCATGGTCCCCCATATTGAGAAAGTAAGAACAGAATGTTAGAAATCTTTACTCAGGACATACCATATTTTTCAGACTATAAGAAGCACCAGACTATAAGACTCATCTAGGATTTGGAGGAGGAAAATAAAAAAATATTTTCCATCAGACCTCAGAGCAGACCTCCAAATCAGATTCCCATTCTTCATTATACCAAAGATCAGACCTTCATCAGACCCCCCCCCCCATTCTTCATCAGACCTCATATCAGACCCCCAAGCTCCATCAACCTCAGATCAGACTCCCATCAGACCCCCCTGCCTCCATTTGCCTCAGATCAGCCCCACATCAGCCCCCCCCAGCCCCCATCATATTTAGATCGGACCCCCAACCAGACCCTATCAGCCTCAGATCGGACCTCCCAGCCCCTATCAGACCTTAGATCAGATGTTACAAAAATAATAATAAACTTACCTCACTTGCTCCAGATGGTGCTGGAGATCCAGGCTCTATTGCTTCTTTTGGGTCTTGCTGTGTACCATAATGAAAGCGGTCATTAGCATTCAGACTATAAGACACACTGTCTTATGGTTTGAAAAATATGGTAAGTCTTTATCCCATTTACTCAGGACATAAGTATTCAACCACCTTTACTCAGGACATGTCTTCAGCCCCTTTAGACAGGATATAAGTATTCAAATCTTTTACAGTGATTACAGCCTCCAGTTTTCTTGGGGTTGATGCCACTTGGTTTGCACATCTGGATTTGGGGATTTTCTGACATTCTTCTCTGCAGATATTCTCAAGCTCTGGTTGGATGGGGGCCATTGGTGGGCAGTAATTTTCAGGACTCCCTGAACCTTTGGGATCAGCTTCTCATTAAGAATATATCTGTACTTCAGCTTTCCTTCCATCCTGATTGGTCTCCCTGTCTTCTCCAGCACAATGTTGCTACCATCATGCTTCACTGTAGGGATCGTATTGGGCAGGTGATGAGCAGTACCTGGTTTTCTCCAAACATGGTGCTTAGAATTGAGGTTCAAAAGTCAAATCTTGGTTTCATTAGACCAGAGAATCTTGTTTCTCACAGTCTGAGAGTCTTTTAGGTGATTTTTGCAAACGCCAGGAAGCGTTTCATGTGTCTTTGACTGAGAAAAATGCTGCACTGATGGTTGACCTTATGGAAGTTTTTTGCATCTGCGCACAGGATTTTTGGAGCTCAGCCAGAGTGACCTTTGGGTTCTTGGTCACCTTTCTTACTGAGGCTCTCGTCCCTGGATTACTTTAGGAAGACCTTGGTTGTTCTAAACTTCTTCCATGTAAGAATTATGGAGGCCACTGTGCTCTTGGGAACTTTCAGTGCAGCAGAAATGTTTTGTCCCCTTCTCCAGATCCGTGCCTTCACACAATACTGTCTCTGAGCTCTACAGGCAGTTCCTTCCTCCCCATAGCTTTATTTTTGCTCTGAAATGGATTGTCAGATGTGAGATATACTTATGCACCTGCAATATTTTAGTGTTTCATTTTTAATAAGTTTGCAAAAATTTCTAAAATTCTATTCTCACTTTCTCACTATGGGGTATTGAGTGCAGATTTATGGGGATTTTATTCTTTTATTTTAGCAGAAGGAGCAACAAAATGTGTAAAAAGTGAAAGGGTCTGAAGACTATCTGAATGTATTGTATTCCAGTCCCAACTCCCAGCATAACCTAACCATTGTCCAGACCATACCAAAAGTTGTAGCAATTATTTGTGGAGTATTAGGGGAAGTTCAAGGCCAGGGGCTCAAGGGGAATGTAGCCTAGAGCCTCCAGAACCTTGGAGGCTGCTTTCCTAACTTCCATGGAATTCAGTGGGGAGGGCCACGTGCTGCAATCTGGGACTCAGAGGTGAGATGGGAGCCAACAAGGGCCATCTGTTTTGTACTGGCTGACCACCAAAGCCCATCCATGGAGTAGATGGCCCATGACAAGAAATAAGGTCGGTGGAGGTCTACATGGAAAAAACTTCCCATCCCAGCAGTGGCCCACTCCATTGAAGTTCTGTGGGTGTTATGTCGATTGCAAGACAATTAACCTTCATAAGAGTCATGCATATCTACAGAATAGTCAGGAAGGGATCTCTGTTCCCCCTTTTGCCCTCCCTATAAGCTGGTCATGCAAGGCTCAAGTTTTGCTATCCAACCCACGTTGTGGCTGATATTCATAGTCATGTTTGAAGCCCTACAATGGGTAAAACTTACAGGGTAGCTATCTATAGGTGGCAATAGTCAGTTGTTTCCCCTATATAGTAGAGCTAATTTGCATATGTTTACCCAGAGTGCATTGCTACCAGCTTGATCTCCATAAGGCAAACCAGGATTTCACAGAGAACCCACGGAGAACCCTAAATGTGACCAGAATTTGGCAATTGTCCCTCAAGTTACCCCCTTACAATGCTGTATACATGCTGTAGGAAGTAAACAGCAATGTAAAATATTTTTGGATAAAATGATCTTCAGAAATCCAAAAATGTGCTCTTCCCTATTGACAGTAATGATGCAGAAGACGTAAACATGATGGATACAGCAATCAGAGGAGCTGGAGCCTCTCGCTCAGTAAGATATATATGTATATATACAGTATGTATGCCTGGGGCAATAATTAGTGTTTTTGCTGTTTTTTTGGAGCCTGCTCTTAGGTGTTCTCTATTTTTCTGCTTGTTGCTCGGATTAATAGGAGCCGGTGCAGCACATACGTCTTCTGGAAGATCTTGTTTTACACTTCCCCACTTGGCCTATCTTCTCTCTGCCTGAACATCTTAAGTCATTGGCGTCCCAGTCCTCTCGGCGTATATCACTGTGCGCACCACAGTCCGGGACTCAATGGCCTTTTTTTTTTATATTCGATACTCCTAGATTACGTGTCTCCGCATCCAAACGGCCCCTTGATTAGATGACTCGCACTTCTCCAGATGTTATATTATTCTCCGCTGCATCCATTAACCCCCTCACTGCCGCCTGCCCCACAAAAACACTTTTATTCAGCACAAAAAATTGAACATTCTAATGAAATCACTGACTGCAGATAACCCTTATATTGCATTCTTACCAATTTGCACTGAGATGGGTTGCAGGAAACTGAGATGTGGGGGACTGTTTGCAGGGGGGGTCCATGCAGGGGTGGGGGTGGGGGGTTGGTCTTTGCATTATCCGATAGCGCAGGTTACATCAGCCGCTCCTGCTAAAAGGGGAACCCCAGGGGGCACAGCCTGTGATCACCATAAATCATGACAAGAATTGCATAGCAGTATTCAATTTTATGTAAAAAGCTTCTATTTGATCACTGTATTGTGGTATTATTTCAGTATTGTTTGGTGGTAGTATTAGGGCACTGTATGGCAGGATTATTTGAGCATTGTATGGTGGTATTATAAGGGCACTTCACAGCAGCATTATTTAGGCACTGCATAGTGGTATTATTTGAGCACAGTATAGTGATATTATCTGGCTGTTATGTGGTGGTAGTATTTGGGTACTGTATGAAACAATTATTTGAGCACAGTATGGTAGTATTTGGCAACGGTATTATTTTGAGCAGTACATTATGTTGACAGTGTATGCTGGTGGTGGCACTATAGAGGAAGTGCTATTAAGCCAATGTATGGCAGTGCTATAAAGAAACCATACTGTACGGTATGACACTATATGGGGGGCTATATCAAAGCACGGTATGTTCACGCATCGGTTAAAATCCGATGTCTACTTTTGGTGGCAGAAATCTAAGGCTGACCCCCAGATTTCTATGACAGATTTGCACTTCTACAGATCTGCATAAAAAATGACGAAGACTAAGGACCATGTCTATTTTGCAGACCACAAAACAAGGAACCGGAGAGCACGGACTGTGTGCACCCCACATCTCAAGAATGGGTCCTCGATGCGCAATATGTGGCCAAAGATACGACATGTGGCAGGGCCACACGAAACCGGAAGCAAAACGAGTGTGAGCTGAGCCTTCCCTCCAAAATATCTTCCCTGTGTGTGAACCTGAGCGACTGATGCAGATACAGCCTGCCCCAGGGGTTAGAGAAGCCGAACCTGATCCAATCAGCGAAAGTCCAGTCCACTGCCATTTAAAAGGTCCTGTTCCTCCCCTCCCCATACATTTGTGACACAGGATGATTCAGCCCTTTACTACCCTAGACCACCAGGAATATTAATCCCTTTACTACCCTCGACCACCAGGATTATTAATCCCTTTACTACCCTAGACCACCAGGATTATTAATCCCTTTACTACCCTAGACCACCAGGATTATTAATCCCTTTACCACCCTAGACCACCAAGATTATTAATCCCTTTACTACCCTAGACCACCAGGATTATTAATCCCTTTACTACCCTAGACCACCAGGATTATTAATCCCTTTACTACGCTAGACCACCAGGATGATTTAGATCTTTACTACTCTAGACCACCAGGATTATTAATCCCTTTACTACTCTAGACCACCAGGATGATTCAGATCTTTACTACCCTAGACCACCAGGATTATTAATCCCTTTACTACCCTAGACCACCAGGATTATTAATCCCTTTACTACCCTAGACCACCAGGATTATTAATACTTTTACTACCCTAGACCACCAGGATTATTAATCCCTTTACTACCCTAGACCACCAAGATTATTAATCCCTTTACTACCCTAGACCACCAGGATTATTAATCCCTTTACTACCCTAGACCACCAGGATTATTAATCCCTTTACTACCCTAGACCACCAAGATTATTAATCCCTTTACTACCCTAGACCACCAGGATTATTAATCTCTTTACTACCCTAGACCACCAGGATGATTTAGATCTTTACTACTCTAGACCACCAGGATTATTAATCCCTTTGCTACTCTAGACCACCAGGATGATTCAGATCTTTACTACCCTAGACCACTAGGATTATTAATCGCTTTACTACCCTAGATCACCAGGATTATTAATCCCTTTACTACTCTAGATCACCAGGATGATTAACCCTTTCACTAGTTTAATGAAACAGTGTAAGGGGAAGGGAAGAATGATGAGCAGGGGGGGGGGGGGGGGGTCCTGATTGCTTCACAGTCCATAGCACATCTGATATCACATCAAGGAAGGTCAACTCAATCAGCAAGCAGAGATGGAGAAAAAGTCTATTTACAGAGCATTCCAAAGAGAAGGAAAAATACCCAAAACATGCAGAAGCGTGTCTGTCTGCACCACATCTAATACACATTACAGCTTCCTCAGGGGGAATTGGGATTTTTTTGTTATTGAAATGATAGATCTTATTTAATGGGGTTAGAAAAAAACATGTCTGCTTTCTTCCAGAAACAGCTCTGCACCCGTTCATGGGTTGTGTCCGGTATCGCAGCTCAGCTCTGTAGAAGAGAATGTATGTAAAATAACACAGCAAACTTATTCAACCCCATTTAACAAAAAAAAATAAAAAATAATAATAATAATTTTTTTCTCATGTATGAAAAATGCAGCATCTGATAGAACAGACGGAACTGTTGACAGAATGAACTCTTTCCTATGGCACAACAAGTGTGACCTGGGACTTACCGCCGCAATCTCTTCCCTCCGTGCAATTTTACAGCGAGAGAAAACAAATATTAATGAAAACAACAGGGAACAGAAAAAAACCAGACTCTATAAAGGGAACAGTCCGAGCGGCTCGTCCCCGAGGATCCCGCACGAGGCGCTGCGAATGTTGTCTGCGATCACTGGTTACTAAGACATTGTCATTATAATTTGATGTTGGCCCTCGGGGACTCCAGCGGTATCTCGTTTTTGCCACACGCCGCTGGGCCGGATGAGAGGAGGCTGAGCTCAGTGCACAAGAACACCATGTTATTAATTACTTTTAATATGTTTTACTAATTAGCTCTGGAAACATCTCTTTTGCCCGGAGCCGTTAATGTTACACAAGGTTCATTACACTTAGAATTCTTCTGTAGGTGTCAGGTTCTCTACTTTACATGAAAAACGTACAAGCGATGTGCAACAATGTAATTATAGCGGATACATACTGCATATACTGTCAGGAACAGGCTTAAAGGGGACATGACATGCCTGCTGTAAAAATAGAACTCAGACATCATTTAGGACATGACGATTTCTTCTTAACAAAGCTAGAACCAGCCCTGACCTCACATGGATCCAGAGATCTCCCATTTATCACTCCAGTTCCTCTGCTGGATTCTCTTCAGGCTGGCAGCTCAGGGGCATGTCCTTTCTACTGCAGCTGAAGGGTGTGTCCTTTCTCGGATGGCATGTCTTTTCTGCTGCAGCTCAGAGGCGTGTCCTTCCTTGGGTGGCATGTCCTTTCTGCTCCAGCTCAAGGGCATGTCCTTTCTCACGTGGCATATCCTTTCTGCTGCAGCTCAGGGACATGTCCTTTCTCATGTGGGGTGCCCTTTCTGCTGCAGCAGGGGGGCATGTCTGGTATGTCTTTTCTACTGCAGCCCAGGAGCATGTACTTTGTCAGGTAGTGTGTCCTTTCTGCTGCAGCTCAGGAGCTTGTACATTCTCAGGTGGTGTGTCCATTCTGCAGCAGCTCAGGGGCCTGTTCTTTTCTCAGAGATGTCTCCATTCTGCTGCAGCTCAGGAGCATGTCCTGTCTTAAGTTGTGTGTCCTTTCTACTGCAGCTTAGGTGTGTTTCCTTTCTCAGGGATGTGTCCTTTCTGCTGCAGCTCTGGAGTATTTAATTTCTTAAGTGTTGTGTCCATTCTACTGCAGCTCAGGCGTGTGTCCTTTCTCAAGGATGTGTCATTCCTGCTGCACCTCAGGGGCGTGTCCTTTCTCAGGGGCATGCCCTTTTTGCTGCAGCTTTTGCTTTTAACAGCAGATACATCTGGTGGCAGTTGGCAGACATGCACATTACTATACACCAGGGGGAACCATTATATAATGAAGTAATGAGAATAAAGAGGGAGCATTTTTGTAGCAAAAAGTAAATTACAGAGGTAACAAATTTTTCATGCTGAATTATATTAAGATAGCATTTTAAGAAACAATGCACTCATACAATACATGCAAACATTATATATGGACTAAGCCCTCACTCTGATATGATAAAATGTGCAGAGTCTGCGCTCCTGAACATAGATGCTCAATGGAATAGCTAGGTTTAGCGTAGGACCTGGCTGACCTGAGACCACCTTGGCGCGGGTAGACGGGCACAGATGTGTTTTGATCAAAATATATTCGCTAAGAGTCTCAAATTTTATAACATCAGAATCAGAATGAGGGCTTAGTCCATATATAACGCTTGCATCTATTTTGTTAGTGCATTATTATAATTTTTTCTGTGATTTTTTTTCGATAAAATCTGAAACTCTCAGCCAATATATTTTGATCAAAACACATTTGGGCCTGCCTATGTGTAAATGTGCTCCTATTATCTTGTAGCATTTTTGTAGCATTTTTGTGCACTTTTGCCCCACCAATCTCACAGGTGACCTTGATTAGGTGGTACATATAGCTGTGTGTGCTCCTCCTCTCATTGGTTGCTTGGTGCAGACAGAGGTAACTAGGAGCAGCTCACTATGTGTGCAGGGTCTGCTTTCCTCAATATAGATGCCCAATAGCACAGGTAGGTTTAAAGTAGGACCTGCCTGACTGAGACCACCTTGGTGCTGGTAGGCGGGCACAGATGTGTTCAGGGCAGCCATGATGTTGCACCCATTACCGTTGACCACGTTGCCCAGTTGGAGTTGGCAGGATTACAACCAGTGGGATGTTTGCTGCTTGATGTACCTGAGCAACTGCTCACCGGTGTGGTTACTTTTCTCCCAGGCTGATCAGTTCCAACATGGCGTGGCAACCCATGACGTGACACATGATAGGAAGGAGGGGTAGTGTGAGCAAACCTGTGCCCTGCTGCTTTTGGGGATGGGAATGTGTCCATGGAGGAGGAGGCGGGAATGTGCCTGGTGTGTGAACCAGGCCGACACAATTGGGGGGAGCGGTCAAAAGGACTCATTGCCGGGGAGATGTCTTTACGCTGCTGGAAAAAACAATGACCCAGTGGGCCATGAAAGACATGTACTGTCCCTGCCCGCAAGAGCTGCTCCAGGTGTCCACCGTGGCATGAACCTTGCTGCACAGCTTGAAATGCAGCCCACGCTGTCCGCTACCTATAAGGTAGGGATGGCTTTTTGGGAGAAATAATGCAGGCTGGGAAGCTTCCAGCAAGGCTGAGCGCACTCTATTAGCTTCCTAAAGGCAGCAGACTTAACTAAATGGTATGGCAGCAACTGCACAGCCAGCAACTTGGCCAACTTGGAAATTAAGCTTTCGCACCATTGGATTGTTGGGCTTGTAGTCGTTTCCTGGCCACACATTTCGTTATCGATGGCTGATGATGGAGTGGAGGTTAAGTCTGAGCGGGAGAAGTGGAAAGGGATGATGATGATGTGAAAGACACCGTACTGCCCGTAGATGGGGCCTGGCTGGCACAGGGGGACCAGGAGAAAGAGGGAACTCCTACTGCAATGGCTGGCTGATATTTCTGTTTGCTCACGGGATGGGGTGATGCCCCATTATGTGGTTTAATAAAGCTGTGGTCCCTACGTTTGTGCTTGTCTTATTTTGCTCTTGCACAAGGCAATGCTTTTGTCTTCCGGCAGCATGGAGAAAAAAATGCCCGACGGGAGATATTCGCACATCTGGCACGTTTTGGGCCTAACACAACCACTGCTCCAGTGGCTTAACCAGATCCCGAAGCAGACCCTGGCTGTTCTTTGGAAGGTACGTGGCCTTTGCTCTTTATTGCTGCCACTATCACACTCCTGTTCTGATGTTGCCTCCTCCTCAGCACCCAAAGCTGACTCCCAGGTCCTGTCTAGCACACAATCATCATCAGAGTCTGAATCCTCACTTTTGCTTCTATCAGACTGAGGGATATCATGGTGGGTTCTTTGCAGCCTCCTCCTCCACTTACTCCTCAGGGCAGAACAAAAACTGACTGCTCTCACACAAGCTGCCAACAGGTAGACTCTCTTGACTATCTGCTGTAGGGTGTGGTGGGGCTTACTTGCCATTTCTTAGAAAAAAGAAAGGCGCTTCACTCGGAAGGGGCACTGAAGACAGAGAGGACTCCACTGAAAGCCTTTTTTTTGTGGCTGCAAGGAGGAGGAGGAACAATGTGACCCCTGGCTCCACAACATGGTTTCGGAGTCTGAAGTCAACTTCATGTCATCCTGCTGCGACTGAGATGAGTGATCCATTCAATCCACAATCGCGTCCTCTTTCTCCTCAACTATAATGTTGCACCTTTCCAAAGCCAGCATGGATAACTGCGGCCTACTACTCCTACCACTACTTCTGGATGGATAGTTGGTGCTGTTACTACCTACATTTTGACTCTGGGTCTTTCGTTTGGAATCCTTCCGTAACCCTGACATTTTTGGGCCTCTCAGATTATGTTGTGCACTACCCTCTGTATTGGTGTAGTAATCACATATATGCTGTTTTGAATAAAATCCCCCTCCCAAAAAAAATAAATAATAATAATTGAAAACACGTGAAGACTGAAATTAAGGGAAATTGATTTTGGACTAAATCGTTATCACTTCCAGATACTTTTGTGTGCTACCCTGTCTATTGGTGTAGTAATCAAGTATATATGCTGGTTTCAATATAATCAAGTACCTCAATTAAGAAAAAAATTGATCAGAAACGTGTGAACACAGCAATGAAGGGAAATGGGTTTAGGCCTAAATTTGTTATCCCTCAGATACTTTTGAATGCTGGCCTGTGTACTGATCACCTATATGCTGATTTAATTAAATTGAACAAGTCCCCAAATTTTTTTATTCTTACCGTAGAAATAAATGAATGTAAACAGATGATTACGTGTCAGATCTGATGCTTAATTTCACCTTAACACTCACAAGTAGATTGCTGCATTGCCCTGTGTATTGCTGGAGTAATTACGTATATATGCAGGTTTAATTGAATTGAACAATCCCCCCAGAAAATATAATTCTAACCGCGTGGAAATGGATTTCACGAAAACTAGCAATTAAGGCTTAACACTCAATTTCACGTTAACACTCACAGATTGTTGCCCTACGCTGTGTTTTGCTGTAGTAATCACGTATATATGCTGGTTTAATTAAAATAAACAAGTCCCAAAATAATATATATTTCCAACCGTGTTGAAACTGAATATATAGAAACGATTGAGGCTTGATCCTTCATATCGTGTTAACAATCACAGGTAAATTGTTACCCAAGTGTGTATTGGTGTATGATCACCTATATGCTGGTTTCATTAAATTTAATAACCTTCCCCCCAAAAGAAAAAAAAAAATGGAATTAAACTGTGTGTGGAGATAATAAATGCATTAAGTCCTAATATTTCATTCTCAATCCCTGATTTATACAGTTTTTCAAAAAATAAATACTTTATTTATTTAATCATGTGTGATGCCCTGGCACGGAGTTCTCACTAGTATTCTACATGCTATGCTAGACTGATGGTAGAACACATGTTTCACGGTTTTCACTTATTACTTATTCCACCCACCCCAATCCCCTCCAAACAAAAAGATTTCTGTCAAAATGAAAAAAATGAAAGTTATTTCCTTGCAGGTAGCTGCTTTTGAGGTTTGTAGCATTTGCAATTATGCTAGGAGGCAGAGCAGCCTTAGCTCACACTTCTCACTCCCTGGCTGACAGCTTTCCCTGCCTGTCCCTATTCTACACACAAAATTCTTCTTCTGTGTAATCTTAGCCTTTCCCTTCACTCTCCCTGGCAATAAGCTTGATTGATTTCTGATTGATTTTTCACTCTTCCTGACTCCCTAAGATAATTTTTCTGGCAGACACTGTGACACCCAACACCCTCATTCATAGCCCAACACAGGATGGCGTTCTGTTAGGGCACCTCCTTCCTGCTGCAGCACAGATTGGCTCATCTAGGCTGTCTCTCAGCCTGGGAGCCAATCAGGGCAAGCCCTCCCCCCAATTCCTCTCATGGTCATGTGAGACCCCTTCTTCCTCCCTATTGCTTTTTTGGTGATCTCTGTAATGGAGACACCCCTTTGCTCGTTTTTCCTTCCTTTGAGGGATATCTGGCTTTCACTGTGTTGAAGACCCATAACTGGGGCTCCACAATTATTCAGCATATTACTGTTTCCCAGGGAGCTTTGCACTTTGGATTGCTGTGTCGAGACTCTTAAATGAGGCTCCACAGTGTTTTCTGTAGCTGGTCTCCCTAAGATCAGCCATTGTTTTGTTTGAGTAGTCTCCAAGGCATTGCTCCTGGTTAGCCGGAATCCTACTCCATACTGATGAGGGGCAATGCCCCAAAACAGCTGTCTGTGGATGGATAACTGGCTTAGGTCTTCCCCGTCACATCTTTAAAGCGTGTAAAAGAGCGGGATCTTGACATAGGGGCCACTTAATATGGTGGATTTGGTGATCTCTGTAATGGGGACACCCCTTTGCTCGGTTTTCCTTCCTTTAAGGGATATCTGGCTTTCACTGTGGTGAAGACCCATAACTGGGGCTCCACAATTATTTTGCATATTACTGGTTCCCACCGACATGTGCACTAAAATGGTGCTAGCATTAGCATTGGAGTGTATAATAAATACACTGTATTCCTATGGAGCCCTGCCACAGGCAGTCGCTCCATAGGAACTAATGTGCAGCAGCCTCTTGTCACTCAGGAGGACAGAGGCTGCAGCACACTGCATCTGGCTCCCCCCGATCCTTACTGGGGGGTGCTGGAGCACACATGGAAATGTACGCTTCCGTGTTTTTGCCAGTACAGATGCCGAGGTCACATTTGACCATGGCATCGGAAGGGTTAAAAGTCCACGATCGGCATTACCGCTGGTCGAGGACATTAGGCCTTGGTGTCTGCTTTTTAAAACAGCAGTCACCTGGTGGCTATGGCACCCACGAGCTCTCGATCAGGTTCAATCTTTAAAGTCCCAGCCAGCGATGCACATGTATATTGCTGGTCAGGAAGGAATTAAAAATCTTTGATGGGTGCAGATGAATGTTTCTTCCTTTTGGAGGACGCTCTGGTTTGGTTGAAATGATATCTGAAGTAAGGCTCCTCAACCTTTGTCGACCAGCGCCATGCATGCATGATGTTCCTTGTGGTAGACTCGGTCCTTCTGAAGGATCCAAGGTTATCACAGCTTGAAGGTGGCCGAGCTAGATAGGAACATAACGCAACTCCCATAGGTTGCAATGGTTATTCATTGCAGTCTATAGGACAAGTGATCCAATGATCGCTTGTTTAAGTGGGGACTTAAAATATGTATTTTAAAAAGTTAAAAAAATAGAAAAAAACACATATAAAAATTCCCCATAATTAAAATAAACAAAAAAATAAATAAAGATTGTTTGCACTGCCGTATCCCAAAATGACCAAACTATTAAAATGTAAACACGATTTTCCTGTAAAATGAACACAGTATTGGGGGGAAAAATCTAAATTGCTTCACCTCCCCATAAAAAAAAATGAATAAAAAGTGATCAAAAAGTCATACAGACTCCAATATGGTATCACTGAAAACTATCAATCACCCCACAAAGAGATGCGCCTTCATAAAGCTCCATAGACATAAATATAAAAAAAAAGTTGTAGGGGTTCAGAATATGCAGCAGCAAAGAAAACATTTTTTAAAAGTTTTAATTTTTTTAAGCATTAAAACAGAAGAAAAACAATATAACTGTCATATTGCTGTAATCTTTCTGACCCACAGAATATAGTGAACAGGTCGGTTTTACCACACAAGGGACGCAATAAAAACTTTTTTTTACCGATTCCACTGCTTTTTTTATTTTTATTCAGCTTCTCGCTACATTGTATGTGACATTCAAGGGTGTAATTAGAGAAGACAACTTGTCCCACACAAAAACAAGCCCTTTCAGCTATGTGAGTGGAAAAATAAAAAAGTTGCGGCTCTGGGAAGGCCAGGAGTGAAAAAAAAAAGGAAAAAGCAAAAATTGGAAGGTCACCTGGAGCTTAAAGGGTTAACAGGCTGGACACTGACTTACGGAGTGACTCCTGTAGGTGGTGCTAGGGAGGCAGTTTTATTTTTTCTGCAGGAGAGAAGATTTGGCAGCTGAGATTGGGTCTGACTGCAGTAGACTTGAAAGTGGAGCTGTCAGTCTTACTACAGATCCCACCGACATCCAGATACTCAGACTGTAAACACTGGGGGCAACACGAAAGTTTTTTAATTTTTATATGCTAATTTGACTAACAATAGCTATATAGTGAAGGGAAAATACAGCAACTTTGTATAATGTACAATGGAGCTTCCCTTTAAATGTTTAACCCTTTCCTTTTAGTTATTCTAAAGGTATTTTTTTTTTTTTTTATGCTCAGTCTTCATTCTCCTCCTAGCGCCCTAGCTGCCTCACACGTCAGTCTGACTCCTAGTTAGACGGAGGTAAGTGCCATAATTACTCCACGTACAAACATTAATTTTGTGCATCTTAAAGTAATCAGGAAAAATGTAACTAGACACTAAAATTAGCAACCCTTATCAAACCCTGCAAATGCCAGAGACATCTCATCCCTTCTGACGTCTCCTACCAAAAACGTTTCCCAACTTCTCTAACGGTTCTCATACAAAATGTATCCACTGATCCGATGATGTCATCGGATCTTCTCTATACTGTCCATGAAGGAGCAGACGGGTGAGATCTATGGAATAGTGATACAATCTAGCAAAGGCATTTTTTTTCCTATTTCTGCCATCTGAAAGCCATAACTTTATTATTTGTCCAGGCAATATTCGAATTTGCGACATTTTGCAAATTTTTGGGCGAATATTCGAGAATTCGTGATCTGGTTATTGTTTACTTGATTGCGAAAATCGTCAATGTAATAAATTCGTGATAAATTAGCAATTAGAATATTCAACACTATTCGCGAATACAAATATATAGCACTATATTCTAAATATTCTGGAATTCTCAAAGTGGCAATCTTCGCGATTAAAATTCGCGATTCGAATATTCGCGCTCAACACTATAATTGCATATTATTGCATTGTACGTATATAGTGCATTATATAACTTTTATCATTTTTTGGTAGGAGAGGGGCTAAGAATAAAAACAACAACTTAGCTATTGATTTTGAGTTTTGTTTTTACATTTCCTGTTTAGTATAGTAGACATGATAAGTGATAACTTTATTCTAAGGGTCTGTACAATGGCGGTAATGTCAAATGTATATTATTGTTTTAGTATTTTACTACTTTTTCCCTTTTTTAAACATGCTTTCGGGTCACTGCATTAAAATACCTATAACTTTTTTCTGCGGATGGAGCTTTATTAGTAGTTCTTTTGGTGCTATTTTAATCACATAGTACTTTATGACTATTCTGTTGTTTCCGAGCAGAATCAACAAAAAGCAACTATTCTTTTGTTTGGGTTTTTCACTGTGTGAGATGAATAAAGCGTTATTTTTATAGCTGTTACAGTTGCAGCATTGCCAATATTTTGTACTTTTTTAATTTATAGTTTTTCCATAATAAAGGATTTTTATAATGGAAACAAGTTTTTCTTCTTTTTATAAAAAGTTTTTACCATACCAATTATTATTTATTTTAAAATTATTATTTTTTGTTTAACTAGCAGACTTAACCGTATTGGACTACAAAGGAACTTCACTGCCATGGAAACCCATAGGCACCTTGCCATTGCAATGGTAGGTGTCATTGGAGTACAGATGGAGCCCCCCTTCTCTCTCTAAGCACTTACATATTGTGATTGCTATTGACCATCTACTGGGGGGAAAGAGCTGGGACTGGATCAAGAAATTTAAAGGGGTCCTAACGAAATTACTTTGAGCTTCATATGGCTTAGTTTACAGCTGAGACCCGCACCTATCAGACAATGGGGGCATATCCTAGCGATATGCCCCCAATGTCTGAGATAGGAATACCCCTTTAAGGGAAAAATTGCAAAACATCTTCGACTCTACCCCCAGTTTAGTCCTAAGCCAAATCTAATATGAGAACAGTGTGTGTGTTGGCTGCATCCATGGCGACCATGACAATTACAACTATTGACAAAAAAATCCCGCACCGAAAAGGAATTGTTGAAATGCGAATGTAATGATGATAAATGTAATAGATTCCAATACTAGAGGAAAGAAAAGGTTATTGGGAAAAACTGTACAACTGAAAGGAGGCTCTAGAAATACGGCCTCTAGCCTGGATACAAGATGATATTCGGCCTCTAGCCTGGATACAAAATGTGATACAGCCTCTAGCCTGGATACAAGATGAGATACGGCCTCTAGCCTGGATACAAGATTATATATGGCCTCTAGCCTGGATACAAGATGAGATACAGCCTCTAGCCTGGATACAAGATGTGATACAGCCTCTAGCCTAGATACAAGATGAGATACGGCCTCTAGGCTGGATACAAGATGAGATATGGCTTCTAGCCTGGATACAAGATGAGATACATCTTCTAGCTTGAATGCAAGATGTGATACAGCCTCTAGACTGGATACAAGATGTGATACAGCCTCTAGCCAGGATATAAGTTGAGATACGGCCTAAAGACAGGATACAAGATGAGATACAGCCTCTAGCCTGGATACAAGATGAGATACAGCCTCTAGCCTTGATACAAGATGAGTTACAGTATCTAGCCTGGATACAAGATGAGATACAGCCTCTAACCTGGATACAAGATGTGATACAGCCCCTAGCCTGAATACAAGATAAGATACTGCCTCTAGCCTGGATACAGGATGTGATACAGACTCTAGCTGGGATATAAGATGAGATACGACCTAAAGACTGCATACAAGATGAGATACAGCCTCTAGCCTGGATACAAGATGGAATATGGCCTCTAGCCTGAATGAGATTTAGCCTCTAGCCTGGATACAAGATAAGATTTAGCCTCTAGCCTGGATACAAGGTGAGATACAACATCTACCCTGGATACAAGATGAGATACAGCCTCTAACCTGGATACTAGATGTGATACAGCCTCTAGCCTGGATACAGGATGAGATACAGCCTCTAACCTGGATACAAGATGTGATATAGCCTCTAACCTGGATACAAGATGGAATATGGCCTCTAGCCTGGACAGAAGATATAATATGACCTCTAGCCTGGATATAAGATGAGATACAGCCTCTAGTCTGGATACAGGATGAGATATGGCCTCTAGCCTGGATACAAGATGAGATACGGCCCCTAGACTGGATACAAGATGAGATACGGCCTCTAGCATGGATAGAAGATGGAATATGGCCTCTAGCCTGATTACAAGATGAGATACAGCCTCTAGTCTGGATACAAGATGAGATATGGCCTCTAGCCTGGATACAAGATGAGATACGGCCCCTAGACTGGATACAAGATGAGATACGGCCTCTAGCATGGATAGAAGATGGAATATGGCCTCTAGCCTGATTACAAGATGAGATACAGCCTCTTGCCTGGATACAAGATGAGATACAGCATCTAGCCTGGATACAAGATGAGATACAGCTTCTAACCTGGATACAAGATGAGATACGGCCTCTAGCCTGGATACAAGATGAGATACAGCATATAGCCTGGATACAAGATGAGATACGGCCTCTAGCCTGCATACAAGATGAGTTAAAAGCCTCTAGCCTGGATACAAGATGAGATATGGCCTCTAGCCTGGATACAAGATATAATACAGCCTCTAGCCTGGATACATGATGAGATACAGTCTCTAGCCTGGATACATGATGGAATATGGCCTCTAGCCTGGATACAGAAAGAGATACGGCCTCTATAAAACCAAGAAAAAAGTCTAAATATACAAAGCTATAAGTCTGGGCGAAGAAATTGGAAACCAATATAAACCTACAGTGTTGTTAATCGACAAGCAACAACAAAAAATGCCCAAAGTAATCAAAAAATATAGTTCATTTTATTGTAATAAATATATAACATATCATGATATACATAAAAATAAAGATAACAGGGAAGAGAGCCAGCAGAAAGGCACATGCCGCAATCCACTGGCCTATGCCGCTGTCACCCACCAAAAGATGTAAGCATGTCAAGTATACAGATGGTATATATAAAAATAATAATAATCCAGTCGCTGAAAAGCAATAATAATAATGCTACTATAGCTCAGTATAGGACATTAGATCATCACCTAAATACATAACCGTCAGAGGGGACACAGCTCTAGAGTGAAATCTCAATACGGATAATAGAGATGATAGAGACACTTGCCAGAGACAGGAATTCAGCAGAGGCTAAATCTAGAGGCAAGAGGGAGGATTAGTCCCTCAAAGAGTAACAATGCATTATGTCATGTGGAGGGTGGTGATGTCTGTCAACTTTATGCGAAAATTAAAGGAAAGCTGATAGAGGAACTCTATTTGTCTCCGGGACCTTCTTTCTCCTTACCTGCAGCCTGCCACGGGAACACTCCCCTAGGGCCTCTGGAGCCAGCCCAGCGCATCAGCCCCAACAATAAGGAGTCCGGCATATGGGAGATATAAGCCATACAGCTAAAATGAGAATACATATACAAATAGATATGAATATAGATATAGACAGAGGGATAGACATTTTTGGGCGATCACTACATGGCATGGGATAGATTACTAAGTATGGTAACCAAACATTAAAAAATATACCTAAATGATCAGTTATACCGTAGTGCATTACATAAATTGCATGATTAAACTATGGTGTAAAAAATGAATGATCCAGTCAATTAATTAATAATAAGGACAATCCATATATAAAATGAAAAATACATTATCAAAATACATAGTGCATTGCACAAATTACATAATTAGACCATAGTGTAAAAAATGGATTATCCTATAACCAACCAAATAATTAATCAGTAATAAAGATAATCCATATATAAAGTGCAAAATACATAATAATAAAGGGAAATTAATAATCTAACAAAGATAATAATAAATACATGAAAGTGACAATTTATAATAGCAGTGTCAAAAATACTGACACATACAAGTAATAATTCAGAACAGTAGTGTCAAAGATACCAATAACCTAATTTAAAGTGACAGTGCAATAACCATCATAAACTATTCATCATAGTAGGGTAGGAAGTGCTGACATCACAGGAAATACTGACGTCAGCTTAAAGTGACAAAATCTAATGCCCAACAGAACCTATAACTCATAGTGATGTCAGAGACTACTGATATCACAATACACAGTGCTACAAAAAAGTGTATATGTGAACGCATCCATAATAATGAAACAGAAAAGTCAAAAGTGACTAGTAAAAAAGTGCATACAGAATAAAAACATGTAATAATACATAATAAGAACCAAACATGTATTATCAAGAAAATATCCCATGATAGTGTCGCTGCAATAATCCATCTTCATGTTCTCATTCCATACAGTCCATCCCTCTCATCACATATCACAGATAATGATTGAATATTCATCAGGTCATATGACGACTACAAAGGAAAATATGTAAACAGAAAAAAGAATTAAAATCACTAAAAGCCATATAAAACCATACCTAAAGAAAGGACTTGAAACTCAAAGCCTCATTCAATCCATGAGGAGTCACAGTATTGAGCAGAACCATCCAATTTGTTTCTTTTTTTAGGAGAGAGAGGAGTCATGAATATGGAGGGTCACGACGCAGTAGTCTCCCTGCTTTTTACACCATGGTTTAATCATGCAATTTATGTAATGCACTACGGTATAACTACTCAATTTAGGTATATTTTTTAATGTTTGGTTACCATACTTAGTAATCTATCCCATGCCATGTAGTGATCGCCCAAAAATGTCTATCCCTCTGTCTATATCTATATTCATATCTATTTGTATATGTATTCTCATTTTAGCTGTATGGCTTATATCTCCCATATGCCGGACTCTGTATTGTTGGGGATGATGCGCTGGGCGTATCTCTATTTACCTGGGGATCCTAGTTACCAGATCAGCTGATGCAGCGCTCTGCCGTGGTGCGCTGTGCGCCGGGTCACGTGGGGACGCCGCTACCTTCCCTTGGGAGGCGGGCTGGAATGCATGGCTTGCGTTCCACCTCTCCTCCTGGCGAGTGCGGCGTCGCCATTGCTGGCTCGGTGTGCATCACCAGGTATGAAGCGCTTGGTATAAGGCATCCGCTGTTTTGATTTTTACTTACATCATATGCACCTGGTACTTATGGGAGATATAAATAGGGGCTTATGGCTACATGTTATTTACCTCCCGACCAAGCTGAGGCGAAACGCGCATCGAGGTTCCTATCCTGACCTGTGCTGCTGTCTTCACCCCCCATCATGTCCTGCGGTATGCATTGATTTGATTATGACTTTCTGCTTGGTTTAGTTTACCCTTTACTATAGGGTCTTGCATTGTTAGACCTCTTTCACACGAGCGTGTCCAGATAAGGTCTGGATGCATTGCGGCAAACCCGTGCGAGTAAGTACGCAATTGCAGTCAGTTTTGACTGTGATTGCGTTCCGTTGTTCAGTTTTTATCGCACGGGTGCAAAGCGTTTTGCACACGCGTGATAAAAAACTGAATGTGATACCCAGACCCGAACTTCTTCACAGAAGTTCAGGTTTGGGATCGGTGTTCTGTAGATTGTATTATTTCCCCTTATAACATGGTTATACGGGAAAATAATAGCATTCTGAATACAGCATGCATAGTACAATAGCGCTGGAGGGGTTAAAAAAAAATATAATAATAATTTAACTCACCTTAATCCACTTGTTCGCGCACTACACTCATCACATGGTCCGTCACATGATCCATGGACCGTCACCATGGTGATGTATAATGTGACGGACCATGTGATAAGCGTAGTGACGTCATCAAAGGTCCTATTCCTCAAAGAAGAAGACAGAAGAGATGCCGGCTGCGCGAACAAGTGGATTAAGGCGAGTTAAATTTTTATTTTTAACCCCTCCAGCCCTATTGTACTATGCATGCTGTATTCAGAATGCTATTGTTTATAACCATGTTATAAGGGGAAATAATAAAGATCGGGTCCCCATCCCGATCTTCTCCTAGCAACCGTGCGTGAAAATCGCACTGCATCCGCACTTGCTTGCGATATTCACGCAGCCCCATTCACTAGCCTCTAGCCTGAATTCAAGATGAGATACAGCATCTAGCCTAGATGCAAGATGTAATACAGCCTCCAGCCTGGATACAATATAAGATACGGCCTTTAGCCTGGATATAAGATTAGATACGGCCTCCAGCCTGGATACAAAATTATATACAGCCTCTAGCCTGGATATAAGATGAAATACGGCCTCCAGCCTGGATACAAGATTAGATACGGCCTCCAGCCTGGATACAAAATTATATACAGCCTCTAGCCTGGATATAAGATGAAATACGGCCTCCAGCCTGGATACAAGATTAGATACGGCCTCTAGCCTGGATATAAGATGAGATACAGCCTCTAGCCTGGATACAAGATGGAATATGGCCTCTAGCCTGAATACAAGATGAGATATGGCCTCTTGCCTGAATACAAGATGGAATATGGCCTCTAGCCTGAATACAAGATGAGATATGGCCTCTTGCCTGAATACAAGATGGAATATGGCCTCTAGCCTGAATACAAGATGAGATATGGCCTCTTGCCTTAATACAAGATGGAATATGGCCTCTAGCCTGAATACAAGATGAGATATGGCCTCTTGCCTGGATACAAAAGGAGGTACGGCCTCTAGCCTGGATAGAAGATGTGATATGGCCTCTAGCCTGGATACAAGATGTGATACAACCTCTAGCCTGGATACAAGATGAGATACGGCCTTTAGTTTGGATACAAGATAAGATACAGTCTTTAGCCTGGACACAAGATGAGAAATGGCCTCTATCCTGGATACATTATTAGATTCAGCCTCTAGACTAGATACAAATGAGATATGGTTGAGCCTGGAGGCATAAAGGTTCCATATAGTATCATGCAGCACATTTGCGCACAGATGCTACAGTTCGGCCTGTGGATCCTGCACACTTGTAGGTTGCTGAAGCTCAAGTCCCAGCTGGACCTATAAATGCTGGATTGGTGATAAATCTGTTGACTGGGCAGCCAAGGAAGCGCTGTAATCTGGGGGAGACTTTCTTGGGAATCCCTTGCTGTGTGTGGACGAGCATTATCCTGCTGAGAAATGTCAGTTGAAAGCCCTGAGAGGAACACATGTGGCGGCAGGACGTCCTGCGCATATCACTGAGCTGTCGTATGCGATGGCTTCCCAGAACATGACACCAGCATTTGGGGAAGTGTGTCGTTCCACAGCAAAGGCAGAATTGGAACGTTCACCATAAGGCCTCCGTACTCCAACCCGACCATGCTCATGCTTGTCCGTGGATCATACGATCCTAACTACTGATGTTCTGTCTGGGACGTCCAGAGCATTTTCACTGTGTGTGCCCTCACATAACCACTGCTCCCAACACCTCATAACAGCCAGGTCAGAACGGCATAGATGGCAGGCAGTTTGTCGAAAAGACTATTCTTCTTCTCTCAGTCCATTGTCTTTCAACTGGGCAAAATGTTTTCCAGTTCATTGTAGAGGTATGTCTAGCAGTCAATGATCTCTCACCAAGAGGTAAACAACCCCAAAGTAGCCTCTGAGAGCCTTTTTATAAGGCAACGAGGGAAGCAATTTCATGGCCTCTTGTGGCAAAACCCAGTGTCTAATCAGACCACATCTGTGATGATTTACATATCGTACTGAGACAAACCTGCACGGAGCATTTTACAGAAATCTGAAATTTCTACAGTATCTGGGTGCGGCATATAGGGATCACATAAGTTTAGCAAGAGGTTCCTACATGATGATACAATTCAGTATCCACATAATGCCACATAAGGCTGCTCACTGCTATAGGATGTCATCATAACTGTATAATACATGTATGCATAACACAACTACATAGAGATCACATTAAACTGCTATAAGGTGATTCTCACTAAGAGGTACACTACCCAAAAGTAGCCTCTGAGATTCTTATTGTAGGGCAGCAGAGGAAGAATTTTTACTCTCTCTTGTGGCAAGACCCACGGGCTAATCATATTATATTGTATTATATTACAATGTATTAGATTAGGCCTCAGGATACAATATGTTCAACATTAAATGGTCTTTGATGACTCGTAAGTTGAAACTAGACTCAACATACAATGTCTCAGACCCAGATCCAACCAATAATTAGTTAGCAGCTATTCCTGACTGGTATATGTAAGGACTTGTTTTATAGGTATTAGCCTATTTTTCTTAAATCTTCATTTTCTCTTATCTTTGATGACATTTTAGGGCTTTGGAACCAATTACACAACATACAATGGTCGTCCTGGAAACAATTAATATTGTAACTTCAGGGCTCTACTGTACATGATACCGTTTTTATTATACTAATGTATTAAATATTCTTTTAGCATTTTAGTGATATTGAGATACAAAATCATCCTGGTTGAGTCATCGGGGTCACGATGTAATACTGAGGCTGGGGTTTATTGACATTACATTATCGTTGTTCTAAAGTTCCCTCAATGATTCGGTCCTTCGGCTGAAGAACATGCGGCGGCGGCGGTGGCGGTGCGTTCTCTGTGCAGAGTCGTGTCTGTTAGGATTACAAGGATACTTGTTTAAATTGTTTTATGCCAAAGCATTAATTAAGTATAAACTAATCAGCTCATTTGCCGGCAGTCGAGACACATTTCATTCATATTGCGATTCTTCTGGGACGGCGGCTCATTATTCCAAACATTGATGAGTGCGTGGAGAATTTATCTCCTCGGCACAATAGACCGGCTGCAGAAGGCAATGATTTCCCCTTATAGGAGGGTACAGGGTTGTCAAAGTAGGGGTCCTCAGCATGCTGGAAGTTGTAGTTTTGGAGACAGCTGGAGAACCAAAAGTTGACGACTTTAGTCTTAACCCCTTCCCGACCGCCCAACGAAAATTAACTTCTGTGGTCGGGCATTTAAACAGCAGGCACCCAGGACTAATGTATGCGATAGAGGAGATGGCTGTTCTCCAGCTACCCCCTTTTCCCCAAAATAAAAATAAAAATACATGCATAATTAAAAAAAATAACATCACTGGCAATGCCGCATGCAAAAACGTCCGTACTATTAAAATATTTATCCCATACGGCAAACGGCAAAGCCGAAAAAAAGTCAAAATGCCGGCCAATTTGCAGTTTTTTGGTCGCTTCATCTCCCACAATTTTTTTTCAATAAAAATTTATTAAAAAGTCACGCACACACCCCAGAATGGTATCAATGAATAGTACAGATCGTCCCACAAAAAAGGAGCTCTGTACACATAAAAACAAGTTATGGGGGTCAGAATATGGCAATACAAAAAAAATTGTTTTTTCCAAAGTTTTTTGTTGTTTCGTATTGTTGTAATCATAATGTTTTACTGCATTTTACCTTTTTCCCACCACATTGTATGCAACCGTATATGGTGCCATTAGAAAGTACACCTTGTCCTGCAGAAAACAAGCCCTCATATTGCTATGTGAACGAAAAAAAATTAAAAAGTTATGGCTTTCGGTGGAAAAATGAAAACTGAAAAACTGAAAATCATCCGGTCTTGAAAGGGGTAAGATGCCCACAGGCTTTAGATTAATTTTAGCCAAATTCCTCCAATTTTGGAGTAGCCAATCGGCTATCTGATGTGTAGGGGGGGTTTCCTGACAGATGATTTTGGTGGAGAGATTGGGCGTGTTGGATATTACATTGTCCTCAGGGGAGACAGACGTGGGCCATTGGGTTGCTTATACTTTTACTACTATATCTCAAATACAAATGAGAATGCTACATGTCTCCTTAGTGGTGGTACTGGATAAGCCAAGGTGCAGGGTCTGAAGAAAACACTTGTCCTCCACCTTTAGGCCCCTTTCACACTTGTGAGATTTCCGCACGGGTGCAATGCGTGAGCTGAACGCATTGCACCCGCACTGAATCCGGACCCATTCATTTCTATGGGGCTGTGCACACGAGCGGTGATTTTCACGCATAACTTGTGCGTTGCGTGAAAATCGCAGCATGCTCCTCTTTGTGCGTTTTTCACGTAACGCAGGCCCCATAGAAATGAATGGGGTTGCGTGAAAATCGCAAGCATCCACAAGAAAGTGCGGATGCAGTGCGATTTTCACGCACAGTTGCTAGGAAACTATCGGGATGGGGACCCGATCATTATTATTTTCCCTTATAACATGGTTATAAGGGAAAATAATAGCATTCTGAATACAGAATGCATAGTACAATAGGGCTGGAGGGGTTAAAAAAAAATAATAATAATTAAACTCACCTTAATCCACTTGATCGTGCAGCCGGCATCTCTTCTGTCTTCTTCTTTGCTGATTGCAGGAAAAGGACCTGTGGTGACGTCACTTCGGTCATCACATGGTCCGTCACATGATCTTTTACCATGGTGATGGATCATGTGATGGACCATGTGATGACCGAAGTGACATCACCACAGGTCCTTTTCCTGCACACAGCAAAAAAGAAGACAGAAGAGAAGCCGGGCTGCGCGAGCAAGTGGATTAAGGTGAGTTCAATTTTTTATTTTTATTTTTTAACCCCTCCAGCGCATGTTTGGTACCCAAACTTCTTCACAGGCCGAACTGTAACATCTGTTCCCTCAATGATTCGGTTCCGTTATCTGTTCCGTTTTTCCGTTCCGTTTTTCCGTATGGCTTATACAGTATACAGTAATTACATAGATAAAATTGGGCTGGGCATAACATTTTCAATAGATGTTTCCGCAAAAAACGGAACGGAAACGGAAGACATACGGATGCATTTCCGTATGTGTTCCGTTTTTTTGTGGACCCATTGACTTGAATGGAGCCACGGAACGTGAGTTGCGGGCAATAATAGGACATGTTCTATCTTTAAACGGAACGGAAAAACGGAAATACGGAAACGGAATGCATACGGAGTACATTCCGTTTTTTTTGCAGAACCATCGAAATGAATGGTTCCGTATACGGACCGTATACGGAACGCAAAAAAACGGCCAGTAAACGGGGGAAAAAAACGGTCGTGTGCAGGAGGCCTTAAGTAAAGAAAAACAATATAACCAGGGTCTCTTATGACCTTATAAACACACAAGAAAATCATACCATGGATAATGGGTATGAATTATAACCCTTTCATTACACTAGACCACCAGAGATACTAGATATTAACCACTTAACGGATATGGATATTAACCCCTTCATCACACTAGACCACCAGAGATACTAGATATTAACCACTTAACGGATATGGATATTAACCCTTTTATCACACTAGACCACCAGAGATACTAAATATCGACCTCTTAACCACTGTAGACCTAGACCTTGATGGATAATGCGTAAAAATGTTAACCCCTTCATCACAATACACCACCAGAGATACTAGATATTAGCCATTTAGCCACTCTATACCACCATAAGTATGATTGGAATTTTTTAAGCATGCATGGGATAGGCATAAGGCTATCCTTCATATAAGATAGGGCCAGGGACTATTAATAGGATTCAGTATATTGGGCAGACTAGATGGGCCAAAAGGTTCTTATCTGCCGACACATTCTATGGAATAGTTTCCCCAAACCATGAAAAAATATGTGATGTAGTACTGCAGAATTAAAGGGAAGGAGAAGAATTTTGCCATCTTATTTGTGAAAATTAAGATACCCTGTTTTTTTTTTGTTTTTTTTTCCCCACTTTAGGTATTTTGATGACCGTGGGGGAATTATCTTAATAAACCTAACTTTTTGGGGAAATTTATGAAGATTAGTGCAAAGTGAACGTGAAGTAGTTTCCGGTAGAAATCTATCAGGTCAGCTGCTGCTGGAATCTGATTAGTTGCTCTGAGGATCAAATATCTTGCACCAGTGCAGATGAATATTACCTATTGTAATTTACCATCTTTTAGACATTTTCCAGTGTGTTTTTTTCTTTTTATGGAATACAAATAATGAAAAACCAAAAAAAAGGAGGAACTAAACTGGAGGAAAGCTTGACCCCAGTCAAAATGTGAATAACCCCACATCCTCCATTAAACACTCCTATTGTCCACATCAACCATTCCAGCCAAGAACACCTCACCGGGAGGAGGGGGGTGCAGCTGAGGAGTTATAATCAGTTAAGAGTCCAGAAGCTGCCATCACTCCAGAAAGAGTCCGCCAACACAGTGGGAGGAAATGATCCAGAATCTGTAGATCCCAGCATTTCTGTCTAACATATAGCTGCAGGTGGGAGTGGGATTTCTATCTTTTATTTTTTTGCAATGCAAGGTTTTCTTTGAAGGCAGTATGTCACCAAGATATTGGACTATTATCTACAGCAGGGATGCTCAACCTGCGGTCCGCTAACTGTTGCAAAACTACAACTCACAGTATGCCCTAATAGCTGTAGGCTATCCAGGCATGCTGGGAGTTGTAGTTTTTCAACAACTGGAGGGCTGCAGGTTGGGCATCCCTGATCTACAGTAATATATGCATACTACTTCAGATATGGAGTCCAGATCTCTATTTTATATTGTCCTGCTACCTCCCATTCTCCCACTATCAAAGCTGCAGTGAAATACACAGTCCGGGCTGCGGTGCGAGCATGGTGAAGAGCACAGCAATCCTGACAATGTATTTCAGTGCAGCTTGAAGCGCTGACAACAGGGGAATGGGGTGAAGTAGGAAAGTAAAAAGTAATGATCTGGACTCCATATCTTCAGTGCTACTCATTTATTACTGCAAATAATAGTCCTAGACTATCTCAACAGATTATTGATTACATGATTACATCCCTATCGGTCTATCAAAGTGAAAGGCTTAGTCATTAAAGAGGTAAATAAATAACATCATGTGGATCTACAGCTATGAAGACACTAATGCCAACATCTCTGGTGGTCTAGGACAGCGAAGACATGAATGTCAATATATCTGGTGAGCAAGGAAAGAGAAGACATCCCTGGTCATCTAGGGCAGTCAACATGTTAATGTTAACATCTGTGATGGTATAAGGCAGTGAAAGTATTAGTAAAAATATCTCTGGCGATTTGTGGCAATAAAGGTGTTAATGCTAACATCCATAGGGGTCTACGGCAGTGGCCATGGTAATACTAACTTAAGTCGTGGTCTAAGGTAGTGAAGGTGCTAATATTACATCTCTAGGGTTCTAGGGCAGTGAAAGTATTAATTATAACATCTCTAGTGGTCTAGGGCAGTGAAAGTATCAATGATAACATCTCTGGTGGTCTATGGCAGTGAAAGTATTAATGATAAAATCTCTGGTGGTCTAGGACAGTGAAAGTATTAATGATAACATCTTTGGTGGTCTAGGACAGTGAAAGTATTAATGATAACATCTCTGGTGGTCTAGGACAGTGAAAGTATTAATGATAACATCTCTGGTGGTCTAGGGCAGTGAAAGTATTAATGATAACATATCTGGTGGTCTAGCTCAGAAAATAGTGTCTTTGGATGAGATGGTGCAGTGTCTGTGTAATACTGTATATGAGAATTGGCCCCATCTTTCTGGGCCCCTAATGCACTGCTTACTTTTCCATCACTGTAGTGGAGGTTGTGCATAACTATAGAATCCACATGAGCGTATTATTGTAAATACAAAAGCCCTTGCCCTTCGCGATCCAGTGCAGGGCAAGGGAGCGCATCAGAGCATTACATGCTGCCTGGGTGAAAATATGGGTATGTCCGGGTTCAGATCTGAACCTGGACAATCCCTTTAAGGTGGCAGAGGACCCCTTATCTGCTGGGCCCCTGTGCAGATGCACATGTGGTTTTATCTGCCCTTGGCACATGTTTACTTCAGTTTTATAGGAAGGGTCCTCAAAAATAAGATGATAATACGCTGTTTTACTTCTGGGACCCCCCAGTGATGAGTTATAAGGGGTAGAGGAACCTAACAGAAAACATTCATTCTCTTGCAGCGCCTCTAGAGGAGATATGAAGAATTACATGGTGCTCTCTCCACTTAGAGGTCTCAAATGGATGCCCAATACATGAAATAAGACTGGGATGAGGGACATTTGTGGGTGGGATTGAAGTAGCTGGTACTATAGGGACCTCTGTGGCAGGCACTTTTGGAGGAAGCATCTATGGCTTGTATTTTGGGGCATGTTTGGCTGACCTGGGGACTTATTACTGTAACTCTGTTTTGCAGCATTCTTCAGGGCATTTGCTTAGCTTTGCAGATCTTCATAGCAAAGCTTTATCATTCATAACGTTGGCTCACAACAGGACATCATTGATGCATACAAATAACAGATCCATCAGCAGCAGCTTGCTGATGGTTTCCAGGTGGCTACAGAAGACGATTTCTCTTTAAATAACTAGAGTAAAAAGATCAATAAATTTGGTTTTGGACAAGATGTCCAACTAGAAGCCATTAAAGGACTTTGATTTTATCCAACTATGCTTGCGTTCAGTGAATTTATGTTAGTGCAGGGGAGAAGAGCAGAGGAGGAGGACAAGAGTGATAGTACCAAGAATGGTGGTAGTAGTACTCCCTCACTCTGATGCTTCCCTGGGCCGTGCAGTCATGGGAAGGGGGCACCTTTCTTCCCTACTGGACACACTGTGGTTCGGGGGTATCTCCTGTCTGAGGATGGTTGAGGTGCTCTTGATGTTGAAGGTTTTGAGGTGCAAGGCAGGATCCCGGTTCACGATGTCAAAATTTTGCAGGAAGCAACGATGAGGCAGTTGTGCAGCAGAACAGTTCTTTACTGAAGAATTCACATGCAAACAGATCAGGACAGTTCTTAGCTTGCACAGACCGGCAGTCAGCACACAAGGTAGAGGTAGATAATAGGCATGGTCGTCTCCTTACACGAACTTCTCTAGCTGACGTGAACAGAAGCGTGCACACTTTTCTTTAGGTAATGCAATCACTGGGCGGACCCTAAACATCAGATTACGTTCTGCACTTTTCTTGAACAGATTTCCGTACACTTACACAGTGCCCTTTGTGGGATGTGGATTGTTCTACGTTGGTGATCAAGCTGCTGAGAAAGTGGGCTCGGGGGGGGGGGGGGGGAGCCTTTACACAACTGGGCAATATGGCTGCAGATTCGATAGGTTCAGCTTATCTCCACAGGACTTCTACTCTGCACCGCTCTATCTCTTTCTTCCAGCCCACTTTTTCTAGATGTTCAACTGTCAACTAGATGTTGAACTGTCAGCTCCAACGTTTTGAATGTGTTTCCTTTCATGTCTCAGACTAGATTCACATTGTCTTAACTGACTGATGAGACTAGAATGTTCTCACTCCTCCTCTCTGTATACAGAGGGTGTCACCAGCCCCATCTAGTGGTGGCTGAGAACATGGCCTATTAACACCATGTGCATGTAAAATGCAGTAAATGCGTGCTTTACACAGGAATACGTGCTCTCGCACTTTGCAGCATACGGCTACTTTGTAGTGAGACGCTGTATAAGTGTTACCTCTCCTCAAGCCAGCAACGATACCCCACTCTGCTGGATCAAGCCGCGGCTCTTCTTCTCCTGGGGTTATTGACTCTAGACTGGAGCTACTCAACGACATTTGCAAAGCTCAATGAAATCACTCAAGAAACATGACTGATTCTTCCGTAACAGTGCCAACACCTGTTCACAGGCCATGTGTGGCATTGCAGCTCACATCAATGGTGCTGTATCTGGAGAAAATAGCCATGTTTTTTCTACCTGTAAACAGCCCCTTTTAAGGGATTTTTTCTCTTTAAGGCCTATTGCACACGACCGTATGGCTTTTTCAGTGTTTTGCAGTCTGTTTTTCATGGATCTGTTGTGTTTCCGTTTCAGTTCCGTTTTTTCGTATGGCATATACAGTATACAGTAATTACATAGAAAAAATTGGTCTGGGCATATAAAATTTTCAATAGATGGTTCCGCAAAAAAACGTATAAGGAAGACATACGGATGCATTTCCGTATGTGTTCCGTTTTTTTGAGGACCCATTGACTTGAATAGAGCCACGGAAACGTGATTGGCGGGCAATAATCAGACATGTTCTATCTTTCAACGCAACGGAAAAAACGGAAATACGGAAACGGAATGCATACGGAGTACATTCCGTTTTTTTTTTTTGCGGACCCATTGAATTGAATGGTTCCGAACGCAAAAAACGGCCCGTTAACGGAAAAAAAAAAAACGGTCGTGTGCATGAGGCCTTACAGTGATTGGATGGTTTTCGTATCAGTTCTTGCTGTGCAGTGCCGCCATGCTCTGCCGTTGCATACCGTCCTTCTGATTATATATTTTGGTGATTTCTCCGCAGACTTTCGAGTTACTGAAGGGAAAAGCTCTTGAGGTGAAGTGCGTTTGAAGAGAACAATCATGGGGCACTTTTGGTAAATTGCTCAGGCAAACAAGTCAGCAGCGGATGCGAAGTGTTAAGACCGCGGTTATCGTAACCTCGCTCGCCGGGTCGCCGTTCAGGACAAAGCTCAGTACAAGGTACTGTTTTACCTTCCTGGACTGAAAACTACTCGAAAATCACATTTCAGTACAAAAGAGGGTTTTTATACATTGTAGAACAATTCATTATTATCTATCAATCTCATATCTATCTGTCCGTTTGTCCGTCTATCTATCTCATATCTATCTATCTATCTATCTATCTATTATCTATCTATCTATCTCCTATCTATCTATCTATCTATCTATCTATCTATTATCTATCTATCTATCTATTATCTATCTATCTCATATCTATCTATTATCTATCTATCTATCTATCTATCTATCTATCTATCTATCTATCTATCTATCTATTATCTATCTATCTATCTATCTATCTATCTATTATCTATCTATCTATCTATCTATCTATCTATCTATCTATCTATCTATCTATTATCTATCTATCTATCTATCTATTATCTATCTATCTATCTATCTATCTATCTATCTATCTATCTATCTATTATCTATCTATCTCATATCTATCTCATATCTATCTATCTATCTATCTATCTATCTCATATCTATCTCATATCTATCTATCTATCTATCTATCTATCTATCTATCTATCTATCTATCTATCTATCTCATATCTATCTCATATCTATCTATCTATCTATCTATCTATCTATCTATCTATCTATCTATCTATCTCATATCTATCTATCATCATCGTCTTTCATGCCCTTTATGATATGGAATTGATGATTTGATATTTGGATGTTAATACCAAGGTTTTATGGTTAAATATTGAATATATGAATAGTGAATTGACTCATTATCTATGACCTTTAATAAAAGCACTGATCATATATGTTCCTCTGATAAAAGTATTAACCCCCCCAGCCCTACGCCGCCCTCGGTGGGTTGTGAGACAGATGTGGAATCTGGATATTTAATAGAGAAAAAGTTATTGAGCTGTAGCTATAACCTATATATATATAATTTCCATCATCACCATGGGCTGGGTGGGGGAGGGGAGGAGGACATTCGAGGTCCTTTCAGAGCAGAAGTATGCAGATTTTGAGGCTTTTTTTACTCTTTCCTATTTTGTCAGTTCCATTCTGCACAGAACAAGAGAAGTAATCATCTCCGTCGCTGCCTTTAATGCCGGCTGATTATGCACGTGCACTTAATAAAGGGAACGATACTGTTCCAGCTCTGGCCGATTCCTTGTTAAATTAATAGAGTGGATTTTATTATAGATACTTAGAGAAGAGATTTAGATATCCGACGAGGCACAGTTACTATGGGACATGGCAGCGTAATATGTAATATATGCCTCTGGCTTCATCTATAGAACAGAACCAACTGGGGAAATACAATTAAAAATGAAATGAATTACATTTTGTTGCATTCAGGAGCCAAAAAACTCACAGTGAAGTCCTTGTCATAAAGGAAGAGAATTGCTAGAATGTTTCCTCCGCAATTCAAATATCCTGGGTGATAATCGCTACTGGTCGCCATTGAAGCGCACAAAGAGATTGTTACCCGACTGTAGCAGCAAAACATAGCAGTAAAGGGTTAAACACAGCTGTATGAACAGAAGTGCGTCCCATTATTACATGACTGACAATATGAAATACAGTATATCACCCTGATGATTAGCACATGTAGTGCCCAGATAGAGGGGGCATACAGTATATCACCCTGATGATTAGCACATGTAGTGCCCAGATAAAGGGGGCATACAGTATATCACCCTAATAATTAGCACATGTAGTGCCCAGATAGAGGGGGCATACAGTATATCACCCTGATGATTAGCATATATAGTGCCCAGATAAGTAGTGTATGCAGTATATCACCCTAATAATTAGCACATGTAGTGCCCAGATAGAGGGGGCATACAGTATATCACCCTGATATATATTCTATATTCAGCACTATGTGCAGGGTCTGCTCTCCTGAATGTAGATGCCCAATGCCATAGGTGGCTTTAGAGTAGGACCTGCCTGACTGAGACCACCTTGGCGCTGGTAGGTGGGCACAGATGTGTTTTGATCAAAATATATTGGCTGAGAGTCTCAGATTTCATCATATCAGAGTGAAGGCTTAGTCCAAGTATAATGCTTGCATCTATTATGTTAGTGCATTATTTTCCGTGATTTTTCTTTCATACAGTGTATCACCCTGATAATTAGCACATATAGGGGGTCATTTACTAAGACCGGCATTTTAGACGCCCACATTGTGCCCCATTCTGTCATGGCCTTTGCTGTGTGCGCCGTGACACTTTTGCCACGCTTGCAGTTGCCCGGGGCACCGTGTTGCTGTTTTGGCATGTGGTGGCAGTGTCTCGGCTTTTGCTGTGTGTGCCGTGACATGGTTGCCACGCCTGCTGTTGCCTGTGGTAACGTGTTGCTTGTTGGCTGTTGTGTGCACTTCCCCTTTAGGTGGTTTCCTCCCTCTGTCTGGTGCTGGTAGGGTTAACTCCCTGACTGGGTGTGGTCATTTGGGTTTTATTACCTGTGGCTCCCTGGCTGGAGTCAGTGGTACTCCAGGGGGTTCCTGTCTGCCCAGTCCTTGAGGGCCACCTTGTAGGACATTGATGTCATCAGCGATGTCATCCCGAGTTCTCCAGCTATGTCTTCCCTCCCTATACGTGGTGTATATTTGGTGTGGGGTTAGGTATGTGGTGTGTTGTTATGTCTAGCTTGTTGTTCCATGTTTGGTGTGTCTGGTGTTGTCATCCAGCACGTTTGCTAGACATTTACTTGTCTACCTCCGTGAGGAGGCTGGTTTTCTCGGAGGGGTGAGCCATAAGTCTGTATGCAGCGCTGCCTGGGGCTGCATGCACCTTGCTGTATTGGGCCCAGGCAGTATCAGGTGTGCTGGATACCTGTGTGTGGTGTGTGGGCTCCTGTACGTATGCACAGGTTCCAGTCGTGGAGGCAGCGGCAGGTAAGCGTGTTGTCTGGTGTTCTTACTTGCCGACTCTGTTGCTGCATTAAAGGGGTATTATAATCTTAATGATCACTGTTAAATCTGTCAATGATTTAACAGTGATAATTTTTCTAAATATATTTAATTAACTAATTCCCACCCCTTAGAAGAAAAGAAACCTATACTTACCTGACTGTTGTCTTCCGTCTCCCCTGATTACGGCCACCGCTCTTCTCAGGAATCGCGGTGGCCGCACGTGCGCAGACGACTTCTTATCTTCTTCCGGCCGGCCGCGCGCTGTACTGAACGCGCACGCCGAGACCGCGCATGCGCTATGGTGATTTCTTCCTGGCCAGTATAGTATACTGGCCAGGAAGAAGTCACCAGGGCGCATGCGCGATCTCGGCGTGCGCGTTCAGTACAGCGCGCGGCCCGGCCAGGAGAAGACATCAATCAAGATGGAGCCCACCCCCTGCCGAGTGCCGAAACCAGGAAGTGGACAGCGTGCCGGGAGCAGGTAAGTATTAAACGGCGTGTTGAGAATACCCCTTTAAGTCTTCCACTTTTCCCTGCAGCTAGGCCCTTTGAGACTCCTGTTCCTCCATGTCTGGGAAGAACAGGTCGTCTCTCCCCTGCTCCTATGTGAGGGATTCTCAGGGCGACTCAGGGCCAAAGGTATCCAGGGTATGAGCCGTCCTACCATCAAGGTCCGCTCATACGGTTAGACCTGATCCCGGCATCCTGGCCTAGCTGCTCCGCCTTTATACTTGACATTGTATGGTGTAGGGTTTCCCCCACTCCCCACTAGAGATGTCGCAAACATTAAATTTTCCGTTCGCGAATGGCGTACGCGAATTTTCGCAAATGTTCGCGAACTGGCGAACCGCCATAGACTTCAATAGGCAGGCAAATTTTAAAACCCACAGGGACTCTTTCTGGCCACAATAGTGATGGAAAAGTTGTTTCAAGGGGACTAACACCTGGACTGTGGCATGCCGGAGGGGGATCCATGGCAAAACTCCCATGGAAAATTACGTAGTTGACGCAGAGTCGGGTTTTAATCCATAAAGTGCATAAATCACCTAACATTCCTAAATTGTTTGGAATAACGTGCTTTAAAACATCAGGTATGATGTTGTATCGATCAGGTAGTGTAACGGTTACGCCCGCTTCACAGTGACAGACAAAACTCCCCGTTTAACGCACCGCAAACAGTGCATTTGCACAACCGCAAACTCCCCATTTGCACAAGGTTGGATACCAAGCTAGCCATGTCCCGTTCCTTGTCCTCACTGATGTCATTGAAGGTCTCTTCCTCCACCCAGCCACGTACAACACCAATGGTCCCCGAAAGGTGACAACAAGTCCCCTGGGACGCCTGCTGTGGTTGGTCTTCCACCTCCTCAAAGCCACCTTCCTCCTCTGACTCCTCTTCTTCAGACTCCTCTCTCTGCGTTGCCTCTCTCTGCGTTATTATAAGGTGTGTTAAGTAGTACTATTCCTATCAGTTTAATCCCTGTTACGTCCCCTATCAGGGGACGTGTATATGGCATCGATTTTAGGAACGGGGACATGGAAAAAGATGCTTGGTTGGTCCTCCTACTTCAAATTTGGGGCACTGCGCGTGCAATCTAATGTGCCAACAGATAGTTGTGGTGTGTTATGTTGTTCTATTCTTATCAGTTTAATCCCTGTTACGTCCCCTATCAGGGGACGTGTATGGAATAGATTTTAGACAACCGCAAATAGTTGTCAATAGTTGACACACTCATGACGTAAATTTTATACCTCTATGCGTCAATCTTGGTGTAGTGATGACTGTGCTCGTGCGCACGTTTGGGAGATTGCAGGCGATGGCGGTTTTTCAAAGCCTATGGTCGTGCTGAGGTAGTTCAGTGACAGTTAAGTGACCCAGAAAACAATGATTCTGCAGTGTGGGCCCATTGTTGGCTTAGTAGGCTTTAATGATCACCTTAGATGATCACAAAGAAAATTAATGTTTTTTCTATGCAAAATTATCCAGCCGATCGCTTTTGGTCTGTTCACAATGAAGCAACGACCTTATCATCTGGGGTGTGCCAATATTGCCATTGCCAACACACTCATAGAGGTGGTCGCTTCATTGTGATACGCAAGCCCCTTCACCACAACAAGGTAACGATCATGAAGGGGAATTGACACATGTATGTGCCTTTTTTTTGGTTTTTTTTTTTGAAGCTACAGTGCAGCACCAGAGGCCAGAAAAATTAGGTATTGTTGCAGCCGCTGCTGTAGCAGCGGCCAGAAAAATAGATGTTTGTTTCCCAGGCAGAAAGTGCACTAAAACATTGCGGCTTGAACCCTAGTTGGTGGCGGAGAAGTCACGCAAGTCATCCGGCATGCAGAGATAAAATACAGCAGCTGTGGACCATTTTTAGCCCAAGGCAGCTCATCTCATCAGGCCTTTTTTAGTCGAATGTATCGCCCACTGTCAGGATCCATCCCTCATTCATCTTAATAAAGGTGAGGTAATCTAGACTTTTTTGACCTAGTCCAGTGGTCGGCAAGCCACGGCTCACGAGCCACATGCGGCTCTTTTGATCCTTCACTGCGGCTCTTTGGTTCGGGCTGGCGGGTGGGCGGCCGCGCAGCCATATCGCGCCGCTCAAGCTGCTTGTAAATTGTCCGTCATGCGCCTGCTGCCCCGTCTGTCTGCTCCTTCCACTTTATGAATGAAGCAGGCAGGCGGGGCAGGAGGCGCATGACGGAGGGAGAGATGTCACGCTGCGCACAGCAGCAGAAGGGCGGGCAGCGCGGCTCTAGTTCGGCTGCCCACTGTGAGGAGGGGTGGAGTGGTGAAGAGGCCGCCGCTAAGGGGGAGCGAAATGTCCTGCAGCAGAAAGGTAGGAGCTGCCCCCGGTGTGTGCACTGCACCGGCCTCGCCGCAAGTGTCCCTGCCTCCTTCCTTCCCCCCACTAATACATTACTTACTGGAAGGCACTTATGGGGGATATCTGTGGATGGCTCACTTATGGGGGATATCTGTGGAGGGCACTTATGGGGGATATCTGTGGAGGGCACTTATGGGGGATATCTGTGGAGGGCACTTATGGGGGATATCTGTGGAGGGCACTTATGGGGGATATCTGTGGAGGGCACTTATGGGGGATATCTGTGGAGGGCACTTATCGGGGATATCTGTGGAGGGCACTTATGGGGGATATCTGTGGAGGGCACTTATGGGGGATATCTGTGGAGGGCACTTATGGGGGATATCTGTGGAGGGCACTTATGGGGGATATCTGTGGATGACGCACTTATCGGGGATATCTGTGGATGACACATATATAGCATCTTATGCTATATGTGCGTCATCCACAGATATCCCCCATAAGTGCGTCATCCACAGATATCCCCCATAAGTGCGTCATCCACAGATATCCCCCATAAGTGCGTCATCCACAGATATCCCCCATAAGTGCGTCATCCACAGATATCCCCCATAAGTGCGTCATCCACAGATATCCCCCATAAGTGCGTCATCCACAGATATCCCCCATAAGTGCGTCATCCACAGATATCCCCCATAAGTGCGTCATCCACAGATATCCCCCATAAGTGCGTCATCCACAGATATTCCCCATAAGTGCGTCATCCACAGATATCCCCCATAAGTGCGTCATCCACAGATATCCCCCATAAGTGCGTCATCCACATTACATCCACATCTGCAGACAAGTTTAAGAAAAGTAAAAAAATGATAAAGATAAAATGAAATAATAATCAAGATCCAAATAAAAGAAAGTACATATAAAAGTATGTAAAAACACACTCTGGGCTCATGCCCACGAATGTAAGGGCGCCGTGCCTGTGCTGCGGACCGCAAATAGCGGTCCGCAATGCACGGACACAGACCATGGGGCAGCTGCATGAGGATCGAGGACCCATTTACTTGAATGGGGTTCGCGATCCGCATCCGACTGCCCGCACCGCAAAAAAGTAGCACATGCTGAAGTGAATGGACCCATTCACTTCAATGGGTCCAGGATCCGGGATATGAGTGCTACAGTGTGCTTCCGTGGTGCTTCTGGCTGTGCCTCCACACTGCAAAAAAGTAGTGCATGCGCCCGGATCCTGGACCCATTGAAGTGAATGGGTCCTTGATGCGGGCTGCACACGGCCGTGTGCAGCACGCATCATGGACCCATTCACTTCAGCATGCGCTACTTTTTTGCGGGCACACGGTCGTGTGCATGAGCCTAATAGTCCTCACTGGTACTGTTGATGCAATATTTTAGGTTCTAAAAATGTGGCTCTCGAAAGAAATTCCAATCGTGGTTTTGGCGATATTTGGCTCAGTTGACAAAAAAGGTTGCCCACCACTGACCTAGGCGACTTCTCTTCTCAGTGACAATACCTCCTGCTGCGCTGAAGGTCCTTTCTGACAGGACACTTGAAGCGGGGCAGGCCAGAAGTTCTTTCTCAAATTGGGATAGCTCAGGCCACAGGTCAAGCCTGCACACCCAGTAGTCAAGGGGTTCATTGCTCCTCAGAGTGTCGATATCTGCAGTTAAGGCGAGGTAGTCTGCTACCTGTTGGTCGAGTCGTTCTCTGAGGGTGGACCCCGAAGGGCTGTGGCGATGCGTAGGACTTAAAAAGCACTGCATGTCCTCCATCAACAACACGTCTGTAAAGCGTCCTGTCCTTGCCGGCGTGGTCATGGGAGGAGGAGGATTACTTTCACCTCTTCCCCTGTTAGATTCCCGTTGTGCTGTGACATCACCCTTATACGCTGTGTAAAGCATACTTTTTAATTTATTTTGGAACTGCTGCATCCTTTCCGACTTGCGGTAATTTGGTAACATTTCAGGCACTTTCTGCTTATACCAGGGGTCTAGTAGTAGCGTGGACACCCAGTACAGGTTGTTCTCCTTCAGCCTTTTTATACGAGGGTCCCTCAACAGGCACGACAGCATGAAAGACCCCATTTGCACAAGGTTGGATGCCGAGCTACTCATGTCCCGTTCCTCGTCCTCAGTGATCTCCCTGAAGGTATGTTCTTCCCCCAAGCCACGTACAACACCACGGGTACCAGATAGGTGACAGCAAGCACCCTGGGATGCCTGTTGTGGTTGGTCTTCCTCCTCCTTCTCAAAGCCACATTCCTCCTCTGACTCATCTTCCTCAGACTCCTCTTCCAGCGTTGCCGCAGGTCCAGCAAGCGATGCTGATAAGGCTGTTTCTGGTGGTGATGGTGACCACAACTCTTCCTCTTCACGCTCATCTACGGCCTGATCCAGCACTCTTCGCAGGGCACGCTCCAGGAAGAAAACAAATGGGATGAGGTCGCTGATGGTGCCTTCGGTGCGACTGACTAGGTTTGTCACCTCCTCAAAAGGACGCATGACCCTACAGGCATTGCGTATGAGCATCCGGTAACGTGGCAAAAATATTCCCAGCTCTGCAGAGGCTGTCCTAGCACCCCGGTTATACAAATACTCATTGACGTCTTTTTCTTGTTGGAGCAGGCGGTCGTACATTAGGAGTGTTGAATTCCAACGTGTCGGGCTGTCGCAAATCAAGCGCCTCACTGGCATGTTTTTTCGCCGGTGGATATCTGAAAAGTGCGCCATGGCCGTGTAGGAACGCCTGAAATGGCCACACACCTTCCTGGCCTGCTTGAGGACGTCCTGTAAGCCTGGGTACTTATGCACAAAGCGTTGTGCGATCAGATTCAACACATGTGCCATGCACGGCACATGTGTCAACTTGCCCAAATTCAATGCCGCCAACAAATTGCTTCCGTTGTCACAAACCACTTTGCTGATCTCCAAAGGGAATCACAGCACCATGACCACAACGGCCCCTGCGGGGTGGCCTGCCTCTGCCTGTCATTTTTTTTCTGATTAGTTAAGTTGTACTATGCGTGCAAGAGACTGTGCCACCAGATATGAGTGGCACTGTGCACTGGCAGAAGTTGGCAGAGTAGACGCTGTAGGCCTGACACATACGCTTGCAGACAACTAACTGCTATTCAATCTATTACAGTCTAAATTTTTTATTTTTTTTAAATGTGCACCACTGTTACACCAGATATGAGTTGCACTGGTGACACTGTGCCCTGGCAGGCCCTGAAACGCACACGTGTGAAGGAAACTGACTGATATTATTTCACAGTCAAAAAAGTTTTTGTTTTTTTTAAATGCAAGCTATTGTGACACCAGATATGAGTGGTGGCACTGGGCAAGTGGGCACAGTATACGCTGTGAGCCTGACACACACGCTGGCAGGCAACTGCAATTAGATTACACAGGGAAAAAAAAAAAGAAGCAGACTGATGTTCTAGCCCTAAAAAGGGCTTTTTGGGGTGCTGTCCTTACAGCAGAGATCAGATGAGTCTTTCAGGACTGTAGTGGACACAGAACACTGCCCTAGCTATCGATTTCCCTATTAAATCAGCAGCAGCAGCACTGTCCCTCCTCTCACTAAGACTGCAGCTTCCGAATGAATCTAAAATGGATGCTGTCCAGGAGGTAGGAGGGTCTGGGAGGGAGGGTCTGCTGCTGATTGGCTGGAATGTGTCTGCTGACTGTGAGGTACAGGGTCAAAGTTTACTCAATGATGACGAATAGGGGGTGGACCCGAACATCGCATATGTTCGCCCGCCGTGGCGAACGCGAACAAGCTATGTTCGCCGGGAACTATTCGCCGGCGAACTATTCGGGACATCTCTACTCCCCACCATGACACATTCATACTAGTTATGCCCATATTGTGCCAGCTTCACAGTAGTTATGCCCACATTGTGTCCCCTTCACATTAGTTATGCACACATTGTGCACCCTTTACAGTAGTTATGCCTTCATTGTGCCCCTTTCACAGTAGTAATGCCCACATCATGCCCCCTTCACGGTAATTATGCCCACATTGTGTCTGTTTCACCGTAATTATGCCCCCCTTACCAGGGGCGTTGCTAGGTTAAAACATTCGGGGCCTGGGCCCCTTATGTTTTGTCCCAGGCCCTGAATGTCATACCTGCCAGGCAGATACAACTGTATTGCCATCCTCAGGATGGCAATACAATTAAAGCTAATGCCCTGCAAGAGCTGAAGGACCTGTGATGACATCACAGTCCATGTGATCAGTTCTTAATGCAGTAGTTGAAAAGGACCTGCGATGATGTCACCATCATGTGACCAGTGCAGGAGAGGAGGGCTCAGCAGTGCAGAGAAGTCCTGGGAAGAAGCTGTGGTAAGGTCTGTACATGAGGAGAGGTAAGTGAGGGGTAGATTACTCAGTGTGAGCGGCAGAGCAATGTTGGGAGTTGTAGTTATTTAACTGGGACTGTATGTTAGGGCTGAAGGGAGGACAATTATTTACATAGGACAGTGGGTGGAGTGATGTTATTTACATGGGAGTGAAAGTTGAGGGGGGTGATGTTATTTACATGGGAACGCATGTTGGAGGTGGCTGTGGGAGGGAGTGTTATTATTTATATGGGACTGAATGTTGAGGGGTAATGCTATTTACATGGGACTGCAAGTTGGATGTGGCTAGGGAGGGGGTGATTTTATTTACATGGGACTGTATGTTGAAGGTGTCTGGGGGGGATGTTATTTACATGGGAATGAATATTGAGGGGGTGAATATTTATAGGGGTGGGCGATATGTCCTAAAATCTATATTGCGATATAATTTGAAGCATGTGCAATATTGCGATATATTATTTTCTTCTGTATGTATACAAAAAATACAAATTACAAAACTTTTCAAGAAATTTTTAATATGTGCATTGTGTAACCCCCAGCCCCATGGCATTTGCCATCATCATTATACATCTCCCTCAGAGCCAGTGCCATCAGCCCCATGGCCATCCTTTGCAAATAGATCTCCAGCCCCCCCAGAAGAATTGCTGTTATTATACTTACCTTTCCTCGGCAGCAGCTGGCTGATGGAGTCCGCAGATGTCGCGTCTTCTTCTCAGCATGCATTGGGCGGGACCTGGCGTCACACACAGTGTCAGCCAGCGGGCTGACGCTGTGTGCACGCCAGGCCCTTGCCAGTACAGCGCGGCGCGGCCTGCGGAGTCGGGAGGCCACGGAGCGGTGAGTGAGAAGCTTCTTCAATTGACTACTGCTCCGTGGTCATATCGCGGTCCGGCGATATATGCGATTATAGACAAAATCTGTATTGTTGCACAAATTCATATTGTGCATATCGCATATCGCCTATATCGCCCACCCCTAGGGTCACACAGGCTGATTCCAGGGTCCAGCCCAGCAGTGCAGAGTGTGACCGCATAGTGCCCGCTGGGGAGCGCTGGCAGTTGAATGGTGAAGCAGAGAGCTCCCTTCCTAACTATTGCAAATAACTGTCTCTGCGTCCTAAATATGGTAGAGACAGTTGAGAGCAGGAAATACCTCAGCTGTCCCAGGACCACGGTACAGCCAGCAAAATCCAAGACTGAAGTCCCACTGAATCTGGGACGTTTGTGAGGTATGCATATAGCACCCTATCATCACCATATAGCACTAAATAAGTAGTACACATGGTGCTCAAATAGTGCACATACTGTCCAAGTAAACAGAACTTAGAGTGCCCAGATAAATACTACAGATAGTGCCCAGATAAATACTACACATAGTGCCCAGATAAATACCACACATAGTGCCCAGATAAATACTACACATAGTGCCCAGATAAATACCACACATAGTGCCCAGATAAATACTACACATAGTGCCCAGATAAATACTACACATAGTGCCCAGATAAATACTACACATAGTGCCCAGATAAATACTACACATAGTGCCCAGATAAATACTACACATAGTGCCCAGATAAATACCACACATAGTGCCCAGATAAATACCACACATAGTGCCCAGATAAATACCACACATAGTGCCCAGATAAATACTACACATAGTTCCTAGATAAATACTACACATAGTGCCCAGATAAATACCACACATAGTGCCCAGATAAATACCACACATAGTTCCTAGATAAATACCACACATAGTGCCCAGATAAATACCACACATAGTGCCCAGATAAATACCACACATAGTGCCCAGATAAATACCACACATAGTGCCCAGATAAATACCACACATAGTGCCCAGATAAATACCACACATAGTGCCCAGATAAATACTACACATAGTTCCTAGATAAATACTACACATAGTGCCCAGATAAATACCACACATAGTGCCAGATAAATACTACACATAGTTCCTAGATAAATACTACACATAGTGCCCAGATAAATACCACACATAGTGCCCAGATAAATACTACACATAGTGCCCAGATAAATACCACACATAGTTCCTAGATAAATACCACACATAGTGCCCAGATAAATACCACACATAGTGCCAAGATAAATACCACACATAGTGCCAAGATAAATACCACACATAGTGCCAAGATAAATACCACACATAGTGCCCAGATAAATACCACACATAGTGCCCAGATAAATACTACACATAGTGACCAGATAAATACTACACATAGTGACCAGATAAATACTACACATAGTGACCAGATAAATAGACCATATAGTGCCCAGATAAACATGGATTATAGAGCCTAGATAAAAAGTACATATATTGCCCAGATAAAAAGTACATATAGTGCCCAGATATATAGTGCATATATTGTTCAGATAAAAATAGCATATAGGGGGTCATTTATGATTAGATATAAGCCACTTTTTGGCATATATCTGTCGCAGACTTGGTCGCAAAGGGGATTTGCGACTGAATCTGCAATGTATTCCCCGCCCACGCCACATAGGCCAGTTCTAAAAAAAGGGGGCATGACATAGGCAGGGAAAAGGACGGACAGGCAGGCCCATCTCATTTATTATTTTCTACGCTAGTTTTTGGCGTAAAAAAATTATCTACATCTATGCCAAGGGAGCTGGCATAGATTTAAGGCTGTTAGGTGCCGGCTGTGGATATTATGTAAAGGCGCATCAAGCACCAGCACAGGGATATTAGGATCGGTGTCTAAAACGCCGGTTGTAATAATTGACCCCAATAGTGCCCAGATGGATAGTGTATATAGTGCCCAGATGGATAGTGTATATAGTGCCCAGATGGATAGTGTATATAGTGCCCAGATGGATAGTGTATATAGTGCCCAGATGGATAGTGTATATAGTGCCCAGATGGATAGTGTATATAGTGCCCAGATGGATAGTGTATATAGTGCCCAGATAATTAGTGTATATAGTGCCCAGATAATTAGTGTATATAGTGCCCAGATAAATAGTGTATATAGTGCCCAGATAAATAGTGTATATAGTGCCCAGATAAATAGTGTATATAGTGCCCAGATAAATTGTGTATATAGTGCCCAGATAAATAGTGTATATAGTGCCCAGATAAATAGTGTATATAGTGCCCAGATAAATAGTGTATATAGTGCCCAGATAAATTGTGTATATAGTGCCCAGATAAATAGTGTATATAGTGCCCAGATAAATAGTGTATATAGTGCCCAGATAAATAGTGTATATAGTGCCCAGATAAATTGTGTATATAGTGCCCAGATAATTAGAGCATATAGAGTTCAGATAAAAAAAAGCATATGGTCCCCAGAAAATGAATGTACATAGAGCCGAGATAAAAAGAGCTTATAGTGCCCAGATTAATACTGTAGATAATACAGTGGTCAGATAAATAGTGCATATAGGGGGTCATTTATTAAGACCGGCATTTTAGATGCACCGGGCCTCTACATAACTTCGGGGCATCCTGCTCCGCTTCTAAATGTAAGAGAGCTTCCTTGTTGTGTTACATTTAGACCTTTTTCTACGCCTGAAACAGATTTAGAAAATTGTAAATTATCTGAACGGATCTGTCTGTGCAGATCCATGACGGATCCGCACCAAACGCGAGTGTGAAAGTAGCCTAATATAGGAGTATAATAAATGACCCCCATAGTGCCTAGATAAATAGAGCATAGGAAGGGGGGACATTTTTGAAGACCAGTGATTTAAACACTGGTCTTCATCCCTCCTGCGCTGGCGGTTCATCCGCCTAAGTTATGTAAAGGTGCCGGCCGCTACATAACTTAAGCGGACTTTACACTTGTCTAAATCTATGGCAGCTCCCATTTTTAGACCTGGCGTGAGCTGCGGAAAAGGGGAAAAAGACACAGATTGCAGTGCAAATAACCTTTGCACCACAATCTGCGACAGATATACGTCAAAAAGTGGTATATATCTGATTGAAAATGACCCCTATAGTGCCCAGATAAATAGTGCTTGGTATTCCCAGATAAATAGAGCATATAGGGGGTAATTTATTAAGACCAGTGTTTTAGATGCCGGTCTTAATAACCCCTATAGCTGGCAGTGGACCCAGTGCCATGCTAAATGTAAGATAGCTTCTTTGCTGTCTTACATTTAGACTATTTTCTATGCCTAAAACAGGCACAGATGATGATGAATGAGACCGAGCTGTCCCCTTTCCCACCCACGAGACACCCACTGTTTTAGATCTGATGTAAGAGCGAAAAGTGGCAGATTGAGGTGCAAATAACTTTTGCATCGTAATCTGCACCAGAAATACACCTAATATAGGTGTATTTCTGGATAGTAAATGACCCCCATAGTCCCCAGATAAATAGTGCATTTGGTCCCAAGATTAACAAACATATAGTGCCCAGATAAATAGTGTTTATAGACCTCGGATAAAAAGAGCATATAGTGCACAGATAAATAGAGCATATAGTCCTCAGATATACACTCACCTAAAGAATTATTAGGAACACCTGTTCTATTTCTCATTAATGCAATTATCTAGTCAACCAATCACATGGCAGTTGCTTCGATGCATTTAGGGGGGTGGTCCTGGTCAAGACAATCTCCTGAACTCCAAACTGAATGTCAGAATGGGAAAGAAAGGTGATTTAAGCAATTTTGAGCGTGGCATGGTTGTTGGTGCCAGACGGGCCGGTCTGAGTATTTCACAATCTGCTCAGTTACTGGGATTTTCACGCACAACCATTTCTAGGGTTTACAAAGAATGGTGTGAAAAGGGAAAAACATCCAGTATGCGGCAGTCCTGTGGGCGAAAATGCCTTGTGGATGCTAGAGGTCAGAGGAGAATGGGCCGACTGATTCAAGCTGATAGAAGAGCAACGTTGACTGAAATAACCACTCGTTACAACCGAGGTATGCAGCAAAGCATTTGTGAAGCCACAACACGCACAACCTTGAGGCGGATGGGCTACAACAGCAGAAGACCCCACCGGGTACCACTCATCTCCCCTACAAATAGGAAAAAGAGGCTACAATTTGCACGAGCTCACCAAAATTGGACTGTTGAAGACTGGAAAAATGTTGCCTGGTCTGATGAGTCTCTATTTCCGTTGAGACATTCAAATGGTAGAGTCCGAATTTGGCGTAAACAGAATAAGAACATGTATCCATCATGCCTTGTTACCACTGTGCAGGCTGGTGGTGGTGGTGTAATGGTGTGGAGGATGTTTTCTGGGCACACTTTAGGCCCCTTAGTGCCAATTGGGCATCATTTAAATGCCACGGGCTACCTGAGCATTGTTTCTGACCATGTCCATCCCTTCATGACCACCATGTACCCATCCTCTGATGGCTACTTCCAGCAGGATAATGCACCATGTCACAAAGCTCGAATCATTTCAAATTGGTTTCTTGAACATGACAATGAGTTCACTGTACTAAAATGTCCCCCACAGTCACCAGATCTCAACCCAATAGAGCATCTTTGGGATGTGGTGGAACGGGAGCTTCGTGCCCTGGATGTGCATCCCTCAAATCTCCATCAACTGCAAGATGCTATCCTATCAATATGGGCCAACATTTCTAAAGAATGCTATCAGCACCTTGTGGAATCAATGCCACGTAGAATTAAGGCAGTTCTGAAGGCAAAAGGGGGTCCAACACCGTATTAGTATGGGGGCACTAATAATTCTTTAGGTGAGTGTATAGTACATAAAGTCCCCAGATAAGTAGTGCATATAGTCCTCAGATAAGTAGTGTATATAGTCCCCAGATAAGTAGTGTATATCGTGCTCAGATAAGTAGTGTATATAGTCCCCAGATAAATAGTACATGAAGTCCCCAGATAAGTAGTGTATATAGTCCTCAGATAAGTAGTGTATATAGTCCTCAGATATGTAGTGCATAAAGTCCACAGATAAGTAGTGCATATAGTCCCCAGATAAATAGTCCATGAAGTCCCCAGATAAGTAGTGTATATAGTCCTCAGATAAGTAGTGTATATAGTCCTCAGATATGTAGTGCATAAAGTCCTCAGATAAGTAGTGTATATAGTCCCCAGATAATTAGTGTATATAGTCCCCAGATAAGTAGTGCATATAGTCCCCAGATAAGTAGTGCATATAGTCCTCAGATAATTAGGGTATATAGTCCTCAGATAATTAGTGTATATAGTCCTCAGATAAGTAGTGTATATAGTCCTCAGATAAGTAGTGTATATAGTCCTCAGATAAGCAGTGTATATAGTCCCCAGATAAGTAGTGCATATAGTCCTCTAATAAGTAGTGCATAAAGTCCACAGATAAGTAGTGTATATAGTCCCCAGATAATTAGTGTATATAGTCCCCAGATAATTAGTGTATATAGTCCCCAGATAAGTAGTGCATATGCAGTAAGCCGGATTGGGACATTGGGACTGATGCACACTGGCGCAATATTAATAGTTTTTGTTTGTGACGCCAATTGCAATGTGCGCAGGGTATAGTCTCAGGGCCCTTTAAGGTGTTATAACTCACGTACCAGGTGAGGAATGCCAGAGTGGGGATAATGTCTCTGTATAATGTCAACGGTGTCTCCTACCTTGGTACGGCTGGACTCCTGGATCCTGGCTCACTTGCAATAAAAGAGTGTTAGTAGGAGTAACTGAGGAACTTTGGTAGTAAGGAAAGAGATCCAGACTGGTGATATAATCCAACTTGTCTTTACTTAATGGCAGCATGAATCCATACGAGTACAGCATAAGTCTTGGGTCCCAGCAGGTATTGGCAATACAGGGAGTGCAGAATTATTAGGCAAGTTGTATTTTTGAGGATTAATTTTATTATTGAACAACAACCATGTTCTCAATGAACCCAAAAAACTCATTAATATCAAAGCTGAATATTTTTGGAAGTAGTTTTTAGTTTGTTTTTAGTTTTAGCTATTTTAGGGGGATATCTGTGTGTGCAGGTGACTATTACTGTGCATAATTATTAGGCAACTTAACAAAAAACAAATATATACCCATTTCAATTATTTATTTTTACCAGTGAAACCAATATAACATCTCAACATTCACAAATATACATTTCTGATATTCAAAAACAGAACGAAAACAAATCAGTGACCAATATAGCCACCTTTCTTTGCAAGGACACTCAAAAGCCTGCCATCCATGGATTCTGTCAGTGTTTTGATCTGTTCACCATCAACATTGCGTGCAGCAGCAACCACAGCCTCCCAGACACTGTTCAGAGAGGTGTACTGTTTTCCCTCCTTGTAAATCTCACATTTGATGATGGACCACAGGTTCTCAATGGTGTTCAGATCAGGTGAACAAGGAGGCCATGTCATTAGATTTTCTTCTTTTATACCCTTTCTTGCCAGCCACGCTGTGGAGTACTTGGACGCGTGTGATGGAGCATTGTCCTGCATGAAAATCATGTTTTTCTTGAAGGATGCAGACTTCTTCCTGTACCACTGCTTGAAGAAGGTGTCTTCCAGAAACTGGCAGTAGGACTGGGAGTTGAGCTTGACTCCATCCTCAACCCCAAAAGGCCCCACAAGCTCATCTTTGATGATACCAGCCCAAACCAGTACTCCACCTCCACCTTGCTGGCGTCTGAGTCGGACTGGAGCTCTCTGCCCTTTACCAATCCAGCCACGTGCCCATCCATCTGGCCCATCAAGACTCACTCTCATTTCATCAGTCCATAAAACCTTAGAAAAATCAGTCTTGAGATATTTCTTGGCCCAGTCTTGACGTTTCAGCTTGTGTGTCTTGTTCAGTGGTGGTCGTCTTTCAGCCTTTCTTACCTTGGTCATGTCTCTGAGTATTGCACACCTTGTGCTTTTGGGCACTCCAGTGATGTTGCAGCTCTGAAATATGGCCAAACCGGTGGCAAGTGGCATCTTGGCAGCTGCACACTTGTCTTTTCTCAGTTCATGGGCAGTTATTTTGCGCCTTGGTTTTTCAACACGCTTCTTGCGACCCTGTTGACTATTTTGAATGAAACGCTTGATTGTTCGATAATCACGCTTCAGAAGCTTTGCAATTTTAAGAGTGCTGCATCCCTCTGCAAGATATCTCCCTATTTTTGACTTTTCTGAGCCTGTCAAGTCCTTCTTTTGACCCATTTTGCCAAAGGAAAGGAAGTTACCTAATAATTATGCACACCTAATATAGGGTGTTGATGTCATTAGACCACACCCCTTCTCATTACAGAGATGCACATCACCTAATATGCCTAATTGGTAGTAGGCTTTTGAGCCTATACAGCTTGGAGTAAGACAACATGCATAAAGAGGATGATGTGGTCAAAATACTCATTTGCCTAATAATTCTGCACGCAGTGTATGTGGCAGGAATCAATATATATTCTGCTTCTTATGATATGCCTAGTGAATCTGGCAGGTATCTATCTTCTGCTCTGTCTTCTGCTTGGAATGGGCCTGACTAGCTGAGGAGGAATTTGGCTTCTCCTGGTCTCTGGATATGTTACTCACAGGACTGCTCGCAGGGAATGGTTCTTCCTGGAGTTCTGGAGTTCTGGAGGTGCTGCTTGCTTGTCCACAGTCGAGGCTAAAGGGCTCAGACTGGGAAGGGTGATCCTTGGCCTCAGCCGAGGCTGGATCCTAGGTTGGGATCCCTAGAGTTGGGAACTCCTACCAACACAGCCTTCCCCAAGCAGAGGGGGCTGGTACACTAACTAGAACTTCCTCTCCTCCCCATGAGGTAGGATGTGGGAACATTCCACACCTCCTCAAAGAGGGGGAGCTAGACTGGAATGAACTATTCCAGTCCAGATATACTAAACTAGCTAAGGTCTGCTGAACACATTGCTGCCACCTGCTGATGTACATGGAAAGTACAGCAAAATACATGAAACAGGCCTAGAAAACACATATACGGAAAAATGCAATGATTACACAAGATGACAATATATATACACCTAACATCATGTAGCGGGGAGAAAGAGTTTGGTAATGTAACGGATCTCCTAGCACCCCGACCGGGTACCTCCGTTGATAGATGCTCCTAGTGCTTCCCGAGGTCTCCAAGCACTCCACTTGACACCGTAAGTGCTGCAGACCCCACGAACCGCCGAAGCTTGGTTGAGGCCTTACCATCTTCTACCCACCCTGGACCTACGACAAGGCTCCAGGCTCCAGTGGGTGAACCTCTCCTACATACAGAGAGCAGGAACAGCTTTTACAAGAGCTAGTAGTTATGCCACGGCAGTATAGCAAATCTTCAGCGTATAGCAATCCCCCAATGTCGATCAGTTACCCAAACACCAGCCTCAACATGGTAAAGGGTAAAAACAGGAACTCTTTATTTGAACACACAAGCATTGATTTATACACATTTTCCAACAAGGTTACCACCTACAGGGTTTTGTAAAAACAGCCAATAACCACGCACAATACACTCAGACACTCCTACACAAAATCCTCCCATCTGCCTGTGACACAATTACCTCACACTGGGTTGATGCAATCATCACAGGCAGGAGAATACACAATGTCTTCTGTCCTGGAGACAACCGAGAAGTAATTAAATTATCTCTCAGGACAAAGGACATCGCCAATACACACAGAAAGACAATGGAACAGACCTCACTATTCAACGTATACAATGTCCCACCCTTTTCAATACACATAGACATTTAACATCCCAAAATGGCACGAATTAGACCAGGGGTTCAAGTTAGTACAAGTCCTTTGTGAACAAAGGAAGCCTGGCTGATGAGAGGGCCCATAATCCTGGGGCAAGAGGCTGGTAGCCAGGCCCCTCTAAAACCCAGTGGCGAGGTTGGTTTCACCACACATCTCCCCCTCCCAGGGAAGACTAACCAGATACCTGACCTCACGCCGGTCGGTAGCTGAGTTAGTCTGGCAGTCCACCCACAACCCAATACTGGACCTGTTGAATTTTTGGGCCTGGCTCTGTTCTGTATGTCCCCAGCTGTTGAGGGGGCATCTGCTACTCCTTGCTTCCTTGTTGTTCTCTAGTTGGAGCTGTAGGTACTTGGTGGGCAGAGGCCGACTGCGCTCTGCCCAGATGCCAGCTCTTCCGCTAGAGTAGCCTGTGGGAAGTCCGGCTCTGGAGAAGAGGATAGGGGAGGGCAGAGGCCGACTGCGCTCTGCCCAGATGCCAGCTCTTCCACTGGGGTAGCCTGTGGGAAGTCTGGCTCTGGAGAAGAGGATAGGGGAGGGCAGTGGCCAACTGTGTTCTGCCCAGATGCCAGAGCTTACGCTGGGGAAGCCTGTGTGGAGTCACCCTCTGGAGAAGAAGATAGAGGAGGGAAGAGGCCAACTGTGTTCTGCCCAGATGCCAGCTCTTCCGCTGGGGAAGCCGGTGTGGAGTCAGCCTCTGGAGAAGAGGATAGAGGAGGGCAGAGGCCAACTGTGTTCTGCCCAGATGCCAGCTCTTCCGCTGGGGAAGCCGGTGTGGAGTCAGCCTCTGAAGAAGAGGATAGAGGAGGGCAGAGGCCAACTGTGTTCTGCCCAGATGCCAGCTCTTCCGCTGGGGAAGTCTGTGTGGAGTCAGCCTCTGGAGAAGAGGATAGGGGAGGGCAGAGGCCGACTGCGCTCTGCCCAGATGCCGGCTCTTCCCCTGGGGAAGCCGGTGTGGAGTCAGCCTCTGGAGAAGAGAATAGAGGAGGGCAGAGGCCAACTGCTCTCTGCCCAGATGCCAGCTCTTCCGCTGGGATGGGGTCAGGGAATCCTACCCCCAGGACCTTGTTGCGGATCAGCTGTGGAGAGGAGGGATCGCTTACCTCCTCCTCCTGGCATTCCTGCGGGGTTAGTGGGGACTCTGTACTGGCCGTCCAGCATCCCGGTAGGCCTGGTGCAGAGACTGCGGTGCCATCTGCATCATTGGAGTTAGGGGTGCTGTCCCCCTGTGGTTGGAGAGGGAGACTGGTTGTCTCCTCTCCCTTCAAAGTACACTGCCGCTCGGGAGCAGGACCAACTGTCCCTACTCCCTGAAACTCTGGCTGCCGTTGGGGATTTGGGCCGACTGCCCAGCATCCCTGTAGGGCCGGTGGAGAGAGCTAGGTCCCATCTCCACCTGCCATATGGGTTTCCCCCCAGGACCAGTCTATGAGGTCCCCTACCTCTGTAGCTGGTACTGAAGCAGGGGATACTTCAGTCGGGTCTTCCCAGCTGTAGGGTTGTAGATCTGGGACTGCCACCCAGCTCTCTGGCAGTGTATATTGGGACCGAATTGAGCTGAAGAGGTATTGGTAATCCTGCTCCAGCTCCCACTCCTTTGACACTAGAGATGCCAGGTCTTGTCTCACCTCTCTCGCTGTAGCCCAATCATGCATAGCCTCCCTGTAGTCATAGATATCCCAGAACTGGGACTCTCCAGCATCTCCGAACTTTGGTTCTGCGAAGGCCTCAAACAACAGGCCAGGGCCATCATAATCCCCACCCTCAGGTCTGTCGTGCTCAGCCATCCAGGGGGAGTGCCGAATCACATACCACCAGAGTGCCTGGTAGGCGTTGTCTAGCCAAAGCTCCTTCCATACCAGGCTCTCTAGTTCTGTCACCCACTCACCCAGGGGCTTCTCTCCCAGAAGGGGCATTCGCAGGGCCACTCGCATCTGCAACTGCTGCTCCTCACTGGGGAGACACTCACCCCGCCGACCCTGTACATCTTCCAGGGCCTCGTGCCAGACGACTTTCCGGACTGCATCCCTCCAGTCCGGGTCATCCTCCTCCTCGTAGTGGAACGCTGTTTGAAGACTAGCCGATTCCATCCTTCTGTAGCCAGGGGCGCTGTACGGATACTAGCGTTGCCCTCAATTTTGTAAATCCACGAACGGTGTCTCCGAGCTGCTTCTCCTCTCACTAGGACGCCATCCCACTGCTTGCCACCAATGTAACGGATCTCCTAGCACCCCGACCGGGTACCTCCATTGATAGATGCTCCTAGTGCTTCCCGAGGTCTCCAAGTACTCCACTTGACACCGTAAGCGCTGCAGACCCCACGAACCGTTGAAGCTTGGTTGAGGCCTCATCGTCTCCTACTGTCACTACCAGAGCTTTGAGACGTTCTCACAGCTCTGTTTCTCCACCCCAGTGATGATGTCACTACTAGAGCTTGGAGGAGTTCTCACTGCTCTGTTTCTCCGCCCCTGTGATGAGGTCTTTACTTTCTGTTTCCTTCCTCCCAGCTGTTCCTCCTCTGTTTGATTTCCCTGCCTTTAAATCACCCCTCCTCCTTTGTAGGGTGTGGATTATATTTCTCATTTGAGTTGTAGCTCTTGCTTGAGTATCTTCACTTGTATGCTATCATTTCACTGGACCTGTGTTCTGCTGCAGCAAGTACTCCGGATATTGCCAGCTGTCTTTGGATCCGTCTTCACTGCTGCTGCTGCCCCTTCAGCTAAGTGTGCAGACATTGTAGTGTATCTGTTTGTTTTCTGACTGGATCCGAGGCGACCACGGTTCCCTCCATATACTGAGCAGGGCACCGGTGGCCGTGCCCCTTCCACTATTGTAGGGGTTACAGTGGTCATCAGTCTTAGGTACGCGGGCATGCCTCGTTCCACCATTTGGATCCGGGCATGTGCTTAGCAGCATAGGGAGAGCTTTGAGGATCTGACAGGGGTCACCCTTTATCCTCCCTAGTTTGGGTCCGTTCAGTAGCTCTATTTACCGTGTATGCTCTTGTTGCTCACATACAGCCGTGACACCTACCCACCCTGGACCTACGACAAGGCTCCAGTGGGTGAACCTCTCCTACATACAGAGAGCAGGAACAGCTCTTACAAGAGCTAGTAGTTATGCCAGGGGAGTATAGCAAATCTTCAGCGTATAGCAATCCCCCAGTGTCGATCAGTTACCCAAACACCAGTCTCAACATGGTAAAGGGTAAAAACAGGAACTCTTTATTTGAACACACAAGCACTGATTTATACACATTTTCCAACAAGGTTACCACCCACAGGGTTTTGTAAAAACAGCCAATAACCACGCACAATACACTCAGACACTCCCACACAAAATCCTCCCCTCTGCCCGTGATACAATTACCTCACACTGGGTTGATGCAATCATCACAGGCAGAAGAATACACAATGTCTTCTGTCCTGGAGATAACCGAGAAGTAATTCAATTATCTCTCAGGACAAAGGACATCGCCAATACACACAGAGAGACAATGGAACCGACCTCACTACTCAACGTATACAATGTCCCACCCTTTTCAATACACATAGACATTTAACATCCCAAAATGGCACGAATTAGACCAGGGGTTCAAGTTAGTACAAGTCCTTTGTGAACAAAGGAAGCCTGGCTGATGAGAGGCCCATAATCCTGGGGCAAGAGGGATGTTACACATATAGTCTCCAGATAAATAGTACATGAAGTCCCCAGATAATTAGTGTATATAGTCCCCAGATAAGTAGTGTATATAGTGCCCAGATAAATAGTGCATACTGTATAATGCCCATATAAAGAGTGCATATTATGCCCAAATAAATAGACCATATAGTCCCTAGAGAAAATAAGTGTATATTCCTCAGATAAATAGAACATATAGTCCACCTGATAAACAGAGCATACATTTTTTTATATGGGCTAAACATACACTGCTCAAAAAAATAAAGGGAACACTTAAACAACACAATGTAACTCCAAGTCAATCACACTTCTGTGAAATCAAACTGTCCACTTAGGAAGCAACACTGAGTGACAATCAATTTCACATGCTGTTGTGCAAATGGGATAGACAACAGGTGGAAATTATAGGCAATTAGCAAGACACCCCCAATAAAGGAGTGGTTCTGCAGGTGGTGACCACAGACCACTTCTCATTTCCTATGCTTCCTGGCTGATGTTTTGGTCACTTTTGAATGCTGGCGGTGCTTTCAATCTAGTGGTAGCATGAGACGGAGTCTACAACCCACACAAGTGGCTCAGGTAGTGCAGCTTATCCAGGGTGGCACATCAATGCGAGCTGTGGCAAGAAGGTTTGCTGTGTCTGTCAGCGTAGTGTCCAGAGCATGGAGGCGCTACCAGGAGACAGGCCAGTACATCGGGAGACGTGGAGGAGGCCGTAGGAGGGCAACAACCCAGCAGCAGGACCACTACCTCCGCCTTTGTGCAAGGAGGAACAGGAGGAGCACTGCCAGAGCCCTGCAAAATGACCTCCAGCAGGCCACAAATGTGCATGTGTCTGCTCAAACGGTCAGAAACAGACTCCATGAGGGTGATATGAGGGCCCGACGTCCACAGGTGGGGGTTGTGCTTACAGCCCAACACCGTGCAGGACGTTTGGCATTTGCTAGAGAACACCAAGATTGGCAAATTCGCCACTGGCGCCCTGTGCTCTTCACAGATGAAAGCAGGTTCACACTGAGCACATGTGACAGACGTGACAGAGTCTGGAGACGCCATGGAGAACGTTCTGCTGCCTGCAACATCCTCCAGCATGACCGGTTTGGCATTGGGTTAGTAATGGTGTGGGGTGGCATTTCTTTGGAGGGCCGCACAGCCCTCCATGTGCTCGCCAGAGGTAGCCTGACTGCCATTAGGTACCGAGATGAGATCCTCAGGCCCCTTGTGAGACCATATGCTGGTGTGGTTGGCCCTGGGTTCCTCCTAATGCAAGACAATGCTAGACCTCATGTGGCTGGAGTGTGTCAGCAGTTCCTGCAAGACGAAGGCATTGATGCTATGGACTGGCCCGCCCGTTTTTCAGACCTGAATCCAATTGAGCACATCTGGGACATCATGTCTCGCTCTATCCACCAACGTCACGTTGCACCACAGACTGTCCAGGAGTTGGCAGAAGCTTTAGTCCAGGTCTGGGAGGAGATCCCTCAGGAGACCGTCCGCCACCTCATCAGGAGCATGCACAGGCGTAGGGAGGTCATACAGGCACGTGGAGGCCACACACACTACTGAGCCTCATTTTGACTTGTTTTAAGGACATTACATCAAAGTTGGATCAGCCTGTAGTGTGTTTTTCCACTTTAATTTTGAGTGTGACTCCAAATCCAGACCTCCATGGGTTGAAAAATTTGATTTCCATTTTTTGATTTTTGTGTGATTTTGTTGTCAGCACATTCAACTATGTAAAGAACAAAGTATTTCAGAAGAATATTTAATTAATTCAGATCTAGGATGTGCTATTTTTGTGTTCCCTTTATTTTTTTGAGCAGTGTATTTTGCAGTTTTGATGTCTAGACAGCTGATCTGTGTCTGCTATATATTCTGCTGTGTTATGGAGCATGAGGTTGGACATCTTTGCTACAGATATTTGATCCAGTATTTTGGTCCAGGGTCACTAATGAGGTACAGGGCTTGCAGGGTTGGTAGGTTATTAATTAGTACCTCGTCTTGGTTGTTTCTGAATACAGGGTTTTAACTGTTGATTTTTTGGGGCTTAATCAAGATATTTTGTATACATTAGAATATTGTGCAAAAGTCCATTTATTTCAGTAATGCAAATTAAAAGGAATTGCATTAATGCAGCTTAAAATTAGAATTTTAAGAAAAGGTTGAATATTCTCGTCTCAAAGTGTCGCCCTCTAGTCAGCTCATTAATCCATACCCCCTGAGCAAAGGGGACCTGAGATTGTGACTTTGGGGTTTCATAAGCTGTAAGCCATAATCATCCAAATCATAACAAATAAAGGCTTGAAATCTCTCGCTTTGCATGTAATGAGTCTCATATATTAGTTTCACCTTTTAAGTTGCATCACTGAAATAAATGAACTTTGCACGATATTCAAATTTTTCGAGTTTCACCTGGACCATTAAGTGATGCAGATTCCATAGGGGCCGCGCGTGACTTCGCAGTGCACACTGCACATCCAGGATCTCCAGCTGCTTCATGAATGATAATGTAACTACTAGTGGAAATAATGGGCCCGTCCTATGTAGAGCCGCAGCGTCCATCCCATCCATTAAATGATTGCCTGCATCCGCTCTCCATTCAAGAGGAAAATGAGATTAACGTCGGTGAACGGCAGATCTCCAATCAACCAGGTATGGAATATGAGTGCAACCAACTATTGAAAATCTCAACCTGGATCCCTGACCTGATTTATCCGGACGAGGAAACATTGACGTACAGACTGCGAATGTTTACTGCGGTTGCTTTAGGTCACCTATTATAACATACCATATAATGAGTCCTTAGACCTGGGGATGGTTCATTCTTCAGGTCTTCTATCCAGTCTGCAAGGAGCAGAACAGCCTGCACTCCTTTTTGAGATTTTTAACAGCAGCACAGAATATTTCAGCAGATCTTTTCTAGATATCCCAGACAGTAGCTTCTGTTCACAACTGCACAGTGGTTTCCAGTAATAACACTGCCAGACCCGGCTTCTGATGAGTGTGACTGATGCTTAACCGACTGCTTATCGGTCTCACTAGCAGCACAGAGTATTTCAGAAGAGGAGTGTGCTGTCTGGTCTTGTTGAAAGTAAGAGACTGAAAATTACCGGACATAGTAGAAGGAGCAGTATCCCCCAGCAGCACAAAGTATGTCAGGAGAGCAGTGTGCTGAGCTTATGGGAGTTCAGAGACTGAATGTTTCATAGAGGTAGAAGTGCCTCCAGCAGCACAGAGTATGTCAGCAGAGGAGTGTGCTGAGTTTATGGGAGATCAGAGACTGAGAACTTTATAATGGAAGAAGCAGGGTCTTCCAGCAGCACAGAGTATGTCAGCAGAGGAGTGTGCTGAGTTTATGGAAGATCAGAGACTGAGAACTTTATAATGGAAGAAGCAGGGTCCTCCAGCAGCACAGAGTATGTCAGCAGAGGAGTGTGCTAAGCTTATGGGAGATTAAAGCCTGAGAGTTTCATAGTGGAAAGAGCAGGGTCCCCCAGCAGAACAGAGTATATCAGGAGACTAGTGTGCTAGGCTTTTGGGAGATCAGAGACTGGATGTTTTATAGAGGAAGGAGCAGTGTTCCCCAGCAGCACAGAGTATGTCAGGAGAAGACAGTGCTAGGCTTATGGGAGATTAGAGAGCCACAGTTTCATTGTGGAAGGAGTTTCAAGAATGGAAAGTTTTGATCTTCTTCGATGTCACATAGTTAAATATATAGGGTCTGAGTCTCCCAGTAGCACAGAGTATTTCAGAAGTGGATCTAGTGTGGGTAGTAACCTGTTCACTTGTTCTTTGTGATATGTGACCAGGGCGCTGTCAGGCACATGGTGGGGGGACCCTCGCTCCTGGGCAGTAATGTATGAATGTTGCTATATGTAACAACGAGTGGCTTTTATTAGTTTTATGTGTTATCATTGCAGCGCCCTGAAAGCCATCAAGTATTACTGAACGCTGCAGGAGACAGAAATCAGTACAAAGAGCATTAGAATTTTTTCTTGAGCTCCTTGATTTGCGTTAATAGAAATTCGGTAAAAATTTTATTTGAGGGAACAGATAATTGAAGAGGCTCAAAAAGAAAATCACAATTATTAGTATTCTTACATACATATAATGGAAAAAAAGCATCATCAGAAGAAGAACAAGTAGCTGTCATCTGTGGGCAAATACCAAAAACTAGTGGTGAGGTTTCATTTCTATCTCCTCCATGGACTATCATGGAGATTGTCTCCTGGACACATTGAGGGAGAACCTGCAGCTACATCCCCCTTTTCTCCCTTCCTTCCTGTCTTCTTACTACTTTACTCTAAACATATTTTTGTATGGACTGAGAAGGTTTGTAAAAATTCTAAGAGATTCTTCAGGCTGGAAAAGAAGATTTAGACTTCTGTTGGAAGTGGAGGAAGATGACTCTGTCCTAATGAAGTCATGAACAAGTTGCGGTAATGCTGCTATTTTTATTTGTTAGGTAGGGAACAGTGCAGCCCCGAACTCCACCCACAACACTGTCTCTGCCTACTTGGACGATCCGCCCTAAATAGTGGCCCCCAACTGGGCGATAGTCCCTAGCCTGACTGTTACGGACGTTCCCATGACAGTTCACAGGAGATCGGTGAGACTGGCAACACGTGGTTTGATCTGACATATTTTCCGTTCGGATCAAGTGACGTCTGTGTTGTTTCTGGTGCTCGCCGCACCTTCTCTCCCCAGGTGTGGCTATTATGGTCATTTAACCTTCTCTATTTATTGTTGTTTCTCCCACTATGCTGTGCGGTTTATAGCATTAGTTTGAGTTGTGGATAGCTGGCGTGTGGATCTCGGCTGAGTTCCTGGTGCTGCCATAGCCACTTGTAGTTAAGTGTTTCCTTTCGCTTTTGTATTTTGTTTGGGTTATTTTGTGTGTTTCATTTCCCTGTCATTTGTATTAAGGCCTGAGGGAAACTCCTGTTCATCCTTCCTTCCTAACGTATCATCTTCCCCTGACACTATGGGTGAAGCTACTCCTGGGTTTATGTCTGGGGACGAACCCATGCAGTTAGGGGGAGCTACTCCTGGATCTGCTTTTACGCGTATTAGTCGTAAGAAGGGAGTGTGTTTTTTCTGTGGACAAAGGGGACATTTTATCACAGTATGTCTATGCATTCAGCGTCAAAAAGAAAAAAAATCTAATTCCCATCTGACTCTTGGAGAGGTGAAAGGGGAAGCATAGAACGTGAATTTTGTCTTGACTGGTAGTACCCAATTTCTCCTGAGAGCCGAGGTGGCGCTAGAGTCCAAGACTGTGGGGATTGAGGTGTTTATTGACAGCGGGGCTGGGGTGAACCTGATTGATACTCAGTTTGTCCGTATGCACGGATTGTCCCCGAGTACATTAGAGAAAAACATTTCCATTTTTGCTGATTCTGCACCTCTAGCTCAGAAGTGTTTGTCTCAGATGGTGCATGATATCCGAGTTAGAGTGCGTGACTCATCAGGAATTAATCTCGTGTTTTGTGTTGGGGGGCCTCTCTGCTGTGTTGGTTCTTTGTTTACCGTAGTTAAGCAAGCACAATCCAACCATCGATTGGCAAGCTAGACAGATTCTGGATTGGGGTGATTATTGCATTGACAATTGTCTGAATATGTCTTTCTGCTTTAACCACTAAAATATTACCCTCTTTTATATCTGATTTTGCCAATGTATTTTCTGAGAGTGGATGCCAAGATTTACCTCCGCATCGGGAATATGATTGTCCTATCAACCTTATTCCCCGAGCTAATTGGCCCAAATCTAGGTTGTATAACCTTTCTGAACCTGAAAGAACGGCCATGAGAGAGTATATTACCGAGAGTTTGGCTAAAGGACACATAAGACCTTCCAAATCTCCAGTGGCTGCAGGGTTCTATTTTGTTAAAAAAAAAAAAAAGGACGGAGGTCTTCGGCCATGTCTGGATTTCTGTGAACTCAATTAGATTACTGTCCGTGATCCTTACCCCCTTCCTTTGATTCCTGATTTGTTTAACCAGATTGTTGGTGTCAAGGTGTTCTCCAAGTTGGACTTAAGGGGGGCATATAATCTGGTCAGGATCAAGGAAGGGGATGAATGGAAGACGGCTTTTAATACCTCTGAGGGGCACTTTGAGAACCTGGTCATGCCTTTTGGGTTGACCAATGCTCCTGCGGTTTTCCAGCATTTTGTGAATAACATTTTTCATCACCTGGAGGGAAGGTTTGTTGTCGGGTATTTGGATGACATTCTAATTTATTCTTTAGAAGTGGAGACTCATCGGGATCATGTTAGACAGGTGTTACAGATCCTAAAGGACAATAAATTGTACGCAAAATTTGTGTGTTTTTGCTGTACACGAGGTGTAATTCTTAGGCTACCTGCTGTCATCTGCAGATTTTCCAATGGATCCAGAGAAGTCTGTGCTGTAGTGGACTGGGATCGACCAGAAAATCTGAAGGCTCTTATGCGGTTTTTGGGGTTAACCAACTATTACCAAAAATGAATTCAGAACTATTTGACAGTAGTGAAACCCTTAACTGACATGACTAAGAAAGGGACAGAAGTCTCAGTGTGGTCTAATTCGGCATTGCAAGCCTTTTCTGCGGTTAAGGAGTGCTTCTCTTCTGTCCCTATATTGGTGCAGCCGGATGTATCGCAACCTTTCATTGTGGAAATGGACGCGTCCGAGGTGGGGGTAGGAGCAGTCTTATCGCAAGGCCCGTCACCTGGTAAATAGCGACCATGTGCCTTTTTCTCTAAAAAACTCTCTGCCGCTGAGAGAAATTACGATATGGGGAACAGAGAGTTACTGGCCATTAAGATGGCTTTGAAGGAATGGTGTCATTGGTTGGAAGGGGCGATTTATCCGATCACGGTGTTAATTGATCACAAAAATCTTGCTTACCTGGAGTCGGCTAAACGACTGAACCCGAGGCAGGCCAGATGGTCTTTGTTTTTCACCAGATTCTATTTCATTGTCACTTATTGTCCTAGGGTTAAGAACGTCAAGGCAGGTGCCTTGTCAGAAAGTTTTCCTGGAGGTGGTGATTTTGAAAATCCAAGTCCGATACTGTCGGAGGGGGTGGTGATATCTGCTCTATACCCTGACCTAGAGGTGAAGGTGTTAGAGGCTCAGGGAGACGCAACGGAGTCTTGCCCCTGTGTAAAATTGTTTGTTTCATCAGAATTACGTCATAAGGTGTTTGAGGAACATTACTGTACGGTTCTTACGGGACACCCTGGGAGTAGATCCACTGCTGACCTCATCTCTCGTAGATTCTAGTGGCCGGGGTTGCGTAAGTGTGTTGAGGACGATGTGTTGGCCTGTAGTATCTGTGCATGCGCTAAGGTGAAACATACTCGACCTTCTGGATCTCTACTTCCGTTGACCATACTGTCCAGACCATAGACTCACTTGTCTATGGATTTTATTACGAATCTGCCTAATTCATCTGGAAAAACAGTTATTCTGGTGGTAGTTGATTGTTTTAGTAAAATGGTGCACTTTTTAGTATTGCCTGGCCTTACTAATGCTAAAACACTTGCGCAAGTGTTTGTTGACAGCATTGTGAAACTTTATGGCATTCCCTCTGACGTGGTCTCGGATCGTGGGACTCAGTTTGTGTCCAGATTCTGGAAGGCGTTCTGTACTCGGCTGGGGGTGCAACTGTCTTTTTCTTCTGCTTTTCATCCTCAGACGAATGGACAGACGGAGCGCACTAATCAGAGTCTGGAGACTTACTTAAGATGTTTTGTCTCTGAGAACCAGGAGGAAAGGTCCTCGTATTTGTTCACTGGTAAGTCGCCATTTTTTAGGGCATATGGGTTTCACCCACAATTTGGCACATTCTCTGGTTCGGATACTTCCGGTATCCCTGAGGAGAAACGTTTTTTGTCACCATTGTCTTCTATATGGCGGAAAATTCTAAATAACTTGATGAATATGGGCAACAAGTTTAAACGTGTGGCTGACAGGAAACGCATGAAGGGTCCGGACCTAAGAGTGGGTGATTTTGTGTGGCTGTCCACAAGAAATATTAAGTTGAAGGTTCCTTCTTGGAAGTTGGGTCCAAGGTTTATAGGTCCATATAAGATCACTGCCATTATTAATCCTGTAGCTTTAACTTCCTCAGGCTCTGAAAATTCATTGTGTTTCACAAATTTTTGTTGAAAAGATATGTTGAATCTTTGGAGTCGTCCACCTTGCCACCCAATCCTGTCATAGTGGACAGCAGTTTGGAATTCCAGATCGCCAAGATTATTGACTCTCGAGTTCTCCGTAGATCTCTTCAGTATCTTGTTCACTGGAAGGAATATGGACCAGAGGAGAAGATGTGGGTACTGGCATCTGACGTGAATGCCAGTCGTTTGTTGAAAGCCTTTCAAAGGTCTCATCCGGATAAGGTTGGTCCTGGGTGCCCGGAGGTCACCCGTAGAAGGGGGGTACTGTCACGGACGTTCCCGCGACAGCTGGCAGGAAATCGGTGAGACCGGCAAGATGTGGTTTGATCTGACATGTTTTCCGTTTGGTTCAAATGACGTCTGTGTTGTTTCTGGGGCTTGCCACATCTTCTTTCCCCAGGTGTGGCTATAATGGTCATTTAACCTTCTCTATTTATTGTTGTTTCTCCCACTATGTTATGTGGTTTATAACTTCAGTTGGAGTTGTGGATAGCTAGTATGTGGATCGCGGCTGAGTTCCTGGTGCTGCCATAGCCACTTGAAGTTAAGTGTTTTCTTTCCCTTTTGTATATTGTTTGGGTTATTTTGTGTGTTGCATGTCCCTGTCATTTGTATTAAGGCCTGTGGGGAGACTCCTGTTCGTCCTTCCTTTTGGAGGAACAGGTTGTCTCAGTCCTGACATTAGTACCAGGGTCCTATAGGGTGAGTTAGGACATTAGGTATTCCTGTGTATGAACTCACCTACCGCTGGGGTCTGTTCATACTGGTAGTTAGTCAGGACTTTGATTAGGGTTGTACTAGGAGGTGTCCATCTCCTTTCCCTACTTTCCTGGCCTTATTCCCTGACCCCTTTCCCTCCAATGTTCAGTGTGGTGTTTCCCTCCCACACCCGAACGTGACACTGACTAAGGTCACTGGATCTAAGGTACAAGGGTAGTCTGACAATATGGGTCAAAACCTGAGAGTCACATCACGGTACCAAAGAAGAGATAACACACAGGTCAAATACCAAGCAGGGTCAAACCCAGGAGATAACATCAGAGGCAAAGTCAACAGACAGAGGCCAGATCACAAACATGCACCAAGTACGAGAGCCAGAATGCAGAGAACATACAAAAAACATTGTGAGACAGGAAGACCAATCACAGGCAACTGTGCCCAGCAGAGAGTAAGTTGCAGAGAGGAGTGAGTGAGTGCAAGGAGTAAGAGACAGGAAGGGATAGAAGAGGTATAAAAAAGTGAGACTGGACTAAGAGAGTGGGGAGGAGAGAGCGTAGAGAAAGTAAAAGAGAGAGCAGAGGTAAAGTGAGAAAGAGAAGCGGGGACAAATTAAGGAGAGGAAGAGTTAGAGAATAAAGAAGAGTGACAGCTGTAGAGAGGAGAAAGAAAGAAAGAGAGAAAGAGGACAGAGAGCTAGAGAGAGGAATAGAGAGACAGAGGAAGAGATGGAAATAGAGATGAAGGTAGAGAAAGACCACACTGAAAGCAAGAGAGAATGACAGAAAGGGAGGGATAATGAGAACTGGGGAGGAGAGAGAGAAGGGAGAGAGGAGAGGTATAGCAAAAAAGGGAGAGGCAATAGAGAGAGGAGAAAAGAGTGAGCAGTAGAAGTGAGAGATCAGTGCATTAGAATAGTGACCGCAGTTTTTTGGGGGGGTGATAGGAGGGTCCGACTCTCTCAATCTCTCTTTTAAATTGAACCACCAATAATTCTCATTCTACAGAATCGAAATTTTCCAAAAAATTGAGGCAAATTCGGATTCTATAGAATCAATTTACTCTCCTCTACCAGAGAACTAAATTTACCAAAATGTGTTAAAATGGTGATTGAGATGATAAATGCTCATGACTTGCTGGACATCTCCTCGTCACCTCATAGATGTCGGAAATCAGGCCATGAATAGTGATGCATTTTACAGGTATTCCTCTCTGTTGCAGAATTCTTCACACCTGCTTTAATTTTATTTTTTTAATTTTGGAAAAATTAGTAAATAAAATGAAGCAAAAAAACTTTAATCCAAACAAGTCCCTCGTTATCCCAGCAGAGCTCAGCTGAAGAATACAAGCCTGATTAATAATAACTGCAGTGACTTCTAATCCACAGCATTTTCTTAATAAATTGGAATATTTCCTCCTCCCAGATTTACAGGCGGCATTACTGACAACCACGCGCTCCTTCCTGATGGGAGCTCAAAGCTCAAAACTCCCACATGAAACTTCCCATGATGGAGATGGCAAATCAAAGACAATCCCGCTGATGGCTTGAGAGGGATTTGACAGAAATTATAGTGCACTCATTACACTTTATATAAACCCAAAGTGCAGAGTTCCTTAAATTGGCTATTACCAACCACAAAGTTTTATTCTGCATTTTACAAAGTCTGCATTATGTCTGAATAGTTAGCATCAAAGCACAAAGTGTGCAGGATAAGGGTGCTTTCACACTAGCGTTATTCTTGTCCGGCACTAAGTTCCGTCATAGGGGCTCAATACTAGTGTTGAGCGCGAATATTTGAATAGCAAATTATTTTTGCGAATATCGGCACTTTGCTAATTCGCGAATATTTTTAATATAGTGCTATAAATTCGCTATTTAGAATATTCGTTTTTTTTTAAAGTTTTTTTTTATTGTTATATTTTTTTTTTCCCACTTCCCAAAAGTAGTTCTTACCTGTCCTGAGGATTCCTGGCTGCTCCAGTCAGTGCCCGTTGCCGCTTCTGCCGACTTCCGTGCTCATGGAGCGTCCCCATCACCATGGGAACGTCTCCATACTAGAATGTACTGTCGGATGTGAGAATTAAGTTGAAATCGCAATGCGATTAATATAACTTGAAGTAATCGCATTACGATTTCAACTTGGACCTGGTTTACTATGGTTGGCTTGGTAGAATTAGCGAAGATGACAAATATGACGAATGTATTCGTCATATTCCTCCAAACGAAGATAACAAAGTATTCTCCATCTTCGTTTTAGCTCCATATTAGTCAACTTCGCTAATTCTAGCAATCAAATAGGAAGGTTGACTATAGAGACAGCTGTGTTTAATTCGCTAATCAAGTATTATAATTATTCTATTTATAAAAAAAAAGCTAAGTAATATAATCGCATACCGAATTAAACACAGCTGTCTCTATAGTCAACTTTCCTATTTGATTGCTAGAATTAGCGAAGTTGACGAATATGGAGCTAAAACGAAGATGGAGAATACTTTGTTATCTTCGTTTTGAGGAATATGACGAATACATTCGTCATATTCGTCATCTTCGCTAATTCCAGATATCAAACCAATAGGAAAGTTACCTTAAGTTAAAATCGCAATTCGCGATTATTTAAATCGTATATTAATTGCGATAACTAGAATAATGATGAATATTCGATTTCAACGAATATTCTAGCGAATATACGCTAATTTCGTCGAAATGGAATATGGCACCTCCCGCTCATCACTACTCAATACCACAAAAAAACTGATCAGTTTTATCCTAATGCATTCCGAATAGAGAGCAATCCGTTCAGGATACATCAGGATATCTTCAGTTCAATAATTTTACCTTTTCAGGACGAAGAATATACCGCAGCATTGTTCCGGCAAAACGTATCAGTTTTTGCGGTCTGAAAAAGATAAATACCGAATCCGTTTATCCGGATGACACCGGAGGGACGGATCCGGCATTTCAATGCATTTGGCAGACGGATTCACATCCGGATCCATCTGACAAATGCCATCTATTTGCATACGTATTGCTGGATCGGTCAGGCAGTTCCGGCGACGGAACTGCCTGCCGGAATCCTCTAACGCAATGACTGCACCAGCAGAATAGTGAGTGCAGCTCTGGAGTATAATACAGGATATAACTCAGGATCAGTACAGGATAAGTAATGTATGTACAAAGTGACTGCACCAGCAGAATAGTGAGTGCAGCTCTGGAGTAACTCAGGATCAGTACAGGATAAGTAATGTATGTACACAGTGACTGCATCAGCAGAATAGTGAGTTCAGCTCTGGAGTATAATACAAGATGTAACTCATGATCAGTGCAGGATAAGTAATGTAATGTATGTACACAGTGACTACATCAGCAGAATAGTGAGTGCAGCTCTGGAGTATAATACAGGATGTAACTTAATGATTTTCCTATTTCATGACGTAAAGTCATAGTTTTATTAAAGACACGGAGGCGAGTATTGCTTTCTCCTTCTTTACTGAACCACCAATAGCAGCAAAGAGCAAAAAATTTACATATAAGGAACCATAGCAACCAAGGTCCCTCCCCACTGGCCCCTATAATAGGCCTCTCTTCCTCTGTGACTTCCTCTTTCTTTGAACATCTGGTGCTGACATCCCGAACATCCCAACTGTAACTCCGAACCGAACCGACATCACGAACATCACAACGATGACTCCAAACTTCAACTGGAACAGACAGTCCAACGCCCAGAAGCGTAATCAACTAGCCAACCAGGCTAAACTGTAGAACATATCCTCCGGAAAACACGGCATCCTGTAACGGAAAGACTTCATCCTGGAAAATAAAACAGACCATAGGCCTAGGTGAAACAACATCTCAAGACAGAATGTCCAGAAGCCACCTTCGCCACTGGAAAAACAGGTGACAAGTGACCGAACACAATAAGAATTGTAATAAATAACATGAAATACAATGTCAATGCAAGAACATTAGGACAATAAACCTAAAACACAATAACTTCAAAGGTTAATAATACATAGAGGTAATGATACATGACCCCTGTAACAAAAACTGCGAGAAAAACCCCAAGGGAGGGAATAGGGTGGGCAATACTCGCCTCCGTGTCTTTAATAAAACTATGACTTTACGTCATGAAATAGGAAAATCATTAAGTTTTACAGCAAGACACGGAGGCTTCGTATTGCAAGTTCAAAGCCCGTCTATGATTGAAGCAAATAAATTAGGTGGAGGACGGAAATAAAACTCCCTGAAAGTGGTAACATTGGACCAATCAGCCAGGCGCATAACATCCTCTAATCTGGCACCCGACACCGCCAAGGCGGTGGCAGAGGCCCCACGCGCAGAATGGGCCGTGAAGACAGACGTGTCCACACCCGCTAATGACATGACCCATTTAAGCCAGCGTGCTAACGTGGGGCTAGAAACCAGTCCAAAAGGATGACGAATAGAAATGAACAGCTGAGAACTGTTCGGAGACCGATGCGCCAGAGTCCTGGACTCGTATTCTTTAAGGCACGCCACTGGACATAAGATCGGAGAGTCAGGAAAACTGGGGTAGGACACGAAACGTATGTTGGTCTTCGTGCGACGCGAGATGTTGAAAGTAACCCCCTCCGGGGTAAAGGAACGCGCGTCGTGATCAAGAGCCCTCACATCTGAGACCCTCTTGCACGAAATAAGGCAAAATAACGTCAAAAGCTTAGCTGACAATTGCCTAATTGTGAGGTCAGAGTTCCCGGGCCAGGAGGACAAGAAGGTAAGGACCAGGGCCACGTCCCATGTTGTGGAAAAACGAGGACGCGGGGGACGAGATAAACGAGCCCCCCTTAAAAGGCGAGAAACAGACGGATGTTGGCCAGCCGCGACTCCCTCGAAGCCCGCATGGGTAGAAGAGATAGCGGACCTAAAAAGGTTAATGGTCCGATATGCCTTCCCCGCCTCGAAGAGAGAGGTGAGAAACTCTAGCAGATGGGTTACAGGTGCCGAAACGGGATCCAAGTCCAGTTCCAAGCACCCGTTAGCCCAAGTTCTCCAGGCTGCCCGGTACGACTTCCTAGTGCCGGGAGCCCATGCACTGTCCAATAACTGTCGAGTTGCTGCCGAAACTCCCTCGAACGATCCAGGTGTCCGGAGATCCGGCATGCCAGCAGCCGCAGGGAACCGTCGAGTAGAAGGGGATGTTGTAGTCCCAGAGGGTTGTGGAGGAGATCCGATCGGGTCGGGAGAAGTACAGGAATCTCCACTAGAATCCTCAGCAACGACGGGAACCAGACCTTAGACCCCCAGAACGGTACCACAAGAACTAGGTCCGCCTGCTGACGAATCACCTGCAAGAGTGTCCTCGGAATCATCGAGAATGGTGGAAACGCGTACAGGCGGGATACCGACCAATCCTGGAGGAACGCATCCACTGCTAATGCTTCCGGGTCCGGACGCCAGCTGTAAAACCGGGTGAGCTGTCTGTTCAGCCGTGAAGCGAACAGGTCGATAGACATCGGACCCCACAATTCCGAGATAGCTGAGAAGACCAGAGGGTCCAATTGCCAATCGCTGCCATCCGATAGGTAGCGCGAGTTCCAATCCGCCTGGACGTTGTTCAGCCCCGGTAGGTACTCCGCCTGGACCATGATGTCTCTGGATAGGCAAAATGTCCAAAAGTCCTTGGCCAGACGAGCCAACGTCGCTGAGCGCGTACCCCCCAAACGGTTGACATACTGGACTGCTGATATATTGTCCATACGTAACTTGATGCAAGCGTTGGCGATCCCGTTGGAAAAACTCCTCACCGCAAAAGATCCTGCCAGGAGCTCCAAAGCATTGATGTGCAGGAGGGACTCCTCCGCTGACCAGGGGCCTCCCGTAGATACACCATTGCAATGGGCGCCCCAACCCTGGAGGCTCGCATCTGATTCTATGGTCAACTCTGGCAGGGAGCCGAAAATCGCCCTGCCGTTCCACGCTTCCAGATTGGCTATCCACCAACTCAATTCCTCTCGGGCCTCCGAATCCAGGACCACCGCGTCCGCAAAGGATGCACCGGTCCGAAGATGGGCGATCTTCAGACGCTGGAGCGCACGGTAATGTAACGGAGCTGGAAACACCGCCTGGATGGACGAGGCTAACAGACCGATGATGCGGGCCAGATGACGCAATGAGAGATGGGGTATGAGAAGCGCATGTCTCAGTTCTTTGCGGATCGCCCGCAACTTTGCCGTCGGCAGACTGAGGGACTCCGAGAGAGAATCCACCGTGAATCCTAAGAATTCCATCCTCTGAGCCGGGATGAGGCAGGACTTCTCTATGTTGAGGAGGAATCCGAGATCTGAAAGCAAATCCGACGTCCACTGGAGATGTTCCAGTAACCCCACCCTGGATTCATGCATCAGAAGGATGTCGTCCAGGTAAATGATTAGGCGGACGCCCCGAGTCCTCAACCATGACACGACCGGACGCAGCAACTTGGTGAAGCACCAAGGAGCTGACGACAGTCCGAATGGCAGACAGGTGAACCTCCAGACCTCGCCGTTCCACCAGAACTGGAGCAGGTCCCTGGAGTGAGTGGCCACTGGGACCGTCAGGTAGGCATCCTTCAGGTCCAGCTTTACCATCCAGTCCCCAGGAACTAACAAGTCCCGAAGAAGATGGATCCCCTCCATTTTGAAATGCCGGTAGCGAACTACCGCATTCAGCGCGCGCAGATTGATAACTGGCCTCATCTGTCCACCCTTCTTCTGGACAAGGAAGATATTGCTGATCACCGCCCCACGTGATGGGGACGCTCGTTCTATCGCCCGCTTCTGTCTGAGGGAGCACAACTCCGCGTCGACCAGAGCGCAAGCTGTGTGTGACAGGGGGACAAGTGGCGGGGAGGGAACAAGGTAGGGGGACCCCGTGAGCTCTATGTGAAATCCCCTGACCGTGGTGAGGACCCACGGGTCTGAGGTAATGACACTCCAAGCGTGGGAAAAACGCTGGAGTCTGCCCCCTACACAAGGAACCATAGAATCCCCGGTCCGGGGAGCACTTACCCAAGGGTCTGCGATGGTTGGGGTTGCCCCGGAAGGAACGAGAACGCCACTGGTTTCCTCTGGAGGCGAAGAAAGGAGACGGGTTACGTTGCTCCTGGAAGGACGGACGATGTCCGCCAAAGCCTCTATTTGCTACACGGGCCTGGAAACTAGAACGGCCGGACAGGCGGCCCCTACCACTGCCGGCCCGATGAGAGACCCGACCCTGAAATACTCTGCGCATCGAGCTCTGGGCCTTGTCAAGCGCGGTAAAGGTGCCCACAAACCGACTCATGTCCTTAATGAAAGACTCGCCGAAAAGGAGGCCCTGTGCTTCCTTTCCCGCTTCAGTGAGCGCTAGATTAGCTAGCTTCGGGTCTATCTTGAACAAGATTGACTTGCGCCTCTCAATCGCCACAGCCGTATTGGCGTTACCAGTAAGGCAAATGGCCCGCTGGGTCCAACCCCGTAATTCCTCGGGGTCTATTTGGGATCCCTCATTCCTAGCCCTCTCGGCCATCTCCAAGATCTTGGTCAGTGGACCAAGGATATCTAGAATCTTGTCCTGGCAGCTGCGGAGAGCTGAATCCAGGCTTTTCTTAGAGTTCCAGCCAGTCTTGGCCAGAAATTGCGCCATCTTGGGGTCAACAATTGGGGTGTCACACACCTTATTGGGTACTACTGGTCTGGGACACTCTGCCCTGAGCTTATTGCGTGACTCGCGGGTAAGCGAGTGACGGACCCAATGCTCTAAGTAAGCCCCCACATGGGGAGAGGGGAGCCATTCCGCCGAACGCGGGTGATGTAAGGACTCAGGGTCGAACATGGGTTCTCCTGAGTCATCTAACACGACCTCAGAACGGTTAGCATAACTGGAGGAAGCCACCTCCTTGGCAGAGGAGGCCGCAGTAGCGGAAGTAGAGGGGCCCTGAATCGGGGGGATGACATCCTCCTCTGCCCCGTAATCCATGTCTGCATATGCCTCCTCGTCTGAAGCTCTGTCAGAGTCAGACAGTTCCGATAATTGCGCTCTCGCGCATTTCCAAGTCCGCGCCCGTTCTGCCTGGCGGGAATAGGCCCTTTTCCGTGAGCTAAGCACGGTCTCTGGGGTGGCAAGATGCGCACCAGTCACAATCTCCTGAGTCACAGGAGGGTCATTAGAGGTAGGCTGCATAGTATCAATGGGGTCCTGCAAAGGTACAGTGGGAGGTGGTACTGACAGAGCCTGGGAAATGGTCTGTGAGAGAATGGATGACATGGAGCCCATGGCTGCCATGATTGCATCCGATACAGAGCGCTGCAGGGCCAGCGCCTGTGCATCCACCTCAGTGGAGAGACGTCCCTCAGAGGGGGAGGGGGGCCTACTGGCCGTCTGAGGGGGGGTATTAGATGACATCCCTAACTGGTCAGATGGAACAACCACTGCACTAATATTAGGCCCAGAGGGTGGGAGAGGTCACCTGAGAGAGAAGCGCTGCAGCAGGGGAGCAGGAGCCGCCGACCGAGCCGTGTATAGTGGCCGAATGCTGGAGGAAGCAGGAAGTGCCGTAGCCCCGCCCCCAAAAGCCCGCGAATCGCGGCAGCCAAACGCAAGATGGCCGCCGAGATCTCGCGAGATCTCGCGGCCCTACCGCTCCGGGAGCGTCAGGGATGGTGCGGTGGTACAAGGGGAAGGAGGACCCGCCCACCGAGCACCGGGAGCCGCGCTATCATGCTGTAAGGTCAAATAAGGTAAATCTTAACTGATTGTGGCAGCGAACTGTCCCTGGAAGGAATAAGCAAAAGGGGGCAGCTGAGGGAAAGCGTCCCTGGGAGCAATTAGCGCGGAGATAAGCGCAGGGGACTAGTGTAGTCGCCCCAACAGGGGCAGGCATACAAAAACAACAAATAGGAGCGCTGCAGGCAAGCAGGGTTAGTCACCCTGGGATACACAGCGCACAATATACACCAAACATCAATGACATAAGCAAGGAAGAAGATGTACTTAACTTGGTGGCAGCAGCAAAGAAAGAGGAAGTCACAGAGGAAGAGAGGCCTATTATAGGGGCCAGTGGGGAGGGACCTTGGTTGCTATGGTTCCTTATATGTAAACTTTTTGCTCTTTGCTGCTATTGGTGGTTCAGTAAAGAAGGAGAAAGCAATACGAAGCCTCCGTGTCTTGCTGTAAAACTCAGGATCATTACAAGATGCAAGTGGGATGTTTGCTGCTTGATGTACTTTAGCAATTGCTCGCTGGTGTAGCTACTTTGGCCCAGACCGATCAGCAACAACACGGCGTGACAATGCTTGACCTGACAAATGTGATAGGAAGGAGGAGTAGTGCGAGCGACATTGTGCCCTGCTGATGTTGGGGATGGGTCAGCATCCATAGAGGAGGACATGGAGGAGGCGGATAAGTACCTGATGTAGGAGCCAGGCCGACATAATCTTTGGGGGGGGGGGTGTAAAATGACCTGCCAAGGTGCTATCTCTCTGCTGCTGCAAAAAATATTGACCTGGTGGGCTGAAAAAGATATGTACTGTACTGTCTACCATTAGAGCTCCTCCAGGTGTCCACCATGGTGTGAAACTTGTTGCAAAGTGAGAATCGCAAGAAGCGGCCCAAGTTCTCCACCACGTAAGAGTAAAAGGCAGGGATCGCTTTTTGGGACAAATTATGCTAGCTAGATATCTTCCAGTGAGACTGAACACACGCCATCATCTCCCTAAAGACAGTAGACTCAACTAAATAGTACGGCAGCAACTGCACCGTCAGCAACTTGGCCCGGTGGGAATTAAGCTAACACATGAGCGGATTTGTGGACATGTACAGTTGTTTCCTGGCCATGCATTACATTATTGATGGCAGATGATAGAGTGGAGGAGGAAGAGTCTGAGCAGGAGAGGCAGAAAATGAGGATGACAATGTAAAAGACACCATACTGCCTGTGGATGAGGCCTGGCTGCCGCAAGGGAGACCAGGAAAACGAGGAAACTCCTGTTGTGGTAGCTGGTGCCCACCTCTGTTGGCCCACGGGATGGGGTGATGCCACTTCATGTTGTTTAATAAAGCTATAGTGCCTATGTTTGTGTTTGCCTGCCCACAGCTTATTTTACTCTTACAGAGTTTGCACAGGGCAATGTTTCTCTCTTCCAACAGTTTGGAGAAAAACTGCAAGACGGGAGTTACTCGCAACAAGAGCTAGCTGCCACCAGGCTTGCCTTAGCCCTGGCATGTTTTGGGCCTAATGAACCCACAGTATCTACCCAGTTCCCGAAGCAGATCTGGCCCTGGCAGTGCTTTTGGAGGTTCTAGCCATACATTGCTTCTTTTTTTGTATTGCTGCCAACTGTCAGCGCCCTTCTCCTCTGATGTTACCTTGTCCTCAGCACCCTGATCCAGCTCCTATCCAACACACCATCATCGTCATAGTCCTCATCTTCCTCGCCACTTTTATCAGACTGTGATATCTCATGATAGGCTCCTTGTACCCCTCCCAACTCCCAGCTTTTTGTTTTAACGGAGTGCTACTTTCACTACCACTGCCCCTACTACTACTACTACCGTGCCTACGGGTGCCACTATTACCACCACCAATACAGCTATGCATAGGGACCCGAGCCTCTTCCTGAACCTCCTCCTCAGGGCAGTCCAAACTCTGACTACTCTCACACAAGTCATCAACAGGGAGACTCTCTTGACTGCCTGCCATACGGAATGGTGGGCTTTTGTTGCCTCGTCATAGGAAAAATGAACCCACCACACCAGGTGAGGACAGTCAAGACAGAGAGGATAGTACTGAAAGGCTTCTCTGTGGCTGCAAAGAGGGGGAGTAGGAGGAATGCTGTGACCTCTGGCTCCAATGCACAGAGTCAGACTCTGAAGTCACCTCAATGTCATCCGGCTGTGGCTAAGAGGAGGAGTGAGCCATCCAATCCACAATCTCATCCTGTTTCTCCTTAATGAGAATGTTGCACCTTTCCGAAGCCAGGGAGAACTATGGCCTACTACTACTCCTATTGCTACTACTACTACTTCCGGCCAGATAGTTGGTGTTGTACTTGTAACAACTCACATTCTGACTCTGGGAGGACAAAAAAAGATTTCTCTAGTGTAAAACACAAGTTGTCAACCTACTATGAGATTATTCTTCCCCACACCAACACTTGAACTGTCTGGAAATGCCTTGTCACAGATTTTGGACTACTATTTCAGGTGTTTTCATTCATAGATTTAAAACAGTACTCTCTGGATTGTAAAACGTGCGTTGCACACTTGTATTGTGGTTATCTTCGTCTCCCCCCATACCAACCCTTGAACTTTGCAGGTAAGGCAGTTTCTTTGTACGGTCTAATTTAGGTTCAGTTTTGCTGTCGGTAAACTTCCCCTATTGCTTTTGTTACAATTAAACGCATTTAAAAACAACACAGATATGATGCACTGAAAAAATATAACAATTGCTCAGCAGCAGTAGATGGCATTATTGCCTTAAAATGGTTTTGCAACAATGCAAAGCATTTAGCACGGACTGATATGATGCATTGAATAAAAAATATATATACTAGTTGCTCAGCAGTCAGTACTGAAGCATAATGCTAATTGTACTGGTAAAAAGCTGAAAATAAGATAGATTGGGGGGGGGGGGAATCAGCTTTCTCTTCAAATAAGAAAAAAAGAAATGCTCTTGCTTTTGATGTTCTGCAGCAGCTGTAGCTATGTTATAAAGCAGTATTTGCACCAAGCCTCAGCTCCTCACTTCTCACTCCCTGGCTGACAGCTCCCCTGCTTGTTCCTATTCTATACACACAATTCTTCTTCTTCTTTGTAATTCTAGCCTTTCCCTTCATCCTCCTTGGCAGTAGAACACAAGCTTGATTGTGATTTTTGTCTGTCCCTGATTGTTTTCTTTTTTTCTTTTTCACTCTTACTGACGTAAGATCATTTTCCTGCCAGACACTGTAAGACCCAACGCCCTCATTCACAGCCCAGCACAGAATTGGGTTCTGCTTATTCTGCTAGGGCACCTCCTTCCTGCTACAGCACTGATTGGCTCACCCACACTATCTGCCGGCCTGGGAGCCAATAAGGGCAAGCCCTCAACCCCTTTTCCTCTAAGTGTCACGTGAGACCCTTCTTCTTCCTCCCTAGTGTTTTTTTTCCCCACTGATATGTGCAGTAAAATGGCGCTGTGTGTCTTTTTACTGGATTAGTCCGAACTGAGCCTGAAAAGCTTTGGGATTGTCTTGTAGACAAATTTTGGGGAAGTTTGTAACAAACTCGGTTTGTTACGAACTGGTTCACTCATCTCTCAGCTGTAACCATATGAAGCTAGATTAAGGTGCAATATATATTTTAAATATTCACGTCTTCAACAGGGATGAGCAAATCAACTTTGGATGAAATATTTGAAGTAGATTAGCATAAAACTGCGTTAGAATACTGTACGGAGCGAGCGCTCTGTACAGTATGTATTGGCTCCTATGAGCTGAAATTATTACTTTGCGAAGTCTCGCGAGACTTCAGGTAATAACTACAGAAATTAATTTCTGGTAGGTACCACTTGGAACCAAAACCGAGTTCAGTAAAAGGTTCTTAACAGTAGAAATGAATTTCTGAAGTTATTACCCGAAGTCTCGCGAGTAATAACTTCGGCTCATCCGAGCCAATACATTCTAATACTGTATGGAGCGCTCGCTCCGTACAGTATTATAACAAAGTTTTATGCGAATCGACTTCGGATGTTTCATCTGAAGTTGATTCCCTAACCCTAACCCTAAGGCCCCTTGCAGACGAGTGTGTCCGGATGCGTCCCGGTGCATTGCGGCAAACCCATGCGAGTAGGTACGCAATTGCAGTTTTGACTGCGATTGCGTTCCGTTGTCCAGTTTTTATCGCGGGGGTGCAATGCGTTTTGCACGCACGTGATAAAAAACTGAATGTGGTACCCAGACCCGAACTTCTTCACAGAAGTTCAGGTTTGGGTTCAAGGTTGTGTAGATTGTATTATTTTCCCTTATAACATGGTTATAAGGGAAAATAATAGCATTCTGAATACAGAATGCATAGTACAATAGGGCTGGAGGGGTTAAAAAAAATAAAAAATAATAATTTAACTCACCTTAATCCACTTGAAATGAATGGGGTTGCGTGAAAATCACAAGCATCCCCAAGCAAGTGCGGATGCGGTGCGATTTTCACGCACGGTTGCTAGGAGACGATCGGGATGGAGACCCGATCATTATTATTTTCCCTTATAACATGGTTATAAGGAAAATAATAGCATTCTGAATACAGAATGCTTAGTAAATTAAGGATGGAGGGGTTAAAAAAAGATAAAAAATAATTTAACTCACCTTAATCCACTTGTTCGCGCAGACGGCATCTCTTCTGTCTTCTTTTGTGAGGAATAGAACCTTTGATGACGTCACTACACTCATCACATGGTCCGTCACATGATCTTTTACCATGGTGATGGATCATGTGACGGATCATGTGACGGACCATGTGATGAACGTAGTGACATCATCAAAGGTCCTATTCCTCACAAAAGAAGACAGAAGCGATGCCGGCTGCGCGAACAAGTGGATTAAGGTGAGTTAAATTATTATATATTTTTTTTAACCCCTCCATCCCTAATTTACTAAGCGTTCTGTATTCAGAATGCTATTATTTTCCCTTATAACCATGTTATAAGGGAAAATAATAATGATCGGGTCTCCATCCCGATTGTCACTTGCTTGCGGATGCTTGTGATTTTCACGCACACCCCATTCATTTCTATAGGGCCTGCGTTACGTGAAAAACGCACATGGGTCAGCCTTGACCCCCTTAGTTCTATTGAAGAGAAATTATAATCCCAAAAAAGGCAACAAATTTATGACTGCTGAAATGATATTTAGGGAAGGAGCCTCAATATTAATATGCTTTTGCAGAAAATAAATGACTAATTGTTAAAATCAAGCTTTTATGCAAAAAAAATTTTTTTTAAGGGATTTTGCTAACCTTTTTGATGATCTTTTATGTCCAGTGACAAAATTAAAACCTTCTAGTTCTCTTTGATCCTTTTATGCATCTTTATGTGAAGTCTTTCCCTTCATATCTCAACTATCTGTTGCCAATATTGTCTTTCATGTTAAAGTTTACTCTATCTATCTATCTATCTATCTATCTATCTATTTATCTATCTATATCTATCTATCTATCTATCTATCTATCTATCCATTATCTATCAATCTTCTATTATCTATCTATCTATCTATCTATCTATCTATCTATCTATCTATCTATCTATCTATCTATCTATCCATTATCTATCAATCTTCTATTATCTATCTATCTATCTATCTATCTATCTATCTATCTATCTATCTATCTATCTATCTATCTATCTATTTCATATCTATCTATTTCATATCTATCTATCTATCTATCTATCTATTATCTATCTATCTATCTATCTATCTATCTATCTATCTATCTATCTATCTATCTATCTATTATCTATCTATCTATTATCTATCTATCTATTATCTATCATCTATCTATCTATCTATCTATCTATCTATCTATTTCATATCTATCCATCTATCTATCTATCTATCTATCTATTATCTATCTATTTCTCTATTTATTTATCTATCTATCTATCTAGCTATCTATTTCATATCTATCTATTTATCCATTATCTATCAATCTTCTATTATCTATCTATCTATCTATCTATCTATCTAATCTCATATCTAGGCATATCTGATATCTCGATCCGGGTCAAGTTTCCAACGTTTTTGGCTGTGAAACAACCCCGTATCATCAGGCTGTCTCCACCGAACTTGAGGGTTCGTTCAATTTCTCGATCTGTTAGCCCCCTTTTCCCTTGTTTATTCCAGATCTATTTGCACCTATCAGAGCCCAGTCTATTGACTTTCGTCTCATCGCTCCAAGTCGCCTGTTTCCAATTATCTACTGTCTGACGCTTCTTATGGCGATATTTAGGTCGAGGCTTCTTTACCTTTTTTCGGGACACCATTCTAGACTTGTGTAATGCGTGTTGCACAGCTCTTTCATGGACGTCTGTGATCTCACTATTACGAAGCATACGAGCCGCCTCCACTGCCGTGTTTGTCGCACCAGAACTGATAGACCTTGTGATGAGCCGACTTGTTGACTCCGATATTTTGCCTGGACGTCCACCTCTTGTCTTTGGAATGGATGGACGGACTTCATTTCATATTCTTCCAACTTTCATGGCGCTCACATGATTCAGTTTGGCAATTTTCTTGGCCAAGATACCGCTATCGATGAGCTGGATGATATCTTTCTCTTTTTTGGGGAAATCTTCTTCATGGCTGCTCCTCGATTCGGACCAGTGGCCTTACACTTGGGAATCAACCTAATAACACATGAAGCTATTAGGGAATGTGAGAACAGGTTGTAATTTGTAGTCTACAAGAAGAAAAAGATTGTTCCACCACCAGGAGCAAAACAGTAACAATGCAGTTACATGAGAAGAATCTGCAGAACTAATCATATGCTAAATAGTTACAAGTCCAATGTATGTATGAGATAGCCAAGATGACTGTCTATAAAATGATGGGAGTCTCACGTTCGAAGCTGTAGTGGATGGTGAGATATGGAGCCTGAAAGTCAAAAGTGCAAAACATTGTCACCCTTTTAATTGTCAGTGTATTATCTATCTATCTATCTATCTATCTATCTATCTATCTCATGTCTATCCATATGTTGCCATTATTATCGACCATATTACAGACACAGTGGAGGTGCAGTCCGGTCACAGGTCACGCTATCTGCAACTCTGCTAGTTCACTTTACATCTACCCTCTTCTCCCCCTCTTCTTGCCCCCTTTACACTGCAGAGAGAAAACCTATCTGCTTTAATCAGTGTCTATGCTGCTGTGATCACAGGAGCTTATTAGCAATCTTGTTCTCTCCACAGATGTACAGATGTAGCAGGGGTAACACTCAAACCCTTAATTCAAATTTTATTATCTCATCGCGTTATCTTGAAACAAAAGCCATTGAAAAGCAATTGCTTAACGCATTTAGTTAACTTTAGTTTAGTTAACACATCTCATAAAGCACGAGTCTTAACCCTACTACATCCGTATGTCATGCAAATTCCTTTTTTGTCAAGATATTAAATCTATCTATCTATCTATCTATCTATCTATCTATCTATCTCTTTCTTATCTATCTCCTATCTATCTATCTATTTATCTATTTATCTATTTTTGCTCTTTTTGCACTGCAGAGAGTAAACCTACATTACCTACATTTAAAAAATTGCTTTACTTTGCACTCCGTCTACTGAGCTTCATAATAGACTTTCTTCACATCAGTGTTTAATCAGTGGAGGTCCAACCTGCACCCTTCATTTCCAGGATTCTGGCGGTCAGACCCTCACTGAACAAACACTGAAGGCATGTCTAGATCCCAGTGGGTCCCCTATAATTTGAATAATTACAAACAGTCCTGGTAAAAGGGAGACATAATCTTCCCCTGCTCCGAGTTTACATTTATTACATTTGCTCTTACACATTCATCTTATGCATTATTGCACATAATGTATTGGGGGGGGGGGGCAGAGTAATTCTACATGAATCCAATAATAATCCCACATCAGCTAAGTTGCTGTAGAGAGCAGAACTGTTTTCCAAGTCGCACAAATAATTATTCAATAGCTAAAAATAATGTGATTTTCATGAATTAAATATCATTAATTTAAAAAAAAATGACCAAAAAGAAAAATTGGAGACATTTTCATAAAAAAAAAATCTGTTTTTATTTTTTATGATTTTCAAAATCTGAATGAACTTAGACATTTTTCTATTTTAAAACTATTATTTTAATTAAAAAAAGAAATGTAGAAAAAAAACTTGGCATAAAATGTCCTGAAATAAATATAACTCTTAACCGTTGTTCTCGTTGCTTCTCCTGGAACATGACCTGATTCCTTATTGTGAAGCATGAATTATGATGAGCGATTATTTCGGGGGGCATTTATCTCGGTCACCTGCTGGAGGCGAGAAGGAGGTTCAATCACCGTAATTACACACTCTGTAGTTTTGTGGATCTAATCCTGTACATGAAATGAAGATTTCCTCGTGATTGAAACACCCTTTAGATTTCAGATTTTTTTTTGTGGATACTCCATAAGAAAGCTTAATCACTGTGTACTAAGAAGTACACTCACCTAAAGAATTATTAGGAACACCATACTAATACGGTGTTGGACCCTCTTTTGCCTTCAGAACTGCCTTAATTCTACATGGCATTGATTCCACAAGGTGCTGATAGCATTCTTTAGAAATGTTGGCCCATATTGATAGGATAGCATCTTGCAGTTGATGGAGATTTGAGGGATGCACATCCAGGGCACGAAACTCCCGTTCCAGCACATCCCAAAGATGCTCTATTGGGTTGAGATCTGGTGACTGTGGGGCCATTTTAGTACAGTGAACTCATTGTCATGTTCAAGAAACCAATTTGAAATGATTCGAGCTTTGTGACGTGGTGCATTATCCTGCTGGAAGTAGCCATTAGAGGATGGGTACATGGTGGTCATGAAGGGATGGACATGGTCAGAAACAATGCTCAGGTAGCCCGTGGCATTTAAATGATGCCCAATTGGCACTAAGGGGCCTAAAGTGTGCCCAGAAAACATCCCCCACACCATTACACCACCACCACCAGCCTGCACAGTGGTAACAAGGCATGATGGATACATGTTCTCATTCTGTTTACGCCAAATTTGGACTCTACCATTTGAATGTCTCAACAGAAATCGAGACTCATCAGACCAGGCAACATTTTTCCAGTCTTCAACAGTCCAATTTCGGTGAGCTCGTGCAAATTGTAGCCTCTTTTTCCTATTTGTAGTGGAGATGAGTGGTACCTGGTGGGGTCTTCTGCTGTTGTAGCCCATCCGCCTCAAGGTTGTGCGTGTTGTGTCTTCACAAATGCTTTGCTGCAAACCTCGGTTGTAACGAGTGGTTATTTCAGTAAACGTTGCTCTTCTATCAGCTTGAATCAGTCGGCCCATTCTCCTCTAACCTCTAGCATCCACAAGGCATTTTCGCCCACAGGACGGCCGCTTACTGGATGTTTTTCCCTTTTCACACCATTCTTTGTAAACCCTAGAAATGGTTGTGCGTGAAAATCCCAGTAACTGAGCAGATTGTGAAATACTCAGACCAGCCCGTCTGGCACCAACAACCATGCCACGCTCAAAATTGCTTAAATCAACTTTCTTTCCCATTCTGACATTCAGTTTGGAGATCAGGAGATTGTCCTGACCAGGACCACACCCCTAAATGCATTGATGCAACTGCCATGTGATTGGTTGACTAGATAATTGCATTAATAAGAAATAGAACAGGTGTTCCTAATAATTCTTTAGGTGAGTGTATATCTGTAGTCAAAGCTCATAGCTTTCAAGATCTCTGCTTGCTGTACTGAATGTCCAGTGAACAACTCCGCTAGCTCACATATCTACCTTCTTCTCCCCCTCTTCTTACCCCTTTTAGACTGCAGAGAAAAAAACAACTTGTTTTAATTACAGCAATGTCTATGCTGCTGTGATCACAGCACATATATCCATAGTTTGCTATTATGTTACAGACATAGTGGAGGTGCAGTCCGGTCACGGGTGATACTATCTGCAATCCTGCTAGTTAACATTACATCTACCCCCTTCTCCCCCTCTTCTTACCCCTTTTAGACTGCAGAGAGAAAAACAACTTGTTTTAATTACAGCAGTGTCTATGCTGCTGTGATCACAGCACATATATCCATAGTTTGCTATTATGTTACAGACATAGTGGAGGTGCAGTCCGGTCACGGGTGATACTATCTGCAATCCTGCTAGTTAACATTACATCTACCCCCTTCTCCCCCTCTTCTTACCCCTTTTAGACTGCAGAGAGAAAAACAACTTGTTTTAATTACAGCAGTGTCTATGCTGCTGTGATCACAGCACATATATCCATAGTTTGCTATTATATACTATGTCACAGACATAGTGGAGGTGCAGTCCGGTCACTGGTGATACTATCTGCAATCCTGCTAGTTAACATTACATCTACCCCCTTCTCCCCCTCTTCTTGCCCCCTTTGCACTGCAGAAGGTAAAACTACCTTCTGTAATTAGTACTTCACAGCATTATATTATAATCATGTTTTCTCTACAGATATATGATGGATTGTAAATCCTTTTTTGGGTTATGTATTCAAGTTAGTGTTGTCTATTTATCTGTCTTAAATCTACCTATTATCTATATATCTATCAGTCAACCAATGATTGGTTGACCAAGTTAGAATGCAGAGGGTTGTGCAAGATCATGTCTCATACAGTTACTACAGGAGAGCAGGCGCATAGGCAGACGTGACTGTAATCAAGAGGCGACCTCTAGGTCATTCTCATTACTGTGATTCACTGATGGATTGTCATTACTGATCTGGTGAACCAGCGGAGGAGGAGAATTCTCTCATCTCCATTGGTGGGTTGTAACTCCAGTCAGTTATTACCATCAATACCCAAGATTATTCTAACTTTATTATAACGATATTTATCCTCCGGAACATTTAATCGCTGAAGATGGGTTTCATGTACAGACACATGTCTATCATATCTAATCTATCTATCTATCTATCTATCTATCTATCTATCTATCTATCTATCTATCTCATATCTATCTATATATCTATCTATCTATCTATCTATCTATCTCCTATCTATCTATCTATCTATCTATCTACAGTATCTATCTATTTCGGATCTATCTATCTATCTCCTATCTATCTATTATCTATTTATCTCATATGTATCTATTAGTGTTGATCGAGCATGCACGGCACATGGCGGTACTCGGCCGAGTACCGCATGTGCTCGAGCGCCATGCTCGAGTCCCCTCCCCGCACGTTTATTGGCTGCTACACAGCCAATAAACATGCAGGTAAGTACTGCCCTCACTGTAATGCCATAGCCATGTTGGTTTCTGGCATTACAGTGATTGGCTGGCCGGAACGCGTCATCGGGTGCTATATAGTCAGGGAGAGCTGAGCATAGGAAGGGACAGATAGTGTAGGGAGTGTTATTGGAAGATTTTTATTTGAAAAACAGAGATTTTCAGAGACCCAAAAGTCCTTTTAAGGACTATTGTGTGTGACAGCAGCAATATATATTTCTAGTGCTAAATAGCGTCTAATAGGCTGCTGCGGACAGTTAAATTATCCACGCCACATCTCCAGTGTAAAGTGTGCGCATCCAAAAAATATCTGACGTCCAGTGTACTTTTTCAGTAGATGGTGTCCGTTGCGGACAGTGACATTAGCTGCGCCACATCTCCAGTGTAAAGTGTGCGCATCCCAAAAATATCTGTGACATACAGTGTACTTTTTCCGTAGACTGTGTCCGCTTCTGACAGTGACATTACCAGTGCCACATCTGCAGTGCAACTTGTGCGCTTCAAAAATGTATCTGTGACATACAGTGCACTTTTTCCGTACACGGTGTCCGCTTCTGACAGTGACCTTATCAGTAGTAAAGGAAATTCTGTTCAGGCGCAAAATCACTAATTCAAGCAGGTCTCTGTAGGTAAATCTTCTTTATTTGAATCCACTGGCAGGCCCGCCCCCATCACGTGATCGCAAAGAGGCGGTCACGTGACTCCCTTCTCCCGGCCGGAATATACTTTTATTAGTTTTATATATTTCCCTACATCGATTTAAGAGCTATATTAATAAACCAAATCTAGAATATAGTGATATTAATTTTGATGATTGAAAATGTTTGTTTTTTTACTATATGCTATTACACCTGGGGCCAGCCCCTCCTACCTCTGGGCTGCCCTCAGGTAATTAGTTTTTTGGCGTTTTTTTATATCTATATAAACCTCTGACTAATGTTAGTTATTGTGATTACCTATTAACCTGATGAAGGGGACACTTTGAGCCCCGAAACGCGTTGTTCTATGCACATATGTTTGTTATGAAAATAAAGAAGATTCACCTACAGAGACCTGCTGGAACCAGTGATTTTGCGCCTGAACAGAATTTCCTTCACTACAAGCACCCTTTGGGGGATACTCCTTCTGCGGCTGCATTCCTGGATCCTAAAGGTCTATATATATACCTATAAGTCTACAATAGAGTTGTGCCTATTTCTAGCACAACCCTAAAAGGTGAGCACCTTTATCTTTCAATCAATTTATTTTGTATTGAACGTACTACCCTATTGTGCACCCCCCACCCCTCCTGTTTTCTCTATTCCCCTCGTGACCGAGTGGAATTTAGATTCGCCCTTGGTTGTTAAGAGTGACCTTATCAGGGCCAGATCTGCAGTGTAACGTGTGCGCTTCAAAAATGTATCTGTGACATACAGTGCACTTTGTCAATAGACGGTGTCTGCTTCTGACAGTGACCTTACCAGGGCCAGATCTGCAGTGTAACGTGTGCGCTTCCCAAAATTTTCTGTGACATACAGTGTACTTTTTACTTTTTTGCGTAGACATTGCGGACAGTGACATTACCGGTGGTACCTCTCCTGTATAACTTTTCCTCATCCCAAACACCTGTGACATTCCCTGTAATTTTTTATTAGCCGCTGGTGACAGCATTGACATTATCTGCGGGATATCTCCTGTGTGAGGTTTCCACATCCAAAATACCTTTTTAAATTTGTTTGCGCATACACTTCCAAATCCTACACTACTGTACGTGTGACAGACTTTCAAGCATATATAACATTCAATATGAAGAAGGCGAGCAGTAAGGGATGGGGCAGTGGCCGAGATGCTGATGGTGCACGTAGAGGCCGTGGCCCTGGGCGCGGTGAAACTGTGCCTGCTGCCAGAGCACAAGAAACACACTCATCCACGATATCTAGCTTCATGTCCCAGTTTGCAGGGCAGCGCAGGACACCACTCTTGAAGTCATACCAGTGCGACCAGGTGGTCGGTTGGATTGCAGCAGATAATGCTTCCAGTCGCTTAAGTACCACCCTGTCTTCCACCAAGTCCAGTCTCAGTAGCCAAGAATCTGTTCAACCCAATCCTCACCCTGATCCTCCCACCATGGAGAGTCTTGCCAAACAAGTGATCCCACACTCGGATATTCCAAAGGAGCTCTTTTCAGCACCATTCCTTGATTTGGACCTCTCGCCAAGCCCGCTTGAAGAGGGACATGAGATCTTGTGCCCTGATTCCCAAACTCTTGAACATCCACAATCACAAGAAGATGACGGTGGGGATCGGCAATTACTGTTTAATGAGGTGGATGATGATGAGACACAGTTGTCAATCACTAAGGTAGTGGTTAGGTCAACAAGTCATGAGGATGAGCAGAGTGAGTTAGTGGAAGAGGAGGTGGTGGACGATAACGTCACTGACCCAACCTGGGAAGGTGGAAAGCCGAGCGAGGACAGCAGTACAGAAGGGGAGGGATCAGCAGCACCGCAACAGGCTAGAAGAGGCAGTGGGGTGGCAAAAGGGAGAAGGTGGGTCACACCAAACAGGCCCACAACTGTTCCCCGGAGCACCCCCTTGCAGAAATCTCCCTTGTCAAGGGGTAGGTGTTCCACAGTCTGGCGGATTGTAATTTGCAACCTGTGCCATACAAAAATGAGCAGGGGCATGAACACTAGCAACCTCACCACCACCAGCATGATCCGCCACATGGCATCAAAGCACCGTAATAGGTGGGCCGAACGTCTGGGTCCACAATCTGTGTCTGCAGGTCATACCACTGCCTCCTCTTCCCCTGTGTCACGTGCTGGCCAATCCTCTGTCGAAGGTGCAGGTCCGTACCTTCGCAAGCACCATCAGCGACCACATCCACTTCTGTGTCCCAGCGCAGTGTACAAATGTCCTTACCCCAGGCATTTGAATGCAAGTGCAAATTCCCAGCCACCCACCCACAGGCCATAGCACTAAACTTTCAAGGTGTGCCGTGCCAGCCTTACACCAACATGTGTCCCGTAGCATCACACGTGCCCTGACCAACGCAGTTACTGTGAATGTCCACTTAACCATGGACACATGGACAAGGGCATTTGGCCAGCGACGCTACATTTCCCTGACGGCACACTGGGTGAATGTTGTGGAGGCCGGGAGCAAGTTGTACCCTGGGATGGCACAGATGCCACCGACGCCAAGGATTGCGGGCCCTACGTCGATCAGGGATTCCGCCAGCACCAACCCCCACTTCTCCTCCTCCGCCTCCTCCACTTCCACCTCCGAATTATTCGCGTGCAGTACAAGTCAGTCATCAGTCGGTTGCTAGAAGCAGTGTAGTACTGCAGTGGAGAAGCGGCAACAGGCTGTGCTGAAGCTAATATTCTTAGGGGACAAACAGCACACCGCTGTGGCTCTCACCACTCAACCTAGAACAAGGCATGGGTGTGTCTGATAATGGCCGTAACTTGGTGGCGGCTTTGGAGCTCGGCAAGCTCAGACACATCCCATGCCTAGCCCGTGTGTTCAACCTTGTGTTTCAGCGGTTTCTCAAAACCTACACCAATTTGCCTGAGCTACTGGTGAAGGTGCATCGCGTGTGTGCCCATTTCCACAAGTCGACAGCTTCAGCTGGTCTGTCAACGCTGTAGCAGCGCTTGAAATTTCCACTGTTGTGCGACGTGAGCACGCGCTGGAACTCCACGTTCCACATGTTGGCCAGGCTTTGTGAGCAGCAGAGGGCAGTAGTGGAATCGCCTTTCCAGTCAGCTTCCACTATTCACAAGCGTGGAGTGGGCATGGATGTCTGATCTCTGTGAGGTTTTAAGAAACTTCGAGAAAACATCACAGATGGTGAGCGGCGATAACGCTATTATCAGTGTAACCATTCCACTTCTGTGTCTACTCAAACGCTCGCTGTTCACAATTAGGAACGACGCTTTGAATGTGGAAGATGTGGAAATGGGGGAAGACAGTACACAGGGTGATAGCCAGACCACCCTCAGTTCGTCTTCTCAGCGTGAATTCGAAGATGAATAAGAGGAGGAGAAGGAGGAGGAGCAGGAGACGGTTGCCTCTGCTACAGAGGGTAATACCCATGGAAGTTTAATTCCATCTGTACAGCATGGGTCTGCAGAAGAGGAGGAAGAGGATGAGGAGATTGAGAGTGATCCTCCTGATGACGATAGCGAAGTCTTGCCTGTTGGTACTCTGGCACACATGGCTGACTTCATGTTAGGCTGCCTTTCCCGCGACCTACGCGTTATACGCATTTTAGACAACACGGATTACTGGTTGTTCACCCTTCTCGAACCCCTACTACAAAGAGAACTTCTCATCTCTCATTCCTCTGGTGGAGAGGACGAGCAAAACAGTGCAATACCAGAAGATCCTTGTTGAGAAATTGCTCCAAAAATTTCCATCTGACAACGCTGGCGGCAGAGGCCGTAGTTCCTTGGAGGGGAGACAAGGGTAACACACAGCAGTTCCAACAGAGGCAGGGCAACACTTTCCAAAGCCTGGGACAGTTTCATGACACCCCGCCAGTACCCTCACCCTGATGCGCTGCCTTGTGTCACAAGGAAAGAAAATTTTTGGAAGATGGTGAAGGAGTACGTAGCAGATCGTGTCAGTGTCCTCAATGATCCCTCAGTGCCTTACAACTACTGGGTGTCCAAGCTGGACACGTGGCACGAACTGGCGCTCAACGCCTTGGAGGTGCTGGCCTGCCCTGCCGCCAGCGTTTTGTCTGAGCGGGTATTTAGTGCTGCTGGTGGCATTATAACAGATAAGCGTATCCGCCTGTCAACTGAAAATGCTGACAGGTTGACTCTTATAAAAATGAATAAGGCATGGATTGACCATGACTTCTCGACTCCACCAGAGGAAAGCTGATGAACATAAAGGCACTTTAAATGTGTTGTTTATAATGTACTGAATACACTGTATTCCCATGCACCCCCCTTCCACCACAAACAAGGGTATATGGTTAAATCTTCCTTTTCTCATCCTCCTTCTCCTCTTCCATCATATCAACACATGCCTATTCGTTGCATATAATGTCTTCACATATATGCCCTTCGCATATGTTTTACAGGGTCAGCTCACCATCAGGCCCTCACCTACTGTGCTGCTACGCAGTTAAAATCTATATAGTTTAATTCATTGAACCAATCATATATTCAATATTTGGTTATATGCTCCAATCTAGTGGCCGTTTTTGGTATTGCACTTGTTTTTCTGTTTGTGATATCTGTGACTCATTTCATTGCTCCACCCCTTCTTCTGTGTACCTGACTTCCTGTTTCTTCATACTGCTCCAGGCATTTTCACAGGTACACATGTATTCTCATGTAAGCTTACAAAAGCATCATCTTTTGACCGCACAATACCGGAATCCATCTGTTCTGCTGTACTCTGTTATCTGGCTTACAGAATAAAGCAACTTACACGGATATACTCGGTGTTGGTGAGTTCAAGCTATCTGATAAGGATTGTCCGCAGTGATTATATCTGCTTATACAGGCCGGGCATAGAGGTCTCACTAGGGATAAATCGCTATTACAACAATCGGAGTCAGAATACCTACAATGTTTTACAGGGTCAGCTCACCAGCAGGCCCTCGCATATAATTCTTTAGAGGGTCATCTCACCAGCAGGCCCTTGCATATAATGTTTTACAGGGTCAGCTCACCAGCAGGCCCTCGCATATAATGTTTTACAGGGTCAGCTCACCAGCAGGCCTTCACCTACAATATTTTACAGGGTCAGCTCACCTGAAGGTCCTCGCATATAATATTTTAGAGGGTCAGCTCACCTGAAGGCCCTCACCTACAACCTTTTAAAGGGTCAGCTCACCAGCAGGCCCGCACCTAAAATTTTTTACATGGTCAGCTCTTCAGTAGGCCTTCACCTACAATCTTTTACAGGGTCAGCTCACCAGCAGGCCCGCACCTAAAATCTTTTACAGGGTCAGCTCACCAGCAGGCCCACACCTAAAATCTTTTACAGGGTCAGCTCACCTGCAGGCCCTCACCTAATTTTACCTAATTATAACGTGGGCAGCACAGTGGCTCAGTGGTGAGCATTGGTGCCTAGCAGCGCTGGGGTCCTAGGTTCAAATCCGACCAAGGGCAACATCTGCATGGAGTTTGTATGTTCTCCCCGTGTTTGCGTGGGTTTCCTCCGGGTACTCCAGTTTCCTCCCACACTCCAAAGACATACTGATAGGGACCTTAGATTGTGAGCCCCATTGGGGACAGTTGGATGCTAATGTCTGTAAAGCGCTACGAAATATAGTAGCGCCATATAAGTGCATATAATAATAATAATAGGTAATTTGCACGCATGCTGCCTTGCGTGGATGTGGTAGCCGTAGCTGTTTCTCCGGCTCCCTCTCTGGAATCGAACCATGATTCCCCTGTTACCCATTGTCTACATGGTTTGGGCTGAAAAAAACATTGATAGGGCAGACATCTGAATGGATCGCTGCCGTCACAGGGACGTGCGATCGGCCCCAGGTTATCTAGAGTCACCAAAGCGTCAGCAGGCCCTCGCCCATAATGTTTAAGATGGTCAGATCAAATGTTTTTGAAGGCCATCAGACAATCATAATTTTTCAAGGCTGTGCCCTGTGTATTGGAGTGCCGGTTCCTATCACATAATGGTTATGTATCACATAATGGAGGGCCTCATTCACATTGTGGTACAATGTGAATGATGAGTGCCTCTTCCTTTTATATTTTTGGCAGCACTTGCACTTTATATACAAGTAAATATACAGGAAAGAATGTTTCCTAACAATTTTTCTCTAAAAACGATTTTATCTTTGGTTTAGTGCATAATATTGTCAGTCTGTAAAAGTGGCGTACTACTCGGACAACATCGTTCCCAGCAGCAACCTTGGAGTCCAAGATGCATCCAGACATCCTCCCCATGCTATTCCTGAACCATTTAGGTGGTGTTTTTTAATCAATTTCTGACCTTTTCCTATGAACCAGGCCCCCTACCCTCTTCAGAGCAGGGGGTGCCTGGTTTAATGCTCAGGTTCTCCCATTGACTATCATTGTGCTCGGGTGCTCGGTAGAGCACCCGAGCATCCTGAGGTGTTCGACCCGAGTACCTGAACACCCGAGCACTTTGGTGCTCGATCAACACTAAAGACCATTCCTCCTGGTTCTCCGAAACAAAACATCTCAAGTAAGTCTCCAGACTCTGATTAGTGCGCTCAGTCTGTCCGTTCGACTGAGGATGAAAAGCCGAACAGTAGGACAATTGTACCCCCAGTCGAGTACAGAACGCTTTCCAGAATCTGGAAACAAACTGCGTCCCCCGATCAGACACCACATTAGATGGAATGCCATGTACTTTCACAATGTTATCGACAAACACCTGTGCAAGAGTTTTGGCATTAGGTACAGCTGATAATGCTATAAAGTGCGCCATTTTACTAAAATGATCAACTACCACCAGAATCACGTTTTTTCCAGAAGAATTCGGTAAATCCGTGATAAAATCCATGGACAAATGAGTCCAAGGTCGGGACAGGATGGGTAACGGAAGAAGAGATTCGGAAGGCCAAGTATGTGTCACCTTAGCACGTGCACAGGTACTACATGCTGACACATTGTCCTCAACACACTTACGCAACCCCAGCCACCAAAATCTACGAGAGATCGACAGTGGATCTGTGTGACGGTCACTTACACTACACACAGGGGGGAGGATAGTGACCACTGCGCCTCACCCCTGGCCCTGCCTACTTGCCTCGCAAGTCCTAATGACAGGGGACAACTAGACGGCAGTGCCTAACTTAGGATACGTGCTGGGAAGACAGACAAGACAAATAACGGAATGTGAACGGACCGGGTCAATACCTAGAGAGCTATGCAGTACTAAGGAATGAGCAGAGAATAGTCAGGAAAAGCCGAGGTCAAAGACCAGGAGAGAAACGAAGTACAACAGGAGTCCGCAAAGAATCGTCAGGTGGAAGCCGGGGTCAGGATACCAGGAGAGATGCGCAGTACAGGAGGAGCAGGCAAAGGATCGTCAGGGAACAGGATCAGGTAGTATTCAGTAGTCCAACAAATAGCCAGGAACCTAGAATTAACAGGCAACCTGTGGCCAGCAGGCTGCCTGTATTTATAGTGGGGTCTGAGGGTCATGTGACGTGGCCGAGTGATCAGCTCGGCGCTCAAGGCAGACCTAGAAGCAGGGAGCCTCCCAGCTAGCAAAGCTGCCCTGGGAACGAGGCCAAACACAGATCCTCGCTCCCGAAGCTAAGCAGCAGGTCTGCGGCTGATGGGAGACCGAGTGCGCCTTTGGCGCCCCGTGACAATCTGCTCCCAGGGTGTCCAGCAAGCACCATATAGTGATGTTCCTCGAATATCTTGTGACGTAATTCAGAAGGAACAAACAACTTCCCCGGAGGACAAGAGTCTGGTGCATCTTCTTGGGCCTCTAACACCTTTGAGTCAAGGTCAGGATGTAGAGCGGATATAACTACCCCTTCAGACAAAATTGGACCTGGATCCTCCAAATCACCCCCCCCCAGGAAAGCTGCGCGACAAAGCATCCGCCTTGATGCTCCTAATGTGGCAGGCGCAGCACTAGGAAGTGCCTTTTGCACTGTGGCATTAGAAGAATTTTGATATCTCTGACTTTTAAAGAGCACACCAAATGCTTCAAATAACTTCTTTATTAACTTAAACTTTTCTTCCTATATAACACTGCCACCTCTGCAGCAGATAGTCCATGTACAAAACACGTGTTGAAAAGATATCACAAAATGTCGGTATGCATAAGATGGTGGTTTAACTGTTCAATCTTGTCATTCAACATAAAATGGTGGATAAAATGACACTTACAAAATGATGCTGTAACACCTGTAGGTAGGGACAGACAAGCACAGTGAGCACTAACCTAGAACTTAGCCTGCTTTCCCTACCTACTTCCAGTATAAGCCCTACTAGGCAGAACCGCAACTGGACGACGGCCCCTACTCTAAATAATTGCAGAGACGGACCAAAGCAGAGTTGTACAGAAATGGGTCAGAACCAGACGGGTGGCGCAGTACCAAACGAGAGACAGAGGGTGGGCAGAAGACAAGCCGCGGTCAGAAGCACAGAGTATTCAGCATGCAAATGCAGGGACAGGGAACAAGGAACCTGGCTAGTGAGCCAAACAAGACTATCACTGGCACTGATGTCTTGCCAGGAAGGGGTTTAAATAGAGCGCCGAGTCCCTGGATCAGAACCTAATAGGTCCACGACTCTGCCCTCTATTAGTCAGAACACTAGCACACAGTAATAGAGCAGCTGAGCAATCAGCCCACCACTAGACTCTTCCAGTACATGCCCGCTGAAGGGGTAACAGAGCATTGCATCCTTTTACTAAGGATCGTGTCACCAGGGAGCGTGGATTGCGCTGCTGGAGCTCAGACAGGTACGTTTATTACAGATGCCGCCATAAAGTAGATATATGGTTTTACGCCTTATGCACACGACTGTATGTATTTTGCGGTCCACAAAATGCTGATCCACAAAATAGGGATCAGATCTGTGTTACATCCATTAACTCAATGGGTCTGTGGTCCGCATTTGCGTCAAAGAATTGAAGATGTTCTACCTTTTGCGAAATGCACATACGGATGTGGAAAGTTCACAGAAGACGTCAATGTGCTTCATGTCCTCTGCTTGGCAACAAAATGCGGTTCTCAGATCCCACTGAAGCCTATGAGTCTGCAAAAAAATAAAAAAAATAGGTGCAATGCGTACGTCACACGGAAGTCATCCTTATTTTGCGAATCTGTGTTGTGGGGACCGTAAAATAAAATTCTAAAGTTACCACATAAAGTGACACATAGCAGATTTGCAAAATGTGGCCGTATCAGGAAGGTAAAAAAATGGCAGTGTCAGGATGGGGTTAATAAAGTTTGCTAAAAACCTCTTGGTAACTGATGAAAAAAATAATAAACAGTGTTGATCGCGAATATTCTAATCGCTAATTTTTATCGCGAATATTGGCATTTCGAGAATTCGCAAATATTTAGAATATAGTGCTATATCTTCGTAATCGTGAATATTCTAGATTTTTTTTCATCAGTACACATGATCCCTCACTGCTTCTTGCTTGTGGGCCAATGAGAAGGCTGCAATATCTTTGACTTTAGGAGTAGTGTTGATCGCAAATTTTCATATCGCCAATTTTCCGATTGCCGATTTTCGCAATCAAAAAAATAATGACTGGAGATCAAAAATTCTCGAATTCGTGAATATATGATGAATATTCGCCCAAATATTCGCGAAATATCGCAGAATTTTCGAATATTGCCCCTGCCACTCATCACTGTTAATAAAGTTAACTGTTAAAAAAAACACACACAGAAGACTGTAATAGCGGCATCTCTATGGACACTGACCGACATGATGAGCTGCTATGAACAGAAATACTGTGACATCACACAGAGAAACCATGTTCACATGAGGTCTCACTTGTAAAGTTCTGCTCCTCAGTAAATTACTGATAAGCTCCACCCTATAATTTTGCTAAGCACCACCCCTGAGCTCCTGTTCTCAGTGTGCCCAGGTTATTTTTATTACTAATCTGCACCTGGGAAGGGCTTCCCTGGGGCCCTAAACTTTCTGCACAGTCCAACTAGGGTTGCCACCTTTCCCAACAAAAAATACCGGCCATGTTAAGCCACACCCAAAGGGGGTGTGGCTGTGGGGCGTGGCTTAACACAGGGTGTAAAGTCGCTATCATACTGTGACTCCCAATAATATTAATGACCCCATTAGTGCCGCCCAGAATTAATAATGCCCCCTTTAGTGCCCCCAGTAATTGTATTTCCCCCATTAGCATCCCCCCAGAATAAATACTGTCCACATTAGTGCCTTCCAGTAATAGTAATGCCCCCATTAGTGCACCCCAGAATTAATGCCCTCCATTAGTGCCCCGCAGTAAGAATAATGCCCCCATTAGTGCACCCCAGAATTAATGCCCCTAATTTGTTCCCCAAGGAAAAATAATGCCCCCCATTAGTGCCCCCAGTTAGAATAATGCCCCATTAGTGCTCCCAGTTAAAATAATGCCCCCCATTAGTGCCCCTAGTTAGAATAATGCCCCCCATTAGTGCCCCCAGTTAGAATATTGCCCCCCATTAGTGCTCCCAGTTAGAATAATGCCCCCATTAGTGCCCCAGTTAGAATAATGCCCCCTATTAGTGCCCCCCAGTTAGAATAATGCCCCCTATTAGTGACCCCAGTTAGAATAATGCCCCCTATTAGTGCCCCCAGTTAGAATAATGCCCCCATTAGTGCCCACTTCTCTGTTTCTGCAAAAAAATAAAAATAACACTCACCTCCTTCATTTGCTCGCGCTGCTGTGAACGCCCCCTTCTGTCTGGAAGCTCAGGGCAGGACTTGCGCACCAGCGTGAAGACGTCTCGCAGGTCCTGCCCTCCAGTCAGCAGCGCAAGCAAATAATGGAGGAGGTGAGTGTTTTTTGTTTTTTTTTCATTAACACGGGGGGAGGGGATGGGGAAAAGGCATTAGCGCTCCGCAATGGAAGCGCTCATTAGTAGTAGTCCTGTTAGGAAAATACCGGCATAGAAAAAAATTACCAGCACCGGCAGGGCCACTAAAATACCGGCCTTGCCGGTGAGATACAGGCCCGGTTGGCAACTCTAAGTCCAACATACCCCTGGGTATTTAAGCCCCACCCCAAGACCAATAAGCTCTGCCCTCACTACCACCCCAAAACTCCCAGTAAGCTCCCATAAACCTCCCACTTTGGGGTAAATTTGCATAAACCCAATCTTTTGCTGTCAGCCTTTGTGCTATGTTACCTATTATGCCATTCCCAGTCCAGCAGGAAGTGATGTCACATCATGGAACACATGTGATGTCATAATGCAGGATGTGGTATCACTAGTGATGACATCACAAAGACATATATCTATAAAAACCCCATCCACAGTCACTTCAATGCCTTTTTCTGGTAGGCTACTTCCAAAAACTCTGTCCTTCCATAGGACCATTTCCTAAGCAGAAGCTCTGACGAAAATTCTCTAAGCGGAGGCAACTTCAAAAACCTTTTGGTCCCCAGGACCATTTCCTAAGCGGAGGCTAGTAGTGCCAAAGCCACTTGTTCAGTGCACGTAACATCGGTACAACTTCTGGATTGTAGATTCCATCTTATTTGGGGTATCTACAATCTTCTATATAACCACCTACTACAAGGAGCAATGAGCGACTGGGATCTCCTACAGCTGGCCATTGACCAGAGCTCATGGATGAACCAATCAGGAGATGAAGGTAATGGGGATTTTGAGGGACAGTTAAATTGGGTGGGATATCCTTTGTAGACTGTAGCTCCATCTCTATCTCGCACTCTCATTATTATATTCTTGTATCTTTCTAGGCTTTGCTGATGGAAGTTTGAGGTCCCAACGGATCAGAAGTTGTCCCCGAAATTGAGACTGATGATGACCATGAGAATGTCCCCTACAGGGGACAAAGACGTTTTTGAGTTCCTCCACTCCACAGGTGCAGTACCCCAGTACAGGGGGATCAGCAAATGTTTGGTTTGTAATGTTATTTGATGTTTTCATGCTACACCAGCAGGTATGGTTGACATCAGGAATGAGGCTAACCACTCCATTCCTCCACTCTTGGTAGGAGTGGGCTGGTCCTGATTCCTGTCAAGGGGGGGATTTTTTTTAGCTAGGACTGTGAGGAGTAAATAAGTAGATCCTATTGCTCCTGCTCCTAGGGCCTTAGGGACCAGATAATAACCCTATTTGTGAGACCACTACTCCAGAAAGACTGAAGGATTCCAAAGCAATAGATATTCTGAAAAATGACATTGTTACAGTTAGCAGAGTGACCAGCAACCACAACTGGCCAGACTCTGCTGCAGGTGAGGGACTACGGCTCAGACACCCATCACCTTAGAAAACATCCAGGCCAGGCCAAATAAAAAAAAGCCTGCATTACATAGTGAACACGTACAGCCACAAGGGCCAGCTTTCAGCTGTTATCTAGAAGTTAAGGAGAGATAAATGTGCAAGATAGCATACCAGAGGTGCCATCATCTGTCACTTTGCCAGCCACCATATCTCATCATCTGGGAGAGAAATTGCACTGTGTACAAACTACTATGACTGGATGTACTCGAAATTTCAATTTTTACTTAGTAAAAAGAGACTTTTCTTCTTCTACTTCTGGACTGATTCCTTATACCACCTTTTCACTGCACTGATCACCAGAGAGCAATAGCCCGAGGGAGTAAACGTGACCTCTCATCTCATCAAGGCCACTAATGCTCCCGTTCTCTCCACTGGCTCCTCAAGGGCTGCACAGGCAAGAGGCAGATAGAAGCCGGTCCCAAATGCCTTCAGCCGAACAGCTTCAAACTACCGCCGGCAGTCATATAAATGTTGGGACTGAGGTAAGATCTGCTAGAGAATCCCAACCCAGGTCTGAACCACTCCATTTGGAATTTTTTCCACCTTCCCACTACATCATATGCAAACATTTCCAATAGAAAGTTGTGCAAAAAAAAAAAAGCCCTCATATGGCATGAGCACTATTACTGTGGGGGCACCCTAGGACAGTATCAGCTTTGCACAATTATGTTGTGTTGTAATGTAATGTTTTCCAAGTATGTCTTTAAGAGTAGGGGTTAGGTTGAGAATTTGGCATGGTGGGGGAGGGGGAGGGTGCCAGTTCAATTTTTAGGCAGCAGAAACGCTAGGTGCAGCCATGCCCTTGCCACAAAGCACTGACGGACTGACCGCACTATTGATGAATTCTTGCTCCCGGCCAGCCTCATCCCTACACTGGACATGCAGCAAGATGCGCAGGCTGCCTAGAATGCATGAACAGGGCCGCAGTGCATGTGATGGTCTTGCAGCAAGTGCGAATAGGAACTTCCAGACCAGATGTAGTGAGGACATGCGGTGTAGAAGACAGCCCGTGCCGAGTGATTCCAGAGATGCAGGTAAGTTGCCAGAAGAGCATGGAGCCTGCCTGCAGAGGGGCGCGGGGGTGGCCTACAGTGTGAGCAGAGCTGGAACGTACAAGGTGTGTTGAGGTAAGAAGTTGAGGTTAAAGCTGAAGCTGAGGTATGAAGGGATATTGAAGGTAGGGGGTCCCAAGCTAAACTCTTGTACCAGAGCCTATGAGCCTTTAGCTATGCCCCTGATTGCTAGGACATGCCATCCATCTCAGATAGGAGTGGGTCCCACCTATGGGAGTTCTGAAAATAGCCCTTCATCAGCTCAGCTATTTCCGGCAGGACCATAGTGGTGAATGGAGTGGTGGCCATGTATGCATGGCGCACCCTTCATTCACTGCTGCAGAACTTCAGAAAATAGTTAAAAATTCTTTCACTTCTGAAGCCCCTTTCTAGAGATAGATGCAGGCCCCAGAGCTGGGACCCGCGCCTATCTGACATCGATGGCATATACCCCTTGTAGGGCATTGTTTACTCAGAATTTGTATGCAGATTTTATTGTTGTTTTCCACACAAAAATCCACTTAAAAAAATCTTTACAGCTGAATTTTTTCTCTGGGGTACGAAACTGAATTACACAGAAAAAAAAAATGACATTGCTTGGAAACTGCAGAGGGACCTGTGCCAAATAGCCACATGTGGGTGAGCCTCTTTAAATATGGATAATCCACAAGCGGATTATGCAGCAGTGCAATCTGAAAACCGCAGCTGAAAATGAGGGTGAGCCTCCAATTTCTGCTGTGATTCCATGGGAAATATACTAGTTGGATTATTACATCTTGTATTTTGGCCCCAGGAACATGACCTTGGTTTCCTCTCCCATAAGCATTCCCTATAACTGTCATTGCAATGCACTGCTTTAAAGGGGTTATCCCACGAATAATAAACAGATTGTGGGCGATCTGACTACTGGAACCCCCATGATCCCAAGAATGAGGGGTCCTGGAATGCCCTCTCTAAATAAAGCGGTAGAGTGCAATTCCACGTCAGCCCCATATAAGTGAATGGACTTTCTTGCTCTACCACTTGCTCGTTGAGGGATCTTTATGAAGTGAGTACAGCTTTTATTATTTTTTGGAATCTGTGGCTGGCGTATGATGTACTGTAGCAATTGGCAAAGAATTGGATGTATCAGCAGGAAGGGGAGTTTGTATAGGTTGGGAAAAGGTAGGGCAGTTGCCGGAAAAGTGAGGAGTCAAGGATATCTCTGTTACAAGCTTTGATGACACAAGTTGTGGCTGTAAGAAATCATCATAGTGGTTAGGGTCGGATGGACAAAAATGGGAAAAGTGAACAACTCCAACTGGAAAGCATGTACTGTCAACTGCCAGTGGAATTTAATCACTTATAAGCTCTTCAGACCTCTTGTGTAGAGTGAGTATCTACCACTCTATGGTCCCTGTATGGGGGTAATACTGGTCATTGTATAGTGGTCTGTTCAGTAATAGTATGGTATGATATTTTTGTCACTATTTAGTAGTATTGGTAGTGGTCATAGTGTGGCATTCCCTGGGTTGGAGGCCCATTAAGGTCTCTGACGTGTCCCCGTAAAACCCCCTTCCATCCCATGCTGAACCCCTAGGTGCACCTCTGGAATAGCTCCCCATTTGTCTGAATGAATACTGTGTGATAGAAAGTTTTCTCCAGCAACAACTGCTACAAAGAAATCATATAGCCATCCACAGCCTTCTCTTTAGATGAGAGATTTTCATTGGACAGGGTGAAGGGGCACTGACTACTTTTCAAACATTGGTGGTGATGAAGGGTTAACTTACTGGTAACATGACAAAGGTGAGGCTGAGTTAGAGGTCAGCATAAGGGTCACTAGACCAGCATTTTCATGCAAGCAAGCAGTGCAGGAAGAGACTTGTGGGGAGATGTAGACGAATGACTCTGTAAAGAGACATAAAGCACTGGTGTACGCTGGGAGATGCTGCAGATTCCTGCATGTAGCTAGCTAGTAGTGGAAGTGAATGGCACTAGCTATAAAGGTGCTGCATAGATTGGGTAAAGATGAATCTGAGCACCATAGAGGAGTAGAGACCAAGGGAAAGAGCACCAAAGACCTGAAGCTAAACCAGGTCTGTGACCAAGACAAGCTAGCCTGCCACCAGGTACATACACAGCACAGAGGTGCCTCACTTAGAACAAAACCACATGCAATACCATGTGCTGCGAGGGGAGAGGGAGCACAACTGTGGAGTTAAATTGCAAAGTGTGCGCCATGGTTTGAGATACTGGCAGGACGTGTGCTTAAGGGTTTTACATCAGATTAACAGAGGAAGCCATTGCTGGGTGGGTTGCTCATTTTCGGGTGGTTGCTCCTCAGGTAGACTGGGTAGGGTGAGTATAAGGATAAGTACAATATTACAAACCTGGTGCAGCATTCATCCTACCATTGAGCTACTATGTAAGCATCAATAGAGCACATTGGATTACATGGATCCCCTGCTATTGGAGAAAAAACTCCCCTGACAAATCGTAAGTGATCAGCGACATCTGTTTGCTGTGTATATCAGGCTCTTCCGTACATATCATTAACATCACTGCGGTTTGTTCAGCAATTGAATTAAAGGTTACACAGGGTGATTCGAAAAGAATGGCGCGAAATTACAGCCCCGGTATTCATAACAGAGAACATAACACAATCTGATTAACATGGAAAGACACACTATCTGTCCAAGTTTTATCTATACGCTACAAATGTTCAATGTGAGCTCCACTGGCGACACGGCAGATGTCTAGGCGTTAGTCCAGTTCTGTCCAGATGCGTGCCAGCATTTCCTTGGATATTGACTACATTTCTCCATGGATTCGTTGTTTCAGGTTGTTCATATCTTATGGTTGGGGGAAGGGGGGAAAATTCACTTAGTTCTTGATGTAGCCCCACAGGGAGAACTCCCAACGTGTTAGATCTGGTGATCGTGGAGCCGGCACAGCATTGGAGAATAGTTTATTCCAGCGCAGCCAATCCAACGTTACCATAGAGTTCCATTCAGGCATCAGTGATCCAAATGGAAATTAGGAGGAGTGCCATCCTGCTGATAGTCTATGTTTGGCAGATATTTTTCTATCTGTGGCACAAGCCACATTTCCAGGTAGGAGCGGCCATAGATGGAGAAGGAACCATAGACTTTGGCCCTGCTCATTGCACAAATTTTCAACTGAGGTGAAAGGCAGCATCATCGCTGAACACCAGCCTGTCAGCAAATGTGTCCTCTTCCAGTCGGCCCCGCAAGTCAATGCAAAAGTCACAGTGCTTCAGTTTGTCGTCCAGTTTCAGCCCAGTAATCTGTATGGCATAGGACGAATACGTTTTTAAAGAAACGCCATACCATGGTTTGTCCATGCTAAAAAAATACTGCACACGCTTGTTAGTTACTACTTCGGTAGGTAATATTCAAGATGATCCTGTTTTGTGGTAGTGCAAGGAGCGTTAAGTTGTAGCTTCCAGGCCCCAGTAGATCAAAGAAAAGGAATAACCGCAGCACTCCATGTTGTCTTCAAAGAGCAGATACGACGTTATTCACCAAGTGTTGCAACGTTTTGACTTCAGTCTTTTTCAGGATAGTTGAAACGTTTCAAAGCTTGGTGCATAAAGATCTATCTGCTCGTTGAAGACAACATGGAGTTCTCTAGTTATTCCTATTCTTTGATATATTGTGCTTAGTTGCACTTGTAGTTCCATACTAGTCAGCCTGGTCAACTTTCTAGGACTGTGCTCGTAAATAACCTGAATCCTGTTCACTGTCTTTTCCGAAGTCTTTGGGTGGCTTTTCAGGGTACAAGCAAAAGTGTGGGCAAAGCCAAGCTGAGGTTAAGACAAGCAGAGTTCATGCACACAGTAAAACAAGCAATAGGTCAGGGCAAGCTGCACAGAATTAATACGGTTATCAGGCACAAGTCAGTACACAGGAAGCCAGAACACATACAAGTGGAATTCTTCACAGGAACTAGACAAGCTAGGAACCTTATTGCTCATGCACCTAGGGTACACTGCCATATATACCCCAGGGAGCCTCTTTAATAGGCTAGGGACATATTTACATTGGCCGGGACAATTCGCGAATGTGTGTGCACGATCAAATGTTTGCTAACCGCGCATTCTCGGCGGGCCCCATTCACTTTAATGGAAGGTGAACCTGAAAAACCTTCAGGTCATATTTGCAGCCACAAAATACTTACTAGAAGTGCACAAATAGTCCCACAACATGGACAGTGATATACCAGAGGGGGGTCATTGTCAAAAATTCCCACAAAAAAATATGTATTTTAATCAGGGGCCATTTTTATGTGTCTTAAAGGGAAACGCTCAAAATTATGCCCTGCTGGAGCCTAGAAAAATTGTATTTCCTATCGGTTTGATGTATACAAATGTGCAGCACTCCACGTTTTTGTATCCTGCAGAGTCCATTTAAAAAATTCATACGTTAACGTAAAATTTTTTCTACCATGGAAATGTATGGTGAACGGATGCCACTGTGCGGCATCAGTCTGAGGCATCTGTTAATGTATACATTTTTGCTATGCATTAAATGGATGACAAAAATAGGATGTGAACCCAGCCCTAGTGTCAGAATAAGCACCAGTACACAGCGGAGCAGCATGGAGGAGAGGGGAGGCCGCCATGTACTGACAGAGCGCTACCTGGTCCTGGTGGTCAGGGGTGACGACTGTGTTTCCCAAGGATCATTTTTCTACTGGGAAATACAGGGCACAGTATAATACACTAGAATCTATATAATATAAAGATACTATCCCTCCCCCCGAATGATAATACAATTAGGTGGTCATTTATTATATAGAAATACATCTATGTAAGGCGTATTTCAGACACAGATTGTGGCGGAAAAGTCCTTAGCACCGCAATCTGCATATTTTCCCGCTCATGCCAGGTCTAAAAAAGGATGGTGTGGGCAGGGAAAGGGATACAGTTATGGCCATCCAGTTATTGGATACCACCGCCATACATTGACCGGATAACACCTCTGTACAGTGACTGGATAACACCACCATACCGTGACCGGATAAAAGGTTATAAGAGGGCACAGTACAGGGAATGACTAGGGGCACTGCACAGGGTATGGTAAGAGGGCACAATACAGGGTATAAGGGGGCACAGTACGGGGTGAGGGGCACAGTACGGGGTGGGGGGCACAGTCACATGACCCTGTGACATTAGAAGGTCCTTATGGTGAATGCGGTTCATACGCCACCATAATAGGAGGCAGAGGAGTGAGACAAGGGTGTGATTATGTGGCTAGAGATAAAAAAATGTAACTGTCGGCCAGTACAGGCCCCAAAAATTACCCAATAGGCATTCACCTGACAGCAAAGAACTTTGGATTTTGCGGCTGGAGGTACATTAGGCGGTCACAGGATAAATATGTAACTTCGGCCAGTATAGGCCCCAAAAATAAGGCATTCAACGGACATAATAGGCCTTTTATGCCGCTGTATATACATAAGGCAAGAACCATTCTTTGTTCTGGGTGATGGCGGATATGTGTGGGCTGGCATGAGGAAATTCCATTACAAGTGGTCATCACAGGTGTTGAATTCCTCCGAGATCCATGCTCATTCATTTTTAAAAATGTGAGGAAGTCCACACTATCGTGAGCTAGGCGAGTGCACTTATCGGTCACGATCCCCCCTGCTGCACTGAACGTCCTTTCGAACAGGACACTTCATGAGGGGCAAGCCAAGAGTTCCACGGCAAATTGTGCCAGCTCTGGCCACAGGTCAAGCCTGCACACCCAGTATTCAAGGGGTTGCTCGCTTCTCAGAGCGTCCACATCGGCCGTTAACCCAATGTAGGCGAACACCTGTCGGTCTAGGCATTCCCTGAGGCTGGATCCCGAGGAAGGCTGTCAATGGGTTGGCTGCAAGAATGATCTCATATCCGAAGTGACCAAGACATCTTCAAACCGCCCTCTTTTTCCAGGCACAGTTGGATTGGTACCCGCACCTGTTTTGCTGTGGGTGGAAATTCCTCTGCCAGCGCCCGTAAAAAGCAGAATGCATTTATCGCAGCAAGGCCTGGAAATGCTGCATTCTTACAACCCTCGGTGATTCTGGTAACATGTCCGCCATTTTGTGTTTGTACTGGGGGTCTAAGTACATTGCCACCCAGTACAGGTCCTTGACCTTTATGCTTTTTTACAGGGGCCCTTCTTCAAACACTGGAGCATGAAGGCCCCCATTTGCACTAAATTGGAAGCGGTGGAGCGCCCTGGCTTCTGCTCAGCGCCCAGGAGTATGTCGTCCTCGGTCTCCTTCCCCCAGCCACGGACAACACCAGGGATCCCTTAAAAGTTTAAAGCTTGCTCTTCTTGCTCCTGCTTCTCCCCACAGCCACCATCCTCCTCTGACTCCTCTTCAAACTCCTGCTGACTTGTCTCAGATGGAGTAGCCCCCCCTAGGAATTCTTTCAGTATTGCGACTTCCTCATCATCCAGCTCCTGCTCCTCGACGGCTTGATCAATGACACGACGCAAAACACGCTCCAGAAAGAAGACGTAAGGTACAATGTCACTGATGGCGCCCTGGCTGCGACTGACCAGTTTGGTGATCTCATCAAATGGCCACAGAAGTCTGCATGCGTCGCGCATGAGCAGCCACTGGCGCGGTGTAAAAAAAACAAGCTCCCCAGAACCTGTCCTGCCGCAGAGTTCGTTCAGGTAGTTGTTAATGGCACGTTTCTGCTGGAGCAGCCTATCAAGCATATACAAGGTGGAGTTCTATCGCGACGGGCAGTCACAAATCAGACGTCTGACGGGAAGTAGTGTCGCCGCTGAACGTCAGCAAGGCGAACCATGGCCGTGTAAGAACTTCTAAAATAGCCAGAGATTTTCCTGGCCTGCCGCAAGACATCCTGGACCCCGGGGTATTTGGCAACAAATTGCTGCAGGACTTAGATCATGACGTGTGCCATGCACAGCACGTGTGTCATTTTGCCCTGTTTCAGCACGCTCAGCAGATTGGCACCGTTGTTGCACACCACTTTACCAACTGTCAAATTGAGCGGGGTTAGCCACTAATTTGCCTGTGACCGCAGAGCTGAAAGTAGTGTAGGACCGGTGAGGCTCTTGGCTTCCAGGCACAACAGCCGCAGCACAGCATGGAAACATCTCACCTGGCACGTCTAATAGGTTCTGGGGAGCTTGACGGGTGCAGCGGAAGAGGTGGTAGCAGTGGAAAAGGAGGAGTCAGCCGAGGAGGAGACGGAGGATGGAGTAGGAGGAGAAGAGGCAGGCCTGCATGTAATCTGTGGCGGTAACACCAAATCCACACGGGTGCCACGGGTTACATGCTTGACGGTCGTCAGAAGGTTCACCCAGTGGGCAGTAAAAGTTATGTACCTTCCCTGCCCATGCTTGCTAGACCACGTGTCTGTGGTCAGATGTATCTTGCCACCGACACTGTGTGCCAGAGGTACATTCACTTGCCGCTGAACATGGCCATATTGCTCTGGGATGCCCTTCTGGGAGAAATATTTCCTTCTGTGAACCTTCCATTGCGGTTTATATGGCAGTAGTTGGTGGGCTAGCAGTTCCGACAAGCCAGCGGTCAGTCGTTGGGCAAGAGGCTTATCCGGTGTCATCATTTTTTTACACGCAAACATTTGGGGCAAGGAAGCCTGCCTTCTGCCAGATGAACACGACGACGGCACGGTGAAAGGTGGAGTGGAGAACAAATGGGAGGAGAGAGGAGAAGGAGAAGAGGCAGAACGTGGAGCTCCGGGAGTGTGGCTTTGTGGGTTCTGATGGTCTTGCTCCCACTGGGCTCGGTGATGGGAGGCCAGGTGCCTTCTTATGAAGGTGGTCACTCGGTGAGTGTTGGGCTTACCGCGACTTATGCGTTGACAGCACAGGCTGCAAATGGCAACACTATTGTCAGCAGCTGACATGTTAAAAAAAGCCCACACTGCGGAGCCATGTGCCAGCGTCCTGGTAGTGCAAGATGTAACCGTGCATGGTGGATGGCTTGCTCCAGATACATTTGCAGTCTACTTTTTGCCTTCTGTGCACTGTGAGTTCTGCCTGCTTCTCCTCCTTTTCCTCCCTCTCTGCTGCTCCGTCTCTCACTCTGAACTCCCCTCCTCTTCCTCTCTTGTGGGCACCCACGTGACGTCCATCGACACGTCATCATCGCCACCACCACTGACATTAGAGATCTAATGTGGGAAGCAACAGCGAGGACCACCCTCCTTGGAAATCTGGGTACTGTCATCAGACCGCTGGGTGACGGCCGTTGCTACCTCCTCTTCCTCATCTAATGCCAAGAATGGCTGCGCATCGGTAAGTTCTGGGAATGGATGGGGAAATAATTCCTCTGACTCGAGTGGAGGGGCTATGGTGGTGGTGTCTTTGGGGGTGCACATAGTAGAGAGTGATGAGGGTGCAGATGCAGAGGATGAGGAGAGTGCAGTAGCGGAAGGCTGAGTGAGCCACTCAACTAACTCTGGTGCGTCCTTTGAAGTAATCGCACGCACCTTCTCCAACTTCCCACTTAGGCTCCGGCCTGGTGCACCTGCCTGACCCCTAGCAACCCTGCGGAAGGGCCTGCCTCTTCCTCTGCCTGTCATTTTCAAAATGACCCTGTGCCAAAGTCCCTAGAGAAGAGCAATATTTGTAGAAGCAGGTATATCGCAGGCCTCAATCAGTTGTTAGTTGAAGCTGGTATATCACCCTCAAGCAGTAATTTTGTGGACGCAGGTATGTAGAAAACCTCAATCACTATTTTGTGGAAGCTTATATATGGCAGGCCTCAATCAGTAGTTAGTTGAAGCAGGTATATCACCCTCAAGCAGTAATTTTGTGGACGCGACGCAGGTATATGGAAAACCTCAATCACTATTTTGTGGAAGCTGATATATGGAAGGCCTCAATCAGTTGTTAGTTGAAGCAGGTATATCGCCCTCAAGCAGTAATTTTGTGGACGCAGGTATATGGAAAACCTCAATCACTATTTTGTGGAAGCTGATATATGGCAGGCCTCAATCAGTTGTTAGTTGAAGCAAGTATATCACCCTCAAGCAGTAATTTTGTGGACGCGACGCAGGTATATGGAAAACATCAATCACTATTTTGTGGAAGCTGATAGATTGCAGCCCTCAATCAGTATTTTCTGGAAGCATACAAATGCACTATAATATACTTTCTATGTTAGAAAGTATATTATAAGTATATCACACCCCTCTGTGTATCACATCTACAGCTAGCACAACATTACTAGTCCTTAAAATGACTTTTGTCGCCCTATTAGCTAGTGTTTGGTGTCCCTAACAGTCTGTCCCTGCTCCAAAATGCAACCTCTCCCTACACTGACAAAACACATAATGTAAAATGGCTGCCAGATCGGGTTCTGTTATAGGCTTGGGGGTGTGTCCATGTGCTGAAATGTCTCAATTGGCTGTCCTCTCCCACCTGATGGATGTGTCATGGGTCAAAGTTTGGCGCAATGCAAAAGAATATGGCACTGGCGGACATCGCCATATGTTTGCATGTTCGGCGTATCGCGAACGAGCAAAGTTTGCCGCGAAACGACCGCCGGGTGAACCGCAAGGCCATCGCTACATGTATGCACTGGCCTTTTAAGAGCTGGGAAGAGTGACCATGCCCTATAGGAGTTCAGACAAACAGGAGGCAGGAGCAGCCACAAGTGATGTGGATTGCAGCAGGAGAGGTGAATACTCTGGTGACCATGACCACTAGGAAAGGAGATATGCCAGCTAATGTAAACTGCTGGCATTTCATTCACAGAATAGGGGACCCCACCAGTCATGAGAACAGAGGCCCTGAATACTCAGTTTAAATGCGGTGAAGGTCACACGTGTGCACTAATACTTCATTCTCTGCCAGTGGCACCGAAGAAGATAGTAAAGTGCAGAGCATGGCTATTTTTGCCAGTCCCATTGAAAGTGATTGAAGTTGTAGTGACCACCGTTTATGGAGATTGCCTTGGTAGTATGTGCCTTTTGCCAGCTGCAATGAATGAGATTCAATTGACAGAAAATTGTCATAGATTCTTACAGGTTACAGGAAATGATGAAGTATTGCCCTTCCCCAGAGACAGAAAAAAGTGATGGGAGAGATGCATACACAGCCTCTGCTGCATTTATAGTATATAGCATTACTATCCTGCCTTATCTATACCTCCTACAGTGCAACAGAGCTGTCATTCAGTCTACCGCCCTCTAGTGATAATGAGATGACTCTGTGTACCCTGCCCCAATCTATACAGCAAAGAAGACAAGTGAGCTGCAGAAAACAGGAATTGGCAACCTATTGTGACTTCCCTAGTGGCCAAAAATGGAATATGTCATGATTTATATGGACAACAAAAAAAATAAATATTCATACTGAAAACATGAGTTGAATAATATACAATGTTCTGATGCAATCCCTTTAGAAGAAAGAGAAGAAGAGGATGGGGACATCATCAAGAGACTTGAAGACCCAAGAAGAAACATCCTGGTGGAGTAGCATTAAGATGGTCACCAGGTGTTTGAAGGTTGGAGGAGCTTGGCTAGCAACACTGTCTATGCAAATATCAATACTCCAAATAAATGTAATCACCCTTAACTGCGCCAACAAAGACAAAACAAGCAGATAATAACGAGCTGATATTTGTGAAGGTCACAGTAATTGCATTTTCATTTCAGGCTTTTGATTAGCAGACATTTAGCAGATCTGATCCCCGTTGTGGGCCACGCCGCCTGACTTATTCACTTTGCGGAGGGGTAGAACGTAATGCAGATAAATTACAATATGTCGGACAAGTGGGGATCCATCCGGGAAATGTATGTAAGCATCGGATTCGGATACTCCATCAAAAGAATTGGATATTATTGTAAATGAAAAGCATGATGACATTTTTCCAGAGACCTGTCATGGGGATTGCGTTAAAGGATCTTTTTTCTAATTGGTCTTTATGAAGAGAACTTGGAAGCGGTTCAGCCAGAAATTCCATCTAAGTTAATACAACCGATTGCTATAATGACTTTGTCAAGCCTCAACTAGGGAAATGCTTCCCTTTATTAGATTAAATGTAGATGGAAGGTATTCCCTATGGGTCGCCCTCATTCATTGCTTATTCTTAAATATGGCGCCCAGGGGTAGCGTTATCCTGCGAAACTTCAAATTATTATTTCTCGTACAAGATGAATATCAATGGTTAAGAAGCAGTATGAGCCAAATATTTTTGGAAAAAGTTGAGGAGCTTCCGGTGCCTCCAGGGTCTGGGTGCCTCAGGGGGCTCAACTCATAAGAGAACTAAGTATTACAATGGCACATGGGGGGTGGAGGTCCAAATACAGATTTTAGATTAGGGACCTGAAGAGTTCATCTATTACTCTGGATCTGTCAGTTTTGTGCCATATATTTGGGGTGTTGTCTAATATAGGGTATTACGCCAGCCGGCAGGTGAACCTATCATACAGGTGTGCTCGTAGCTTCATTACTGCTTTAATTCTGTATTTGGAGGTTGGGTAAAGAATTTACTTGAACCCTTTGTGGGGACCCTTTTCAGGCTCTTATAGGGCACCAGCCAGTAGGATCAACCCCATTAAATCAGGTAAAATGCTTGCTAAGATTCAAAAAGATAACCTCCTTCATATGGTTTTCTTCAACTCTCCTACATATTTTTGGTTCTACCTCTTGGTTTGCAGTGGTAACTTGGCTGGTCTCCACTGGAGGTTAGGATACTTCTTCATGATGGTCTTTGCGGACCTAAGATATGGCAAGTTCTCACTTGTGCAACTATTTGCTACGAGTCTTGAAAAACTGAATGATCTGTGTTTATGCATCTTCTGATTATTTAAAGGTGAACTGAAATTGTAATAGTCACAGGGTCAAAGGTATAGATTGGTGGTGTAATATTAAAGGGGTGCTGGTTTTAGAAGAAAACTGGACAACTCTAGGGATCAACCCGCAATAAAGAACTGGTAAATATTCTTCTGGCAGATCTAGTCAGACCCCTGACGACTGGAAATTGATGAAAATTCATGGAGATAAGTCATCAATATCAGAGCCCGAAAAACCATCTTTTCATATGATCTTAAAACAATTCAGCTTAAAAAGCATCTAATACAAAGTGAATAACTACAGGAGAGGTCATCTCACCATGTAAATGTCTCACAACCATCTCACAATGTAAATTCCGCAAAACATGTTCTTCAAAAAATCTTTAATGGATTAGGAATAGTCATTCAATAAACTTTAAACATCTGTTGACCTGGAGGAGCTTTCCATCCACTTGGAGAATTCCTGCCCATTGGTTTCTGTTTTTATAAAGTTTGACAACAACTGGAGGGTGGCACATTTCTCCTTCAACGTCTCGTAGAATATTATGGACATTACTGTCAACTTCAGTTTGGGAAGGGGAGGGGGACCCTATTACAATACTTTCTGCTTCAATCAGCAGAATTGATTGAATTGCCCATGGGTGACACAACAGATAGAGGAAGTCATTTTTTCTTCTATCTACAGATTCCTTCTCTTTGTCATTCTGTTTTCCATACATTTGTGTTAAATGGAGGACGGGAGGTAAATGAATACGAAAAATACCCAGACTTATGGTTTAATAAAGATATATGGGAATCAATTCTATGGATTCTCAATAACACATAACATATGCAAGGTATAAAACATAAAACTGTGAACATAGGTCAAGGAGTTCATTTCTTTTCATCAAGTACAATATACTAGCAACTCAAAGATAAGAGCATACGTTAAACGACATAGTACAGGGCCCAAAGCAGCACAAACAACAGGGAAGGAAAAGAATTGGAAAATTTTTACTATTTAACAATCAATATATTTCATTTTGAGCCAGACAGGGCTTGACTCCTACTACACAACGCAGACATTCAGTCATTGTCTTGCTCCTTGCTTCTTCAAAGTTCTCCTTTGGTACTTGTAGTCCAACTTTCTGGTTCTGAGTGACCCATCTTCTAAGCATGTCTCATCCTCTGGCTTGTGGCAACTGGATTGCTCTCTTGGTGACAACCCTTGACTCAATTCTTGACTTTACTTCTACCCAGATGTTCCTAACATTATACCCTCACCAAGCAGCAACTGGCCACCTCAGCCTGGGAATCTAAATAGTAAACTACATACCTGCATGAAGGGATGAAGAACATGGAGATTCCATTTGACTATGCACCTCAGTAAAGCTAGCATTAAGCCAATTGCAGCACAAGGATCTACTTCTCCGATGAGAACCTTCTCAACTTCATCTCTGCCATCCAATGTTTAGTAAAACTCTGAGGATCATGACCTGGGAATCTGCCTGGGAAAGTCCATACCTCCTTCTGACAACTAAGGGACAACTAAGTGTCTGACAAAGCTTAGTGATAATCGGAAAAGACTACTAAAAAAACAAAAACATTTGTTTAAAAATCATAGTCAATTCTGATGTAAAAAATGTGAACAGTTGGGTTTTTTGAGGTTTTTGACCCTTAATGATGAACTTTATATATTTTTGTACAACCATCCAATAATTTGGCTGTACCAGATGCTATGGTTCGATAAAAGGAATTTTACTTGACTGCGGAATTGAAAAAAGACCTTGGACAAGCTTCACCTTCTGTCTGACCAGTGGGTCATGTGAAATTTCAGATTTAATTTCATGCCATAACCATCGACAAGTTGGACAGTTGTCTGTTGCGTTAGTTTTGCCGTGAATGACCTTATTTCTCTCCAGCTCAGGAGCCATAATCCACACACAAATTCTCAACTCTTTTGCAAATCATAACAAACAAGCAAAAACAAAAAAAAAAGAAACCTAAAAAGACAGCCTGCCATCCAGTCTCCTGCTAATTTATGTCTTCTATTAAAGATGCCCTGCTGATTTTCAATTTGAAAAATAGCTCCAGTGTTATTGTAGCAATAAAAAGCCCCGGCGTCGCTGTACGCGCGCCAAGAAAAAAATAATAAAATAAAAAAGTTAGCGGCTTCTTGTGCTCACATGGAATTGACTGAGTTATGCATGAAAGGGGATGTTTCACTTACAGACAAAAAAAAGATTGATGAACGGGAGGAAGAAAATTACAATATCTTTATGGGCTTCTTGGCAGGTCTCGCCCACTTTTTTCTGTAATAAAAAGGAGAATTCATCTTTACTTCATCCTCTAGGTTTTGCTGAGAAAGGTTACACATAAACCGGGGCAGAAACCGGCTGAATAAGCAGATCCGGCTCCCATGATAAATGAGAACTGTTGCTGCACACAAATTAGCGTAAAAAATGAAATAATGTCGTTATTAATTGCAAATAGAAATAAATTGAGCAATTTTAGTTCAGCAGGATTTATGTTCTTCTAAAATGTGGAAAATTTTCAAAAGGTTTTGGCTTCTGATCTTCAATGCACCAGCAGATTTATGGGAAGGAACGTATAAATTTGGGCCACTGTGGAAGTTTCTGATTTGGCCCTAAAATCCAGGTGGACCCGAGCTCAACCTAAATTTATATTTTTCTGTTCAAGCCTGATCTCTAGTCTTCTCCTGATTCTCAAGATCTTATTTGTTGCACATTTTAGAAAAAGAACTTGCATACAAATAAAAAAGAACACTATAAATCATACTTCTTAAAAGTCCTTGGTCTCCTTGACTTCACATGAGAGCATCTAGCTTCTCCTCCTGGTAATGCAGATTAGGCAGAGTGCTGTCTTTCCTTAAAGAGACCAGTTGTGTATGGAGGCTTATTGGCAATGCTCCATGGGAAAAATATGCAAAGAGGCATCTCCTAAAGAAAGAGAACCATCTCGCTAATGCCATCTTCTGGAAATGGCTCCCTATGAGTCAAAGTCTTATAGTCCCCGTTTTCCTTGACTCAATGGCTTGTCTACCTCCTCCTCATGGTCCTATAGTCCTTATTGGAAAAGTTGAACCTTCAGCCACCAACTGTTTTGGCAATGGCCAAACTGAAGTGTGTGTTCTTTACTCTTAACCCCCACAAGAAGCTACAGAGGTTCCCACCATTAACTTTCAATACAATTCAATACAAATTCAATACAATATAAAAACATGCTAAAAATCTCTTAACAGGCTGCAATTCACATAACAGCCACTAGTTGACCACACTAATATACAAATATAGAACGGAAAAAAGTTTTTTTAAAGCTGGTCACCATATATTTGTATGTTCTTTATTGGTCAGATTCCCCAATCACTGGTGATGGAGATGCTGCTACGAACATCTTGGACAGAAGCAAAGGCAAGAGAATGAGATGAAGTATTCAGAGCAGTAAGCGACAATCCAAAGGACCAAGATGACGATAGAATCCAGGGGTAAGACTAAGGCCAATTTCACACGGGCGAGATTTCCGCGCGGGTGCAATGCGTGAGGTGAACGCATTGAACCCGCACTGAATCCGGACCCATTCACTTCAATGGGGCTGTGCAGATGAGCGGTGATTTTTACACATCACTTGTGCGTTGCGTGAAAATCGCAGCATGTTCTATATTCTGCATTTTTCACGCAACGCAGGCCCCATAGAAATGAATGAGGCTGCGTGAAAATCACAAGCCTCTGCAAGCAAGTGCGGATGCGGTGCGATTTTCACGCATGGTTGCTAGGAGATGATAGGGATGAGCAACCCCGCACCCCATTAAAGTAAATTCACTGTATTATTTTCCCTTATAACATGGTTATAAGGGAAAATAATAGCATTCTTAATACAGAATGCAAAGTACAATAGTGATGGAGGGGTTAAAAAATAAAATAAATTAACTCACCTCATCCAATTGATCGCACCGCCGGCATCGTCTTCTTTCTTCTTCTTTTAGAATCTGAAAAAGGACATTTGATGACGTAATCCTTCTATCTTCATTAAGCAGGACCTGCGCTGATGTCACCACGTGGTGAGCGCGATTGCGTCATCAAAGGTCCTTTTGCAGGTCATGAAAGAAGAAAAAAGAAGATGATGCCGGCTGCGCGATTAAGTGGATAAGGTGAGTTAATTTTTTAATTTTTTTACTCTCAATTTTTACTCTCAATCTTTAAAAACATCCTAAAATCTCATTGTGAGAGGTACATACTGTATGGGAATAAAAGGTTAAGGAACAAAAAGAAACCAATGTGGATAAACAGAACTGTAAAGAAAGCAATAAATGACAAGAAGAAAGCATATAAAACACTAAAACAGGAGGGTGGCACGGAAGCACTGAAAAACTATAAGGAAAAAAACAGAACATGTAAAAAACAAATAAAAGCGGCCAAACTAGAGACCGAGAGATTAATTGCCAAAGAGAGTAAAACTAACCCTAAAATGTTCTTCAATTATATAAATGTTAAGAAGTATAAATCTGAAGGTGTCGGCCCTTTAAAGAGTAATGAGGGGGGAGTCGCAGAGAGCGACGAGGAGAAAGCAAAGCTGTTAAATATTTTTTTCTCCAATGTATTCACTGAGGAAAATAAACTGTCAGATGAAATGCTGAATGCTGAAATAAATTCGCCATTAAAAGTGTCCTGTCTGACCCAGGAAGAAGTACAACAGCGACTTAAAAATATCAAAATAGACAAATTGCCAGGACCGGATGGCATACCCCCCCGTATCCTAAGGGAATTAAGTAATGTCATAGCCAGACCCTTATTTCTGATATTTGCGGACTCTGTACTGACAGGGAATGTCCCACAGGATTGGCGCATGGCAAATGTGGTGCCAATATTCAAAAAGGGTCCAAAAACAGAGCCTGGAAACTATAGGCCGGTAAGTTTAACATCTGTTGTGGGTAAACTGTTTGAAGGTTTTCTGAGAGATGCTATGTTAGAGCATCTTAACGGAAATAAGCAAATAACGCCATATCAGCATGGCTTCGTGAGGGATCGGTCATGTCAAACTAATTTAATCAGTTTCTATGAGGAGGTAAGTACTAGACTTGACAGCGGCGAATCAATGGATGTCGTGTATCTGGACTTCTCCAAAGCATTTGACACTGTACCTCATAAAAGGTTAGTATATAAAATGAGAATGCTCGGACTGGGAGAAAACGTCTGTAAGTGGGTAAGTAACTGGCTCAATGATAGAAAACAGAGGGTGGTTATTAACGGTACATACTCAGATTGGGTCACTGTCACTAGTGGGGTACCTCAGGGGTCAGTATTGGGTCCTATTCTCTTCAATATATTTATTAATGATCTTGTAGAAGGCTTGCATAGTAAAATATCAATTTTCGCAGATGACACTAAACTGTGTAAAGTAATTAACACTGAAGAGGACAGTGTACTGTATATACACTACAGAGGACAGTATACTGTATATATATATTACAGAGGACAGTATACTGTGTATATACTACAGAGGACAGTATACTGTGTATATACACTACAGAGGACAGTATACTACTACAGAGGGATCTGGATAGATTGGAGGCTTGGGCAGATAAGTGGCAGATGAGGTTTAACACTGACAAATGTAAAGTTATGCACATGGGAAGGAATAATGCAAGTCACCCGTACATACTAAATGGTAAAACACTCGGTAACACTGACATGGAAAAGGATCTAGGAATTTTAATAAACAGCAAACTAAGCTGCAAAAACCAGTGTCAGGCAGCTGCTGCCAAGGCCAACAAGATAATGGGTTGCATCAAAAGGGGCATAGATGCCCGTGATGAGAACATATTCCTACTACTTTACAAATCACTGGTCAGACCACACATGGAGTACTGTGTACAGTTCTGGGCTCCTGTAAACAAGGCAGACATAGCAGAGCTGGAGAGGGTCCAGAGGAGGGCAACTAAAGTAATAACTGGAATGGGGCAACTACAGTACCCTGAAAGATTATCAAAATTAGGGTTATTCACGTTAGAAAAAAGACGACTGAGGGGAGATCTAATTACTATGTATAAATATATCAGGGGTCAGTACAGAGATCTCTCCCATCATCTATTTATCCCCAGGACTGTGACTGTGACGAGGGGACATCCTCTGCGTCTGGAGGAAAGAAGGTTTGTACACAAACATAGAAGAGGATTCTTTACGGTAAGAGCAGTGAGACTATGGAACTCTCTGCCTGAGGAGGTGGTGATGGTGAGTACAATAAAGGAATTCAAGAGGGGCCTGGATGTATTTCTGGAGTGTAATAATATTACAGGCTATAGCTACTAGAGAGGGGTCGGGGATCCAGGGAGTTAGTCTGATGCCTGATTGGAGTCGGGAAGGAATTTATATTCCCCTAAAGTGAGGAAAATTGGCTTCTACCTCACAGGGTTTTTTTTTTTTTTTGCCTTCCTCTGGATCAACTTGTAGGATGACAGGCCGAACTGGATGGACAAATGTCTTTTTTCGGCCTTATGTACTATGTTACTACTATGTTACTATGTTAATAGACATTTTAGTAAGCATTCTGTATTCAGAATGTTAATATTTTCCCTTATAACCATGTTATAAGGGAAAATAATAAAATCTACAGAACACCTAACCCAAACCCGAACTTCAGTGAAAAAGTCTGGGTTCGGGTCTGGGTACCACATTCAGTTTTTTTATCATGCGTCTGCAAAACGCTTTGCACCCACGTGATAAAAACTGAACAACGCAACGTAATCGCAGTCAAAACTGACTGAAATTGCGTGCACACTCACGCGGGTTTCCCGCAATGCACATGCGATGAGAAGTCTTGGGACATAGTAGAGAGGAGAAGTTAGTAATTAAGTTTATATAGAAGGGAGCATGGAGACGTAAGTTTGATTCCCAAGTATGGCAATTAGGAAGATTGCCAATCGAGATTATATAGAGATTGTAGGAGGGACGCCTCCCTAGTAGGGATGTTGATGGGGAGGGCTTGGGATTTAGAGCTATTTATTTTGTAATAGGAGAGAGAGCCAAAATGTGATTATGGATAGAGCATTGCCCAGGGAACTAACAGGGTCCACCATCGTGAGGATAATGTCACCGGCATAGAGGGCAATAATGTGGGTTTGATCTCCCACCTTGATACCAGTGAGGTTTGGTGAGTTCCTTACAGGGAGTGCAGAATTATTAGGCAAGTTGTATTTTTGAGGATTAATTTTATTATTGAACAACAACCATGTTCTCAATGAACCCAAAAAACTCATTAATAGCAAAGCTGAATATTTTTGGAAGTAGTTTTTAGTTTGTTTTTAGTTTTAGCTATTTTAGGGGGATATCTGTGTGTGCAGGTAACTATTACTGTGCATAATTATTAGGCAACTTAACAAAAAACAAATATATACCCATTTCAATTATTTATTTTTACCAGTGAAACCAATATAACATCTCAACATTCACAAATATACATTTCTGACATTCAAAAACAAAACAAAAACAAATCAGTGACCAATATAGCCACCTTTCTTTGCAAGGACACTCAAAAGCCTGCCATCCATGGATTCTGTCAGTGTTTTGATCTGTTCACCATCAACATTGCGTGCAGCAGCAACCACAGCCTCCCAGACACTGTTCAGAGAGGTGTACTGTTTTCCCTCCTTGTAAATCTCACATTTGATGATGGACCACAGGTTCTCAATGGGGTTCAGATCAGGTGAACAAGGAGGCCATGTCATTAGATTTTCTTCTTTTATACCCTTTCTTGCCAGCCACGCTGTGGAGTACTTGGACGCGTGTGATGGAGCATTGTCCTGCATGAAAATCATGTTTTTCTTGAAGGATGCAGACTTCTTCCTGTACCACTGCTTGAAGAAGGTGTCTTCCAGAAACTGGCAGTAGGACTGGGAGTTGAGCTTGACTCCATCCTCAACCCGAAAAGGCCCCACAAGCTCATCTTTGATGATACCAGCCCAAACCAGTACTCCACCTCTACCTTGCTGGCGTCTGAGTCGGACTGGAGCTCTCTGCCCTTTACCAATCCAGCCACGGGCCCATCCATCTGGCCAATCAAGACTCACTCTCATTTCATCAGTCCATAAAACCTTAGAAAAATCAGTCTTGAGATATTTCTTGGCCCAGTCTTGACGTTTCAGCTTGTGTGTCTTGTTCAGTGGTGGTCGTCTTTCAGCCTTTCTTACCTTGGCCATGTCTCTGAGTATTGCACACCTTGTGCTTTTGGGCACTCCAGTGATGTTGCAGCTCTGAAATATGGCCAAACTGGTGGCAAGTGGCATCTTGGCAGCTGCACGCTTGACTTTTCTCAGTTCATGGGCAGTTATTTTGCGCCTTGGTTTTTCCACACGCTTCTTGCGACCCTGTTGACTATTTTGAATGAAACGCTTGATTGTTCGATGATCACGCTTCAGAAGCTTTGCAATTTTAAGAGTGCTGCATCCCTCTGCAAGATATCTCACTATTTTTGACTTTTCTGAGCCTGTCAAGTCCTTCTTTTGACCCATTTTGCCAAAGGAAAGGAAGTTGCCTAATAATTATGCACACCTGATATAGGGTGTTGATGTCATTAGACCACACCCCTTCTCATTACAGAGATGCACATCACCTAATATGCTTAATTGGTAGTAGGCTTTCGAGCCTATACAGCTTGGAGTAAGACAACATGCATAAAGAGGATGATGTGGTCAAAATACTCATTTGCCTAATAATTCTGCACGCAGTGTATATGTTGTGCCAGGGGTTCCAAGGCAAAAATGAAAAGCAGAGGTGATAAAGTACAGCCATGACAGGACCCATTTGAGATCTGGAAGCTTTCTGAGACAACTCCATTGACCCACACTCTAGCAGAAGGGGATGAATAAAGATTTTCAATGACTTTCATTATGTGGCCGGCGAGCTCCATCTCTCGAACAGCCGAGAAGGTGAACGACCAATGAAGGCGGTTGAATGCCTTCTCGGCATCCAGGGTTACCGCAAGCATAGGGGAACGGTGGACTTCAGAGTAATTTAAAAAGTCTGCAAGTCTCCCAGCTACAAACCCGGCTTGGTCTGCTTTAATAACAGAAGGGAGCATTGGAGATAGCCTGTTGGCGATAAGTTTAGCAAATATTTTTATGTCTGAATAAACTAAGGAGATAGGTCTGAAATTTTGGGGAACATCTGGGGATTTTCCTGGGTTGGGGAGGGTTACTATTTAAGCTGTAAGCATATCTGCTGAAAAACAGTACCCTCCATTGCCCGGTGGAATATATCTCGCAAGTGGGGGACAAGTATTGTTTGGAAGTGGGGGTAGTATTCATTGGATAAGCCATCGGGGTTCGGGGATTTTCCTAGGTGGAGTGAGTGAATCAATTTAGTAATTTCCAATTCTGTGGGTGGGGCGTTCAAAAGCTGAAGTTGTGAGGAAGTAAGTGTGGGGAGTGAAGCCTTTGTCAAGAAGTCCTTAACAAGGGATGAATAATTATCTGGTAATGAAGTATTATCCTTAAGATTATAAAGACCTTTGTAATAAAGGCGGAATTGTTCTGCGATGCCTCTGGAGTCGATTAATTTGTCTTTAGTAGAGGGATGTAATATATGTGGTATTTTGGATTTTGACTGATGGGTTTTAAGTTGGCGAGCAAGTAGTTTATCTGCTTTATTGCCTTGGACATAATATTGTCACAGACGTTCCCGTGCCAGATGCCAGGAGATCAGTGAGACTGGCAACACGTGGTTTGATCTGACAGGCTCCTTGCGGATCAATTCTTGTCTGTGTTGTTTCTGGTAATGGCCACACCCCTCGCCTCAGCTGTTGCTTATGTGGTCCTTTTACCTTCCTTATTTATTGTGGCTTCTTCCATCATGTGGTGTGGTTTATAGCTTCAGTCTTGTTTTGGATTGCTGGTGTTTAGATCTCGGCGGAGTTCCTGTGCTTCCATAGCTACTTGAAGTTAAGTGTCTCCTTCCCCTGTTGTTTTATTGTTTGGGTTTACTTGTGTTGCTCTTTTCCCTGCCATTTGTGTTTAGGCCTGAGGGAGACTCCTGTTTGTCCTACCGTTTGGAGGAACAGGTTGTCCTTTGTCCTGACCAGGGTCCTTCAGGGTGAGTTAGGACTCTAGGTTCCTGTGTATGAACTCTCCTTCCTCTGGGGTCAGTTCATACTTGCAGTCAGTCAGGACTTGGATTAGGGTTTCTCCAAGATGTGACCTGCACTTTCCCTAGTTTCCAGGCCTTTTCGCCTCACCCCTTCCCCTCCTACATTCGGTGTGGGTTTCCCTCCCTCACCGAAGCGTGACATTATAAACTGCCAAACCGTCATTTTTTTTACTTGTGTCAGTATAGCCATGGATCCTATAACTGCACTGACCGAACAGCTGCAGGGGCTGTTTTGGGAGGTAGCTAACCTCCGCACGATCTTCTTGCAGATCCAGAGACCACAGGCTGCTGGACCTAGTGGTGTTTACCAGGCCTGTCTCAAACCAAAAGTGGCCCTCCCGGACAGATTCTCTGGGGGAAGTAATAATTTCATTTTGTTCAGAGAGGCATGCAAATTGTATTCTCATCATCAGATTCAGAGAGTTGGTGTGGTTATTTTGTTGCTTAAAGGGGACACTCAGTCTTGGGCTTTTTCTCTGCCGACGGGATGGCAGTCCCTCCAGTCGGTGGATGAATTTTTCAGAGCTCTGTGTCTCATTTATGATGATCCGGACCGGACCTCCCTGGCCGAGACCAAGTTGCGTGACCTTCGTCAGGGAAAGCGTTCTGTTAAGATATGAGTTTAGGAGGTGGGCCACATGGAACGATTCGGCTCTCCGTAGTCAGTTCTGTCAGGGATTATCAGAGAGGCTGAAGGACGCTTTGAAAGAGTCTTTGGAAGCTGCTATGTCTCTTGCTGTACGCATTTATAGACGCCTGAGAGAGAGAGATCTAGGGGCCCACTCTCTCAGGACGTACTATCAAATAACGTACCGTCTTCCTCTGACAATTTGGGTGAAGATAATCCTGAGTTCAGGTCTGTAGACGAACGCATGCAATTAGGGGGAGCTACTCCTGGATCTGCTCTTAGGAGTATTAGTCATAGGAAGGCTGTGTCTTTTTTCTGCAGACAAAAGGGACATTTTATCAAAGTATGTCCATGCATTCAGCGTCAAAAAGAAAAGGGGACGTCTAATTCCCATCTGACTCTTGGAGGGGTAAGAGGGGAGTCAAAGAACGTGCATTTGTCTTTGACTGATAGTACACGATTTCTCCTAACTGCCGAGGTGGCGCAAGAGTCCAAGACTGTGGGGATTGAGGGGCTGGGGTGAATCAATTGACATTCAAATCCAGCTCTCATCTGACTGAGAGCCAGTAAGCCTCAAAGTTGCATGGCTTGGAGGGACCTGCGCACCCAGATCATTATCATTAGGGTGACAAAAAAATATATATTTTTTCTGGATACCAGCTAACTCTTCTCTCACTGCTTAGGAGGGCTGCATACAAATTTTCAGTTTTCTAATTGTCCTAATATTATATTCAATAATCTTTCTATATTGTTTTGTCATGTAAACTCGTTTGCATAAACTTGAATATGGGAAAACATGAAAATTAGTAGAATCTGCCTTGTTTTTCAGCTGAAATACTATTTTCATGTCTTTCCCATATTCAAGTTTATGCTAATGAGTTTACATGACAAAACAGTATAGAAAGGTTATTAAATATAATAGTAGGACAATTAGAAAATTTGTATGCAGCCCTCCTAAGCTGTGAGAGAAGAATTAGCTGGCATCCAAAAAAAACATCCTACTTAAATCAAGCAACTTTGAGACTTACTGGCTCTCAGTCAGATGAGAGCTGGTCCTGGCAATATCATAGCCCATGAAGTTTATCCAATGTGTGATTATTGCTAGTTGTCTCATAGTGCACAAGGCGGCCATTGTAAGGTATGCTGACTGTACCTGTCTCATGGATAGGTTGTTAGCTTGCACATACCTGGCTTTTGGCATACAGCCTTTGTGTGATTGTCTGTTATATGTTGTGTATTGTATATCATATGTAATGATTTAATAATACAACATCTATGAAAATAAATTATAAATGATAGGTTAAAAAACACTTCTAATAAAAATTTATTAATGATAGGTAAAATAATAACTATAAAAAAAAAACATATGGAAGATAAATAGTAGAGATGAGCGAATCGAAGCTGATGAATTCGAATTTATTCCGAATTTCAGGGAAAATCTGATTCTGAACGAATGTGAATTTCCTCGTGCTAACGAATCGCAATTTTTCCTAACATGGCGGCTAGCCGGCTACAATGATGGCTAAAATGGCGGCTACACATGTGAGGACATAGGGCAAGGAACTCTGGGAAGGCGGGATGACCCATAATGCCATGCATGCAGCCAATCAGCAGCCAGCCAGCCCGGTGATGTCACAGCCCTATAAATACGGCGGCCATCTTAGAGTCTGCCATTTATTATCGTACTTTGTTCAGGGACAGACGTGTATGCAGGCGCTAGGGAGAGTGAAAGAAAAACTTATTGTTAAAAAAAAAAAGAAAGGAAAGAAGCGATTTACTAGTGCAGGGAAAGGATAGTGAGAAGAATCATTTCACAGTCAGGAAGAGACATGTGCAGATGCTAGGGAGAGTCATAGGAAAATCCTCATTGTGAAAAAAAGCAATTTACAAGTGCAGGGAAACATTATATGGGGATCCAGATAGTCTCATAATACAGCTCTGTCATTCCAGCAATTAGTTATTGGGGTGTAAGTGCTGAATGTTGAAAAGCCTTTTAGTGGCTTTTATCTGTGGAAAAAGATAAATATATACGCAAGTCACTTTTGCGGTTAACTGCGCTGATATCATTTAGTGGCCTATTTCAATACAATACAAGAAATATTTACGCAGGTCACTTTTGTTGTTTGCGCTAAAAGTGTTTATTGACATATTTCTAGAGAAAAAGAGAAAAATAGACTAAGTTCATATCTGCTGTTATTTGCGCTAAAAGTTCTTCTTGTCGTATTTCACTACAATACGAGAAAAATAGACGCAGTTCACAGTTGCTGTTATTTGCGCTAAAAGCGTTTATTGCCATATTTCTAGCGGAAAAGAGAAAAATAGATTTAGTTCCTTTTTGGTGTTATTTGAGCTAAAAGCGTTTCTTGTCATATTTCACTACAATACAAGAAAAATACACGCAGTTCACTTTTGGTGTTATTTCGCTAAAAGCGTTTATTGTCATATTTCTAGAGAAAAAGAGAAAAATATTTGCAGGCCACTTTTTCTGTTATTTACTTAGAAATCGTTTATTGGCCTATTTCAGTCCAATACGAGAAATATATACGCAGTTCACTTTTGCTGTTATTTACGCTGAAATCGTTTTGTTGCCAATTTCAAATCCTTTAGTTGCCTATGTCAGTAAAAAAAGAAATATATATTTGGTGCTTTTAGGGGTGTTTTAATTTGCTTTTAATTTATTGAGTTCAGCTAAAAGTATGTCAGACAGAGATGTGCCAGGCCCTGCACAGGGGAGTGTCAGAGGCGTAAATGATTCTGGCGCAGGCAGAGGTCGCAGCAGAGTAAGGGGGCGTGGCAGCAGGGGTTTCTTCCCGAGGCCTCAGGTCCACATGTCAGCTAGCAGTCGTGTCTTGACCAGCAACCCAGCGGTTCTTGATTGGTTGACTGGATCTTCAATATCGTCGCAAGTGACAGCAGCACCAGCAGCCAAAGTGAGTCGCTGATAAGCAGCTTTCTTCACCCGCATAGTGAATAAACTACTCACCAGCAGCAGCAGGTAGTCTTGGAGCAGGACCTGAACCAGCAGGTGGTGGCATACTTTGACAGCACCCTGCCACCCCACATTGAGGATCCGCTGGACTACTGGGCAGCCAAACTGGATTTCTGGCCGCAACTGGCCGAGTTTGCCCCAGAAAAGCTGTATTGCCAGGCTAGTAGTGTGCCATCAGAGCTGGTGTTTAGTGCAGTGGGGGCCATAGTTACCCCAAGAAGAACTCGCCTGTCCAGCCAAAATGTGTAGAGACTTACTTTTGTCAAGATGAATCAGGCGTGGATCAGCCAGGATTTCCACCCACCAATGCCTGATGCATCAGATTAGATCATCCATCTCCACACTATGTCACCATGCCACTCTGTGGCCTCCTGATGCTGCCATCTCCACATTATGTCACCATGCCACTTTTTGGCCTCCTGATGCTGCCATCTCCACACAATGTCACCATGCCACTCTGTGGTATCATGCTGCTGCTGCCATCTTCACACTATGTCACCTTGCCACTCTGTGGCCTAATCATACTGCTGCTGTCCAGAGGCGTATCTAGTGAAAATGGCGCCTATGGCAAGCACTGAAACTGCGCCCCTGTCAAAATATTTTAAACCCATCTTTCAGATAACCTTAACAAAAAAAAAAACACGATAGCTCTTTTGTAGAACCCCCATAAAAACTTACAGTTACTTGACCTGGCCCTTGGGGATCTCGGACGCCACTTCAACACTTTGGCCGGGGGCTCGGCGGAGCTGATGTTGTGCTTTAACCTAATGAGAAAGATTTCATAATAAGGATTTGGAGAAAGGGCAGAGGGATAGCAGAGCAGGGAGAGGCTGGTGCTGCTACTAGGGGGTCATACCATGGGGGACTAATAAAGCCCACCATAATGCCCCCCCAGTAGTAATAATTCTCCTTATAATATGCAAAACATTTGTAATGCCCCCAGTTGAGCTAATGTTCCCATAATGTGCCAATATAAAATACCCCTTCTCAGTGCCCCCGTAGATGACCCCCATAGTGCCCCCCCTTCCCCATAGTACCCACCATAATGTGTCCCAGTATAAAATGCCCCTATACAGAGCCCCCATATAAAATATCTTCTTTTTTAGCCTCAGTAGATGCCCCTATAGTGCCCCCCAATAATCTGCAGTAAGATGTGCCCCCATAGATGCCCCCAATCATGTGCCAGTAATAAGAGCCCCCCCACCATCATGTGCCAGTAGCCAGAGCCCCCCATATCATATGCCAGTAGCCAGAGCCCCCCCATATCATGTGCCAGTAGCCCCCCTTATGTGCCAGTAGCCCCCCTATGTGCCAGTAGCCCTCCTTATCATGTGCCAGTAGCCCCCCTTATCATGTGCCAGTAGCCCCCTTATCATGTGCCAGTAGCCCCCCTTATCATGTGCCAGTAGCCCCCCTTATCATGTGCCAGTAGCCCCCCTTATCATGTGCCAGCCCAGTAGTCCCCCCTTATCATGTGCCAGTAGCCCCCCTTATCATGTGCCAGTAGCCCCCCTTATCATGTGCCAGCCCAGTAGTCCCCCCTTATCATGTGCCAGCCCAGTAGTCCCCCCTTATCATGTGCCAGTAGCCAGAGCCCCCCATATCATATGCCAGTAGCCAGAGCCCCCCCATATCATGTGCCAGTAGCCCCCCTTATGTGCCAGTAGCCCTCCTTATCATGTGCCAGTAGCCCCCCTTATCATGTGCCAGTAGCCCCCTTATCATGTGCCAGTAGCCGGTAGCCCCCCTTATCATGTGCCAGTAGCCCCCCTTATCATGTGCCAGTAGCCAGAGCCCCCCCCATATCATGTGCCAGTAGCCCCCCTTATCATGTGCCAGCCCAGTAGTCCCCCCTTATCATGTGCCAGCCCAGTAGCCCCCCTTATCATGTGCCAGCCCAGTAGCCCCCCTTATCATGTGCCAGCCCAGCCCAGTAGTCCCCCCTTATGTGCCAGCCCAGTAGCCCCCCTTATGTGCCAGCCCAGTAGCCCCCCTTATCATGTGCCAGCCCAGTATTGTACCTATATAAAAAAATAAAAAAAAATAATACACTTATACTTACCTCCAGCAATGCGATGCGATGCAGGCCGCCTCTTCCGTCTGTGTGTCCCTCGCTATACGGCTCAGGCGACGCGATGACGTCATCGCGCCATCACCGGCCTCTGATAGGCTGCCAGCACTAAGCCGGCAGCCTATCAGAGGAACAGGAGGGGACACACCTCTCCCTCCTCTGCCGCAGCACAGACAGGCATCTGTATTGCCGTCCTGAGGACGGCAATACAGATGACTATGGAGATGAGCGCTTCCGCAATGGAGGCGCTCATCTCCTGCTCTGCCCTGCCGCCGGCCGCCCCCACTTGTCACCAGGGCCGCAGCGCTGGGGTGCGGGGCCCGGGCACCCACTGCACCCCGTGTAGGATCGGCCCTGGTCGCCCCCCCCCGCTTGGCGCCTATGGCACTAGCCATGGCTGCCATAGCTTAGATACGCCACTGCTGCTGTCACCTCAACACTTTGTCATTGTGCCTCTCTGTGGCCTCCTGATGCTGTCGCCACCTCCAGACCCTGTCATTGTGCCATTGGTGGTCTCCTCATGCTGCTTCCACCTCACCACTATGTCATAGGGCCAATTTGTGGACTTCTCATGCTGTTCCCACCCTCCCCACTCTGTGACAGGGTTGCTATTGTCCTTGTTTGGCCATCTTTAAACCACCATTTATTTGACCTTTCTTTTGATCGGTCAGAAGGAAGAAAAAATTAGACATACAACGGATCCTGTCTCTGTAGCAGCTGTAAGGCCTGTATGGTTGCATCAGAATTGCCTTGTGATTTTGTAGACAAAAGCAGGAGTGGGTACAAAACACAGAAGACATGCAAATATTCCATTCACGTGTCATCTCTGTTATGGATCCACTCCTGTTTTTTTTGGCAATACCAATACTGATGGATTACTGAGCAAATGCTGACCGAGTGAAGGCGGATGCTCCCCAGACAGGATCCGTTTTTTGTGGGCTATTGTTCTGACAGATCAGAGGAGGGGAAAAATAATCAGTGACTTCAACACAAAGTTACTGCTGACCCCCTCTCCACTCTGTCGGGGGGGGAAGGCTCTACTTGTATAAGCGTTTAATAGAACAGGTTCTGTAGACATCTATGTGGAATCAGCTGACGACGGTGTAAAAGGAAAGCGCTTCTTCTTGGCGCTAACATCGACCTGTAAGACTGAGTTCATACTTGAGTTATTTGGTTAGTTTTGGCCCCAAACTGCCCAAATAGGTGAAGTGTGCAGTGATTCTAAGAGCGACGCCTGTCATCTGCCATACTGACTCACAGTATTATATCACTACCCCAGCACACTCCCTATGTGTGTTACTGCAAGGCACATTGTTCTACACCCATATAAAGGCTCTATGCAGCCCGGAAATAGCTGTTTTTTATCGCGATTCGTTGCAAATAAATTTGGATCAAAGCAAATTTTTATAGAGAATTCGGCGAACCGGCCGAATCAAATTTTTTGGAAATTCGCTCATCTCTAATAAATACCATAATAAGTAGGGATGTCCCGATACCAGTATCGGTATCGGGACCGATACCGGGCATTTGCACGAGTACATGTACTCGTGCAAATGTCCCCGATACCACTGCCGATACCTGTGCGCCGCTTCTATGTGTCTGTGTCCGTCCAGCTAACAGCTTCACAGGCGGCAGCAAGCAGGCAGTGTAATAGGAGCCTAGAGTGGAAGCTAGCTCCGCCCCTCCCCGCCCTCCAACCAATCAGTGGCAACCAGCACTGACTCACAGCACAGGGAGCGTAGTGCAGGGACTCAGAGAATCGTCTGACAGTTTATTAGGTAAAAGAATCCAATGAGTCACCGACCGTCACCGGGTCCCTGCCAGGATTCCTGCTCTGCGGCTCCCTGTAAGTCCGTCCGGGGGAAGGGGGGGGGGCATTATTAGCATAGCATGTAGTGGAGCTGTGTGTGTACAGGGTGCATGAAGCAGAGCAGGAGGTCTGGCAGGGACTCAGTGACACAGTCTCTGACTCATTCGATTCTTTTAACTAATAAACTCTCAGACGATTCCCTGAGTCCCTGCATTAACTATACATTGTAATTACATCACAGTCTGCACCACTGCATTCACTGCAGCAGAGCTGTGTTTGCCAGGAGCGAGTCCCTCTAAAAGTGATAATGTCTGTCTTCTATGGCCCTGGTCCTTCCCTTCCTGCCTGCAAGCTGCACATTGATCTCTAAAAGCAGGCATTAGGGCAAGAAGAAATATACATTACTGTATGATGGCCACAAGACTATTATACTGAGGAGGGGGGCTTCAAAAATTGTTGTCCTGACTCCTTACAGTATAACGTCTCCTTGTGGCTGCCCCCATACAGTATAACGTCTCCTTGTGGCCGCCCCATACAGTATAACGTCTCCTTGTGGCTGCCCCCATACAGTATAATGTCTCCTTGTGGCTGCCCCCATACAGTGTAACGTCTCCTTGTGGCTGCCCCCATACAGTATAATGTCTCCTTGTGGCTGCCCCCATACAGTGTAACGTCTCCTTGTAGCTGCCCCCATACAGTATAATGTCTCCTTGTGGCTGCCCCCATACAGTGTAACGTCTCCTTGTGGCCGCCCCCATACAGTGTAACGTCTCCTTGTGGCTGCCCCCATACAGTATAATGTCTCCTTGTGGCTGCCCCCATACAGTGTAACGTCTCCTTGTGGCCGCCCCCATACAGTATAACGTCTCCTTGTGGCTGCCCCCCATACAGTATAACGTCTCCTTGTGGCCGCCCCCATACAGTGTAACGTCTCCTTGTGGCCGCCCCATACAGTGTAACGTCTCCTTGTGACTGCCCCATACAGTATAACGTCTCCTTGTGGCCGCCCCCATACAGTGTAACGTCTCCTTGTGGCCGCCCCATACAGTATAACGTCTCCTTGTGGCCCCCCATACAGTATAACGTCTCCTTGTGGCTGCCCCCATACAGTGTAACGTCTCCTTGTGGCCGCCCCCATACAGTGTAACGTCTCCTTGTGGCTGCCCCCATACAGTATAACGTCTCCTTGTGGCTGCCCCATACAGTGTAACGGCTCCTTGTGGCTGCCCCCATACAGTATAACGTCTCCTTGTGGCTGCCCCCATACAGTATAACGTCTCCTTGTGGCTGCCCCCATACAGTATAACGTCTCCTTGTGGCTGCCCCCATACAGTATAACGTCTCCTTGTGGCTGCCCCCCATACAGTATAACGTCTCCTTGTGGCTGCCCCCATACAGTGTAACGTCTCCTTGTGGCTGCCCCCATACAGTGTAACGTCTCCTTGTGGCCGCCCCATACAGTGTAACGTCTCCTTGTGGCCGCCCCATACAGTGTAACGTCTCCTTGTGGCCGCCCCATACAGTGTAACGTCTCCTTGTGGCTGCCCCCATACAGTATAATGTCTCCTTGTGGCTGCCCCCATACAGTATAACGTCTCCTTGTGGCTGCCCCCATACAGTATAACGTCTCCTTGTAGCTGCCCCCATACAGTATAATGTCTCCTTGTGGCTGCCCCCGTACAGTATAATGTCTCCTTGTGGCCGCCCCCATACAGTATAACGTCTCCTTGTGGCTGCCCCCATACAGTATAACGTCTCCTTGTGGCTGCCCCCATACAGTATAACCTCTCCTTGTGGTCGCCCCCATACAGTATAACGTCTCCTTGTGGCCGCCCCCATACAGTATAACGTCTCCTTGTGGCTGCCCCCATACAGTGTAATGTCTCCTTGTAGCTGCCCCCCATACAGTATAACGTCTCCTTGTAGCTGCCCCCCATACAGTGTAATGTATTCTTGTGGCCGCCCCCATACAGTATAACGTTTCCTTGTGGCCGCCCCCATACAGTGTAATGTATTCTTGTGGCCGCCCCCATACAGTATAACGTTTCCTTGTGGCCGCCCCCATACAGTATAACGTCTCCTTGTGGCTGCCCCCATACAGTGTAACGTCTCCTTGTGGCTGCCCCATACAGTATAACGTCTCCTTGTGGCTGCCCCCATACAGTGTAACGTCTCCTTGTGGCTGCCCCCATACAGTATAACGTCTCCTTGCGGCCGCCCCCATACAGTATAACGTCTCCTTGTGGCTGCCCCCATACAGTATAACATCTCCTTGTGGCCGCCCCATACAGTGTAACGTCTCCTTGTGGCCGCCCCCATACAGTATAACGTCTCCTTGTGGCTGCCCCCATACAGTATAACGTCTCCTTGTGGCCGCCCCCATACAGTATAACGTCTCCTTGTGGCTGCCCCCATACAGTATAACGTCTCCTTGTGGCCGCCCCCATACAGTATAACGTCTCCTTGTGGCTGCCCCCATACAGTGTAACGTCTCCTTGTGGCCGCCCCATACAGTGTAACGTCTCCTTGTGGCTGCCCCCATACAGTGTAACGTCTCCTTGTGGCCGCCCCATACAGTGTAATGTCTCCTTGTGGCCGCCCCCATACAGTATAACGTCTCCTTGTGGCTGCCCCCATACAGTGTAATGTCTCCTTGTAGCTGCCCCCCATACAGTATAACGTCTCCTTGTAGCTGCCCCCCATACAGTGTAATGTATTCTTGTGGCCGCCCCCATACAGTATAACGTTTCCTTGTGGCCGCCCCCATACAGTATAATGTCTTCTTGTGGCTGCCCCCATACAGTATAACGTCTCCTTGTGGCCGCCCCCATACAGTATAACGTCTCCTTGTGGCCGCCCCCATACAGTATAACGTCTCCTTGTGGCTGCCCCCATACAGTATAACGTCTCCTTGTGGCCGCCCCCATACAGTATAACGTCTCCTTGTGGCTGCCCCCATACAGTATAACGTCTCCTTGTGGCTGCCCCCATACAGTATAACGTCTCCTTGTGGCCGCCCCCATACAGTATAACGTCTCCTTGTGGCTGCCCCCATACAGTGTAACGTCTCCTTGTGGCCGCCCCCATACAGTATAACGTCTCCTTGTGGCTGCCCCCATACAGTATAACGTCTCCTTGTGGCCGCCCCCATACAGTATAACGTCTCCTTGTGGCTGCCCCCATACAGTGTAACGTCTCCTTGTGGCTGCCCCATACAGTGTAACGTCTCCTTGTGGCTGCCCCCATACAGTGTAACGTCTCCTTGTGGCCGCCCCATACAGTGTAATGTCTCCTTGTGGCTGCCCCCATACAGTATAACGTCTCCTTGTGGCTGCCCCCATACAGTATAACGTCTCCTTGTGGCTGCCCCCATACAGTATAATGTCTCCTTGTGGCTGCCCCCATACAGTATAACGTCTCCTTGTGGCCGCCCCCATACAGTATAACGTCTCCTTGTGGCCGCCCCCATACAGTATAACGTCTCCTTGTGGCTGCCCCCATACAGTGTAATGTCTCCTTGTGACTGCCCCCATACAGTGTAATGTCTCCTTGTGGCTGCCCCCATACAGTGTAACGTCTCCTTGTGGCTGCCCCCCATACAGTATAACGTCTCCTTGTGGCTGCCCCCATACAGTATAACGTCTCCTTGTGGCCGCCCCCATACAGTATAACGTCTCCTTGTGGCCGCCCCCATACAGTATAACGTCTCCTTGTGGCTGCCCCCATACAGTATAACGTCTCCTTGTGGCCGCCCCCATACAGTATAACGTCTCCTTGTGGCCGCCCCATACAGTGTAATGTCTCCTTGTGGCCGCCCCATACAGTGTAATGTCTCCTTGTGGCTGCCCCCATACAGTATAACGTCTCCTTGTGGCCGCCCCCATACAGTATAATGTCTTCTTGTGGCTGCCCCCATACAGTATAACGTCTCCTTGTGGCCGCCCCCATACAGTATAACGTCTCCTTGTGGCCGCCCCCATACAGTATAACGTCTCCTTGTGGCTGCCCCCATACAGTATAATGTCTCCTTGTGGCTGCCCCATACAGTGTAACGTCTCCTTGTGGCTGCCCCATACAGTGTAACGTCTCCTTGTGGCCGCCCCCATACAGTATAACGTCTCCTTGTGGCCCCCCATACAGTATAATGTCTCCTTGTGGCTGCCCCCATACAGTATAATGTCTTCTTGTGGCTGCCCCCATACAGTATAACGTCTCCTTGTGGCTGCCCCCATACAGTGTAACGTCTCCTTGTGGCCGCCCCATACAGTGTAATGTCTCCTTGTGGCCGCCCCCATACAGTATATCGTCTCCTTGTGGCTGCCCCCATACAGTATAACGTCTCCTTGTGGCCGCCCCCATACAGTATAACGTCTCCTTGTGGCCGCCCCCATACAGTATAACGTCTCCTTGTGGCCGCCCCATACAGTGTAACGTCTCCTTGTGGCTGCCTCCATACAGTATGTCTCCTTGTAGCTGCCCCCATACAGTATGTCTCCTTGTGGCCGCCCCCATACAGTGTAATGTCTCCTTGTGACTGCCCCCATACAGTGTAACGTCTCCTTGTGGCTGCCCCCATACAGTATGTCTCCTTGTAGCTGCCCCCATACAGTATGTCTCCTTGTGGCCGCCCCCATACAGTGTAATGTCTCCTTGTGACTGCCCCCATACAGTGTAACGTCTCCTTGTGGCTGCCCCATACAGTATAACGTCTCCTTGTGGCTGCCCCCATACAGTGTAATGTCTCCTTGTGGCTGCCCCCATACAGTGTAATGTCTCCTTGTGACTGCCCCCATACAGTGTAACGTCTCCTTATGGCTGCCCCATACAGTGTAACGTCTCCTTGTGACTGCCCCCATACAGTGTAACGTCTCCTTGTGGCTGCCCCCATACAGTGTAACGTCTCCTTGTGGCTGCCCCCATACAGTGTAATGTCTCCTTGTGGCTGCCCCCATACAGTATAACGTCTCCTTGTGGCCACCCCATACAGTGTAACGTCTCCTTGTGGCCGCCCCATACAGTGTAACGTCTCCTTGTGGCTGCCCCCATACAGTGTAACGTCTCCTTGTGGCTGCCCCCCATACAGTGTAACGTCTCCTTGTGGCTGCCCCCATACAGTGTAATGTCTCCTTGTGGCTGCCCCCATACAGTATAATGTCTCCTTGTAGCTGCCCCCATACAGTATAATGTCTCTTTGTGGCCCCCATACAGTATAATGTCTCTTTGTGGCCCCCATACAGTATAATGTCTCTTTGTGGCGCCCATTCAGTGTAATGTCTCCTTGGAATGTTATAGTTCTGTTTTTGGGCCTTTTGGTTGGTCAGTGGTCAGAAAATACATGTGTGTGTATTTTATTGTTAAAATTAGTATCGGTAATTGGTATCGGTGAGTACTTAAATAAAAGTATCGGTACTCGTACTCAGTCTTAAAAAAATGGTATCGGGACATCCCTAATAATAAGGATTAAAAAAACTAGAATATTCGCAACTACAAAAATATAGCATTATATTCTAGATCTAAAGTGAATTCTCGAAGTGCCAATATTCGCGATAAAAGTTCACGATTAGAATATTCGCGCTCAACACTATTAGAGAAGAACATTTCCGTTTTTGCCATTGATTCTGCACCTCTTATTCAGAAGTGTTTGTCTCAGGTGGTGCATGGCATCTGATTAAGCGTAGGTGACTTTCAGCAGGAGTTCATCTCGTGTTTTGTGATGGAAGGTTTCCCTGCTCCGTTGGTCCTGGGTTTTGTGATTGGTAAGCTAGACAGATTCTGGATTGGGGTGATTATTGCGTTGACAATTGTCTGAATATGTATTTTTCTGCTTTAAGCACTAAAACATTACCCTCTTTTATATCTGATTTTTCTGATGTATTTTCTGAAAGTGGATGCCAGTGGAGCTAAGTTGCCCAAATCTAGGTTATATAACCTTTCTGGACCTGAAAGAACGGCCATGAGAGAGTATATTACCGAGAGTTTGGCTAAAGGACACATAAGACCATCTAAGTCTCCAGGGGTTGCAGGGTTTTTCTTTGTTAAAAAAAAGGACGGAGGTCTTAGGCCATGTCTGGATTTCCGTGAGCTCAATCGGATTACTGTCTGTGATCCTTACCCTCTTCATTTGATTCCTGATTTGTTTGACCAGATTGTTGGTGCCAAGGTGTTCTCCAAGTTGGACTTAAAAGGGGCATTTAATCTGGTCAGGATCAAGGAAGGGGATGAATGGAAGATGGCTTCTAATACCCCAGAGGGTCACTTTGAGAACATGGTCATGCCTTTTGGGTTGCCCAATGCTCCTGAGGTTTTCAAGCATTTTGTGAATTACATTTTTCATCACCTGGTGGGGAGGTTTGTTGTCGTGTATTTGGATGACATACTAATTTATTCTCCAGACGTAGAGACTCATCAGGATCACGTTAGACAGGTGTTACTGATCCTAAGAGAGAATAAATGGTATGCGAAATTGGAGAAGTGTGCTTTTGCTGTACATGAGGTGCAATTCTTGGGCTACCTGCTGTCATCTTCAGGTTTTTCGAATGGATCCAGAGAAAGTCTGTGTGGTATTGAACTGGGATTGACCCGAAAATCTGAAGGCTCTTATGCAGTTTTTGGGGTTCACCAACTATTATCGAAAATGTATTAAGGACTATTCGACAGTGGTGAGACCCTTAACTGACATGACTAAGAAAGGGGCGGATGTCTCAGTATGGTCTGATTCGGCATTGCGAGCCTTTTCTACGGTTAAGGAGTGTTTTGCTTCTGCCCCTATATTGGTGCAGCCGGATGTGTAACTGCCTTTTATTGTGGAGGTTGACACATCCGAGGTGGGGGTAGGTGTGGTCTTATCGCAGGGCCCGTCACCTGGTAAATGGCGCCCATGTGCATTTTTCTCTAAAAAAAACCTCTCTGCTGCAGAGAGAAATTACAATGTGGATAACAGAGAGTTACTGGCGGACATTAAGTTGGCATTGGTTGGAAGGGGCGATTCATCCGATCATGGTGTTCATAGTTTACAAAAATCTGGCTTACCTGGAATCGGCTAAACGACTGAACCCGAGGTAGGACAGATGGTCTTTTTCACTAGATTCAATTTCATTGTCACTTATCGTCCTGGGGTTAAGAACGTCAAGGCAGATGCCTTGTCATGTAGTTTTCCTGGAGGTGGTGATTTTGAAAATCCAAGACCGATACTGTCGGAAGGGGTGGTGATATCTACCTTATACCCTGACCTAGAGGTAAAATTGTCAGTTCCTTCTGAATTGCGTCACTAGGTGTTTGAGGAATATCACTATACAGTTCTAACCGGACACCCTGGGAGTAGATCCACTGCCGACCTTATCTCTCGTAGATTTTGGTGGCCGGGGTTGCGTAAGTGTGTTGAGGACTATGTGTCAGCCTGTAGTACCTGTGCACACGCTAAGGTGACACATACTTGACCGTCTGGATCTCTTCTTCCTTTGCCCATCCCATCCAGACATTGGACTCATTTATCCATGGATTTTATCACTGATCTGCCTAATTCTTCAGGAAAGACAGTTATTCTGGTGGTAGTTGATCGCTTTAGTAAGATGGCACACTTTATAGCATTCCGGCCCTACCTAATGCTAAAACTCTTGCACAAGTGTTTGTTGATAACATTGTGAAACTACATGGCATTCCCTCTGACATGGTCTTGGATCGTGGGACTCAGTTTGTTTCTAAATTCTGGAGGGCATTCTGTACTAGACTGGGGGTACAACTGTCCTTTTCTTCGGCTTTTCATCCTCATTCGAACAGACAGATGGAATGCACTAATCAGAGTCTGGAGACTTACTTGAGATGTTTTTTTCTCTGAGAACCAGGAGGAGTGGTCTTCATTTTTGTCTTTAGCAGAGTTTGCCATAAATAATCGTAAACAGGCGTCCACTTGGAATTCGCTGTTTTTGGGGGCACTTCTGGTATTCCTGAGGAGGAGCGTTTTTCTTCATCATTGTCATCTATATGGCGGAAAATTTAAAATAACTTGAGGAATATGGGTAACAAGTATAAACGTATGGCTGACAGGAAACGCATGAAAGGTCTGGACCTAAGAGTGGGTGATTCTGTGTGGCCGTCCACAAGAAACATTAAGTTGAAGGTACCTTCCTCGAAGTTGGGTATAAGATTTATTGGTCCATATAAGATCACTTCCATTATTAATCCAGTAGCCTTTCGTCTTGAACTTCCTCAGGCTCTAAAAATTCATAATGTGTTTCATAAATCTTTGTTGAACCTTTGGAGCTGTCTTCTTCGCCACATGCTCCTGACATGGTGGACGGTAGTTTGGAATTTCAGATCGCCAAGATAATTGACTCTCGAGTTCTCCGTAGATCTTTTCAGTATCTTGTTCACTGGAAGGGTTATGGACCAAAGGAGAAGATGTGGGTACCGGCATCCGACGTGAATGCCAGTCGTTTGGTGAGAGCTTTTCACAAGTCTCACTTAGATAAGGTCGGTCCTGGGTGCCCGGAGGTCACCCGTAAAGGGGGGGGGGGTACTGTCACGGACGTTCCCGTGACAGGTGCCAGGAGATCAGTGAGACTGGCAACACATGGTTTGATCTGACAGGTTCCTTGTGGATCAATTTTTGTCTGTGTTGTTTCGGTAATGGCCAGACCCCTTGCCTCAGCTGCGGAAGGGATAGCTACATTTCCCGAAACGCGTCTGGTAAACGCCATACACCTGTCGAAATTAGTCGCATGGCCATGCAGACACCACTATAACATCTGGAAGATTGAATATTCGAATCCTTGAACATAGTAGAGACGTCATCACCGGACGAAAGAGAAAGTCACGTGAGTACGATCCCGCGAGAATTGGCAAGCGCGGCTATCGAGGAGTGTGACGTGAGACGCCGGAGTCTCCTGCATCATCCGCTCCCCGACAAACACTGCGGACACACGTGGACTATCCCTGGAAGGAGGAGGTAAGCGGCCGATAAGCCGAGAATACCATTATTCATGTTTGATTGAATACTATCCTCATCCTGACTAAAAAATCAACGGACTGAACTTGAACGGCATTGATTATCCCTACAAGGAATATCAGGACTTGACTGTTCTATATAAATAACATCACTTTACAAGCTGAGTGAGAGTACCATCTGTGGACTACAGACTAACTTTTCCAGCGCCACAAAGGCACCTATAAAACTAAAGAAACAACATCTTTGCTGAAAAAGCCAAGGACATAATATAGGGCCCCACTAGGAATTTTTAGCGTCATGAGTACCATATGGTAGAATAGCCCCTTGTGCACAGTTCTAATAATCATCAGTCCCCATTGTGGTTATTGATGTATTTTTATTCATTTTATGTATTTGTTTTACCTTGATTGACATTTTATCTGCTTAAATGTGTGCTTTATGTTAGACTGCTCGCCCAACATACTTCTTTATTTCAAAATTCATAATGTGTTTCATAAATCTTTGTTGAACCTTTGGAGCTGTCTTCCTTGCCACATGCTCCTGACACGGTGGACGGTAGTTTGGAATTTCAGATCGCCAAGATAATTGACTCTCGAGTTCTCCGTAGATCTTTTCAGTATCTTGTTCACTGGAAGGGTTATGGACCAAAGGAGAAGATGTGGGTACCGGCATCGGACGTGAATGCCAGTCGTTTGGTGAAAGCTTTTCACAAGTCTCACTTAGATAAGGTCGGTCCTGGGTGCCCGGAGGTCACCCGTAAAAGGGGGGGGTACTGTCACGGACATCCCGTGACAGGTGCCAGGAGATCAGTGAGACTGGCAACACATGGTTTGATCTGACAGGTTCCTTGTGGATCAATTTTTGTCTGTGTTGTTTCGGTAATGGCCAGACCCCTTGCCTCAGCTGTTGATTATGTGGTCATTTACCTTCCTTATTTATTGTGGCTTCTCCCACCATGTGGTGCGGTTTATAGCTTAAGTTTTGTTTTGGATTGCTGATGTTTGGATCTTGGCGGAGTTCCTGTGCTTCCATAGGTACTTGAAGTTAAGTGTCTCCTTCCCCTGTTGTTTTATTGTTTGGGTTTTCTTGTTGCTCTTTTCCCTGCCATTTGTGTTTAGGCCTGAGGGAGACTCCTGTTTGTCCTACCGTTTGGAGGAACAGGTTGTCTCTTGTCCTGACATTAGCACCAGGGTACTACAGGGTGAGTTAGGACTCTAGGTTCCTGTTTATGAACTCTCCTACCTCTCGGGCCAGTTCATACTTGCAGTCAGTCAGGACTTGGATTAGGGTTTTTCCAGGAGGTGACCTGCTCCTTTCACTAGTTTCCAGGCCTTTTCCCCTCACCCCTTTCCCTCCTACGTTTGCTGTTGGTTTCCCTCCCTCACCGAAGCATGACAAATACTTGGATTTAAGCCTGAGAAGAGACTTGCTATAATTGTGGAGTAGGACTTCCCTGAATTTGTCTCTTTCAATTCTAAGCTCTTCTAATCTTTGGATTGTTGGGTAGTTTTTATTGGCCCTTTCCAAGTAGGCTATTCGTGTAAGTTAATGGGAGATTTATTTTTCTCTAAGTTTTTTCACTTTATTGCCCAACTTAATTAAGGAACCCCTCATGTAGGCTTTGTGGGCCTGCCGTAGGATGAAGGGGTCTGAAACGGAACCTATGTTGAACTGAAAGTATTCCCTCAGTCCAGCGGTAAGCTCATCAATGTGTTTAGGATTGGAATTTGTTGTTTCTCCAGATAGGGCCTAAGTGAGATTGAAAATTTTTGTTCAAGGTAATAGTGATCGGGGAATGGTCGGACCACTGAATAAGGCCAATATCTGTGGAAGAGGTGTGGAGTAGCGTTGTATGGTCCACCATAAACATGTAAATTCGGGAGTAGGATAAATGGGGGGGGAGAAAAAAAGGTAAAGTCCCTCTCCTGACTATGTTGAGCTCTCCACACATCAATAAGACCCTCCGATTGCAAGAAAAAGGCCACTCCTGTCTCAGATCGCCTTGTGGAGGAGGTGGAGTCCAGGGAAGGGTCCATTATGGAGTTAAAATCTCAGCATAATATAACCTTTCCTGTCTTCTATTTGTTAGTTTGTTGCATTACTTTATGTGAGAAGGACAGTTGATGTGTATTGGGTGCATAGATGCTGACCAGTGTGTATGTGATATTGTTGATGGAACATATCAAAATGGAGTATCTGCCCCCAGGGTCAGCTCTGCTGGTGATGAGGGTAAAAGCAACTGTATTCTTAATATGGCTATGAAGACTCCCCTGGACTTTTTGCTGAAACGGGAATGAAAAATGTTAGGGAAAAGGTGGCGGTGCATTCTAGCGACATCAGTTTACAATAAATGAGTTTCTTGGATGCAAATGGACATCCGCACCAGATGAAAATCCTACTTTCCATACATAGGACCATTTCTGAGCCCCTTGGCATTCAATGACATGATCTTAAGCCCCATGGTGATGGAAAGAGGACCGCTTGATTGATTCTACAGTGTCTGTAAGAACGTATAAAGTGCATAATAAAGAGGAACATATAAACAGGTTAACTGAATAAAACAAAACAAAAAACTGCCATAAATCGCTTACGGCAGCATGAGGCAAGAGTCCACTAATGAGGTCGAGAGCAGATGGCATAAGGATAGTGTTCACTGGTAGAGGGTCCGCACCAGAAAGTGATGTGTAGTCTTCATCCCCTGGTGAGATTGTAAATATACTGTAGGTCTTCCCAAGAGAGGCTGGACGCTTTAGTGTCAGAATTTTGATGACAGTCTCTTTGTCCGGATAGTGTTGGTTAATGAATATTATGGTCTCACTGTGAGTTCACTATCTGCCACATAGGTTTGGCGGGCTGCAATAAGGGTCGTTTGTCCGGATCCTGGGTCGGCCAAGGAATTTGCCAAGTTTGTAGTAAGTCTTTCCCACTTTCGAAGGTCTTCATAGTGTGGATCTGTTCATTTCTTTGAACAAGCAGTTTTAGGGGGTATCCCCACCTGTATGCAACATTGTGGTCCCGGAGGGCAGCAGTGATAGGTAGTAGTACTCGGCGTAGGCGAAGGGTCGCCGCTGACAAATCTGCATACATTTTAACAGTGTGATATGGCGAGGGGAGAATTCCTTTATTCCTTGCAGCCGCCATCATTGCATCTTTTATATGAAAGAAATGGATGCGCGTCAAGGTATCACGCGGAATGTTAGGGCCTAGGTGCTGAGGGTTCGGTACTCTATGGGCCCTGTCAATAATCATATCTTGAGGGGAGAGATTTGGGAGAAGCACAGACATCAGGCCTTTCAAATATGATTGTAATTCTTGAGATGTGATATCCTCGGGTATGCCTCTAAATTTTATATTATTTCGCCGTGATCGATCTTCAAAGTCCGCCATTTTTAACTTTATGGCTTCCAGTTCGTCCGCCATGTCATTGTGGGCATCAATAATGGAGTTTTGAGAGGCGGCAAATTCATCCATTTTTGTTTTCTATGTGGAGGACCCTGTCCTCCACTTTTTGCTCTCTGGCAGAAATTGGGTTAATCAGCACCACTATGTCGGTGTGGAGGTAGGCCTTGAGAGCTATAAGCATCTGCTTTAGAGTATCCTCCGAGAGGGGTTTATCAGATGTGGGGTAATTATGAAAGGGGTCAGTGTCAGCAGTTCCCTGTGGAGTAGTGCAGGAGGGTGCACTAACCTTTAAGGGACCCGGGATCTCTAGTCACGGTCTTTGCTTCTGCGGGCTGCCTGAAAGAGAGTCCAGCGACTTGTGAGAGTGGGCGCCATCTTGGAGTTCGGGCCTCGCCCGGGCAGAAGAACTGACGTCATCCGGTGTCGGTGGTAAAGGAGGGGATGAGGTTTCAAACAACAGCGGTGGATCCGGATTCGGTAGAGGAGATGGGGATCTCGGTGACCGCAGGGGAGATATGCTGCGGATGGATGACGGTGATGCTGGTTTGCAATTTGCTTCGGCGCCATCTTTGGTTCTGTCTTTTTCAAAATAGTTCTCTGTTGCTGTTCAGTCAAGGTAACTGTCTCTTCGGCTTTCCCATAGTTTCTAGATGGTGGTCGGGTGTTTGTAGAGGGAAAAATATCCGTGTTGGTAGGGGATAAGCTGGAGCTTCCATGCAGCCATCACTCTCAGCAGCCTAGCCACGCCCCCGCTCATGGTCTCATTTAATCTTGAGGGAAAATTCAATTCGCTGCGAAGCTTCATGGTAACGAATCGGTTTTCCCTGAATAGCGGTAAAAAAATAAAACAAATCATACTTACCTCATCCGTTTGAGTGAAGAGTCATGCGCCGCCATCTTGATTGAGGATCCCACTGGAAATGAACATACCTATGGGGAAGTATTCAACACAACACGCAGTGGGCACCACATGGAGCCATCTTTCTTTTGGGAAGGGGACCTCATTACACTTTTCTTCTTAGGCAGAATCAGTAGTTGATGGATGATGCAGCAGATGCAGGAGGTTGATCTTTCCTCCACCTACAGTATAGGTAGTTCATTTATATTAAAATTAGATCTACACTATTCCCAAGAATCTGAAGTTTTGCTTTATTCCACATTTTAGATGTAGATTACACACATTATACAGTATAGGCATGAAAAATAACAAATTCCATAGTCCATACTAATTAGTCCTTGACGCGAGACATTTCTCTTCCTCCAGGTGATGGAATAGATAGGTTGCATTAAGGAGACTGCTTCCTTCAATGAAGCCTTAACTAGACTACTTCTCACTACCATATCCATTACAGTCCTGGAACTTTCCTTCTGTTGCCCATGTGTAGTAAGTTAAAATGATCGCCCTTTGAAGCCCAAACATTGAGAGACAAGGCTTAGTTGAAAGGCAGTTACTGGGCTGCATGTAACTCAACTACTTAGGCGAATTTAGTGCTGGGAGTTCCTGGTGCGAGTGACGCCAGAACAGCTTAAGAGAATCAGAATAATAAAAAACAAAAGCTGGATTTTATGTATATAGCTAGGAATACGTCCCCTGTGGGAGTGTGTTTTTTTTAATATCTTTTCGGGACATGGTGACAACATTTAACGGGGTGTTACATCATAACATTTATGATTTATGGCATATCCACAGGATATGCTATAACTACATGAGAGGGGTGGGTCACACCTCTAGGGCCCTCACATATTGGGAGAAAAGGGGGGCTTTGTGACCCTCATTCCCTAATAAAGGTCATCTTCCCCCATGGAATTCAATGACTAGGTTTCTGAGCTTGGAGTTATACAAAGAGCCAAGAGCAGGAGATAGGTGGGGGCCCGGGAGATTGTTTTATAATGTTTTTGTGTATAAAAACTTTTGACTAGATATCCAGAATCATTCTGAGATGTTTTGTAGCTTTATAACATTGACTACACTTTGTTATTTTAGAATAACTCGCACTCCACATGATGGACGCATCTCAACGTTGAAACTTTGTTTCCCGTTTGTGTTTGTTTTACGTCTTTGGTGTTAGATTTTGTTGCTGTTTTATGATTCGCTCTTCGGTAAAGACCTGAAGAGGTTTTAGTTTTAGAGAGGAATCTACAGATGTTCCCATCAAATGTTATTACTGCAAAAATCTGCATCCTGCTCCAAACACCTGCATTGGACATTTTTCAGGTTGAGTATATAAGTATATAGAGGTGTGCCTGCTCGTATTCATTCTAGTTCTTTATGATGTTTATTCGATATTTAAAGGGGATTTGCCTCGAGGTTGTCATCTGTATGACAGTCTATCCAAGCTGGGGCAGGGGGCTCTATTACATGATGTATATAGCAGCTACCACCGCCAGCTCCATCATTTCCCATTAGGAGAACATAAGAAGTGATTTTGCCTCCTGTCCATGACTCTTCCTTCTCAATTCGTAGTCAAGAGTGGTCAGCACTTACAACCTCATGGGACGCCCACATGGAAAATCCCAGCGGGAGCTTGATCTTTAATTCATGTATCCTTTATTTCATCTCTGTAACAATAGACGCGTTTCGGCCCGTCCAGCCTTCGTCAGCTCGAGCTGACGAAGGCTGCAAGGGCCGAAACGTATCCATTGTTACAGAGATGAAATAAAGGATACATGAATTAAAGATCAAGCGCCCGCTGGGATTTTCTTGCTACATTGTGGATTTCTTCCATCTCAATGACCCGTTTCCCATGTCAAGATAGCCAGACCCGCAGCTGGTTGTTGCAGGTCAAACTTCAGAAGCCCCTGCTGCTGATCGTATGATTACCGCACGAGAAAGGTAGAATTGCATGTTGGCCATGTAATACATGGGCTGATGGCGGGTCTACTAGGCTAAGAGTGGCCTTCAGTTCTGGTTCATATGGAGGCCCCATTCATCCTAGAACGGTATGAAGGCTTCCTCCAGTTATAATGCAGACCTGAAGAGTTTGTTGACCAGGCTCCTTCCTTTTACACCACATGTACCTCCCATAAAAGCTATAGATTGTCCCAATGACAGCCACAATGACCCCTTGGCATCCACAATGCTGTCAATACCCTGTATATCCTCAATACCCCTTAAGTCAGTTACAATGCTCCGATAACAGTCAAAATGACCCTATGATAATAGCCACTATGCAACTGTAACAGCCATCATACCCTAATGGCAGTGACCCCCTTTCTAGCTACAGTGCCCTAGGTCAGCCACAATGCCCTATGCGAGCCACAATGAACCCTTGGCAGCCATAATGTTGTCAATACTTTCTATAGCAGTCACAATGCCCTCAATACCACCTATACCAGTCACAATGCTCGTATAGCAGCCAATGACCCCTAAGATTGCCACTATGCAACTATAACAGCCACCATGCCCCCATGGCAGCAACTTTACCCCCCTTTCTAGCTACAATGCCTCATGACAGCCACAATGTGCCCCTTGGGAGCTGCCATCAAAACAGGTACTATGTTCTCTTTGTCAGCCAAAATGGTTCACTTCTAAGCCAAACTACCCGATGCCCACCACAGTGCCCCCCTCTAAGCTTCACTAGTGTCTGACGTGCAGGATGCAGATGAAATATAATGCTAATTGCTGGTCCGTTACCTTAGGTAAAACTGATACCACCCTTTACAAGTTGATTGCACTAAATTTTAATATGTCACCCCGTCCTCCCCTCCCCCATGAAGTCTTTAAATTATGAAGTGATGCTCCACGGAGACTGACGTTTATTGACTGCCTCGTCCCCCTCACCAGTCGTCTCATAAATGGCAGCGTGGCGTCTATTCCCTATTAGTTTACTGATATTTCCTCGGTGGGTTCCATTTATAAGAATGTAATTAGTTTTATAGAGCAATCTCTTCACTTGTCACCAGTGGAAACGTCACCTGAAGCCTCGTTCTTCCCATTGAGCAGTGTATTAGGCTTCTGTGCTGTAGTAGTGGCATGAGCATGCGGATTACCCCCCACTCGTCCTCCATAGAGGTGAATGGCCACAGTGACATGCCCAGTAGTCACTGGTAGATTCCAATACTTCAGCCATCAGCAGTGGTAGATGGACAGCAAACAATCACTGATGCCCATAGTGTGAACTTAGGATAATATAGATGTAGCAGAGCTTGTTCTCTCATTAAAAGAGGCAGGGGCGGACTGGCCATAGACCCTACGGGGAAATTTCCTGGTGGGGCGATGCCCAGGAAGGTATCCCCGTTCTCGGTATGGTGATTGGGCAGTATTTTGTGCTGCACTGTGGTATCTGGTTCTGCTGGGGCGGTATCTTATGCTGAACGACTCTATTGCTGGCCCCGCCTACTTGTGACTTGTGCTGGCCCCGCCTACTTTTGTCAATTTGGGCTCACCAACAACTTGGGGCCGTTTTATTTTTATTTTTTTTCCAGGGCCACATTAAGTTCCCAGTCCGCCCCTGTAAAGAGGACTCGTCACCTCTCCTGACACCTCTTCCCTCATGTAATAACCATTCTGAAGAATCTATTCTTATGACTCTGTGCTGTGCCATTCCTATTATTCCTGCTAGAAGTATACCAATAAATTGCCAGCAGTCTGCAGTAAAGGTACTGCTCGGTGTTTCCAGTAACAGGTGTTTCTGACTCTGTCCAATCACCTCTAACGCCCCAGAGTGCCGTTACCACCTTTGCGCCTTGCTACTATCTCCTATGGTTAATAAAATGTCATCTTATGTATTAATTTCCAGGTCTTGCAAAATGTGTATTTCTATTTCCATGCAACTGTTATGTTTAAGTGTAATAATGTGCCTGGTTCACTAGCAGATGGCGGCAAGCTTGGCAGAGCTATATTTGCAGAGAATGGAACCCTTCTTTCCATTCTAGCTCTCTCTAAGAGAGGGAGGAGTTTAGTTTAGTTTTACCCCCTGCCAAAGGGAGGGTGTGCAGCAGGCGCTCGTCCCTGCTGGACGAGCCTTGCCTAGGCCAGCCTGAGCACCTTCAGCTCTGCTGGACACAGAGGCCAAATCCTGAAGCCTCACAGACCAGGAGTTCCCTGGACCAAGTTAGAGACAGGCTACCAAGTTGCAGCACCAAAGGAAGCTGACTTCCAAAGCCAGCCTGTTAGCACAGCTGAGCCAGAGAGCAACAGATGTAGCAGCATTGAGTTTGTTTGCCTGCCACAGTTAATGGCAAAGCCTGCTGGAAGCCAAGACAAAGCCTGTAAATTGTGTTGGAAGAAAGTTTATTCAAATAAAGCTGTTATCAACTTCATCACCAAGTCTGGACTCGATTTATTTCATCATCCCCTTCATCAACAAACCCCCTTTTCATTGCTTCGGAGCCAACGCCTGGGGTCCGGTGTATCCAGGTAGGAGCACCGTGACAAGTGCAACACAATTAAGGGACATTAGGCCACCCTACACCACTCTGGCATTCCTACCCTGGGTACCATCTACCAACATATCACTAAATGGGGCCCTGTGCCCTTGTTGCTTCACTGCAACTGGCATCACGGCAAATCAAACAAGTGCTTGACTCGTGTATGTGTATATATATATTCTCTTAAAGGGCCCTGGGGGAATGCATCCGCTGCACACCCCCAACTGGTAACACCCTTTATTGCAAGCTGCTGGCAATTCATTTATAAACTTCTAGCAGTAATAAAAGGGGAATGGCTCAACATATAGTCATAAGACTAGATGCTCCAGAATTATTACATGGGGAATGCAAGTAGTTAAAACAGACATGTCAGGAGAGGTGAGAGGTCCTCTTTAACAATATGAATACGTGGTAGACCCATTCAGATGAACGAGACAGAAATTTCAGCAAAAAAAAATCTGCCCAGTGTGAATTTACAGTGAGAAGGTTTACATGCAGTCCTATGTAAAGCCAAATAATGCTTTGTTAAATCAAAACAAGCTGTGCGTTATTGGAACTAAGCCTGGCACAGAGGATGTAGCAGTGTTGAGTTGCTACGTGTTTTGTTGGTGCACACAGCATATTAGGTCTTCCTCTAGCTCTGCTGCAATACCCAGATTTTGACAGGGCACCAGCAAATTGAAGAGGCTCTGTCAACAGGATCAACCCTATTAAGGCCTCTTTCACACCAGCGTGACGGATTAGGACCGGATGCGTTTAGGGTGCGTTCAGTGAAACTCGCACTATTTTGCAAGCAAGTTCAGTCAGTTTTGTCTCCGATTGCGTGCAGTTGTTCAGTTTTTTCCGCGCGGGTGCGATGCGTTTTGATACATTTTTCACGCGCGTGATAAAAAACTGAAGGTTTACAAACAACATCTCTTAGCAACCATCAGTGAAAAACGCATCGCACCCGCACCCGCAGCCCCATTCACTTCTATGGGACCAGGGCTGCGTCAAAAACGCAGAATATAGAAAATGCTGCGATTTTCACGCAACGCAGAACTGATGCGTGAAAAACAACGCTCATGTACACAGACCCATTGAAATGAATGGGTCAGGATTCAGCGCGGGTGCTATGCGTTCACCTCACGCATTGCACTGCCTAGTAGGGCTGATCATGCTGATTTAACCGTTTCAGTACCGAACCACTTTTCACCTGAAATCCCAGGCCGATTTTTGCAAATCTGACATGCGTCACTTTATATGCTAACAACTTTGGAACGCTTTTATTTATCCAAGCCATTCTGAGATTGTTTTCTGGTGATAGTGGTAAATTTGAGTCAATATATATCACCTTTATTTAAAAAATAATCAAAAATTTACCAAAAATTTGGAAAAGTTCCCAATATTCTAAATTAGAATGTCACTACTTTTAAGACATATACAGTCAGGTCCATAAATATTGGGACATCCTAAGGGGGCTATGCTCCACATTCTGGCCCAGTACACAAGGTCCTGACACTAGCCAGTATTCGGTGCGGTGCCACCCAGAGGTGAAGAGGACTCAGGACAGAGGAGCACTGCCATGTAACTACCATGGTCTGCTCTGGGGTCTGATTTATTTACATGGTCTAGGCTGAAGTCTGTATTAATTTAAGGATCTGCTCTAAACTAAATGGGGGTCAGCATGAGTCTAGTATGAGATCTGAATTAATTCTGGAGTCTGGTCTAGGATCTGATTTAATTGTGGGGTCTCTTCTGAGTTTTGAATTAATTAGAACATCTGGTCAGAAATTTGCATTTATATGAGGGGTCGGGGCTGCGGTCTGCATTAATTGTGGGGTCTGGTCTGGGGTCTGCATTAATTTTGTGATCTGGTCTGGGGTCTGGATTAATTTTATTGGTCTGGTCTGGGGTCTGATCTGGGGTTTGAATTAGTTTTGTGGTCTGGTCTGGGGTCTGAATTAATACTGTGGTATGATCTGGGCTCTGAAATAATTTGATGATCCAATCTTGGTTTTTTATTTCTCTGCTGCCACCATCTTTTTATTTTTTATTTACTTATATGGGTAATCCTTTGTGTATACCATTGATTGTGTGTTTTTTTCACACCCCTAGATTTTAATCCTGGGGGACAGCACATCACAGCAGAGGGTTGCTGCTCCGCAAAGCCTGAAGAGAAGAGATGCCGGCTGTACCCCACAGCACAGAGACCCTGATATCACTGAGTATGGCTGGCTTTGACGTTGTGCACCCGATATTGGAGATGTGGTTGGCACTTTTTGAAAGTAGGAAATAATTGAGGTTGTAGGTGCAGGGCACCCCATTTTTGCCATGAATCCATAGACTAAGTACATGAACAATGACTGCAGTGAGCAGTGATGCAGGAGAGACTTGGGGGGATGATAGACCTTCGTGCCAGTCAAGGTCTATGGAAGCTATGGGTACCTTAATGGCTCCCATTAGTACTTGGCACCTTCGCAAAATCAGCATTTGTAAGACTCAAGAATTGCTGAATAGAATATTAAAAGATTTCACTCGAGAGGGAAACTCGTGGACTTCTCCTACTTACCGTATGTTTCTCAATCCCGGGCTTATTGAAGAAGAGTAATCACTTAAATTTGTTTTCCTGACCCCCTATTGGAACCAATGGATGAATCAATTCCATCACCAAGTTCATGCAACGTAGCAGAGATAAATCATTTTGCTGAATTTGTCCCAATATCATGATGTGTTATCGTTTTAACCCCTTGGATACCAGAGGCTTTTTCGTTTTGCATTTTGATTTTTCTTCCCTGTCTTCCCAGAATCATAACTTTTTTATTTTTCCAATCACATAGCCGTTTAAGGGCCTGTTGTTTGCAGGACAAGTTGTACTTTCTAATGCCACCGTTTAATATTTCATAGGAAGTAGTGAAATTGTAAAACAACGCAATTCCCCACATTTATTTTTATTTTTTTACGGGGGTTCACTATTCAGTAAAACTGACTTGTCCTCTTCATTTTCGAGGTCAGTACGAACCCATGGATACCACATATGTAAAGTTTTTCTTGCGTTTTAAAACTGGGGGAAAAACTTTTTTTTTTTACATATTCTGACCTAGGCTAAGCCATCAAAAGAGGTTTTCCAGCTTGATTTATGCAAACATAAGCCCAGCCCATCACAAGCAGATGTGTTCCCAATAGACTTTCCAGTAGAAGTCTCCAAACTAGATCATCCAAAGGGATACCTTCCAATTAGCTCACCACAAAGTTTTAAAACTAAACTTTTACAAGAAAATGCCTGCCCAACAAGGTCACCACATGCAATCTAGATCATTGCCAGCAGATGACTTCCAAATAGGCCACCATAAACAGAGCCATTCCAACTTGATGGTTCCAAATAGGTTTCAACTAGGTTTCAACTAGACCATCACAAGCCAGGCCTTCCAACTGGCCTGTCATAAGTAAACTAAAGGAACAACTAGGGAGTTGAAAATTTAAAAAACAAACATGACAAATGGGTGCTACATGTTCTTGCTCTACATGTTCTCTTCCAAACAGGTCATCGCAAGCAGAGACCTTCCAAAAAGATTCTCTCATGTGCATGTTTTCCAAGTTGGTTATTTAAAGAGACACTTTCCAATTAGGCCACCACAAAGCTTTAAAAGTAGGCTCTTACATTTAAAAAGACTGTCCACCGCGTGCAGACTAGGCCATTACAAGCCAAGGACTCCAACTAGGCTGTTATATGCAACTTGCAGGAAAACTGATGGAGCAGAAGTTTTGGAAAATGCAGATAATGTGACAAATGGGTGCTACATGTTCTTGCTCTATGTGTTTGCTGACAGCCTGACGTACAGCCCGTACTTTCTGTTTATTGCTGGACTGTAATCTTTCCAGGCTGACATCACATCTTTCTGCCGTCCCTGCCTCTTCTTAAGAGCAATTACTGAAGTTCTGGAGTCCAGTGACAAGAGTTGAGCACATCACTCATTGTCAGGTCTTACTGGAGCCTCAAAACATAAAACCGTCACCCTTGATTTATACCGCGCACCTCCAGCAATATATCCCCCCTCCCCGTCCTTACAAAGCCTGTACCTGTTCCAACACAATACAGATTCACCGCAGGATAAGGACTTCACACCTCCTTTTATTGTAAATCTCGAATCACCACCCTCATCAGTATCCACTTAAAAGGAGCCGTATATCGCTGTCGCTCCTGCTTGATTTCTCTTTTTCGACTCTATCATTATATTGTAGAACATCTTCCTGACCTGAGATAACACCGGAATATATTACCTGGACTGTAGACACTTCATGATCTGATGTTAGTGAGAGAAGATTATTTTTCCGGCGCCTGATAAGAGATTTCTAATTAAATCAGATCCGTCTCACCCTTAATACAGAATGCAAATGAGGAAGGGGAGGCACAAACTTAAAAAAAAAACTGATATTATTTGTGCGTCCATGTACAAAACCTCCGATATCCATAAGAACTTGGCTCATCCTCTTCTGTCAGATTGTTCTGAATTCTCTTAACTATCTTTCATGAAAAATTGGTGGGCAACTGATATGGCCGCCATTGCTTCTCCGAGAGGGGCTTCTCTTGAATAACGCATGGCCACAAAGAGCTATAAGAAGGATGGCTGACAAACTCTGTAGGATCTATAACAAGGCCATATTGGTTGCCAGCAGAAGAGAATTTTGGTTACTTTGGTATTTTGTAAGTGCCATCATCACCACTCAGAATGTTCCTTAAATGGAACATTCAATGGAGCAAAGCTGCAATACCAGATGTGACCAGTAGACAAGAGTGCCGCCATTTCTACTGGGCCCCATAGCAGATCATCTGTTGGCCCTCCTGCTGGTTACGCTCATGGATTTCTGAATAGGGGACTCTTTGTGGTCTTTGTAGGCATCTTGAGGACCTCTACTACTGGATGCCTGGGCGTGTGACACTGATTGGACTATACAACAAGAATTTCAGTCCAGACATTGACAGATGCAGACTGACTGACGTCATGGCAGCTCTGGTTTTCTTATAGTCATTGACTTAGATTTTGTGACCACTAGAGAGACAGATTCCGTCCTTCTCTTGAAGTTCTGTTCTGCATATTTATCCCAGGGAGCATTATCCTAAAGACATTTCAATCTCCACAAGCAGAATCTGTATCTTCTGAAAGGGAAATGAAAATATAGTCAATTTTATTTGCACATTTTTCATTCACAAATTTGCAAACAAGTGAATCTGATCCGTGTCGCATTAATAAAGCAATCCTGCTCCTCCAGGCTTTGTTCTACATACCTAGAAAAGGACTATTTCACGAGCTTGAGCCATCAAGATGGCAGTAAGCAGAGTATTAATATAAGCATGTTGGACAGGTTTGTTGTTAGCAGAAAGAACAGCTGGTGCGAAGAGTCCTAACTGCTCTGGTGACTCCTTATCACACCCTCCGGTCTACTTCTTAACTAATCAGTGCCTACTGGCAAGACAAAGAACAGACTTACCATTAGAAAGCAGTCATCAAGCTCTGTCTACCAACCCTCTGGACTGTGCTTCACTGTCTCCAGAAGCTTTTTTCTGGCCAGAAGTTTTACAGAGACTGAGACAATGGTCATCTGAGTCCAAATGAGGTTCCCTCATCCGTATAGTTAGCAAAGGGAGGCAAGCTCCGAGGCGGATATGCCACCTGTCTAGCAGACAAGGAAGTCCACTACCACTTTGCCATGGGACTGCACTAATGACTGACATAATAGCTGAGGCTAATTAGGTCAGTGTGACCCACCAAAAGTATTGTCAAACTATTAAGGGATTTGCACAGGAGCAACTAAGAAAGTTTTCTAGGATAAGCAAAAAAGTAATGTGTCTTCCTCGAACATGGGTCTTCTGCTGTCTCAAGATCAGATGGTGCAGCTGCTATGGAGCCCTTGAAGGAAGATGGTCAAGTCCATATTGGTCTTATCCCTTTTTCTATTTGGTGTGTAGAACCTGGGCAGGAACTGTCTCTCTGCTACAATGTATCAGTCTGGAGTCCAAGGCTGTATAGCTAATAGAGCACTGTGTAGACTGGGATACAACTTTAGGCCTCATGCACACGACCGTTTTTCGGGTCCGCATCCGAGCTGCAGTTTTTGCTGCTCTGGTGCGGACCCATTCACTTCAATGTGGCCGCAAAAAATGCAGACAGAACTCCGTGTGCTGTCCGCATCCGTTGCTCCGTTCCGAGGCCCCGCAAAAAAAATATAGCATGTCCTATTCTTGTTCGTTTTGCGGACAAGAATAGGCATGTCTACAATGGGCCGTCCGTTCCGTTCCGCAAATTGCGGAAGGCACACGGGCGGCTTCCGTTTTTTGCGGATCCGCGGTATGTGGACCGCCAAAAACGGAACGGTCGTGTGCATGAGGCCTTATCCATGTCTAACTCACTGACAGCAATCAAATATCTGGAGAATAGTAAAGAATTCAAAGGTTAGTTATATAAAGAAGTTGTAGAAAGTCTCATGTATGCAGTAAAAAAGCTAAACTAGAAATACTTTAATACAGAATGAGCTTCTAAACCATTGAGTTATGATCAGAGGTTTAAAGGGGTTTTCCCATCTAGGACATTAATGGCATAACGCTAGGATATGTCATATAGCAAAGAAATCCCAGGGGGCTCTAAACCTTCAATTCATGTATCCTTTAGTTCAACAATGTAACAATGGACGCGTTTCGGCCCGTCCAGCCTTCGTCAGCTCCCGACGAAGGCTGGACGGGCCGAAACGTTTCCATTGTTACAAAAACGTGTCCATTGTTACATTGTTACAAAGATGAACTAAAGGATACATGAATTGAAGATTTAGCGCCCGCTGGGATTTCTTTGCTACATTGTGGATTTCTTCCTCCCCGTGTGGGTTTCCCATGAGGTTGAAAGTGCTGATCGCTCCTGACTACGTTCAATGTCATATAGGTATGGGTCCCATCCTATCTCCAGGACAGGGCCACTGAAGTGAACAAAGAGCCACCACACACGTGCGGCCACTCCCCGTTCACCACTATGGGAGTTCTGAAAATTGCCAAGTGCCAGCTCGGCTATTTCTGGCAATCCCATGACGGTAAATGGAGGGATAGTGTGCTCTCCATTGGTATTTCTGAGAACAGACAAGCATGCATCAGTCGTCTATTTTCAGAACTCCCATATTGATGAATGGACAGCAGGCTGAGCATGCGCTGTATGGTCTCCTTCACTTTGAGGGCCCTGTTCTGGAAATAGGAGTGGATCCCAGAAGTGGGACATGCACCTTTCTGACATTGAAGGCATATTCTAGGTATAAGCAATCAATGTCCCATATGGGCCAACATCCTAAAGGACGGATCTAGGCATTTTCATCATAATGATCCTCGCTGCAGGCGATCGAGATTTCTGTTCTGTCCAGTGTTCCAGGAACTGTACCCAGCCAAAGACATAACAAGAAGCCAACACCTTAGATCCCCTAAAGACTATGAGAGGTTAAGGACCAGAACAATAAGATTCCATCCATCATGCCACAAATTACGATGCAGTAAATGGATCACGAGGGTCCATAATCTTGGACTATAACATGGTTTAAATTGTCCTACATTGCTGCAAAGACTCACAGGGGTTTTCAGGGACTTTACAAGGGATGACATATCCTCTTGATAGGTCATCAGTATCTGATCAGTGAGAGTCTGACCCCCGGGACCCCAGCCGATCAGCTGTTTGAGAAGGCAACGGTGCTCACAGTAGCGCCACAGCCTTCTCTCAGCTTTTCCTTGGCCGACGCATTCATCGGTCACGGGGCCGAGACGCAGCTCAGCTCCATAGAAGTGAATGGGGCTGAGTGCGATACCAAGCACGGCCATTATACAATGTACTGCGCTGTGTTTGAGCATGGAGAAGACCAGGAGGGTCAGTGCCTTCTCAAACAGCTGATTAAATGGGGTCCGGTGTGTCGGACACCCACCGATCAGATACTGATGACTGTCCTTGTAAAGAGTTGGAAAACCCTTTCAAGTCTTACAGTTATTAGGAGATTACATCAGTAGTCTCCAGATGCTGCGATTTCAGAGGATGATGGGAGTTCTAATTTCAGAACAACAGCAGAATACTGTTAACATTGTCAAGTACAATCACTTTTATTGCTCATATACAATCCATGGGAAAGTGTCAATCAGAGATCAGTAAATCCTGGGCTTATTTTATTCTTCGTATTCTGTGTTGGGATTACCCAGTCAAGATTCCTCACCCGTCATTTCTATCATATATAAGCTTTCAATTTATTTAATTTCTACAGACAGTTGATGGTAACAGTAATATCTTTTCAAACGTGCTGAGGTTTAAAATGAAAAAGTCACAGGATCTTAAAGAACATAATTACATTGATGTCAAAGGCAGAAAGCTTCATATTGTACAATGAGTCTCTAGCAGAATCCCGGCAATCACAATCCTAACAAATCACAGAGTTTTCTGCCTCATAATGATCAGTAAGAAAGGAATAAAGCAGCAACTTCAAAAACCAAAGAATAAGAGCAAAGCTGACAAGATTATACAATGCAGCCTGACACCGTGCAAAAACTTCAAGATTACTGACCTTTATGTGCAAGAAAAAAACTACTCTATGTGCAAGAAAAAAACTACAATAATACTGCTCCTATGTACAAGAATATAACTACTATAATACTGCTCCTATGTACAAGAATATAACTACTATAATACTGCCGCCTATGTACAAGAATATAACTACTATAATACTGCCTCCTATGTACAAGAATATAACTACTATAATACTGCTCCTATGTACAAGAATATAACTACTATAATACTGCTCCTATGTACAAGAATATAACTACTATAATACTGCTCCTATGTACAAGAATATAACTACTATAATACTGCTCCTATGTACAAGAATATAACTACTATAATACTGCTCCTATGTACAAGAATATAACTACTATAATACTGCTCCAATGTACAAGAATATAACTACTATACTACTGCTCCTATGTACAAGAATATAACTACTATAATACTGCTCCTATGTACAAGAATATAACTGCTATAATACTGCTCCTATGTACAAGAATATAACTACTATAATACTCCTCCTATGTCCAAGAGAAAAAATACAATATTACTGCTCCTATGTACAAGGATATAACTACTATAATACTGCTCCTATGTACAAGAATATAACTACTATAATACTGCCTCCTATGTACAAGAATATAACTACTATAATACTGCTCCTATGTACAAGAATATAACTACTATAATACTGCCTCCTATGTACAAGAATATAACTACTATAATACTGCTCCTATGTACAAGAATATAACTACTATAATACTGCTCCTATGTACAAGAATATAACTACTATAATACTGCCTCCTATGTACAAGAATATAACTACTATAATACTGTCTCCTGTGTACAAGAATATAACTACTATTATACTGCCTCCTATGTACAATAATATATCTACTATAATACTGCCCCTATGTACAAGAATATAACTACTATAATACTGCTCCTATGACCAAGAATATAACTACTATAATACTGCTCCTATGTACAAGAATATAACTACTATAATACTGCCTCCTATGTACAAGAATATAACTACTATAATACTGCCTACTATGTACAAGAATATAACTACTATAATACTGCTCCTATGTACAAGAATATAACTACTATAATACTGCCTCCTATGTACAAGAATATAACTACTATAATACTGCTCCTATGTACAAGAATATAACTACTATAATACTGCTCCTATGTACAAGAATATAACTACTATAATACTATCTCCTATGTACAAGAATATAACTACTATAATACTGCTCCTATGTACAAGAATATAACTACTATTTGAATATATTGTGTTGGCTATCTATGCACTTGTCCAGCTGCGTCTGGACACATAATGTATGACTCTCTACATGACTGTATATTTTTCTCAAATAAAAAGAAATTTGATAAAGAATATAACTACTATAATACTGCCTACTATGTACAAGAATATAACTACTATAATACTGCCTCCTATGTACAAGAATATAACTGTTATAATAGCGCTCCTATGTACAAGAATATAACTACTATAATACTGCTCCTATGTACAAGAATATAACTACTATAATACCGCCTCCTATGTACAAGAATATAACTACTATAATACTGCCTTCTATGTACAAGAATATAACTCCTATAATACTGCTCTTATGTACAAGAATATAACTACTATAATACTGCTCCTGTGTACAAGAATATAACTACTATAATACTGCTCCTATGTACAAGAATATAACTACTATAATACCGCCTCCTATGTACAAGAATATAACTACTATAATACTGCTCCTATGTACAAGAATATAACTACTATAATACTGCTCCTATGTACAAGAATATAACTACAATAATACTGCTCCTATGTACAAGCATATAACTACTATAATACTGCTCCTATGTACAAGAATATAACTACTATAATACTGCTCCTATGTACAAGAATATAACTACTATAATACTGCCTCCTATGTACAAGAATATAACTACTATAATACTGCTCCTATGTACAAGAATATAACTACTATAATACTGCTCCTATGTACAAGAATATAACTACTATAATACTGCTCCTATGTACAAGAATATAACTACTATAATACTGCTGCTATGTACAAGAATATAACTACTATAATACTGCTCCTATGTACAAGAATATAACTACTATAATACTGCTCCTATGTACAAGAATATAACCACTATAATACTGCCTCCTATGTACAAGAATATAACTACTATAATACTGCCTCCTATGTACAAGAATATAACTACTATAATACTGCCTCCTATGTACAAGAATATAACTACTATAATACTGCCTCCTATGTACAAGAATATAACTACTATAATACTGTCTCCTATGTACAAGAATATAACTACTATAATACTGCTCCTATGTACAAGAATATAACTACTATAATACTGCTCCTATGTACAAGAATATAACCACTATAATACTGCCTCCTATGTACAAGAATATAACTACTATAATACTGCCTCCTATTTACAAGAATATAACTACTATAATACTGCCTCCTATGTACAAGAATATAACTACTATAATACTGCCTCCTATGTACAAGAATATAACTACTATAATACTGTCTCCTATGTACAAGAATATAACTGCTATAATACTGCCTACTATGTACAAGAATATAACTACTGTAATACTGCCTCCTATGTACAAGAATATAACTACTATAATACTGCCTCCTATGTACAAGAATATAACTACTATAATACTGCTCCTATGTACAAGAATATAACTACTATAATACTGCTCCTATGTACAAGAATATAACTACTATAATACTGCCCCCTATGTACAAGAATATAACTACTATAATACTGCTCCTATGCACAAGAATATAACTACTATAATACTGCTCCTATGTACAAGAATATAACTACTATAATACTGCCCCCTATGTACAAGAATATAACTACTATAATACTGCTCCTATGCACAAGAATATAACTACTATAATACTGCTCCTATGCACAAGAATATAACTACTATAATACTGCTCCTATGTACAAGAATATAACTACTATAATACTGCTCCTATGTACAAGAATATAACTACTATAATACTGTTCCTATGTACAAGAATATAACTACTATAATACTGCCTCCTATGTACAAGAATATAACTACTATAATACTGCTCCTATGTACAAGGATATAACTACTATAATACTGCTCCTATGTACAAGAATATAACTACTATAATACTGATCCTATGTACAAGAATATAACTACTATAATACTGCCTCCTATGTACAAGAATATAACTACTATAATACTGCCTCCTATGTACAAGAATATAACTACTATAATACTGCTCCTATGTACAAGAATATAACTACTATAATACTGCTCCTATGTACAAGAATATAACTACTATAATACTGCCTCCTATGTACAAGAATATAACTACTATAATACTGCTCCTATGTACAATAATATATTTTTATTTCCTGATGTGACTGATCTGATGTCACTTGTATTGTAGAGATGCGCTATATTGCACCTTTTTACCTCTGCTTTTATCCAGATTTTTTTATTTTTAGTACTCAAACTCTGGTAAAAGTCTGATGATTTCTCATTGGGTTTTGATGAACTTTTGGCCAGAGAATCATGAAGTTCAATCAGACAGTGATATGCCGCAGGTCAGTAATTCATATGGCAGTTGTTGTTTTGCTGCAGACGGGAAGCTGTAGATGTTACTGTGGACTGCATCGCACCAACAGCCACCGCTTCATTCCACATCAACATAAAACCTAACAGAGTAGAGGACCAGAGTGCATTCCTGCCTTACAGATATAATGCACGAGCAGATGAAACTGGTGTTACTGGGTCGTAGTGCATTCAAGTTACCATTAACCATTACAGTAAGGTGCTTCTGCATCTAGGTGTCTCTGTAGACGATATATATGAACGCCTGGTATAAGTAATATTTCTTCTTGGTGAGAACTTACCATGATGGCAGTAGACGCTCTCCAGACTTCCTCTGAACTCTAATGTGGCTATCAGTGGCAAGCCATAGTGTTCAGAGATGACAGCAAGTTCTGCCTTGTTACTAAAGATGCCCACATCAGAATTCTCAGGAGAGCTGGAGAGTGTCCTCTGCCATCATGCATAGCCCAGAGATGCACAGGACCAATATCAGGAGTCATGTTGAGGGACGACATTAGCTTCCATAGCCGTACCTGTCTGGAATTCATAGTGGGAACATTGACTCGCCTTCAGCATGTCCAGGACATTGTGGAATCAGTCCTACTACCGTCATGCATAGTGCAGAGACACACAGGGCCAATCACTGGAGTCATAATGTGGGGCACCATTAGCTCCTATGGCCGTTCTTATCTGGGAGGGAAGATTGACCAGCTGTTTGTATGTCCAGGACATTGTGGGTCCAGTCCTACTTGCTTTTTTGACTCAGGAGATGTGAAGTTCCAACAAGATAACAATGTCACATGTCCATGCAACACAATGTACTCTACATGGTCTCCAACTGATGCCCTGGCCAACCTCATCATCAGATCCCCATGGAGAATATCTGGGACTGGATGGGGTGACCGATCTCCCATGTACAGCAGCCAACAACCACGTCGTCTGAACTACGGCTCCAAGATGAAAGAGCTTGGAATGACCACAAGAGGATATCCAGCATCTGTATGATGAGTTGCAGCCTGTATGGCTGCAATAAGGGAAGATGCCACGCAATATTAATGTGACCTTGCCTCAACATGTAGAACCCAAAATAAATGGGTTACCACCTTGTGTGGCCAGTGACCGAGCACCACTAGCAGTTTATACTTTGTCAGTCTCAGCTCAAATCGCATTATGTTCTCCAAGTGTTCTTTTACCATTTTCTGTGATCCCTAACACTCAATGTCCATAGCAGTATCCATTAACACAATGGGAAGAGTTCTCTTTTAAGATGACTAGTTACACAGACTGATGGTTTATCATACAAGGATCCTTCTTATTTTTGGATTTTTATGTTCATCAGACAGATAGCAAAATCTTCCAGTATTTTTTAACACAAAATGGAAATAAAATAAAACAAAACTTTTCCCCCATTTTTCCTTTTTTCCCCTCTGTATGAGATTGATACATTGTAATGATGCACTGTACCTGTGGCAAGACGTGTGCAAATACATCGCCTTGTTTCGTGACACTTCTGCGCATTGCTCCCCGGGCGGCCATCTTCTTGCATAACGTTAATTTGAAATGTGTCATATTACTATTGTTAGAGCATGTCTGCAATCACACGAAGCCGGAGCAGGCGGAGAGGAGATGAGTGCCAGCTTTCTGACGCCTGCCTGCATCCAAAGTATATTTTTGGAGTCTTATTTAACTATTTCACTGTCACTGTGGAATACAACAGTATAGAAGCTACTTACAATAATGGAGGTGCTCCAGGGATAAGTTGTGGTTTATCCACCGACTGTTTCCAATAAAATTTATAACTCTCGTCTGTTTTTTTATGAATCTTAATTAATCATGGCCTTATATATTATCAGCTAGTGGTGCATATTCATCAACACTGGCTAGGAGATTGGGGACATTTTTTGCACAAAAGTCACTGATTATATGAATAAGAAGCCGCCTCCACTTCTCTATGTCCCAAAACGGTTATTTTGAATATTTTTATTATCAGTATTACAATTACAGATGTTTCCATCCTTAAATGGCCGATGTGCTTTCAACAAACTTAGCAAAAATACAAGCATATGTAAGGCACTTTGTAATATATGTTATCTTACAGAAAATGCCTCTTTCTCCACTTATCCGCCATCTTTTCTTCTTTCCCTGCTTCCTAAATCATTCATCAATTCACTAATGAAATCCATCTTGAGAGAAGAGATGGACCTGCCCATGTACGTGTGTACCCCTTTGACTTTATCTGTATTCTGTTAAGTGTTCCTGGTTGCCAAGGACAACGCCCAGTTCTGTATCCGTGTGTGCTGGTTGCCAGGGGCAACGTCCGGTTCTTTTCCTGTGTGTTTTGGCTGTCTGAGCTCCGGTTCTGTTGGGGTTAACTTCCCCTGTCTGCTGTGCCTGGGTGTGTCTTCCCAGGTGCCTCGTTACCCATCTACATAGACCTGTAGCTGTGGTTCTGGGGGTCAGTCTTTGTCAGTCTGTCCTGTTCCGTTTTAGGTGTAGCTCCTTACTGCTGACCCAAGGGGTCTTACCATCTGCCCATTTGTATGGTTCCGCCTAGGTTTCATTGTTGTATTCTGTATCTTGTATCTTGTTTATGCCATGTCCTGTTCTGTCTGTACCTGCCCTGTATTATGTGTCACGGCTGAGGACGGGGAAAATCCTCAGCCGTGTGATGCCACGTGATGTTAGGCTGCTCGACCAGGACAACAGGATTAGGGAGCAGGTCACCCCCTAAAGCGTCCCTAACCTGACCCTAACTCCTAGCTGCATGGGCCGACCTTTAAGGTAGGAGGACCCATGCTCCGGAACCTCGGATCCCTAACTCAACCTCCGACCGGTCCCTGGACTAGGAGTCAGGGTAAGACGGCCTGTATCTACTGGACACGGAGGAACAGGGGTCTCACTGGCCAAGCTGCAGGGAAAAGGGGAACACAAACAGACTTACGGATATGGCAGGTGAACTATCCGAGTTCCACCTACCTGCCACAGCCTTGCTGACTGGATCTCTGTGCAAACAGGAATCCAGATCCATAAGCTGAACTAAACAACATAGGAAAATCCCAACAGAACATCACATAGACATCACACATAAACATGACATCAACTTAATGTGACATATTCTTTATGAACCACAAGGGTGGCTCTCACTCAGGGGCGTAGCTAGAAATGCATGGGCCCCATAGCAAAAAAAAATTATGCCCCCCCCCCCGTGCCAACCACAGATCCCTCTCCCCTAAATAGTGCCATCCACCAGGGGCGTAACTAAATTTCTATGGGCCCCGGGGCAAACTTTGATTTGGGGCCCCCCCACTGGGCCCGACCCCCCCTTCCCGTCATACACAGGGGACTGGCATAGCAGCAAATCCTTCATAGGGGCCCAGCCTTGGGGGCAAAATCATGAAATATATACAGAGCGGGCAAAATGGATATATATATACAGGGGGCAAGGGCAGGGTCATAACGATAGGGTCGTAATGCCCCTGCCTTTATATAAATCCATTTTGCCCCTCTGTATATATTACATTTTTTGCCCACTCTGTATATATACAAAAAAAATTCACTTTACCCCTATATATGTCATGATTTTGTCCCCCAGGCCGGGCCCCTATGAAGGATTTGCTGCCATACCAGTCCCCTGTGTATTCTCACTGTGCCACACTGCCAGGTGCCCCTCTGTGAGTTATGAAGCCAGCGGTGTTTGCACATTTACACACCTTATCTGAGGAGACTGCTCCACTCCCGTCATCCTGCGTGCGCAGCGGGCCCGCGTGAACTGGTGAGATTACAGCAAGAAAGCAGCGCCGGATTGGTGGAGGCGGGGCTGGGGGTGGGGCGGGATGTAATTAACTGTGAGAGCGCAGCGCTGTGTCGCCGGTCAGGCACGACCTGACTGGCCATTATAAGATTAAACATTTTTAAATCACTCTGCGACCGCGATCGTTACCACTGGCAAAGGGGGCCCTCTGGCAACTGCGACCGCTGCGATCCCTATAGTTACGCCACTGCCATCCACAGATCCCCCTCCCCTAAATAGTGCCATCCACAGATCCCCCTCCCCTAAATAGTGCCATCCACAGATCCCCCTCCCCTAAATAGTGCCATCCACAGATCCCCCTCCCCTAAATAGTGCCATCAACAGATCCCCCTCCCCTAAATAGTGCCATCAACAGATCCGCCCTCCCCTAAATAGTGCCATACACAGATCCCCCTCCCCTAAATAGTGCCATCCACAGATCCCCCTCCCCTAAATAGTGCCATCCACAGATCCCCCTCCCCTAAATAGTGCCATCCACAGATCCCCCCTCCCCTAAATAATGCCATACACAGATCCCCCTCCCCTAAATAGTGCCATCCACAGATCCCCCTCCCCTAAATAGTGCCATCCACAGATCCCTCTCCCCTAAACAGTGCCATCCACAGATCCCCCTCCCCTAAATAGTGCCATCAACAGATCCCCCTCCCCTAAATAGTGCCATCCACAGATCCCCCTCCCCTAAATAGTGCCATCAACAGATCCCCCTCCCCTAAATAGTGCCATCAACAGATCCCCCCTCCCCTAAATAGTGCCATCCACAGATCCCCCTCCCCTAAATAGTGCCATACACAGATCCCTCTCCCCTAAACAGTGCCATCCACAGATCCCCCTCCCCTAAATAGTGTCATCATCAGATCCCCCCCTCCCCTAAATAGTGCCATACACAGATCCCCCTCCCCTAAACAGTGCCATCCACAGTATCAGGTGCCTCCCCCCCCCCATGTGCCAGTCAGTATCAGGTGCCAACCCCCCCCCAGGTGCCAGTATCAGGTCAGGTACCAACCCCCCCTCCCCCCATGTGCCAGTATCAAGTGCCCCCCGCTCCCCCCATGGCAGTAACAGTCGGGTATTAAAAAATAAAAAATAAACACTTCTACTTACCTCAATGTCAGCGATGCGATGCAGCCTCTTCCTGTGTCCCGCCCTGTATGGCCATATATGGAATCACTGCTTGTATTTCAGAAAAGGTTTCTGCTGGGATTCGAACCCACGACCTTCTGTATCAGAGGCAGAGCACCTAACCACAAGACCAAAAAAACTGCCTTGCTGCTGACTGAAAAATTATGAGACTTCTACTGTTATAGCTGGCTAAGTGTACATCTATACACATGACAGCTGCTCATATATTGAGATATAGCAGAGTTGAGTGTGCTGGGATAGCTGTCACATAGAGATATAGCAGTGCTGGGTGTGTTGGGGCAGCTGTCATATGTATAGATGTACACTTAGCCAGCTATAACAGTAGAAGTGTCAAATTTTTTCAATCAGTTGCAAGGCCTCTTTTATGGTTGTGAGGGTAAATGCTTTGCCTCTGATACACTGATACATTGGAGGTTGTGGGTTCGAATCCCAGACACATCAGGAGACTTTAGAATACAGTAAGATTAGATCACATTAGCGAGGGGGCCTGAACATTAAGACACCCAGTGAGTCACACACACACTAAGAAGGGAGTTAACCTTTCCAGCACCAGGGAAGGGAAACACAAACTCAAACAGACAGTGTCCAACTAAAGAACACACTGTGGCTGTTGCCGCAGGCAACGATATGCGTGGCAAGCATGTCCTGGGAGTCAGCCCGAAGGCCGGGACACCGCCACCACATGTACACACTACTACCAAACGTTGCCACGGGCAACCACAGTGAAGGGAAGATGTCAGTACACACAACAGAGTGCACACAGAGTGCACACAGACATACAAAAGTGCATACATACATGCACACAACTCCAAGGAAACCGCACACATAGCTGTTGTCCGCGGCAACCGCACTTGAGGCAAAACAACATCAAGCCTCAAGCTGCGGTTGAAACAACATTCCAAACCGCGGGCAACTGTATGCGGCTCCCAAGGACATTATGTTGTCTGTTCGCTGTTCACCTACCAGTGCTTAACTGCTTTCGATGTATCCTGTCCCATGTCTGTCCTGTTGTGTCTCTGGCTTCTGTTCCTGTTCTTTTCATGTCAGTTTCTGTCTCTGCTTGTTTTATGGCCACCTTCAGAAGAGGGTCCCTGGCTTCCCCGGAGGGGGAATTGTCCATCTGTGTGCAGCTCTGCTTGGGGCCGCTTAGCTTCTATCGCTTGCGGCGCAGGTAACTGCTTCTGCCTTTGCTATGCCTTGCCTGTCTGTGGTATCTGTATCTGAATCTGTATCTGTATCAGTATCGCTGTCTGACTCTGCTGGTACCATTGTTGGTATCTTCTGGTCTGCTGACTCGGTTTACCTTCTGGAGTCGCCCCTGGCAACTACCGTGGCTCAAGTCTATCCTCACCACCAGAGGTGCTAGTGAAGACCTGGTGTTGCTTAGCTACACCCCTCCAGAGTATTGCCAGTCAGTGGCACAGTGGGACACACCGGCTGGTTCGTTAAACCTCTACAAGAATTCTCTTAAATTGAGTGACTAGAAATTCTGATTCTATAGAATCCAAATTATTTTAAAAATGTGGAATTGATTTGCCCATCTCTAAATATCATTTGACTGAAGGATTAAGTTACAGTACCCATGGAAGTCTATTGAGCGGTGAAGGGGAGGAAGGACTTGCTGGAAGGAGACAGAGGCCGAGAAATGCAGAAAAGCTGCTGCTGGTTCTAGTAGGTTTTCTATCTCACCTCAGTGCTGGATTGAAAGCTACATTGCTCAGTACTGCTGTGTAATGTCCTCCATGCTGCTGCTCCTTCTGACTGGGGATGGCATAGACAGGGGAGTAGGATTTCCTCTTCTCTTTGTGTTTAAGAAACATGATAGTAGCAATTCTACACCCACTGAGAATTAACAATGAAGCACGCACAGGCAGAAAAGTGACAGATATAATGTGTTATCCTTCACTGACACATTCTGAAAAGTCAAGTGAAACAGCAGGTAGGCTTTAACTTTCCTTGATTTTCTTTCCGAACTCATTCAATGCAATATTGCAATAAGCTATCAAACCCTCGAGAGGCTACAATTCACATCACAGCTGTTACAGCAGTGGGTGTAAAACCACTGTGTTAACCAGAGGCTACTCCTAAGAATGTCATCCTAGCAGTTTTCAACCATTAATCCCCTATACAGGGATCTGGACTTTGCTGCAGGCGAACAATCAGGCTTCTACCTTCTGGAATAGTCTCCATGTCGGTAACAGCTGACAAAAAGGGGTCAGACACTGATGCAGGGCACCAAGGGGTCAGGAAGGATTACGTAGTCAGAGACAGGCTGAGGTCAGGGCTGGTGGAGGATGTGTAATACGCTAAACAATCTAAGGTCAGGGCAGCAGTGAGGGATAAATATGGTCACAAGCACAGGTAATTCAGATGCAATGTGGGAAACAGGCAGAGGTCAGTACACAACTGTGTTAACCAATAGATTTGGCTTGGGGCTACTCCTTTGTAGGGAACTTTAGTAAACTAAGGAACCTTATTGCTTAGGTACCCTAATACTAGGGAAGGTGCCTTAAGTACACAAAGACTGACAGCCATTGGCTGGAAAGATAAGGGTTCATGCACGCTGACCCTATGGGAGCAGAAGACAACGCGCACATGTCTTACAGGCATAGGTGGAGGGGCTTTGCTGGCAAGCAGGCCTCAGCCTCTGTGGAGTGACAGAGTTTGCCCAGCAGCCAGGTCCTCCTGGAGGATCAGAGCAGGAGGCAGGTCCGGACCACCAGGGGAGTTTAACTTGACAGTCACAAAAACCGCGGGGTGGCCGCACATAGACACATATAGCATAAACATCTACCAACAGGATATCATGAAATCTTTTTTTTTCTTCTCAAAGCTGGTTGTCACATCCCAACATCTCGGGATATGTGAGGCCAAGAGGAAAGGTAAAGAAGAACACATCTGTATGTAGGTTACTCTTTATGTTTGTTTTGGCTGCTATGTATGTCAGATAGACTTTTTTTTCTTCTTTCCATGAATGTGATTATTGTTTTTATAACAGTAGGTGTTGGAATAGGAGACAATCATGTTTGCCAATTGGACATCTTCCATAGCTTTTCCATAGCTCTAACAGACTTCAGTGGAGAAAGACACAGACATTTACATCCACCATTCCAGGTGAAGCCACTTTAGGGTAATGTGTTTTTTTTATCATTTAAGACAATATGGGCTAATATGAGGGTCTGACATTAAAGTGGCACTCCAGGAGTTTTTTGGCGACTTATACACCTTGTTCCAAATTATTGTGCAAATTATGTTTTCTCCTACAGTCAGTACAATCTTCAAGTCATCAACTGTTAGAGTATAAATCAAATTTTATTGAAAACCTCCCAATGATAATATTTTTAAAAAAATTAAAAATGCACAGTTCCGAATTATTCTGCATAACAGAGTTTCAAAAAACGTAGTAAGTTGTAAAGAACTGAAAATGGTCATTTGTTGAATCTGCAGAATTAAGAGACCACATTTACTGAAATCAAAACCTATTTCAATCAAAAATATCATAACATTACATGTTGACATAGGACCACTTCTTTGATATCACCTTCACAATTCTTGTATCCATTTAACCTTCAAGTTATTGGAGAGTTTCTGCTTGAACGTCTTTGCAGGATGTCAGTATAAGGCCTCCCAGAGGTGCTGTTTTTAGGTGAATTGCCTCCAACCTCCGATCTTTTGCTTGAGGGCACTCCAAAGGTTCTCAATAAGGTTTGAGGTTGGAGGAGGATGGTGGCTAGTGATGGACGAACATCGGCCAGGACGTTTCGCGAACGGGCATTTGCGATCAAACGTACCGTTTGCGGCGGGCCCCATTCACTTTAATGGCAGGCGAACCTGAAAAACCTTCAGGTCATATTAGCAGCCACCAAACACCTACTAGAAGTGCACAAATAGTCCCACAACATGGACAGTGACATGCCAGAGGGGGATCAATGGCTAAAATTCCCACAAAAAATATGTATTTTAATCAGGGGCCATTTTTATGCGTCTTAAAAGGGAAACTCTCAAAAATGTGCCCTTCTGGAGCCTAGAAAATTTTTATTTTAGGCCAGTGGAGTACGGGCCCCAAAAATTAGGCATTCATCTGACAGAAAAGAACAAGTGATTATGTGGCTGGAGGTACATTAGACGGTCACTGGATAACATTTTTACATTAGGCATTAGAGATGGCCTTGCGGTTCACCCGGCAGTCGTTTCGCGGTAAACTTTGCTGTTCGCCGAACGGGCGAACATATGGCCATGACCGCCGGTGCCATATTCTTTTACATTGTGAAGAACTTTGACCTGCTGGTGAACCAGGCACAGTACATGTTAGCATTGCACATTGAAGGAAATGGCAGTAAATATACAGTATATGAGATGACACTTGTAGTGGGGGGGGGGGGGGGTATAAAAGAGGTGGTAATGCCTCTCTGGGGTATTACACAGGCAGATTACCACCACAGGCCTGGGAACATTCAGCAGGCTCCAGGCTGTCATGGTAAGCAATTGAAACCCAGCGATTTCACTGATCGGAAGGCATATAGAGTCACATCCCTCTGCCTAACCTGATAGATGCTGTGATCACTATTGAATGCGGCATCTGAGGGGTCAAACGACCGGTTTCAGCATCATCGCTGACCCCAGTCATTGTGGCTAGGTGCCTACTGTATTGGCGTGGTTTCACCGCAGACGTCCGCGCCATACCTTCCCTCAGCCACTATGATATACAGGAACTAATGGTTCATCCAGTTCTAGTGAGGCACAGCTCCAGTTTTTTTTTGGGGGGGGGGGATATATCATTGCCTATATTTTTATATCCATGGACAGATTATTAGCTGTGCCTCGTTTGTTTTGTGATTAAAAGTAAAATCAATACTTGTGATGACAATTATATTAGCGTCTATGTAGACAGCTTGTATCTCCGTTCAGAAGATACCCACGAGGCATAACAGCACGGCGACTTTTCCAGACAGCTCGACGTGATTACCAGGCATCACCGGTTATCTATTCCATCCTGATATATTATGATAAAATATTCCCGTGAAATAGCATCATATCTGCACAACAGCAAAGCTGCAAATAAAAACACGGAAGGCGCCGTCTTGCTTACTGTGCACCTCCCATGGCTTTATGAAGCGATAAAAGAAACGTGCCTTCTACACCCGGCCAGCTTTATTTCACCAATTTTCTGCTAAAATGGAAAAATAAAACATATAAAAATCTGATGTGAAGTTTCACCGCCAGAATAGGCGCTGCTTTTTTCTCAGGAAAATGGGTTTTGCTATAAATATCACCTGCTAGCTCTTGTTTTGTGTGATTACGCTCTATTCTACAGCTGGCCTTGAATTATTGCAATTTTATAAAATAGGCAGAAATTATAATTCTAACTGTTTATGTAAAGGCTGAAGAGAAAAAAATCACTGTTATCGAGCAGGTTTTGCTCTACTGGATAACTCCCTCTACTACAGTGGAATGAGGTGGACGCGAGGCGTGGTCAGCAAGGCCGTGGCTGCACGGATAAGTCTGCTATCAGGATGATAATACAGATGTGTCTTCCTTATCGTTACAAGATGAATGGTGTGAGATGACTCATTTTGAAAAAAAACATGATTTTGCTATACTCTGTTGGGAGATGCTTATGCTATATGTGTCTATGTGTGTAAATTGTAGCCTTTCAAGGGTGGAACTGAAATTATATTGTGAGAAATTGTAGTCCTTACGTACGGTAAGGATAGACACATCTGCATGTCTATGTGTGATGATAAATACACTGCGTGCAGAATTATTAGGCAAATGAGTATTTTGACCACATCATCCTCTTTATGCATGTTGTCTTACTCCAAGCTGTATAGGCTCGAAAGCCTACTACCAATTAAGCATATTAGGTGATGTGCATCTCTGTAATGAGAAGGGGTGTGGTCTAATGACATCAACACCCTATATTAGGTGTGCATAATTATTAGGCAACTTCCTTTCCTTTGGCAAAATGGGTCAAAAGAAGGACTTGACAGGCTCAGAAAAGTCAAAAATAGTGAGATATCTTGCAGAGGGATGCAGCACTCTTAAAATTGCAAAGCTTCTGAAGCGTGATCATCGAACAATCAAGCGTTTCATTCAAAATAGTCAACAGGGTCGCAAGAAGCGTGTGGAAAAACCAAGGCGCAAAATAACTGCCCATGAACTGAGAAAAGTCAAGCGTGCAGCTGCCAAGATGCCACTTGCCACCAGTTTGGCCATATTTCAGAGCTGCAACATCACTGGAGTGCCCAAAAGCACAAGGTGTGCAATACTCAGAGACATGGCCAAGGTAAGAAAGGCTGAAAGACGACCACCACTGAACAAGACACACAAGCTGAAACGTCAAGACTGATTTTTCTAAGGTTTTATGGACTGATGAAATGAGAGTGAGTCTTGATGGGCCAGATGGATGGGCCCGTGGCTGGATTGGTAAAGGGCAGAGAGCTCCAGTCCGACTCAGGCACCAGCAAGGTGGAGGTGGAGTACTGGTTTGGGCTGGTATCATCAAAGATGAGCTTGTGGGGCCTTTTCGGGTTGAGGATGGAGTCAAGCTCAACTCCCAGTCCTACTGCCAGTTTATGGAAGACACCTTCTTCAAGCAGTGGTACAGGAAGAAGTCTGCATCCTTCAAGAAAAACATGATTTTCATGCAGGACAATGCTCCATCACACGCGTCCAAGTACTCCACAGCGTGGCTGGCAAGAAAGGGTATAAAAGAAGAAAATCTAATGACATGGCCTCCTTGTTCACCTGATCTGAACCCCATTGAGAACATGTGGTCCATCATCAAATGTGAGATTTACAAGGAGGGAAAACAGTACACCTCTCTGAACAGTGTCTGGGAGGCTGTGGTTGCTGCTGCACGCAATGTTGATGGTGAACAGATCAAAACACTGACAGAATCCATGGATGGCAGGCTTTTGAGTGTTCTTGCAAAGAAAGGTGGCTATATTGGTCACTGATTTGTTTTTGTTTTGTTTTTGAATGTCAGAAATGTATATTTGTGAATGTTGAGATGTTATATTGGTTTCACTGGTAAAAATAAATAATTGAAATGGGTATATATTTGTTTTTTGTTAAGTTGCCTAATAATTATGCACAGTAATAGTCTCCTGCACACACAGATATTCCCCTAAAATAGCTAAAACTAAAAACAAGCTAAAAACTACTTCCAAAAATATTCAGCTTTTATATTAATGAGTTTTTTGGGTTCATTGAGAACATGGTTGTTGTTCAATAATAAAATTATTCCTCAAAAATACAACTTGCCTAATAATTCTGCACTCCCTGTATATTCCTGTCCTGCCAATGGAAACCGCAGATTTCATTGGCTGGTATAGTCCATGGATGTACTTTAAAGGTATGGTCCTACCAGGACAATTCTCTGTCCAAATGCAGAAATTCCAGGAACTTACCACGGATCTGGCAGCTGAGATCCCCTGGTATAGCTGCAAGAACTTTCCAAACCTGGCGTCTCCTATATGATAACAAAGAGCGGAGGGGCTCACTTTGATTGTTACTCAAGTCAGCACTGACCGTTTCTCAGATGTTTACCAGAATATTTGGTTGGCCATGATGGTGGTCTTGCCCAGTCACAGCATCTCTGATGGACACGTACAGATACAGATGTGTCCTTCGGTGCTTTCTCATGAATCGACATCTCCTTACAGATCAAAGGAGGATCAGTTTAAAAAGAAAAGGAGAAAAAAAAAACTTTTTGATACTTTGTCAGGAGTTGTTTATGCTGTATGTGTCTAAAAGCAGCCACCTGGTGGTTGTGATGTAAATTGCAGTCTGTTCAGTTAACAGTTTGCAAGTCTTGACTAAAGTGGCAAATTCAAGGAGTGGTATTTACCAGAGAAGTTCTTTTTATAAGGAGCTGCTCTTGAAATTTGATTATATAGAAGGTTGTATTAAGGTTCTGCCCCCAGAAGATAAATCCAGAACGAGTACTGAATAAACAAGCCATCTATACAATGGTCAGGTCTCCTGTAACGTTGTCCTTTATCCGTTTGGATGGGAACTAAGAGAAAAAGCAAGTTGAGTTATATATTAGATATTTACAGCATGGAGGGTGATTCAAGGAGTGGTCTGCGCTGTAGTTTGCGGTGGGCTATGCCAACCCCCGGCTGTAACAAGCATTAAAGATGATGTTTCCATTTCCAGATAAGAAATATATTCTTCAACCTGCCTCTAGGGAAATTTACTAGCTGCCCAATTATTGCTCAACGTGGCGGAGACTTTTTACAATACCGTCAGGGTTTGCTTGATTTGAAATGTTATTTTTGTAAGGCAGGGGAACGAGAGAAATGTCTATGTGAAGGGAGAAAGCACCGGCCCCACCGCTGAGTGCGAGATTTCACAATAAACTCCTTGTCTCTCTATGCAGATGGTGCGCCCAGTTTGAGAGATATTGGGAACAATGTATATTGAGGTAAGGAGGATAGATTGGAACTTGTAGCAGAGGGAAAAATTGGTGCCCTGGGTCCCGTGACTTATTGCAGGACTGATGGATCTACAGATATTCATCAGGACACTGCTGAAATTTCAAAGCCATTCATCTGAACACATTGATATTGAGTCACGGTTCTGTCACTCAGGATGCGGTAACTCTATATAGGATCGTTAAATGGAAATGCTTCACTTTATCACATCAGCCCTCACATGCCTGGTGTAGTAAAGGCTAAAGCCATCTCCACAACAATGAATCTCTTTTCACCTGCAAGATCTGTTCCCGCGCTGCCACTCATTGTGCTGTCAACGTGTCCTTGTCATTCACCATTACATTACTTGTACTCATTTATCTGTCATACGGTCTCCTGTTACTCGTTATTCTGTCACAATGTCTCCAACCATTCATTGTTCCATCATACAACTTCCCGCCTCTCATTGTTTGGAAGCGTTCTGTCCCATCAATCATTGTCCTGTTACGTTGTATCGTCACATTCCCAGCTACATTGTCTTTCCTCATTCATTGTTTTGTTACAATATCTCCTGCGGTTTCATTTTTACTGCACACCAAGGTCCATCCCACGTTCATCTACAGTGGGGGAAATAATTATTTGACCCCTCACTGATTTTGTAAGTTTGTCCAATGACAAAGAAATGAAAAGTCTCAGAACAGTATCATTTCAATGGTAGGTTTATTGTAACAGTGGCAGATAGCACATCAAAAGGAAAATCGAAAAAATAACTTTAAATAAAAGATAGCAACTGATTTGCATTTCATTGAGTGAAATAAGTATTTGAACCCTCTAACAAAAAAAGACTTAATACTTGGTGGAAAAACCCTTGTTTGCAAGCACAGAGGTCAAACGTTTCTTGTAATTGATGACCAAGTTTGCGCACATTTTAGGAGGAATGTTGGTCCACTCCTCTTTGCAGATCATCTCTAAATCCCTAAGGTTTCGAGGCTGTCTCTGTGCAACTCTGAGCTTGAGCTCCCTCCATAGGTTTTCGATTGGATTAAGGTCCGGAGACTGACTAGGCCACTCCATGACCTTAATGTGCTTCTTCTTGAGCCACTCCTTTGTTGCCTTTGCTGTATGTTTTGGGTCATTGTCGTGCTGGAACACCCATCCACGACCCATTTTCAGTTTCCTGGCAGAGGGAAGGAGGTTGTCGCTCAGGATTTCACGATACATGGCTCCGTCCATTTTCCCGTTTATGCGAATAAGTTGTCCTGTGCCCTTAGCAGAAAAACACCCCCAAAGCAAAATGTTTCCACCCCCATGCTTGACGGTGGGGACGGTGTTTTGGGGGTCATAGGCAGCATTTTTCTTCCTCCAAACACAGCGAGTTAGTTAATGCCAAAGAGCTCTATTTTGGTCTCATCAGACCACAGCACCTTCTCCCAGTCACTCTCTGAATCATTCAGGTGTTCATTGGCAAACTTCAGACGGGCCTGCACATGTGCCTTCCTGAGCAGGGGGACCTTGCGAGCCCTGCAGGATTTTAATCCATTGCGGTGTAATGTGTTTCCAATGGTTTTCTTGGTGACTGTGGTCCCTGCTAATTTGAGGTCATTAACTAACTCCTCCCGTGTAGTTCTAGGATGCTTTTTCACCTTTCTCAGAACCATTGACACCCCACGAGGTGAGATCTTGCGTGGAGCCCCAGAGCGAGGTCGATTGATGGTCATTTTGTGCTCCTTCCATTTTCGAACAATCGCACCAACAGTTGTCACCTTCTCTCCCAGCTTCTTGCTAATGGTTTTGTAGCCCATTCCAGCCTTGTGCAGGTCTACAATTTTGTCTCTGACATCCTTGGACAGCTCTTTGGTCTTTCCCATGTTGGAGAGTTTGGAGTCTGCTTGATTGATTGATTCTGTGGACAGGTGTCTTTTATACAGGTGACTAGTTAAGACAGGTGTCCTTAATGAGGGTGACTAATTGAGTAGAAGTGTCTAACCACTCTGTGGGAGCCAGAACTCTTAATGGTTGGTAGGGGTTCAAATACTTATTTCACTCAATGAAATGCAAATCAGTTGCTATCTTTTATTTAAAGTTATTTTTTCGATTTTCCTTTTGATGTGCTATCTGCCACTGTTACAATAAACCTACCATTGAAATGATACTGTTCTGAGACTTTTCATTTCTTTGTCATTGGACAAACTTACAAAATCAGTGAGGGGTCAAATAATTATTTCCCCCACTGTATATCATCTCCTGTCACTCATTCCTCATTGATCAATCATTGCTGTATTATGTAGTCTACTGTCACCCATACTTCTTATTGTTTCCTGTCACATACACTGTTACACTTTCTTCTTTCTCTGTGTTATGTCTCACATTGTCCTATGTCTCTTGTCTCTAACAGTTGTCTCTCCGTACTCTGTTACATTGTCTTCTGTCACTCATTGTTCTGTTACATTGTCTTCTGTCACTCATTGTTCTGCTAACTTCTAGCCTCTCGTTGTTCTGTTACATTGTCTTCTGTCACTCACTGTTTTGCTACAATGTCCCCTATCTCTTTGTTCTGTTGCTTTGACTTCTTTTACTCATTGTCTCTTACACTGTCTCCTTTTTCTCACTGTCTCACATTGTTCTGTCAGACTAGTTTCACACTAGCGCTAAAATCTGCAGAGTAACAGCCTCCCAGAATTTACTGTATCCGTCATACCCGGATATTATCTTTCCCCCATTGAATTGTTTTGGATCCACTCCTGTTTTTTTTTTGGGCATTAGCAATACTGATGGATTACTGACCAAATGCTGACCGAGTGAAGGCGGATGCTCCACAGACAGGATCCGTTTTTTTGGGGGTTATTGTTCTGACGGATCAGAGGAAGGTCAAAATAATCAGTGATGTCAACACTCACTTACAGCTGACCCCCTCTCCACTCTGTCGGGGGGCTCTACTTGTATAAGTGTTTAATAGAACAGGTTCTGTAGATATCTATGTGGAATCAGCTGACGACGGTGTAAAAGGAGTGCGCTCTTTCACGCTATAGTAGGATCTTGGGCCTGTGCACGGTTCTTTATACCTGGCACTAACATTGACCTGTAAGGCTGAGTTCATACTTGAGTTATTTGGTCAGTTTTGGCCCCTGACGGCCCAAAAAAGTGAAGTGCGCAGTGATTCTAAGAGCGACGCCTGTCATCTGCATGTCATACGGACTCACAGTATTGTTTCACTACCACAGCGGACTCCCTATGCGTGTTACTGCAAGGCACAGTGTTCTACACTACTATACAGGCTCTCTGCAGCCAGTAAATAGCTTTTTTTTTTACGCGATTCGCCCCGAATAAATTCGGATCAAATCAAATCTTTTTGGAAAATTTGGCGAACCCACCGAATCTAATTTTCGAGAAATTGGCTCCAAGGCTAAATGCACACGATCAGGATTGTGTGCGGATTTTCAGCGTGGATTTGCGTGCGGGAAATCTGCACCGTAGGTCATGTGCATAGTATTCTATGAGAATTTGAAAAATTCTCAATGCACACAATTCTGTGCGGATTTTACCCTGCGGTGGGGATTTTAAAATCCGCAGCATGTCAATTTATTTTATTTCTCCTGACCGGATTTTCTCCATTCACTTAGTAAATTCCACACCAAATCTGCATGCAAATCCGCATGAATTGACCACACGGATTTGCCTGCGAACACCTGCGGATTTCAGTGCGGATACTTCGCACATGAATCCTGAACGTGTGCATGCACCCTAGTTGTCTCATTGCACTGTTACTTTGTCTTTTTCCCTCATTGTTCTGTTAGTTTTTGTCTCTTTTTGCCCTGTTCCATTGTCTTTCAGTCATTGTTCTGTTAGTTTTTGTCTCTTTTTGCCCTGTTCCATTGTCTTTCACTCATTGTTCTGTTAGTTTTTGTCTCTTTTTGTCCTGTTCCATTGTCTTTCAGTCATTGTTCTGTTGTCTCCTGTGGTTTCCTGAATGCATCACCTATTGTATACTCTAATTCATTGATTTTACATTTTCACCCCCTGTTTTCCCATACTGTGCCTCATCACACATTAGTATATCACCCTGCCTCTTTCTTCCTATCACATTGCTTGGCTTCCTTTTTCCTCCTTGTTTTTCTTATATTTTGCATCTCATTGCTCATTGACTGTTAATGATCGCTGTGTTACACGGTGTACTCTATTGTCTCCTGCTCTCTCCTAATATTAGTCACTCTTTGCTCTTTTCATCTCATGTAACTCATTCCTTAATCATTCTGCTTCCTGAGATCCTCTTCCTGTGTTCTTACTTCTGGTTCTTCTCACATCACTTTAACTTATTGTCTTATATTTGAATATTTTATCATTAAAGGGAATGTGTCATCAGAAAATAACTTATTGTTTAAATCACTTTTGTATTTTAAACACATTTTATAAGAATTTTTGGTAATTTTTAGAAAATATTAAAGAAAAAAAAAATTCACATTGGCCACAAGGCATGTTAAGACCTCCTGTCTTTTATGAACAGCTACATGGGCCATAGACACAATGGACAGGGCAATGGGGACTCGAGATGAACGACTTCATTCTAAACTGATCAGATTTGTTACCAATTTCACAAAAAGGCGCCACCAATTACCTGATGAACGAGGGAAATGCTTGTTCATCAGGTAATTGAATCGTTTGTGTGCGCTCTAGGGATGAGCGAACCCGTTGAAGTTCGGTTAAACTTCAGTCAATTGTTCGGGTTCGGGACCCGAACTTGACCCTGAACCCGAACCCCATTCATGTCAAAGGGGACCCGAACTTCACTTTATTATTTTCCATTATAACATGGTTATAGCATAAAATAATAGCATTTTTAAGACAAAATGCAAAAGAATATAGGGGGTAGGAGTAAAAAAACTAACAAACAACAACTCGCCTCATCCACTTGAACGCGCTGCTGCAGTGTCTTCTATCTTCTTTCAGCAGGACCTGCCAAAGAACCTACAATGATGTCACCGTGATCACTAAGTGGCATGCGTGGTGATGTCATCGCAGGTCCTTTGGCAGGTCCTGCTGTATGAAGATAGAAGGACCTGCGATGACATCACCACAGGTCCTTTTAAAGTTCCCACTGAAAGAAGACACTGCGGCAGTGCGATCAAGTGGATTAGGTGAGTTGTTGTTTTGTTTGTTTTTTTACCCCTAAATGGCCATATTCCTTTGCACTCTGTCTTTAGAATAATATTATTTTCCGGTATAACCATGTTATAACAGAAAATATTAAATTCACCCGAACACCGAACCCGAACTTCAGTGAAAAAGTCTGGGTTCGAGTCCAGGTACCTGAACTCGCAAAATTTGGTACGAACCCGAAGTTTGCAGTTGGGGTTCGCTCATCCCTTGTGGGCTCCTAAATCATTGTTTGCCAGCAGCAGATTGTGCTGATCTGCCGCCAGCAAGCAACGAGTCTGTATGGGGAAAAGCGATGGCATTAGCGATCGCCGTGAAGGAACGCTTCCTTCCCAAGAATCGGCTGCTAAATGTCCCGCCTAAAAGGACCTTAAAAACCTAAATTTACTGTTTATAATTAGGCATTTTCAGCACATTTCAGTGCATCAATATACTCGGGTTATTGAACACACTGTATTACTGCAAGATAGCGATCAGTTACAATAAAAGCATTTTACTGCAAAAAACGCATTACTATACCTGTGCTAGTGAACTCGCTTTACTGCAGCAACTGCATTAGAATACAAATGTAGGGAATTTGTTGTATTACTTCAACAAACCATGTAGTTATGGCAGAAGCATTGCTAGGGTATTAAAAGATCAGAGGCACAGGCCCATGTATATATCGCACACATTTTTCTCTCCCAAAAGTGGGGGGAAATGGCAGCGTGTCTTATGAAGAGAATATTACAACTAACCCCAACATTGGAGCACAAAATACTGCATAATAGTGACAGCAACATTATAACACAGCTCCTCCACCCACAGTATATGCACAGCTCCTCCACCCACAGTCTATATACACATCTCCTCCACCGACAGTACAGGGAGTGCAGAATTATTAGGCAAGTTGTATTTTTGAGGATTAATTTTATTATTGAACAACAACCATGTTCTCAATGAACCCAAAAAACTCATTAATATCAAAGCTGAATATTTTTGGAAGTAGTTTTTAGTTTGTTTTTAGTTTTAGCTATTTTAGGGGGATATCTGTGTGTGCAGGTGACTATTACTGTGCATAATTATTAGGCAACTTAACAAAAAACAAATATATACCCATTTAAATTATTTATTTTTACCAGTGAAACCAATATAACATCTCAACATTCACAAATATACATTTCTGACATTCAAAAACAAAACAAACACAAATCAGTGACCAATATAGCCATCTTTCTTTGCAAGGACACTCAAAAGCCTGCCATCCATGGATTCTGTCAGTGTTTTGATCTGTTCACCATCAACATTGCGTGCAGCAGCAACCACAGCCTCCCAGACACTGTTCAGAGAGGTGTACTGTTTTCCCTCCTTGTAAATCTCACATTTGATGATGGACCACAGGTTCTCAATGGGGTTCAGATCAGGTGAACAAGGAGGCCATGTCATTAGATTTTCTTCTTTTATACCCTTTCTTGCCAGCCACGCTGTGGAGTACTTGGACGCGTGTGATGGAGCATTGTCCTGCATGAAAATCATGTTTTTCTTGAAGGATGCAGACTTCTTCCTGTACCACTGCTTGAAGAAGTTGTCTTCCAGAAACTGGCAGTAGGACTGGGAGTTGAGCTTGACTCCATCCTCAACCCGAAAAGGCCCCACAAGCTCATCTTTGATGATACCAGCCCAAACCAGTACTCCACCTCCACCTTGCTGGCGTCTGGGTCGGACTGGAGCTCTCTGCCCTTTACCAATCCAGCCACGGGCCCATCCATCTGGCCCATCAAGACTCACTCTCATTTCATCAGTCCATAAAACCTTAGAAAAATCAGTCTTGAGATATTTCTTGGCCCAGTCTTGACGTTTCAGCTTGTGTGTCTTGTTCAGTGGTGGTCGTCTTTCAGCCTTTCTTACCTTGGCCATGTCTCTGAGTATTGCACACCTTGTGCTTTTGGGCACTCCAGTGATGTCGCAGCTCTGAAATATGGCCAAACTGGTGGCAAGTGGCATCTTGGCAGCTGCACGCTTGACTTTTCTCAGTTCATGGGCAGTTATTTTGCGTCTTGGTTTTTCCACACGCTTCTTGCGACCCTGTTGACTATTTTGAATGAAACGCTTGATTGTTTGATGATCACGCTTCCGAAGCTTTGCAATTTTAAGAGTGCTGCATCCCTCTACAAGATATCTCACTATTTTTGACTTTTCTGAGCCTGTCAAGTCCTTTTTTTGACCCATTTTGCCAAAGGAAAGGAAGTTGCCTAATAATTATGCACACCTAATATAGGGTGTTGATGTCATTAGACCACACCCCTTCTCATTAGAGAGATGCACATCACCTAATATGCTTAATTGGTAGTAGGCTTTCGAGCCTATACAGCTTGGAGTAAGACAACATGCATAAAGAGGATGATGTGGTCAAAATACTCATTTGCCTAATAATTCTGCACTCCCTGTATATACACATCTCCTCCACCCACAGTATATACACAGCTCCTCCACCCACAGTATATACACAGCTCCTCCACCCACAGTATATACACAGCTCCTCCACCCACAGTATATACACAGCTCCTCCACCCACAGAATATACACAGCTCCTCCACCCACAGTATATACACAGCTCCTCCACCCACAGTATATACACATCTCCTCCACCCACAGTATATACACATCTCCTCCACCCACAGTATATACACATCTCCTCCACCCACAGTATATACACATCTCCTCCACCCACAGTATATACACATCTCCTCCACCCACAGTATATACACAGCTCCCCCACCGACAGTATATACACAGCTCCTCCACCCACAGTATATACACAGCTCCTCCACCCACAGAATATACACAGCTCCTCCACCCACAGTATATACACAGCTCCTCCACCCACAGTATATACAGAGCTCCTCCACCCACAGTATATACACATCTCCTCCACCCACAGTATATACACAGCTCCCCCACCGACAGTATATACACAGCTCCTCCACCCACAGTATATACACAGCTCCTCCACCCACAGTATATGCACAGCTCCTCCACCCACAGTATATACACATCTCCTCCACCCACAGTATATACACAGCTCCTCCACCCACAGTATATACACAGCTCCCCCACCGACAGTATATACACAGCTCCTCCACCCACAGTATATACACAGCTCCTCCACCCACAGAATATACACAGCTCCCCCACCGACAGTATATACACAGCTCCTCCACTCACAGTATATACACAGCTCCTCCACCCACAGTATATACACAGCTCCTCCACCCTCAGTATATACACAGCTCCTCCACCCACAGTATATACACATCTCCTCCACCCTCAGTATATACACAGCTCCTCCACCGACAGTATATACACATCTCCTCCACCCACAGTATATACACATCTCCTCCACCCACAGTATATACACATCTCCTCCACCCACAGTATATACACAGCTCCCCCACCGACAGTATATACACAGCTCCTCCACCCACAGTATATACACAGCTCCTCCACCCACAGTATATACACAGCTCCTCCACCCACAGTATATACACAGCTCCTCCACCCACAGTATATACACAGCTCCTCCACCCTCAGTATATACACAGCTCCTCCACCCACAGTATATACACAGCTCCTCCACCCACAGTATATACACAGCTCCCCCACCGACAGTATATACACATCTCCTCCACCCACAGTATATACACATCTCCTCCACCCACAGTATATACACAGCTCCCCCACCGACAGTATATACACAGCTCCTCCACCCTACAGTAAATACAGAGCTCCTCCACCCACAGTATATACACAGCTCCCCACCGACAGTATATACACAGCTCCTCCACCCACAGTATATACACAGCTCCTCCACCCACAGTATATACACAGCTCCTCCACCCACAGTATATGCACAGCTCCTCCACCCTCAGTATATACACAGCTCCTCCACCCACAGTATATACACAGCTCCTCCACCCACAGTATATGCACAGCTCCTCCACCCACAGTATATACACAGCTCCTCCACCCACAGTATATACACAGCTCCCCCACCGACAGTATATACACATCTCCTCCACCCACAGTATATACACATCTCCTCCACCCACAGTATATACACAGCTCCCCCACCGACAGTATATACACAGCTCCTCCACCCACAGTATATACACAGCTCCTCCACCCACAGTATATACACAGCTCCTCCACCCACAGTATATACACATCTCCTCCACCCACAGTATATACACATCTCCTCCACCCACAGTATATACACAGCTCCTCCACCCACAGTATATACACAGCTCCTCCACCCACAGTATATACACAGCTCCTCCACCCACAGTATATACACAGCTCCTCCACTCTCAGTATATACACAGCTCCTCCACCCACAGTATATACACATCTCCTCCACCCACAGTATATACACAGCTCCTCCACCCACAGTATATACACAGCTCCTCCACCCACAGTATATACACATCTCCTCCACCCACAGTATATACAGAGCTCCTCCACCCTCAGTATATACAGAGCTCCTCCACCCTCAGTATATACAGAGCTCCTCCACCCTCAGTATATACAGAGCTCCTCCACCCTCAGTATATACAGAGCTCCTCCACTCTCAGTATATACACAGCTCCTCCACCGACAGTATATACACATCTCCTCCACCCACAGTATATACACAGCTCCTCCACTCTCAGTATATACACAGCTCCTCCACCGACAGTATATACACATCTCCTCCACCCACAGTATATACACATCTCCTCCACCCACAGTATATGCACAGCTCCTCCACCCACAGTATATGCACAGCTCCTCCACCCACAGTCTATATACACAGCTCCTCCACCCACAGTATATACAGAGCTCCTCCACCCTCAGTATATACACAGCTCCTCCACCCACAGTATATACACAGCTCCTCCACCCACAGTATATACAGAGCTCCTCCACCCACAGTATATACACAGCTCCTCCACCCACAGTATACACACAGCTCCTCCACCCACAGTATATACAGAGCTCCTCCACCCACAGTATATGCACAGCTCCTCCACCCACAGTATATGCACAGCTCCTCCACCCACAGTATATGCACAGCTCCTCCACCCACAGTCTATATACACAGCTCCTCCACCCACAGTATATACAGAGCTCCTCCACCCACAGTATATACACAGCTCCTCCACCCACAGTATATACACAGCTCTTCCACCCACAGTATATACACAGCTCCTCCACCCACAGTATATACACAGCTCCTCCACCCACAGTATATACATAGCTCCTCCACCCACAGTATTTACACAGCTCCTCCACCCACAGTATATACATAGCTCCTCCACCCACAGTATTTACACAGCTCCTCCACCCACAGTATATACACAGCTCCTCCACCCACAGTATATACACAGCTCCTCCACCCACAGTATATGCACAGCTCCTCCACCCACAGTATATTCACAGCTCCTCCACCCTCAGTATATACAGAGCTCCTCCACCCACAGTATATACACAGCTCCTCCACCCACAGTATATGCACAGCTCCTCCACCCACAGTATATGCACAGCTCCTCCACCCTCAGTATATACACAGCTCCTCCACCCACAGTATATGCACAGCTCCTCCACCCACAGTATATACACAGCTCCTCCACCCTCAGTATATACACAGCTCCTCCACCCACAGTATATACACAGCTCCTCCACCCACAGTATATAGAGAGCTCCTCCACCCACAGTATATACAGAGCTCCTCCACCCACAGTATATACACAGCTCCTCCACCCACAGTATATACACAGCTCCTCCACCCACAGTATATACACAGCTCCTCCACCCACAGTATATACACAGCTCCTCCACCCACAGTATATACACAGCTCCTCCACCCTCAGTATATACAGAGCTCCTCCACCCTCAGTATATACACAGCTCCTCCACCCACAGTATATACACAGCTCCTCCACCCACAGTATATGCACAGCTCCTCCACCCACAGTATATACACAGCTCCTCCATCCACATTATATACACAGCTCCTCCACCCACAGTATATGCACAGCTCCTCCACCCACAGTATATGCACAGCTCCTCCACCCACAGTATATACAGAGCTCCTTCACCCACAAAATATACACAGTTCCTTCACCCACAGTATATACACAGCTCCTCCACCCAGAGTTTATACACAATTCCTCCACCCACAGTATATACAGAGCTCCACCACCCACAGTATATACACACAGCTCCTCCACCTACAGTATATACACAGCTCCTCCACTCACAGTATATACACATCTCCTCCACCCACAGTATATACACAGCTCCACCACCCACAGTATATACACAGCTCCACCACCCACAGTATATACACAGCTCCTCCACCCACAGTATATACACAGCTCCTCCACCTACAGTATATACACAGCTCCTCCACTCACAGTATATACACAGCTCCTCCACCCACAGTATATACACAGCTCCTCCACCCACAGTATATACATAGCTCCTCCACCCACAGTATATACAAAGCTCCTCCACCCACAGTAGATACACAGCTCCTCCACTCTCAGTATATACACAGCTCCTCCACCCACAGTATATACACAGCTCCTCCACCCTCTGTATATACACAGCTCCTCCACCCACAGTATATACACAGCTCCTCCACCCACAGTATATACACAGCTCCTCCACCCACAGTATATACACAGTTCCTTCACCCACAATATATACACAGCTCCTCCACCCACAGTATATACACAGCTCCTCCACCCAGAGTTTATACACAATTCCTGCACCCACAGTATATACACAGCTCCTCCACCCACAGTATATACACAGCTCCTCCACCCACAGTATATACACAGCTCCTCCACCCACAGTATATGCACAGCTCCACCACCCACAGTATATACACACAGCTCCTCCACCCACAGTATATACACAGCTCCTCCACCCACAGTATATACACAGCTCCTCCACCCACAGTATATACACAGCTCCTCCACCCACAGTATATACACAGCTCCACCACCCACAGTATATACACACAGCTCCTCCACCCACAGTATATACACAGCTCCTCCACCCACAGTATATACACAGCTCCTCCACCCACAGTATATACACAGCTCCTCCACCCTACAGTAAATACACAGCTCCTCCACCCACAGTATATACACAGCTCCTCCACCCACAGTATATACACAGCTCCTCCACCCTACAGTAAATACACAGCTCCTCCACCCACAGTATATACATAGCTCCTCCACCCACAGTATATACACAGCTCCTCCAACCTCATTATATACATAGCTCCTACACCCACAATATATACACAAGTCCTCCACCCACATTATAAAATGTCTGGTAAATGGAAGAGTGCAAATGAAAAGTCAAGTCTTCATCATCTAAGAGTCAGAATGTGGGTAGTAGTATCAGTAGCAGCCATTCAGTTAGTAGAAGTAGTAGACGTCTACACTTCTCCCTGGCTTCAGAAAGGCACAAAATGTCCCTCTCGTTATACAAACACCCTGCACACTGGTATTTACAATTTGTAATGGTAATATTGCAGCGTTTGCAGTATATACACAGCTCCTCCACCCTCAGTATTTACATTGCTAGGCTGGCACTGTCTGTTTCACAGCTGGCACTGGTTGTTGCTGGGCTATTAGAGGCATATCACACAAGGCCTTTCACACTCCTGCACTGGTGAGCAGACAGGAGAAGCAGAAGCAATGGAATCTACTAATCCTGTCTGGTATGTGATCCTCAGCTGCTAGGCCTGAGTAAGAGGTGGGACTAAGCATAAGTCCTGCTTCATGTTCTGATATTGAGCCACCAGCACGGGTGCATAAGGGAGCCTCTGCTTACAGTTTTAATGTGCTCCCCGCGTGACCACACTGCTGCATAGCAGTGAAGACATGAAGGTGTCTGATATATGTTCGGGGCAGACCCTGGATCTACTTGACTAGCGATGCCCCTGTGTTATAGTAAAAGCATTTTACTGCAAACACTGCAATATTACCATTGCAAATTGTCAATACCAGTGTGCAGGGTGTTTGTATAAAGGGAGGGACATTTAATTTGCGCCTTTGTCTTTAAATTACAGGGGGAAAAAACACTTGAATGTTTGCAAATGTTTAATTATCTGTGTACAAAACCTTTTGTAAGCCTCATTATAAAATGTCTGGTAAATGGAAAGTGCAAATGAAAAGTCCAGGCTTCATCATCTAAGAGTCAGAATGTGGGTAGAAGTAGCAGTAGCAGTCATCGAGTTAGTAGAAGTAGTAGACGTCTACACTTCTCCCTGGCTACAGAAAGGCACAACATTATTATTGAGGAAAAAGAGGATGAGATTGTAGTCTGGGTGGCTCACTCCTCCTCTCAGTCATAGCAGGATAACAATAATGTCACCTCTGAGTCTTACACTGTGCCTTGGATCCAAGCGTCATGACATTTCTCCTGCTTCCACTCCTTATGGCCGCAGAAAAGCCTTTGCATCATTTCTGTCTTCCTCTGGATCAACTTTATAGGATTTTTGCAAGATAATAGGCTGAACTGGATGGATGGATGACTTTTTTCAGCCTTACAAACTATGTTACTACGTATTTTACTGCCCCCTCCTAGTGGACGCCTTCCTTTTCCCTAAAGAGAGGTAACAAAACTCAATACCCTACAGAATATACTCAAGAAAGTCTTCCTGTTGATGACTTGTGCGAGAACAGTCAATGTTTGGACTGCCATGAGGAGGAGGTTCAGGTGGAAGTGGGGGACCCCATACAAAGCTGTGTTGGTGGTGATAGTAGTAGTAGTGACATTTGTAACCATGGTGGTGAACGCATGGGCAGTGGTAGCAGCAATGACACTCAGGTCAAATACAGAGGAGAGAATTGTGGGGAACCCAAGGAGCCTACAATGACATATTTCAATCTGATAAAAGTGGTGGGGAGGGTGAGGATGATGATGATTTTGTGTTGGACATGACCTGGGAGCCAGATAGGGGATCTGAGAAGAAGGAAGAAGAGACATCATAGGAGGAGGGCAGTGGCTGTGGTAGCTATAAAGATCAGAGGCAATGTATGCCCAAAACCTACAAAGGAACTAATAGGGGCAAATCTATTTATATTGTGGTCAGCTTGAGAACTGGTGATGTCGCTAATACTGTGGGCGCAGGATCTAAACATCCCAGACCTAGGCCAAGCTTGGCTGCCTCTAGTTCTGTGCGAGCAACTCCCACATGGCACAAAAAAAACATAGCCATGTGCAAGATCTGCAGGATTAAAATAAGCCGTGGGCATTCAAACACAAACTAGGTACCAGGGCTGTATGGCAGCACATAGGGCGGCATCACCGGGTCCTGTGAGAAAATACAACTGGCCAGCATTCCCAATCAGGAAACGTCTGTCCTTCCTATCCGGGTCCACAATACAGCCATATAGTGTTGCTGTCATCATCATCAGCGTCTTCTTTTCCTACTCAGACTCCATCTTGTCCCCTTCTCCATCATGAGACTTCCATAACGGAATGTGTGGTAATGAAAAAAGTATTTTCCACCAGCAATTAGCTTTTGTGCAAGCTGAACTCTCACCTTGCGAAGTTGCTGGTGGTGCAGTTGCTGCTGTACCACTTAGTTGTAGTAAATTTGACACAGTCCTGCTCCTTTCACTAAATGTATTTTTTCTGGGCTCTGGCCTGGGCAGTGTCAGTGGGACTTTTCTCCAAGCAAGAAAGAGTACCGCTGTTTTGGCGCATTAAAAAAAATTGATTCTAGTCGTTCCACAAACGTGGTGCACTTCTGCACCTCTTTCCAGCTGTCTCTGCTAAAACAAGTAGTAGAAGCAGCAGCAGCCACTTCAGTTTGCTAGTTGTTACACGATAGAACAGTTTTTTCCACTGCTGCATCACTTGCAAAAACTTGTCTCTTCAATGTAGAAATGTGGCACACTTTCACCAAAATTTAAAGGGGATTTCCAGAGATAGGTCATCAATATTAAAATCCTGGAAAAACCCATAAAAAATTCTGCTGTGTGATATTTGGCACAGCACACTCTCTATCTTCTTTCTTGGAACATATAGGTTACAATACATCAGAATAACTTACTGCCCCACCACAAGGCCAAGCAATATCTGATTAACCCCTCGAAAAGCCGACTCACAAACGTCAGAAAAACCTACAGAAAGCACTGAGTCTTTAAACGGCTAAGTACATAAAAAGTCTTTATTGAATTTTTTTTTTAACGATAAATAACATACAGAGACGAAAAACACAACCACAAACAGCTGAGGGACATAGTATGTATCTGTAACATGCTATGAAAAGGGGGAGGTAGGGCTACTATGGTTATTAAAAGTAACCGCGCACAGTACTAATCTACAGTCTCCAGTCTAATCTCGTATAGGGTTTTTAGCATGGCAGGGGACGTGGTGACACCCAAATGGACCAAGTTGTCTTCTAAGAGAGTTTAGACTGACACATCCAAAATCACAGGAGCACATCCATAAAGCTAACATGCAGACAGCAAACAGACAGTATATGGCATCACACTGTTATACATGCAACAGTGTGCTGTCAAAAAATGAGCAAGGCGTGCATCCATGTTGATTTTCACTCTCTTCTAGATGAGGCCAATGAATGAATCTGGCCTTGCTGACATTGCCCCATCTTGCCATAGCCACCATCTGCCTGGCATTATGTTCCATACCGTATGACTACTGCTGCCGCCATCATCCCACTGCGGTCACCATGTCACTGATGCTGTCTGCCTGCCTGCAAATATGTTCTGTACCATATGGCAGCTGCTTCTGCTAACTGCATCAGCTGCTGCTCCTTACTGGTAATCCCCTACTGCCATCACTTTTAACGCAAAGCATCTGACACTACTACCACTACTACTATACCACTACCACGACTGCTACTACTGTACCACTATTATTACCACTCTTACTACTAACCATAGACAGTCGACCTACTGCCTTGCAGTTTCCATGCTATCCTACCTCCGGTACAACCACTAGTCACATGCCACTATATCTGCACCATACTCTTTCCACAACCACACTGCCCTGCTGCTGCTCCCAGAGAATTTTTCTAGGCTCCTTCAGAATGAACCATTTTTTCTTCTGACAATAAACACGTGTGCGTGTCGTACTGATGATGTTCGGACCCTCCCATAATACCTTGTGTGTTTAAACATCATCTGCCCCCGATAAAGGACAATTGTTGGAAGCTTATGAATATGAATAACCATGAGACATATGTTGGCGCGGTGTGATATATAACACGCTGTTTGTTAATGCTGTCAAACGTGGGTTCTAGTGATGAGCGGGAGGTGCCATATTCGATTTCGCGATATTTCGCGAATATTCGCATGAATATTCGTGTTATATTCGTCGAAATCGAAAATTCGCAATTATTCCAATTATCGCGAAATTATTTTTTCGCATATTGGGAAAATTTATCTTGATAGTATAAGGCAACGTTCCTATGCTAATGACTATGGCTAGGCTAATATGTGTATTTTATGAAATTTCGTAATATTGCTCTAACTTCGTCTCTTAGAATATTACGAATATTCTAAAAGACGAAGTTAGAGCAATATTAAGAACATTTGAAAAAGTCGAAATTGCGATGCGACTAATATAACACGAAATAGTCGCATGAAGATTTAAACTTAGCACTGCTATATTCCATATTAGGCTAGAATATGGAATACAGCATGCGACTATTTCGTGTTCTATTACTCGCATCGCAATTTCGACTTTTGCAAATGTTCTTAATATTGCTCTAACTTCGTCTTTTAGAATATTCGTAATATTCTAAGAGACGAAGTTAGAGCAATATTCCGAAATTTCGTAAAATACACATAGATTGTATTTAAGCTAATATACTGCTATAGTAATAATTTTTAATAGTGTACATATTTTACAAAACTTAAGTTCAGAAGAGGCAAAAAAAAATTACAGGAAAAAAAAGGGATTATAGCACTATATTAGCTAAATTACAATCTATATGTGTATTTTACGAAATTTCGTAATATTGCTCTAACTTCGTCTTTTAGAATATTCGTAATATTCTAAGAGACGAAGTTAGAGCAATATTACGAAATTTCTAAAAGACGAAGTTAGAGCAATATTAAGAACATTTGAAAAAGTCGAAATTGCGATGCGACTAATATAACACGAAATATTCGCATGAAGATTTCAACTTAGCACTGCTATACTCCATATTCTAGCCTAATATGGAATATAGCACTGCTAACTTAGCACAGCTATATTCCATATTAGGCTAAAATATGGAGTATAGCAGTGCTAAGTTGAAATCTTCATGCGAATATTTCGTGTTATATTACTCGCATCGCAATTGCGACTATTGCGAAATTTCGTAAAATACACATATAGATTAGATTGTAATTTAGCTAATATGGAATATAGCAGTAAGTTGAAAACGCCACTGACTGCAGCAGCCAGGAAGCCAGGAATCCAAAGGACAGGTAAGAACAACTTTAGGGAAGTGGGAAAGAAAAAAATATAATTAAAAAAAAAAGAAAAAAAACGAATATTCGATTTCGCGAATATATAGAACGATATTCTAAATATTCGCGAAATCTCGAAATTGCGATATTCGAGAAAAAAATTCGCAATTCGAATATTCGCGCTCAACACTAGTGGGTTCGCCCACATCGATGTATGTCAGTGCCACTCAGACATCTTTTACTATTGCTGGTATTGCATTCAAGAACTTGGAGGGAGGAATCATAAAAAATTAATGAAAAGAGATAACATTTTCCTAAAAAGAGGAGTTCTAGGAGACTAGAGGGGTTATATACCGATTTTCAGGGTAATTGGAACAACTTTGGTTTGGGTAGAAAGGATTTGGGTCCAAAATGAACTTTCGGAAAAATTCAGCAAACTTGAAAAGAACTGAATCTCAAAAGGTTTGCTCATCCCTAATTTACATAAATACTATTGAGTAGGGGTAGGAACACTTTGCTGTAAACTTCTAACATAACAAAATGGTGTTCAGTCATCATGGACATAAGCAGTTGGGAGTTATCCTTCTCCATTAATATCTCTACGTTTCCAATAACAATTATACGGTATGTTCCCTGTGCTTTGAACCTCCAGCCCTCATTAAAGTAACACTCCCAAAACAAATGTATTCTCTGACCTTTTAGAAAGGTACATGTAAACTGTAGTGAAGGTAATCTTCTGATCAGTGATTGTCTTTGTGAGTTATTACCTCCCTTCTGATCCTCAGCTGTGTCATGTGACCAGCACTCTGATCTCTAACTGACAGAGGACAGGAAGTCAGTTCTATTCACTCCTATGAGACTAACATTGAGGCTCCCAGCAGCACTAAAAAGTAACCAAGGAGCAAGACCTGAGGAAAATAAACAGCAGGTAATCACCCGCTGTAGGTACTGACTTACTGTATTTTTGCCCCGTAAGACGCACTTTTAGTACCAGAGGACCAGGAAGCGGTGAAGGCTCTGTACTCACCGCTTTCTGGTCCTCGGCTGTTGGCTGTGCAGTGGCTGCGCACAGCGTGAGGGCGCTCTGTGACCTCACGCTGTGCGCGCCGGTTCACAGAGCACAGCCGATGGAGGAGGAAGACAGAGCGCGGCAGTGAGGAGCGTCCAGGAGCAGGAGAGGTAAGTGATTTTTTTTTGTGATCTGAGGCTGGGGGCTGCTGATACATGGCTGGGGGCTGCTGAAACATGGTTGGGTGCTGCTGAAACATGGCTGGGGGCTGCTGAAACATGGCTGGGTGCTGCTGAAACATAGTTGGGGGCTGCTGAAACATGGCTGGGGGCTGATCAAACATGGCTGGGGGCAAAGAAATATGGCTGGGGGTTATGAGATATAGCAGGGGGCTGATTAGAGGCATGGGGTCTCATCTGAAGTCTGAATGGGGGGATCTTCTTTATATTGGGCTCTGATCTGAGGTCTGATTGGGGTCTTATTAACATTGGAGTATGATCTGAGGTCTGATTGAGGGTCTTAATAACGTTGGGGGTCTAATTGGGCCTGTGAGCTGAAGTCTGACTAATATTGGGGGTCTGATTGGTGGTCTGACCTGAGGTGTAATGAAAAATATTTTTTTCTTATTTTCCTCCTCTAAAACCTAAGTGCGTCTTATGAGCCGGTGCTTCTTATGGGGCAAAAAATATGGTGCATATCATATTTGAGTTCCTTACTGAACAGTTGCTTTAAGAAGCATGTCAGCAATAGAGATGTCGCGAACATAAAATTTTCCGTTCGCAAAAGGTGAACGCGAATTTCTGCAAATGTTCGCGAACCGCCATAGACTTCAATAGGCAGGCGAATTTTAAAACCCACAGGGACTCTTTCTAGCCACAGTAGTGATGGAAAAATAATTTCAAGGGGACTAACACCTGGACTGTGGCATGCCGGAGGGGGATCCATGGCAAAACTCCCATGAAAAATTACATAGTTGACACAGAGTTGGATTTTAATCCATAAAGGGCATAAATCACCTAACAATCCAATTTTTTTTTGAACAACGTGGTTTAAAACATCCAATGTGTGTATACGATCAGGTATGATGTTGTATCGATCAGGTAGTGTAAGGGTTACGCCCGCTTCACAGACATTGACAGACCAAACTCACCTTTTAATGCACCGCAAACAACTGCAAACAGTCCATTTGCCCAACCGCAAACTCCCCATTTGTACAAGGTTGGATACCAAGCTACCCATATCCCGTTGATGTCATTGAAGGTTTCTTCCTCCACCCAGCCACGCACAACACCAAGGGTCCCGGAAAGGTGAATTGAATTGATTTTTCGAACGGGGAGATGGTTAAAAAAACGCTGGCTCCCTCCCCTTTGTTTGAATCCACGGTCACTGCGTCTGTGCCGTGCAATTCACTGTCCCACCCGATATGAGTGGTATTGTAACAGTCACGTCCACACACACACAGGGGGAAGGATAGTGACCACTGCGCTCCACCCTCACCCCTGGCCCTGCCTACTTGCCTCACGAGTCCTGATGACAGGGGACAACTGGACGACAGTCCCTAACTTAGGATATGTGCAGGGAAGACAGACAAGACAAAATACGGAACATGAACAGACCGGGTCAGAACCAAGAAAGCTACGCAGTACAAAGGATTAAGCAAAGAATGGTCAGGAGAAGCCGGGGTCAAATACCAGGAGAGCAGAGAAGTACAAGAGGAGTCCTAAGAGAGAAGTCAGGTGGGAGCCAAGGTCACAATACCAGGACGGATGCGCAGTACAGGAGGAGCAGGCAAAGGATCGTCAGGGAACAGGATCAGGTAAGTATTCAGTAGTCCAACAAATAGCCAGGAACCTAGAAATTAACAGGCAACCTGTAGCCAGCAGGCTGCCTGTATTTATAGTGGGGAGTGAGGGTCATGTGACATGGCCAGCGTCACATGACCGACAGACCAACCAGTCGAGCACCGAGTGATCAGCTCGGCGCTCAAGGTAGACTAGGAGCAGGGAACCACCCAGCTAGTAAAGCCACCCTGGGAATGAGGTCAAACAATCCTCATTCCCAAATCTAAGCAACAGGTCTGCGGGAAATGGGGGACCGAGTGCACCTTCGGAACCCCGTGACAGGTATTTTCTGTAGTTCTCTCTTCTCATCAGTTTAATCCCTGTTACGTCCCCAATCTGGGGTCCATTTATTAAATAGATTTTTCGAACGGGGAGATGGTTAAAAAAACGCTGGCTCCCTCCCCTTTTCTGTAGTACTTTTCTCATCAGTTTAATCCCTGTTACATCCCATATCAGGATTGCCTTTTGTGAAAAAAAATTTAGGCCGGGTACCTTCGACTGCCTTCACAGTGACAGACCAAACTCTGATACACCAAACTGAATTGATTTTAGGAACCGGGAGATGGAAAAAGCAGCTTGGTCGGTCCTCTTACTCCCAAGTTGGGGCACTGCGCGTGCACGGAGCAATGTGCTGTGACACCCTATATGAGTGGTGTCTTAACTAGTACTATTCCTATCAGTTTAATCCCTGTTACGTCCCCTGTCCGGGGACGTGTGTCGAATTTATTAACCATTGTCGAATTAACGAACCATTACGACATCCTGGAATAATTTAGTTCTGAGCTTTGTACTTGCTTTGTATTGGAATTGATGGGGATTTTTTAAATTGTCTGCATTATTTCTAATAAACTATTAAGAGACTTTATTATGATTTTTTTATTTTATGTATTAAAAACCCACCCATACAACTTAAAAAAAAAATATATTTTTTTTTTAGTTTTTTCTATGAAAAATTATCCAGCCGATCGCTTTTGGTCTGATCATAATGAAGCAACGGCCTTATCATCTGGGGTGTGGCAACATTGCCAACACACTCATAGAGGTGATGATCGCTTCATTGTGACACGCAAGCCCCTTCACCACAACAAGGTAACGATTACGAAGGGGAATTGACACTTGTATGTGCCTTTTATTTTTGTTTTGTTTTTGCAGCCACAGTGCAGCACCAGAGGCCAGAGAAATTAGGCATGTACACATGCCTGAAAAACAATGTTATTGTTGCAGCCGCTGTTGTAGCAGCGGCTGGAAAAATTGATGTTTTCAAGGCAGAAAGGTGACTAAAACATTGCGGCTTGAACCCTAGTTGGTGGCGGAGAATTCACGAAAGTCATCCGGTATGCAGACATTAAATACAGCAGCGTGGGGACCATTTTGAGGCCAAGGCATGTCATCAGGCATTTTGTTAGTCAAACGTATCCCCCACTGTCAGTCCCTTCGGGATCCATGCCTCATTCATCTTAATGAAGGTGAGGTAATCAACACTTTTTTGACCGAGGTGACTTCTTTTGTCAGTGACAATGCCTCCTGCTGCACTGAAGGTCCTCTCAAGACAGGACACTTGAAGCGGGGCAGGCCAGAAGTTCTATCGCAAACTGGGATAGCTCAGGCCACAGGCAGTGGCGTACCGCCCATAGAGGCAGACCACGCCACTGCTATGGGGCCCGCGGCACTGGGGGGCCCGTAGCGCAGAGAAGGCCCCGCCCACACTATTTGGCCCCGCCCACTCATTACATGCAGCCGGCTATGCGGCTGCTTTTCTCCAGCCCCAACTCATCTTCCGCAATCGCAGCCGAAGTGGGCCCGCCCCCCCCCGTTTGACCTGATCCTGACCTGACCTCCTCCTGACCTGATCCTGACAGTCTGCTTACACGGAAATAGGATCAAACCAGCCCTGCATGTAGCGCTCGAGCCGCTGGCCAATCAGCACAAGGCAACTCTGTTGAGGCAGCTGCTGATTGGCCAGTGGCGCAAGGGGGCGGGAGAATCGGCTCGAGTAGTGCCAGCTGAGGAGTAGAGACGAAGAAGAAGAAGGCAGGTTCTGAACTGAAGCACCGGCTGTGTCCCTGGCTGGCCTGAACTGAAGTAAGTCAGATTCAGAACAAGTACCGTTCGTTCGTCCTGTCCTGCTGTGTCACTGCGTCTGCCTGCCAGTGCCTGCACAGGCTCAGACACACAAAGGAGCCGGGCTCATGTCCACTGCCACCAGGGTGAAGCTGCCTCCTGCCACTGCCCTGTCCCCTGTGCCCGGGGCTGAGTGTTTATGTATGAAGGATGCGTCTAGGGCTGCTCTGGGTTGTAGCTGCTCTGATCTGTGCCATGTCAGAGCTGGGTGAGTGTTATTCCGCAGAGGGGGAGGAGGTGATGCTTCTGCTCCCTGACATCTGCCCTAATTACCCCCTAACCCTGTGGTGACCCTCTTCACATCTGCCATCAGTGGAGACCATCAGCAGCAGCAGCACCCCTGATCGTGCCATGCCCACACCCTGTACCCCTGATCGTGCCATGCCCACACCCTGCACCCCTGATCGTGCCATGCCCACACCCTGCACCCCTGATCGTGCCATGCCCACACCCTGCACCCCTGATCGTGCCATGCCCACACCCTGCACCCCTGATCGTGCCATGCCCACACCCTGCACCCCTGATCGTGCCATGCCCACACCCTGTACCCCTGATCGTGCCATGCCCACACCCTGTACCCCTGATTGTGCCATGCCCACACCCTGTACCCCTGATTGTGCCATGCCCACACCCTGTACCCCTGATTGTGCCATGCCCACACCCTGTACCCCTGATTGTGCCATGCCCACACCCTGTACCCCTGATTGTGCCATGCCCACACCCTGTACCCCTGATTGTGCCATGCCCACACCCTGTACCCCTGATTGTGCCATGCCCACACCCTGTACCCCTGATTGTGCCATGCCCACACCCTGTACCCCTGATTGTGCCATGCCCACACCCTGTACCCCTGATTGTGCCATGCCCACACCCTGTACCCCTGATTGTGCCATAACGGTTTCAGTAGGTCAAGTATACATTTCTTTATTGGCAAATGGGGGTGTGGCAGGGGAGGAGCCAGGACAGTGGGCGGGGTTAGGGGGCCCAAGTCAGATTCTTGCTATGGGGCCCAGTGATTTCTATGTACGCCCCTGGCCACAGGTCAAGCCTGCACACCCAGTAGTCAAGGGGTTCATCGCTCCTCAGAGTGTCGATATCTGCAGTTAAGGCGAGGTAGTCTGCTACCTGTTGGTCGAGTCGTTCTCTGAGGGTGGACCCCGAAGGGCTGTGGCGATGCATAGGACTTAAAAAGCTCTGCATGTCCTCCATCAACAACACGTCTGTAAAGCGTCCTGTCCTTGCCGCCGTGGTCGTGGTAGGAGGAGGGTTACTTTCACCTCTTCCCCTGTTAGATTCCCTCCTCAAAGCCACATTCCTCCTCGGACTCCTCTTCCTCATACTCCTCTTGCAGCGTTGCCGCAGGTCCGGCAAGCGATGATGACAAGGCTGTTTCTGGTGGTGATGGTGACCACAACTCTTCCTCTTCCTCTTCACGCTCATCTACAGCCTGATCCAGCACTCTTCGCAGGGCACGCTCCAGGAAGAAAACAAATGGGATGAGGTCGCTGATGGTGCCTTCGGTGCGACCGACTAGGTTTGTCACCTCCTCTAAAGGACGCATGAGCCTATAGGCATTGCACATGAGCGTCCAGTAACGTGGCAAAAAAATTCCCAGCTCCGCAGAGGCTGTCCTAGCACCCCGGTCATACAAATACTCGTTGACGGCTTTTTCTTGTTGGTGCAGGCGGTCGAACATTAGGAGTGTTGAATTCCAACGTGTCGGGCTGTCGCAAATCAAGCACCTCACTGGCATGTTGTTTTGGCGCTGAATGTCTGAAAAGTGCGCCATGGCCGTGTAGGAACGCCTGAAATGGCCACACACCTTCCTGGCCTGCTTGAGGACGTCCTGTAAGCCTGGGTACTTAGACACAAAGCGTTGTACGATGAGATTCAACACATGTGCCATGCACGGCACATGTGACAACTTGCCCAAATTCAATGCCGCCAACAAATTGCTTCCATTGTCACACACCACTTTGCCGATCTCCAGTTGGTGCGGGGTCAGCCACTGATCCACCTGTGCGTTCAGGGCGGACAGGAGTGCTGGTCCAGTGTGATCAGGCAAGTCAACCCCAAGACAGCGTGACACTGTCGTATCCGGGATGTGGAATAGCCCCTGGGGAGCTGGGGGGATTCAGTTGATGTGCAGCCAGACGCCGCAGCAGAAGAGGACTCAGCCGAGGAGGTTATGGAAGAGGATGGAGTAGGAGGAGTAGAGGAGGTGGCAGTAGGCCTGCCTGCAAGTCGTGGCTGTGTCACCAACTCCGCTGCAGAGCCACGCATTCCATGCTTGTCAGCCGTCAGCAGGTTGACCCAATACGCAGTGTAGGTGATATACCTGCCCTGACCGTGCTTTGCAGACCAGATATCAGTGGTCAGATGGACCCTTGCCCCAACACTGTATGCCAGAGATGCCATGACTTCCTTTTCAATCACTGAGTAGAGGTTTGGGATTGCCTTTTTTGAAAATAAATTTAGTCCGGGTACCTTCCACTGTGGTGTCCCAATAGCGACACATTTTTTGAAGGCCTCAGACTCCACCAGCTGGTATGGTAAAAGCTGGCGGGCTAAGAGTTCCGTCAAGCCAGCTGTCAGACGCTGGGCAAGGGGGTGACTCTGTGACATTGGCTTCCTACGCTCAAACATTTCCTTTACAGACACCTGACTGTGGGCAGATGAGCAGGAACTGCTGAAGGTGAGAGGCGGAGTGGCGGGTGGTTGAGAGGGGGCAAGGAGGACAGCAGTGGTTGACGTGGCTGAAGATGCTGGACCAGGAGGAGGAGGGTGGCTTTGAGGTTGTGTGCTGCTTCTACTCGTCATCATGTGTTGATCCCATAGGCGTTTGTAATGTGCGATCATGTGCCTTCGCAAAGCAGTTGTACCTAGGTGGGTGCTGGATTTCCCACGACTCAGTTTCTTTTGGCACAGGTTGCAAACGGCATCGCTGTTGTCAGAGGCAGACACACAAAAAAAATGCCACACTGCTGAGCTTTGCAATGACGGCATTCTGGTGGTGGCAACAGCATGCGTTGATTGGCGTGCTGTCTGGCTGACCCCGGATGCCGATACATGCTGTCTGACTGTGCCACCAGCTCCTTGCGACCTCCCCTTGCTTCCAACTCGTCTCCTCCTTCTCTCTGTCTCCCCTTCTGAACTTTCCCCCTCTTCTTCTTCTCCTCGAGCAGGCACCCACGTGACATCCACGGACACATCGTCATCATCAACCACTTCACTTGTATCTAACACCTCAGCAAAGGAAGCAGCAGCGGGTACAACATCATCATCATCATCACACTGTACGTCCATGTGTGTAATGCTGCCTGACTGAGACATATCCCTGTTATCTCCATCCTCTGGCAATAATGGTTGCGCATCACTAATTTCATCCAACTGATGTGTAAATAAATCCTCTGAGGGATCAAGTGAAGCGGCTGTGGTGGCTGTGGTGGTGGTGGTGGCGGCGGGCGGGAGAGTGGTAACTTGAGAGCAGGTGACCAAAGCTGAGCTGGAGGAGGATGGTGCGTCAAGGTTCTTAGCGGAAGCTGTTGAAGATTGGGTGTCCTGTGTAAGCCAGTCAACTATTTTCTCAGAATTTTTTGGGTTCAGGGTACGTGGCTTCTGAACACTGGGCATTATTCCAGGGCCAGTGGAAATCACAGCACCACGATCACGAGGGCCCCTGCGGCGTGGCCTGCCTCTGCCTGTCATTTTTTATTAGATAAGTATTACTATGCGTGCAAGGTACTGTGCCACCCTATATAAGTGGTGGGCAGTGGGCACAGTACAGTCTGTGTGGGCCTGACACACACTGGCTTGCAACTGGGATTATATCACAGAAAAATATTAAATAGAATTTTTTTTTATCTGCGAGGTATTTGTGAGTGAGTGACACCCTGTAACGGTATAAGTGGAGGCCTAGCCACTAGCCAGTGGCCACAATACAGTCTGTGTGGGCCTGACACACACGGGCTTGCAAATGGGATTAGATCACAGAAAAATATTAAATAGAATTTTTTTATCTGCGAGGTATTTTCTGTCACCCCCTGTATGAATGGTGTGCACACAGTACAGTCTGTGACTGAGCCTGCAGCCTCTCACACACGGGCAGGCAACTGCAATATATATATATAAAAAAAAGCAGCAGACTGATGTACCAGCCCTGAAAAGGGCTTTTTGGGGTGCTGTCGGGACGCTGTCCTTACAGCAGATGAGTCTGTGGACACAGAACACTGCCCTAGCTAACGCTTTCCCTATTAAATCAGCAGCAGCAGCTACACTGTCCCTCCTCTCACTGAGAATGCAGATTCCGAATAAATCTAAAATGGATGCTGTCCGGGAGGAGGGAGGGTCTGGGAGGGAGGGTCTGCTGCTGATTGGCTGGAATGTGTCTGCTGACTGTGAGGTACAGGGTCAAAGTTTACTCAATGATGATGTATAGGGGGCGGATCGAACATCGCATATGTTCGCCCGCCGCGGCGAACGCGAACAAGCTATGTTTGCCGGGAACTATCCGCCGGCGAACTATTCGGGCCATCACTAGTCAGCAAGTGTGAACTGTCCACATAGTCCCCAAAGCCAGAGTATGGAGGAACTATAGTAGAACCAACAGCCACTGATTGCTTGTTCTGCTGCCTTACCCTGATGATATGTACCACTTAGCTTCACACATTTACTCTCTTAGGGACACAACTCATTGCTCTTATAATAACCTTTTTGTTTTTTGCCTATAGAAGAGCTCTGAATAGATGGTATGTCAAAACTGTGCTCTTAAAGGGGTTGTCTAATCCAGACAAGCCTATTCTACAACTGTAGCATTACCTGGGCTAAGTCTACAAGAGCTGCTTATTCAGGGACCTTCCTCTGTGATATCTATACCCTTTAGGATATATAGACAGGGGTTGTCATAAAGAGACTACCTATTTAAAAGTTTATTATATAAGGTCATCATCATGGTGTCCATACCATACAGCAAACAACTGCTATGGGGTCCATGGTGTGCAAAGGTCTGCATAGACTACTCCCGCTATTCACTGGGACTCCTGGGGGTTGCATACAGATTTATGTGAATTTATTGAATTCAATAACAGCGGTGTAAATCTGTATGGAGTGAGCATCCCCTAGTGGTGGCAATTGGCAAGCACAATCGAATAATTTATCAAGTTAGACATCTATAGAGAAAAAGCACCTGGGGGGGGGGGGGATACACTTTTATGTTTCATTAGAATAAAGCTCTATATGAACACTATACTGTACATCTTTCTAATAGACTTTTAGGGTCATTTATGAAGACCACTTTAGATGCAGTCTTAATCCCCTTTCACTGGCGCTTGATGTGCCTTGATGGGCCTCAACATAACTTAGGCGCATCCCCCGCCGGCGTACAACAGCCTTAAAGTCGTAGATTTAGATAATTTTCTGCCATGTAAAATGATTAATGAGACCGGCCCGCCCGCCCACACCACACCTCCTTTTTGGTACTGGCGTACAAGGGGAAGAAGTAGCAGATTTGCCGCAAATCACCTTTGTGACAAAATCTGCACCAATTATATGGCGTATATTTGGTCAAAAATTACCCCCTTTATGTTTGCATTTTTTCACCATTTTTAGACCTCTGTTTGCTGTCAGTGAATGATCTTGAATGATCTTGTATCCATTGAGAAGCAGTGATCCTGTACAGTATTTAGGCCTCTTTCACACTTGCGTTGTCCGGATCCGTCGTGCACTCCATTTGCCGGAATTACACGCCGGATCTGGAAAAACGCAAGTGAACTGAAAGCATTTGAAGACGGATCCGTCTTCAAAATGCGTTCAGTGTTACTATGGCAGCCAGGACGCTATTAAAGTCCTGGTTGCCATAGTAGTAGTGGGGAGCTCCAGAATGACGTCAGAGCGCCCCATGCGCATGGATGACGTGTCCATGCGATCACGTCATCCATGCGCGTGGGGCGCCCTGACGTCACTCTGGAGCGCCCGGGGAGCCGCACGGACGGTAAGTATACCGCTCCCCCGCTCCCCACTACACTTTACCATGGCTGCCAGGACTTTAGCGTCTTGGCAGCCATGGTAACCATTCAGAAAAAGCTAAACGTCGGATCCGGTAAAGCGCCGAAACGACGTTTAGCTTAAGGCCGGATCCGGATCAATGCCTTTCAATGGGCATTAATTCCGGATCCGGCCTTGCGGCAAGTCTTCAGGATTTTTGGCCGGAGCAAAAAGCGCAGCATGTTGCGGTATTTTCTCCGGCCAAAAAACGTTCCGGTCCGGAACTGAAAACATCCTGATGCATCCTGAACGGATTTCTCTCCATTCAGAATGCATAGGATAAAACTGATCAGGATTCTTCCGGCATAGAGCCCCGACGACGGAACTCTATGCCGGAAGACAAGAACGCAAGTGTGAAAGAGCCCTAGCTAGTTCTGCGCTCAGCTAAGTGGATACAATTGTATCATCTAGACATAAACATTCCTGGACTCCAGACTGATACATTGTAACAAACTAATTACAATCCTCAGTGAGGTAGACACATCATAGCAATCTCTCCTCTGTCCCGATAGTCTGTTACAATGTATCAGCCTGATGTCCAGGCTGTTTATCACAAAAAGGATTACAGAGCATTATGCCTTTCCATAATAAAATGCACCAGAAGCTGTTAGACCAAGTGTGGCAGGCATTATCATAGAACAGCCCTGAGGGCTATAGTTGTGCCCGGGGCTGCTGTATATAAATGGACACCGCTAACACAGGTAGCCCCCTCCATATGATAGCATTTCCATCTACATCAATCATAGCGCTAAAAGAGTCAAATGGTCAGGAGTGAATGTTTCTCTGATCTTGGCTATTATTTTGAGCAGCTGTCAATCAAAGTTTTCCTTTTTGTACACGACTAAAGTGTTATATGTCCTATATATATTAGAGATAAGCGCATTTCTTAAAAATTCGATTCAGTGACTTCGCCGAACTTTACTAAAAAATTTGCTTCGTGATGAACTACTTTTTTTGTAAGTAGCAGGGGCAATGACAGGGAACGGCTACCGCGCCACCCCCTGTCATTGAACCCCTCAGATGCCGCGTTCATTGCTGATTGCGGCATCTGAGTTCATTCTAAAAGCATTTTAGTGGTTGTGCATAAAAAATATATAATATATTAAATTGTACTTACCGCATCCATTTGAGCGCCACCGTGGCCATCTTACTTGAAGTTCCAACGAGAAATCTTGTGCAGCACGTGATGACGTCATCACATCGGATGGCGTGGTAATGTCATATGTCACTGCACACAAGATTTTGCGTAGGATCTTCAAGTAAGATGCCCACAGCAGCCTCTTCAAGCTAAAATGGATGGGGTAAGTATGATTTTTTTTTTACATTTTTACTGCCATTTCAGGGAAAATTGATTCATTACCACGAAGCACAAGGAAATTCGGCTTTTCGGCGAATCAAATTTTTCCATCCAATTCGTTAACTTTGATTCGCTCAACACTAATATATATATATATATATATATATAAATAACAACAAAGAAAGTCCGCAGCACTCCTTGAAGTAAAAAATGTGAAGTTTATTCACACATGTCAGAAAATTGACAACGTTTCGGTTCTCTCACAGAACCTTTCTCTGACTTTAGAAAGGTTCTGTGAGAGAACCGAAAAGTTGTCAATTTTCTGACATGTGTGAATAAACTGCACATTTTTTACTTCAAGGAGTGCTGCGGACTTTCTTTGTTGTTTATCCGTCCTGTATCGAGGGACTACCGCGGGCACCGTACAACCATTTACTGCATGTGAAGGAGTGCTGCCTAACCTTTTCTATGGATATATATATATATATATATATATAATTGTTGAGCGAGCATGCTTGGCCAAACACCAGTTCGGCTCAAGCATCACTATGCTCGACGCATCGCGGAGTTCAGCCGAACACCACGTGTGCTCAAACCAGTGTATTTAAATCTAATTTAGCCTCTATTTCTATGCAGAAGATCGCTGTACAATGAGGGAGTCCCTCAGTGTGAGTCCGCGGCTTAGAGTCCCTGCTCTGACTCCATATAGAGCTATGTCCATATATGGAGTCAGTGCTTGGGGACACCCCAGTGTATTTAAATCTAATCTAGCCTGTATTTCAGAAACGTTTCTGCTGGGATTTGAACTCACAAGCTTTTGCATTAGCGGCAAGGCACTTAACCACTCAGCTATATAAAAAAAAAAATTGACTTCTACTGTACTGTACTTCTACTGAGACCTATGCAGTAGAAGTCTCATATTTTTTTCATTTTTATGGACTGGCTATGCAGCTATATAATGTAGTGGTTAAAGTTCTGTGCTATGATGCAGAAGCTGTGAGTTCAAATCCCATCACAAACTTTTTCAGAAATATAGGTTAAATTAGATTTATATATTTTATTTTATTTTTGGTAATTTTAAAAAATGTATGGCACAAAATAAATGTGTAATTACTAGAAAAAATATATATATTTATCTATCTATATATAGATAGATAAAATCATACTTCTGATATATATGAAAGCATAATATGTGGGAAACTACTACTGATGTTTTAGCCATAATATATTTACATATATTATAATACATTATATATTCTAAATATATAATAATATATTTAAATATATTATGGCTAAAAACTTATATATATATATATATATATATATATATACATATGTTTAAATTAATTTTAGCCTCTATTTCTGAAAAAGTTTGTGACAGGATTTGAACTCACAGCTTCTGCATCACAGCCCACAACTTTAACCACTACACTATAAATAAAATGCATAGCCAGTCACAAAAAAATAAATAAAAATATGAGACTTCTACTGTATAGGTCTCAGTAGAAGTACAGTACAGTAGAAGTCTCATATTAAATCTTTTTAAGTAACTGGCTATGCAGCTATTATAGTTGAGTGGTTAAGTGCCTTGCCTCTAATACAGAAGGTCATGAGTTTGAATCCCAGTGGAAACTTTTATGAAATACAGGCTAAATTTGATTTAACTTAACTGGGGTGTCCCCAAGCACTGACTCCATATATGGAGGTAGCTATATATCAAGTCAGAGAAGGGACTCCTAAGCCGAACTAGAGTACCGACACCCTCCCCTCTTCAGAGCAGGGGGGGTACCTGGTTTAATGCTCGGGTTCTCCCATTGACTTCCATTGTGCTCGGTAGAGCACTCGAGCATCACTAAGTGTTCTACTCGAGCACACAAGCACTTTGGTGCTCGCTCAACACACACATATATATATATGTATGTATAGTATGTGAATTCCGGCAGCACTCACTTTAGAGATTATCCGGTGCAAGCGTCTCGCCTTTGACAACAGGCTTGTATATTCATAGAAAATCAACGCAGCACTCTTCTTGTAAAAAAACGCAGAGTCTTTATTCACACATGTGACACAAAATAGGCAACGTTTCAATCCCCTTTCGGGATCCTTCTCAAGCCAAGTGCACAGACCAACAGCATGCTGGCATCTAAATACATATCCAGCTTTTCAATACATGTGTACAACATCATTTAATCAAGTGATTGCAATTAGTGACAGCTGATACAAAAGCAAGTGGTTTTTTTTCAAAAAAATCGATCCATTCCATTCCACTATTTCCAGTATCTTCTTGTATTGTGATCTTGGTATATATTCTCATACATCTATATATATATAAAGTGCTTGTGCCAATAAGCTGTAGCTTCACATCGAAATATACATAAACAATCACATATTATCAAAAGTGCAAGTGCATTTTAAAATCACAATAAAATCACTTTGGCTATAATAAATTCATCAGTTCATCAGGATAGAGAGACGCGTGCTGCAATTAAATGCAATTCATCCAACCTGCTGTTTTTTTGAAAAAACGCATGGTGTGAACACCATCCAACTGTCTGCGGTGTGTGAATTGCAAGTATCTGCAGAGGGGTAGGGAATTCACACATCCGGAGACTGGGGAACGTTTTGAGATTAAAGAATATTTGACTTGTGATTCGTCGTGGGTAGTAAACGTTTTATGGTGCCCATGTCACTTACTCTATGTAGGGGAGATTACGTGTGATATCAAGGCGGGACTTAATAACCATCGACAGTCGATTAGAGATAAAAGGAAAGATCTGCCTGTGGCTAAACATTTTTCGGACAAACAGCATAAGGAAAAAGATCAGAAATTTGCAATTTTAGAAAGAATTAATGTGTTAAAAAGAGGGGGGGATAGAACTACTCTTTTGAAGAAATGTGAATTAAAATGGATACATCGCCTTGGTACATTGAAACCTCACGGTTTAAATATAGATTATCGTGTTACAGTGGGTATGAGATAGAGGGTATTGGCTCCCGATTGCATGATCGCCGGACACATTATTACATTGAATGTATAGACCAGTTATGAATTTTTGCAAAAAAATGATATTTTTTCTGTATTACAGATATGGAGTTTCATGGGATGAGAGAGGCGTCCTGCAGGATGATAAATCTGGGCAAAAAAATTTTTTTATGCGACACTTGATTTAAACGGGATGTATACACAATGCCGCATGCGGGTATTGACGGTAATTCACACCGACTCTCAAGCATGCGTTTGTTTGTGGGGAAGCGTTGTCTATGCGATGTGGATGAGTGACTGCACATGAATTATTAGTGCGTTGAGGTGTAGTGCAATAGAAAGATATAATTTATTATAATATGAGAATAGAAGATGATTCCAAATAATTTTTTCCTGGGGGGAGAAATGGTCATCTTATGCGCAATTTAGGCGCTACTTGATCTCACACTACTAGAGTACTGTGCGGACTGGTCCGCACCTCAAGAGACAGCATCGGCATGAGCGTTGATATAAATAAATAAAAATAATAATAATAATTTGTACCCTGCAGTTGGATGGTGTTCACACCATGCGTTTTTTCAAAAAAACAGCAGGTTGGATGAATTGCATTTAATTGCAGCACGCGTCTCTCTATCCTGATGAACTGATGAATTTATTATAGCCAAAGTGATTTTATTGTGATTTTAAAATGCACTTGCACTTTTGACAATATGTGATTGTTTATGTATATTTCGATGTGAAGCTACAGCTTATTGGCACAAGCACTTTATATATATATAGATGTATGAGAATATATACCAAGATCACAATACAAGAAGATACTGGAAATAGTGGAATGGAATGGATCGATTTTTTTGAAAAAAAAAAACACTTGATTTTGTATCAGCTGTCACTAATTGCAATCACTTGATTAAATGATGTTGTACACATGTATTGAAAAGCTGGATATGTATTTAGATGCCAGCATGCTGTTGGTCTGTGCACTTGGCTTGAGAAGGATCTCGGAAGGGGATTGAAACGTTGCCTATTTTGTGTCACATGTGTGAATAAAGACACAAGAAGAGTGCTGCGTTGATTTTCTATGAATATACAGTACAGACCAAAAGTTTGGACACACCTTCTCATTCAAAGAGTTTTCTTTATTTTCATGACTATGAAAATTGTAGATTCACACTGAAGGTATCAAAACTATGAATTAACACATGTGGAATTATATACATAACAAACAAGTGTGAAACAACTGAAAATATGTCATATTCTAGGTTCTTCAAAGTAGCCACCTTTTGCTTTGATTACTGCTTTGCACACTCTTGCCATTCTCTTGATGAGCTTCAAGAGGTAGTCCCCTGAAATGGTTTTCACTTCACAGGTGTGCTCTGTCAGGTTTAATAAGTGGGATTTCTTGCCTTATAAATGGGGTTGGGACCATCATTTGCGTTGAGGAGAAGTCAGGTGGATACACAGCTGATAGTCCTACTGAATAGACTGTTAGAATTTGTATTATGGCAAGAAAAAAGCAGCTAAGTAAAGAAAAACGAGTGGCCATCATTACTTTAAGAAATGAAGGTCAGTCAGCCGAGAAATTGGGAAAACTTTGAAAGTAAGGGCTATTTGGCCATGAAGGAGAGTGATGGGGTGCTGCGCCAGATGACCTGGCCTCCACAGTCACCGGACCTGAACCCAATCGAGATGGTTTGGGGTGAGCTGGACCGCAGAGTGAAGGCAAAAGGGCCAACAAGTGCTAAGCATCTCTGGGAACTCCTTCAAGACTGTTGGAAGACCATTTCAGGGGACTACCTCTTGAAGCTCATCAAGAGAATGCCAAGAGTGTGCAAAGCAGTAATCAAAGCAAAAGGTGGCTACTTTGAAGAACCTAGAATATGACATATTTTCTGTTGTTTCACACTTGTTTGTTATGTATATAATTCCACATGTGTTAATTCATAGTTTTGATGCCTTCATAGTCATGAAAATTAAGAAAACTCTTTGAATGAGAAGGTGTGTCCAAACTTTTGGTCTGTACTGTATATATATATATATATATATATATATATATATATTTGTATACAGTACTGTGCAAAAGTTTTAGGTGGGTGTGGAAAAAATGCTGCAAAGTTAAAATGCTTTCAAAAACAGAAGTTTTAATAGTTTAGAATTTTATCAATTAACAAAATGCAAGGTGAATAAAGAAGAGAGAGAACTCATTCCAATCAATATTTGGGTAACCGCCCTTTGCCTTCTTCTAGGAATAGTTTTTGAAGGAACTCAGCAGGGAGGTTGTTCCAAACATCTTGGTAAACTGTGGATGTAGGCTTTCTCAGATCCTTCTATCTAATCATATAATCCCAGGCAGACTGGGTGATGTGGAGATCTGGGCTCTATGGGGCCACATCATTACTTCAGGGCTCCTACTTGTTCTTTACACTGAAGATAGTTCTTGATGACATTGGCTGGATGTTTTGGGTGGTAGTCCTGCTGCAGAAAATGGAGTTGGGACTTTGGTCAGGATTCATGGTGTCCTCAGTACTAAGAAATACAGGAAGATACTTATCCATCATACAGTATCATCAGGGAGACAGCTGAGTGGATCTTATTTTGCAGCAGGCAGGGGCGTTGCTAAAGTCTGAAGAGATTCGTGGCACGAGCCCGCATGAAGCCACGCCCCCACCCCATGAATCCACACCCTCATCACCACCGGGGGGGCCTTCACAGTAGTTATTAACCCCTTTCAGCAGTCCCCCCTTCAGTGAATGGGGGACTGCTGAATGGGGTTAATAACTACAGTGAAGGGCCTAGCCGTCTGGGCAACCCCATCCATAACAGTGTCATCCACAGATCCCCCATCAGTGTCATCCACAGATCCCCCATCAGTGTCATCCACAGATCCCCCATCAGTGTCATCCACAGATGCCCCATCAGTGTCATCCACAGATGTCCATCAGTGTCATCCACAGATGCCCCATCAGTGTCATCCACAGATCCCCCATCAGTGCCATCCACAGATCTCCCATCAGTGTCATCCACAGATCCCCCATCAGTGTCATCCACAGATCCCCCATCAGTGTCATCCACAGATCCCCCATCAGTGTCATCCACAGATCCCCCATCAGTGTCATCCACAGATCCCCCATCAGTGTCATCCACAGATCCCCCATCAGTGCCATCCACAGATCTCCCATCAGTGTCATCCACAGATCCCCCATCAGTGTCATCCACAGATTCCCCATCAGTGTCATCCACAGATCCCCCATCAGTGTCATCCACAGATCCCACATCAGTGTCATCCACAGATCCCCCATCAGTGCCATCAACAGATCTCCCATCAGTGCCATCCACAGATCCCCCATCAGTGTCATCCACAGATCCCCCATCAGTGTCATCCACAGATCCCCCATCAGTGTCATCCACAGATCCCCACCAGTGTCATCCACAGATCCCCATCAGTGTCATCCACAGATCCCCCATCAGTGTCATCCACAGATCCCCCATCAGTGTCATCCACAGATCCCCCATCAGTGTCATCCACAGATCCCCATCAGTGTCATCCACAGATCCCCCATCAGTGTCATCCACAGATCCCCCATAAGTGTCATCCACAGATCCCCTCCCCGCCCTTCAGTGAATGGGGGACTGCTGAATGGGGTTAATAACTACAGTGAAGGGCCTAGCCGTCTGGGCAACCCCATCCATAACAGTGTCATCCACAGATCCCCCATCAGTGTCATCCACAGATCCCCCATCAGTGTCATCCACAGATCCCCCATCAGTGTCATCCACAGATGCCCCATCAGTGTCATCCACAGATGTCCATCAGTGTCATCCACAGATGCCCCATCAGTGTCATCCACAGATCCCCCATCAGTGCCATCCACAGATCCCCCATCAGTGTCATCCACAGATCTCCCATCAGTGTCATCCACAGATCCCCCATCAGTGCCATCAACAGATCTCCCATCAGTGCCATCCACAGATCCCCCATCAGTGTCATCCACAGATCCCCCATCAGTGTCATCCACAGATCCCCCATCAGTGTCATCCACAGATCCCCACCAGTGTCATCCACAGATCCCCATCAGTGTCATCCACAGATCCCCCATCAGTGTCATCCACAGATCCCCCATCAGTGTCATCCACAGATCCCCCATCAGTGTCATCCACAGATCCCCCATCAGTGTCATCCACAGATCCCCCATCAGTGTCATCCACAGATCCCCCATCAGTGTCATCCACAGATCCCCCATCAGTGTCATCCACAGATTCCCCATCAGTGTCATCCACAGATCCCCCATCAGTGTCATCCACAGATCCCCCATAAGTGTCATCCACAGATCCCCTCCCCGCCCAGCGCTCCCTCCTAGCTAATTTATTCACTTCACTTGCCTCTGTGTAATCTCGCACAGGCGCACTGGCAGAGGCATCGTCGAACGAGGTGCGCTGGAAAACGGCGCATGCGCACTTTGCTCGACGATGCCTCTGCCAGTGCGAGATTACACAGAGGCAAGTGAAGTGAATAAATTAGCTCGGAGGCGGTGCCGCAGGCTGGGGGCCCCCGCCGGCCCTGCATTCGGGGCACTGGACAAAACATGTTTTGACCTAACGACGCCCCTGGCAGCAGGACAACCCCAAACATCCAGTCAATGTAATTAAGAATTGTCTTCAGCATAATTAAGAACAATTTACTCTTCTACCGGCCATTACAATTGGGTGCGTCTTTTTCAGTCCTTAGTCATGTATGTATGACAGGGTGCAGCCATATAATTATCATCAGCAGGCAGTGCTACATCTATAGCTGCAGCCTTGACATAAAGATACACATCAAACCCAGTAACGAGCGTAGACCAATCAGTCTTCCCATCTGTAAACTGGTGCCACTAAACCCATGGCTGCTCTCCGACAAGAACTCCCCTCCCCCGGCGGCTATAAGAGGAATATCTCTGAGATTTACTAAAGGTACAGGGAACGATCCATCATTTACGGCTTATAAAGTCCACGCCGCTGAGGAACAGAAGGGATCTTTGCTGTTTGTATCTCCTGCCAATTTCAAAATATAGTTTGTACATTGGAGAAAGTTGGGACATAAAATATGGCTGTTATTAAACTTTTCATGGCTGGAGAAAACAGAAGACGGCATAAAACGTGACCCAATGCATCTACACAGACTGCAGGAAAGAAATAGGCTTTACAAGAACTGCCGTAGCTCTCCGCCTCGTAGCCCACATCCCTGTCAAATGCAGTAGTCATTTAAAGGAGCAGGCGAAACCACTGTACAAAGAGGAGTTTTACAATTTCCTTCATCACTTATCAGTCAGTGAATAAAAACCATTCAGGTTTCCATCCAGAAGCTGTAAAACTCGTCCTGGTCTAACACTACTCACAGCTGAGGGTTTGTTACCATGTTATCCAGTCTAGACTATGCTCCTGGAGGTGTCAGCAGTGGAAATCTCTCCCATCCTGATAGTTTGCTATATTGTATCAGTGCAAGTAGAAGGTTTTGTTTCCAAGGTTTATGTACAATTGTAACAAATCCTCATCTGTGTGCTGGTCTTTAGCCTCTGGATGTGAACAAGGATGTTTACATTCACAGTCAGCAAGCAGAGATTCTGATAATGGTATATAATTGGCAGAAATTAACGTAAAATAGCAATATTATAGACTCACTGCTTTACACCATGTTGAATATTTCCTCCTGTTCAAAACCTTATGAAGACATATTTATGTTATCAGTAACGTAGGTGCAAATTTTTACAAATTATTTAAAATACCTCTTTAAGATCTAAATGGCATCCAAAAATACCAACCAGAAAGTTTTCAAATAGCCTCTATGAATAATCTACTGTTTCCTGTATACAGTTCCCGTGCCGAGCTATGTGTCACCACGGTTACAGACTACAAACAATGCCTGTGTAGTGTGACCCTGCAGTCACTATGGTTACAGACTACAAACAATGCCTGTGTAGTCTGACCCTGCAGTCGTTAACTACCTTTTTCTTTCTGCTTCCTCTTGGACTTTGCCTTGGCCATTACAGGACTTTCACTTTCTTCTTCTTTGACCATTCTTTGGTAGAAGGACTTGTGTGCTCAGGATAATTATTTTGCATGACCCACATACTCTTGAGATTCAGCTCACGGACAGACGTCCTAACATTTTCATTTAGAATTTGCTGGTATAATTCAGAATTCATTGTTTCATCAATGGTGACAAGCTGTCCTGGTCCAGATGCAGCAGACCAGGCCCAAACCATGATGCTATCACCACTGTGTGCCACAGATGGGATGAGGTTTTTATGCTGGATGCAGGGTTTTCCTTTATCCAAACAGAATGCTTCTCTTTTAAACCAAAAAGTTATATTTTGGTCTCATCCATTCATAAAACATTGTTTATAGCCTTATGGCTCGCCCAGTGATTTTTTTTTAGCAAACTGCAGATGGGCAGCAATTTTCTTTTTGGAGAGCAGCAACTTTCTCCTTGCAATGCTACCATGCACACCATTGATGTTCAGTCTCCTCCTAATGGTAGTTAGTTAATGTGACCTTGTGAACTCTTACACGCATTGCTCTTGTGATCTTTATTAGTGGACAGGTCCTGGGGAGGGTAATAGTGGCCTTGAATTTACTCCATTTGTACACAGGCGATCTGACAGTGGATTGGTCCACACTTTTTAGAGATGGTTTTATAACCTTTTCCAGCTTGATGAGCATCAACAACTCTTCTTCTGAGGTCCTCAGAAATCTCCTTTGTTCATATCATGATACACTTCCACAAACATGTATTGTGAGGATCAGACTTTGATAGATCCCTGTTCTTTACATAAAACAGGTTTGCCCCTCACACCTAATTGTCATCCCATTGATTGAAAACACCTGACTCTGATTTCATCTTCAAATCATCTGCTAATCCTAAAGGAACACATACTCTTGCCGCTCACAGACATGATAGTGGATCATTTTCGTCAATAAATATTAAACCTTATTTACTTTTAGAACTTGTCTGAAAATCTGATTGTTATGGTGGCAGCCCCTCTGTTCTCCTGCTCCCTGCCTGGTCTTCAGGCAGCCCATTCCTGCCCCCTTCTGCTGCTGTGGAGGCCCGCCACTGGAGCAGCACTGCTCACCTTCTTTGCAGGCTGAGGCTTGCACTCTGCCAGCACGTCTTTGCTCTGCTTATAGGGCAAGCACACTTCCTCTGACTCTTCAAGGACCTCTTTGTGTATGTGTGTGCACCTTTGATCAACCTGGGTAGTTTAGGCATCTCCCCCTGTGATAGTGTGCCTGAGCAATAGGTTCCAGTTCGTAAAGTTCCTGCAAAGGTCTTCTGTATTAGTTAGTGTACCTGTGTATTGACTTATGCTTGCTTCCTGGATTTTAGCTTTCACTACCTGACCTGACCTCTGCCGAATTCCATTCTGATCCTGGTCTGATCCTCAAAGGCTGGATTCCACGTATTCTGCCTGCCCTGACCTAGGCCTGTCCCTGACTACGTTCTGCCTGATCCTCTGGTGCCATGGGCATAACAATTGCCATAGCACTTTCTATGGGGCCCAGAGGTTGAGGCTAGGGGCCTATCAGGTGCAAGAAAACATTGTACCTTTTTGTGAGGAATAACAATATGGAGGCTTTTGCTATAATACGGGTGTTCTGATTTATGGTGCTATAAAACATACTTTTAATTGTTGCTATTTATGCTGCTGTTTTATTTTCTTACACTAGGTGGTGGGGGCCCCATTTTACTTTGCTATGGAGCCCTGTGAATTAGAATTACACCCCTGCCTTGTGCTCTGTACCATTGTCTCTTGACCCCCTAGGTAAGCAATCACTTGAACAGAAACTACTCCGAGAGGTCGTGGCCTAGTGATTCCCCTGCAGCGGAGTCCAGATCCCTGTATAGGGGGTTAAAGGGTGAAAACAAGGAGGGCCACTTAGTTAATGCCCTTGGAAGTAACCCAAAGCCAAATCTGTTCAAGAGAGACGGCGGATCCACACCCCCGACACAACACAGATGTAATTTTCTCTGAAATTTATGCAGAAATATAAAAAATTCTGAAGGGGGTCACAAACTTTCAAGCACCACTGTATACACACAACTGTAGTAGATTTTTAAGCAAGACTGTTTCAAAATTGCTTAATTGTTTTAAATCCATTTGAGCAATAAAATTGGTTGCAAAAGTCTACATTCCCTTGCGAAGAGCATTCTTAGATCTCCATCTATTTCAACATGGGAAAAAGCAGCAATCTGAGGAAGAATCAGAATTATTTTCCTCCTGCCGTGTCCTAGAAACAAATCATTAAATGCAAAACCGGCACTTGTAGATTTATCACTCAGCTGTAAGAATAGCATAAAGGGGCGTAGTGAAGCCATACAATAAAAGTAAGGGCCGTTACGGGAAATATTGTCACATTACACATCCCAGATCGTCCTGGTTCTATAATGAGATGGTACCATATCACCGACTCTTCCTGCTCTGCAGCTTTTATGCTCAGGTCCAATAAAGCCTAACACTAAAGGAATCATTTTATGTGCCCCGAGGACACAAGATCGTAGACTGGACTCAACCAAGTCAACAATATGGAGATTTACTAAGTAAAACTAATTCCGAATATATTGCATGCTGTACGTAAAAAGCACTCTTCTATTTCCCCAATGCCTCTCGTAACTTGTTTCAAGGAAGAGAAAAATACACATTTTTCCTGGTATCCTTATTGTAGAAACCACTGTCTGTAGACGGCAGCTCTTGTAATGAGATGTCCCATGATGCCTTGCCCAGGCATCACATAGGGAGGCGCGGACAGACAACCAAAGCTCTAGTTATAGAAATTATTACAAACTGTGAGCAGGATCCTGGAATAACAGATTCAGGTCATGTGCACAGGAGAGGCTGGAGACTGCGCTCTGTGCAGCAGCGTGCAGCATGCCACATGCATTCTGCAATCTCCGGACTCCTGAAGGAAGGAGCAGAAATAAATGATTAGCAAAATTCTTGGTTCAACTACAAGGAGGAAAATTAGTAGCATCAGTAAAAAAACACGGGGTGAAGACTATCCGTACGTTGCCAGTTTGTTGTTCAGTCATGATTCAGACACATTCTGTCTGATGTAATTCACAAAACTACAAGCGATAGCAGTGACTAGTGTTGAGCGCGAATATTCGAAAAGAGAATTTGTATCGCGAACATCGGCACTTCGAGAATTCGCGAAAATTTAGAATATAGTGTTATATATCCGTAATGACGAATATTCTTTTTTTTTTTACACAGTACACGTCAGGTGATCATCCCTCCCTTCTTCTAGCTTGTGGGCCAATGAGAAAGCTTTGTCACAGCTTAGCAACAGCCCTAGCAACCAATAGAAAAGTTGCCTATCCCGCGCAGGTATTTTGCGCGCATTACGTGAATTATACAGTGCCGATTTTTGCAATCAAGAATATAATCTCGAATTCGTGAATTTGCGAATGTATGACGAATATTCTACAAAATGTTCTACAGAATATTGCCCCTGCCGTTCATTACTAGCAGTGACAGCAGATTTTAGAGTTGCTCTTTCTGCTCCAGCTAATTGAGGACATTTCTGAATGTGCGACCCCCTTCCCCTAATTAGGTATTCAAAATACCTTTTCTAAAGTAAATTTCCAATCTTATAGAACCAATCTGTGCTAATTCATTTCTTCATATATGTATATAGCGTTTGCATATCCATATTTTTTCTGATCCAGAGCTCCAAATCCCCTGCATACCTATTATAACATTCTGTCTGCCTGCAGCCACCACTAGGGGGAGCTCAGGTGCTTACTATATACTGATGAAGCATTGCACACAATAATAGTATAGCATGCATTCAGATAATGGTAGCCACAGACCTCACTAATCACACAGTATACTGTAATCTCCTGAACTCCACTAGCGGTGACTGCAGGCCTCATTAATAAGACAGTATGCAGTAAGTTCCTGAACTCCCCCTAGTGGTGGCTGCATGCCACAAAAATAACATTTATAGTAAGTTCTAGAGCTCCCCCTAGTGGTGGCTGCATGTTGTAATAATAGCACAGTGTGTAGTAAGCTCTAGAGATCCTTCGAGTGGTGACTTCAGACCTCAGTGATAGTATAGTATACAGTAAGCTCTTGAACTCCACCTAGTGGTCACTATAAGCAGGGTATTTTATCATTTTCACTCTAGGCGTATGCAGAGGATTTGAAGCTCTGTATTAAAAAAGTTCAGGTCCGACCCCTATAAAAGTGTATTTAGAAATTAATTTGTTCAGATTTTCAAAGATTTTGATAAAAGCAGCATTCCCTTAGGGTTTTTTCCTCCTTTATGTTTTAAAGAGTCAATGTATTTTCACACACAATATGTAATTTAATAGGGAATAGTGTAAAAAGCACATTTGCAAATCACTTCATTTAAAAAATTTGCCTACATCCACCTTCAAAAAGCTGTAGTCATGGCCACCAGGGGTCTCGCTTCCGTATAAGTTGCAGTCCACTGCCAAGTGTCAGGCAAGTTGCGTCCCTAGTAACAGAGACACAAAAGAAGGCTGAGAGAAGGTGGAAGCGTGTCAGAGCTAGCTGAGATCCTGATTTAAAAAAACACTGCTTCTGAACATCGTCGGAGCCTCCTGCCTTTCTGTAAGTGGGATTTATCCCTCCTTATCTGTTCTGTGAGCTACAGAGCTACACAAACATAATGGGAAGTAAGGGAAAGGACGTCAAAGCAGCTTAGTGCTGGCAGATTTCACAGGAGGGAGATGCCCCTGCTTGTGAGAGAAATGCATCTAGCTGTGCAGTTGAAGAGGGGAATAATTAGGCTTAAAAAGACAAAAAAAAAACTATTCCTGAACAGTTATGAATGTAAAAAGAAGCACAGCCATTGTGTAAACTTTTTTGAAAACTCAGCTTTACACTTTAAGGAGTTCAATCTAATCTAAGGTTTTGTAAGTGCAGGTTCCGGGTCTATATTTTCTGTACTGATAAACCTTCCCAGGTACTTGAACAGTATTCTCTTTGTTTTCAATCAGTTCACTCAGAGCCTGCATCACAAGTGCCATTTACAAAACATCTTAAGTCTGGTTTCCAGACATTCACACTGAAGAACATATCGACCTCATCTGTGGTTTCCACTTTCCTGACATTCCGGTTCACAAGGGGCTGTGAGGGGCACTCGTCTGACCCGACATGACCTGTGTCCTGACTTTGTTGTTTAGTTTTAGATTATTTATTTCCTTATTTAGTTACATGTTTCACAGCTGAAAAAGCGGATGGTAGCAGTTACTGGAGTATAATGTGCAGCATAGGCAGCCGGTCAAGAGGAAGATGTAGCAGAGCTGGAGCAGCTTCAAAGGTGGCAAACAAAGTCATTAAAGGGATTGTCTGAAGACAGCAACCCCCTACATCAGAGCACATGGTCATCATAAACGTTAAAGGGAATACCCCCCTCTATTAGCCAGAATGGGGTATTGCAATGACTGGTGGACCCGCATGTCCATGTATTATATCGCTTTTTATAAGTGGCCAGAAACATCTTCCCTGGTGGACTATGGGAGTCGGAGCCCTGGAAATGACTGAAATGTAGACAGGAAGTGTAAGGATGCACCAAACTCATCACAGTGACCATAATAAATGATACATTTGGTGCATAGAGTTTTGTCTAACTTTATACCACCTATTAATTGACTTATTTTGCAACAGATGTTTGTTCTAAAATTATACTGCAAAGTAGCAAATGTCAAGAATGGCCCCTTTCCTGCAAGACACTGTAATTTATTCTTCCTGAATGACTTGCTTCACAAAGTAGTCAAAAAATTTTGTTTGGTGAAAATTATGCCAGAACCAGGGGCGTAGCTATAGGGGAAGCAGCTGCTTTGGGGCCCTGACCCAGAAGGGGCCCATCCAGGAGGAGAACTAAAAGATTTGGCCAGGGCCCCCTCAACAGTATTACACAATTAAATTAGATACAGTGACAGTATAGACAGTGTAGGAAACGGATGGAGCAGCTGCCGATCCTGGTCTGAGAGAGCGATCTTTACTAGCCACAGGAATGGGGGTGGCATGAAAGGAAGGGGTCTCTAAAAAATTACTGGGGGATGGAGCCCCATTCAAAAATTTGCTGTGGGGCCCAGTCATTTCTAGCTACGCCACTGGCCAGAACTCAGATGTAGCCACAATGTATCCGTTTTGTCCAGAGGGTTCCTTTAAATCCAGTCATGTGATACATATGGCTAAATAGTATTTTTATAAAAATAAAAAAAAGATAAAATGATTGGAAAAATAATAAGAACTAAATCCTGATTGGATAGATTCCCTTGTATCATGCTTTACAGATTAACCATTTAAATTCCAGCCTCAGTACACCGCATAATGGCTTCGTCTATAGAGAGGATTGCCTCACCTTCCCACCCCCATTCTCTGAGGTTTATTTTCTGGGATTTGTCTGAAGAATTTCTGCAGCTTTTAATTCTGACTGCTGGCAGCCGATGCCCATGAGGGGAGAGCAGCTGCGCTGACGTGCTGCCTCCTGCAGAGCTGCTGGGATGTGTTCTGTTTCAGAATGACTCTAATGTATTTGGACTTTGTGATATTTTTGCACTGAGCTTCAGATAAATGGGGGAAGGAGATATTATCCATAAATCAGGGCTTAACATTCAAATTATTAGATTAAGTTGACCACAAACTGTGCCCTGTTTGGACCCCCAGCAATCGGCTATAATCTGTGGGGAAACTTGACAGTAAGTGTTCTTTTTCCCTACAGCGCACCCACAGGGTAAATAAAGTTTTACACCGATAATTCAAAATGAATCGTTTCTAACTCTAGAAGAGCTCACAGCCATTCCTGTGAACAAAGGCAGATGAACGAAGCAGGATAACAGGCACAGGTCAGGTCAGATGGCAGATAGACAGACTAGGGAGTCAAGCAAAACATGGTCCACAGACCAACAGATTACAGCTCCTACACAGGATCCAGCAGAATAGAATAACAGGGTTTATACATTGTCCCTGTGCCCGGGCATTCTCACGTGGTTTAGCCACCCCCTACTCTTCAACGAACAGGGGATCTGTAGCTGCTTCCCAGCAAAGTGGGCAAGTTCTGGGGCATAAGCATTAAGGAATCACCATCCCTCACACATAAAATATATTCCTCGTCACACAGGCCTGTTTTAACCGGAAAAAAATAAAAATACACAGTATGGACAAGTTATCCCCACACTCCCTACAGACACTGCACTGCACACTCCGCAGAGGAGGAAGGGGGAGAGCTAGCCAAGATAGCAGCATCCTGGATGCACAGACCTTACATCCAATGCTTATTTCTGGAAGAGACTCAACTACAAGAAAAGCTTGAAACTGGGAGTAGGCTGTAAACTGTATAGCAGAGGGTCGGAAAATGAACGAAGGAATGAAGATTGCAGCATAAATCGTTTGGATAGACGCTGGGGGATCTGAGCTCAACGCAATGTGGAACAGAATAGGAAGTTTGTCCGTTTTTTTATAGATGGATTATGTATAGCATTCGTATTCTATTTTTCGTTTAATGTGATATACAATGCATTATACTCGCTATGTTGGCAGAACTTGCTTTGATGCATTCAGACCCGACATTGTCAAAATTTCCGGTTGTTTCTAACTGTGTTGTAAAGGGGGAAAAAAAATTAAAAATTTAAAAATTAAAAAATAAAAAAAAAATTGCAGCATAAAACTTAGTGCAACTTTTTTTTTATTCAAGGTCACCACTAAAGTGAAAAAATAACTTTCTAGTCAAATGTGTTCATGGCCTTTCTTTCACACTGCCTGGAGTTAAAAAAAAAGGTGAGAGTTTTGTGTTTTGACTTAATATAGCAAAGGTTACAGGGCGGCAGCGACTCGCGCACATCTTCCTATCAACGAGCACATTGTCAATAATTATAAGATGATCTAAAAATATTAAATGTAAAACTGATTTCCTCTTTTTCAGCAAGAACAAAGCCTCCGCGTAGATCTAAAAATAAATATTTCAACAACTACAGCGAACAGCGGAAAAATTCACAGCGACGAGCAATGATTTCTGCTTAATGGTATTTTACCATGAAATATTCATAATTATTCTGGTACATTTGGTTCTGTAAAGAAAAGTGATTTCCCCCCCCCCCCCCCCCCCCCCTCCCACCGTTTCCACAAAATCCTAACGAGCAGCTTATTTACATGTGCCTTCATATTCTCTTTATTTCCCATTGTCTCGTCAGTCATTCACTTTGTTTGCGCCTTTGTGCTGCAGGATTGCATTCTACCGCGAGAAGCGCTGCCCGCACGTGCGTGTTCCGAAAATAGACAAGAGTGGCACGCGCGACAGAAACGGCTGCCATCTATGAGTCAGCGAGCTGCCAACAAGCCAGCGAAAATATCTCTGACAGCAACGGAGCGGGCCAAGGGAAGGAGAGAGAAAATAAGGCTTGAATATCGACTCCTTCGATGCTTCCGAAAGAGAAGGGCTGGAAAAGACACTAAAAAGAAGATCAGCGCTAGTCGGGAGGAAAGGGTTAATCACGCCAATAAGCATATGTGGACGGACATGTAAACTTTTGCAACGATTATTCTAATGCAGGGATTGAAGCAATTTATTCATAGCTTAAACTCTCTCTTTCATTTTGTGTATGCAGCGCCTCTGCAGACCTATGCGTCTCTAGGGTTGCACATAGTCTGATCCTCCCGTTACGTCTTACTTCTTGCTAAGGCTACTTTCACACCTACGGTAGCCTTTTCCGGTGGGGGAACAGCCTGCTGGATCCGTGCTACCGCAAGTCCACCGTGCTACAGCACGCTGCGGTTTTTGTCCGTTTGCCGTGCTGCGGCCGGACCCCCGTCCCGCCCCCATTATAGCGAATGGGGTCCGAACGGACTTCCGCCAGCACGGTGGACTTGCGGTAGCACAGATACAGCAGGTGGTCGCCAATTGCCTCATATTAGGGGGGAAAATTCTAAGCATCTCAGCCCCTTGCGACACATCCTATTATTTTGCCTTGAAGGCAGCTGCCTGGCATTGGTTGTTAAAGTTTATTGTCACTGACACCCCCAGTTATTTTTTAGTTTATACAGTGTTTTACTACTTAATACATAATCGTGGACCATGTTTCCCTTTCCCATGGGAATTTATTTGCACCCCTGTAATTGTCGGGGATTCTGGATTCCTCCTTAGAGAAGAAAGATAGACTATGGGCACAAGTGGTGCAGTTTCTTAAAAAAAATATAACTAGAGAGGAGCAAATTTTGGAAAAATTCGATTTGCACCAAATCCAAATTTCCTCACACTTCGCGGTAACGAATAACAATTTTTCCTAAAATGGCTGCAAGGAGCTGCATAGAGCAAGGAACTCTGGGAAGGCGGATCACCCACAATGCCATGCATGCAGCCAATCAGCAGCCAGCCAGCCCTGTGATGTCACGGCCCTATAAATAGCCTCAGCCATCTTGGATTCTGCCATTTTCCAGTGTACTTAGTGCAGGGAGAGTAGTCAGCAGGCGCTAGGGACAGTGATAGGAAAGAGTTTAAAACTTTTATTTTGCTCAATAGAAGTTTAGGGAAAGGATAGGGAGGAACTATTCCACAGTATTTATGTAGAACAGGGTTCAGTCGGGGAGGTTACAGCCTGGGTAATAGGAACAATCCTATTACACCTTGCTGCACTGACTGCGGATCCAAATTGCCATTATACAGCTCCGTAATTCCAGCAAACCGTTCTTGTTATTGGGGTGCAAGTGCTGCGTGATACGGCCATTAACAGGGTTTATTACAAGGAAATATTTCTACGTCTTATTTGCCCTTGTGCAGTTATATGTTCTAAAGCCTTCTTTGGCGTGTATTAGTGGGAAAAATAAAGGGCTTATTAGCCCAAATGACATCAGACACCCCCAGCCAAGAGTCGGTGGGTTCATCAGACACAACCCTTAGTTGGCATGGCCTGGGAGCAGGCCCTGTGCCCTCACCTGTCCCCAACATGCCTCTGTCCTTTTCTGTTCCCTCAGCCATAGAAGTATTATATGCTGTGGGCTCAGCCCCACTATACAGCGAGGACGAGCTACTAGAGGACAGTCAGCAGCTACTGGACAGCCAAGATCTGGAGGAGACATCCGCCGCTTCCTCCACTAGGCAGGCAAGTAGTGATTGGGAGAGTGGCGTTGGAGCTGGTGTTGCGAGCGGTCAGGCTCCTGGCTCAGAGACCGTTGTGGGGGACATCAGTGACGTGCAGACAGTAGCGGATGATGATGATGATGTAGCTGATCGCACTTGGGAGCCGGGTTACAAAGGGGCTTCATCATCATCATCATCATCAAGAGGGTGTCAGCTTGCGAGTGAGGCAGCGGCAGAGCCAGCAAGTCGCTAGCGTGGCCGGAAATTAGCAGGGTGGCAGCACATGGAGGTAGGGAGCCAAACGTGCCCAAGGTAGACCACCCGCTTCGCAGGACCCTACCTGCCCGGAAAGTAGTGGTGCAGGGGTTCACGGAAGCAGCGGCAGTAGCAGTCAGTCAGTGCGGAGTGTTGGGGGTAAAATCACCTACTCAGCGGTGTGGCAGTTTTTTGTTAAGCCCCTGGAGGAGATGAACATGGCCATTTGTAGAATCTGTGGGAAGAAGATTAAGCGTGACCGGGTGTGCCAATGTTGGCACCACTGCCCTGCTTCAACATATGCAGTGTCACCATAAAGTGGCCTGGGAGAACTGTGGCTCCGATGTAGTGGTCCAGCCTGCCGCAGCAACGCTGCATCACCCAGTGGCATGCACCCGATTTCAGGCAGTCAAGGCTCCACCACCTCAGCTGAAAGGAGCTGTCTGTCATTCCCATCATTTGCTGTTCCTAATGCTCGTGCTCCTCCTCCTACTCCTCGTCAGTCATTCCGTCAGCAATCGATCACCTGAAGCGATTGCCAAGAGACAACAGTATGCGTGCACTCATCCAACGGTGCTGACGCTGAATGTGCTCCTGTCCAGGTTGCTGGTGCTGCAGTCCCTCCCTTTCCAAGTGGTGGACTCTTTACCTTTCAGAGAACTGATGGCTTATGCCGAGCCGAGGTGGAGAGTCCCAAGCCATCATTTCTTTGCCAAAAAGGCAGTAACAGCCCTGCACAAATATGTAGAACAGAAGGTGGGCCAGTCCTAGAGCCTGTTGGTGTCTGCCAAAGTGCACGGCAGCGCCGACGTGTGGAGCTGTAACTACGGTCAGGGACAATACATGTCCTTTACGGTGAATGTGGTTCCTGCACAGCCTCACCAGCAACTTGGCCAGGTGACACCGCTTCTGCTCCCACGTTCTCACGCCGTTGGTCCTGCTACAATGTCCGCCTCTGCCTCCTCATCCTCCACCTTGTCCTCAGCCTCCACTGCAGGGACAATTCACAGTGCCCCTCCAGCATACCACATGTGCAGGGCACGGCGGTGTCACGCTGTTCTGCACCTCTTTTGCCTTGGCGAACTGAGTCACACAGGGGAGGAACTGCTCTGTGTACTTCAGAAAGAAATCGACTGCTGGCTTTCTCAGCGACAACTAAAAATTGGAACCATGGTGACCGACAACGGGAAGAACATGTTGGCGCTGCGTTAAGAAAGGCTGAGCCATGCGCCATGCATGGCACACGTGTTCAATCTGGTTGTCAAGTGGTTCCTGAAGTCTTCCACCCATCTGCAAGATATCCGAAAAATGGCCAGGAAACTTTGCATGCACTTCAACCACTCGTACACTGCAAAGCACACCCTCCTTGAGCTGCAGCGGCAGAACGGCATCCTCCAACATAGGCTGATATGCGATGTTTCCACACGTTGGAATTTCACCCTCCATATGTTGGACCGACTATACGAACAGAGAAATGCCATGAACGATTTCTTGATGATCCAAATGGACAGGAGTACTCCCCTGTGTAACTTCGATGTTAGCCAGTGGCAGCTCATGCGTGACACCTGCCGTTTGCTCAGGCCCTTTGAGGAGGCCAGGTTATTTGTCAGTCGCCAGGACTACGGGATGAACAACGTCATTCCACTGCTTCATGTCTTGGAACAGATGCTGGTAAATCTGTCTGGTCAGGGCACTGGAGATGTGGCGCCTAGATCCTATGGCCACATAAGCCCTGTGGGGGCTGGACTGAAGGAGGAGGACATTGGAGCACAAGCTATATGTAGCAAAATAGGTGGTTTTTCTACACAGGTGACCGGAGAGGAGGAGCAGGAGCAGCCAGATGAGGAAGACGAGACAGAGGACCCAGACACACCGTGGCAGTATGCAGTGGAGATGGGGCAGGGACTGAGTCCCTCAGAGTCACTTGAACAAAAGGCCCGCTGCATGCTCACTTGCTTGCGTAGTGACAACTGAATTGTCACCATTCGGCAGATGGATGACTTCTGGCTCTCCACCTTGTTGGACCCTCGCTACCGGTCCAAAATGGGGGCCTTTTTTCACACCTGCTGAGAGGGAGGACAAACTGAACTACTATAGAGACATCCTATGTAGTCAGTTGGCTGCTGCTTATCTGTACCATCGTCCATCCTCTTGCAGGTCTGACCGGGGGGCCCTTTGTGTTCAGGTTCCTCTGCCTTGACTGCTGTGGCAGGGTGGGGGGTAGGAGCAGTACCAGCTCCTTCAGCCTCAACTTGAGTCTAGAGTCGCTGATGAGCAGCTTTCTTTACCCGCCTACTGAAGAAACTACTCACCAGCAGCAGGAAGTAGACCTGGAGCAGAACCTCAACAAGCAGGTGGTGGCATACTTGGACAGCACCCTGCCACCCCACATTAAAGAGCCGCTGGAATACTGGGCAGTCAAACTGGATTTCTGGCCACAACTGGCAGAGTTTGCCCTGGAAAAGCTTTACTGCCCGGCCAGTAGTGTGGCATCAGAGCGGGTGTTTAGTGCTGCGGGGGCCATGGTTACCCCAAGAAGAACTCGCCTGTCCACCCAAAATGTGGAGAGACTGACCTTTGTGAAGATGAATCAGGCGTGGATCAGCCAGGATTTCCACCCACCAATGCCTGATGCATCAGACTAGATCATCCATAGTGCACACCCTCAGCTACTATTCTGATGCTGCCACCCACCTGATGCCACACATCTGATGCCAAGTGCTCCTTCTTTCATCCACCATCTTCAGCTGGTACTGGTATTGTCACCCACCTCCCCACTCTATCCATGGGTCACTCTGTGGTATCCTGATGCTGCTGCCACCTCACCACTCAGGTCTCCTGATGCTGCTGCTGCCACCTCCACGCTCTGTCATTGTGCCACTCTGTGGCCTCCTTATGCTGTTGCTGTCACCTCCACACTGTGATTGTGCCACCCCATGGCTTCCTCCTGATGCTGCTGCTGCCGCCACCTCCACACTCAGTCACTGTGCCACTCTGTGGCCTCCTGATGCCACTGCCACCTCCACACTATCAGTGTGCCACTCTGTCGCCTCCATTTGATGCTGAGTTATTTGGTCAGTTTTGGCCCGTGGCCCAAATAAGTGAAGTGTGCAGTGATTCTAAGAGCGACGCCTGTCATCATTTCAGTATTATTTCACTACCACAGCAGACTCCCTATGCGTGTTACTGCAAGGCACAGTGTTCTACACCACTATAAAGGCTCTCTGCAGCCAGGAAATAGACGTTTTCTAACGCGATTCACGAATAAATTTGGATTGAAACAAACTTTTTCGGAAAATTCGGCAAACCGGCCGAATCTAATTTTTGAGAAATTCGCTCATCTCTAATTATAATCCCTGACATAATCCAATTCTGGTATTGGCTTTGCCAGTACATATGGATAGGTCCACATTTCGCTGTATGTGGGCTCTTGGATCAAAAATTCAGAGTGCTCCCCAAAAGCAAATTTACCTAGATTGCTATGAGCCCCATAGGTTTCTGCCCAAATATGCTGTATGTTCTCACCAGCTGTGCACGTGAAGGACAAAGATTGTTGGTATTATACATAGTAACATAAAGTAGTGATATGATAAGATACAAAAGTAACATAGTAACATACAGCAGTGACATGGTAACACAAAAGTGACATAGTAATGTATAATCCTGACATAGTAATATACAGTAGTGACATAGTAATATACAGTAGTGACATAGTAATATACAGTAGTGACATAGTAACATGCAACAGTGACATAGTAACATACAGTAGTTACATAGTAACATACAGTAGTTACATAGTAACATACAGTAGTTACATAGTAACATACAGTAGTTACATAGTAACACACAGCAGTGACATAGTAATATAGTGAAGTGGTATAGTAACATGGTTGGAAGGCTAAGAACAGACAATGTCCACCTACAGTACTTTAGGGGTATCTGCAATTGCTGTTATTTTATTGTGTATTATGTATTGTTATGTATATGTTATGTATTGGCCGTACATTCTAGCAGAGCAGGAATGGTTGGTAGGAACAAGGCTAACCACTCACTCTTGGTAGGAGTGGGCTGGTCCTACTGCATGTCAGGAGGGGGAGTTTCTGAGCAGATACTGAAGCGAGAGGAAGCATATGGCAGCGCTCCCTCTCTAAGGAACCCTATCAAATTCTCCTGTGAGACCTACATCACTATCTCACCACTATCTTCAGTGTATCAGAACACTGCTTCCAGAAATGAGTGTGTCAAGACAGCAGAGTGATCAGCCAAATAACAGCTTTACAGACACTACTGCAGGTGAAGGACTACGGCTCAGACACTCATTACCAAGAACAACCACCAGGGCAGACTGACATCAAGCCTGTATCACAGTGGACACCATTATACACAAGTCTCTGCAAGTGCCATTAAATTGCCATCCAACCAGCCACAATACCTCCTCATCTGATGCCAGAAACTTCACTTTGTACTTATTACTGCTGGATGTGTCTCAAGTTCTATTTTCTACTAAGTAAAGATAGACTGTTATACTTTTACTTTTGGCCTGATTCTTCAAACCACCTGTACATTGCACAAATCCCCAAGGAACAACAGGATGAGGGAGTACACCATGACACAACACCTTATCAGGGCCACTACCACTCTCATCCTCTGCAACAGCTCCTCTTGAGCTTGTTGCACATCTAGTTTAATTTAATATCTTGCTAAGATGATCCTAGGGAAAGCAAAAATTCCCATGAGATAGAAGTAAATTTTTCTCATAGTAACATAGTTTAAAAGGCCAAAAAAAGACATTTGTCCATCCAGTTCGGCCTGTTATCCTGCAAGTTGATCCAGAGGAAGGCAAAAAAAAACTGTGAGGTAGAAGCCAATTTTCCCCACTTTAGGGGAATAAAAAATTCCTTCCCGACTCCAATCAGGCATCAGAATAACTCCCTGGATCAACGACCCCTCTCTAGTAGCTATTAGTGATGAGCGGGAGGTGCCATATTCGATTTCGCGAATATTCAATTGAATATTTGTCTTATATTAGTCATTATTCCATTTATCGCGAATAATATACGATTTAATTATTCGCGTATTGCGATTTTTCTTTTGACAGTATAAGGCAACGTTCCTATGACTATGGCTAGGCTAATATGTGTATTTTACGAATATTCTATATATAGCTATAACTTCGTCTTTTAGAATATTACGAATATTCTAAAAGACGAAGTTAGAGCAATATTACGAATATTAGTAAAATACACATATATACTGTAATTTAGCTAATATAGTGCTATAATCTTTATTTTTTTTTTGTCCAATTTTTTTTGCCTTTTCTGAAATTCAGTTTTGGAAAATATGTACACTATAAAAAAAATTACTATAGCACTATATTAGCTAAATTGCAGTCTATGTGTATTTTACAAATATTCGCTATATTGCTATAACTTTGTTTTTTAGAATATTCGTCATATTCTAAAAGACGAAGTTATAGCAATAGAGCGAATAAATTCGTTATTTAGAATATTCGTCTTTTTTTTCCCCAATGTGTACTGTTATTGCACTTTGGCATACTGCTCCCCGACAAGCGTCCCCGTAACCATGGGAACGCCTGTGGGTGAGAAAATACCATCGGATCTGAGTTTTCAAGCTCTCAGGGAAAACACAGATCCGATGGTATTTTCTAACCCACAGGCGTTCCCATGGTGACGGGGACGCTTGTTGGGGAGGAGTATGCGAACAACTGTACAGATAGGAAAAAAATAATGCGAAAATTCTAAATAACGAATATATTCACTATATTGCTATGTATTCGTTTTTTAGAATATTGGTAATTTTATTTTCCATATGAAAACATGATTCCCCCTGATTAAGTTGCTTGTGGGCCGACGGCTTATTGACCCACAAGAAAGAAGCAGGGAGGAATCATATTTTCAGATGTTAAAAAATGACGAAAATTCGATATTACGAATATATAGCACTATATTTGTAATATTCGCGAATTTACGAAGTTACGATATTCGCGATTAATATTCGGTATTCGAATATTCGAGCACAACACTAGTAGCTATAGCCTGTAATATTATTACCCTCCAGAAATACATCCAGGCCCCTCTTGAATTCCTTTATTGTACTCACCATCACCACCTCCTCAGGCAGAGAGCTCCATAATTTCACTGCTTTTTTTATTTTTTATTTTTTTATTTGGCATTTTAAGAAATAAACATTTAGAACAGTTCAAAGAACCAGATTCACACAATTCAGTGAAACATGTTGGCAACGGTTTGGCACATTGAACAGATGTCATAAAAGTCTGGCAGTGTGATTCCTTCCGGGCTGCCTTTTCGCCGTTGCTTCATAATAATTATCTTATACATTTTAATATCATTGACTCTCTCATACACACCCCCGCAGCGCCGCCGGGCTCCCGCATTCCTTTAGACCACCGGCGTTCTAGCAGTCAACCACAGTCCCCATATTTTGTCAAATCTCTCAGGATTATTTCTAGCCAAATATGTCCTTTTATACATTGGTAATGCTTCATCTGTAAGTTGCATCCAATGTTGGATTGAGGGGGCTTTCGGGGGCTTCCAATAGGATAGACTCCCTAGCATAGAACATTAGAAGTCGATATAGTTTTTTAGAGTATTTGGTTTGCAACAGATCATCCACATGTCCTAACAGACTATTTTCAGGGGAGCATACCGCCGGCAATCCCAGTTTCAAGTTCAAAAACTCATGAATTGCTAACCAGAATTCCGCAATTTTTGGACATTCCCAGATCATGTGCATTAGAGTGCCAGTCGCTCTATTACATCTAGAACATACAGAACTATTAAGTTGACGCATTCGTTCCAGCCTGACTGGAGTCAAATAGACTCTGTGCAACCACTTCCCCTGTATCAACTGATCCCTAGCACTGATGACTGTACTCCTCCAGTTATACTTGAGCTCTCTTTCATGCCTGTCTTCTAGTCTAGGGATATCCTTCACCCACTTTGCCAATTTGCCAAAATTTGTCAGCGGAGAGGCCAATTGGGACATGAGTACTGAGTAGAAGGAGGATACTGGTTTACATAGATTTTTGTGTCTAGCAATTTTTTTCAATCTCTCCATATTCTATCTTGATCCTACCACTACCAAATTGCTCTGCACAGGCATGTCTCAATTGAAAATATCTAAACAGGCTATTCCTTGCTAGGCCGAACTCCTCTTTTAACTCAGGAAAGGTTTTAAAAACTCCTTCGGAGAACAACTGAGTCAAATATTTAATTCTATGTTTTGGCCAAAACTCTAAATCGGGAAGTGAATCTAGTTCCGGTAATTTTACATTCCTCCACAATGGCAACACAGGGGACCATCCCTCTCCACCTCCCCTATTACCCCAAACCCACACATGTTCTTTCCATATTTTTATTACGGCAGTCATGTTAGAGGTGAGGTGTTCAACTGGATATTTACCCATTCTGTACAGAAAATTTGTCAGAGCCTCATATGATCCAAGGAGTACCCACCAGCTTGCATACGTCACCTGAACAGCACAGTAATATCTATACATGTTTGGTAGAGCCAAGCCACCCCGAGTGTATGGCGCTTTTAGAGTTTCCCTAGCCAATCTAGGTTTCGTGTTAGTCCAGAGGAATGGAGTTAGTAGTTTGTCAATTGCCACAAAATGAGGTTTCTGTAGGACAACTATATACATATAGTAATTTGGGTAGAATTATCATTTTAAAAATGTAGATACGTCCCACCAGTGACAGAGGGAGGGTTTACCATGCCTTTAGTTTTTGGTTGATGTATTCCATGGTCGGTGAAATATTAAGTGGGATAAATTGCTGTATATCTTTATGTATGATAATTCCCAGATATTTAAATTGATCCACCACCAAAAAAAAAAGACGAATATTCTAAATAACGAATTTATTTGCTCTATTGCTATAACTTCGTCTTTTAGAATATTACGAATATTATATCAATATAGCGAATATTCGTAAAATACACATAGACTGCAATTTAGCTAATATAGTTCTATAGTAATTTTTTTTAATAGTGTACATATTTTCCAAAACTGAAGGCCAAAAAAATTTGACAAAAAAAAAAGTCATATTAGCTAAATTACAGTCTATATGTGTATTTTACTAATATTCATAATATTGCTCTAACTTCGTCTTTTAGAATATTCGTAAAATAGAACTTGGATCTAGAAGAGACTGGTGTCCCCTCCGTCTACTAGATACAGCACTGATTTAGCCCAGTTAACACTCAGACCAGAAAATCCACCATATTCATTCACTACTTCCAGAAGCGCCTCCAGCGACCCACTTGTGTCTCCCAAATATACCAGCATATAATCTGCGTATAAGGATAACTTCTCAGTTATCCCGCGATGTTCCAGCCCTCTATACGACTACAACTATTTAAGAGACACAACAGAGGTTCCATCACCAATGCAAATATCAAAGGGGATAAAGGACATCCCTGTCGTGTGCCTCTATGTATTGGGAACGGCTAGCTTCACTGTTCTTACCGTAAAGAATCCTCTTCTATGTTTGTGTACAAACCTTCTTTCCTCCAGACGCAGAGGATGTCCCCTCGTCACAGTCCTGGGGATAAATAGATGATGGGAGAGATCTTTGTACTGACCCCTGATATATTTATACATAGTAATTAGATCTCCCCTCAGTCGTCTTTTTTCTAACGTGAATAACCCTAATGTTGATAATCTTTCAGGGTCCTGTAGTCCCCAATTCCAGTTATTACTTTAGTTGCCCTCCTCTGGACCCTCTCCAGCTCTGCTATGTCTGCCTTGTTTACAGGAGCCCAGAACTGTACACAGTCCTCCATGTGTGGTCTGACTAGTGATGTGTAAAGTGTTAGGACTATATTCTTATCACGGGCATCTATGCCCCTTCTGATGCAACCCATTATCTTATCGGCCTTGGCAGCAGCTGCCTGACACTGGTTTCTACAGCTTAGTTTGCTGTTAACTAAGATTCCTAGGTCCTTTTCCATGTCAGTGTTACCCAGTGTTTTACCATTTAGTATGTACGGGTGACTTGCATTATTCCTTCCCATGTGCATAACTTTACATTTGTCAGTGTTAAACCTCATCTGCCACTTATCTGCCCAAGCCTCCAATCTATCCAGATCCCTCTGTAGTAGATATATATATACACAATATACTACCCTCTGTAGTATATATACAGTATACTGTCCTCTGTAGTATATATACAGTATACTGTCCTCTGTAGTATATATATAGTATACTGTCCTCTGTAGTATATATACAGTATACTGTCCTCTGTAGTATATATATTGTATACTGTCCTCTGTAGTATATATATAGTATATTCTCCTCTGTAGTATATATATACAGTATACTGTCCTCTGTAGTGTATATACAGTATACTGTCCTCTGTAGTATATATATATACAGTATACTGTCCTCTGTAGTATATACACAGTATACTGTCCTCATCCATGTCAATTACTTTACACAGTTTAGTGTTATCTGCAAAAATTGATACTTTACAATGTAAGCCTTCTACAAGATCATTAATAAATATATTGAAGAGAATAGGGCCCAATACTGACCCCTGAGGTACCCCACTAGTGACAGTGACCCCATAATACTGACCCCAGAGGTACCCCACTAGTGACAGTGACCCCATAATACTGACCCCTGAGGTACCCCACTAGTGACAGTGACCCCATAATACTGACCCCAGAGGTACCCCACTAGTGCCAGTGACCCCATAATACTGACCCCTGAGGTACCCCACTAGTGACAGTGACCCCATAATACTGACCCCTGAGGTACCCCACTAGTGACAGTGACCCCATAATACTGACCCCTGAGGTACCCCACTAGTGACAGTGACCCCATAATACTGACCCCTGAGGTACCCCACTAGTGACAGTGACCCCATAATACTGACCCCTGAGGTACCCCACTAGTGACAGTGACCCAATCTGAGTATGTACCGTTAATAACCACCCTCTGTTTTCTATCCCTCAGCCAGTTACTTACCCACATACAGACGTTTTCTCCCAGTCCGAGCATTCTCATTTTATATACTAACCTTTTATGTGGTACAGTGTCAAATGCTTTGGAGAAGTCCAGATATACGACATCCATTGATTCGCCGCTGTCAAGTCTACAACTTACCTCCTCATAGAAACTGATTAAATTAGTTTGACATGACCGATCCCTCACGAAGCCATGCTGATATGGCGTTATTGGATTATTTTTATTGAGATCCTCCAAGATCTCTTAGAAAACATTCAAACAGTTTACCCACGACAGATGTTAAATAGGTTGAGCGAACCCGAACTTTAGGATTTTTGGACCCCGGACCCGAACCCGAACATTTTCGTAAAAGTTCGGGTTCGGTGTTCGGCGCTTTCTTGGCGCTTTTTGAAAGGCTGCACAGCAGCCAATCAACAAGCGTCATACTACTTGCCCCAAGAAGCCATCACAGCTATGCCTACTAATGGAATGGCTGTGATTGGCCAGAGCAGCATGTGACCCAGGCTCTATATAAGCTGGAGTCACGTAGCGCCGCACGTCACTCTGCTCTGATCAGTGTAGGGAGAGGATGCTGCTGGACTTGTGATTTCAGGGAGAGAATAGGAGAGAATCTAACTCAGCGATCTACAGAGAAATAGTTGTGTGGGTGCCGGGCACAATGGTTTTACCCTGCCCTGAGCCCATTGACCAAAAATACGAACTTTTAGAATTCTGTTAGTTAGGTGAGCGGCCGCGGCGGCCATTTTATGCAAGCTCAGTGCACCAGCACTGCATCTGAGCTTTTGGGACATTGCAAATCATAATTTTTTTTGGGCAAACTACAACATCTGGATTAGTCAGTGTGCAATTTAAGCTAGAAATACACCCATCATTTTCTAGGGTTTGAAAAACACACTTATTTGATAAAAAACACTATTTTCAGGCCTTGCAGCATCAGCACGTGTGAAATTACAGGCTTATATACTGCTGTCAAATTCAGTTGTTAAACAAACAGTCGTTTGGGCTCCAAAAATGTAGTTGGCAGCCTTTGATGCAGATGTCATTGTGAGATACACCCTTAATACATTTGGGTTACATTCAGAGATTTTAAATACCGCCATTTGGTGCACCAATATTGAATTCACACCTACACTGGTTCAGGCCGTGTGAGATACACCCTCTACATACAGGGGTGTGAATCAGGCATTTCAAATACAGCCATTTTGTGCAAAGAAATCTTTAATTGAGGCCTAGTCTGGTTCAGGCCGTGTGAGATACACCCTTTACACACTGTTGTTCTTTTCTACTATTAATTAAACACCCATTTAGGGCAAGATCCTAAATTAAAAAAATATGAGGAGAGCGTCAAATAAGTGACGTGGCCCAGGTCGTGGTGCTGCTGGTGGAGCTCCTGTTGCAGGGAGAGGACGTGGTCGATCTGTGCCAGCTACATGCACAAGTGAAACCCCTTCCTCAGGTGCGAGTAGGCGACAGAACCTGCAGCGGTATTTGGTCGGGCCTAATGCTGCTCTAAGAATGGTGAGGCCAGAACAAGTACAGGCGATAGTAGATTGGGTTGTGCTGACGACAAGACACGAGTGGTTTGCACGCTGTGCAATCAGAGGCTGAAGCGAGGCATAAACGTTCTCAACCTGAGCACAACCTGCATGACCAGGCATCTAAGTGCAAAGCATGAGCTGCAGTGGAGTAGACACCAAGAATGTTCTCTGGCTCCTCCTGCTTCCTCTTCTGCTGCAGTCTCGGCCTCTTCATCCACCTCTGGAGTGACAGTGCCACCTGCCACCCCACAAACAGAGGATCTGCCAGCAACACCAACACCTGGGTCACCAAGCATCTCCACAATGTCACATTGCAGGGTTCAGCTCTCCATCTCCCAAACTCTGGAGAGGAAGAGGAAGTACCCCCCTACCCACCCGCGATCCATAGCCCTGAATGCCAGCATTTCTAAATTACTGGCCTTTGAAATGCTGTCATTCCGTCTGGTGGAGACGGATAGTTTTAAAGGCCTTATGGCGGTGGCTGTCCCACAGTACGTCGTGCCCAGCCGCCACTACTTTTCAAGGCGAGCCATCCCTTCCCTGCACAACCAAGTAGGGGACAAAATCAGGTGTGCACTGCGCAACGCCATCTGTGGCAAGGTGCACCTGACTACGGATACGTGGACCAGTAAGCACGGTCAGGGCCATTATATCTCCATAACAGCACACTGGGTAAATGCAGTGGCGGCTGGGCCTGAGACGAATAGCAGTTTGGCACATGTCCTTCCACCACTGAGGATTGCAGGGTGCCGCAGTTTGCCTCCTGTTGCTTCCTCCTCCTACTCCGCTTCCTCATCATCTACCAGCTCCTCATCCGGTCAGCGTAACACCTTCACCACCAACTTCAGCACAGCCAGGGGTAAACGACAGCAGGCAGTTTTAAAACTTATCTGTTTGGGTGACAAACCCCACACCACACAGGAGCTGTGGACGGGCCTCGAACAACAGACCGACGAGTGGTTTGTGCCAGTCAGCCTCAAGCCCGGCCTGGTGGTGTGCGATAATGGACGAAATCTCGTAGCAGCTCTGGGCCTAGCCGGTTTGACGCACATCCCTTGCCTGGCGAATGTGCTGAATATGGTGGTGCAGAGATTCCCTAAAAATTACCCCGATATGTCAGAGCTGCTGCATAAAGTGCGGGCCGTCTGTGCGCGCTTTCTGCATTCTCACCCTGCTGCTGCTCGCCTGTCAGTGCTGTAGCGTAACTTCAGCCTTCCCGCTCACCGCCTCATATGCGACCTTGCACATGCTGGACAGACTGTGCGAGCAGCAGCAGGCCATAGTGGAGTTTCAGCTGCAGCACGCACAGGTGAGTCGCTCAGCGGAACAGCACCACTTCACCACCAATGACTGGGCCTCATGCGAGACCTGTGTTCCTTGTTGCGCTGTTTCGAGTACTCCACCAACATGGCCAGTGGCGATAACGCCGTTCTCAGCGTTACTATCCCACTTCTATGCCTCCATGAAAAAACGCTCATGGCGATGATGGAAGAGGATGTGGCACAGGAGGAGGAGGAAGAGGGATCATTTCGTAGGGTTTCCGGCCAGTCATTCCCAAGTGGCTCCGAGGGTGGGTTCCTGCACCCACAAATGCCAGGTACACAATTGTCCAGCCAGGGCACAGTTCTGGAGGATGACGAGGTGGAGGATGAGGAGATGGAGGAGGAGGAACCATGTTCACAACAGGGTGGCACCCAGACCAGCTCATGGCCATCACTGGTGCGTGGATGGGGGGATACAGAGGACACAAACGATACACTTTCCACAGAGGACAGCTTTTCGTTGCCTCTGGGAAGCCTGGCACACATGAGCGATTACATGCTGCAGTGTCTCCGCAACGACCGCCGAGTTGCCCACATTCTAACTTGTGCTGATTACTGGGTGGCCACTCTGCTGGATCCCCGTTACAAGGACAACGTACCGTCCTTAATTCTGTCACTGGAGCGTGATCGTAAGATGCGCGAGTACAAGTGCGCGCTGGTAGACGCGCTGCTGGTGGCATTCATGGGGGCACAGTGGAAGCACAAGGCGAAGGCAGAGGATGAGGAAGAGGTCGCCAACGCAGCTGGGGCACCGCCAGCACCTCAGAATGGAGGGTTAGCATGGCCAAAATGTGGAAAAGCTTTGTCAGCACGCCCCAACAACCAGCACCACCAGCTGATATGGAACAACTTAGTCGGAGGCAGCATTTCACCAACATGGTGGAGCAGTATGTGTGCACACGCCTACACGTACTGAATGACGGGTCTGCCCCCTTCAACTTCTGGGTCTCCAAATTGTCCACATGGCCTGAGCTTGCCCTTTACGCCTTGGAGGTGCTGGCCTGCCCTGCAGCCAGTGTATTATCTGAACGTGTGTTTAGCACGGCAGGAGGCGTCATCACAGACAAGCGCAGCCGCCTGTCCACAGCCAACGTGGACAAGCTCACGTTCATTAAAATTTAAGCATGCATGGGATAGGCATAAGGCCATCCTTCATATAAGATAGGGCCAGGGGCTATCCATAGTATTTAGTATATTGGGCAGACTGGATGGGCCAAATGGTTCTTATCTGCCGACACATTCTATGTTTCTATGTTTCTATGAACCAGGCCTGGATCCCACAACACTTGTCTGTACCTTGTGCAGAATAGACATTTATACCACCATCAAACATACATTCTTGTACTCAAGTGAAGTGCAATGATTCTTTGTTTTCTTTTTTTTTATTTGTCCCAATATTTTGGGGGCTACCTTCCCCAATAAAAAAATTAAAAAAAACATTGTTGGCTACCTCCTCCTCCTCCATTGCTGCCTCCACCTACAACACCACATTCACCGCCTCCTCAACCTCCGACTCCATATCCACCTCCTTCTCTGAGTTGCAGGTTAATAATTTGTAATTTTTAGTTATTTTATTTCATTTTAAGTTATTTCCCTATCCACATTTGTTTGCACAGCAGTTGCCATGCTCTTAAGCACATTTTACTGCCTTTTACATCCCTCTAGCCAAGGACTATTTTAGGACTATTTTAGTGCCCTAAATTGAAAAAATTCTTATTTTCAATTGTCGGGTGACATTTTACCATTTTTGGCGTATATAAACCCCTGCTGTGCCTGGGTGACAGGGGCCTAAATCTCTCAAAATCCTTTGTCTAAATCTTTCTCATTAGGAAAATCGAAATCTTTCTCATTAGGATAAAACACAACATCAGCTCTGCCGAGCCCCCGGCCAAAGTGTTGAAGTGGTGTCCGTGATCCCCAAGGGCCAAGCCAAGCACACTGGGACCACTCCAAGAGGTAGCTACCTATATAGGGGTTAAAGGGTGAATACCATGGGACCACCAGTATAACACCCTCAGGACTAGCCCAAAGTCGAACACATGACAATCTGATGGATTTTGTGAGTAAAATATCCACCCACATGAACACATTGACAGTCCCCCTGGAAATACTACTACCACACAGATAGTGCCCCCTTAAACAATTATTGACACTAATAGTATAAAGATAATGTCCCCCAAAAATAATTGTGCTAAGCTGATACTATGCCAGGGTGCCCCCAAAGTAACAGTGCTCCCCAAAATCCCACCAATAGAAATAATTCTCTGCCAGAGCTCACTTAGTAGTAATAATGCCCCTATAGTGCCCTAGTAATCATGTTCCTCATAGCCCCCCAATAGTAGTAAAGCTCCCCATAATACCCCCTAGTAGTACTAATTTTCCCTATAATATGACAGTACATGAAATACCCCCGCTTAGTGCCTGCAGTTGAGCTAATGTCCCCATAATGTATGCCAGTATAAAATACCCCTATATAGTGCCCCAGTAAATGCCCTCATACTGCTCCTCTCCCCCTTCCCCATAGTGTCCCCCATAATATGCCAGTAAAAAAATGCCCCTTAGTGCCCCCAGCAGATGCCCCTATAGTGCTCCTCTCCCCCACAATGTGCCAGTAAAAAAAAATGCCCCTTCTTAGTGCCACCATATGCCCCAATAGTGCTCCACTCCCCCATAGTGCCCCCAAATAATGCCCCATAGTGCCGCTCTCCCCTATAGTGCCTTCCATAATGTGCCAGTAAAAAATGCCCCCTTAGTGCCACCAAATGCCATAGTGCCCCCCATAATGTTCCAATACAAAAGGCCCCTTTAGAGCCCCCACTTCCCCATAGTGCCCCCAAATAATGCCCCTATAGTAACACCAGATGCCCCATAGGGCTGCCCTCCCCTATAGTGCCCCCCAGAATGTGACAATAATTAAAAAAAATGCCCCTTTAGAGCCCTTAGATACCCCCATAGTGCTCCTCTCCCCCATGGTGCCCTCCCATAATGTGCCAGTAAGAAATGCCCTCATAGTGCCAGCTCCCCTCATAGTGCCAGCTCCCCCCCATAGTGCCAGCCCCCCCCATAGTGCCAGCTCCCCCATAGTGCCAGCTCCCCCCCATAGTGCCAGCCCCCGTATAGTGTCAGCCCCCCCATAGTGCCAGCCCCCCATAGTGCCAGCTCCCCCTATAGTGCCAGCCCCCCCATAGTGCCAGCTCCCCCATAGTGCCAGCCCCCCTATAGTGCCAGCTCCCCCTAGAGTGCCAGCTCCCCCTAGAGTGCCAGCCCCCCTATAGTGCCAGCTCCCCCTATAGTGCCAGCTCCCCCCATAGTGCCAGATCCCCCCATAGTGCCAGCTCCCCCCATAGTGCCAGATCCCCCATAGTGTCAGATCCCCCCCATAGTGCCAGATCCCCCTATAGTGCCAGATCCCCCCCATAGTGCCAGATCCCCCCCATAGTGCCAGCCCCCCCTATAGTGCAAGCTCCCCCATAGTGCAAGCCCCCCCTATAGTGCCAGATCCCCCCTATAGTGCCAGACCCCCCCCCATAGTGCCAGATCCCCCCCATAGTGCCAGACCCCCCCATAGTGCCAGATCCCCCTATAGATTAATGCAAGCCCCCCCCCCATAGAGCCAGCCCCCCGCAAAGAAAAAAAAAAAAACACTAATACTTACTTCCAGACCATCAGCAGCGATGCAGCCTCTTCCGGCTTGTGTCCCTGCTTTGTGCTGCCCGGCTCAGGTGGCGCGATGATGACGTCACCGCGCCGCCTGAGCCGGCCTCTGATAGGCTGCAGGCATTAGTGCCTGCGGCCTATCAGAAGAACAGGGGAGGGACACGCCTCTCCCTCCCCTGCCCCACAGCACACAGCACGGCCGCAATTACATCCAGGGCTGCGCCGCCTGTGGTGATCGGCAGTGCGGCCCTAAAGAATAAATTATTTTTTTTAAAAGATTATTATTTTTAAAGACGTGCGGCCCAGCGGCCGTTTATTTAGGGCGGCCTGGGGGGCAATTGCCTCCCTGCCCCCCGGCCCAGCCCGCCCCTGACCAGAACCTATGAACGCGGATAGACTTATATTGCTTGAAAATAAGCATGTGCATAGGCACTCCAATGAGCTATGCTTGTCTGCACTTCTTCTCGCAAGGCGGAGCTCTCAAGCTTTGGGACCATAGAAGAAATGGCTCTAGTTGAAGATCAGCTCTCTCTAAAGTTGACTTTACCTGTATTTTTGTCTTGTGGTGGTACATGGTTTACTGTTCAGGCCTTTCTGGCTTGGCAGGAAATTTTCTGCAGCAGGCCTATGCAGTATACCTGTCTAGCACCTGGAGATGCCCTTGGTGGTTACCTCAGTCAATGAAAAGGCTGTTTCTGAAACCATCCAGTACTGAGCCCTTGGAGCTTCATTTGGAGAAAATGTCCCTGTATGTTCTGCCTGTGTCTACCTATCCACTTCTGCTGGGACGGCCTTCCTTCCATCTGCACAGTCCGGCTCTCAGAGCTGATAGGAGAGACAACAGAAGTAGGACATCTGGAATACTGGTTGCAAATGACTGGCTCAACAATCCTTTCGTACAAGCAGATGACTGAAAAAATTAATGGTAGAAGAGTCAGCCTCTGGTACTTCGGCAAAGAAAAATAAAGGAACTTACTCCGGGCTCTGGACCGGATTCACTAGCGCAATATTGTTAGTATGAAGGGATTTTCAGATAACTTCTCTCTGAAAACTTTCTCTGTCATGTTCAGACTTACTGTATATATAGGGGTGATTGGAACTACTAAGGCACCACAGGGAGCAGGGGTATTTTAACTACTGGAGGCACTACAGCAGCCATTTTAACTCCTGGGAGCACTGTAGTATTTTAACTACTGCAGATCTATGGAGGGCACTACTACTAATGGGGCACTCTTGGGGAGCATTATCATTATTTGGGGCTTTGTAGGGGATATTACTAATGAGGACACTCTGGGAGAGAAAATTTATAATTGTTGGGATTTTTATATTACTATGGAGGCACTATATGTGTGGTACTGTTACCTCTGCAGTATATTATTTGGTGGCATTGGGGAGCACAGCATGCACAGTATTGGGGGTAGCAGATAACACTATTGTGTACCAGGAAGGGGAAGAAAAGGGAGGAACCAAAGATGTCTTTGTGTCAAACTCTGTAGAGACAAGATGCACCTGGAAAATGTCAAGGCCAAATGGAGAAGAGGAACGAGAACAGTTACATTAAAGGAGACATCACCTGGGAGTGACTGGATGTAAGAGGTTTGTGTTCTGGTATAGTCCTGTATGTAAGCAAGTAGAATACTGTATGTCTTTAATGCTAGAGGGGATTGGGTGGTTGGTTTGAGAATATGGCACATATAACCGGTGCATCCTCTTGGGCCTCCAACACCTTAGCCTCAAGATCAGGATATAGGACGGATATAACTATCCCTTCAGACAAAATAGGACTAGGATCTTTAGAATCACCCCCCACCCAGGAAAGCTGCGCGATAAAGCATTGACGTTTTTAATCCCAGGGCAGTAGGTGACAATGAAGCTAAAGCTGGTGAAAAACAGCGACCATCTGGCCTGCCTTGGATTCAGTCGTTTAGCCGACTCAAGGTAAGCCTGATTTTTGTGATCAGTAATTACCGTAATAGAAAATAGTAGTGGGTTGTAGTGGCTCACTCCTTAGTAGTTACAGGGTGGTGCTGCAAGCTCATATAGAGGGAATCGGCCCACCCTCTGTTAAAAAGTAAATGTAACAATGGAAAAATGAGCGAGCACTCATACACTTGGCAACCAAATTGACATATGCAGAAAATATTTATTATTAAATCCCCATTAAATTCAAGTAATAAAAATAATAAAAACAGTGTATTATAGCAATGACATACAAAAACTACAATCACATAAACTATAGTAGATATAATAGTATAGTCGATATTGTATTGAATGCTAAAATATATGATAATAAAATATTCGATACTAGTCTATAGTCGATAAATTCACTGATATAAATCACACACCAAAAACTTCAAGTATTGTCCTGTAAAAAATTTGAGGCTTCTCAATACCGGTACATCACTTGTTTTTACAGGTACATCACTTGGTGAAACAAGTGATGTACCTGTATTGAGAAGCCTCCGATAAAACTGTATGGCCATACAGAGAAAGAAAAAAATTTACAGTAAAGGAACAGCTACTTTTATCGTCGAAAAGCTGCACCGAAGGAAATTGCGGAACAGAGTGTCAACTCCCGCGATCTTTGGAACTCCCGCGAAATTTGAACCAGCTTGTTGGAAGGAGCGATCAACTAAGCCGGCAGACATTTAAAGCTCCACTCAAGCAACAGGGAGACAGCAGACCCCAGACGGTAAGCCAAATACCGATTTAAAGTTTACCTCGACTTTAAAAGGAAATACCATAAGAGACTTTTTATTCCAACATTATCAGGATTCCTGTGGACATTTTATGAATACACTACGTTCCCAGGGGAAATACACCTACAATATTTAAAGTGACACTAATTTTCCCAATCTGAGATAGATTCACAGAGGAATTACCTCCCCCTTCACAATAACAGCATATATAAGACCTGGACAATACTTGAAGTTTTTGGTGTGTGATTTATATCAGTGAATTTATCGACTATAGACTAGTATCGAATATTTTATTATCATATATTTTAGCATTCAATACAATATCGACTATACTATTATATCTACTATAGTTTATGCGATTGTAGTTTTTGTATGTCATTGCTATAATACACTGTTTTTATTATTTTTATTACTTGAATTTTATGGGGATTTAATAATAAATATTTTCTGCATATGTCAATTTGGTTGCCAAGTGTATGAGTGCTCGCCCATTTTTCCATTGTCACAATTACCATAATAGGATGAATTGCTCCTTCCAACCAATGGCGCCATTCTTCAAAAGCCAACTTAATGGCCAGCAGTTACCTTTTACCCACGTCGTAATTTATTTTGGCAGTCGAGAGTTTTTTTAGAGAAAAAAGTACATGGGCAACATTTACTAGGTGAAGGACCTTGCAACAAAACTGCTCCCACCCCTACCTCGGATGCGTCAACCTCTACAATAAATGGCTGAGACACGTCCGGTTGAACCAGAATAGGGGCTGAAGCAAAACATTCCTTCAGAGCAGAAAAGGCTTGTAATGTCGCCTCAGACCAAACAGAGAAATCGACCCCCTTCCTAGTCATGTCTGTTAAAGGTTTAACCACAGTTGAATAGTTCAAGATGAATTAACGGTAGTAGTTGGTGAATCCCAAAAACCGCATAAGCGCTTTCAGATTTTCGGGTCGATTATCACCGCACGGGCTTTCTCAGGTTCCATACGAAAACCTGAGGGTGAGAGCAGGTAACCCAGGAATTGCACTTCCTGAACAGCAAAAACACATTTTTTCCATCTTCGCATACGATTTATTCTCTCTTAGGATCAGTAACACTTGTCTCACATGATCCTGATGAGTCTCCATGTCTGGAGAATAAATTAGTATGTCATCCAGATACTCAACAACAAATCTCCTCACCAGATGATTAAAGATGTCATTGATAAAGTGTTCAAAAACCGCTGGAGGGTCGTTTAAAGGGCATGACCAGGTTTTCAAAATGACCCTCAGGGGTATTAAATGCGGTCGTCCACTCATCCCCCTCCCTGATCCTTACCAGATTATATGACCCCCTCAGATCCAATTTAGAGAACACCTTGGCACGGACAATCTGACTAAACAAATACTGAATCAATGGAAGGGGGTAAGGATCACGGACGGTAATACGGTTGAGCTCACGGAAGTCCAGACATGGTCTAAAGGTACCATCTTTTTTTTTTTTACAAAGAACAACCCAGGAGCAGCCACCGGGGATTTGGATGGTCTGATATGACCCTTCGCCAAGCTCTCGGTGATATACTCTCGCATAGCCTTTCTTTCGGGATCCAAAAGATTATACAACCAAGATTTGTGCAGTTTACCTCCAGGAATAAGATTGACGGGACAATCATACTCCCGATGCGGGTGTAACTCCTGGTTACCACTCTCAGAAAACACATCAGAAAATTCGGAAATGAACGAGGGTACAGTTTTAGTGGTGACCATAGAGAAAGACGCATTAAGATAATTGTCCATGCAAAAATCACTCCAATCGAGAATCTGTCTCACCTGCAAGTCAATGTTAGGGTTATGTTTGCTTAACTATGGTAAACCCAAAACCATCAGAGCAGGCAAACCCTCCAACACATAACACGAGACAGATTCCTGATGGAAATCACCCACTCTTAAATGGATGTCATTTACCACCTGGGACAGGCATTTTTGGGTAAGAGGTGCAGAATCAATTGCAGAGACAGAAATGCTTCTCTCTAGTGCACTAGTAGTCAACCCATGAATACGAACAAACTGTCCATCAATCAGGTTAACCCCTGCCCCACGATAAATACCTCGATTTCCACAGTTTTGGACTCTAGCTCCACCTCGGCAGACAGGAGAAATCGGGTACTACCAGTAAATGACAAAAGTAAGTTTTCTTGCTCCCCACCCACACCACCAATAGTAATTTGGGGAATAAGCGTTTTTTTTGTTTTTGTTTACACCTTGATGCTGAATGTACGGACAAATATTTACGAAATGTCCCTTCTTTCCACAACAAAAACAGACTCTCTTCATATGACCAGAGCTCTTACCAGCAGTCCCAGGAGTAGCTCCCCCCAACTGCATAGGTTTCTCACAAGGCATAACCACAGGTGCCTCTTTACCATAAGTGTCAAAGGAAGCCGCCACCTTATTTGACAGTACGTCCTGAGGATGAGGACCCTTAGATCTCCCCCTTAGGCGTCTATCCAGACGTACAGAATAGACTTGGCTGCTTCCAATGACTCAGGTTTTTCATGAAAGGCCAACGCGTCTGGCAGCCTCTCAGATAGACCCTGTCAGAACTGGCTACGGAGAGCAGGATCATTCCACTCCGCATCCGTAGCCCAATAGATTTCCACGGAGCTTTCTCCCTGCCGTAAACCACGTAACTTGGTCTCAGCCTGAGAGATCCGATCCGGGTCATCATAAATAAGACCCAAGGCTCTAAAACATTAATCTACTGACTGGAGGGACGGTGATCCGGTCGGCAGAGAAAAAGCCCAAGACTGTGCATCATCCTTAAACGAAGAAATGATCACACCCACACGTTGACACTCATCCCCAGAAAAGTATGGACGTAGCTTAAAGTACAACTAACACGATTCCCTGAACCGAATGAAATTTTCACTACCCCCAGAAAATCTGTCCGGGAGGGCAACCTTAGGTTCAGGGCAGGCCTGGTACCCACCATCGGAACCAGCCGCCTGTGGTCTCTGAATCCGTAAGACTGTCGCACGGAGGTCAGCTACCTCCAAAGACAGTCTCTGCAGCTGTTCGACCAGTACAGACATAGGATCCATAGCTGCACTGACCTGAACGAAATGGCGGTTTATTAGGCGGTAGATAATGTCACAATCAGTGTGAGGGGAAACTCCACACTGAAAACACAGGAGGGAAGGGGAACAATAACTGGGACTGGAAACTAGGGAAGAAACAGGTCACCTCCTAGACAACCCTAATCCGGGCCCTGACTACCTATCAATATGAATAGACCTTGAAGGTAGGAATATTCATAAGCAGGATACCTAGGCCCTGATTTCCCTATAATGCCCTGGAATAAGTATAGGACCAGAGACAACCCATTCCTCCCCAGATGGACGAATGGAAGTCTCTGTCTCAGGCCCAGATACAACAACAGGGAATATAACAAATACAAAGAAACGCGACACTTAACTTCTGTAGAGATGGAATAACAGGAACACCATAGAGGATCTCACACCAGCTCAGCCAAACCCAAATGAAGCTATCAACTGCATAGTCAGAATGGTGGGGTGAGACTATAAAGGGTAGAAGTGATGACCACTGAGCAACAGCTGAGAAAAGGGAAGTGGTCATTAACCCTATGAACACTGAATCAAGATAAATCAAGGAGGCTGTTAGATTCCAACATGCTCAGCCAATCTCCTTGATTTCCTGACATTAGTAACCTGAGGGACCGTGACATCCATGCCCCAAGTGGACTCCCTATCTGCCAGCAGCTGGCCTCATGATGTCATAACCCGAGATGTCTGATGTAGAACCAATGCCCAATCCAGCCCTGATCCATCAGGTTCTTTCATATTGTCTGTTGATTTGAGGGAAGAGTGCTGCTTGCTGAGCTATTTTCTAATCAAACATAATGTCATCTCTGAGAAAGTGTTCTACGCAGATGTAGGACATCTAACAGCCTTCGTATTATCATCTTCTATCCTGAAGAATATCGATGGCAACTCAAAAACACATTTGTATCAACTCAACTGCACTGATTTCTTTTATCACCATTTATCTGCCAATATTTTATTCTTTTTTTTTTTTCTTTGTATTTTTTTTCTTATCTTTAAGTTAAACCTCTGGTGAATAAACCAGAAAATTGCATTTTCTTTTTTTTTCTCTCGGAAATTATCTCAACATGTTGACAACTTGTTGCTGGGATTATGGCAACGACAAGCCTTGATTTCCCTGCTCCTTTGAGTCATTTGCAAGGTGCTATTTTCTGTTGACAGGTATAAGAGGAGCAGAAGCAGGGAAATGAAAATTAGCCATTACGTTCTGCACCTGACATCTTGTCATTTCCAAAGGCCCTCGCATGGGAGACAATTTCTATTAATAAAAAATTATATATATATTTAAGAAGAAAAAATATATACAGTACAGACCAAAAGTTTGGACACACCTTCTCATTCAAAGAGTTTTCTTTATTTTCATGACTATGAAAATTGTAGATTCACACTGAAGGCATCAAAACTATGAATTAACACATGTGGAATTATATACATAACAAACAAGTGTGAAACAACTGAACATATGTCATATTCTAGGTTCTTCAAAGTAGCCACCTTTTGCTTTGATTACTGCTTTGCACACTCTTGGCATTCTCTTGATGAGCTTCAAGAGGTAGTCCCCTGAAATGGTTTTCACTTCACAGGTGTGCCCTGTCAGGTTTAATAAGTGGTATTTCTTGCCTTATAAATGGGGTTGGGACCATCAGTTGCTTTGAGGAGAAGTCAGGTGGATACACAGCTGATAGTCCTACTGAATAGACTGTTAGAATTTGTATTATGGCAAGAAAAAAGCAGCTAAGTAAAGAAAAACGAGTGGCCATCATTACTTTAAGAAATGAAGGTCAGTCAGTCAGCCGAAAAATTGGGAAAACTTTGAAAGTAAGGGCTATTTGACCATGAAGGAGAGTCATGGGGTGCTGGCCTCCACAGTCACCGGACCTGAACCCAATCGAGATGGTTTGGGGTGAGCTGGACCGCAGAATGAAGGCAAAAGGGCCAACAAGTGCTAAGCATCTCTGGGAACTCCTTCAAGACTGTTGGAAGACCATTTCAGGGGACTACCTCTTGAAGCTCATCAAGAGAATGCCAAGAGTGTGCAAAGCAGTAATCAAAGCAAAAGGTGGCTACTTTGAAGAACCTAGAATATGACATATTTTCAGTTGTTTCACACTTGTTTGTTATGTATATATTTCCACATGTGTTAATTCATAGTTTTGATGCCTTCATAGTCATGAAAATAAAGAAAACTCTTTGAATGAGAAGGTGTGTCCAAACTTTTGGTCTGTACTGTATATATAACAGTATTGGAGAAAACAAGTGGTGTGGAGGGCACTCAGATATCTGGTTGTTGCAAGGAAATGTACCACATATATGGACATAAAAATATTTATTCAATATATATATTAGTAATAAAAGCCAATTAATAAAAGCCAAAAAAAATAAATAAACAAATAATATATATACAAAAAACATCAAAGGTAAAAATAAAAAAATATAATAATAAAATTGAGGAAAAGCATGAGAATAATAACCCCCTATCAATAATTCAAATATATATTGGGTAGGTGTGTGCACACAATATATGTTCCATTCTTAAAAGTCCATGATTTGCACGTATGGATTGGACAATATGGTTTAGATAATGAAAAAAAGTTTTTGAATTCAAAGAATCATATGTTTAGATCTTAAATGGAAAAGCAAATGAATGTTTTTTTAAAATGGATATCTGTAAAGCAGTGCTCTGTGTATAAATAATAATATTATGCTGCCTTGCGATCACATAACACATATGCGTCCAGTTTATAGTATAGCAACGTCCTTATACCCGCTCAATTCAACTGGCTGTCTTGTATCAATGTTGTATCCGGAATAGTAAGTGTCCGTTTTATATAGCAGCACAGTTAATTGATAATAAATACTTCACTGATGTCCCTGAATGTAACTTGTTGCAATCTCCACATTTATAATAATTATAGCTCAAAATGAATTGTTACAACTAGTCTATGATTAGGGAGCTGTACACTCTGCATATACAGCTCCCTGATCATAGGAGGCGGTCCTATAAGTGATTGACAGCTATCTGTGTATACACAGTCATAGTGGGAAGGATGTCAATCACTGATAGGACCACCTCCTGGACTTCAAAGCCCAGAATGAGCAGGAAATTAAATGAATAAATTATAAATTATCCTGAATCCTTTCCCATAAAACTACCAGTATATATCAATCTGCAGCTCAGACACCATGTTCAACGTGAGAGGACTGTAATTCTTTTATTTGGAGTTTAGGGTTATGGCCTCTCACACATATTCCATTAGTAGAAACCTGGTAATGGGCAGGGATTAAAGTAAAGCAAATATATTACATTTCTAGCCAGTGTTTAAAAAAAATCCTTTTTGTTTTTCCAGCTGACATCTAGTTTAGGTAGAGCCAGTACTGCACGCAACGATGAGCCGCTTGTGGCTTTTGAAATATATTAATGTTAATAGACATAATAGCAAAATGCTGCTCAAAAGTTTCTGAAAATGCACTCAAATGATGTCGCTAAAAGGAACAAAATTGCAGTTGTACTGTACATTCATACTAAAAAGTTACAGTTCTGTTTCATTTTTTTTATAGAACAGTTTCCCAGAGTCATTATGGGGCATCCATGTAGTCTCAGGAAAATTTGAGATGAGCTGCAAGGGGTAAACCTCTGCGCAAACTGGAAGCATTGTGAAGGGAGCATCATCGTTTGGAGCTGGTAGAAGAAGCATCATGGTTTGAGGATGGTGGAGGGAGTATTGTGTGTTGAGGCTGGTGGAGGGAGCATCATAGTTGGAGGCTGGTGGAGGGAGCATCATAGTTGGAGGCTGGTGGAGGGAGCATCATAGTTGGAGGCTGGTGAAGGGAGCATTATGGTTTGAGGCTGGAGGGGAAAGCATCATAGTTCGAGGCTAGTGGAGAGAGCATTGTGGTTTGAGACTGGTGGAGGGAGTATTATGGTTTGGGGCTGGAGGACAGAGCATCGTAGTTTGAGGTTGGTGGAGGGAGCATTGTGGTTTGAGGCTGGAGGGGTAAGCATCATGGTTTGAGGCTGGTGAAGGGAGAATTGTGGTTTGAGGCTGGTGGAAGGGTCGTCGTGGTTGAGGCTGGAGGAGGGATCATTGTGGTTTGAGGCTGGTGGACGGAGCATTGTGGTTTGAGGCTGGTGGAGGGATCATTGTGATCTGAGGCTGGTGGACATAGCATTGTGGTTTGAGGCTGGTGGAGGGAGCATTGTGGTTTGAGGCTGGTGGAGGGATCATTTTGGTCTGAGGCTCGTGGACGGAGCATTGTGGTTTGAGGCTGGTGGAGGGAGCATTGTGGTTTGAGGCTGGTGGACGGAGCGTTGTGGTTTGAGGCTGGTGGAGGGATCATTGTGGTTTGAGGTTGGTGGAGGGATCATTGTGGTTTGAGGCTGGTGGAGGGAGCATTGTGGTTTGAGGCTGGTGGACGGAGCATTGTGGTTTGAGGCTGGTGGACGGAGCATTGTGGTTTGAGGCTGGTGGACGGAGTGTTGTGGTTTGAGGCTCGTGGACGGAGCATTGTGGTTTGAGGCTCGTGGACGGAGCATTGTGGTTTGAGGCTGGTGGAGGGATCATTGTGGTTTGAGGCTGGTGGAGGGAGCATTGTGGTTTGAGGCTCGTGGACGGAGCATTGTGGTTTGAGGCTGGTGGAGGGATCATTGTGGTTTGAGGCTGGTGGAGGGATCATTGTGTTTGAGGCTGGTGGAGGGATCATTGTGGTTTGAGGCTGGTGGATGGAGCATTGTAGTTTGAGGCTGGTGGAGGGAGCATTGTGGTTTGAGGCTGGTGGACGGAGCATTGTGGTTCGAGGCTGGTGGAGGGAGCATTGCGGTTTGAGGCTGGTGGACGGAGCATTGTGGTTTGAGGCTGGTGGACGGAGCATTGTGGTTTGAGACTGGTGGAGGGAGCATTGTGGTTTGCAGGCATGAATAGTCCAAAATTCCTCATCAGTGTTGGGGAAATTGTATTTGCAGTGTAATAAACTTACCAGCGGAGCAATCCTCAGCTTCGGCATGACCCTAAGTTACAGGATGCAATTCTCTGCTTTCTCCCCTCAGTATGGATGCACTGGGGAGATGAGCAGTGTGCTGAATGACAATACAGCTTCCCAATTACCTTTTGTGTTTGGTTTCTGACCTATGGGAGAGTCAGGTCACCAAACCAATCAGGTTCTGGTCCGAGGGCCTGGCTCTCTATGTAAATCCCCTATCATGTAACTATTGCCAGTGATAGTCCTATTTGGCTCACTAGCATTGTTCCTGGTTCCCTATTCGTGATTTGCTGCTTGATATCCCGTTCTTTGGACCTCGTCTTGCTTTCCTGACCCTTCTCTATCTCACTTTTTGGCACTGCGTAGCCCATCTGGTTTTGACCCATTAAGGCTCTGCTTTTCTGTTTGTCCTACACTTAGTGTAGAGACTGTCATCCAGTTGCGGTTCTACTATTTAGGTCTTATACTGCAAGTAGATAGGGAAAGCGGGCTAGGTTCTAGTTCAGGGACTCATTTCCCTCATCTGTTTCTATCTACAGTCATTACATTATCACTGGCCGAAAAAAATATATCCAGTTCTTGCACTGTTTTTGATATGGATGTCCTGGCAGTGTTAGCCACTCAGGTGGAGGGTTTTGCTCAATTGGTATAGGATTTAGCCAAGAGAATTCAACAGCATGAGTCTCGTTAGGGTAATCTTGCTGCTGCTCTGTCCTTTTAAAGAAGTTTTCAAAAGTGCAATTGGGCTAATTCGTCAAACTTTACAAAAAAATCGCTTTGTGACTAATTACTTTGTCACGAAGCGCATTGTATTGTAAGTAGTGGATGCAATGACAGGGAGCTGCGATAGTGCCGCCCCCGTCATTTTACCCCTCAGATGCCGCGATATTGGAGAAGGCGAGTTTTTTGCGCTACAGCCAGGGAGAAGGAGACGCCCATTGAGAAACAGGGCAGTCTCCTCCTCCCTGTACCGATGCTATTCATTGGCATATCAGTGTCATGCCCTGCCCTGCAAGTGATTTGAGAAGATCTGTCAGACTTGCGGCACGTGGGCCTATCTGACAGATTGCTTTGTTGTGGTGTTGGGCAGGATCCCACCTCCTCACAGGTTCTGCTCATTTGTTAGTTAGTGATGCTTTTTTTCTCCGCCTCTCACTATAGCCCTTGCGGTTTATAGTTTCTTCTGAAGTTCTCTGCTGGTGCTTGGTGGATCTCCTGCTCCCAGTCCGTCTTGAGATAAGTCCTCTTTTCTTCCCTTTTGTTGTATTTCCTGGCTAGGCCTTAGGAAGACACTGGTTCCTTTATCTCTTGCAAGGAACTGGTTGTCATATCGCCTGCTCCCTAGCCTAGGGTTTGTTTCAGTTGCAGCAGGTATTAGGTTCCAGTACATGAACACTTCTACCATTGGGATTTGTTCATGTGGTTAGCAGACAGGGAAAGGCTTAGGGTTTGTCAGGTGGTGACCTTTCCCTGTTACTTAGCTGTGGGGCCTAGCCTGGTGTTTTGTTACCTGTTAGTTATGTTTGGTTTGCTTTCCTTCCCTCACCTTCCATGACAATCAGGCAGGCAAAGTGAATGGGGGGCACAGCGGGGGAACGGAGCGCCAGACAGATACACTAGTAAGCGATATTACATCCATGAATCATGCCCTACACAACCCCCTACTTATTTCATAATGTCTGGACCCATGAAAGGTCCTCTTTAAGGACCTTTTAGTCAGCTATCCAACTCCTGGGTCTCTAGATGAGCCTATGTTCTTAGTTATCCGTATAGATTAACGTTTAAGAGAATATTAGCATGAACAGCCTGTCTTTGCATTTGTCTTCTTCCTTTTCCTCTTTCTCTCAAGTTTCAGTGTCCAAGGCACTGGATGAGTCTGAGGAACCCATGCGATCCTGCCCTACTAGGCCAAAGTCAGAAAACTTCAACATCTGAGTGATGATCCAGGAGGTCATTGAGACACACAGGTATTTCCCAAAATGACTGTCAGGGTTCTGCTGCCTGTTAATCTGTCTTCACAAGGAAGGTCTGTTTCTGGTTTAGCTTTTGTGTATTCTGGGGCTGCAGCTAGTTTTGTTAATTTTGATTTTGTGTCAAGTTTGAGAATAGATTTTCTTAGACTAACTGAATCTATTCCGATCTCTGGGGTGAATACAACTCCTTTGGCCGGAGGCTTTATTGAGTATGTGACTCCTGAATTAATCATGACCGTTGGTTCTATTTATTCTGAAATAAGTTCTTTGTATATCATGAGAAGTTTGTTGATGTTATTTTGGGATTACCTTGGTTGAGAGCACATGGTCCTGTCTTTAATTGGAGTGCTGTGGATTTAGTTAAATGGGGCCTTAATGTTCTCATCGTTGTCTATCCATTGAAATTGAAAAAGGTCAATTACCCGAATACATTAAGGGTTTTCAGGATGTTTTCTCTAAAAAGGCCTCCGAGATCTTGCCCCCACATCGTGAATATGATTGTGCTATTGAACATGTTCCTGGTGCTAAGCATCCTAAAGGCAGAATCTATTATCTTACAGGAACTAAAAGCCTATATTCAAGATAGTCTCAATTAGGGACATATTCGACCGTCTGTTATGGGAGCTGGGTTCTTCTTTGTTGAAAAAAAAAAGATGGATTACGCCCTTGCATTTAATACAGGGAGTTAAACAAAATCACTGTCAGAAACCAGTACCCCCTTCCTCTCTAGAATTGTTCCTGGTTCCCTATTCCTGATTTGCTTCTTGATATTCCATACTTCAGACCTCAGGTCGTTTTCCTTAACCTCCTCTGTCTCACGTTTTGGCACTGTGTAGCCCATCTGCTTCCGACCCATTGCGTATGATTCTGCTTTTGTGTTTATCCGTCTTGTGTGTTGTTGTTTGTCCTGCACTAATATTAGTGTAGGGACTGTCGTCCAGTGGCGGATCTTCTGTTTAGGGCAAGTAGGCAGAGTGGGCTGGGTTCTAGTTCAAGGACTCACTATCCTGGTCTGTCCCTATCTACAGTCATTACATACAGTTACAGAAAATCTTTGGTGGAGGTGATTGATGCTTAAGCAGATCTACAAGTTATTAACCTCAAGTGCTAACTTATGCATTGTGAATGATTACCCAATGTGGTCAATAAAAGACATGAACTGTACATCTGATTGTATGTCACATTGTGTCTGTCTATAACTGTGACCTAGATGATAATCAGAACACATTTCAATGCAGAAATTCAGGTAATTCCCAAGGGCTCATTTACTTCCCGCTCTTGAAACTATACACCACTATTATTCCAGACCTGTTACAAAATGTGAGTGGGTTTTGTTCATTTGGTGCTGTCTCACTTTTATCTACAGTGTGCCCTTCTTTCCCTCAGGGCAGGTAGAAATTTCTTCTGACTCTAAAGGAAAAATGACCTTTTCAGGATGGTCGAAAAAACTAGATAGTAAAAAATTTTATATATGAAAAAAAAAACAGGAAGGACATGTTACTCTACATGAAGTATACTTAAAAAAAGCAAAAACATATAGAAAAAACATTATCCTCAAGTTTTTGGAGAAGTTCCTCATGATAAATTGGTTTACTTTTTTTCCTGTGGAGTTTATATGGATCGATAACTGTTCCTGTTTTTCCCATTTGCCAGTGTTTTACTGCTACCATATATTTGGGGCTGCAAACTAAAACTTACCTTCGTCAGTTAGGAATGATGACTAGTGAGTATTGATGAGCCAGGGGATGGATGAGGGGTAGGTGGAAAAGGCAGTCACCTAGGGCGGCATTGAGGAAGGAGGGTGTAATTTTTAGCATTTAAATATTTTACTGTTGCACTAGGGATTAGTAAAGAAACGTGCAGCAGAGGACAATGAAATGATTAGTTGTCCATCCAACAACCAGCCTGCTGAACATGATACTGTAGACCAAGGGTGGTGGGGAACATTCTGAAACCCCAACCTCAGTGGAGCAAGGAATGAAGCAACGTTCCTGTTTCAGCATTTTCCCAATTCGCCTAGTTTGCTGCTCCAGTTAGTGAATCAGTTCACCAATTAATCTCATAACTTTTGCCAAAGCAAACCTCAAATTTGGAAATCAGTTTGCCCAAGTATCCCAATGGCTGTTAAATATTGAATTGGGGGATCTCTATTTAGGGGTCTTCTTGTTCTGGTCATTTTCAATTTATTTGAGGGTAAGTGTAAAAAAAAAAAATGGATATAAAAGGTGAAGAGCCCCCACTCAGGAGCCCCTCTATTAAACAGATTGCTGCTTTAAAGTGCAACATTCCACCCGCAGGGCACATCCCGTTCCTGCATTACATGGGCAGCTCATTGTTTTCTCCAGCTTTGAAGGGCATTGTCAGGGTGCAGCGAGGCCAGGATAGGAGAGCAGAGGAGAGAATAGGAGTGATAGCAGCATGAATGGTGGTCTTAGTTATTACTCACTCTGATGCTCCCCAGGGCCGTGCAGTAATGGGAAGGGCACCCCTTTCTTCCCATTGGGACATACGTTGGACTTGGGGTTCTTTTGCCTAGTGTTGGTTTAGGGTGTCCTTGATGGGGAGGAATTGTGAGGTGCAAGTCAGGGTCCCATGAAGCTGTGGAGGACACAATGATGAGGTAGATTTGCTATAGAACAAATCTTTACTGAATAATCAAGTACATCAGTCACAGTTCCTAGCATGCATGGACTGGTAGATGTTACACAAGTGCACTCCACAGATCTTACAGATTACATGGATGCAAAGGAAGTTAATACACCAAAACATCTATTTAAGTAATTTTCCTCACATTGCACTTTTCTAGCTGAATCTTGCATAGGCATTCAGAAATCAGGGTGCAACACTTTCTGTTGTAAGATGCAACCACAGGGTGGACTCCAACAGCAGACTATTCTCTGCACCTTTTGTACAGGTTGCTGTACTCACAGTTAAAGTTATTACAGGTTTCCTCTGCACAATGTAGTATAGTGGACATCTCCAGTTTTTTGTCCCTTTTGTAAGCCTGTTCAAGGCCCAAAGACTTTACACTACTGGACAATGTTTGCTGTGAACTCTAGAAGCTTTTGCTGAGCAGTTTATCTCCACAGGGCTTCTACTCACACCTCCTTCTAACAATGAAATGCTTTTCCAAGTATATAAAGCTCTTTTTGGCCTTTTTCTGGTCGGTACCTATTTCTGGCCTAGTGTTTTCTCTTGGCTCTGACACCTAATGTCCTCTGTATAGTCATAGATTCACTCACACATACTGGTCTAACTCCTCATCTCTACATAGAGAGAGGGAGACAATGGCCTATTAACTCTTTGCATAAAAATACAGGAATGCATTTATGATTTAAAAAGTGCATTTTTGACCTCTTTTTGCAGCGTACTGCCGCATTGCAGTGGGATGCAGCAAGGGGACCTTTTTCAGGTAAGGATGGTTTATATTTGATACAATCTTTAAAAAGTTTGGTAGCTGCTCGACAGAGAGGAGGGACATTTTTTGAATGGCGGGAGTTCAAATCCAGATTTGCCCTAATGTGTTTTTTTTTTTACATCTTCTGCTCCCAGCTGCTTTAATGATGATTTTATGACAAAGCAAACAGGCTCCAGGCCTTCTCTAGAGATATCACTCCATCGCCCATTTACTGGAGTAAAATTATGCCTTTTTGAGACATCTTAAAAGGTCACATTTGATAATCCATGTCTAGCTACCCACACCCACGTTGCTGCCCACCAAGAGCCATATATCAAATAACCAAAAATTAGCATTTTTTTTTTTACAAAAATGGCATGTGCCAAAATTTGCAACATAACATTGGCACCCAAGGCTTGATAAATGTCTCCCTGACTCCCGGCCCCCCTGGAAGTCTATGGAGCCATACTCTATCTCTATCTGCTTCCAATTTCATATGGAGATTTTTTTTTTCTCATTCATTGAAAAAAAAATGCCCATGTTCCTTCACATGCCAGGGTATTTTCCCCTAGAATTGTACCTTTTAGGGTAGAAGACAGTCCCATGCATAGGCACACACAATGTCTATTATCCATAGTATGGTTCAATGGATCCATACACGCCACTATGTGCATAGACATCTTGTCTCTTTTCCATACAATTCCACCAACATCGTCTAAAAGAAATTTCCAACCAAGGATTCAGGAACCTTGGAAGAGGCTCATGTAGGGTAGAAGTTAACTCTTACCTTTCCAAAATTCCCTCCACCTATCCCATTGTATGCATTGTACTGTATCATTTAGCAGACGTCTTGTCTTTTATTACTGGGTGGCTGTTACTTTGGAAGAGTTCTGGAAATTGCAGACACTTTTTCTTGGAGGTCAAGGTGTCTGCAGTCTGCCTCGGAGGCTAAAATGGTTGTCAGCTTATACTGCGCCCTATTTATATCTTGACATTAAGAGAATTGCTCGCACATTTCTTGAGGGATAAACACTGTTCTCTTTTTTTTTCTCTTTTCTGTTTAAGGACGATGCTTTTTTTAAGGTCAAGGACGTCTTGGGTTGGCTTGACAGCACACGGCAATCGAGACCGTGGAAGTGTGTGGGATTTCTAGACTTCCGAATAATCTGGTTGCATTGAGGTGATCTACTAATGTAAATCAACGGCTCAGACCCGGGAGCTCACCTGCATTTAACCACTTAATGACTGTCTGCCATCTTTAGAGCTCCTGAAATTTATTCAGGTGGAATCACCAGACTATCCTAAGGAAATCATAATGCTTAAAGGGGAGAGGATAGGGGATTAATAACTGATTGTTGGGGTACGACAGCTAGTGGCGTTCACTGCACCTTAAAAATGACACAATAAGGTTGAGCGAACCCGAACTGTAAAGTTCAGGTTCGTACCGAACTTTAGGATTTTTGGACCCCGAACCCGAACTATTCAGTAAAAGTTCGTGTTTGTTGGTCGGCGATTTAATGGTGCTCTTTGAAAGGCTGCAGGGCAGCCATTCAACAAGTGTTTAACTTGTGTGCCCTTAGAAGCTATCATAGCCATGCCTACTAATGGCAGCCTCTATATAAGCTGGAGTCACGCAGCGCTGCACGTCACTCTGCTCTGATTAGTGTAGGGATAGGATGCTGCTGCTATGAGGGAGAGAATAGGACAGAATCTTTAAATCAGAACACCAACTGAACTCAGCGATCTACATAGATTTAGTTGTGTGGGTGCAGTGCACAATCTTTGTACCCTGCCCTGAGCCCAGTGACACAGAAAAATAACTTTTATCCGTCTGTTAGGTGGGTGGCGGCGGCCATTTTATGCAAGTTCAGTGCATCAGCAAAGCATATGTGCATTTGTGACAGTCCAATAGAAGCTTGAAATACTGCAATAATATTCGGAGTTTAAAAAAAATCACCCATTTTTGGCAAGACCGTACATCTGGGGCCTTTGCAGCATTTGTCATTGTTAAATACTAAATTTTACAGCCCTTTCTGCATCTGTCAGTGTGAAATAAAAGCGTTAGATACTGCTGTCACATTCTGTCAACACCCATTTAGGGCAAAATCCTAATTTTGCGGCGTTTGCAGCATCTGTCTTTTTTAAATACAAGCTTGAAATACAGCAATAATTTTCTGTGTTTAATAAAGCACCCATTTTTGGCAATACCCTACATCTGGGGCCTATGCAGCATTTGTCAGTGTGAAATTTAAGCTTGAAATAATGCAATAATTTTCTGGGTTTAAAAAAAAACACATTTTGGGCAAAATACTAAATTTGCATCCTTTGCTGCATCTATCAGTGTGAAATACACTTGTTAGATACTGCTGTTATCTTTTGTTATAAAAAAAACACCCATTTTGGGAAAAATACTCAATTTGCATCCTTTTCTGCATTTGTCAGTGTGAAATACACGCGTTAGATACTGCTGTTATCTTCTGTTATAAAAAAAAAAACACCCATTTTGGTCAAAATCATAAATTTGCGGAGAATAAGGAGAGTGTTGAAAAAGGGACGTGGCCCCAGTCAGGGTGCTGCTGGTGGAGCTCCTGTTGCAGGGAGAGAATGTGGTTGATCTGTGCCAGCTACACGCACAAGTGAAACACCTTCCTCAGGTGCGAGTAGGCGACAGAACCGATCTATCTGGAGTTACTATCCCACTTCTATGCCTCCTTGAAAAAACACTTCTGGCGATGATGGAAGAGGATGTGGCACAAGAGGAGGAGGAGGAAGAGGGATCATTTCATAGGGTTTCAGGTCAGTCATTCACAAGTGGCTCCGAGGGTGGGTTCCTGCACCCACAAACGCCAGGTACACAATTGTCCAGCCAAGGCACAGTTCTGGAGGATGATGAGGTGGAGGATGAGGAGGAGGAACCGTGTTCACAGCAGGGTGGCGCCCAGACCAGCTCATGGCCATCACTGGTGCGTGGCTGGGGGGATACAGAGGACACAGACGATACACCTCCCACAGAGGACAGCTTGTCGTTGCTTCTGGGCAGCCTGGCACACATGCGATTACATGCTGCAGTATCTCCGCAATGACCGCCGAGTTGCCCACATTCTAACTTGTGCTGATTACTGGGTGGCCACCCTGCTGGATCCCTGTTACAAGGACAATGTACCGTCCTTAATTCCCTCACTGGAGCGTGATAGGAAGATGCGCGAGTACAAGCGCACGCTGGTAGACGCGCTGCTGGTGGCATTCCCACCTGACAGCGGGGGCACAGTGGAAGCACAAGGCGAAGGCAGAGGACCAGGAAGAGGTCGCCAACGCAGCTGGGGCACCGCCAGCACCTCAGAAGGCAGGGTTAGCATGGCCGAAATGTGGAAAAGCTTTGTCAGCATGCCACAACAACCAGCACCACCAGGAACGTCTTAGCAGGAGGCAGCATTTCACCAACATGGTGGAGCAGTATGTGTGCACACGCCTACACGTACTGAATGACGGGTCTGCCCCCTTCAACTTCTGGGTCTCCAAATTGGACCCATAGCCTGAGCTTGCCCTTTACGCCTTGGAAGTGCTGGCCTGCCCTGCAGCCAGTGTATTATCTGAACGTGTGTTTAGCACGGCAGGGGGCGTCATTACAGACAGACGCAGCCGCCTGTCCACAGCCAATGTGGACAAGCTCACGTTCATTAAAATGAACCAGGCATGGATCCCTCAGGACTTGTCCATGCCTTGTGCAGAATAGACATGTATATCAGCCTTACCCAGCCATTGTTATACTGCAGCGCAATTGCTCATTGTTGTTGTATTTTTGATATTTCCCACTCTTTTGGGGTGTACCCTAATAAAAAATAAATAAAATTAAAACCAAAAACCAGTGTTGGCTACCTCGTCCTCCTCCACCACCGCTTCCACCTACACCGCTATGTCCCCCGCCTCCTCAACCTCCTACTCCATATGGAACTCCACCTCATACATCCAGATTATTATTTTTTTATTTGTACGGATTTTTATTTTTTTTATGTTATTTCACTAATTTGTCTGTTACATTTTCGGGTGAAATTCACCAATTTTTGGCTGTGATATACCCCTGCTCTACCTAGTAGACAGGTAAAGAAATTTTGCTAATTTGTCTGTTACATTTTTGGCTGAAATTCACCAATTTTTGGCTGTGATATACCCCTGCTCTACCTAGTAGACAGGTTAATAAATTTCACAAATTTTTCTGTTACATTGTCGGGTGTAGAGTTGAGCGAACACCTGAATGTTCGGGTTCGAGAAGTTCGGCCGAACTTCCCGGAAATGTTCGGGTTCGGGATCCGAACTCGATCCGAACTTCGTCCCGAACCCGAACCCCATTGAAGTCATTGGGGACCCGAACTTTTGGGAACTAAAAAGGCTGTAAAACAGCCCAGGAAAGACCTAGAGGGCTGCAAAAGGCAGCAACATGTAGGTAAATCCCCTGCAAACAAATGTGGATAGGGAAATGAATTAAAATAAAAATTAAAAAAATAAAAATGAACCAATATCAATTGGACAGAGGTCCCATAGCAGAGAATCTGGCTTCACGTCAGCAGAGAATCAGTCTCTTCATGCCATAGCAAAGAATCTGGCTTCATGTCAGCAGAGAATCAGTCTCTTCATGCCATAGCAGAGAATCTGGCTTCATGTCACCCACCACTGGAAGAGGCCACTGTCACACATTTAGGCCCCGGCACCCAGACAGAGGAGAGCGGTCCCGTAACAGAGAATCTGGCCTTATGTCAGCGCAGAATCTGTCTTCATGTCATAGCAGAGAATCAAGCTTCACGTCACCCACCACTGGAACAGGCCACTGTCACACATTTAGGCCCCGGCACCCAGACAGAGGAGAGAGGTCCTGTAACAGAGAATCTGGCCTTATGTCAGCACAGAATCTGTCTTCATGTCATAGCAGAGAATCAAGCATCACGTCACCCACCACTGGAACAGGCCATTGTCACACATTTAGGCCCAGGCACCCAGGCAGAGGAGAGAGGTCCCGTAACAGAGAATCTGGCCTTATGTCAGCGCAGAATCTGTATTCATGTCATAGCAGAGAATCAGGCTTCACGTCACCCACCACTGGAACAGGCCACTGTCACACATTTAGGCCCCGGCACCCAGACAGAGGAGAGCGGTCCCGTAACAGAGAATCTGGCCTTATGTCAGCGCAGAATCTGTCTTCATGTCATAGCAGAGAATCAGGCTTCACGTCAGCCACCACTGGAACAGGCCACTGTCACACATTTAGGCCCAGGCACCCAGGCAGAGGAGAGAGGTCCCGTAACAGAGAATCTGGCCTTATGTCAGCGCAGAATCTGTCTTCATGTCATAGCAGAGAATCAAGCTTCACGTCACCCACCACTGGAACAGGCCACTGTCACACATTTAGGCCCCGGCACCCAGGCAGAGGAGAGAGGTCCCGTAACAGAGAATCTGGCCTTATGTCAGCGCAGAATCTGTATTCATGTCATAGTAGAGAATCAGGCTTCACGTCACCCACCACTGGAACAGGCCACTGTCACACATTTAGGCCCAGGCACCCAGGCAGAGGAGAGAGGTCCCGTAACAGAGAATCTGGCCTTATATCAGCGCAGAATCTGTATTCATGTCATAGCAGAGAATCAGGCTTCACGTCACCCACCACTGGAACAGGCCACTGTCACACATTTAGGCCCAGGCACCCAGACAGAGGAGAGAGGTCCCGTAACAGAGAATCTGGCCTTATGTCAGCGCAGAATCTGTCTTCATGTCATAGCAGAGAATCAGGCTTCACGTCACCCACCACTGGAACAGGCCACTGTCACACATTTAGGCCCCGGCACCCAGACAGAGGAGAGCGGTCCCGTAACAGAGAATCTGGCCTTATGTCAGCGCAGAATCTGTCTTCATGTCATAGCAGAGAATCAAGCTTCACGTCACCCACCACTGGAACAGGCCACTGTCACACATTTAGGCCCAGGCACCCAGGCAGAGGAGAGAGGTCCCGTAACAGAGAATCTGGCCTTATGTCAGCGCAGAATCTGTTTTCATGTCATAGCAGAGAATCAGGCTTCACGTCACCCACCACTGGAACAGGCCACTGTCACACATTTAGGCCCAGGCACCCAGGCAGAGGAGAGAGGTCCCGTAACAGAGAATCTGGCCTTATGTCAGCGCAGAATCTGTATTCATGTCATAGCAGAGAATCAGGCTTCACGTCACCCACCACTGGAACAGGCCACTGTCACACATTTAGGCCCTGGCACCCAGACAGAGGAGAGAGGTCCCGTAACAGAGAATCTGGCCTTATGTCAGCGCAGAATCTGTATTCATGTCATAGCAGAGAATCAGGCTTCACGTCACCCACCACTGGAACAGGCCACTGTCACACATTTAGGCCTCGGCACCCAGACAGAGGAGAGCGGTCCCGTAACAGAGAATCTGGCCTTATGTCAGCGCAGAATCTGTCTTCATGTCATAGCAGAGAATCAGGCTTCACGTCACCCACCACTGGAACAGGCCACTGTCACACATTTAGGCCCAGGCACCCAGGCAGAGGAGAGAGGTCCCGTAACAGAGAATCTGGCCTTATGTCAGCGCAGAATCTGTATTCATGTCATAGCAGAGAATCAGGCTTCACGTCACCCACCACTGGAACAGGCCACTGTCACACATTTAGGCCCCGGCACCCAGACAGAGGAGAGCGGTCCCGTAACAGAGAATCTGGCCTTATGTCAGCGCAGAATCTGTCTTCATGTCATAGCAGAGAATCAGGCTTCACGTCACCCACCACTGGAACAGGCCACTGTCACACATTTAGGCCCAGGCACCCAGGCAGAGGAGAGAGGTCCCGTAACAGAGAATCTGGCCTTATGTCAGCGCAGAATCTGTATTCATGTCATAGCAGAGAATCAGGCTTCACGTCACCCACCACTGGAACAGGCCACTGTCACACATTTAGGCCCCGGCACCCAGACAGAGGAGAGGTTCATTCAACTTTGGGTTGCCCCACAATATAATGGTAAAATGAAATTAAAAATAGTATTGAATGAGGAAGTGCCCTGGAGTAGAATAATATATTGTTAAGAGGAGGTAGTTAATATCTAATCTGCACAAGGGATGGACAGGTCCTGTGGGATCCATGCCTGGTTCATTTTTATGAACGTCAGCTTGTCCACATTGGCTGTAGACAGGCGGCTGCGTTTGTCTGTAATGACGCCCCCTGCCGTGCTGAATACACGTTCAGAGAAAACGCTGGCCGCCGGGCAGGCCAGCACCTCCAAGGCATAAAAGGCTAGCTCTGGCCACGTGGACAATTTGGAGACCCAGAAGTTGAATGGGGCCGAACCATCAGTCAGTACGTGGAGGGGTGTGCACAGGTACTGTTCCACCATGTTAGAGAAATGTTGCCTCCTGCTAACACGTTCCGTATCAGGAGGTGGTGCAGTTAGCTGTGGCGTGGTGACAAAACTTTTCCACATCTCTGCCATGCTAACCCTGCCCTCAGAGGAGCTGGCCGTGACACAGCTGCGTTGGCGACCTCTTGCTCCTCCTCTGCCTTCGCCTTGGGCTTCCACTGGTTCCCCTGTGACATTTGGGAATGCTCTCAGTAGCGCGTCTACCAACGTGCGCTTGTACTCGCGCATCTTCCTATCACGCTCCAGTGTAGGAAGTAAGGTGGGCACATTGTCTTTGTACCGGGGATCCAGCAGGGTGGCAACCCAGTAGTCTGCACACGTTAAAATGTGGGCAACTCTGCTGTCGTTGCGCAGGCACTGCAGCATGTAGTCGCTCATGTGTGCCAGGCTGCCCAGAGGTAAGGACAAGCTGTCCTCTGTGGGAGGCGTATCGTCATCGTCCTGTGTTTCCCCCCAGCCACGCACCAGTGATGGGCCCGAGCTGCTTTGGGTGCCACCCCGCTGTGAACATGCTTCATCCTCATCCTCCTCCACCTCCTCCTCATCCTCGTCCTCCTCGTCCTCCAGTATTGGGCCCTGTCTGGCCACATTTGTACCTGGCCTCTGGTGTTGCAAAAAACCTCCCTCTGAGTCACTTTGAAGAGACTGGCCTGAAAGTGCTAAAAATGACCCCTCTTCCTCCTCTTCCTCCTGGGCCACCTCCTCTTCCATCATCGCCCTAAGTGTTTTCTCAAGGAGACATAGAAGTGGTATTGTAACGCTGATAACGGCGTCATCGCCACTGGCCATGTTGGTGGAGTAGTCGAAACAGCGCAACAGGGCACACAGGTCTCGCATGGAGGCCCAGTCATTGGTGGTGAAGTGGGTCTGATCCGCAGTGCGACTGACCCGTGCGTGCTGCAGCTGAAACTCCACTATGGCCTGCTGCTGCTCGCACAGTCTGTCCAGCATATGCAAGGTGGAGTTCCACCTGGTGGGCACGTCGCATATGAGGCGGTGAGTGGGAAGGCCGAAGTTACGCTGTAGCGCAGACAGGCGAGCAGCGGCAGGGTGTGAACGCCAGAAGCGCGAACAGACGGCCCCTCACTTTATGCAGCAGCTCTGACATGTCGGGGTAGTTGCGAATGAACTTCTGCACCACCAAATTCAGCACATGCGCCAGGCAAGGGATGTGCGTCAAACCGGCTAGTCCCAGAGTTGCAACGAGATTTCGCCCATTATCGCACACCACCAGGCCGGGCTTGAGGCTCACCGGCAGCAACCACTCGTCGGTCTGTTGTTCTATACCCCGCCACAACTCCTGTGCGGTGTGGGGCCTGTCCCCCAAACATATGAGTTTCAGAATGGCCTGCTGACGTTTACCCCGTGCTGTGCTGAAGTTGGGGGTGAAGGTGTGTGGCTGACTGGATGAGCAGGTGGAAGAAGAGGAGGAAGCCGAGTAGGAGGAGGAGGAGACAGGAGGCAAAGAATATTGCCCTGCGATCCTTGGCGGCGGAAGGACGTGCGCCAAATAGCTCTCCGCCTGGGGCCCAGCCACCACTACATTTACCCAGTGTGCAGTTAGGGAGATATAGCGTCCCTGGCCGTGCTTACTGGTCCACGTATCTGTGGTTAGGTGGACCTTGCCACAGATGGCGTTGCGCAGTGCACACTTGATTTTATCGGACACTTGTTTGTGCAGGGAAGACACGGCTCTCTTAGAGAAGTAGTGGCGGCTGGGAACAACATACTGTGGGACAGCAAGTGACATAGAAACATAGAAACATAGAATGTGTCGGCAGATAAGAACCATTTGGCCCATCTAGTCTGCCCAATATACTGAATACTATGGATAGCCCCCGGCCCTATCTTATATGAAGGATAGCCATATGCCTATCCCATGCATGCTTAAACCCCTTCACTGTATTTGCAGCTACCACTTCTGCAGGAAGGCTATTCCATGCATCCACTACTCTCTCAGTAAAGTAATACTTCCTTATATTACTTTTAAACCTTTGCCCCTCTAATTTAAAACTGTGTCCTCTTGTGGTAGTTTTTCTTCTTTTAAATATGCTCTCTTCCTTTACCGAGTTGATTCCCTTTATGTATTTAAAAGTTTCTATCATATCCCCTATGTCTCTTCTTTCTTCCAAGCTATACATATTAAGGTCCTTTAACCTTTCCTGGTAAGTTTCATCCCGCAATCCATGTACTAGTTTAGTAGCTCTTCTCTGAACTCTCTCTAGAGTATCTATATCCTTCTGGAGATATGGCCTCCAGTACTGCGCACAATACTCCAAGTGAGGTCTCACCAGTGTTCTGTACAGCGGCATAAGCACTTCACTCTTTCTACTGCTTATACCTCTCCCTATACATCCAAGCATTCTGCTGGCATTTCCTGCTGCTCTATTACATTGTCTTCCCACCTTTAAGTCTTCTGAAATAATTACTCCTAAATCCCTTTCCTCAGATACTGAGGTCAGGACTGTGTCAAATATTCTATATTCTGCCCTTGGGTTTTTACGCCCCAGGTGCATTATCTTGCACTTATCCACATTAAATTTCAGTTTCCAGAGTTCTGACCATTCTTCTAGTTTTCCTAAATCCTTTTCCATTTGGCGTTTCCCTCCAGGAACATCAACCCTGTTACATATCTTTGTGTCATCAGCAAAAAGACAAACCTTACCAGCGAGGCCTTTTGCAATATCACTTATGAAGATATTAAACAAAATCGGTCCCAGTACAGATCCCTGTGGAACCCCACTGGTAACATTACCTTGTTTTGAATGTTCTCCATTGACTACAACCCTCTGTTGTCTGTCACTCAGCCACTGCCTAATCCACTCAACAATATGGGAGTCCATGCTCAATGAATGCAGTTTATTGATAAGTCTTCTATGTGGGACAGTGTCAAAAGCCTTACTAAAATCTAGATATGCGATGTCTACTGCACCTCCACCGTCTATTATTTTATTCACCCAGTCAAAAAAATCTATAAGATTTGTTTGACATGATCTCCCTGAAGTAAACCCATGTTGTTTTTCATCTTGCAATCCATGGGATTTTAGATGTTCCACAATCCTATCCTTTAATAGGGTTTCCATTAATTTGCCTACTATTGATGTCAGACTCACTGGTCTATAGTTGCTCGATTCCTCCCTACTACCTTTCTTGTGAATGGGCACGACATTTGCCAATTTCCAATCTTCCGGGACGACTCCTGTTATTAATGATTGGTTAAATAAATCTGTTAACGGTTTTGCCAGCTCACCACTAAGCTCTTTTAATAATTTTGGGTGTATCTCATCAGGCCCCTGTGACTTATCTGTCTTCACCTTAGACAGCAAACTTAGAGCATCTTCCTCTGTAAAGATACATGCATCAAACGATTTAATAGTCATTCTTTCTAGTGGAGGTCCTTCTCCTTTTTCTTTTGTAAAAACTGAACAGAAGTATTCATTAAGGCAGTCGGCTAGCCCTTTATTCTCTTCTACATACCTTCCGTCCTTTGTTTTTAATTTAGTTATTCCTTGTTTTAATTTCCTTTTTTCATTTATATATCTGAAGAATGTCTTATCCCCTTTTTTCATAGACTGAGCTAGTTTTTCTTCTGCCTGCGCTTTAGAAGTTCTTATAACTTGCTTGGCCTCTCTCTGCCTAATCTTGTAGATTTCCTTATGTTCATTGCTCTGGCTTTTTTTATAATTACAAAATGCTAGCTTTTTATTTTTAATGATTTGGGCCACTTCTGCTGAGTACCACATTGGTCTCCTCCTGTTTGAAGCTGTGTGTGTCCACCAGCCTAAATGACAGCATTTCATAGGCCAGTAGTTGAGAAATGCTGGCATTCAGGGCCAGGGATCGAGGGTGGCTAGGTGGGAATTTACGCTTTCTCTCAAATGTTTGTGAGATGGAGAGCTGAACGCTGCCGTGTGACCTGGTTGAGATGCTTGGTGACGCAGGTGGTGGTGTTGGTGGTACATCCCATGTTTGCTGGGCGGCAGGTGCCAACGTTCCTCCAGAGGCAGAGGAAGAGGCCGAGGCGGCGGCAGCAGCAGCAGAAGAGGCCGAGGCGGCGGCAGCAGCAGAAGAGGCCGAGGCGGCAGCAGCAGAAGAGGTTGCAGGGGGAGCCTGAGTGACTTCCTTGTTTTTAAGGTGTTTACTCCACTGCAGTTCATGCTTTGCATGCAGGTGCCTGGTCATGCAGGTTGTGCTAAGGTTCAGAACGTTAATGCCTCGCTTCAGGCTCTGATGGCACAGCGTGCAAACCATTCGGGTCTTGTCGTCAGCACATTGTTTGAAGAAGTGCCATGCCAGGGAACTCCTTGAAGCTGCCTTTGGGGTGCTCGGTCCCAGATGGCGGCGGTCAGTAGCAGGCGGAGTCTCTTGGTGGCGGGTGTTCTGATTTTGCCCACTGCTCCCTCTTTTGCTACGCTGTTGGCTCGGTCTCACCACTGCCTCTTCCTCCGAACTGTGAAAGTCAGTGGCATGACCTTCATTCCATGTGGGGTCTAGGACCTCATCGTCCCCTGCATCGTCTTCCACCCAGTCTTGACCCCTGACCTCCTGTTCAGTCTGCACACTGCAGAAAGACGCAGCAGTTGGCACCTGTGTTTCGTCATCATCAGAGACGTGCTGAGGTGGTATTCCCATGTCCTCATCATCAGGAAACATAAGTGGTTGTGCGTTAGTGCATTCTATCTCTTCCACCCCTGGTGAAGGGCTAGGTGGATGCCCTTGGAAAACCCTGGCAGCAGAGTCTTCAAACAGCATAAGAGACTGCTGCATAACTTGAGGCTCAGACAGTTTCCCTGATATGCATGGGGGTGATGTGACAGACTGATGGGCTTGATTTTCATGCGCCATCTGTGCGCTTTCTGCAGAAGACTGGGTGGGAGATAATGTGAACGTGCTGGATGCACTGTCGTCCACCCAATTGACTAATGCCTGTACCTGCTCAGGCCTTACCATCCTTAGAACGGCATTGGGCCCCACCAAATATCCCTGTAAATTCTGGCGGCTACTGGGACCTGAGGTAGTTGGTTCACTAGGACGTGTGGCTGTGGCAGAACGGCCACGTCCTCTCCCAGCACCAGAGGGTCCACTAACACCACCACGACCATGTCCACGTCTGCGTCCGCGTCCCTTATTAGATGTTTTCCTCATTGTTCCCGTTCACCACAATTTTGAGAATGGCAAATTTGGGAATGCTTTTTTAACCCAGAACAAAAAGTCTGCTTTGACGGTCACTACAAATAACTTGACCAGCTAAAACTGTGCAGATTTGGTTGAATAGAGATGTGAGACCTGTTTTTTTTTGCGCTGTGTGACAGTTATAGGTTTAATCACAGAATGACACTTCTATCAGCACGCTAGCGTGTGTCTTAGGTTTTTCTGAATGATACTATCAATAACTTTAATGGAAGATTTTCTTTTTGGGATAGATTTCAAGTAGGCCTGAAATACCATAAACTAGTTATTTTCAGAATGGCAAATTTGGGAATGCTTTTTCAACCCAGAACAAAAAGTCTGCTTTGACGGTCACTACAAATAACTTGACCAGCTAAAACTGTGCAGATTTGGTTGAATAGAAATGTCAGGTCTATTTTTTAGGCGCTGGGTGACAGGCTCAACTTGCCCCTGATGTAATATATGGCCAAAAAATAACCAGATTGTTGATGGTTAAATGCAATTCGGTGACACAGGCTCAGCCTGCAGCTGATGTAGTATATGGCCAAAAAATAACCAGACTGTTGATGGTTAAATGCACTTCGGTGACACAGGCTCAGCCTGCAGCTGATGTAGGATATAGCACAAAATAACCACACTATCGATGGTTAAATACATTTGGTGATAGCTCGTGCTGGCGCACCACAAGTCACAAAATGGCCGCCGATCACCCCAGAAAAAAAGTGATCTAAAAACGCTCTGGGCAGCCTCAAAAAAGTGAGCAAGTCAATAATAGCACTTCAATGATCCACAGCTGCAGATCGATCACAGAATGAAGTCTTTTGGAGGAGTTAATCTGCCTAATCTCGCCCTAATGTCGCAGCTGCAACCTCTCCCTATACTGATCATAGCAGAGTGACGTGCGGCGCTACGTGACTCCAGCTTAAATAGAGGCTGGGTCACATGGTGCACTGGCCAATCACAGCCATGCCAATAGTAGGCAAGGCTGTGATGGCCTCTTGGGGCAAGTAGTATGACGCTTGTTGATTGGCTGCTTTGCAGCCTTTCAAAAAGCGCCAAGAAAGCGCCGAACACCGAACCCGAACCCGGACTTTTACGAAAATGTTCGGGTTCGGGTCCGTGTCACGGACACCCCAAAATTCGGTACGAACCCGAACTATACAGTTCGGGTTCGCTCATCCCTAGTCGGGTGACATTCACCAGTTTTTGGCTGTGATATACCCCTGGTCTACCTAGTTGACAGGTAAACAAATTTCACTAATTTGTCTGTTACATTTTCGGGTGCAATTCACCAATTTTTGGCTGTGATATACCCCTGCTCTACCTAGTAAACAGGCAAACAAATTTCACTAATTTGTCTGTTACATTTTTGGGTGACATTCACCAATTTTTGGCTGTGATATACCTCTGCTCTACCTAGTAGACAGGTAAACAAATTTCACTAATTTGTCTGTTACATTTTCGGGTGAAATTCACAAATTTTTGGCTGTGATATACCCCTGCTTTACCTAGTAGACAGGTAAACAAATTTCACTAATTTGTCTGTTACATTTTCGGGTGAAATTCACAAATTTTTGGCTGTGATATACCCCTGCTCTACCTAGTAGACAGGTAAACAAATTTCACTAATTTGTCTGTTACATTTTTGGGTGACATTCACCATTTTTTGGCTGTGATATACCCCTGCTCTACCTAGTAGACAGGTAAACAAATTTCACTAATTTGTCTGTTACATTTTCGGGTGAAATTCACAAATTTTTGGCTGTGATATACCCCTGCTTTACCTAGTAGACAGGTAAACAAATTTCACTAATTTGTCTGTTACATTTTCGGGTGAAATTCACAAATTTTTGGCTGTGATATACCCCTGCTCTACCTAGTAGACAGGTAAACAAATTTCACTAATTTGTCTGTTACATTTTCGGGTTACATTCACCAATTTTTGGCTGTGATAGACCCCTGCTCTACCTAGTAGACAAGTAAATACATTTCACAAATTTTTCTGTTACATTCTTGGGTGACATTTTACCATTTTTGCTGTGAATAAACCCCTGCTCTGCATAGGTGACAAGGACCGAAATTTTTAAAAATCATCTGTTCGATTGGTGGGTGACATTAACCCATTTCTGGTGATAAAAAACCCCTGCTCTGCATAGGTGACAGGGACTTAAATTTCTAAAATTTGTATTTAATTGGCCCTTTCATTCGATCCTTCTGCTTTAATAACTTGTCCCACATTTCAGCTTGATCACATTGCAGCCAGTGACCTCCCTTGGATGTGGTCTCCCTTTCTCACGCCCCTCTCCGGCGTCTAACCCTGATTCGCCGCTAACCGTGATCAACATGGTAGGCGCAGAAAAGAACATCGAAAGTTGATAGAGCAGATATCCAATTCGATCGTAGACATCACTGGGACGTGCGACATGGTGGAGCAGTATGTGTGCACACGCTTACACGTACCTACTAATGGGTCTGCCCCCTTCAACTTCTGGGTCGCCAAATTGGGCATATGGACTGAGCTTGCCCTTAACGCCTTGGAGGTGCTGGCCTGCCCTGCCGCCAGTGTATTGTCTGAACGTTTGTTTTGCTGACTGGTGGGGGTTAAAACAGGTTATATTTCCCAATGTTTTGGGGTGTACCCTAATTTAAAAAATAAAATTTAAAAAATAAAACCAAAAAGCAGTGTAGGCTACCTCCATATCCTCCACCGCCGCTTCCACCTACACCGCCACATCCACCGCCTCCTCCACCTCCTACTTCATATGGACCTCGTCCTCCAAGGTCAAGAGTATTCTTTTTTATTTTTACGTATTTTATGTTATTTTAAGTCATTTCCCTATCCATATTTGTTTGTAGACCACTTGCCATGCTCTTAACCACATTTCGCTGCCATTTGCAGCCCTCTATCCCTTTCCATGACTTTTAGTGCTCCAAAGTTCGGGGGTTCGGGGTCAAGTTAGGGTCAAGTTCAAGTTCCGAACTCAAACTTTTTTGTGAAGTTCGGCCGAACCCGTCGAACCCGAACATCCAGGTGTCCGATCAACTCTACACAACAACCTAATTCTGCGGGTCATTGCAATTACAGAGATACCAAATTTATTTAGTTTTTATTATGTTTTACTACATAAAAAATTAAAACCTTTGAAACCTTCACCATAGGCTGAGACCCGTAACTTTTTTTTTCCATATACAGAGCTGTGCGAGGCTTGTTTACCTGCTGAGTGAGCTGTAGTTTTTATGGCTAACATTTTGGAGTACATACAACTTTTTGATCACCTTTTATTCAATTGTTTTATTTTATTTTTTTCGTTATAGCATTTACCACACATGAAAAATATTTTCATATTTTAATAGTTCGGACAATTTTAGATGTGGGGATGCCAATTATATTCATTTTTTATGAATACTTTTTATACATAAAATTGGGAATGCTGATTATAATTTTTGCATTCTTTTGAGAGTTTCTTATATTTAAAAACAAAGAAACAGTTTTTTATATTTTATACAGTTCCTCTAGGGGATTTGATCATGCTATCATTCAATCGTGTGTAATATATGTAGCATACTATTGCAGTATGTGAGGATTCTCTGTACATCCTATTAAGCCCTGCTGCAGAAAAGGCTTAACAGGCAGTTAACGTTGGCAGGTCAAGGAGCCTTCACAAGGCCCCAGTGTGCCATAGCAACTGATTGGAACCCACAATTTCACAGCAGGATGGGGAATGTCCTGGGATCAGAGATATCTCCAATCTTGCTCATTGAGGGCAGATGTCAGTTGTATTACACATCCAGCCCACAGCCCATTCCAAACACCCCATACAAACTGTTCCATACACGTACAGTTATGTCAAGGTGTATGAAGAGGTTAAAGAATAGGTCTTTACAAGATACCCTTGAGGAAGCCACACTAGTTGGCGATACAAATGGGGCACTCAATCCCTTCATTATACATAGGCCTTTGTTTTAATTTTCTAATTAGTTTACACATTTAAATTAACTTTTACTTATAATTCAGACTTTGCTTTGTTTGCCTGCACCAAATTTATAAACTGGTGCACCTTAATAATATATTTAGCGTGAGTGTAATGTGGTTTACACCTTTGGGTGTAAAAGTAGACCAGGGGATTGCCTGACGTGTGTAGCGACTTTTTGCAAAAGTCATACATAGTAAATAAGCCATAACCCAGGTCTAATCCCACTTTTCGCTCTTAAACATAGACCACTGTGAAAAGTGGCAAGATTCACAAAATGTCATAAAAATGTCTCAGTTGCCATGGAAACGTTGCAGTTAGCATGACTTGTGACTTTTTTACATCGAAAAATGGCATATCTGAATTCATAAATGACCCCCTTAGTTTTTTTTTCATGTTAGATTTTTTGCAGCTTGTGTTTTTCTCTTGATTTGTTTTACATCCATTCTTTTCCCATTTCTGTAATTCAGTTTTCTATTATAGACTTTTTTAATTTGCATATTCATAAAATGCTGAAATATTGAAGTTCTTCCTATGGAACACAAATCATAGGCTGAGAATTCATGTTTTTTTCAGCCTTTCAGATTTGCTGTGTAGACTGGGACATGAGGATCTGAGTCATCTCATTTTAAAGTTGGATCTCATTATGATTAAAAGCCAGGCCCAGCATAGTCTTCTTATTATCATTACAGTGCAAGGTCATCAAAGTCATCCCATTATCATTATAGAGCAGGCTAAGCAGAGTCATCTCACTATCACTGGAGGTCGGCGAACACAGTAAACTCATTATATTTAGAGGGTAGGGTCAGCAAAATCATCTAATTATCATTAGAGGGGAGAATCAGCAAAGTTATCTCCTTGTCATTAATGAGAATAGCCTACAGAGTCATCTTATTATATTTAGAGGGTATGGTAAGCAGAGTCATCTCATTATCAATAAAGGGCAAAAGGTCATCCTATCAGCAGGGCTATCTCATTATCGTTGGAGGCTAGATCAAAAGAGATATCACATTATCATTAAAGGATGGGAACAGCAGAGACATATCTTTATCATCAGAGGCCAGAATCAGCAGAGTTATCTTATTATCTTTAGAGTGTAGTACGAGCAGAGTCATCCCATCATTATTAGAGACCAGGGTCAGGAAACTCATCTGATTATTGGGGTCAGCAGAATCATCTTATTCTCATTAGAGTAATCTTGTTATGGTGGCAGTCCATGTCCACCTCCACTCTACTATTTCCGTAGGGCACAGCTGCCACTCTATTTTTCTGCTCTGTTGCTCCTTTGTCCTGACAGTTCAGAACCACCGGTGTTCCCCTTCTCCTACTCAAGAGGCCCGGCCACCAGTGTAGCACTGCAGGCGTTCCTCTTCTCCCTGCAATCTGAGTCCAGTCCCTGCTGTGTACATAAAGAATGTGTATGGATCTTAAAATGTGCATTGTGTGCACCCTAATTTTCCCCAGCCAATGGCTGGCCACCTAGAGGTAATTAAGGCAGCTTCACCTGGGACTTTCTCCATGTGGGATCCAAACAGCTGGAGGACAGGCACCCGGATAAATAATCTGTTCTTCTTCTGTCTTCCAATGCTGCATCAGCATTTTCCCTAAAATAAATATCAGGGGGTGGCATAATTTATGCTGCACTTCTCCCTACTGACAAATTTGGTGGCCTCTTTGAAGGACCTGACTCTGAGTACGCGACACATGTCTTTGATGCGTTGCCGCTGCCTGACCTCGATATAACACATGCTGCCCACTCAGTGGTCTGGTGCATAACAAAATCATTCATGGTTTTCTGCTGCTCGTATAGACGCTCTAGCATATTCCAGATGGAATCTCCCCTTGCCACATAAGAATGGAAAAAAGTGCTACATCACTAAACTTATCAAAAGTATGTGTTATTTCCCCGTAATAGTCACCACCCAACTGCACCCCCCCTACCTTGAGAACTCGGACATTTTATTAAAATCAAAACTAGGACATGTCCAGGAAAAGGAGGACGGGATGGTTACCCTAACTAAAGGCAGTATATTCTGGTAAGTCAGCGACTGCACTGCCAGACACTTGGCCAAGTGGGAGTTAAGCCTGCGCACCAACTAATTTCTGGGCATCTAGAGTTGTTTTCTGGCCACAAATTCTGATATCGAGGGAGTGGAGGAGCAGAAGTGTGAGCGGGAGAAGAAAAGTGGTGATAACAATGAGGAGACACAATACTGCTCATGAATACAGCCTGGCTGTTGCAAATGAGACCTGCTGGTGCATTGCATGTGCTGCAATACAGCCTGGTACCTATGGATAATCTTTGTCCTGCAGATCTTGCACACGGAAAGACTTTTGTCTTCTGGCACTGTGAAGAAAAAAACTGTCAGATAAAAGATGCTCACACAGAGCTAGAGGCAGCCAAGCTTGGCTTCGGTCTGGGACGTTTTCAGCCTGCACCCACAGTATTAGCATCATCAGCGGTTCCTGAGCTGACTATAATACTATAATAGAAGAAGATTTGACCTCCTCCTCAGCACCCCGATCCTGCTCCCAGGTCCAGTCCAAAACACAATCATTAAGAGTCCTCCCCACCACTGTTGTCAGACTGTGACATGTCATCATAGGCTCCTTGGCCCCACTCTCGATTCCCTGCTGTCTAATTGGCCTGAGTGCCTCTGTGGCTACCACTGCCCCTACTGCCACCACTGTGGCTACAAGTGCCACTACTACCACTGACACCGACACAGCTATGCATGGGATCCCTGTCTCTCCCTGAACCTCCTCCTTATGGCAGTCCAAACGCTGACTGTTCTAACACAAGTCATCAACAGGGAGTCTCTCTTGAGTGTCTTCCATAGTGAATGGTGGGGTTTTGTTGCCTCTTCTTCGGAAAAAAAAAGTCACCCCTCTAAGAGGATGGCACAGAAAGGCTTATTTGGGTTGCAAGGAGGAGTATCAGGAAAACCCATGGCTCCAAGGCACGTGTCAGACACAGAAGTCACCTCCACGTCATCCTGCTGTGACTGAGAGGAGGAATGAGCCATCCAATCCACATTCTCATTCTCTTTGTCCTCAATAATAATGTGGCACCTGTCAGAAATGATGGAAAATTGTGGCCTACTACTACTACTATTACTACTACTAGCCAAATATCTGATGCTGCTACTGCTGTTTGCACTACTACCCACATTCTGACTCTCCGATGACAAGGCTTGGGTCTTTTGTTTCAAATGTCCGTTTATCAGACATTTTATTATGAGGGTTATATAAATATAAAATCATGGGTTTCGTACATAGATTGTTAAATGATTGCAAAATTGCAAGTATTTTTCTGTTATTTAAAGACAGACTTGCAGTTAAATATCCTTCCCCTTCTATAGTCACACTGCACACTGGTATTGACAATTTACAATGCAGTTATTGCAGTAACATGTTTTCTGTAACTGCACTATATCTTGAAGTAATACAATTCAAACATATTCACAAATACATTGCATTCAGATGTATTTGCTGTATCTGAGCAATATCTTGAACTAACACTATGTGTTACTGAAATGCCCAATTACAAACAGAAGATACATTTAAAAAACGGTTTTCAGCAGAATGCATGCTATTGGGGTGGGGGCAATAAGCCTATGAATTCTGGAAACTTTGGTTTTTTAAAACAACAAAAAAAATGCTGGCTGGCTGTCCATTTACAGAAAAAAAATGTTGCAGGATTTTACAATTCAGAACTTGCCAGCGGCTGTATGAAAGACACAACTCGGAGTGACCAGTCCTTCACTCTCTATGCTTTCCCTGATAAAAACCCTAAATCTACCTAACTATATCCCTGCACTCTCCTTATACTCTGCGTATCACACCTTGATTACTGGCTTGTGTCTGCAAATGCCTTTTGGAAATCAGCCAAAACACAAGCTGTGAACAGAATGATGTTTTGCACGTTCTGAGAAAAAGACCTGCTGGAATCCTGCCCCCGATTGAATGATCAGACTGTCAGCCTCTAAGCCAATCAGGGCAAGCCCTTCACCCCTCCCAGGGTCATGTGATCCTCCACCTTCCTCCTTCCGTTTCCCCCCCCACAAATTTTTACTGTAAAGTGGTGCAAGTGCCGCTTTCGTGTGATTGGCCCTAAACAAATTACCAAAATTTTGGATTCATTTGCCAGATCCATTTTTGTCAAATTCATAATGAATCCAATTTGTTTACAATGGATTCTCTCATCTCTAATTCTACAAGTTTAAAAAAAAAAAAAGTATTAATTATCTACAACTTAAAAAAATAATTATCTACAGCTTTAGAGAAAAAAAAGAATAATAATAAAGTGTCAATTCTATTCTACAAACTGACATCTAATTAATGAGACTAAAATTACATACATGTTATATTCCAAATTAGAATTACAAAACAATTCCTGGTGGTAATGAAAGCAACTATAACCCTCAGCATTGTTTGTCATTTATTACGTAACCGTAGAGAATGTACATTATACAGAACAGCCTGCTGTGTAGTTATTGTCACATCACCATTGTAGCATCAAAACTGACATCAATGATGCTGAAATTATACCTAAATTATAATAAATTCAGAGGAAAATGAGAAGAAAGACAAATAAACTAGCAAAAAAAAATTAAAAAAAGCATTAATCACGCTTTGAAAACTAATAATGGAAATGCGAATAATAGAAACTGAAGCAATGAACAATTAAATGTAAAGTAATTAAATATAATATAAGAGAGAGGGGGGGGGGAGATCCCAGGGTTCAGCAATAGAACTGAAGTGGTACAGGACGTCATTACACTATATGATCGTTTTGCAGCTTTTACATCTATATATGGCTTTTTCCAGGACTGTTTTTTCCGTCTTTAGTCTTTGCCTTTATTACAGATTATAAGTGGTTTACTGCTAGGACCACTATTATTGTATTTATCAATGAAGCAGAGGATGGGAGTGATAGTTCTGTTCCTATTTCTAAAAGTATTCTCTGGGATTTTCACATGAATGGCTTCTGCCTCATTTACACGTCAGTGTTCGGTCAGTGATTTTGAGCCAGGTGCGGCTCTAAACCCAGAACAGGTGCAGATCTTTCCCTTATACCTTATCTCTGCGGAGGCTCCAGTTCTGGTTTTGTCTCACAATCACTGACCGAACACTGACGTGTGAATATTCTGAAGATAGGTCATCAACATGTGATCATCAGCCGGGGTTCGACTCCTGTCACCCACGCCGATCAGCAGTTTGAGGAGGCTGCGGCGCACTCCTGGCAGGACTGTGCCAAGCACAGCGCCGTCCGCTGGATAGCAGATGGGCTTGGTATGACAGCTCGGCCCCATTCACTAGAATGGGACTGAGCTGCACCGAGGCCACGTGACCACTGAAAAGGAAGTCACATGCCCTGGAAGAAGCATAAGCCTTCATAGAGCACTGCAACCTCTTCATACAGCTGTTTTTTGGGGGGGTGCCGGGACATCACTTGCTCTGCAGCCTGTGCTGGGACACTGGCTTGCAGAATGTAAGATGGTGAAGCCATCCAAGCTCTTCTGTATCATGAGTGGCCAGTGTGTAATGCTTCATTCTCCCTGCGGGGGTGCTGCAGAAATATTGTTGCCAGATTACAGCTGGAGGTCCCAGCAGGGGGCACTATGTTTTTTTTTTTTTTTTTTTACATGACCCTTCTAACAAATGGTGACTGTCCTTAGAGGAGAATCAAGGAGAAATTAACCTGTGAGGACAGGACACAGGCGGATCCTGTCATTTTGGATTATGACTGGTCTATAGAATTAAAGGGCTCCGTATATGGCGCTGTTCAGAGATTTCTGTCTAAGTAAGGGCCTTTAAAGTTAAAGAGTTTGAGAATCTTTTTCACCGATCGATAGGAACCACTCCGATCCTAAGAACGGGGGGTCAGCGTTCCTGCCAATGAATGGCACCCGTATACGGTACGGTCGCACCATCCCCCGGTTACATGCTCACGCGTGTCTGCTGCTGTCAGTGCTGTTTATGCCTTTTCGATATCATGTAGTTAGAGCTGATTCCGGTCTAAGGGTCAGCTTGTAGATCACGCGCCCCGCTTCCCTATGGACGTGAGTTGGATTTATTTATCGTGCGCCGAATCTGAAAGGTACTTGAGCTAAGCGCTCGCCTGTAACAGCACTTAGTGGTCATTAGTAGAGCGGCCACCCATAGGATTTAATGTCCATCCTACAGAATATAGGATAAGAGGTATACAGTACTTACAGAACGAGGTGGGGGAATCAATTCAGATTGAGTGCAATGAAGTGAATGAAAACAGCGCTCAAAGTAACGAGGAGGAATCTTCGATCGCAAGTCCATAGAGGCTAATGACATTTCAAGAGAAACATAAGTAGTGGGGACGATGTCAGTGTATCCGGCAATAAATATTAGAGGCTCTTGACCTTATAAACCAATCAATTCCTTTCATATTATTAGTATTCTCTGGGTTTTATTTTATATTTTTATTATTATTTATTATTTCTTCTTTTTACTAGTAGTAGTAGTAGTATATCTTTTATTACTAGTATTATATCTTTTTGTTAATGGTAGTATTATTAGTCTTATTATCTTTATTATTAGCATTAGTATTATTATCTTGTATTGTTAGTAGTATTATTAGTATTTTAATATTTGTAGTATTATGTTGTTATTATTATTATTCATAGATTGTAAGCTCTCAATCCTCTTGTTGTAATAATCGACTTGTCTGTTGCTATGTTATTTATGACTGTTTGTACATGAACCCCTGAATTGTAAGGCGCTGCGGAATATGTTGGCGCTATATAAATAAAAATTATTATTATTATAATTTTATATTTTCTTAGTAGTTTTCTTATTTGTATTACGGTATATTTCTCTAATATTTTTTATTTTTATATTAAACTTTAACATATTCATGATGTCATAAAAATATTCCCAAATAAAAGACATGGGGTGAGTGGAAATTGATCATAAATGTTTGATAAAGCAGCTGTCCACCTCTTTACACGTGATGGACTAAATATGGCTGAACATACCGTGTACCTATAATGTTACTCACTCACAAACAACAAAGACATACCCAATATAGTCAAAAATATATCCACTTTATTGCCTAAAAATCGATGTACACAATATATAACAATATAATAGCAATAATAAAAGGAAACGGCAGATGTATAAAGGTGCCAGAATCACCTGACCTATCCTGCTACTACCCCCAAAAAGATCTTCCACATGTCAAGTGTCATCATATCCAAAAAATATACACTATAAGACATGAATATCACAAAACGACCTACCTGTTACTCCATGCATGGGCATATCCCTCAGTACGGGTAGATACCTATATCAAGTGTATAATAACACTCCCTAATAAATATTGTCCGAAACAATGGTACAGCATGAGCCCAGAAAAAAGCAATGGTAAAAAATAAAGGGGTTAATGAGTGCATCCCTGGTGGTCTAGGTTTTTGCATGGATTAGTGCCAACATCCCTGATGTCTATGACAGTAGAATGATTAAAGTCAGCATCTCTAGTGTTCTAGGGTAGTGAAGAAATGAATGGCAGTATCACTGGTGATCCAAGGTATTGAAAGGGTCAGAGGCAAAATTCCTGGAATCTATGGCATAAAGGGGTTAATGTATGCATCCCTGGTGGTCTAGGACTGTGAAGAAATAAACAGAAGTATCTATTGTGGTATATAGTAGAGATGACTGAAATTCTTGAAATGTATTTGGAGTCCAGTTTGCACAAATCAGTCAGCACGTTCAGCTCGGGTCCAAGTTGTGTATGAGCCCTTGTGATCGGAGGACTGTGTACAAACTTTTCAAGCTCTTCTTCAGTACCAAAAGAGCATTACTAGTGTTACAGCAACAGTGACATATACAGTATGACTATGGGTAAATGGATGGCAGCCGGCGATAACAAACAGCCCGTTAAATAACACACTGCGCGGTTGTGTCTTTTGTTGCTGTTTTTAATAAAAAGGTCCATAAATAGAGTTGAGTGGACACCTGGATGTTCGGGTTCGATGAGTTCGGCCGAACTTGAAAAAAAAGTTCGGGACCCGAACTTGACCCCAGACCCGAACCCGAACCCCATTGAAGTCAATGGGGACCCGAACTTTTGGACACTAAAATGGCTCTAAAATAGTCCTGGAAGGGGCTAGAGGGCTGCAAAAGGCATCAAAATGTGCTTAAGAGCATGGCAACTGTTCTGCAAACAAATTTGGATAGGGAAATGACTTAAAATAACATAAAATACAGAAAAATGAAAAATAACAATCTGGATCTAGGAGTAGGAGGTTGAGGAGGTGGTGGATGGGTGGATGTGGCGGTGTAGGTTGACGTGGCGGTGTAGGTGGAAGCGGCGGTGAAGGAGGAATAGGAAGCCAACACTGATTTGTGTTATTTTTTATTTTTAAATTGGGGTATCCCCCCAAAATATTGGGACCTATAACAAAATAAAACAAAGAATAAGTGCACTTGAGTACAAGAATGGATGGTTGAGGCTGGTATAGATGTCTATTCTGCACAAGGTACGGACAAGTCCTGTGGGATCCATGCCTGGTTCATTATAATAAAGGTAAGCTTGTCCACATTGGCTGCGGCCTGTGATAATGCTCTCTGCCGTGCTAAACACACGTTCACACTATACACTGGCTGCAGGGCAGGTCAGCTCCTCCAAGGCTGACAAAGCTTTTCCACATTTGGGCCATGCTAACCCTGCCTTCTCAGGTGCTGGCAGTGCCCCAGCTGCGTTGGCGACCTCTTCCTCCTCCTCTGCCTTCGCCTTGTGCTTCCACTGTGCCCCCGCTGTCAGGTGGGAATGCCATCAGCAGCGTGCGCTTGTAGTCGCACATCTTCCGATCAGTAACAGATGTTTTCACTAAATTTAGTTCCCTGTCAGCAATGCAGAGCAGGGGTTCATTCACGGCAAAAAGGGGGTTCATGTCACCCAGCAATAGAACAGAGGATTTTGAGAGATTTAGGACCCTGTCACCCATTTCTGGTGATGAATGAGGAATGGACCTTGGAGGAATTCAACACCTGCGACGACCACGTTTAATTGAAATTCCTCATGCCAGCCCACACATATCCCCCACCGCCCAGAACAAATAATGGTTCCTGTCTTAGGTAAATACAGCGGCATAAAAGGCCATTTCTGTTCTGTGAATGCCTAATGTTTGGGGCCACGGAGGAATTCAATACCTGTGACGACCACGTGTTTCAACTATTATCATTAGGGTTTTTTTCAAGAAGGGGGATTTCGTTAGCCATGTTTTTAATCCAATTTTATATTTTTAGTTCTTTTAAACATATGTATTTGACATGTATTTGTTCTGGCCTGCAGTAAAATTGATATCTAATGACCGTCTAATAGACCTCCAGCCACATAATCACTTGATGTTTTCTGTCCGGTGAATGCCTAATGTTTGGGGCCTGTACCCCCGTGGCCTAAAATAAAATCTTTCTAGGCTCCATCAGGGCACATTTTTGACAGTTTCCCTTTAAGACGAATAAAAATGGCCCCTGTTTAAAATACATGTGTTTTGTGGGTATTTTTGCCAATGATCCCCCTCTAGTATGTCACTGTCCATGTTGTGGGACTATTTGTGCACTTCTAGTAAGTATTTGGTGGCTGCAAATATGACCTGAAGGTTTTTCAGGTTTGCCTGCCATTAAAGTTAAAGGGGGCCCGCCGCGAACTTGCGGTTCGCGAACATTTGATCTCGTTCACGCGATCGCAAATAGTCCCGGCCGATGTTCCTCCATCACTAATTCCGCGTTCAACGCTGATCTGAGAATCACATTTAGGTACTCAGGGGTTGATCGTGAAGAGGCCGTCTGCTCCCATCTTGATTGAAGAAAACCTGCCAAAGGACCTGCTGCAAGTATGAAGACATCACCACGTGGCTGCGCAGTGATGTTATGACATCACCACGTGATCACTCTGGCTTCACACAGTGACATCATCACTGTTGATGTCACTGTGCGTGGCCAGCGTGATCACCACAGGTCTTCATACTCATCACAGGTCCTTTGGCGAGTTTTCTTTAATCAAGACGGGAATGGACAGCCTCTCCGCTATCAATTAGGTGAGGTGAGTATATATATATTTATAAAATATAAAAATTGATTTGTTAACATGAACTGCAAGGAAATTCAGCTTTGTGGCAAATTTAATTTCTCCTGAAATTTGGATTCAAGTCCACTTCGGATACTTTGATTCGCTCAACACTTTGAGTTATAGCAGATTTTTCCCGAATGTCGAAGCTCTTGAGTAATTAGTCCATTCCTTCCACCGTTAGTGATATGTTCTTCAGACACAGATCTACAGGTAGCGGTTGTCAAAACTACAAGAGCATTCAATAATGCAGACATTTTCCGGCAGGAGACTCTACTGGGGTTTATTTCCTGTTTTTCTAAATTTGCTAATTCACAATATAAATAATAAATACATAAAACAACACAGAAATAAAAAAAGAAACTGTATCCAGAGAAAGTCAGTAATGAAGAAAAGGTTTTGCCTTTTTCATGAGAACATTTCTGGTGATGACGGTTATGGCGTCATCTACCCTCTTAGAGCACTTCTTCAGAGGTATGATGAGTTCTCATATCAACCAAGATGAAGTTTTAGGTGTAGTATGGGGATTCCAAGTTCTAAAACTCTTCAGAGTCAAAGAAGGGCAGACCCCAGCTAATGGTCCTCTTCCTCAGGGTGGAAGAACACACCAAGATTTCGGTGCAGGTTTTTGAGCCAAAGACAGAAATGAATTCAAAAGGAATAGAAAATATAAAGGAAGGACTTCTCCTTCTTGGTGGATCCACTTCCTTCCTTGGCTTGAAAAAAAGCTGCACCAAAAACAGTGCATAATTCCAGAGCAGAGGTTAGCAACCTCCAGGACGCCAGCTATCGTGAAACTACAGCTACTGTACCAGCATTCTCCATTCACTTCTGCTGGAGTTCTGTGAACAGCCAAGCAAGTGTGCATGCTGGGAGTCGTAGTTTCACCACAGCTGGAGTGCCGAAGGTGGCTGATTTGATTGGAGTTACATTTTTAGCCAGATTTATCGATTGTGGCTTTTTAAAATGTCTCACAAAATGTCCACCCCAGCAGTGGCGTTGCTAGGGCTGGTGTCACCCGGTGCGGTAGAAAACGGTGTCACCACCCCCGAGACCCCCCCTTCCCCGCCCCCACCACGAAGGAATAATTTTTTTGCCATATATGGGGGCTAAGGGGGTGCTACTGCCGTAGGGGGCATCCGTTAGCTCAGCAGACCCCCATCCCAAAGCTTAGAGCCCCAGCACCCCCTTTCCCCCCTGCTGGTAGCAGCTCAACTAGGTCAGGTTGGCTGGCTGGCTGACCGAGACACCAAATGCTGTTCAATTTCTTCTGGTGACCGCTTCTTCGTGTGGTCATCGTGTTCTGACCTGTGCGAATGAGTCACGTAGGGGACGTCCATCAAGCTCCGCCCTGCCTCCGCGACGCCGCTGATGTCCCTTGACATCCTTCACTGAGCCTGCCGACCGACCCAAACGGTAATGGGGGGGTTGGATTGTAAACAGACCGCTGACGTGGGGGGGATATGCAGACAGATCGCCGACAAAGGGGCGGGGGTTGACGGGGGGGGGGGGGGGCTAGCAGCCCGATCTCTTACCCAGCAGTGACGGATCCAGAGCCTGGTCTCGGGAGGGGCACTTCCAGATTACTTTCTGTCCGCCGCCACAAAACAATGTGGTGCTTATAGAACAGACTACACAGTGTAGCGGTATACTGTATATTGTGTGGCACAGTGTAGGCTATATGTGTATAAGATTTTACATGAAAACTTACAATTACTTGGCTTGGCCCTTGGGGATCTCAGACACCACTTCAACACTTTGGCCGGGGGCTCGGCGGAGCTGATGTGTTTTATCCTAATGAGAAAGATTTCATAATAAGGATTTGGAGAAGGGGCAGAGGGATAGCAGAGCAGGGAGAGGCTGGTGCTGCTACTAGGGGGTCATACAATGGGGGAGTAATAAAGCCCACCATAATGCCCCCCCAGTAGAAATAATTATCCTTAAAATACCCCCTTGTAATGCCCCCAGTTGAGCTAATGTCCCCATAGTGCCCCCATAAAGTGCCAGTATAAAATACCCCTATATAGTGCCCCCAGTAAATGCCCCATAGTGCTTCCCCTTCCTTCTAGTGCCCCCCCATAATGTACCAGTATAAAATGCCCCATATATAGTGCCCCAGTAGATGCTCTCAGTGTCCCCCGTAGATGACCCCATAGTACTCCTCTCCCCCCTTCCCCATAGTACCCACCATAATGTGTCCCAGTATAAAATGCTACTGTACAGAGCCCCCCATATAAAATACCCCTTCTTTGTGGCCTCAGTAGAGGCCCCTATAGTGCCCCCCAATAATGTGCCAGTAAGAAGTGCCCCCATAGATGACCCCCAATCATGTGCCAGTAACAAGAGCCCCCCAATCATGTGCCAGTAACAAGAGCCCCCCCATCATGTGCCAGTAACAAGAGCTCCCCCAATCATGTGCCACTAACAAGAGCACCCCCAATCATGTGCCAGTAACAAGAGCCCCCCCATCATGTGCCAATAACAAGAGCACCCCCCATCATGTGCCAGTAATAAGAGCCCCCATCATGTGCCAGTAATAAGAGCCCCCCCATCATGTGCCAGTAACAAGAGCCCCCCCATCATGTGCCAGTAACAAGAGCCACCCCAATCATGTGCCAGTAACAAGAGGCCCCCCCCATCATGTGCCAGTAACAATAGCACCCCCATCATGTACCAGTAACAAGAGCCCCCCAATCATGTGCCAATAACAAGAGCCCCCCATCTTGTGCCAGTAATAAGAGCCCCCATCATGTGCCAGTAATAAGAGGCCCCCCATCATGTGCCAGTAACAAGATCCCCCCCATCATGTGCCAGTAACAAAAGCCCCCCATCATGTGCCAGTAACAAGAGCCCCCCTATCATGTGCCAGTAACAAGAGCCCCCCCCCATCATGTGCCAGTAACAAGAGCACCCCCCAAGCATGTGCCAGTAACAAGAGCCCCCCAATCATGTGCCAATAACAAGAGCCCCCCATCTTGTGCCAGTAATAAGAGCCCCCATCATGTACCAGTAATAAGAGGCCCCCCATCATGTGCCAGTAACAAGATCCCCCCCATCATGTGCCAGTAACAAAAGCCCCCCATCATGTGCCAGTAACAAGTTCCCCCCCCATCATGTGCCAGTAACAAAAGCCCCCCATCATGTGCCAGTAACAAGAGCCCCCCTATCATGTGCCAGTAACAAGAGCCCCCCCCCATCATGTGCCAGTAACAAGAGCCCCACCATCATGTGCCAGTAACAAGAGCCCCCCCCCATCATGTGCCAGTAACAAGAGCCCCACCATCATGTGCCAGTAACAAGAGCCCCCCCATCATGTGCCAGTAACAAGAGCCCCACCATCATGTGCCAGTAATAAGAGCCCCCCCATCATGTGCCAGCAACAAGAGCCCCACCATCATGTGCCAGTAAAAGTATTGTACATATTGAAAAAAAAAACGGTTATACTTACCTCCATGTCAGCGATGCGATGCCGGCCTGTGTCCGGCGCTGTACGGCTCAGGCGTCACGATATTGCGCTGCCTGCACCGGCCTCTGATAGGCTCAGAGGAACAGGGAAGGCACACGCCTCTCCCTCCCCTGCCTCGCCACAGCATCCATCTGTATCGCCGTCCTGAGGACAGCGATACAGATGACTATGGAGATGAGCGTTTCCACAATGGAAGCGCTCATCTCCCTGTGCCCTGCCGCTGCTGCCATCAGACTGGTGTCACCCCATCACTGGTGTCACACGGTGCGGCCCGCACCCTCCGTTCCCCCCTCGCAACGCCACTGCACCCCAGTCCCATAGAGCAGTAGAAAAATTGCAGTACGTGAAACCTCCTGTACAGTGATGCGGTTATTGAAGCCAAAACTAGGAAGGGGTTAAAAGAAGAGAGAAGTAGAATCTTTCTTGCTTTGGTTTTAAAAAACTGTAACGACATTTGTGAAATTTCCCTAAAAAGTATACAGATGAGTCCTTCTTTATCTTTGCACTTAGCTCAACATATCCTGAGGGTGGGCAGATCCGTTCTTCAAGATGCTCAGTGCCTTGCAAAAGTATTCACCCCCCCCCCCCCCTTGACTTTTTTCTTATTTTCGTGCCTCACAACCTGGAATTAACATGGATTGTTTGAGGATTTGCATCATGTAATATACAGAACATGTCGATGTGCAATGTGCAAAACTATTCACCCCCCTAAAGTCAGTACTTTGTAGAGCCGCCTTTTGCGGCAATCACAGCTCCAAGTCTCTTTGGATCAGTCTCTAGGAGCAGTTGCCACATCTTACCACTGGGATTGTTGCCCATTCCTCCTTGCAGAACGGCTCCAGCTCCTTCAGGTCGGATGTTTGCGCTTGTGAACAGCAATCTTTACGTCTGACCACAGATCTTCTATTGGATTGAGATCTGGGCTGTGACTCGGCCATTCCAACACATTTACATGTTTCCCCTTAAACCAATCAAGTGTTGCTTTAGCCGTGTGTTTGGGGTCTTTGTCCTGCTGGAAGGTGGACCTCCGTCCTAGCCTCAGATCACGCACAGAGTGGTGCAGGTTCTGCTGAAGAATATCCCTGTATTTAGCACCATCCATCTCTCCCTCAGCTCTGACCAGTTTCCCAGTCCCATCCCCCAGCATAATGCTGCCACCACCATGTCTCACTGTGGGGATGGTGTTCGTTGGGTGATGTGATGTATTGGGTTAGTCTCCTCAGACCAGAGCCCCTTCCTCCATACATTTTGGAGTCTCCCACATGCCCTTTCACAAACTCACAACGCGCCTTATTGTTTTTAGCTGACAGTAATGGCTTTCTTCTGGCCACTCTGCCATAAAGCCCAACTCTATGGAGCGTACGGCTTATTGTCGTCCTATGTACAGATACTCCAGTCTCTGCTGTGGAACTCTGCAGCTCCTCCAGGGTTACCTTAGGTCTCTGTGCTGCCTCTCTGATTAATGGCCTCCTTGCCCGGTCCGTGAGTTTTGGTGGGCGGCCGTCTCCTGGCAGGATTGCTGTTGTGCCATGCCATTTGGTTATGATAGATTTGATGGTGCTCCTGGGGATCATCAAAGGACTTGTACTTTTCAACAACATTGTCCATTACTTGTTTGGAGAGTTCCTTGGTCTTCATGGCAGTGTTTGGTTAGTGATGCCTCTTAGGTGTTGCAGCCTCTGGGGCCTTTAAAAAAAAGTGTGTATATGTAACGACAGATGATATGACACTTAGATTGCACACAGGTGACATCGTTTCACTAATTATGTGACTTCTGAAGGTAATTTGTTGCACCAGAGCTTTTTATGGGCTTCCTAACAAAGGGGGTGAATACATACGCACATGCCAATTTTCTGTTTTCTATTTCTGAACAATAGTTTTATTTATATATTTTTCTCATTTCACTTCACCGACTTAGACCATTGTGTTCTTTGAACATTGAACATTGAACTTAAGGCTGTAATATAACAAAATACAAAAAGCGTCAAGGGGGGGGGGATACTTTTGCAAGGCACTGTAGCTTTAGATGACATCGTTGGGGGGGTCCACAAGCACAGATGGTCTCTGACCCCCAGGGTGAAGGAGCCATGACTTCTGAAGCCAATCCTTTTAAGAAGTTGGGGCAATGTAGTATATTCTGTAAATTTACCAAGCAAAACTGGGCACCTTGTCACGGTGGGGTGGACAGAGGGTCCACTTGATGATGTGCTGGGCACGGGATATAACATCACACAGGTATCAAAGACATACTTCACGTTGCACAAAATTTGAAAATATTGGCCTTTCTACCAACAACAGCGCCCCACCTGTTCTCTGGTTGTCTGATGAGCTGCAGTACCACATACAACCAGTGTACAAGTGTGGCGCTGTTTATGGCAGAAAGCAGCCTTGTTTTTCTAATCCTGTACCGGATGCAGCAGCACTGAGCCCCCACGCCAATATTATCTCCAGAGATGGCTCCATGATATGTGTTAGGGGAGATGGCTCCATGATATGTGTTAGGGGAGATGGCTCCATGATATGTGTTAGGGGAGATGGCTCCATGATATGTGTTAGGGGAGATGGCTCCATGATATGTGTTAGGGGAGATGGCTCCATGATATGTGTTAGGGGAGATGGCTCCATGATATGTGTTAGGGGAGATGGCTCCATGATATGTGTTAGGGGAGATGGCTCCATGATATGTGTTAGGGGAGATGGCTCCATGATATGTGTTAGGGGAGATGGCTCCATGATATGTGTTAGGGGAGATGGCTCCATGATATGTGTTAGGGGAGATGGCTCCATGATATGTGTTAGGGGAGATGGCTCCATGATATGTGTTAGGGGAGATGGCTCCATGATATGTGTTAGGGGAGATGGCTCCATGATATGTGTTAGGGGAGATGGCTCCATGATATGTGTTAGGGGAGATGGCTCCATGATATGTGTTAGGAGAGATGGCTCCATGATATGTGTTAGGGGAGATGGCTCCATGATATGTGTTAGGGGAGATGGCTCCATGATTTGTGTTAGTGACGTACCCCTTTAAGAAATGCTCTTTGAGTCATCGCTCCGTTCTCATCATGTTCACATCAGTGCCGCATTCACACCTCCGACTACTGAGGCTCACAAACAACATCGTCTGGAGATGTTTTGATAAGTTGCAAATGGAGCGAAAATGAAAACAGAAAGTCAAGATTTACAGATCAAGAGACAAGTGTTACATAATCCAGCGAATAGAGGGAGCAACACATGATGAGATACAAAGTATATACTGTATGTAACATCTCGAGAATACAAGGTGTGACACAGGATAAGATACAAAGTATATACCGTATGTAGAATACAGGGCGTGACACATGATGAGATACACTGTGTATATATATATATATATATTTAAAATTCAGAGAATACAGGGAGCGACAAATGTTCAGATACAATGTATATATATCTATATATCTATCTAATCCAGAGAATAGAAGGAGGAACACATGATGAGATAGAATGTATATATATGTAATACCTAGAGAATACAGGGTAATATAATACCGTATACAGATATTCACTTTCTCATTATGGGTTATTGAATGCAGAACGACGGGAGAAAACTAGATTTTATTTTATTTTTTATTATTATTTTAGCAGAAGGACACAACATAACAAAATGTGAAAAAGGATTGAAAGGGTTTGAAGATTTTCTGAATACACTGTTGATATGTAATCCAGAGAATGCAGGGAGGATGTATGATCGGATACACTGGATATATACACTGGTGGGCAGTGAGAAAAGAACACGTGGAGAACATAAAGCCATTGAGCTGTGACTGACAAAGTATAAACTGCTGGTGGTGCTCGGTCACTGATCATACAACAAGGTGCCCCCTTTATTCTGGGGTGTTCAGCAGGGTATATTCCGAGGTCATCCCAAGTTCCTTCATCTTGGAGCTGTAGTTCAGATAAGGTGGTGACGGCTGCTGTCCATGGGAGATCGGTCGCCTCATCCCGGTCCTGTTCCGTCTGGCGATGGAGCTGACCAGGGGAGCTGCTGGAGACCCTGAAGAGCACATTGTGCCCGAGTCACAAAAGTCAGTAGGACTGGATCCATAATGCCCAGGACATGCCAAATACTGGTCAATGTCCTCTCTATAAATACCAGCTGGGGACTTGCATGATAGCTAATGGCGCCCACAGGATGACTCCTAGTGTTGGTCCTGTGTCTCTGCACTTCACATGATGGCAGTAGGCGCTCTCCAGACCTCGCGAAAACTCTGATGTGGCCATCAATGGCAAGCAGTAGTGTTCAGTGATGACAACAGGTTCTGCCTTGGTACTAAAGCTGGGTGACAACACTTTTGGGGATTGCAATGACGGACATATTGTTTGCCCTGCAGATTTAAAGGACCCTCAGTTACAGATGATTACTTGCAGTAATTTTGGGCCGTGCTTGTCCCTTGCGTTATTGTCCTGATTTTTCTGTCCTATGAATTAGAGGTTTATTATATTTTGCGTTACAACAAGGAAAGTTCATGAACAATTTGTAACTTTTGAATACATTTTCCATTGGTTTCATTCTTGTGCCCCTCTCCCTGAGCCCCGCTCTACCTTCAGGAGTCCTTACTATATCGGATGGCGTTCTCGGAGGCTCCTGTCTGTTTCAAGCTTCTCTTTCTTCGCCTCCCTGGAGAATGTGCCGAGGTCTCACCCCAGGGCGGGTGATCTGCCCTCTCAAAGAAATGACTCTGGCCTCAATTAAAAAGATGTCAGATGGGCGGCTTTCCCCGCGCTGCCAGTGTCATCTCTCCATTTCATCCCAGACACTGATGTCTTCTCATGTCACCACACCCCGCACCTCAGGAGCGTTTCGATTTAATTTCCTGTTAGAAGGAGCTGACGGCCCCTTCTCCAAGCACTTCACAATCTCAGACAAGATCTGGGTGGCAGATACCATGTATAATAACGGGGCCGACGCTTCTCCATCAGCTCTGCGCGATGCTGGGTGATGCCGAGAACCCCCGACGGCCTTTATTACCGACCTCACACAGCTTTCCCAATTTTAATTGCTTTTCTGCATCACCCACCTCTCCAGATCCATTTTTTTTCTCGACTGCACGTCAGTCTTCACTTACTTCTTGCATTATATTCATGAGCCAGGAAGCCCATGTAGATAGATAGACAGATAGATAATAGATAGATAGATAGATAGATAGATAGATGTGTAGCCTGCACTCCCTGAATTGTATGGTAGCTGTCATGGCACATAACCGGTAGAATTTGGTGTTAGGTTCCCGTCTTACAGAGATCGCCTTGACTTGTGGCAGACTGGCCCAAATCATTTTGTACAAAATGTACAATGCCAAGAATCAAAAATTTAATAATAGGCGTAGTATTGGCACCAGAATACTTTCTTGTACTTTATTTGGCTTGCAGAGTGATGTTGCATTGAATTTCTTTTTCATAGATAGATAGATATTTATCTGGAGAAACTCCCCAATCCAAGAGACCCACAGCCTGCTCATGGAATCTGTGCGTCACCGAGGAACATGCCCAGGGAGGGCAGACTGTGCCAGCAGTGCGACCAGGAGGCCGTGGAGGATGAGGCTCATTTCCTGTTGCGGTGCCCCAAATACTCAGCAGTGAGGGAGACTCATTTCAGGAGACTGTCTGATCTCTGCCCTGACTTCATCTCCATGAAGGAGGAAGAGAGACTCTCCATACTGCTGGGGAAGAGGAGAACACAGCGGCCACAGTAGCACAATATATTACTGCCTGCCATAGACTGAGAGGAGCCTGATATACCATGGACTCCTATACCCCCACCCTGGATATGTCCCCATAGAGGGGGAGTGGCTTGGGCGGGGAAGGGGGCCTGTCTTGTATGGCGTAGAAAATGGTTGAAATTTAAGCCATCAAGGAAGCCGCCTTTCTGTACATTTAGACACAAGATGGCGCCATACTATGTACGTAAATAAACACTAGATGGCGCCATACTATGTACATAAATAAACACTAGATGGCACTTGTGGCGAAACTAACCTCGCCACTGGGTTTTGGAGGGGCCTGTTTGCCAGCCTTTTCCCCCAGGATTATGGGCCCTCTCATCAGCCCATGCTAAACTTAAACCCCATGGTGATTTGACTGTGTTTGTGGCATCTGAGCGTTGTTCGGATATATTGAGCGCTCAGATCCAAGCCATCTGGGGATAAGTTGAATGTGGGGGTTCTGTTCAGTTTGATAGGAGTTATGTATTTTTGTGTAGTTTTGCTGTTGTGAATAGAGGTATTTTCTGTACCTAGTTGGCTTACCACACCCAGTTAAGCCAATTATCTCACGCAGCCTAACTCTATAAAAACTGGTTCTGGGCAGAAAAGCCATGCTTCCTTTGTTCACAAAGGACTTTTACTAACTTTTGAACCCCTAGTCTAATTCGTACCATTTTGGGATATGTTAAATGTCTGTATTTACTGTAATGGTTGTGACATTGTATATTTGAATAGTGATGTCTGTCCTATTATCCCCACGTGTGTATTGGCGATTTCCCTTTGTCCTGAGAGATAAATGACTTACTACTCGGTTGTCTCCAGGACAGAAGACATTGTGTATTCTCCTGCCTGTGATAATTACATCAACCCATTGTGTAAGGTAATTGTATCACAGGCAGAGGGGAGGATTTTGTGTGGGAGTGTTTTACTGTATTGTACGTGTTTATTGGTTGTTTTTACAAAACCCTGTGGGTGGTACTAGTGTGTATCAATGTTATATAAGAACAATAAAGGTGACTACTGCTTGACCCTCAACACGGAGCCTCGTCTCGTTCTTGGGGGGGATTCACTGCATGCTGTTAGAGACTGATTGCTAGGAGTGTAAGCCGCTTGGGTGCGTTTCCTATTCGTCTGCTAGCAGCTATTCGTGAGGTTCCGTTCGGAGTTTGGAGCATTTTCTTGTATGCTGTAACAGCGATGTACTATGTACATAAATAAACACTAGATGGCGCCATACTATGTACATAAATAAACACTAGATGCGCCATACTATGTACATAAAAAAACACTAGATAGCGCTGTACTATGTACATAAATAAACACTAGATGGCGCTGTACTATGTATATAAATAAACACTAGATGGCGCTATACTAAGTACATAAATAAACACTTGATGGCGCCATACTATGTACGTAAATAAACACTAGATGGCGCCATACTATGTACATAAAAAAACAATAAATGGTGCCATACTATGTACATAAATAAACACTAGATGCGCCATACTATGTACATAAAAAAACACTAGATAGCGCTGTACTATGTACATAAATAAACACTAGATGTCGCTGTACTATGTACATAAATAAACACTAGATGGCGCCATACTATGTACATAAACACTAGATGGCGCCATACTATGTACGTAAATAAACACTAGATGGCGCCATACTATGTACATAAATAAACACTAGATGGCACCATACTATGTAAGTAAGGGAAAACCAGGTGGAGCAATAGTATGTAAGTAAATGAACAGTATGTGGTGCCCTACTAGGAAAGCTGAGGCTGAGTTTACATGTCTGTTGGATATTTCATCACATTTGATGGGATGAACAGAGCTCCAGGTAGTGCCATTCTTCTCATCTGTGGTGGAATCGGACAGGCCCCCTTATAAGCCATGGACTTTACCATTCGCTTTGGGGTCCAGGAGCTTTAAAGGGTTGCACAGAATGAGAAAGCAAAAAAGTGCCACATAGCGCCACACCTCTCCACAGGTTATATGTCGTATTGCAGCACCATTAAAAAAGAATGGGGCTGAGCTGCAATATCACAAACAACCTGGCGACAGTTATGGCGCTAGTTTTGGAAGAAAGCCACGTTTTTCTAATCCTTCTTCGTGCTACGCCCTGCACCTCTGCGGATAATATCCACTCGCAGTGCGGTTTGTGTGACTTTTCCCCTCATTCAGGTGGACTTTTCCTTCAATTTACATTTTGCAGCTAAAGAGTTTTGCCATGAAAATCCAATAATTTGTGCTGCAATTAACCCCTGTGTCAGGCGACTTTCGGTTGTTGATCTATCGACGGCTTTGCTTTTGTGGTGCGGATCAGGGAGGTCGGGGGATGGGAAGGTCACTCAGATACCTGCCACCCCCTTCTGCCGGGAGAAAATCTATTCTTCCAAACTATAATCTCAGCAAATTTCACGGCATTCATTGTGATTTTTAATGGAAAAGAAAAATTGCCTTTTTTTTTTTTTTAGGGTTTTAGGAGAAAATTTATCAGGATTTTTTTAAAGTCAATTTTGCTCCAAGACCTCATTTCTGTAAATTGCACAAAATTCATCGAGCATCGCACGCTGATAAATTTGGCGCTTCTTTGAACCTAACACTTTTATCTAGAGATGTTTCTCCTAGTTTTTGATTTTCAGTCGTAGAAAATTTCTGCCGTGTAAGAAAGCGTCCTTCCCTCACTGCGCCTTCGCCGAATACTGAATGGGGCCTAAGACCCGGGTTCGGGTCTTAGGCCCCATTGCACCCGCACTGAATCCGGACCCATTCATTTCTATGGGGCTGTGCACATGAGCGGTGATTTTCACGCATTACTTGTGCGTTGCGTGAAAATCGCAGCAAGCTCTATATAGTGTGTTTTTCTCGCAACGCAGGCCCCATAGAAGTTAATAGGGCTGCGTGAAAATCGCAAGCATCCGCAAGCAAGTGCGGATGGGGTGCGATTTTCACGCATGTTTGCTAGGAGACGATCGGGATGGGGACCCGATCTTTATTATTTTCCCTTATAACATGGTTATAAGGGAAAATAATAGCATTCTTAATACAGAATGCTCAGTAAAATGGGGATGGAGGGGGTTAAAAAATAAATAAAAAAATTAACTTACCCCATCCACTTGTTCGCGCAGCCCAGCTTCTCTTCTGTCTTCTTCTTTGATGACCTGGGAGGAAAAGGACCTTTAGGTGACGTCACTGCGCTCATCACATGGTCCGTCACATGATCCATCACCATGATGATGAGCGCAGTGACGTCACCACAGGTCATTTTCCTCCTAGGTCATCAAAGAAGAAGACAGAAGAGAAGCCGGGCTGCGCGAACAAGTGGATGAGGTGAGTTAAATTATTTTTATTATTTTTTTAACCCCTCCATCCCTAATTTACTAAGCATTCTGTATTAAGAATGCTATTAAGGGAAAATAATAAAATCTACACAACACCTAACCCAAACCCAAACTTCTGTGAAGAAGTCCGGGTTCGGGTCTGGGTACTAAACATGCCGATTTTTCTCACGTGCGTGCAAAACGCGTTAAAACGCTTTGCACTTGCGCAGAAAAATCACGCATTTTCCCACGACGCACCCGGATCTTGTCCGGCCCTCACACGTGACGCCCGTGTGAAAGAGGCCTTAGGATTTCGGTTACACGTCAGTTTGGATTTTGGCGATTTTGTAGTGACACTGTGACCTCATTCACTTCTATGCTAGCACCACTACACTCTGGTTCTTGGAGACGACAGGTTTGGACGACTAAAAGATGGCCGTGTAGCCATACCCTTATACAGTCAGGTCCATAAATATTGGGACATCGACACAATTCTAACATTTTTGGCTCTATACACCACCACAATGGATTTGAAATGAAACGGACAAGATGTGCTTTACCTGCAGACTGTCAGCTTTAATTTGAGGGGATTTACATCCAAATCAGGTGAACGGTGCAGGAATTACAGCAGTTTGCATATGTGCCTCCCACTTGTTAAGGGACCAAAAGTAATGGGACAATTGGCCTCTCAGCTGTTCCATGGCCAGGTGTGTGTTATTCCCTCATTATCCCAATTACAATGAGCAGATAAAAGGTCCAGAGTTCATTTCAAGTCTGCTATTTGCATTTGGAATCTGTTGCTGTCAACTCTCAAGATGAGATCCAAAGAGCTGTCACTATCAGTGAAGCAAGCCATCATTAGGCTGAAAAAACACAACAAACCCATCAGAGAGATAGCAAAAACATTAGGCGCGGCCAAAAAAACTGTTTGGAACATTCTTAAAAAGAAGGAACGCACCGGTGAGCTCAGCAACACCAAAAGACCCGGAAGACCACGGAAAACAACTGTGGTGGATGACCGAAGAATTCGTTCCCGGGTGAAGAAAACATCCTTCACAACAGTTGGCCAGATCAAGAACACTCTCCAGGAGGTAGGTGTATGTGTGTCAAAGTCAACAATCAGGAGAAGACTTCACCAGAGTGAATACAGAGGGTTCACCACAAGATGGAAACCATTGGTGAGCCTCAAAAACAGGAAGGCCAGATTAGAGTTTGCCAAACGACATCTAAAAAAGCCTTCACAGTTCTGGAACAACATCCTATGGACAGATGAGACCAAGATCAACTTGTACCAGAGTGATGGGAAGAGAAGAGTATGGAGAAGGGAAGGAACTGCTCATGATCCTAAGCATACCACCTCATCAGTGAAGCATGGTGGTGGTAGTGTCATGGCGTGGGCATGTATGGCTGCCAATGGAACCGCTTCTCTTGTATTTATTGATGATATGACTGCTGACAAAAGCAGCAGGATGAATTCTGAAGTGTTTCGGGCAATATTATCTGCTCATATTCAGCCAAATGCTTCAGAACTCATTGGACGGCGCTTCACAGTGCAGATGGACAATGACCCAAAGCATACTGCAAAAGCAACCAAAGAGTTTTCTAAGGGAAAGAAGTGGAATGTTATGCAATGGTCAAGTCAATCCCCTGACCTGAATCCGATTGAGCATGTTACTTGCTGAAGACAAAACTAAAGGGAAAATGCCCCAAGAACAAGCAGGAACTGAAGACAGTTGCAGTAGAGGCCTGGCAGAGCATCACCAGGGATGAAACCCAGCGTCTGGTGATGTCTATGCGTTCCAGACTTCAGGCTGTAATTGACTGCAAAGGATTTGCAACCAAGTATTAAAAAGTGAAAGTTTGATTTATGATTATTATTCTGTCCCATTACTTTTGGTCCCTTAACAAGTGGGAGGCACATATGCAAACTGTTGTAATTCCTGCACCGTTCACCTGATTTGGATGTAAATAACCTCAAATTACAGCTGACAGTCTGCAGGTAAAGCACATCTTGTCCGTTTCATTTCAAATCCATTGTGGTGGTGTATAGAGCCAAAAATTTTAGAATTGTGTCCATGTCCCAATATTTATGGACCTGACTGTACCTCTGCTATTTGATGTCCTTCTGGCTTCCGGCACATGGGTGCAGTTTTACAAGCAGAATTTCCCTGCAGAGCTTTGTGCAGATTTCTCAGCATTTTTACACCAACATCCACGTGTCACTTGCAGATTTTGTACAGAGTTTGATGTAGATTTGCCCCGATCTCACTGCAGAAATAACTGATTTCAAAATCCGCAGGGCAGATCAATTTCTACACAGAAAATATACAAAAAGTGGACATGAGATTTGTCAAAACTCATTTCCTTTGATCGTACTTTAAAATGCTTTTTTTTTTTTTTGCATGAACATTTGAGTGGAAAAACTGCATAATCTGCAACGTGTGAAGGTATCTTTGACGCTCCCTCTGGGGTTGGCAGCCAACTTTCCCAGACTCCTGAACGGCAATCTTAAAGAAATAAAGAAACCCGCCATCAGAGAGTGAGAATGGCAGCCATATTAATGGTCACCCAGCTTTCCCAGGAACAGATACCACAATGAAACCACTCAAACCAGGCTCTTCGAAATCCTTCCAGTCGTCATTTGATTATCTAGCATCTGGCCCAGCAGGTTCCAGAATGTCCAGAACTGATGAAACTTGTGTAAATCCGCCTGGTAATTGCGCAGAAGGTGATCTCGGCCATTGACATTATATGAGATCATTTCAGATGCACAGTCGGTGCGGAGAAGGGGTGACATCTCAAGGATTCCGGAGGACGCTCCTGATACAAAGTATGAAAAGCTTCTCCAGAGCGAAAATCAAATAGCAAAGATCACCTTGCACAAATCAATACGGCTACGCGGCAGCAGAGAACAAATCGCCTAATAGTCTATAGTAATAAGGCTCCCTCGGATATAAGTCATTCGGCGCAGGAGCTGGAGAGACATTTGTATGAGGATGACAGCGCACTGAAAAGCTCCACCAATTCTTCTGCACTAATACACTGCTCAACAACCTTTAAGTAAGGGGAAAGAGGCGGAGGAGGGAGAGGGGGGTAATCAGTGCCAGTCCCGGCGACCAGTGCTAAATCAAACATTCAGAGCACCACATTATTCTGATATTATGTACACAGCTAAACCAGAAGAAGTGACAGCAGAGCTCCGAGTCACCAACATTCCCATACAGCGTGAAATTGGGGGTAGTTATCAGATCAGAGCGGCAAAATTTTGAATTGTGTACTTTACTATTGGAGGTGATACTTTGGTAAGACCATATGCCTGCAGCAACCACTAGAGGGAGCTCCTGGCATACTGTTTATACCTAAAACACAGAATGCAGTGAGCTCCCTCTAGTGGTGACTGCAGGTAGCCAGAATTATATAATTTACCTGTTTGCCCATGTAGGGGACTTGGAGCATTGTATGAGAAAATGGAAATGTGGCCCTGAAAAAGATTTATTAAGGAATTATTTAGTATTGAAAAAGAACAAAACACCAACATAGAAAACGTGCTCTCAGTGCATGATATTAGATATGGAGTATGTAGGTTGCATCATGACATACTGTACCAGAATGTGTAGGAAACACAAGACATGCAAATGAGCAGAATCTGCCTTGTTTTTCAGCTGAAAAACCATTTGCATGGAAAATTCACGATCTACACTTCTCATGAACAGCACCATTTATTAGTTTCATAGTCTTATGACAAGACTACCCCCAACACAATCAAAATTAACGCCCAAAGGCAATAATGGCTGTGAGCTAAAGATAGAAATGAATAAACACCTATAAATGTAAAATGTAAAACATACCAAATCTTTATTGTTACATACAAAACATAATGATAAAAGACATATATATGGTAATGAAGACACAGGAATGACACTGGACTGCTGGTAATGTAGCAATGTAATAAATGCAGTAAATCCCATCTATCCCTGACAAGTGGCAAGTAGGTATCAAGTCAATAGGTAATAAAGTGCAAAGTTCATAAAAATGGGGATAAACGTGGGAAAAATAGCTGCTCAATAAATACAGACCAGTAAATCCTGACCCCGGCGCGCGTTTCGCTGTCGCTTCTTCTGAAGCGGCAGCGTCCAGTGTGCTTTACTCCATCTGATACTTGGCATTGTGCTTGGTGATGGGAGGCTGGGATGCAACAGCCATGGAAGCCCATGCCATGAAGCTCCCGGCACAGAACACTTTACATGGTCTTCACTTTGCGGATGAGTTGTTGTGGGTTCTTCCACTTTACAATAATACTGCTTACAGGTGATGGTGGAATATCTTGAAGGGAAGACATTTCAGGAGGTGAGTTGTGGCAGCAGTGATATTTTATTAAAAGAGCATGCTGGAATTCGGTGAGCTCTTCACAACGAGCTATTCTTTCACCAATGTGTGTAAAGGCGACTACATGGTTGGGGTGGATTTTATACACCTGTGGTAATGGCAGACTGCATGGCTGGGGCTGGATTTTATACACCTGTGGTGGTGGTGGACTGCTTGGCTAGGGATGGATGTTATACACGTGTGTTAGTGGCAGACTGCATGGCCGGGGCTGGATTTTTTACACCTGTGGTAGTGGCAGACTGCATGGCTAGGGGCTGGATGTTTTACACTGTGGTAATGGGAGACTGCATGGCTAAAGGCTGGACGTTATACACGTGTGTTAGTGGCAGACTGCATGGGCGGGGCTGGATTTTATACACCTGTGATAATGGTAAACTGCATGGCTAGGGGCTGGATGTTATACACTGTGGTAATAGGAGACTGCATGGCTAAAGGCTGGATGTTCTACACTGTGGTAATGGTAGATTGTATGGCTAGGGAATGGATTTTATACATCTGTAGTAATGGTAGACTGCATGGCTAGAGGCTGGATGTTATACACCTGTGATAATGGTAGACTGCATGGCTAGAGGTTGGATGTTATACACCTGTGGTAATGGTAGACTGAATGGCTAGAGGCTGGATGCTATACACCTGTGATAATGGTAGACTGCATGGCTAGGGGCTGGATGTTATACACTGTGGTAATGGGAGACTGCATGGCTAAAGGCTGGATGTTATACACTGGGGTAATAATAGACTGTATGGCTAGGGAATGGATTTTATACATTTGTGGTAATGGTAGACTGCATGGCTAGAGGCTGGATGTTATACACCTGTGATAATGGTAGACTGCATGGCTAGAGGCTGGATGTTATACACCTGTGATAATGGTAGACTGTATAGCTAGAGGCTGGATGTTATACACCTGTGGTAATGGTAGACTGAATGTCTAGAGGCTGGATGTTATACACCTGTGATAATGGTAGACTGCATGGCTAGGGGCTGGATGTTATACACTGTGGTAATGGGAGACTGCATGGCTAAAGGCTGGATGTTATACACCTGTGATAATGGTAGACTGCATGGCTAGAGGCTGGATGTTATACACCTGTGGCAATGGTAGACTGAATGGCTAGAGGCTAGATGTTATACACCTGTGATAATGGTAGACTGCATGGCTAGGGGCTGGATGTTATACACTGTGGTAATGGCAGACTGCATGGCTAGAGGCTGGATGTTATACACCTGTGGTAATGGTAGACTGAATGGCTAAAGGCTGATAAGGTGTGTTCCTATACTTTTCCCTATACAGTTTATCTATCAGACAATTATCTATTGAAGCAAACCCTATGCAACTCTTCACAGCACCACCTTCTGGTTAGTGCAAGAATTACCACACATGTATTAACCTCTGCTTGGCTGCAGTTTGTTCCCGACCACACACGTTAGCTCTTAGCATATTATTCTCACATTATGCATTCACATTCTCTGACCACAGCCTACAAGACATGTCGCTCATTCCGCTGATTCCTACATAACTGATTCTCACTCGATTACACCTGAAGCCGTCAGATAATATGTTATTTGTAGTGGAGGAATGGATCAATGTTATCATCCATCACCTTGTCATCCTTATGCACTGTCCAATATCGCCTCGTCTTCATGAGCGCACACAGGACGCGGCAGCCACTGTGGGATTTCCTACTTCAAGCCTCTCTGATCTGTTCCCGTCAGACAAATTACTCACATCTCACTATCACAGGGTTAGTGTTTGCTTATGGAAGATACTTAAAGGAAAAGTCCATGATCTGAACTCCCATAATTTTTTTAATGAGTAGCCATTTGAAGTAAGCAGGGGTGTGACCTAGAGAAAGCAGGGGCGGCCAACTTGTCTGGAAGATAAGCCATAGCTGATATCCTCACTACAATTTTTTTCATGGAAGCTTTTGTTGTGTTAGTAAATCCTAATGAGTAGGCAATAGACGGTGGATAGACCGGGTAATCAATACATTTTGGAGTCTTCATTACGAAGGTCTACCCATGCAAAAATCGAACTCATTACAAAAATAGAAAATATTTTCAGAAATGAGTTGCCTTTCCAATAGAAGGATGTTGTCCTGGAAAACTCTTCATTAGTGGAGTTTATTGTTACATTGTCTCTATTTTGTTGCTAAATCATGGGAATTATTAATTTCCTGAACGTCATTCACCTTTTCAGAATAAGAGACCTTATTTTATTATAATTGGCTGTTGCGGGGATTGGCTGCTCTGTTACAGACTGCAGAACATGAGCTCTCGGAGCAAAGGTTTATTCCTTCCAAAAATATTCATGTAAACAATGTTTGATATCAAAATAGCACAACACTGGACAAGTATTAAAGTATTAGGATTAAAACATATATATATATATATAAAACTTCAGATACCACTATACTGTTATATAAATTACAAGATGTAAATTCCTGAGATACATCCTATATTATACTCCAGAGCTGCACTCACTATTCTGCTGGTGCAGTCACTGTGTACATACATTACTTATCCTGTGCTGATCCTGAGTTACATCCTGTATTATACTCCAGAGCTGCACTCACTATTCTGCTGGTGCAGTCACTGTGTACATACATTACTTATCCTGTGCTGATCCTGAGTTACATCCTGTATTATACTCCAGAGCTGCACTCACTATTCTGCTGGTGCAGTCACTGTGTAGATACATTACTTATCCGGTACTGATCCTGAGTTACATCCCGCATTATACTCCAGAGCTGAACTAACTATTCTGCTGGTGCAGTCACTGTGTACATACATTACTTATCCTGTACTTATCCTGAGTTACATCCTTTATTATACTCCAGAGCCGCACTCACTATTCTGCTGGTGCAGTCACTGTGTACATACATTACTTATCCTGTACTGATCCTGAGTTACATCCTATATTATATTCCAGAGCTGCACTCACTATTCTGCTGATGGAGTCACTGTGTACATAGATTACTTATCCTGTACTGATCCTGAGTTACATCCTGTATTATACTCCAGAGCTGCACTCACTATTCTGCTAGTGCAGTCACTGTGTACATACATTACATTACTTATCCTGTACTGATGCTGAGTTACATCCTGTATTATATTCCAGAGCTGCACTCACTATTCTGCTGATGGAGTCACTGTGTACATAGATTACTTATCCTTAACTGATCCTCAGTTACATCCTGTATTATACTCCAGAGCTGCACTCACTATTCTGCTGGTGCAGTCACTGTGTACATACATTACTTATCCTGTACTGATCCTCAGTTTTACAGCAAGACACGGAGGCTCCTATTGCTATCTCCTTCTTTACTGTCCACCAATAGCAGCAAAGAAAATTTACATAACATAGCGTAACCATAGTAACATCACCCTCCCCTCACAGTCCATATAACAGACGGCTCCTCCTATAGATCCTCCTCTTTCTTTGCTGCTGCCACCAAGATAAGTACTCATTTTGGCAGCTCCTGTGTCTATATTTTGCATTATATTTTGCATTCTATTTTGTATTACTGTTATTTGTCACCTGCTGTTATTACACGCTTCTGCTAGCGTTTATCTTACTGCGCTTTGCTTGGGACTAGTTCCCTGCACCCATTACTTGGCTGTTTTTCATTTCCCTTATGCTTTTAGGTCCGCTTTGCCTCCCCATAGGTTCCGCTTCTCGCGGTTTGTCTCTGTACCCCATTAGAGTGTTTATTGTAGGTTTTTCCATCTTACCACATCGGCGCAGCGGTTTCCCGCGCTCACCTCAGTCTTCCCTATGGCCGCGTGATCTCGCGAGATCCCGGCGGCCATATTGGTACTCCTTTGGCCGTCTCCCGTTTGTTCTCGCGGGATTTCGGCGGCCATTTTAGTTTCTTCTGTCTTCTTCCCGCCGGGTCTCGCGGGACCTCGGCGACACTTCCTGTTTCTCCGCATCCGTCCTGCGATCCAGTCGCCTGTATCGGCGCTCCTGCATATCGGGTGACTAACCCTGTTTTCCTTCCCTACTCCGCTTGCCCTGCATTATTGTAGCTACCCGATCTATTAGGCCTCTTATATTACCTCACCTTAGCTCAGTGGGGCCATTATCCAGCACCAGGCATATATATATATAGGGATAGTTTATTATCACTTATCATGCCTCTATCCGATCCTACCCCTGAGGCCTCTGCACCTTCATCCCCTGGTAGGGATGCCCATATTGGAGTTGACACTCAGGCAGTAGCGCTGCAACGCTCTGTCTCGGCTGCAATCACTGCTGCAATGGACTCCATGTCCTCTGTGCTGTCTCAGACGATAGCACAGGCACTGGCTGGTCACCCTTTTTCAGGGTCTGTGCAGCCTGCGGTCCCCACTGCTCAGCAACCTCCTATGAATATTCCTGTGCCACAGGAACAATTGACTGGTGCGCCTCCGGCCACCCTTGAACACACGCATAGATCGCGTAAGAGAGCCTTTCCGCGCCAGGCAGAACGGGCGCGGCCTTGGAAATGCGCTAGAGCGCAACAATTGAGCGATTCTGATGCCGAGATTGGGTCAGATGAGGAGGCTTTTGCTGAAGCAAGTGCTGATTCTGAGGAAGAAACGCATGCGGGGCCCAGTTCCCCCTACTGCCCCACTCCTTCCACTTCTCAAGTGAAGGATTCCTCTGCTAGGACCACTCCGGCCTCTTCCCTTTTTGACCCTTTGGGAGAGCCCATGTTTGACCCTAACGCCCTCCACCATCCCAGATCGGCGGAGTGGTTGCCGACGGACCATGTTGGCAAATATTTGGAACATTGGGTCCGCCGCCCCCTTAGTAAGGAGGCGAGAAATAAGATGAAGGCTGAATGCCCTAGGCCCATTGTACCTAATAAGGTATGTGACACCCCTGTGGTTGATCCCAAGGTCACACAATTCCTTGCCAAGTCCGGCTGGAATCCCCGTAAGGGGTTAGACTCAGCTCTGCGTAGCTGTCAGGACAAGCTCCTAGATGTATTTGGTCCTCTGGCCAAGTTGTTTGAGATGGCTGAGAATGCCAGATCTGAGGGGTCCACTATTGACCCAGAGGAAATGAGAGGCTGGATCCAACGAGCAATCTGCATCGCTGGCAACGCCAATTCCTCTCTAGCAATTGAGAGAAGAAAGGCGATTCTATTTAAAATAGACCCGAAACTGGCCAATCTGGCCCTGACTGAATCAGGAGCAGATGCTCAGGGGCATCTCTTTGGCGACTCCTTTATTAAGGATTTGAGTCGGTTCGTGGGAGCATTCACCGCCCTAGATAAGGCCCAATCTTCAATTAGGAGAGTATTTCAGGGACGGGTCTCCACCAGGGCCGGCAGTATTAGGGGCCGTCTGTCCGGCCGTTCCAATTTTCAAGCCCGCAATGCGGGCAGAGGCTCCTTTCATCAACGCCCCGCCTTCCAGGAACAGAGGTTTCCATCCCCGTTCTTCCCTGCCAGAGGTGGCCAATGGGGTGGCAGATCCTACAGAGGAAATCAGTCCTCACGACGTCATTTCGGTAAGTCCTCCCCCGATTGGGGTTTCTTTGGATCATTGCATAGGGGGCAGACTCCTGCATTTTTCCCCTGCTTGGGCGGCAATAACATCCGACCCTTGGATTTTATCCACTATAGAAGGCTTCCACGTGGAACTCGTGGGTTCGCCAGACCAGATTCCACCCCCTCCCACCTCCCTGCTGTCTCGCCCCGACGCCGCGCTGGTAGACCTAGAACTCACTTCCCTCTACCACAAGCGGGCGATCGAGAGGGCACCACCATGCATGACGGGTGTCATCAGCTCTATCTTTCTGGTCCAGAAGAAAGGGGGTCAGATGCGCCCTGTTATCAATTTGCGGGCTCTGAATGCGATTGTCCGCTATCGCCACTTCAAAATGGAGGGCATCCATCTACTCCGAGATCTCCTTATGCCGAGCGATTGGTTTGTAAAACTAGACCTCAAGGACGCTTACTCAACAGTACCTGTGTCCGCCCCATCCAGGGACTTGCTGCGTTTCCTGTGGAGGGGAGAGATCTGGAGGTTCGCTTGCCTCCCTTACGGCCTTTCCTCAGCACCGTGGTGCTTCACGAAACTAATGCGACCAGTAGTGGCCTGGCTCCGCAGTCGTGGGGTTCGCCTCATAATATACCTGGACGACATTCTTGTCATGCACCAGTCAGCCTTAACTCTGTTGATACATCTCCGCTGGACGACGGACCTTCTATCCCGTCTAGGTTTTCTCGTCAACCACGAGAAGTCGTGCTTAGAACCATCGCAGAGGATGGAGTTTTTGGGTTTTACCGTGGATTCGGTGTCCGAATCCCTCTCTCTACCCGCAACGAAGCTGCGTTCCATACGCAAGGAACTCAGACATGCCCTGTCTATGCCTCGGTTGTCCCTACGCCATGTGGCCAGGATCATCGGTCTTCTCGCCTCTTCGATCCAAGCAGTGTTTCCAGCCCCTTTGGACTACAGGGCCCTTCAGCGCTTGAAGATAGCACATCTCCGCTCTGGCGCTGCATTCGCAGACACTCTGACCATGGACCCGGAATCTCGGGAAGAGATCGCTTGGTGGATCGACAACCTGGAAGCGTGGAAGGGCAAAGCGATAGTCGGTTTACAACCCGATTTCACTGTCGAGTCGAACGCCAGTCTTCACGGTTGGGGTGCCCACTGCAACAGGATTTCCACGGGTGGACGGTGGTCCACAGAAGAGGCACGACTTCATATCAACGCGTTGGAACTTCTTGCCGGTTCCTTTGCCATTCGGAGTTTCACCAACGGGATGGCTCGGGCGTGCATTCGTTTGAGGATGGACAATGTGTCCGCAGTGCGATACATCAACCGGTTGGGAGGTACGCGCTCGGCTACCTTGGCTCGGTTAGCGAAAGATTTCTGGTCCTTTTGTCTCTCCAGGGAGGTCATGGTTCAAGCGGAATACCTCCCGGGACTCCACAACAGTCGGGCGGATTGGGGCTCTCGCTACCTTACGGACAGCAGCGATTGGATGCTAGCTCCAGAGACCTTTTCCGAGTTATCCAGGAATTGGGGTCCTTTTGCTATAGACCTATTTGCCTCACGTCTGAACACCCAGCTTCCACGGTTTTTCAGCTGGCGCCCGGATCCGGCGGCAGAGGCAGTGGACGCGTTCCTTCAACTCTGGTCCGGTCCGCTGATGTATGCATTCCCGCCATTTGCTATGATCCCGAGGATGATGTTACATGTTCGTCGTCATCTGGCCGAATTGGTAGTGGTGGTCCCTTTTTGGGGGACTCAGGCTTGGTTTCCGTCGCTACTGGGTCTCCTGATAGATGTGCCGCTTCTTCTCCCGACTCGGATGGATCTCCTCCAGGACCCTCAAGGATTACACCACCCGCTCCTGTCGGACGGATCCCTACGTCTGATAGCCTGCCGGATCTCAGGACGCCTGGAGAAATCGGCAATATTTCGGAGGCAACTAGACGCCTTTTGGACAACGCATGGGCTTCCGGCACCAGAAAATCTTATCGGGCAGCCTGGTGATCTTGGTCTGGTTGGTGCGTGGAACGGGACTTGGATCCCGTTTCGGCCCCTGTGACCCATCTTTTAGACTTTCTTTCCTCCCTGTTCGAAGCGGGTAAGGCTTATCGGACAATTAATTTGTTCAGATCCGCTATTTCATCTACGCATCAGGGTTTTGATGGTGTCCCCGCGGGACAGCACCCTTCCGTATGTTGTCTACTTCGCGATTCCCGCATGTCTCGTCCTCCCCGTCCTCGCTTTACCACGACTTGGGATGTGTCTTTGGTTTTGTCCTTTTTATCCAACTGGCCAGGTAATCCGGATCTCACGTTACGGCAGTTGTCGGCCAAATTATTGGTTCTTTTTTGCCTGATATCCTGTAAGCGGGTCTCAGATGTTCGGGCGCTTGATCACGACACCAGGTCATTTACTCCGGAAGGGGTCACCTTCAATATATCCAGATGTACTAAGACCAACATTAGGTCGGTCTCTTATCCATCGTTTCCAGCTTCGCCGGCTCTTTGCCCGGTGGCTTGTTTAAGGGAGTATGAGTCCCAGACGCGTACTTTCCGGTCGTCTTCGGTTCCTCAGCTTTTCTTGTCCATTCGACATCCGTTTGGTCCTGTGTCCAGCCCTACTTTGGCGCGCTGGATGAAGTGGGTTATGTCGTTAGCAGGAATTGATACTTCCATATTTACAGCTCATTCCGCTAGAGGCGCATCAGCTACCGCCTTGGCTGTTTCGGGGGCACGTTTGGAGGATATTCTACGTCTTGCGGACTGGTCTTCGGCATCGACATTCAGGGAGTATTATTTTAGACCGCCTCCACATTTGTTTTCTGCTGTTATTGCTCAACTTTAAACTTAGCAATAGGAGCCTCCGTGTCTTGCTGTAAAACTAGGTGATTTTCCTAGTCTATGACGGAAAGTCATGGTTTTATTAAAGACACGGAGGCGAGTATTGCCCACCCTGGGATTCCCTCCCTTACAATGTATTTTTCTGTGGTTTTCACTCTGATTGGCATGCTTTGTCTGCATAGTCGGCTTAAGATATTTATTATGGCAGGATCGCGTATGACTTGCGATGTATTCTTCTGCCCATTGCTTAATTTGTTTATTACTTTCAGGAGGAAGTTGATTCGCTACGGGCTTCAGTTGCTCTGTTCCAGTTATAGCCATGTTGGCTTTCAATGAAGAAAGATTCCAGTGATCTCAGCTGATGATGTTTGTTCGGATGTTCCGGTGGTTCCATGCTGGTCGTTCTTCCAGATTCAAGGTTCCGGTTTCGTGTTCGGTGGTTCCGGTCATGGTGTCAGGCTCGTAAAGAAAGAGGAGGATCTATAGGAGGAGCCGTCTGTTATATGGACTGTGAGGGGAGGGTGATGTTACTATGGTTACGCTATGTTATGTAAATTTTCTTTGCTGCTATTGGTGGACAGTAAAGAAGGAGATAGCAATACTCGCCTCCGTGTCTTTAATAAAACCATGACTTTCCGTCATAGACTAGGAAAATCACCTAGTTACATCCTATATTATACTCCAGAGCTGCACTCACTATTCATACATTTCTTTGTTCTGATCTGATCTTCCACTTCTCTTTCCACTGTGTCCCCTAATAATTCCAGAAATCTGCTGCTTCAAGTTAATTGAATTTCTGACTCTTCTGGCTGAAGAATGGATTAAAATAATTTCTGGTGTCAGATCACAACTCAATGAGCAATTAATAAAATCAACATCGATAGTATTGTTTATCGATCTCCAGCTATCGGGGCTGTCATGGGAAGGCTGAGAGTTGTAGTCCCCCAAAAGAAAGATAAATGTCAACAACCATTGCTTGAGGACATTGCTGCAAATATGGTGTTCTTGTCAGGAGCTCCCACGGCTGTAAAAAAAAACACATATAAATAATTAAAATGACAATAGTTTTATCTATAAAATAATCAATTTCCATCAGAGAGAAATATATCTGACGCTCGGCACGAAGGATGAAAAGCCACAACAAAGGCTGAAATGATAGAAAAACCTATTGATGAAGCAGGCGGATAATTTCCTGTTCCTCTCCCTGGCATCCAGCAGCCACTTGTAACTGCATTAACCTGATCAATTGTAAGCAAATATCCCGACATGTTCACCGCCGCCAACGAGCCGCGCGCCATTCATGGGGAACGCTACAGAAACCTGCAGTAATAAAACACATCGATTCCAGAGTCCGGATTTTATTTCATGTTATCGCTTCTAATAAAATGTATTAGGAACGCGGATCAGCCATAACAATAAAAGCACCTGCATCATATTGTGTAGCTTCCTATATGACGGCCAGGGACTCCTCAAGACCTCCGAGGAGTCCTGTGTCAGATCCCCTAAATTGTAGGTGCAGCCTCAGTGGATCCCACATATGACAATTAGATTGAGTTCTGGGAATTTGGAGATCGCATCACCTTCATCTCTTTGTCATGTTCCTCATTCCTGGACAGGTTTTGCGGTGTGGCTAGGGCGCTGCCATTAAGGGGGCACCACCGTCATAAATAAGGGTAAGTGTTTAGGTAGGTGGACACGAGTGGAGGTATTTCTAGACATACAAAAATAGGTTTCATCAAAATATAAATTTATAGGATTATTATCTTAGTTATAGTAAGGGAGAATTTACACGACACACCGTGTTTTGCGGTCACATATTGCAGATCCGCAAAACGCGGATGCTACCCATGTGCGTTCGGCAATTCGCAGAGCGCAACGGGCGGCCCATTATATAACCGCCTATTCTTGTCCACCATTGTGGACAAGAATAGGACATGCTCTATATTTTTTGCAGGGCCGCGGAACAGAACAACGGATGTGGACAGCATCTTTTGCGGCCCCATTGAATTAAATGGGTCCGCACTCGTTCCGCAAAATGTCAGAACAGATACGGATTCGTACATACGGTCTTCTGAATGAGCCCTTAGGGTGAAGGTTTTACGGTTTCCTGCCTGTAGCATATGCAATATATCAGAGATATAATTTAATACAGAATGAAAATTATACTTACAATGTATCAATTATTATAACTCATCCTTCCGCAATTATGTGTTATAATTAACAATCAGTTGTAGTAAAGTTATATCACATTTTGTTTTGATATCTAAGTATTCGCCCATGTAAGTCTCATTGTAGAGATTAGTTTAACGGATGATTTGTGATCCTTTGTGGGAATTTATATTTTCTTTATGTTTTATCTTTTATTATTATCAGTAATTGAAGTGGTATCATGCTGCTGGTAGAATAATAATTATAATAACTTCCTTTTCTTATCATGATGTTATTTTCTTTATGTTGTGCTATGAAAGAAGAGTAAAACAATCTAACTATAAAATAAAAAAAAGAAACAAAGATGCCAAAATTTGCCAAATTTTGAACAGGTGCAACATGCGTTGAACTTTTGCAACTTTCCGGTGGCGGTATTCTGGTTCCAGACACTGCCTACTGTGGGCCACTGCATCAATGAACTGACTGTTCATGCCGGGGCCCAACAGTGACGCGAGCAGAGTCCGTGATGTAGGGGCACTGGGCCGGCTTAGAGTGAAACATGGGAAGAGTATCCGGAGGGCACGGGCACTTGCATTTGGAGAGGAATGCACTTGGGCACTTGCAACTCATTTAGGGCTCATGCACACAAATGTATTTTCTTTCCTGCAAAATAAGGAATGCACACGGATGTCGTCAGTATTTTTTGTGGATTCGTTTTTACGTACGTTCATGGGCATGAGCCCTTACAACATCTTCAAACTTTGTTTATTCAACACCAAATACACAAAAATGAGAACCAAAGGTGCGACCTGGTGACTGTTCATCTCACCTACAGGGCAGTGATTACAGGTTGATGTGTCTGAAGTAGGGGACAGACTTGCCTTCTTATCCACCTGTGTTCACTGTCTATGTGAAAATATAATCTTCTAACAATGAATTGACCCAGTTATGTGTCTCCTGTGGTGGCCGGGTTTGAGCTGGTGGCCTCCAATGAGGTATCACCACCACGTGTTGCTGCTCTCTGGTAGGGATGGTACAGCGTGGTGCACCCCAATGGGAAATAAGTCCAGAGAGTCAGGGTCTGCAGTAACCAGGGGTCTTCTTTACTGGAGGAATTTAGGAGCAAAACAATACATTCTGCTTCATACACAGGACAGGGCTCTATAGTGGAAATAGTGTGCACTGTACTGCTTCATACACAGGACAGGGCTCTATAATGGGCATAGTGTGCACTGTACTGCTTCATACACAGGGCAGGGCTCTATAATGGACATAGTGTGCACTGTACTGCTTCATACACAGGACAGGGCTCTATAATGGACATAGTGTGCACTGTACTGCTTCATACACAGGACAGGGCTCTATAATGGGAATAGTGTGCACTGTACTGCTTCATACACAGGACAGGGCTCTATAATGGACATAGCGTGCACTGTACTGCTTCATACACAGGACAGGGCTCTATAATGGGCATAGTGTGCACTGTACTGCTTCATACACAGGACAGGGCTCTATAATGGGCATAGTGTGCACTGTACTGCTTCATACACAGGACAGGGCTCTATAATGGGCATAGTGTGCACTGTACTGCTTCATACGGAGGACAGGGCTCTATAATGGGCATAGTGTGCACTGTACTGCTTCATACACAGGACAGGGCTCTATAATGGACATAGTGTGCACTGTACTGCTTCATACACAGGACAGGGCTCTATAATGGGCATAGTGTGCACTGTACTGCTTCATACACAGGACAGGGCTCTAAAATGGACATAGTGTGCACTGTATTGCTTCATACACAGGACAGGGCTCTATAATGGGCATAGTGTGCACTGTACTGCTTCATACACAGGACAGGGCTCTGTAATGGGCAAAGTGTGCACTGTACTGCTTCATACACAGGACAGGGCTCTATAATGGACATAGTGTGCACTGTACTGCTTCATACACAGAACAGGGCTCTATAATGGGCATAGTGTGCACTGTACTGCTTCATACAGAGGACAGGGCTCTATAATGGGCATAGTGTGCACTGTACTGCTTCATACACAGGGCAGGGCTCTATAATGGACATAGTGTACACTGTACTGCTTCATACACAGGACAGGGCTTTATAATGGACATAGTGTGCACTGTACTGCTTCATACACAGGACAGGACTCTATAATGGGCATAGTGTGCACTGTACTGCTTCATACACAGGACAGGGCTCTATAATGGACATAGTGTGCACTGTTCTGCTTCATACACAGGACAGGGCTCTATAATGGGCATAGTGTGCACTGTACTGCTTCATACACAGGACAGGGCTCTATAATGGACATAGTGTGCACTGTACTGCTTCATACACAGGACAGGGCTCTATAATGGACATAGTGTGCACTGTACTGCTTCATACACAGGACAGGGCTCTATAATGGGCATAGTGTGCACTGTACTGCTTCATACACAGGACAGGGCTCTATAATAGACATAGTGTGCACTGTACTGATTCATACACAGGACAGTGCTCTATAATGGGCATAGTGTGCACTGTACTGCTTCATACACAGGACAGGGCTCTATAATGGGCATAGTGTGCACTGTACTGCTTAATACACAGGACAGGGCTCTATAATGGGCATAGTGTGCACTGTACTGCTTCATACACAGGACAGGGCTCTATAATGGACATAGTGTGCACTGTACTGCTTCATACACAGGACAGGGCTCTATAATGGGCATAGTGTGCACTGTACTGCTTAATACACAGGACAGGGCTCTATAATGGGCATAGTGTGCACTGTACTGCTTCATACAGAGGACAGGGCTCTATAATGGGCATAGTGTGCACTGTACTGCTTCATACACAGGACAGGGCTCTATAATGGGCATAGTGTGCACTGTACTGCTTCATACACAGGACAGGGCTCTATAATGGGCATAGTGTGCACTGTACTGCTTAATACACAGGACAGGGCTCTATAATGGGCATAGTGTGCACTGTACTGCTTCATACAGAGGACAGGGCTCTATAATGGACATAGTGTGCACTGTACTGCTTAATACACAGGACAGGGCTCTATAATGGGCATAGTGTGCACTGTACTGCTTCATACACAGGACAGGGCTCTATAATGGACATAGTGTGCACTGTACTGCTTCATACACAGGACAGGGCTCTATAATGGACATAGTGTGCACTGTACTGCTTCATACACAGGACAGGGCTCTATAATGGACATAGTGTGCACTGTACTGCTTCATACACAGGACAGGGCTCTATAATAGACATAGTGTGCACTGTACTGCTTCATACACAGGACAGGGCTCTATAATGGACATAGTGTGCACTGTACTGCTTCATACACAGGACAGGGCTCTAGAATGGACATAGTGTGCACTGTACTGCTTCATACACAGGACAGGGCTCTATAATGGACATAGTGTGCACTGTACTGCTTCATACACAGGACAGGGCTCTATAATGGACATAGTGTGCACTGTACTGCTTCATACACAGGACAGGGCTCTATAGTGGAAATAGTGTGCACTGTACTGCTTCATACACAGGACAGGGCTCTATAATGGAAATAGTGTGCACTGTACTGCTTCATACACAGGACAGGGCTCTATAATGGGAATAGTGTGCACTGTACTGCTTCATACGGAGGACAGGGCTCTATAATGGGCATAGTGTGCACTGTACTGCTTCATACACAGGGCAGGGCTCTATAATGGACATAGTGTGCACTGTACTGCTTCATACACAGGACAGGGCTCTATAATGGACATAGTGTGCACTGTACTGCTTCATACAGAGGACAGGGCTCTATAATGGGCATAGTGTGCACTGTACTGCTTCATACACAGGACAGGGCTCTATAATGGGCATAGTGTGCACTGTACTGCTTCATACACAGGGCAGGGCTCTATAATGGACATAGTGTGCACTGTACTGCTTCATACACAGGACAGGGCTCTATAATGGACATAGTGTGCACTGTACTGCTTCATACACAGGGAAGGGCTCTATAATGGGCATAGTGTGCACTGTACTGCTTCATACACAGGACAGGGCTCTATAATGGACATAGTGTGCACTGTACTGATTCATACACAGGACAGTGCTCTGTAATGGGCATAGTGTGCACTGTACTGCTTCATACACAGGACAGGGCTCTATAATGGACATAGTGTGCACTGTACTGCTTCATACACAGGACAGGGCTCTATAATGGACATAGTGTGCACTGTACTGCTTCATACACAGGACAGTGCTCTATAATGGGCATAGTGTGCACTGTACTGCTTCATACACAGGACAGGGCTCTATAGTGGAAATAGTGTGCACTGTACTGCTTCATACACAGGACAGGGCTCTATAATGGAAATAGTGTGCACTGTACTGCTTCATACACAGGACAGGGCTCTATAATGGGCATAGTGTGCACTGTACTGCTTCATACACAGGACAGGGCTCTATAATGGGAATAGTGTGCACTGTAATGCTTCATACGGAGGACAGGGCTCTATAATGGGCATAGTGTGCACTGTACTGCTTCATACACAGGACAGGGCTCTATAATGGGCATAGTGTGCACTGTACTGCTTCATACGGAGGACAGGGCTCTATAATGGGCATAGTGTGCACTGTACTGCTTCATACACAGGGCAGGGCTCTATAATGGACATAGTGTGCACTGTACTGCTGCATACACAGGACAGGGCTCTATAATGGACATAGTGTGCACTGTATTGCTTCATACACAGGACAGGGCTCTAAAATGGACATAGTGTGCACTGTATTGCTTCATACACAGGACAGGGCTCTATAATGGGCATAGTGTGCACTGTACTGCTTCATACACAGGACAGGGCTCTATAATGGGCATAGTGTGCACTGTACTGCTTCATACACAGGACAGGGCTCTATAATGGACATAGTGTGCACTGTACTGCTTCATACACAGAACAGGGCTCTATAATGGGCATAGTGTGCACTGTACTGCTTCATACAGAGGACAGGGCTCTATAATGGGCATAGTGTGCACTGTACTGCTTCATACACAGGGCAGGGCTCTATAATGGACATAGTGTACACTGTACTGCTTCATACACAGGACAGGGCTTTATAATGGACATAGTGTGCACTGTACTGCTTCATACACAGGACAGGACTCTATAATGGGCATAGTGTGCACTGTACTGCTTCATACACAGGACAGGGCTCTATAATGGACATAGTGTGCACTGTTCTGCTTCATACACAGGACAGGGCTCTATAATGGGCATAGTGTGCACTGTACTGCTTCATACACAGGACAGGGCTCTATAATGGACATAGTGTGCACTGTACTGCTTCATACACAGGACAGGGCTCTATAATGGACATAGTGTGCACTGTACTGCTTCATACACAGGACAGGGCTCTATAATGGGCATAGTGTGCACTGTACTGCTTCATACACAGGACAGGGCTCTATAATAGACATAGTGTGCACTGTACTGATTCATACACAGGACAGTGCTCTATAATGGGCATAGTGTGCACTGTACTGCTTCATACACAGGACAGGGCTCTATAATGGGCATAGTGTGCACTGTACTGCTTCATACACAGGACAGGGCTCTATAATGGGCATAGTGTGCACTGTACTGCTTCATACACAGGACAGGGCTCTATAATGGACATAGTGTGCACTGTACTGCTTCATACACAGGACAGGGCTCTATAATGGGCATAGTGTGCACTGTACTGCTTAATACACAGGACAGGGCTCTATAATGGGCATAGTGTGCACTGTACTGCTTCATACAGAGGACAGGGCTCTATAATGGGCATAGTGTGCACTGTACTGCTTCATACACAGGACAGGGCTCTATAATGGGCATAGTGTGCACTGTACTGCTTCATACACAGGACAGGGCTCTATAATGGGCATAGTGTGCACTGTACTGCTTAATACACAGGACAGGGCTCTATAATGGGCATAGTGTGCACTGTACTGCTTCATACAGAGGACAGGGCTCTATAATGGACATAGTGTGCACTGTACTGCTTAATACACAGGACAGGGCTCTATAATGGGCATAGTGTGCACTGTACTGCTTCATACACAGGACAGGGCTCTATAATGGACATAGTGTGCACTGTACTGCTTCATACACAGGACAGGGCTCTATAATGGACATAGTGTGCACTGTACTGCTTCATACACAGGACAGGGCTCTATAATGGACATAGTGTGCACTGTACTGCTTCATACACAGGACAGGGCTCTATAATAGACATAGTGTGCACTGTACTGCTTCATACACAGGACAGGGCTCTATAATGGACATAGTGTGCACTGTACTGCTTCATACACAGGACAGGGCTCTAGAATGGACATAGTGTGCACTGTACTGCTTCATACACAGGACAGGGCTCTATAATGGACATAGTGTGCACTGTACTGCTTCATACACAGGACAGGGCTCTATAATGGACATAGTGTGCACTGTACTGCTTCATACACAGGACAGGGCTCTATAATGGAAATAGTGTGCACTGTACTGCTTCATACACAGGACAGGGCTCTATAATGGAAATAGTGTGCACTGTACTGCTTCATACACAGGACAGGGCTCTATAATGGGAATAGTGTGCACTGTACTGCTTCATACGGAGGACAGGGCTCTATAATGGGCATAGTGTGCACTGTACTGCTTCATACACAGGGCAGGGCTCTATAATGGACATAGTGTGCACTGTACTGCTTCATACACAGGACAGGGCTCTATAATGGACATAGTGTGCACTGTACTGCTTCATACAGAGGACAGGGCTCTATAATGGGCATAGTGTGCACTGTACTGCTTCATACACAGGACAGGGCTCTATAATGGGCATAGTGTGCACTGTACTGCTTCATACACAGGGCAGGGCTCTATAATGGACATAGTGTGCACTGTACTGCTTCATACACAGGACAGGGCTCTATAATGGACATAGTGTGCACTGTACTGCTTCATACACAGGGAAGGGCTCTATAATGGGCATAGTGTGCACTGTACTGCTTCATACACAGGACAGGGCTCTATAATGGACATAGTGTGCACTGTACTGATTCATACACAGGACAGTGCTCTGTAATGGGCATAGTGTGCACTGTACTGCTTCATACACAGGACAGGGCTCTATAATGGACATAGTGTGCACTGTACTGCTTCATACACAGGACAGGGCTCTATAATGGACATAGTGTGCACTGTACTGCTTCATACACAGGACAGTGCTCTATAATGGGCATAGTGTGCACTGTACTGCTTCATACACAGGACAGGGCTCTATAGTGGAAATAGTGTGCACTGTACTGCTTCATACACAGGACAGGGCTCTATAATGGAAATAGTGTGCACTGTACTGCTTCATACACAGGACAGGGCTCTATAATGGGCATAGTGTGCACTGTACTGCTTCATACACAGGACAGGGCTCTATAATGGGAATAGTGTGCACTGTAATGCTTCATACGGAGGACAGGGCTCTATAATGGGCATAGTGTGCACTGTACTGCTTCATACACAGGACAGGGCTCTATAATGGGCATAGTGTGCACTGTACTGCTTCATACGGAGGACAGGGCTCTATAATGGGCATAGTGTGCACTGTACTGCTTCATACACAGGACAGGGCTCTATAATGGACATAGTGTGCACTGTACTGCTTCATACACAGGACAGGGCTCTATAATGGGCATAGTGTGCACTGTACTGCTTCATACGGAGGACAGGGCTCTATAATGGGCATAGTGTGCACTGTACTGCTTCATACACAGGGCAGGGCTCTATAATGGACATAGTGTGCACTGTACTGCTGCATACACAGGACAGGGCTCTATAATGGACATAGTGTGCACTGTATTGCTTCATACACAGGACAGGGCTCTAAAATGGACATAGTGTGCACTGTATTGCTTCATACACAGGACAGGGCTCTATAATGGGCATAGTGTGCACTGTACTGCTTCATACACAGGACAGGGCTCTGTAATGGGCAAAGTGTGCACTGTACTGCTTCATACACAGGACAGGGCTCTATAATGGACATAGTGTGCACTGTACTGCTTCATACACAGAACAGGGCTCTATAATGGGCATAGTGTGCACTGTACTGCTTCATACAGAGGACAGGGCTCTATAATGGGCATAGTGTGCACTGTACTGCTTCATACACAGGGCAGGGCTCTATAATGGACATAGTGTACACTATACTGCTTCATACACAGGACAGGGCTTTATAATGGACATAGTGTGCACTGTACTGCTTCATACACAGGACAGGACTCTATAATGGGCATAGTGTGCACTGTACTGCTTCATACACAGGACAGGGCTCTATAATGGACATAGTGTGCACTGTTCTGCTTCATACACAGGACAGGGCTCTATAATGGGCATAGTGTGCACTGTACTGCTTCATACACAGGACAGGGCTCTATAATGGACATAGTGTGCACTGTACTGCTTCATACACAGGACAGGGCTCTATAATGGACATAGTGTGCACTGTACTGCTTCATACACAGGACAGGGCTCTATAATGGGCATAGTGTGCACTGTACTGCTTCATACACAGGACAGGGCTCTATAATAGACATAGTGTGCACTGTACTGATTCATACACAGGACAGTGCTCTATAATGGGCATAGTGTGCACTGTACTGCTTCATACACAGGACAGGGCTCTATAATGGGCATAGTGTGCACTGTACTGCTTCATACACAGGACAGGGCTCTATAATGGGCATAGTGTGCACTGTACTGCTTCATACACAGGACAGGGCTCTATAATGGACATAGTGTGCACTGTACTGCTTTATACACAGGACAGGGCTCTATAATGGGCATAGTGTGCACTGTACTGCTTAATACACAGGACAGGGCTCTATAATGGGCATAGTGTGCACTGTACTGCTTCATACACAGGACAGGGCTCTATAATGGGCATAGTGTGCACTGTACTGCTTCATACACAGGACAGGGCTCTATAATGGGCATAGTGTGCACTGTACTGCTTCATACACAGGACAGGGCTCTATAATGGGCATAGTGTGCACTGTACTGCTTAATACACAGGACAGGGCTCTATAATGGGCATAGTGTGCACTGTACTGCTTCATACACAGGACAGGGCTCTATAATGGACATAGTGTGCACTGTACTGCTTAATACACAGGACAGGGCTCTATAATGGGCATAGTGTGCACTGTACTGCTTCATACACAGGACAGGGCTCTATAATGGACATAGTGTGCACTGTACTGCTTCATACACAGGACAGGGCTCTATAATGGACATAGTGTGCACTGTACTGCTTCATACACAGGACAGGGCTCTATAATGGACATAGTGTGCACTGTACTGCTTCATACACAGGACAGGGCTCTATAATAGACATAGTGTGCACTGTACTGCTTCATACACAGGACAGGGCTCTATAATGGACATAGTGTGCACTGTACTGCTTCATACACAGGACAGGGCTCTAGAATGGACATAGTGTGCACTGTACTGCTTCATACACAGGACAGGGCTCTATAATGGACATAGTGTGCACTGTACTGCTTCATACACAGGACAGGGCTCTATAATGGACATAGTGTGCACTGTACTGCTTCATACACAGGACAGGGCTCTATAGTGGAAATAGTGTGCACTGTACTGCTTCATACACAGGACAGGGCTCTATAATGGAAATAGTGTGCACTGTACTGCTTCATACACAGGACAGGGCTCTATAATGGGAATAGTGTGCACTGTACTGCTTCATACGGAGGACAGGGCTCTATAATGGGCATAGTGTGCACTGTACTGCTTCATACACAGGGCAGGGCTCTATAATGGACATAGTGTGCACTGTACTGCTTCATACACAGGACAGGGCTCTATAATGGACATAGTGTGCACTGTACTGCTTCATACAGAGGACAGGGCTCTATAATGGGCATAGTGTGCACTGTACTGCTTCATACACAGAACAGGGCTCTATAATGGGCATAGTGTGCACTGTACTGCTTCATACACAGGGCAGGGCTCTATAATGGACATAGTGTGCACTGTACTGCTTCATACACAGGACAGGGCTCTATAATGGACATAGTGTGCACTGTACTGCTTCATACACAGGGAAGGGCTCTATAATGGGCATAGTGTGCACTGTACTGCTTCATACACAGGACAGGGCTCTATAATGGACATAGTGTGCACTGTACTGCTTCATACACAGGACAGGGCTCTATAATGGACATAGTGTGCACTGTACTGCTTCATACACAGGATAGGGCTCTATAATGGACATAGTGTGCACTGTACTGCTTCATACACAGGACAGGGCTCTATAATGGACATAGTGTGCACTGTACTGCTTCATACACAGGGCAGGGCTCTATAATGGGCATAGTGTGCACTGTACTGCTTCATACACAGGACAGGGCTCTATAATGGGCATAGTGTGCACTGTACTGCTTCATACACAGGACAGGGCTCTATAATGGACATAGTGTGCACTGTACTGCTTCATACACAGGACAGGGCTCTATAATGGACATAGTGTGCACTGTACTGCTTCATACACAGGACAGGGCTCTATAATGGGCATAGTGTGCACTGTACTGCTTCATACACAGGACAGGGCTCTATAATGGGCATAGTGTGCACTGTACTGCTTCATACACAGGACAGGGCTCTATAATGGACATAGTGTGCACTGTACTGATTCATACACAGGACAGTGCTCTATAATGGGCATAGTGTGCACTGTACTGCTTCATACACAGGACAGGGCTCTATAATGGGCATAGTGTGCACTGTACTGCTTCATACACAGGACAGGGCTCTATAATGGACATAGTGTGCACTGTACTGCTTCATACACAGGACAGGGCTCTATAATGGGCATAGTGTGCACTGTACTGCTTCATACACATGACAGGGCTCTATAATGGACATAGTGTGCACTGTACTGCTTCATACACAGGACAGGGCTCTATAATGGGCATAGTGTGCACTGTACTGATTCATACACAGGACAGGGCTCTATAATGGACATAGTGTGCACTGTACTGCTTCATACACAGGACAGGGCTCTATAATGGGCATAGTGTGCACTGTACTGCTTCATACACAGGACAGGGCTTTATAATGGGCATAGTGTGCACTGTACTGCTTCATACATAGGACAGGGCTCTATAATGGGCATAGTGTGCACTGTACTGCTTCATACACAAGACAGGGCTCTATAATGGACATAGCGTGCACTGTACTGCTTCATACACAGGACAGGGCTCTATAATGGGCATAGTGTGCACTGTACTGCTTCATACACAGGACAGGGCTCTATAATGGGCATAGTGTGCACTGTACTGCTTCATACACAGGACAGGGCTCCATAATGGGCATAGTGTGCACTGTACTGCTTCATACACAGGACAGGGCTCTATAATGGACATAGTGTGCACTGTACTGCTTCATACACAGGACAGAGCTCTATAATGGGCATAGTGTGCACTGTACTGCTTCATACACAGGACAGGGCTCCATAATGGACATAGTGTGCACTGTACTGCTTCATACACAGGACAGGGCTCTATAATGGACATCTGCAGCCAGCCAGTCGCAGGGGCAACACGTGAGGTGCACGGTGGACCGATGAGGGGCCAAATAATATAACACACAGTTCATCAGTTTACTCACGGTTAGCAGAAAGCCTCCCTGGGCTGGCAGCACAGTGTTGAGGTGGACGGCACGAAATCCTCCGGAGCACGCTCTGTGGTAGGAAGTATCAGCCAAGATGGTGGTTGAGGTGCCCTTGACGTTAGGGGTGCTTAGGGTGCTTGTTGCGGCTGAGTCCCTTGATGGTTTTTGTCGTGACGCCAGTACCGTTAATGGTGGTACAACCAATAGTGGTAATAATGAGGTAGACAGTGGTGAGATGCAACTCACAACTTTTACTTTAGATGTCTTTGGTTGCAGCAGTACAAGAATACAGTTTCTTGGTATTACAGAGTTGGTTCTGCAAATCCACTGTTTCAAGGCTTTTCAGGTTTCTAGTTTTGGAGCAGTGGGTTAGGTGTACCTTGTTCCTTTAGATGTGTGGGATCCTATTCCTTGTCTTGCCCTACAAGCTGAATATGCAGACAGGAAAACTCATCTGTCTCTCAGAAGGTTGGTGTGGCTGCCTGAAGCTATAAAACCTCCACCATGCAAAGGTGTCTGTGGCCCTCAATAATGGCTCTTATCACCTATGATTCCTTAGGAAAGCTTGTTTCTATTCTAGGGAGGCAAAATCTCTCCTACTGGTCAGGGATGCAAGTCTATAGTCCGGCCACAGAAGGAAAACGCTCTTCTGCGCCTCACACCTGAGTATCACCTGCTAGCGAAGTTGGCTCCACTCACTAATCTGTGTCATGGAGTCGACTCTTCACTCTACATTTTCTCCCACTAATCTGATCTGAACTCCTCAGATCTGCTCTCATCTCTGGCTACATTTTCTTATCTACCCTCCTCACCTCACCAACTAGGCCTGACCTAGGTATATATATGACCTGAACTTTATCCCCATCTAGTGGTGGGATGTATAAATTGCACCTAATCTGCCTGTTAACAGGGATTTTGCAGATACATAAATACAAAATGTTACCATACTGTACAATACAATGTTAAAACCAAAAAGTACTGTTAAGCAGTGACCACACACACGTAGTGGGACGCTGCACATAGTGTGCACTGTACTGCTTCATACACAGGAGAGGGTTCTATAATGGACATAGTGTGCACTGTACTGCTTCATACACAGGACAGGGTTCTAGAATGGACATAGTGTGCACTGTATTGCTTTATACACAGGACAGGGCTCTATAATGGGCATAGTGTGCACTGTATTGCTTCATACACAGGACAGGGCTCTATAATGGGCATAGTGTGCACTGTACTGCTTCATACACAGGACAGGGCTCTATAATGGGCATAGTGTGCACTGTACTGCTTCATACACAGGACAGGGTTCTAGAATGGACATAGTGTGCACTGTACTGCTTCATACACAGGAGAGGGTTCTATAATGGACATAGTGTGCACTGTACTGCTTCATACACAGGACAGGGTTCTAGAATGGACATAGTGTGCACTGTATTGCTTTATACACAGGACAGGGCTCTATAATGGGCATAGTGTGCACTGTATTGCTTCATACACAGGACAGGGCTCTATAATGGGCATAGTGTGCACTGTACTGCTTCATACACAGGACAGGGCTCTATAATGGGCATAGTGTGCACTGTACTGCTTCATACACAGGACAGGGCTCTATAATGGGCATAGTGTGCACTGTATTGCTTCATACACAGGACAGGGCTCTATAATGGACATAGTGTGCACTGTACTGCTTCATACACAGGACAGGGCTCTATAATGGACATAGCGTGCACTGTACTGCTTCATACACAGGACAGGGCTCTATAATGGACATAGCGTGCACTGTACTGCTTCATACACAGGACAGGGCTCTATAATGGGCATAGTGTGCACTGTATTGCTTCATACACAGGACAGGGCTCTATAATGGGCATAGTGTGCACTGTACTGCTTCATACACAGGACAGGGCTCTATAATGGGCATAGTGTGCACTGTACTGCTTCATACACAGGACAGGGCTCTATAATGGACATAGTGTACACTGTACTGCTTCATACACAGGACAGGGCTCTATAAAGGGCATAGTGTGCACTGTACTGCTTCATACACAGGACAGGGCTCTATAATGGACATAGTGTGCACTGTACTGCTTCATACACAGGACAGGGCTCTATAATGGGCATAGTGTGCACTGTATTGCTTCATACACAGGACAGGGCTCTATAATGGGCATAGTGTGCACTGTACTGCTTCATACACAGGAGAGGGTTCTATAATGGACATAGTGTGCACTGTACTGCTTCATACACAGGACAGGGCTCTATAATGGGCATAGTGTGCACTGTACTGCTTCATACACAGGACAGGGCTCTATAAAGGGCATAGTGTGCACTGTACTGCTTCATACACAGGACAGGGCTCTATAATGGACATAGTGTGCACTGTACTGCTTCATACACATGACAGGGCTCTATAATGGACATAGTGTGCACTGTACTGCTTCATACACAGGGCAGGGCTCTATAAAGGGCATAGTGTGCACTGTACTGCTTCATACACAGGACAGGGCTCTATAATGGACATAGCGTGCACTGTACTGCTTCATACACAGGGCAGGGCTCTATAATGGGCATAGTGTGCACTGTACTGCTTCATACACAGGACAGGGCTCTATAAAGGGCATAGTGTGCACTGTACTGCTTCATACACAGGCCAGGGCTCTATAATGGGCATAGTGTGCACTGTACTGCTTCATACACAGGACAGGGCTCTATAAAGGGCATAGTGTGCACTGTACTGCTTCATACACAGGACAGGGCTCTATAATGGACATAGTGTGCACTGTACTGCTTCATACACATGACAGGGCTCTATAATGGACATAGTGTGCACTGTACTGATTCATACACAGGACAGTGCTCTATAATGGGCATAGTGTGCACTGTACTGCTTCATACACAGGACAGGGCTCTATAATGGGCATAGTGTGCACTGTACTGCTTCATACACAGGACAGGGCTCTATAAAGGGCATAGTGTGCACTGTACTGCTTCATACACAGGACAGGACTCTATAATGGACATAGTGTGCACTGTACTGCTTCATACACAGGACAGAGCTCTATAATGGGCATAGTGTGCACTGTACTGCTTCATACACAGGACAGGGCTCTATAATGGGCATAGTGAGCACTGTAGTGCTTCATACACAGGACAGGGCTCTATAATGGGCATAGTGAGCACTGTAGTGCTTCATACACAGGACAGGGCTCTATAATGGAAATAGTGTGCACTGTACTGCTTCATACACAGGACAGAGCTCTATAATGGGCATAGTGTGCACTGTACTGCTTCATACACAGGACAGGGCTCTATAATGGGCATAGTGTGCACTGTACTGCTTCATACACAGGACAGGGCTCTATAATGGGCATAGTGTGCACTGTACTGCTTCATACACAGGACAGGGCTCTATAATGGGCATAGTGTGCACTGTACTGCTTCATACACAGGACAGGGCTCTATAAAGGGCATAGTGTGCACTGTACTGCTTCATACACAGGACAGGACTCTATAATGGACATAGTGTGCACTGTACTGCTTCATACACAGGACAGGGCTCTATAATGGACATAGTGTGCACTGTACTGCTTCATACACAGGACAGGGCTCTATAATGGAAATAGTGTGCACTGTACTGCTTCATACACAGGACAGGACTCTATAATGGACATAGTGTGCACTGTACTGCTTCATACACAGGACAGAGCTCTATAATGGACATAGTGTGCACTGTACTGCTTCATACACAGGACAGGGCTCTATAAAGGGCATAGTGTGCACTGTACTGCTTCATACACAGGACAGGGCTCTATAATGGACATAGTGTGCACTGTACTGCTTCATACAGAGGACAGGGCTCTATAATGGACATAGTGTGCACTGTACTGCTTCATACACATGACAGGGCTCTATAATGGACATAGTGTGCACTGTACTGCTTCATACACAGGACAGGGCTCTATAATGGACATAGTGTGCACTGTACTGCTTCATACACAGGACAGGGCTCTATAATGGACATAGTGTGCACTGTACTGCTTCATACACAGGACAGGGCTCTATAATGGACATAGTATGCACTGTACTGCTTCATACACAGGACAGGGCTCTATAATGGGCATAGTGTGCACTGTACTGCTTCATACACAGGACAGGGCTCTATAATGGGCATAGTGTGCACTGTACTGCTTCATACACAGGACAGGGCTCTATAATGGGCATAGTGTGCACTGTACTGCTTCATACACAGGACAGGGCTCTATAATGGACATAGTGTGCACTGTACTGCTTCATACACAGGACAGGGCTCTATAATGGGCATAGTGTGCACTGTACTGATTCATACACAGGACAGGGCTCGATAATGGACATAGTGTGCACTGTACTGCTTCATACACAGGACAGGGCTCTATAATGGACATAGTGTGCACTGTACTGCTTCATACACAGGACAGGGCTCTATAATGGACATAGTGTGCACTGTACTGCTTCATACACAGGACAGGGCTCTGTAATGGGCATAGTGTGCACTGTACTGCTTCATACACAGGACAGGGCTCTATAATGGACATAGTGTGCACTGTACTGCTTCATACACAGGACAGGGCTCGATAATGGACATAGTGTGCACTGTACTGCTTCATACACAGGACAGGGCTCTATAATGGACATAGTGTGCACTGTACTGCTTCATACACAGGACAGGGCTCTATAATGGGCATAGTGTGCACTGTACTGCTTCATACACAGGACAGGGCTCTATAATGGGCATAGTGTGCACTGTACTGCTTCATACACAGGACAGGGCTCTATAATGGGCATAGTGTGCACTGTACTGCTTCATACACAGGACAGGGCTCTATAATGGGCATAGTGTGCACTGTACTGCTTCATACACAGGACAGGGCTCGATAATGGGCATAGTGTGCACTGTACTGCTTCATACACAGGACAGGGCTCTATAGTGGGCATGGTGTGCACTGTACTGCTTCATACACAGGACAGGGCTCGATAATGGGCATAGTGTGCACTGTACTGCTTCATACACAGGACAGGGCTCTGTAATGGGCATAGTGTACACTGTACTGCTTCATACAGAGGACAGGGCTCTATAATAGGCATAGTGTGCACTGTACTGCTTCATACACAGGACAGGGCTCTATAATGGACATAGTGTGCACTGCACTGCTTCATACAGAGGACAGGGCTCTATAATGGGCATAGTGTGCACTGTACTGCTTCATACACAGGACAGGGCTTCCCTAATCTATGTGAAGCAGTTCTGTGCTGTGCTGGATTAGCTGCTGTATGATATGCTCAGAGTCCGGGGTAACAGGAGGCACAGTCCTAGCTGCTGGACAGTTCTTCTCTGATCCCCTATAGTGGAGCCCGGAGTGATATATACAGTACAGCGTCATATATAGAACCTGCGCTTCCGTAACATCTGACATTTCTGGGGTCATATGCGCAGTCTTGCTTGTACTTCTGGTGTTCTCACATATTACAAGGGTCTGACATGGCCTGATAATCAGAACGCTCATACGGGGGTCTCTTCCGATACTTTGTAATGCCAGTACCAGTGTTTACTGTCACCTAGGATGCTCCCGTCCCATAGTCTGTACCATAAACTGTGTCTTCTCACATTCCCTCTGATCCACCTATAGATCTGTGGACTGGCATCCAGAAATTGAAATGTTTAAATAGCTAAAAAAAAAAAGTACTTTAAGTGGATCTCTGATTTTGCTATATTGATGATCTATCCTCAGGATAAGTCATCAATATCAGATCAGCGGGGGTCCAACTCCTGACACCCCCGCTGATCAGCTGTTTGAAGAGAACGCATCGCCCGTACAAGCACTGTGCTCTCTTATCTTTTTTACCTGCTCCTGTACATACGGCTCCTCCTTCCCTATTCACTTCTATGGGAAACCCTCTGTAGTATTCACTTGAGGCCGGAGCCATCCCATTGAAGTGAATGGGGACGGAGGAGCTGCAGTTACACTGTCGATGGAGAGCAGGTAAATAGAGAAGAGAACACAGCGCTCGTACAAGAGTTGCATTCTCTTCAAACAGCTGATCGTTGGCGGTGCTGGTGTCAGATTCCCGCCAATCTGATATTCATGACCTATAGACAGCCATATAGGAAACTCGCAAAAACCCCTTACGTTATCTATCAATTCCTATTGTCGCATACATAGGGAAATACGTTCTGCAGTGTAATAATACAGATCTAGCAACTGTTAACATTACAGATGCTATGCTATTAATGTACTGCACTAGTCTAGTATTAGAACAATACGCTCCATTGCAATTGCTACATCTCTACTCTGCAGAGCATCTAATATTGGTCACTGTGGTTATATTCGATATGAATAGTGGTAACATACAACTGTCCAGGGGTGTAGCTAAAGGCTTATGAGCCCTGGTGCAAGAGTTCAGCTTCTCTCACTGCTTTGTGGCAAGAGGCAGGGGTGCAGATCAGGGAGCGTGTCCTTTTTGCTGCAGCTTTCTCCCTATCACAGCTCAGGAGACATAACCTTTCTGCAGTAGCTCTTTCCCTCTTTCCCAGAAGACATGATTGGTGACAGTTGAAGATTTAAACTGAGCATGTGCGACCACCTCAGTGAGGTACGGGGTAGATAGGCAAATAAAGAAAAGAACAGACAGCAGGTGGCGCTATACATATTATTGAAGAGCTCATTAACTCTACTACATTTTTAATTTGAAGCAGACGTGGAAAAAGTTAAGTGAGCAGTGATTTGCCTTAGTCAACGATTTCTAAAAATTTCCTTCAATTTGATTACTTTGTAACTGATATTATTTATTTTTCTTGAAAAACTTGTCATATGGTTATTGGATATAAAAATGTTGCAATATGTTGGTAAATATCTCTCATGTTCTCAGCATCATTGACGAGGCCGAGAGTCTTCTCCTGTGTCGCTAGGTACAAAATGCATTTACTACAAGAATAATCACCGTCCCAACCATTTCTTAAGCTTCCTGCACCTACCCTCCAAAAATGTACGGTTTAAGCAGGATTTATGACAAGAAGGTCTCTGAGGATCCTGGAGTTGCTGACTCAAACTGCCAGTGCGAGCCCTCAATGTAATTTCCATCACCGACCATATGGACAGAATCAAATTAATGTTATGAAGTTTAATGATATTACTGAGGCTCCAAGATTTCCCTCCGTCCTGATACAACATGAGGAGGAATTAACCATCGAATCCAAGAACATCTCTCAGGGACAAAGTGTGACCAGCAGAAAAGTGCTGGATCTGAGCGTGATACATAGTGAATATCTCTAAAAACATTATATATATTTATTTGATGCACTTATATAGCGCTACTATGTTCCGCAGCGCTTTACAGACATTAGTATCACTCTGTCCCCATTGGGCTCACAATCTAAGTTCCCTATCAGTGTGTCTTTGGAGTGTGGGAGGGAACCGGAGAACCACCGCAAACACAGGGACTCCACGCAGATGTTGTCTTTTGTCGGATTCAAACCTGGGACTCCAGCGCTGCAAGGCACCAGTGCTAACCACTGGTCCACGAGCAGTGTATATATAGTTTGTAGGGATTCGCTCTGGTAGACACGGTAAGCGGGCGCAGTACAGAGGAAAGAACACGGTAGTAAAGCAAAAGTTCAGTGTTTATTCACACAAAAGGAAAAAAGTGAGACAAACACTTTGCAGAGCCTGACAGAGCTCCACTGTCAGATGGAGGATACAGCTGAGACTGCTGGCTGGGTTTTTATAGCCCGGCCCAAAACCCGGCCTGGAACGTGGGGAACAGCCACCCACCCTGCTCTTTGGCTGCTCCCAATAAGAACCGGCCCGGATCGGCTTTACAGTCACACTAAGTAAAACAGTGTCAGCGAGCACTAGCTGCTGCTGAAACACAAGATTACCGGTTCCTATCTCACCGAGACCAGGAATCTCGGCGACACGTACCTTCTGTCAATGACGGACCCTTGCGCCCTCCTACATACCTCCCCCCTTTGTTCAACCCTGAGGGGGTGAACACTTGCCAGACAGTGTACCCGGGACAGGGCATCTGGATTTCCCTGTAACCGGCCTGCCCTATGTTCCACTGAGAATTTAAAATTCTGTAGAGACAAGAACCATCTGGTGACCCGAGCATTCCTCTCTTTGGCCTGGCTCATCCACTTTAGAGGGGAATGATCGGTCACCAGACAGAACTTTCTCCCCAACATATAATAGCGGAGAGACTCGAGTGCCCACTTGATGGCCAGGCACTCTCTCACTATACTGTACCGGGTCTCGGCTGGGGTAAGTTTGCGCCCTCCTACAATATATATATACTGTACATATATAATTATATACAGGAGATGCCCAGGTTATACCAGCATGCTCCATATCACTATATACAAGAAGATGTATAACTTATACCAGCTGTACATATATAATTATATACAGGAGATGCCCAGGTTATACCAGCATTGTCCATATCACTATATACAATAAGTTATAACTTATACCGGCTGTAGTTATGTAATTATAGTGGTATATATAGAAGTAAATCACTGGCAGAATAGTCCTTATCCTGTCCTGATCTTGTCTTATACTCCAGAGCTGCACTCACTATTCTGCTGGTGCAGTCACTGTGTACACACATTACATTACTCATCCTGTACTGATCCTGAGTTACTTCCTGTATTATACTCCAGAGCTGCACTCACTATTCTGCTGGTGCAGTCACTGTGTACACACATTACATTACTCATCCTGTACTGATCCTGAGTTACTTCCTGTATTATACTCCAGAGCTGAACTCACTATTCTGCTGGTGCAGTCACTGTGTACATACATTACATTACTCATCCTGTACTGATCCTGAGTTACTTCCTGTATTATACTCCAGAGCTGAACTCACTATTCTGCTGGTGCAGTCACTGTGTACATACATTACATTACTCATCCTGTACTGATCCTGAGTTACTTCCTGTATTATACTCCAGAGCTGAACTCACTATTCTGCTGGTGCAGTCACTGTGTACATACATTACTTATCCTGTACTGATCCTGAGTTACTTCCTGTATTATACTCCAGAGCTGAACTCACTATTCTGCTGGTGCAGTCACTGTGTACATACATTACTCATCCTGTACTGATCCTGAGTTACTTCCTGTATTATACTCCAGAGCTGAACTCACTATTCTGCTGGTGCAGTCACTGTGTACACACATTACATTACTCATCCTGTACTGATCCTGAGTTACTTCCTGTATTATACTCCAGAGCTGAACTCACTATTCTGCTGGTGCAGTCACTGTGTACATACATTACATTACTCATCCTGTACTGATCCTGAGTTACTTCCTGTATTATACTCCAGAGCTGAACTCACTATTCTGCTGGTGCAGTCACTGTGTACATACATTACATTACTCATCCTGTACTGATCCTGAGTTACTTCCTGTATTATACTCCAGAGCTGAACTCACTATTCTGCTGGTGCAGTCACTGTGTACATACATTACTTATCCTGTACTGATCCTGAGTTACTTCCTGTATTATACTCCAGAGCTGAACTCACTATTTTGCTGGTGGAGTCACTGTGTACATACATTACTTATCCTATACTGATCCTGAGTTACTTCCTGTATTATACTCCAGAGCTGCACTCACTATTCTGCTGGTGGAGTCACTGTGTACATACATTACTTATCCTGTACTGATCCTGAGCTACATCCTGTATTATACTCCAGAGCTGCACTCACTATTCTGCTGGTGCAGTCACTGTGTACACACATTACATTACTCATCCTGTACTGATCCTGAGTTTTACATCAAGACACGGAGGCTTCGTATTGCTTATTCCTTCTTTACTTCCACCAATAGCAGCAAAGGAGAAATTAACATAATCAAAACAATAAAGGACCCTCCCCAAACAGATCCTATAATAAGCAGTGTCCTCTTTATATCTTCCTCTTTCTTTGCTGCTCCACCAAAGCTAAGTGACCTATATATTCGATTATGTGATTTAGATTTTGAAGCAATTTTATGTATTTTCATGGCGTTTTAATTCTGGCCTAGTAGATAGATATATATGCTGTTCTGACCTATATCCAGGTCTCCCCCCCCCTTTTTTCCCTTCATTTTGGAGATTTTATCTCAGTATATTCTGTATTCCCCTCATTTGGGGGCCGCCCCCCCCCCCCCCTCTCTTCCCCTTTGCGTTTCTTCATCGGCGGTTTTATCCCCTGTAGCCTTTCGTCTTGGGGGTGAGTTCTTTTGACCCCCCTCCTCTCCCACTACCTTTGTCACCGCTCCGATGCCTTCCCTCTGCTATCCGGCGGCATAGGTTATCGGCGGCAGGTTTCTTTAGCCTCCCGCGGCTCCGAGATCTCGCGAGATCTCGGCGGCCATCTTGGGAGCTCCCGCCCGTCTTCTCGCGGGATTTCGGAGCGCTCTCCAGTGCATTGCTGCTCCTCTCAGCTCCGGATCGGCTCCTACCTTACTGCGGCGATTGGGGTGATTAACCCCTGTTTAGGTTAGTTGGTTTTCTACCCGAGATTAGTACCTTTAGATTAGGTACCCCATCGGCCACCAGACATTACATTTTAGATCTTTAATAACGAGATCATGTCCTCAGACCGCTCTCCCGCTGGGCCTAATCCCCCCCCCACCCACAGGGGACCCCAGCCTGCCAGGCATGAGTGCTCAGGCCCTGGAGCTACAACGCTCAGTGTCTAGTGCCATTATAGAGGCCATGGGATCCATGTCCTCAATGATCTCTCAGACCATATCCCAGGCATTATCTGCCCATGCTCCTGGCCCCTCTAATCTATTGCCTGCACTCACTAACCCGCAGCCTACCATTGAACCTCCTGCCCAGGAGACTTTGACTGGTGTGATCCAAGCCACCCATGATAGCGCGCTTAGATCGCGCAAAAGAGCTTTACCGCGCCAGGCAGAAAGGGCGCGAACGTGGAAATGTGCTAGAGCACAAACTTATGACTTAGATTCTGATATTGAATCGGACATGGAGGCTTATGCGGAGGCAAGTGACCACTCTGATGGAGTGTTAGAGTTGGAACCTCAGTTTCCAAGTACCTCAGGCCCTAGGCCTTCCACATCTGAGTCCGTGGGCGCATCCACCTCTACCCCTAACACGGCTTCTACCCTGGTGGATCCTTCTGGTAACCCACTATTTGATCCTGATGCCCTCCACCACCCTAGGTCGGCGGAGTGGTTGCCGGTAGCTCATGTGAGCGATTATTTGGAGCATTGGGTGCGTCGTCCTCTCAGCAAAGAGGCGCGCAGCAAGCTCCGTGCAGAATGCCCCAGACCATTGATCCCTAACAAGGTCTGTGAGACCCCATCTGTGGATCAGAAGATGACTCAGTTTTTAACTAAAACCGGCTGGAATCCCCGTAAAGGTCTGGATTCCGCTATAAAGAGTTGTCAGGACAAGCTCCTTGACATTTTTGGCCCCCTCGCCAAAATCTTTGAAATGGCCGAATCGGCCAAAGTGGACGGCTCTCCGATAGATCCGGAGGAGCTTACTGGCTGGATACAGAGAGTCATTTGTATTGCGGGCAGCACCAATTCCTCCCTGTCCATTGAAAGGCGTAAAGCCATCCTTTTTAAAATTGACCCAAAATTGGCCAACCTGGCACTTACGGAGACAGGGAAGGATGCTCAGGGTCAACTGTTCGGGGATTCCTTCATTAAGGACCTCAGCAGGTACGTTGGAGCATTTACCGCATTGGACAAGGCCCAGTCCTCCATGAAAAGGGTATTTCAGGGACGGGTCTCCACTAGGGCCGGCAGTAGTAGGGGCCGCCTGTCCGGCCGTTCCAGTTATCATGCCCGCAGCTCGGGCAGAGGCTCCTTCAACCAGAGGCCTCCTTTCCAGGACCAAAGAAATCCCCCCTCGTTCTTCCCGGGCCAGAGGCGGCCAATGGCGTTCCAGGTCGGTTAGAGGGAATCCGAACTACAGAAAATCTTTCGGTAAGTCTTTCCCCAGTGGGGACTTCTTTCACTCCTTGTGTAGGGGGCAGACTCCGTCTATGTTCCCACGTTTGGTCCAGCATCACATCAGATCCATGGGTGCTGAACACTGTACAGGGGTTCCACATAGAACTTACGAGTTCGCCAGATCTCGTCCCTTCTCCCCCTCCCCTGGCACTACCGGACAGGGAGCTAGTGGACGTAGAACTTTTTTCCCTCTTGCACAAGGATGCGATAGAAAGGGCTCCTCCTACCCAAAGGGGCGTTCTCAGCCACATTTTTCTAGTTCAGAAAAAATGGGGACAATTTCGTCCGGTCATAAATCTCCGGGCACTGAACTCTGTGGTGCGCTACCGCCACTTCAAGATGGAGGGGATTCACCTCCTTCGGGACTTGCTGATTCCGGGGGACTGGATGGTGAAGCTGGATCTCAAGGATGCCTATCTGACGGTCCCGATTGCCTCCTCCTCCAGGGATCTTCTGCGCTTCCTGTGGAAGGGCGAAGTGTGGCGCTTCACTTGCCTACCGTTCGGCCTTTCCTCAGCGCCTTGGTGCTTCACCAAGTTACTGCGCCCAGTCATGGCCTGGCTTCGGAGCCGTGGGGTTCGTCTTGTCATTTACCTGGACGACATCCTCATTATGCACCAATGTCGGTCGTCTCTGCTGCAACACCTCCAGTGGACCTCGGATCTTCTGACGGGTCTGGGTTTTCTACTCAATCTCGAGAAATCCTGCCTCACACCGGCTCGACGTATGGAGTTTCTGGGCTTCACGGTGGACTCTGTCGCGGAATCTCTCAGCCTCCCTGCAGAGAAATTGCGGACGATACGCAAGGAGTTGAGACATGCTCTCTCAACTCCCTCTCTATCCCTACGCCACCTGGCTCGCATCATTGGGTTACTTGCCTCCTCTATCCAGGCAGTCTTTCCCGCTCCGCTCCATTATCGGGCTTTACAGCGCCTGAAGATCGCCCACCTCCGTGCCGGGGCCTCGTTTGCAGACACTGTGATTCTGGATCAAGAAGCTCAGGAGGAACTTCGCTGGTGGTTGAGCAATTTGGAAGCCTGGAACGGCAGAGCAATCTTCGGATTCCAACCGGAATTCACGGTAGAGTCGGACGCGAGTCTCCAAGGATGGGGTGCCCACTGCGAGGGTATCTCCACTGGGGGTCGATGGTCGGAGTCAGAGACCCATCTGCACATCAACGCTCTGGAACTTCTAGCGGGTTCGTTTGCCATCAGGAGTTTCACCAAGGGCATAGCTCATGCATGCATCCGTCTACGCATGAACAATGTGTCGGCGGTCCGATACGTCAATCACCTAGGCGGCACTCAATCGGCCACCTTAGCCCGACTGGCGAAGGAGTTCTGGTCCTATTGTCTGTCCAGGGACATCATGATTCAAGCGGAGTACCTGCCGGGTCTTCACAACTACAAAGCGGATCGGAGTTCCCGATGCTTCACGGACGGCAGCGACTGGAGGCTGAATCCGGAAATGTTCTCCACAATCTCGGACATCTGGGGTCCTTGCTCCATAGACCTTTTTGCTTCCCGGCTCAATACTCACCTGTCCAGGTTCTTCAGCTGGCGGCCGGACCCGGAGGCAGAAGCGGTGGATGCGTTTCTACAGGACTGGTCCTCAGCCCTACATTACGCGTTTCCACCGTTTGCCATGATTCCGAGGATGTTGCTACAGACTCGGCGTCAGATGGCGGAACTGGTGGCGGTGATTCCCTTCTGGGGATCTCAAGCCTGGTACCCGATCCTCCTAGAACTCCTGGTCGACGTACCTCTCCTACTCCCGACGCGGACGGATCTCCTCCAGGACCCTCTGGGTGCCCCACATCCCCTGCTGGTCGAAGGCTCCCTTCAACTTCTTGCGTGCCGAATTTCAGGACTCCAGGAGAGGTCGAGGGAATTTCGGAGGCAACTAGACGCCTCCTGGACAACGCTTGGGCTCCCGGCACCCGAAAATCTTACCGGGCAGCTTGGGGATCTTGGGTTAGCTGGTGCATGGAACGGGACCTGGATCCCGTTTCGGCATCTGTAACCCATTTGTTGCAATTCCTGACTTCTCTCTTTGAGGCAGGGAAAGCTTACCGGACCATCAATTTGTTCCGTTCTGCGATTTCCTCGACTCATCAGGGATTTGATGGTGTTCCGGCTGGTCAACACCCTTTAGTGTCTCGACTTTTACGTGGCTCACGCTTGGCTTGGCCTCCTCGGCCACGTTTCACCACTACGTGGGATGTTTCCCTGGTCCTTTCGTTCCTCTCTTCCTGGCCCGACAACGCGGCCCTTTCCCTCCGTCAACTGTCAGCCAAGTTGCTGACCCTTTTTTGCCTGATTTCCTGTAAGAGGATCTCTGATGTCAGGGCTCTGGATCACGATGCCAGATCCTTTACTCCCGAGGGTGTTACTTTTAACATCACGCGGCGCACCAAGACCAATATTCGGTCTGTGTCCTATCCCAGTTTTCCGTCTTCCCCGGCACTCTGTCCTGTAGCTTGTCTACGGGAATATGAGTTGCGCACTCGTGCTCACCGGTCTGCGGACGTTCCGCAGCTTTTCCTCTCTATTCGCCATCCCTTTGGTCCGGTTACCAGTCCCACTTTGGCGCGTTGGATGAAGTGGGTCATGTCCCTTTCTGGGATTGATACGACGATCTTTACCGCTCATTCGGCCAGGGGCGCGGCTGCTACTGCCCTGGCAGTTTCGGGGGCTCGTTTGGAGGACATTCTGCGTCTGGCTGACTGGTCTAGGGCCACGACGTTCACAGAGTTTTATTTCCGTCCGTCCCCTCATGTGTTTTCTGCTATTATTGAGCAGCTTTGAACTTGCAATACGAAGCCTCCGTGTCTTGATGTAAAACTTAATGATTTTCCTATTTCATGACGTAAAGTCATAGTTTTATTAAAGACACGGAGGCGAGTATTGCCCGCCCTAGGTTTCTCTTGCCCACCCTATTATTATTTTAATGTTATGGTATTATTATTGACTATTACACTGTTTCTGTGATTATTTATGACATTTTACCATCAAGATTGATTATGGTTCTGTTAAGCGACCTTTTTAATGTACGACCGTTATAGGGTCGAGATTGCACATTTGTACCCATGTGTTTACACTGGCTATATTATTTGTTTTGTTTCAGGTTGAAAGATCCTTGGCGGATGGCATTCCGTGTTGTTCCAGGTTTCCTGAAATGTTAGCCATGTTGGCTTGAGTTCTTCAGTCGGAGGAAAAGAATGGTCGGTGTCGGAACCAGTTCCAGTTCGGTTCGTTTTCGGTTATGGTTTGGCGGTTGGTGTCGTGGATTCAAAGAAAGAGGAAGATATAAAGAGGACACTGCTTATTATAGGATCTGTTTGGGGAGGATCCTTTATTGTTTTGATTATGTTAATTTCTCCTTTGCTGCTATTGGTGGAAGTAAAGAAGGAGTAAGCAATACTCGCCTCCGTGTCTTTAATAAAACTATGACTTTACGTCATGAAATAGGAAAATCATTAAGTTACTTCCTGTATTATACTCCAGAGCTGAACTCACTATTCTGCTGGTGCAGTCACTGTGTACATACATTACATTACTCATCCTGTACTGATCCTGAGTTACTTCCTGTATTATACTCCAGAGCTGAACTCCCTATTCTGCTGGTGCAGTCACTGTGTACACACATTACATTACTCATCCTGTACTGATCCTGAGTTACTTCCTGTATTATACTCCAGAGCTGCACTCACTATTCTGCTGGTGCAGTCACTGTGTACATACATTACTTATCCTATACTGATCCTGAGTTACTTCCTGTATTATACTCCAGAGCTGCACTCACTATTCTGCTGGTGGAGTCACTGTGTACATACATTACTTATCCTGTACTGATCCTGAGCTACATCCTGTATTATACTCCAGAGCTGCACTCACTATTCTGCTGGTGCAGTCACTGTGTACATACATTACTTATCCTGTACTGATCCTGAGTTACATCCTGTATTATACTCCAGTGCTGCACTCACTATTCTGCTGGTGCAGTCACTGTGTACATACATTACTTATCCTGTACTGATCCTGAGTTACATCCTGTATTATAATCCAGAGCTGCACTCACTATTCTGCTGGTGCAGTCACTGTGTACATACATTACTTATCCTGTACTGATCCTGAGTTACATCCTGTATTATACTCCAGTGCTGCACTCACTATTCTGCTGGTGCAGTCACTGTGTACATACATTACTTATCCTGTACTGATCCTGAGTTACATCCTGTATTATACTCCAGTGCTGCACTCACTATTCTGCTGGTGCAGTCACTGTGTACATACATTACTTATCCTGTACTGATCCTGAGTTACATCCTGTATTATACTCCAGAGCTGCACTCACTATTCTGCTGGTGCAGTCACTGTGTACATACATTACTTATCCTGTACTGATCCTGAGTTACATCCTGTATTATACTCCAGAGCTGCACTCACTATTCTGCTGGTGCAGTCACTGTGTACATACATTACTTATCCTGTACTGATCCTGAGTTACATCCTGTATTATACTCCAGAGCTGCACTCACTATTCTGCTGATGCAGTCACTGTGTACATACATTACTTATCCTGTACTGATCCTGAGTTACATCCTGTATTATACTCCAGTGCTGCACTCACTATTCTGCTGGTGCAGTCACTGTGTACATACATTACTTATCCTGTAATGATCCTGAGATACATCCTGTATTATATTCCAGAGCTGCACTCACTATTGTAAATGTTCTTAAAGGAATGTTACAGTACATTTATTTATGGGATCAATTGATTGTTCTACTTTCTTATTTAATCTCTATTATCCATGTTTGGTGTAATTTTTTATGAATAACTCCTCATTTTCTGTCACATGAACACTAATATTGTCTTTATCTTTCTGGAAATTCCACATAAAATTCTGATCACTTTTATGAGGAGGAGCGGAGATTACATCACAATCGCCTGTGTTTTTCTTACTGTTTAATGAGGCAATTACATATCAATTACCCTAACAGCTCTGTTTAAGAATGACTTCTTCTCCGCCGCTCAGACCGCTGCAATTAACTTTATTATGTCGCTTCTCTGAATTGATTCACTTAACGGACAAAATCCAATCAGAACTGACCAAGAAATTCTCTCTAACAGGAATCAGGACAGAGAGATCATTCAATTATTTCTACTGTTTGTAAAAATAAATACATGTTTACTGTAAGAGCAGTCACACTATGGAGTCTCTTCTGTAAGAGCAGTCACACTGTGGAGTCTCTTCTGTAAGAGCAGTCACACTATGGAGTCTCTTCTGTAAGAGCAGTCACACTATAGAGTCTGTACTGTAAGAGCAGTCACACTATGGAGTCTCTTCTGTAAGAGCAGTCACACTGTGGAGTCTCTTCTGTAAGAGCAGTCACACTATGGAGTCTCTTCTGTAAGAGCAGTCACACTATAGAGTCTGTACTGTAAGAGCAGTCACACTATGGAGACTCTTCTGTAAGAGCAGTCACACTATGGAGTCTCTTCTGTAAGAGCAGTCACACTATGGAGTCTCTTCTGTAAGAGCAGTCACACTGTGGAGTCTCTTCTGTAAGAGCAGTCACACTATGGAGTCTTTTCTGTAAGAGCAGTCACACTATGGAGTCTCTTCTGTAAGAGCAGTCACACTATGGAGTCTGTACTGTATGTGCAAACACACTAAGGATTCTATACCGTAAGATCAGTCACACTATGGAGTCTTTTCTGTAAGAGCAGTCACACTATGGAGACTCTTCTGTAAGAGCAGTCACACTATGGAGTCTCTTCCGTAAGAGCAGTCACACTATGGAGTCTTTTCTGTAAGAGCAGTCACACTATGGAGACTCTTCTGTAAGAGCAGTCACACTATGGAGTCTCTTCTGTAAGAGCAGTCACACTATGGAGTCTTTTCTGTAAGAGCAGTCACACTATGGAGACTCTTCTGTAAGAGCAGTCACACTATGGAGTCTCTTCCGTAAGAGCAGTCACACTATGGAGTCTTTTCTGTAAGAGCAGTCACACTATGGAGTCTCTTCTGTAAGAGCAGTCACACTATGGAGTCTCTTCTGTAAGAGCAGTCCCACTATGGAGTCTCTTCTGTAAGAGCAGTCCCACTATGGAGTCTCTTCTGTAAGAGCAGTCCCACTATGGAGTCTCTTCTGTAAGAGCAGTCACACTATGGAGTCTCTTCTGTAAGAGCAGTCACACTATGGAGTCTGTACTGTATGTGCAAACACACTAAGGATTCTATACCGTAAGATCAGTCACACTATGGAGTCTCTTCTGTAACAGCAGTAATACTCTGGATACTACACTATGGAGTCTCTTCTGTAACAGCAGTAATACTCTGGATTCTACACTATGGAGTCTCTTCTGTAACAGCAGTAATACTCTGGATTCTTTACTGTAAGATCAACTACACTATGGAGTCTCTTCTGTAACAGCAGTCACACTATGAAATCTCTACTGTAAGGGCTCTTTCACACTTGCGTTGTTGTCTTCCGGCATAGAGTTCCGTCGTCGGGGCTCTATGCCGGAAGAATCCTGATCAGGATTATCCTAATGCATTCTGAATGGAGAGTAATCCGTTCAGGATGCATCAGGATGTCTTCAGTTCCGGTACGGAACGTTTGTTGGCCGGAGAAAATACCGCAGCATGCTGCGCTTTTTGCTCCGGCCAAAAATCCGGAACACTTGCCGCAAGGCCGGATCCGGAATTAATGCCCATTGAAAGGCATTGATCCGGATCCGGCCTTAAGCTAAACGTCGTTTCGGCGCATTGCCGGAGCCGACATTTAGCTTTTTCAGAGTGGTTACCATGGCTGCCGGGACGCTAAAGTCCTGGCAGCCATGGTAAGTGTAGCGGGGAGCGGGGGAGCAGTGTACTTACCGTCCGTGCGGCTCCCGGGGCGCTCCAGAGTGACGTCAGGGCGCCCCAAGCGCATGGATCACGTGATCGCATGGATCACGTCATCCATGCGCATGGGGCGCCCTGACGTCATTCTGGAGCGCCCCGGGAGCCGCACGGACTGTAAGTATACCGCTCCCCCGCTCCCCGCTCCTACTATGGCAACCAGGACTTTAATAGCGTCCTGGGTGCCATAGTAACACTGAAAGCATTTGGAAGACGGTTCCGTCTTCAAATGCTTTCAGTACACTTGCGTTTTTCCGGATCCGGCAGGCACCTCCGGCAACGGAAGTGCATGCCGGATCCCAACAACGCAAGTGTGAAAGAGGCCTTAGTGCCTTCACAGTATGGATTCTATACTGTAAGAGCAGTCAGACTATGGATTCTATACTGTAAACAGTCACACCATGGGTCTCTACTGTTATAGTAGTCACACTATGGAGTCTGTACTGTATGTGCAAACACACTAAGGATTCTATACCGTAAGATCAGTCACACTATGGAGTCTCTTCTGTAACAGCAGTCACACTATGGAGTCTCTTCTGTAAGAGCAGTGATACTCTGGATTCTATACCGTAAGAGCAGTCACACTATGGAGTCTCTTCTGTAACAGCAGTCACACTATGGAGTCTTTGCTGTAACAGCAGTGATACTCTGGATTCTATACCGTAAGAGCAGTCACACTATGGAGTCTCTTCTGTAACAGCAGTAATACTCTGGATTCTACACTATGGAGTCTCTTCTGTAAAAGCAGTAATACTCTGGATACTACACTATGGAGTCTCTTCTGTAACAGCAGTAATACTCTGGATTCTACACTATGGAGTCTCTTCTGTAACAGCAGTAATACTCTGGATTCTTTACTGTAAGATCAACTACACTATGGAGTCTCTTCTGTAACAGCAGTCACACTATGAAATCTCTACTGTAAGTGCCTTCACAGTATGGATTCTATACTGTAAACAGTCACACCATGGGTCTCTACTGTTATAGTAGTCACACTATGGAGCTCTGTACTGTAAGAGCAGTCACACTTTGAATTCTCTATTGTAAGGGCAGTCACACTATGGAGTCTCTACTTTAAGAGTAGTCACACTGTGGATTCCTTACTGTAACAGCAATCACTTTATGGATTATATACTGTAAGAGCAGCCACACTATGGAGTCTCTGTACAGTAAGGACAGCCACACTATGGAGTCTCTGTACAGTAAGGACAGCCACACTATGGAGTCTCTGTACAGTAAGAGCAGTCACACTATGGAGTCTCTACTTTAAGAGTAGTCACACTGTGGATTCCTTACTGTAACAGCAATCACTTTATGCATTATATACTGTAAGAGCAGCCACACTATGGAGTCTCTGTACAGTAAGGACAGTCACACTATGGAGTCTCTTTTGTAAGAGCAGTCACACTATGTACTGTATTCTCTACTATAAGAGTGATCACCTAATGGATTTTCTATGTAAAAGCAGTGGCACTGTGTATTCTCCATTATGAGAGCAGTCACACTATGGATTCTCTACTGTAACAGTTGTTACACTTGGATCATGTAGTGTAAGAGCAGTCCCACTATGGAACTCTCTGCCGTAAGAGCTATTACATGATCTATTCTCTACTGTTAAAAGCATTGAAACTATGGAAGTCTCTACTGTAAGAGAAGTCACAATGTGGATTCTCTTTTGTTAGATCAGTCATACTATGGAAGTCTCTACTGTAAAAGCAGTCACACTATGGATTCTCTACTGTAAGAGCAGGCACCCCGTGGAGCTCTGTACTGTAAGAGTGGTCACAATATGGAGATCTCTACTGTAAGGCCAGTCAGGAATATTTCCCTCATATGGGACAAATATTTTCTCTTATAGATTTTTGCCTGTCTCCTGATCCCTTTAGGAGAACAATATAAACTGATGGAATTCAGTGTTGATTGCCCTCATGAACAAGGTTACCATGTATACAGGGAACACTTATAAAATCCTCGATTTAGTATCCACCTGTGTGTTTGAATCTTAAAAACTGCATCAAAAACTGCATTACAGCGATTACTGTGATTACAGCCTAAATGTGACACAATATTGATCCGTGTAAATGTGTCCGCAAAAACTAGCAAAGCAACTTAATACATAAGTCCTAATATGTGAAGCATCTTTTTGGAAATGTCTGGCCTGTAAGTACCGCTGGGCGGAGGGAGTTGAGTCATATATTATATATGGTGCCCTAATTTCTGACATACAGTACTTGTGCCACTTTTCTGTCACAGACAGATCGCTGTTTATTTCTGTCGCTGAAGGTCACAATGTATTAAGCTCCTCTCATCAGAATTGCTTCTAGTGCTGTAATCCAGAGCAAAGCTAATAAACACATATTTGCATGATATTGTGACTCTAGGCAACGGGGCTTAACATCTAGGCACCTATCTCAGCTCCAAAGTCAATCTGTAGATGCATAGGGGTCCTCTTGTAGGCCTGATAATGCCTTCAGATCCGAGGCATGATCCAGCCAGAAACCTGTGCAAGAAACCCCGAAAGCAGGGGTCTACCATAGCAGGGGGCGCGGACCCCAACGGATTAAGGTAAGCGTCACCCACCAGCATTAGAAACCTGCTGCAGGCTTGCACACAGGACAACATAGTATGTCTATGAATATATGATGTTACTATATACAGTACTGTGTAGAGATGAGTGAATTGATTGTAAACATATTGGATTTGTTAGAAAACTTCTCAAAAACTCAGAAATTGATTTATACTGTAAAAAAACATTTCCCGAACTCGGGTTCGGTTCTAAGTGGTACTTTGCGAGACTTCGCGAAGTAATAACTTCGGCTCATCGGAGCCAATTCATTCTAATACTGTACGGAGCGCTCGCGCCGTACAGTATTGAAACGAAGTTTTATGCAAATCGACTTCGGATGTTTCATCTGAAGTCGATTCGCTCATCCCTACTTATAACCTGAGAGTCAGAATGTGGGTGGTGGCAGCAACAGCCATCCAGCCAGTAGTAGTAGTAGCAATAGGCCACATATATTCTGATTGGCGCCACATTATTATTGAGAAGAAAGAGCATGAGATTATGAACTGGATGGCTCACTCCTTATCTCAGTCACAGCAGGATGATGATTATACCCATTTTAGTGAAAGCATTTTCTGCAAAGACTGCATTATTGTACCTGTGTTACTGAACGCGTTTTAATGCAAAAACTGCATTATTATATCTGTTTTAAGGAAAATGTTATAGTAATTCAAGATACCATTCAGTTACAGCAAACAATTTTTGTATAAAAACTGCAGTGGTACCAAATTCAATTGTCAATACCAGTGTGCAGGGTGTTTGCAAAACATAAGGATGATTAATTGTGGATCTATCTTTAAATTACAGAGAAAACACTTGCAATATTGTGAGTACCATTCAATATTCTGTGTACCAAAGCTGTGGTTTTTCATATAGGTCTCATAATAAAATGTCTGGTATATGGAAGAATGCAAAGTAAAAGACCTAGGCCTCTTCATCAGAGAGTTAGAATGTGGATAGTACTGCAAACAGCAGTAGCAGCACCAGCCATCTGGTCAGTAGAAGCAGTAGTAGGCTGCAGTTATTCCAGGCTTCAAATAGGCACCACATTACTATTAAGGACAAAGAGCATGAGATTGAGGCTTACTCCTCCTCTTAGTCACAGCAGGATGATATGGAAGTCACCTATGAGTCTGACACCATGCCTTGGAGTCAGGGGTCAAATCATTCCTCCTGCTTCCCCTTCTTGAAGCCCCAGAAACACCTTTCAGTTGCATACTCTCTGTCTTCACTATCCTAGTGCTAGTCCTTCTTTTTTCATATGGCAGATAGTCAAAAGACCCTCCGTTTTGATGACTTGTGTCAGAAGAGTCAGCATTTGGACAGTTAAGAGGAGGAAGCTCAGAGGGAGATGCGGGACCCCATGATTTGCTGTGCTGGTGGTAGTGGTAGCAGTAGTAGTTTTTGTAGACATGATGGTGGCAGTAGGGACAAAGGTAACAACAGTGGCACTCAGGTCAAATACAGAGCAAGGGATCAGGAGGAGCCCACGATGACATATCACAGTTTGATATAAGTGGCGTGGAAAGTGAGGGCTACTATGATGATTGTGTGTTGGACAGGACCTGGGAGCCTCTTCAGGGTGCTGAGGAGGAGGTAACATCAGAGGAGGAGGAGGGTGGTGGCCAGCAATAAATAATAGACGCAACATTTGGCCAAAACAATCAAAAGAACTAGCAGGGCCAGATCTGCTTTTCTTATGGTCAGCTTGGGAACTGGTGATGCCGCTGATACTGTGTGCGCAGGCTGAAAACATGCCAGACCTAAGCCAAGCTCAGCTGCTGCTAGCTGTATGCGAGTACGTGTATCTCCCATCTGGCAGCGCCAGAAGACAAAAGCATTGTCATCTGCAGGATAGAAAATAATCCATGGGCGTTCAAACACAAATGTAGCGACCAGGGCTACAGCACATAAAGCAGCATCACCAATTACTGTGGGAAACTAAAAGTGTACACCACTTAGAACAACAACAGTGTCCTCCTTCTCTCAGTCTTTTTTTTGGCAGCCTGACCACATCCACGTGCAGTACAGTGTCTTTGTAATCATCATTAATAGTTACTGCTCCTCCTCCTCTGCTCTGTCAACAGTGATGGACAACAGAATGTGCGATCGGAAAGCAAATCTACATGCCCTGCAATCCACCAGTGCTTAAGTTTATCTCACACCTGGCCAAGTTGCTAGTGGTAAAGTCGCTGCCATACCACTTAGTGGATTCTGTTGCCTTTAGGAAGCTGATGGTGCATGCCAACATGGACACCTGGAGAAGCTGTTCAATGTCTTTCACTGCCCACAAAAGCAACAAAGCCAGATCCTATTGACACCTCCTCGGTCTGGTTCCCACACCACATGCTCATCCATAGCCTCCTCCATGAACATCCTACCATCATCAACAGCAGCAGGACAAAGAGTCACATGCCGTGTTAGAGCTGATCAGCCTGGGTGAGAGTAGCCACACAGCCAATCGCTTACTAAAGTAAGTCAAGCAGAAAACATCCCGCTGGCTGTCTCCCTGCCAAATCCAACTGGACAAGGAGGTCAGAGAAAATGGCAGGAACATCATGGCCGCACTTCATTTGAGGGAATAACACATGCAGTGTGTTAGCACATACCAAACAGACTTCTGGGCAGGCAGGCTGGAACAGTGGTACTATAAGGCCTCTTTCACTCGGAATTGCTCTGGATGCGTCGCGTTTGCAATGCGGGAAACCCGCATGAGTAGTCACGCAATTTCAGTCAGTTTTGACTGTGACTGCGTTCCGTTGTTCAGTTTTTTCAACGCGAGTGCAATGCGTTTTGCACGCGCGTGAGAAAAAACTGACTGTGGTACCCAGACCGGAACCCGGACTTCTTTACTGAAGTTCGGGTTTGGATTAGGTGTTCTATTCATTTTATTATTTAGTCTATAGAAGATCCTTCTATCTTCATTCAGCAGGACCTGCGCTGACGTCACCACGTGGTGAGCGCGATTACATCATCAAAGGTCCTTTTGCAGATCCTGAAAGATGAAGAAAGAAGACGATGCCGCAAGCGCGATCAATTGCATAAGGTGAGTTAATATATATATTTTTTTAACCCCTCAAGCCACATTTTAGTAAGCATTCTGTATTGAGAATGCTATTATTTTCCTTTATAACTAACATTATCTCCTAGCAACCATGCGTGAAAATCGCATTGCATCCACACTTGCTTGCAGATGCTTGCGATTTTCACGCATCCATATTCATTTCTATGGGGCCTGCGTTGCGTGAACAATGCAGAATATAGAACATGCTGCGATTTTCACACAACGCACAAATGTGATGTGTAAAAAATCACCGCTCATCTGAACAGCCCCATTGAAGTGAATGAGTCCGGATTCAGTGCGGGTGCAATGCGTTCACCTCACGCATTGCACCCACTCTGAATTCTCACCCGTTTGAAAAGGGCCTAATACTGCCTCCTATGTACAAGAATATAACTACCATAATACTACCTCCGACGTACAAGAATATAACTACTATAATACTGCCTCCTACGTACAAGAATATAACTACTATAATATGGCCTCCTATGTACAAGAATATAACTGCTATAATACTGCCTCCTATGTGCAAGAATGTAACTACTATAATACTGCTCCTGTGTACAAGAATATAACTACTATAATACTAATCCTATGTACAAGAATATAACTACTATAATACTGCCTCCTATGTACAAGAATATAACTACTATAATACTGCTCTTATGTACAAGAATATAACTACTATAATACTGCTCCTATGTACAAGAATATAACTACTATAATGCTGCCTCCTATGTACAAGAATATAACTGCTATAATACTGCTCCTATGTACAAGAATATATATACTATAATACTGCTCCTATGTACAAGGATATAACTACTATAATACTGCCTTCTATGTATAAGAATATAACTACTATAATACTGCCTCCTACGTACAAGAATATAACTACTATAATACTGCCTCCTACGTACAAGAATATAACTACTATAATACTGCCTCCTACGTACAAGAATATAACTACTATAATACTGCTCCTATGTACAAGAATATAACTACTATAATACTGCTCCTATATACAAGAATATAACTACTATAATACTGCTCTTATGTACAAGAATATAACTAATATAATACTGCTCCTATGTACAAGAATATAACTACTATAATACTGCTCCTATGTACAAGAATATAACTACTATAATACTGCTCCTATGTACAAGAATATAACTACTATAATACTGCCTCCTATGTACAAGAATATAACTACTATAATACTGCTCCTATGTACAAGAATATAACTACTATAATACTGCCTCCTATGTACAAGAATATAACTACTATAATACTGCCTCCTATGTACAAGAATATAACTATTATAATACTGCCTCCTATGTACAAGAATATAACTATTATAATACTGCCTCCTATGTACAAGAATATAACTATTATAATACTGCCTCCTATGTACAAGAATATAACTACTATAATACTGCCTCCTATGTACAAGAATATAACTACTATACTACTGCCTCCTACGTACAAGAATATAACTACTATAATACTGCCTCCTATGTACAAGAATATAACTACTATAATACTGCCTCCTATGTACAAGAATATAACTACTATAATACTGCTCCTATGTACAAGAATATAACTACTATAATACTGCCTCCTATGTGCAAGAATATAACTACTATAATACTGCCTCCTATGTACAAGAATATAACTACTATAATACTGCTCCTATGTGCAAGAATATAACTACTATAATACTGCTCCTATGTACAAGAATATAACTACTATAATACTGCCTCCTACGTACAAGAATATAACTACTATAATACTGCTCCTACGTACAAGAATATAACTACTATAATACTGCTCCTATGTACAGGAATATAACTACTACAATACTGCCTCCTACGTACAAGAATATAACTACTATAATACTGCTCCTATGTACAAGTATATAACTACTATAATACTGCTCCTATGTACAAGAATATAACTACTATAATACTGCTCCTATGTACAAGAATATAACTACTATAATACTGCCCCTATGTACAAGAATATAACTACTATAATACTGCCTCCTATGTACAAGAATATAACTACTATAATACTGCCTCCTATGTACAAGAATATAACTACTATAATACTGCCTCCTATGTACAAGAATATAACTACTATAATACTGCCTCCTATGTACAAGAATATAACTACTATAATACTGCTCCTATGTACAAGAATATAACTACTATAATACTGCTCCTATGTACAAGAATATAACTACTATAATACTGCTCCTATGTACAGGAATATAACTACTATAATACTGCTCCTATGTACAAGAATATAACTACTATAATACTGCTCCTATGTACAAGAATATAACTACTATAATACTGCTCCTATGTACAAGAATATAACTACTATAATACTGCCTCCTATGTACAAGAATATAACTACTATAATACTGCCTCCTATGTGCAAGAATATAACTACTATAATACTGCCTCCTATGTACAAGAATATAACTACTATAATACTGCCTCCTATGTACAAGAATATAACTACTATAATACTGCCTCCTATGTACAAGAATATAACTACTATAATACTGCTCCTATGTACAAGAATATAACTACTATAATACTGCTCCTATGTACAGGAATATAACTACTATAATACTGCTCCTATGTACAGGAATATAACTACTACAATACTGCCTCCTACGTACAAGAATATAACTACTATAATACTGCTCCTATGTACAAGAATATAACTACTATAATACTGCTCCTATGTACAAGAATATAACTACTATAATACTGCCCCTATGTACAAGAATATAACTACTATAATACTGCCTCCTATGTACAAGAATATAACTACTATAATACTGCCTCCTATGTACAAGAATATAACTACTATAATACTGCCTCCTATGTACAAGAATATAACTACTATAATACTGCCTCCTATGTACAAGAATATAACTACTATAATACTGCCTCCTATGTGCAAGAATATAACTAATATAATACTGCCTCCTATGTACAAGAATATAACTACTATAATACTGCCTCCTATGTACAAGAATATAACTACTATAATACTGCCTCCTATGTACAAGAATATAACTACTATAATACTGCTCCTATGTACAAGAATATAACTACTATAATACTGCTCCTATGTACAGGAATATAACTACTATAATACTGCTCCTATGTACAAGAATATAACTACTATAATACTGCTCCTATGTACAAGAATATAACTACTATAATACTGCCTCCTATGTACAAGAATATAACTACTATAATACTGCCTCCTATGTACAAGAATATAACTACTATAATACTGCTCCTATGTACAAGAATATAACTACTATAATACTGCTCCTATGTACAATAATATAACTACTATAATACTGCCTCCTATGTACAAGAATATAACTACTATAATACTGCTCCTATGTACAAGAATATAACTACTATAATACTGCCTCCTATGTACAGGAATATAACTACTATAATACTGCTCCTATGTACAAGAATATAACTACTATAATACTGCTCCTATGTACAAGAATATAACTACTATAATACTGCTCCTATGTACAAGAATATAACTACTATAATACTGCTCCTATGTACAAGAATATAACTACTATAACACTGCTCCTATGTACAATAATATAACTACTATAATACTGCCTCCTATGTACAAGAATATAACTACTATAATACTGCTCCTATGTACAAGAATATAACTACTATAATACTGCTCCTATGTACAAGAATATAACTACTATAATACTGCTCCTATATACAAGAATATAACTACTATAATACTGCTCCTATGTACAATAATATAACTACTATAATACTGCTCCTATGTACAAGTATATAACTACTATAATACTGCTCCTATGTACAAGAATATAACTACTATAATACTGCTCCTATGTACAAGAATAGAACTACTATAATACTGCTCCTATGTACAAGAATAGAACTACTATAATACTGCTCCTATGTACAAGAATATAACTACTATAATACTGCTCCTATGTACAAGAATATAACTACTATAATACTGCTCCTATGTACAAGAATATAACTACTATAATACTGCTCCTATGTACAAGAATATAACTAGTATTATACCACCTCCTACCCTATACTATGATCCGGTACCAGGTAGTGTAAGTTTCTTAGGTACAGTATGTAGAGGTTTAGTTTTCTGTCGTTTACACTGTACATCTTGCACTTTCTGCTTCTCACATTTCAATATCTCTTTTCCCCATTTTTCGGATAATAATCTATATTCAGGGTCAATGTTGATTATTTTTTCATTACGTTTTCTAGTCTATAATTTAATATTTATGGAGCTTCGATATTAAACTGTGAAGGGACGGGCGGATAATTCTTTGGTATCGATAACATGGAGCAAGATTTGTTTTCTTGTAATGAAATGATCCCGTCTCGCGCTCCCCTCCCCCACCGCTTCATTCTGTATCCCCATAGGGGGCTCCTGTGTACAGATATCTTCTGCATTCTCATATCAGCGCAGAGCCATGAATGACTAAATTAAATTATGCATAGCAAATGATTGGGTGGCGAGGCGGCGATTTTACACCGGAGAAACAATAGCTGTTATTCTACGTCTCACGCAGTAAACAATTTGACCCGGTGTCTCATTACTGTGTTTCCAGTGCGTGCAGAATTACAGGAACGGCTCCGAGAAAAACTGACATTAATAAAATGTGTCCTCGTTTAACAGATTACGGCCCTGGCTGCAGAGTAACCTGCAGTATTATTTTATTACAGGGTTTATTCAGGATACAAGGCAGCTTTAGTTAATGCATTGTTTATCTGTTTAATGGCCGGACTGCAGGGGGCGCTATAGCCTTCTAGTATATTCTTATCTCCACTGGCTTTACGGTAGACGCCTATGTATGGGTGTCTGATGTCGGGGTGAAAATGGATCTGTCTTGTCGGATTTCACAGCTAGTGGTGTCGGGCAGCAGTTTACTCCCCTGCCCTTTCACGTATAGAACACATGCATACTCAAGAATGCAAGTATATGTGGGGTCATGAAGAATAGCTGTCGGCCAAACCTGCATTTGTGTGGCCATTTATGTCTTACCAATCCATGAGTATAGCACTTAAAGGGGCTTTCCATTATTTGATATTGATCAATGTGTGATAGATGGAAGTCCTACATGGAGGATGACCACCCATCAGTAGCAGTAAGAACACTGTCCCTTAGGCTCTGTTCACATCTTCTCCATCAAAGATTGTACCAACAGGGCCACTAGCGCTAGTAATATCCATCATGGTGGTTTACATTATGAAAAAAATCCACAAGGCTAGTGTGAACAGAGACTAAACACAAGTAGCCAGTGGAGCACAAAAAGTAGAGAAGGTCCCATAGCGAAGTCCTCCATTGCAGTGCCTGGTATTGCACCCAGGACAGGTGCTCCTTCCTCCCTTACAGTCTTTTGCCAGTTCCTGGCCCCTTGTATGCAGCAGTTTCTTGCATATGTTCTCATAGTAATAGAGTTGTAACCAAATAAACAGGCGCCCTTCTCTCCAAGGGCCCCATGGGTGCCACACAGTCTGCCTCTTTAGTACATATGTTCAGCCAGCCCAAGTGAACTATACCAGAAGTTTACATATCAGTGGCTCACTCTGCTCCATCGAGAGCCACTGCCCTTCTTTTTGATGTTCAGGATTTTTTTTCTAAGGATTTCCTGAATGGATCTAAAACAAGTGGCATGAAAAGAAGATGCTGCTCCTCGGCCCATCTCGAAGAGTGAGAAGAATAGAAGCAGTGAATAGGGTGTGACTGTGACCCTAATTCTGAGTAGCCCATTGTTTCATAGCGTGTTCTTTATGCAGAAGTGATATGAACAGCTCTGTATGAAAACTTGGGATAAAGCAGCTTCTTCTCCCTTTCTCCCAGCAGGAAGTAACAGCACCATATTAATCACCAACTAAAATGCAGCCAGAAACTATAGACTGTCCTGTATGTTTTCCTAAATGCTGGTTATAATCTTCCTCACCAAGGCGAGGGCGACTTTTTGTATTGCTACTTTCTAATTTTTACAGTGACAGGTTTAGTTCATAGGAGTGTACTGCTCAGAATGCAACTCCATAAAAAAAAAAAAAATACAAGTCAACTGTGTTTCTCGGGATTGTAATACTGATTGTGATGATGATTGATGATCTTTAGGAAGAGCCATTGATATCTGATCAGTGGGCGACCATTTCCCAATACCCAGGAGTGAAGACTGCACCTCCTTCACTGTTTACTGAGGCACAGCACCATACTTTGGCTGTGGTTGTACCTGGTACTGCAGATGAAACGAGCTCCATTCTCTTGAGATGCAGTACCAGTTCAGACACGTCCATCTAGGATTTACCAGTCAGGGGCAGCACTGATTAGACAGTGTCAGACTGTTTAGGAACACGGCCCCCAACTCTTACCCCTCAGCTGGATCCCTATTACAGACTGTTGGTAATTCATTCATAAAACTCTAGTAGGAATCATAGAGGAATGGCATAACCTAGAGTCATAAGAATACACGCTCCAGAATTGTTATTACGTGGGGAATGCAAGTGGTTTCTAAATCAGACATGTCAGGAGAGGTCCGCTTTAAGAATGGACTATCACCAAAAAAAATTAAAAAAACTTTAATGCGGCCCTCCGATGAGCTTTCCACTTTAAATTCATTTCAAAATAAGTCGTATTGGTTTTAACCTAAAATGAGATACAATACCATAACTCCCAACTTTCTAAATGAACAAAGAGGGACACATTTCTTTGCGCGCCGCGGCAACTTCTTTCCACACTTGGCCACGCCTCTAACTTAGAGTGGCCACTGGCTTCACCCAAGAAAGGCGGACCTCACCGGCCACGCCCCCACCTCCGTGAAGCTATGCTCAACCCCCCCCTCCCCCCATCGCCAGCTGGGGAAAAAACGAGGGGAGGAGAGGGAAGACATTTCTGAGGGGAAGGTGAGCTGGGGGCAGCCGGGGTGCTTCTCTCCCCTCAGTCAGCCACAGGGAGCCATGTCTGCAGCTTTAGTGACTGGGGGTAAGAGAAGCCTCAGTCAGTTGCACCAGCTCAAGCTCAGACAGCGCAATGCTGCTGTCTGAGCGTGAGCCACTGAAAGGGTGGACATCCCTGTGTCCGTCCAGGCCCTGCGCCCGACGGAAGACAGGGAGCCAGAAACCCGGACTGTCCGGCCTAAAACCGGACGTCTGGCCACCTAACTCCACCCAAAACATAACTATGGACCTAATTCAAAACAGTCCTTTTAATGCCCCCACATAGTAATTATTCCCCCTCCATGCCACTGAACAGTAGTTATGCCCACATTGTGCCCCCTCACAGAATTATGCCCAGCTGTGCCCCCAGTAATATGACCAGTTATGTGCCCCCAGTAATATGCCCAGATGTGTCCCCAGTAATATGCCCAGATGTGTCCCCAGTAATATGCCCAGTTAATTGCTCCCAGTTATATGCCCAGTTATGTGCCCCCAGTAATTTGACCTGTTATGTGCCCCCAGTAATATGCCCAGCTATGTGCTCCAGTAATATGCCCAGCTATGTGCTCCAGTAATATGCCCAGCTATGTGCCCCCAGAAATATGTCCTGTTATGTTCTCCCAGTAATATGCCCAGCTATGTGCCCCCAGTAATATGCCCAGCTATGTGCCCCCAGTAATATGCCCAGCTATGTGCCCCCAGTAATATTCCCAGTTATGTTCCCCCAGTAATATGCCTTGTTATGTGCCCCCAGTAATATGCCTTGTTATGTGCCCCCAGTAATATGCCCAGCTATGTGCCCCCAGTAATATGGCCTGTTATGTGCCCCCAGTAATATTCCCAGTTATGTTCCCCCAGTAATATGCCTTGTTATGTGCCCCCAGTAATATGCCCAGCTATGTGCCCCCAGTAATATGCCTTGTTATGTGTCCCCAGTAATATGCCCAGTTATGTGTCCCCAGTAATATGCCCAGTTATGTGTCCCCAGTAATATGCCCTGTTATGTGCCCCCTGTAATATGCCCAGTTATGTGCCCCCAGTAATATGCCCAGTTATGTGCCCCCAGTAATATGCCTTGTTATGTGCCCCAGTAATATGCCTTGTTATGTGCCCCAGTAATATGCCTTGTTATGTGCCCCAGTAATATGTCTTGTTATGTGCCCCAGTAATATGTCTTGTTATGTGCCCCCAGTAATATTCCATGTTATGTGCCCCCAGTAATATGCCTTGTTATGTGCCCCCAGTAATATGCCATGTTATGTGCCCCCAGTAATATGCCTTGTTATGTGCCCCCAGTAATATGCCTTGTTATGTGCCCCCAGTAATATGCCATGTTATGTGCCCCCAGTAGTATGCCTTGTTATGTGCCCCCAGTAATATGCCTTGTTATGTGCCCCCAGTAATATGCCATGTTATGTGCCCCCAGTAATATGCCTTGTTATGTGCCCCAGTAATATGCCTTGTTATGTGCCCCAGTAATATGCCTTGTTATGTGCCCCAGTAATATGTCTTGTTATGTGCCCCAGTAATATGTCTTGTTATGTGCCCCCAGTAATATTCCATGTTATGTGCCCCCAGTAATATGCCTTGTTATGTGCCCCCAGTAATATGCCATGTTATGTGCCCCCAGTAATATGCCTTGTTATGTGCCCCCAGTAATATGCCTTGTTATGTGCCCCCAGTAATATGCCATGTTATGTGCCCCCAGTAGTATGCCTTGTTATGTGCCCCCAGTAATATGCCTTGTTATGTGCCCCCAGTAATATGCCTTGTTATGTGCCCCCAGTAATATGCCTTGTTATGTGCCCCAGTAATATGCCTTGTTATGTGCCCCCAGTAATATGCCATGTTATGTGCCCCCAGTAATATGCCATGTTATGTGCCCCCAGTATTATGCCATGTTATGTGCCCCAGTAATATGCCTTGTTATGTGCCCCCAGTAATATGCCTTCTTATGTGCCCCAGTAATATGCCTTGTTATGTGCCCCCAGTAATATGCCATGTTATTTGCCCCCAGTAATATGCCATGTTATGTGCCCCCAGTATTATGCCATGTTATGTGCCCCAGTAATATGCCTTGTTATGTGCCCCCAGTAATATGCCTTCTTATGTGCCCCCAGTAATATGCCATGTTATGTGCCCCAGTAATATGCCTTGTTATGTGCCCCCAGTAATATGCCATGTTATGTGCCCCCAGTATTATGCCATGTTATGTGCCCCAGTAATATGCCTTGTTATGTGCCCCCAGTAATATGCCTTCTTATGTGCCCCCAGTAATATGCCATGTTATGTGCCCCCAGTAATATGCCTTGTTATGTGCCCCCAGTAATATGCCTTCTTATGTGCCCCAGTAATATGCCTTGTTATGTGCCCCCAGTAATATGCCATGTTATGTGCCCCAGTAATATGCCTTGTTATGTGCCCCCAGTAATATGCCATGTTATGTGCCCCCAGTAATATGCCATGTTATGTGCCCCCAGTAATATGCCTTGTTATGTGCCCCCAGTAATATGCCTTGTTATGTGCCCCCAGTAATATGCCATGTTATGTGCCCCCAGTAATATGCCTTGTTATGTGCCCCCAGTAATATGCCATGTTATGTGCCCCCAGTAATATGCCATGTTATGTGCCCCCAGTAATATGCCTTGTTATGTGCCCCCAGTAATATGCCTTGTTATGTGCCCCCAGTAATATGCCATGTTATGTGCCCCCAGTAATATGCCTTGTTATGTGCCCCCAGTAATATGCCTTGTTATGTGCCCCAGTAATATGCCTTGTTATGTGCCCCCAGTAATATGCCATGTTATGTGCCCCCAGTAATATGCCATGTTATGTGCCCCCAGTAATATGCCATGTTATGTGCCCCCAGTATTATGCCTTGTTATGTGCCCCAGTAATATGCCTTGTTATGTGCCCCCAGTAATATGCCTTGTTATGTGCCCCAGTAATATGCCTTGTTATGTGCCCCCAGTAATATGCCATGTTATGTGCCCCCAGTAATATGCCTTGTTATGTGCCCCCAGTAATATGCCTTGTTATGTGCCCCCAGTAATATGCCTTGTTATGTGCCCCCAGTAATATGCCATGTTATGTGCCCCCAGTAATATGCCTTGTTATGTGCCCCCAGTAATATGCCTTGTTATGTGCCCCCAGTAATATGCCTTGTTATGTGCCCCAGTAATATGCCTTGTTATGTGCCCCCAGTAATATGCCATGTTATGTGCCCCCAGTAATATGCCATGTTATGTGCCCCCAGTATTATGCCTTGTTATGTGCCCCCAGTAATATGCCTTGTTATGTGCCCCCAGTAATATGCCATGTTATGTGCCCCCAGTATTATGCCTTGTTATGTGCCCCCAGTAATATGCCTTGTTATGTGCCCACAGTAATATGCCTTGTTATGTGCCCCCAGTAATATGCCATGTTATGTGCCCCCAGTAATATGCCTTGTTATGTGCCCCCAGTAATATGCCTTGTTATGTGCCCCCAGTAATATGCCCTGTTATGTGCCCCCAGTAATATGCCTTGTTATGTGCCCCCAGTAATATGCCATGTTATGTGCCCCCAGTAATATGCCTTGTTATGTGCCCCCAGTAATATGCCTTGTTATGTGCCCCAGTAATATGCCTTGTTATGTGCCCCCAGTAATATGCCTTGTTATGTGCCCCTAGTAATATGCCATGTTATGTGCCCCCAGTAATATGCCATGTTATGTGCCCCCAGTAATATGCCTTGTTATGTGCCCCCAGTAATATGCCTTGTTATGTGCCCCCAGTAATATGCCTTGTTATGTGCCCCCAGTAATATGCCTTGTTATGTGCCCCCAGTAATATGCCTTGTTATGTGCCCCCAGTAATATGCCTTGTTATGTGCCCCAGTAATATGCCTTGTTATGTGCCCCCAGTAATATGCCTTGTTATGTGCCCCCAGTAATATGCCATGTTATGTGTCCCCAGTAATATGCCATGTTATGTGCCCCCAGTAATATGCCATGTTATGTGCCCCCAGTAATATGCCTTGTTATGTGCCCCCAGTAATATGCCTTGTTATGTGCCCCCAGTAATATGCCATGTTATGTGCCCCCAGTAATATGCCTTGTTATGTGCCCCTCACAGAAAGTTAAAAAAAATAAACACCACATACTTACCTTGTTCCTAGCAGCAGCAGGACATCGGCTGCTCTGGTCTGTGAACGAGGCGGAGCTGAGGCTGACTGCCGGCTGGCCCCGCCCCCTGCACAGACCAGAGGTGTGGAGAGCCAGCAGGGGGAGGTATGATGAAGCAGGGAGCCGATTCCGGCTCTCTGCTTCATCATAACACAGGCAACTGTCTCTTCTTCCTATGGATGCTGAGACAGCTGCCAGAAAGCGGGACATAGCTCCCCTGTACCGGGACAGCGGGACAGCCACTGAAATCCGGGACTGTCCCGCCAGATCTGGGACGGTTGGGAAATATGCAATATGTACAGTACAGACCAAAAGTTTGGACACACCTTCTCATTCAAAGAGTTTTCTTTATTTTCATGACTATGAAGGCATCAAAACTATGAATTAACACATGTGGAATTATATACATAACAAACAAGTGTGAAACAACTGAAAATATGTCATATTCTAGGTTCTTCAAAGTAGCCACCTTTTGCTTTGATTACTGCTTTGCACACTCTTGGCATTCTCTTGATGAGCTTCAAGAGGTAGACCCCTGAAATGGTTTTCCAACAGTCTTGAAGGAGTTCCCAGAGATGCTTAGCACTTGTTGGCCCTTTTGCCTTCACTCTGCGGTCCAGCTCACCCCAAACCATCTCGATTGGGTTCAGGTCCGGTGACTGTGGAGGCCAGGTCATCTGGCGCAGCACCCCATCACTCTCCTTCATGGTCAAATAGCCCTTACTTTCAAAGTTTTCCCAATTTTTCGGCTGACTGACTGACCTTCATTTCTTATGTAATGATGGCCACTCGTTTTTCTTTACTTAGCTGCTTTTTTCTTGCCATAATACAAATTCTAACAGTCTATTCAGTAGGACTATCAGCTGTGTATCCACCTGACTTCTCCTCAACGCAACTGATGGTCCCAACCCCATTTATAAGGCAAGAAATCCCACTTATTAAACCTGACAGGGCACACCTGTGAAGTGAAAACCATTTCAGGGGACTACCTCTTGAAGCTCATCAAGAGAATGGCAAGAGTGTGCAAAGCAGTAATCAAAGTAAAAGGTGGCTACTTTGAAGAACCTAGAATATGACATATTTTCAGTTGTTTCACACTTGTTTGTTATGTATATAATTCCACATGTGTTAATTCATAGTTTTGATGCCTTCAGTGTGAATCTACAATTTTCATAGTCATGAAAATAAAGAAAACTCTTTGAATGAGAAGGTGTGTCCAAACTTTTGGTCTGTACTGTATATGTACCATATGTAAATAATAAGATGAAACAAAAAGTTCAAAAACTTTCTCAGCTATCGCTTTCTTTTATAGCAGGGGTAAGCAACCTCCGGCACTCTAGTTGTTGTTAAACTACAACTCCCAGCATGCATACTTGCACTGCTCTTCTGAGAACTATCATAGACATGAATGGAGCATGGGAATTGCAGTTTCACATTAGCTGGAGTGCCAAATGATTGCTGACCCCTGTTCTAGAGGTTCTAATAAAGTTTCTATCACAGTTTCAACAGGAATTCACTTCTTGTCCCGGTTGGTTTCTTGGCTGGAGTTCAGCTCTGTGGAGACTTGATGAAATACATCTTAATGAAAATCTAAAAAGGATTTTAAAAAAATTATCCCATATGATGCTGGATCTGGAACCCTTTCACTGCTGAGGAGGAGAAACAGCCCTGATTACTGGGGTTCTGATTGCTAATGGAAGAGTTAAGGAACCCCCCTTCCCCCGTCCCCCGAGGAGCCAGATTGGAAAGCTGCAAATCAAGTTCCCGGTTCCCTGTCGAGTTTTAAGGACTTCAGCAGCAATGAAAGGATTCATCAGGAAGCCTGCTTAACCTCGCTCCTCTCCCACTGTGTAAAATAAACATCTGCACTGCGAGACAAACCTGTATTTACAGCGCCGAGCACGCAATTCCTTAAAAGCCTATAAAAGCCTATAAACACAGTCAACGCGAGCGCCACTTCAGCTCACCCACCTGCATCATTATAAATGTGTGCAAAAAGCCAGAACAGACTCCCGACGAGCAGTTAAATTATTTGTAGGAGGGGGAAAAAAAAACCCTTAGTAACTGCTTTAGTGGAACCTTTTGTCACCGTAATGGGACAGCGGAGATTTAGCTGAATTTGGTGTAAATGAACCATTAGCGAACGCGCAGTGGTGTGTGGAGCATCTGCAGGGCGTGTGGCGGAGTCATAAAAGTGCATACAGAAGCCTCCGACAGCGCCGCATTTATCTCTTTTCCGATATGATGAATCTGCAGCTTAAGGCGACAAGCAGATGGTCGTTTTATCGCTCTCCGGGACAAGTCCTTTGGATGAAGCTCAGGCCAGAGGAGGATTTCAACTCCAAACTTACTCCATCATCGTGACAGGAGAATGATACGGCTGAGAAGACAAGCCACCGAGTCCCACAAGATCAGGACACGTAACTTTGCTTCAATCAATAGTACAATTGACAATGAGATACTTTGTATCTCCTTTCTCCACCTCCTGAAATAACATCCTCTGCTAAGTCCGTCTGGAGACGAGACTGGCTGCCTGCTTACTGAAGGATCACATTACATGCTGCCCATGCACAAATACAGAGAGGAAAGGGATGAGGAGAAATGAGCAGCTAGACGGAGAAAGAGGCATTTTCTTCAGATAAGATTTATTCCACTGTTTCTCATATTCACTTGTACTGTTGATTTATACAAAGCTTGATGAAAGTACAGAAAACACTTAAATTCTCTGTGTTGCTGGGGAAACTAGTCTGTGACCTCCAACAAGATCAACATGCTCTTCTTTTGAGAATCTTGATAAATACACTATGTAGCTATGATCTTCCGCTTTTACCCGATCCGCTGCTCACATCATGATAGCCCTGCCCTTGCTAACACCATGACTTCAATGAACAAGCCATTGCCCACGAAAAGATCAGCAACTTCCTCTCCTAAAATACTCTGTGCTGCTGGGGATCTTGATCAACATACTATGTAATTGTGATCTTCACTTGTCTCTGTACCCTTCCCCACATCATGACAGTCTTGTCCTCCGTAACACCATAACTTGAATGAACAGATCACTGCCGAAAAAATATCAGCACCTTCCGCTCCTGAAATACTTTGTGCTGAAGGGAAACCTGCTTGTTCCAGGTCACGTGCAGCCCTGTCCTCACTATCACTAACATAATCACAAATGAACAGTTCACCACTCGTAATCCTCTCCTGACATTCTCTGTGCTGCTAGTGGCACCGGCCTCAACAATATCATGCAGCCTGATCCTCTAGAACATGTTAAAGGGGTTGTCCCATTAAAAATATTCTACATTTTTTCAAACCAGTACCTGCATATAGCTGCTGAGTTATTAAATAAAACCTGTCTTTAAAGTGCCGCCTGTTGCTTGCTCTTTTCCTTATTTCTCTATCCACCTCACTGAGATGGTCGCACATGCTCAGTTTAACCCTTTCGCCACCAGCGCCATACATGTACGCCGCTGGAGCGATGTGTAAACATGGCGCCCGCTTGCATGTGCAGCGGGAGCCATGGCCGGCAGATCTCTGCTGTTTCAAACAGCAGAGACCTGCGGCTAATTACCGTGACTGGCAATAATGCCGATGGCGGTACATAAATGCTTTAGATGCAGTTACCGAGTGAGATCACGGCATCTAAATGCGCAAAAACTGATGCCCCGTGTGGCCAAATGGGGCATCGGCAGTTGCGCTGAACACTTTCAGCCTCGCTGACTAAGCTGAAAGTGTTCATTCTAAAATTCTTATTTTGTTTTCCAGATGGCAGGCCAGGATAAGAAATGAGCAATATTGGGTTTAAATGGCATTTTAAAAATCCCTGATAGAACAAAATCAAAAATTAAAAAACATTATTTATAGGCTCATATATCAGCTTGAAAATGATCACAAAAAATTTAAAAAAATTTAAAAAAAATATATAAAAAATATAAAAGTTTAAATCACCCCGCTTTCCGTACAATTAAAAAATAAATACCTAAATAACAATAAATATAAACATAATGGGTACCATTGCGACTGAAAACGCCCATACTATTAAAATCTAAAAAAAAAAATTCAATACGGCGAATGGCGTAACGGGAAAAAGGGTAAAAATGGCCAATTTGGCATTTTTTCATTGCTTCTCTTACCCCAAAAAAGGTAATAAAATTAGAGTTGAGCGAACCCGAACTGTAAAGTTCGGGTTCGTACCGAACTTTAGGTTTTTCAGCACCCGGACCCGAACATTTACGTAAAAGTTTGGGTTCGGTGTTCGGCGCTTTCTTGGCGCTTTTTGAAAGGTTGCACAGCAGCCAATCAACAAGCGTCATACTACTTGCCCCAAAAGGCCATCACAGCCATGCCTATTATTGGCATGGCTGTGATTGGCCAACTGCAGCATGTGACCCAGCCTCTATATAAGCTGGAGCCACGTAGCGCCGCACGTCACTCTGCTCGGATTAGTGTAGGGAGAGGCTGCAGTGTTGGCTACCTATTCCTCCTTCGCCGCCGCTTCCACCTAGACCGCCACGTGAGCCTACACCGCCACATCCACCCATTCACCGCATTTTCAACCTCTTCCTCCTACATCATTCCTAATTTTTATCTTTTTAAGGTCTTTCATGTTTTTTTAAGACATTTCCCTATCCACATTTGTTTGCAGAGCATTTGCCATGCTCTTAAGCACATTTTAGTGCCTTTTGCAGCCCTCTAGCTTTTTCCATGACATTTTTACAGCCATTTCCATCAACTTGCAGGATGACAGGCCGAACTGGATGGACAAATGTCTTTTTTCGGCCTTATGTACTATGTTACTATGTTATTTTAGTGCTCAAAAGTTCGGGTCCCCATTGACTTCAATGGGGTTCGGGGTCAAGTTTGGGTCAAGTTCGGGTCCCGAACCCGAATTTTTTTTTCAAGTTCGGCCGAACCTGCCGAACCCGAACATCCAGGTGCCCGCTCAACTCTACCTGTAAACGTACGACTAAACTCTATTTCTATGAGAAGGCACATACTTTAAGCAACTAATCTGTACCTTGGACCGTGGCCCCCAAATGTTTCTCCTGGGACGTCTGAGGTCAAAGGTTCATTTCTGTGATGGACACTAATACCAATACTGTATGGTAAGCGGATGAGCTGATGTTATATATTGATCTTAGCGTCCACCTTGATGTCTGGAGTAAAGGATCAAGGATTACAGTGATTTAGCTTCTCATTCATCCACAGTCAATGTATCATTGCAGCTAATGCCCTCCGCAGTGCCCGTCATTACAATAACCCCCCCTCCCCCCTTCCCAATCCCTCCTCCTTCAGTAGTGGAATAAAAGATGTAGTGGAGCTGGAAATGTGTGCAACCAGCAGATAGAAAGACCTTTCCTTCCCTCTGCAGCCTTCTCATTTTCTATACAAACGCAAAACACAAATGCAATAGCACTCTGCAACCAGCACTCTGCCCTGCCTCTATGCTGGATGAGGCATTGGTGTACATTTTGGCCAAAGCGTAATAAGCCACTCACCACGTCAAGGTCGCCTCTATGAGTGGTCCCTAACACTAGTACCTACCTGTTTATGGGCCATGATAGCCACACAAAGTCCAGGGAATGCAGGTACAGCATGCAAGCCAAGTACACTCTGCTTTTAACCCCGTCCGGTGCCGTGACAGCTTTCATTGGATCCAGGGATGCAAGTACCAACATGCATGCTGAGCCCACCATATACTTCTCCTGGAGCCAAATGGCTACTGGTAGGCGCTGTAAAAGTAGACTCAGTCTTATACTGACTTTAAAACCAGCCTCCAGGGCGCTCCCTGGACTTTGTGTGGCTGTCATGGCCCATAAACGGGTAAGAACTAGTGTTAGGGACCCCTCATAGAGGCGACCTTGACGTGGTGAGTGGCTTATTACGCTTTGGCCAAAATGTACACCAATGCCTCATCCAGCATAGAGGCAGGGCAGAATGCTGGTTGCAGAGTGCTATTGCATTTGTATTTTGCGTTTGTATATGTATTTCGCCATAGCGATGTGCATCTGCATACAGGGTTGTGCTGACTGAATCCCCCACATTTTTTCTCATTTTCTATGCCGGAGGATTTGTGGGCTCCTCAAGGTGACAACATCCATGCGGTGAGGTCTCTCCCCCATCCTCCCTCTCACAGCATGCAGCCTCATAGACATAGAGAGAAACTGCAGCTGCATCCTCCTCCTCCCTCTCTGCCTTGTATTTTTTTTTCTGGGCAGATTTCTTGGTAGTTCCTGAACATTAAAGGGGTTGGTGGCCACTTAAAGATGTTTGGCGTTATTTAAAGTAATAGAAGAAGTAAATGGAAATCTATCAGCAATTTTGACCATGCAAAAATCCTAACCGCACTGGGAAGGAGCTGGAGATAATAGTACAAACAGATCGTTCACTGAGTTTTTATCATCAGGATTAGTGTGAAAATGAGGTTTTATTCTGCCTAAGGCTACATGCACACATTGAAATGAATGGGTCCGCATCCTATCCGCCAAAAATACGGAACGGACACGGAAACAAACAACGTTCGTGTGCATGTAGCCTAATACTCTTCTTGCAAGTGCCATGGTTCCTATTGACAGCAGCATCTGAGGAGTTAAACTGCCAGTATTAATATTATCTCCGATCCCAGCTGTTGCAGGCGGGTGTCAGCTGTATAACATAACTGGACAATCGCAATACTGATTGCAGTGATGAGCGGCTTCATGCAACTTTGTGACAGAAATAAATAAATGGGGGAAGCTGGACAAGGAAGCTTAAAGGGGTATTCCCATCTCAGACAATGAGGGCATATCACTAGGAAATGCCCCCTTTGTCTGATAGGTGTGGGTCTCACCTCTGGGACCAGCACCTATCCCGTAAAAACTGAGCTGGCAAAGTGAAGGAAGGCTCAACGCACATGAGCGGCCGCCCTCTATTCATTTCTCTGGGGTCGTTGAAAATAGCCGAGTACTGGCTCGGCTATTCCCATCGATCCCATTGAAGTGAATGTAAGTGGTGGATACGCAAGCCCGATGCGCTACCATTCATTTATAGGGGGGGGGAAAGGCGGTGTAAATATCCGAGCTAGCACTTGGCTATTTTCGGCAGCCCCGGAGAAACGAATGGAGGGTGGTCGTGCATGCGGTGTGCACCCTTCTTCACTTTGCCAGCTCAGTTTACAAGATAGGTGCAGGTCCCAGAGGTGGGTCCCGCACCTATAAGACAATGGCGGCATATCCTAGCCATATGCCCCCATTGTTTGAGATGGGAATACCGATTTAAGTCTGTAAGGGCCTATCAAAAATGCACATATTTCTTTTTTTTCATCATTTATTTCTTGATATTGGATTATTTTTAGGGATCCCTACAATTTTCTATAATGCAGTTGCTTTACCTGCAGTCCTAGGGAAAAATGTAGGTATATCCTCATAATATTCTCCTTATTCTCCACTTGGCTTTTCCCTGGGGCCCCATGACTATTAGTGATGAGCGGCAGGGGCTATATTCGAATTCACGATATTTCACAAATATTTTGTAAAATATTCGTCATATATTCGTGAATTTCGAGAAATTGAGATTATTTAAATGAATGCGAAAGATCGGCAATGTAAAATTCGAGTAATGCGAATTTGTAACGCGAAATACAGGCGTGGGTCACTTTGGCTAAATTTTTCAAGCTGCTAGAAGTTTCACGAGTTTCTCCTGAGACTGGAGCAAATGGTTGGCACGGCAGAACATTACAATAGCTTTATCTGCAGATAGAGTCAAGTGCCCCAATATATTCGCGATTGCACTAATCGGCAGTGATTAGAATATTTTTTCGCACTACGTGAAACTTCACATTTTAGCGGGTCTGACTACAGATTACTGATTGGCGCACTAAGTATTGTTGTGAACTTGACATTGCTTCCTTCTCATTGGCCCGCAAGCAAGAAGCAGAGAGAGGAATCATGTGTTCAGATGGAAAAAAATGCTGAATATTCGATAAAACAAATATATAGCACTATATTCAAAATATTCGCGAACTCTCGAAGTGACGATATTCGCAATAAAAATTTGAATATTCGTGCTCAACACTAATGACTATAAAGGGTCCACCATGTAACTTTTGTAGAGAGTTGGCAGGAGATGGAGTAGTTAACAAAAATGAAACCCAAAAATCTTAAAAATGCAAAGTTGAAATACTTAGCGGATTACAGCCATGAGTAATTGCGCACCTTCATGCAACTTTGCGACAGAAAGAAAAAAAAAAATGCATGAAAGTTCAATGATGACCAGATTATTTTGTTGTCAGCTGTTAAATAAGACCCTAATCACAGCTCCAGACACAATTCTGAACACATTTAAACCTGTTCTAGTCAAGACAGTAGACTTACGCCCTTGCTTGGTAAAGCCCATCTCTGCTAGGACATGAGTCTCCTATAACCGTGGCAGAGAACGGGCTAAATGTTAGCGGTTGCGTCTGACTGCTTTTCCTGGGCACCGAGTAAATCCGAGTTATTAGAAACTTTTTTCTTCTCATTCATCTCTTGCATTTTGATCATTTTTAGGGCTCCCTGCAACTTTTTGAAATATAATCGAACATATACATATGCAATGGATTACAGACATCAGACGCCTTCACGCAACTTTGTGCCAGAAGGATATATATTTTTTTTTTCTAAATGACATCTAACCATGCTTCTGTAGCCAACCCTCTTACAAGCTAAATGTGTTAGGAGATATTTGTCTTTTTGTTTGCCTTCTTGGTAAAGAAGATAAATTTTACTCTTCTTGACCATGGGGCTGGACTGGGAATGAAATTCCACCCTGGCATTGTTAAAGCCATTTTCTGTGTGTTGAAGGTGGAATACAGGAGAGAGTATAGAGTATCACATACCTGTTACATTTAGTGACATCTCCTCTGGTGCAGAAGCTCTTCTTCCTCATCTTCTCTATTGGAAGCAGACATCTTAGATTTCTCACTGAACAGTGTTAGCCCCAATACTGTGCCTGCTGTGCTCCCCAATGTCCCCAAATACTATACTGAAGAAATAACAGTACCATACAATGGTCCCTAAAAGTTCTCCAAAAAGTCCCACCAATTGTAATTCTCTCCCAGAGTGCCCTCACTTCTAATAGTGCCCCCTACAGTGAGAATGCTCCCCAATAGTGCCCCCATTAGTAGTTGTGCCCTCCATATTGTACCTAATAATAATTCTCGATAGTGCCTCCAGTAGTGATCAAGCTCCCCAAAGTGCCCTCAGTAATAATACAGCCCCTAAAGTGCCATTATAGTAATAAGGTCACTTAAAGTGCCCCCTGTAGAGTCCCCCTTAGTAATAAGTCCCCTAAAATGCTCACTGTAGAGCCCCTATTAGTAGTAAGGCCCCCTATAGTTATTACACAGTTATAATGCATCCCTATAGTGCCCCCAGTAGTTATAATGCCTCCCTGTATTGCCCCAGTAGGTAATAAAATGCCCCCCTCCCCCCCCAAAAAAGTCATACAAGTTATACTGCTTCACTGTTTTTTATTGCCCCAGTACTTATGTCCCCCCACTAGTTATACTGCTCCTCTATGTTGACCCAGGACGTATGTCCCCCTATAGTGCCCCCACTAGTGATACTGCTCCTCAATATTGTCAAAGGATGTATGCCCCCCTGTAGTGCCCCCACTAGTTATACTGCTCATCTATGTTGTCCGAGGACGTATGTCCCCCAGTAGTGCCTCCACTAGTGATACTGCTCCTCAATATTGTCCCAGGATGTATGCTTCCCCTGTAGTGCCCCCACTAGTTATACTGCTCATCTATGTTGTCCGAGGACGTATGTCCCCCAGTAGTGCCCCCACTAGTGATACTGCTCCTCAATATTGTCCCAGGATGTATGCCTACCCTGTAGTGTCCCCACTAGTTATACTGCTCCCCAATATTGTCCCAGGACGTATGCCCCCCCTGTAGTGCCCCCACTAGTTATACTGCTCCTCAATATTGTCCCAAGACGTATGCCCCCCTGTAGTGCCCTCACTAGTTATTCTGCTCCTCTATGTTGTCCCAGGACGTATGTCCCCCCTGTAGTGTCCCCACTAGTTATTCTGCTCCTCTATGTTGTCCCAGGATGTATGTCCCCCCTATAGTGCCCCTCAATATTGTCCCAGGATGTATGCTTCCCCTTTAGTGCCCCCACTAGTTATACTGCTCCTCTATGTTGTCCGAGGATGTATGTCCCCCAATAGTGCCCCCACTAGTTATACTGCTCCTCTATGTTGTCCCAGGACGTATGTCCCCCCTGTAGTGTCCCCACTAGTTATACTTCTCCTCTATGTTGTCCAAGTACGTATGCCCCCCCTGTAGTGCCCCCACTAGTGATACTGCTCCTCAATATTGTCCAAGGACGTATGCCCCCCCTGTAGTGCCCCCACTAGTTATACTGCTCCTCTGTATTGTCCCAGGACGTATGCCCCCCCTGTAGTGCCCCCACCAGTAATGCTGCTCCTCTGTATTGCCCCAAAAGTAACAGTAAAAAAAAGCAAAATACTCACCTGAGCGCTGCTCCATGCTTCAGTTTTCCATGATCCGGTGCAGGCAGTTGCAGTGATGTCATCACTTCGCGAACGCCTGCATTACATCATAGCCTTCCAGCCTAGTGGTCTATTAGAGTGAATGGATCCTCTGGTTCCCATGCCCCACTGTATTATTTTACAGTTGCATCTTCGGCGGTCACTACTTTCAGGGCACTGGGAAAAACATGCAGGGCCCAAGCATTGGACTTTTGTCCTAGTGACTAGGGATGAGCGAACCCGAACCCGAACATTTTCGTAAAAGTCCGGGTTCGGGTTCGGTGTTCGGCGCTTTCTTGGCGCTTTTTGAAAGGCTGCAAAGCAGCCAATCAACAAGCGTCATACTACTTGGCCCAAGAGGCCATCACAGCCATGCCTACTATTGGCATGGCTGTGATTGGCCAGTGCAGCATGTGACCCAGCCTCTATATAAGCTTGGGTCACGTAGCGCTGCACGTCACTCTGCTGATTCAAGCATAGGGAGAGGTTGCAGCTGCGACGTTAGGGCGAGATTAGGCAGATTAACTCCTCCAAAAGACTTCATTCTGTGATCGATCTGCAGCTGTGGATCATTGAAGTGCTATTATTGACTTGCTCACTTTTTTGAGGCTGCCCAGAGCGTTTTTAGATCACTTTTTTTCTGGGGTGATCGGCGGCCATTTTGTGACTTGTGGTGCGCCAGCATGAGCTATCACCAAGTGTATTTAACCATCGATAGTGTGGTTATTTTGTGCTATATCCTACATCAGCTGCAGGCTGAGCCTGTGTCACCGAAGTGCATTTAACCATCAACAGTCTGGTTATTTTTTGGCCATATACTACATTAGCTGCAGGCTGAGCCTGTGTCAAAGAAGTGCATTTAACCATCAACAGTCTGGTTATTTTTTGGCCGTATACTACATCTGGTGCAGGCTGAGCCTGTGTCACCCAAGTGCATTTAACCATCAACAGTGTGGTTATTTTTTGGCCATATATTACATCAGGGGCAAGTTGAGCCTGTCAACCAGCGCCTAAAAAAAAAAACCTGACATTTCTATTCAACCAAATCTGCACAGTTTTAGCTGGTCAAGTTATTTGTAGTGACCGTAAAAGCAGACTTTTTGTTCTGGGTTGAAAAAGCATTCCCAAATTTGCCATTCTCAAAATTACTAGTTTGTGGTATTTGAGGCCTACTTGAAATCTATCCCAAAAAGAAAATCTTACATTGAAGGTATTGATAGTGTGATTCAGAAAAACCTAAGACACACGCTAGCGTGCTGATAGAAGTGTCATTCTGTGATTAAACCTATAACTGTCACACAGCGCAAAAAAAAAACAGGTCTCACATCTCTATTCAACCAAATCTGCACAGTTTTAGCTGGTCAAGTTATTTGTAGTGACCGTAAAAGCAGACTTTCTGTTCTGGGTTGAAAAAGCATTCCCAAATTTGCCATTGTCAAAATTACTACAGGGAGTGCAGAATTATTAGGCAAGTTGTATTTTTGAGGATTAATTTTATTATTGAACAACAACCATGTTCTCAATGAACCCAAAAAACTCATTAATATCAAAGCTGAATATTTTTGGAAGTAGTTTTTAGTTTGTTTTTAGTTTTAGCTATTTTAGGGGGATATCTGTGTGTGCAGGTGACTATTACTGTGCATAATTATTAGGCAACTTAACAAAAAATAAATATATACCCATTTCAATTATTTATTTTTACCAGTGAAACCAATATAACATCTCAACATTCACAAATATCCATTTCTGACATTCAAAAACAAAACAAAAACAAATCAGTGACCAATATAGCCACCTTTCTTTGCAAGGACACTCAAAAGCCTGCCATCCATGTATTCTGTCAGTGTTTTGATCTTTTCACCATCAACATTGCGTGCAGCAGCAACCACAGCCTCCCAGACACTGTTCAGAGAGGTGTACTGTTTTCCCTCCTTGTAAATCTCACATTTGATGATGGACCACAGGTTCTCAATGGGGTTCAGATCAGGTGAACAAGGAGGCCATGTCATTAGATTTTCTTCTTTTATACCCTTTCTTGCCAGCCACGCTGTGGAGTACTTGGACGCGTGTGATGGAGCATTGTCCTGCATGAAAATCATGTTTTTCTTGAAGGATGCAGACTTCTTCCTGTACCACTGCTTGAAGAAGGTGTCTTCCAGAAACTGGCAGTAGGACTGGGAGTTGAGCTTGACTCCATCCTCAACCCGAAAAGGCCCCACAAGCTCATCTTTGATGATACCAGCCCAAACCAGTACTCCACCTCCACCTTGCTGGCGTCTGAGTCGGACTGGAGCTCTCTGCCCTTTACCAATCCAGCCACGGGCCCATCCATCTGGCCAATCAAGACTCACTCTCATTTCATCAGTCCATAAAACCTTAGAAAAATCAGTCTTGAGATATTTCTTGGCCCAGTCTTGACGTTTCAGCTTGTGTGTCTTGTTCAGTGGTGGTCGTCTTTCAGCCTTTCTTACCTTGGCCATGTCTCTGAGTATTGCACACCTTGTGCTTTTGGGCACTCCAGTGATGTTGCAGCTCTGAAATATGGCCAAACTGGTGGCAAGTGGCATCTTGGCAGCTGCACGCTTGACTTTTCTCAGTTCATGGGCAGTTATTTTGCGCCTTGGTTTTTCCACACGCTTCTTGCGACCCTGTTGACTATTTTGAATGAAACGCTTGATTGTTCGATGATCACGCTTCAGAAGCTTTGCAATTTTAAGAGTGCTGCATCCCTCTGCAAGATATCTCACTATTTTTGACTTTTCTGAGCCTGTCAAGTCCTTCTTTTGACCCATTTTGCCAAAGGAAAGGAAGTTGCCTAATAATTATGCACACCTAATATAGGGTGTTGATGTCATTAGACCACACCCCTTCTCATTACAGAGATGCACATCACCTAATATGCTTAATTGGTAGTAGGCTTTCGAGCCTATACAGCTTGGAGTAAGACAACATGCATAAAGAGGATGATGTGGTCAAAATACTAATTTGCCTAATAATTCTGCACTCCCTGTAGTTTGTGGTATTTGAGGCCTACTTGAAATCTATCCCAAAAAGAAAATCTTACATTGAAGGTATTGATAGTGTGATTCAGAAAAACCTAAGACACACGCTAGCGTGCTGATAGAAGTGTCATTCTGTGATTAAACCTATAACTGTCACACAGCGCAAAAAAAAAACAGGTCTCACATCTCTATTCAACCAAATCTGCACAGTTTTAGCTGGTCAAGTTATTTGTAGTGACCGTAAAAGCAGACTTTTTGTTCTGGGTTGAAAAAGCATTCCCAAATTTGCCATTCTCAAAATTACTAGTTTGTGGTATTTGAGGCCTACTTGAAATCTATCCCAAAAAGAAAATCTTACATTGAAGGTATTGATAGTGTGATTCAGAAAAACCTAAGACACACGCTAGCGTGCTGATAGAAGTGTCATTCTGTGATTAAACCTATAACTGTCACACAGCGCAAAAAAAAAACAGGTCTCACATCTCTATTCAACCAAATCTGCACAGTTTTAGCTGGTCAAGTCATTTGTAGTGACCGTAAAAGCAGACTTTTTGTTCTGGGTTGAAAAAGCATTCCCAAATTTGCCATTCTGAAAATAACTAGTTTGTGGTATTTGAGGCCTACTTGAAATCTATCCCAAAAAGAAAATCTTACATTGAAGGTATTGATAGTGTGATTCAGAAAAACCTAAGACACACGCTAGCGTGCTGATAGAAGTGTCATTTTGTGATTAAACCTATAACTGTCACACAGCGCAAAAAAAAAACAGGTCTCACATCTCTATTCAACCAAATCTGCACAGTTTTAGCTGGTCAAGTTATTTGTAGTGACCGTAAAAGCAGACTTTTTGTTCTGGGTTGAAAAAGCATTCCCAAATTTGCCATTCTGAAAATAACTAGTTTGTGGTATTTGAGGCCTACTTGAAATCTATCCCAAAAAGAAAATCTTACATTGAAGGTATTGATAGTGTGATTCAGAAAAACCTAAGACACACGCTAGCGTGCTGATAGAAGTGTCATTCTGTGATTAAACCTATAACTGTCACACAGCGCAAAAAAAATAACTAGTTTGTGGTATTTCAGGCCTACTTAAAATCTATCCCAAAAAGAAAATCTTCCATTAAAGTTATTGATAGTATCATTCAGAAAAACCTAAGACACACGCTAGCGTGCTGATAGAAGTGTCATTCTGTGATTAAACCTATAACTGTCACACAGCGCAAAAAAAAAACAGGTTTCACATCTCTATTCAACCAAATCTGCACAGTTTTAGCTGGTCAAGTTATTTGTAGCGACCGTAAAAGCAGACTTTTTGTTCTGGGTTGAAAAAGCATTCCCAAATTTGCCATTCTGAAAATAACTAGTTTGTGGTATTTGAGGCCTACTTGAAATCTATCCCAAAAAGAAAATCTTACATTGAAGGTATTGATAGTGTCATTCAGAAAAACCTAAGACACACGCTAGCGTGCTGATAGAAGTGTCATTCTGTGATTAAACCTATAACTGTCACACAGCGCAAAAAAAAACAGGTCTCACATCTCTATTCAACCAAATCTGCACAGTTTTAGCTGGTCAAGTTATTTGTAGTGACCGTAAAAGCAGACTTTTTGTTCTGGGATGAAAAAGCATTCCCAAATTTGCCATTCTCAAAATTGTTGTGAACGGGAACAATGAGAAAAACATCTAATAAGGGACGCGGACGTGGACATGGTCGTGGTGGTGTCAGTATACCCTCTGGTGCTGGGAGAGGACGTGGCCGTTCTGCCACAGCTACACGTCCTAGTGAACCAACTACCTCAGGTCCCAGTAGCCAGCAGAATTTACAGCGATATTTGGTGGGGCCCAATGCCGTTCTAAGGATGGTAAGGCCTGAGCAGGTGCAGGCATTAGTCAATTGGGTGGCCGACAGTGAATCCAGCACGTTCACATTATCTCCCACCCAGTCTTCTGCAGAAAGCGCACAGATGGCGCATGAAAACCAAGCCCATCGGTCTGTCACATCACCCCCATGCATATCAGGGAAACTGTCTAAGCCTCAAGTTATGCAGCAGTCTCTTATGCTGTTTGAAGACTCTGCTGCCAGGGTTTCCCAAGGGCATCCACCTAGCCCTTCCCCAGGGGTGGAAGAGATAGAATGCACTAACGCACAACCACTTATTTTTCCTGATGATGAGGACATGGGAATACCACCTCAGCATGTCTCTGATGATGACGAAACACAGGTGCCAACTGCTGCGTCATTCTGCAGTGTGCAGACTGAACAGGAGGTCAGGGGTCAAGACTGGGTGGAAGACGATGCAGGGGACGATGAGGTCCTAGACCCCACATGGAATGAAGGTCGTGCCACTGACTTTCACAGTTCGGAGGAAGAGGCAGTGGTGAGACCGAGCCAACAGCGTAGCAAAAGAGGGAGCAGTGGGCAAAATCAGAACACCCGCCGCCAAGAGACTCCGCCTGCTACTGACCGCCGTCATCTGGGACCGAGCACCCCAAAGGCAGCTTCAAGGAGTTCCCTGGCATGGCACTTCTTCAAACAATGTGCTGACGACAAGACCCGAGTGGTTTGCACGCTGTGCCATCAGAGCCTGAAGCGAGGCATTAACGTTCTGAACCTTAGCACAACCTGCATGACCAGGCACCTGCATGCAAAGCATGAACTGCAGTGGAGTAAACACCTTAAAAACAAGGAAGTCACTCAGGCTCCCCCTGCTGCCTCTTCTGCTGCTGCCGCCTCGGCCTCTTCTGCTGCTGCTGCCGCCGCCTCGGCCTCTTCCTCTGCCTCTGGAGGAACGTTGGCACCTGCCGCCCAGCAAACATGGGATGTACCACCAACACCACCACCTGCGTCACCAAGCATCTCAACCATGTCACACGGCAGCGTTCAGCTCTCCATCTCACAAACATTTGAGAGAAAGCGTAAATTCCCACCTAGCCACCCTCGATCCCTGGCCCTGAATGCCAGCATATCTAAACTACTGGCCTATGAAATGCTGTCATTTAGGCTGGTGGACACACACAGCTTCAAACAGCTCATGTCACTTGCTGTCCCACAGTATGTTGTTCCCAGCCGCCACTACTTCTCCAAGAGAGCCGTGCCTTCCCTGCACAACCAAGTGTCCGATAAAATCAAGTGTGCACTGCGCAACGCCATCTGTGGCAAGGTCTACCTAACCACAGATACGTGGACCAGTAAGCACGGCCAGGGACGCTATATCTCCCTAACTGCACACTAGGTAAATGTAGTGGCGGCTGGGCCCCAGGCGGAGAGCTGTTTGGCGCACGTCCTTCCGCCACCAAGGATCGCAGGGCAACATTCTTTGCCTCCTGTCTCCTCCTCCTCCTACTCAGCTTCCTCCTCCTCTTCTTCCACCTGCTCATCCAGTCAGCCACACACCTTCACCACCAACTTCAGCACAGCCCGGGGTAAACGTCAGCAGGCCATTCTGAAACTCATATGTTTAGGAGTTGTGGCGGGGTATAGAACAACAGACCGATGAGTGGTTGCTGCCGGTGAGCCTCAAGCCCGGCCTGGTGGTGTGCGATAATGGGCGAAATCTCGTTGCAGCTCTGGGACTAGCCGGTTTGACGCACATCCCTTGCCTGGCGCATGTGCTGAATTTGGTGGTGCAGAAGTTCATTCGCAACTACCCCGACATGTCAGAGCTGCTGCATAAAGTGCGGGCCGTCTGTTCGCGCTTCCGGCGTTCACACCCTGCCGCTGCTCGCCTGTCTGCGCTACAGCGTAACTTCGGCCTTCCCGCTCACCGCCTCATATGCGACGTGCCCACCAGGTGGAACTCCACCTTGCATATGCTGGACAGACTGTGCGAGCAGCAGCAGGCCATAGTGGAGTTTCAGCTGCAGCACGCACGGGTCAGTCGCACTGCGGATCAGACACACTTCACCACCAATGACTGGGCCTCCATGCGAGACCTGTGTGCCCTGTTGCGCTGTTTCGAGTACTCCACCAACATGGCCAGTGGCGATGACGCCGTTATCAGCGTTACAATACCACTTCTATGTCTCCTTGAGAAAACACTTAGGGCGATGATGGAAGAGGAGGTGGCCCAGGAGGAAGAGGAGGAAGAGGGGTCATTTTTAGCACTTTCAGGCCAGTCTCTTCAAAGTGACTCAGAGGGAGGTTTTTTGCAACACCAGAGGCCAGGTACAAATGTGGCCAGACAGGTCCCACTACTGGAGGACGAGGAGGACGAGGATGAGGAGGAGGTGGAGGAGGATGAGGATGAAGCATGTTCACAGCGGGGTGGCACCCAAAGCAGCTCGGGCCCATCACTGGTGCGTGGCTGGGGGGAAACACAGGACGATGACGATACGCCTCCCACAGAGGACAGCTTGTCCTTACCTCTGGGCAGCCTGGCACACATGAGCGACTACATGCTGCAGTGCCTGCGCAACGACAGCAGAGTTGCCCACATTTTAACGTGTGCGGACTACTGGGTTGCCACCTTGCTGGATCCCCGGTACAAAGACAATGTGCCCACCTTACTTCCTACACTGGAGCGTGATAGGAAGATGCGCGAGTACAAGCGCACGTTGGTAGACGCGCTACTGAGAGCATTCCCAAATGTCACAGGGGAACCAGTGGAAGCCCAAGGTGAAGGCAGAGGAGGAGCAAGAGGTCGCCAACGCAGCTGTGTCACGGCCAGCTCCTCTGAGGGCAGGGTTAGCATGGCAGAGATGTGGAAAAGTTTTGTCACCACGCCACAGCTAACTGCACCACCACCTGATACGGAACGTGTTAGCAGGAGGCAACATTTCACTAACATGGTGGAACAGTACCTGTGCACACCCCTCCACGTACTGACTGATGGTTCGGCCCCATTCAACTTCTGGGTCTCCAAATTGTCCACGTGGCCAGAGCTAGCCTTTTATGCCTTGGAGGTGCTGGCCTGCCCAGCGGCCAGCGTTTTGTCTGAACGTGTATTCAGCACGGCAGGGGGCGTCATTACAGACAAACGCAGCCGCCTCTCTACAGCCAATGTGGACAAGCTGACGTTCATAAAAATGAACCAGGCATGGATCCCACAGGACCTGTCCATCCCTTGTGCAGATTAGATATTAACTACCTCCCCTTAACAATATATTATTCTACTCCAGGGCACTTCCTCATTCATTACTATTTTTAATTTCATTTTACCATTATATTGCGGGGCAACCCAAAGTTGAATGAACCTCTCCTCTGTCTGGGTGACGGGGCCTAAATGTGTGACAGTGGCCTGTTCCAGTGGTGGGTGACGTGAAGCCTGATTCTCTGCTATGACATGAAGACTTATTCTGTGCTGACATGAAGCCAGATTCTCTGTTACGCGACCTCTCTCCTCTGCCTGGGTGCCTGGGCCTAAATATGTGACAGTGGCCTGTTCCAGTGGTGGGTGACGTGAAGCCTGATTCTCTGCTATGACATGAAGACAGATTCTGTGCTGACATCATGCCAGATTCTCTGTTACGGGACCTCTCTCCTCTGCCTGGGTGCCTGGGCCTAAATGTGTGACAGTGGCCTGTTCCAGTGGTGGGTGACGTGAAGCCTGATTCTCTGCTATGACATGAAGACAGATTCTGCGCTGACATCAGGCCAGATTCTCTGTTGCGGGACCTCTCTCCTCTGCCTGGGTACCTGGGCCTAAATGTGTGACAGTGGCCTGTTCCAGTGGTGGGTGACGTGAAGCCTGATTCTCTGCTATGACATGAATACAGATTCTGCGCTGACATAAGGCCAGATTCTCTGTTACGGGACCGCTCTCCTCTGTCTGGGTGCCGGGGCCTAAATGTGTGACAGTGGCCTGTTCCAGTGGTGGGTGTCGTGAAGCCTGATTCTCTGCTAAGACATGAAGACAGATTCTGCGCTGACATCAGGCCAGATTCTCTGTTACGGGACCTCTCTCCTCTGCCTGGGTACCTGGGCCTAAATGTGTGACAGTGGCCTGTTCCAGTGGTGGGTGACGTGAAGCCTGATTCTCTGCTATGACATGAATACAGATTCTGCGCTGACATAAGGCCAGATTCTCTGTTACGGGACCGCTCTCCTCTGTCTGGGTGCCGGGGCCTAAATGTGTGACAGTGGCCTGTTCCAGTGGTGGGTGACGTGAAGCCTGATTCTCTGCTATGACATGAAGACAGATTCTGCGCTGACATAAGGCCAGATTCTCTGTTACGGGACCTCTCTCCTCTGCCTGGGTACCTGGGCCTAAATGTGTGACAGTGGCCTGTTCCATCGGTGTGTGACGTGAAGCCTGATTCTCTGCTATGACATGAATACAGATTCTGCGCTGACATAAGGCCAGATTCTCTGTTACGGGACCTCTCTCCTCTGCCTGGGTGCCTGGGCCTAAATATGTGACAGTGGCCTGTTCCAGTGGTGGGTGACGTGAAGCTTGATTCTCTGCTATGACATGAATACAGATTCTGCGCTGACATAAGGCCAGATTCTCTGTTACGGGACCTCTCTCCTCTGTCTGGGTGCCGGGGCCTAAATATGTGACAGTGGCTTGTTCCAGTGGTGGGTGACGTGAAGCCTGATTCTCTGCTATGACATGAAGACAGATTCTGTGCTGACATAAGGCCAGATTCTCTGTTACCGGACTTCTCTCCTCTGCCTGGGTGCCTGGGCCTAAATGTGTGACAGTGGCCTGTTCCAGTGGTGGGTGACGTGAAGCCTGATTCTCTGCTATGACATGAAGACAGATTCTGCGCTGACATAAGGCCAGATTCTCTGTTACGGGACCTCTCTCCTCTGCCTGGGTGCCTGGGCCTAAATGTGTGACAGTGGCTTGTTCCAGTGGTGGGTGACGTGAAGCCTGATTCTCTGCTATGACATGAAGACAGATTCTGTGTTGACATAAGGCCAGATTCTCTGTTACGGGACCTCTCCCCTCTGTCTGGGTGCCGGGGCCTAAATATGTGACAGTGGCTTGTTCCAGTGGTGGGTGACGTGAAGCCTGATTCTCTGCTATGACATGAAGACAGATTCTGTGCTGACATCAGGCCAGATTCTCTGTTACGGGACCTCTCTCCTCTGCCTGGGTGCCTGGGCCTAAATATGTGACAGTGGCTTGTTCCAGTGGTGGGTGACGTGAAGCCTGATTCTCTGCTATGACATGAAGACAGATTCTGTGCTGACATAAGGCCAGATTCTCTGTTACGGGACCTCTCTCCTCTGCCTGGGTGCCTGGGCCTAAATGTGTGACAGTGGCCTGTTCCAGTGGTGGGTGACGTGAAGCCTGATTCTCTGCTATGACATGAAGAAAGATTCTGTGTTGACATAAGGCCAGATTCTCTGTTACCGGACCTCTCTCCTCTGACTGGGTGCCTGGGCCTAAATGTGTGACAGTGGCCTGTTCCAGTGGTGGGTGACGTGAAGCCTGATTCTCTGCTATGACATGAAGACAGATTCTGTGCTGACATCAGGCCAGATTCTCTGTTACGGGACCTCTCTCCTCTGCCTGGGTGCCTGGGCCTAAATGTGTGACAGTGGCCTGTTCCAGTGGTGGGTGACATGAAGCCTGATTCTCTGCTATGACATGAAGACAGATTCTGCGCTGACATAAGGCCAGATTCTCTGTTACGGGACCGCTCTCCTCTGTCTGGGTGCCGGGGCCTAAATGTGTGACAGTGGCCTGTTCCAGTGGTGGGTGATGTGAAGCCTGATTCTCTGCTATGACATGAAGACAGATTCTGTGCTGACATGAAGCCAGATTCTCTGCTATGGCATGAAGAGACTGATTCTGTGCTGACATGAAGCCAGATTCTTTGCTATGGCATGAAGAGACTGATTCTCTGCTGACGTGAAACCAGATTTTCTGCTATGGGACCTCTGTCCAATTGATATTGGGTCATTTTTTTTTTTTTTTTTTTAATTCATTTCCCTATCCACATTTGTTTGCAGGGGATTTACCTACATGTTGCTGCCTTTTGCAGCCCTCTAGCTCTTTCCTGGGCTGTTTTACAGCCTTTTTAGTGCCGAAAAGTTCGGGTCCCCATTGACTTCAATGGGGTTCGGGTTCGGGACGAAGTTCGGATCGGGTTCGGATCCCGAACCCGAACATTTCCGGGAAGTTCGGCCGAACTTCTCGAACCCGAACATCCAGGTGTTCGCTCAACTCTACTAGTGACGCCTGCAGCTGCCGGCTCTGGGATTGGCCCATCTAGCATTTGTCGGAATTGCCAGATGGTCAGTCCGGCCCTTCCGGACCCACTGTCAAAAACAAAAATGCCTCAAACTCTCGTACCAGCCGACGGCAGACACAACACCTTGTAGGCTCTAGACACAATGGCTCGGCTCCTCGTCTAATCACTCCACACAGAAGGCCTTATGAGAAGCCATTAATAAGAGAATATGAAATTGTGCCATTAAAAACCCCCGACATGGCACTCCGGGCCCTAATGAGATAATGCATCTGAGAATCACAATAAACACAGATGTGTAATGGATCATTAAAAGGCGAACAGATGACTTGCAGGAGCTGTACCCAAAGTGTCAGCTGTAATTGGAAGATAAATTAAATGATCCATCTGTTTCCCATCATCTCATCTCCTCTTGCCCTGGATGCACCAAGATGAGGTGCTCGCGGCATTATTAATAATAATTGTTCACAAACAGAAGAAAAACTCCAATATGGAATTCGATCGCGGGTGAATGATGATTTCCCTGAAACGGTATTAACTTCGTAGAGCGGTGGAACCTGCTGACACCGGTGGAACAAGAGAAAAAAGAAGCCGGAATCTCTCTCTGGGGCTCGGACACGTGTTACGTGCGTCCTCCTGCAACTTGCTCCAGATGGCTTATTATTACACAGCACAAAATATTGCAGACACGTTGGGTTCTGGGAATCTCAATCCAAATGAGAATTTCATTTTCCACAAAATAAACGTTTTTAGATCGAAATTGGCTTCTGCTCACCTTGAAATATTGCATGGAAATAACTACATTGTTAATCAGAATTAAAGGAGTCGGGGAACTGTAACTTGCACAAGATACATTGTTTCTTATGTGACAGAATGTTCTTAAAGGGAACTTACTGTTACAATGTATCGAGGCAGCGATGAGTGAGTTTTTTTTTTTTTTTTGCTAATATATGTGTTAAGGTCCTGCTACTTATAGTTGTAAAACTGTGCTGTCTGTTATTACCACTAGGGGGCCATCTTTGGACTCTTTGGCCTCTTTCACACGGGCGTCACGTGTGAGGGCCGGATAAGATGATGGTGCGTTGCGGGAAAATGCACGATTTTTTCACCCGAGTGCAAATCGTTTTAATGGGTTTTGCACGCGCATGAGAAAAATCGGCATGTTTGGTACCCAGACCCGAACCCGGACTTCTTCACAGAAGTTTGGCTTTGGGTTAGGTGTTGTGTAGATTTTATTATTTTCCCTTATAACATGGTTATAAGGGAAAATAATAGCCTTCTTAATACAGAATGCTAAGTAAATTAGTGATGTAGGGGTTAAAAAATAACAAAAAAATTATTAAACTCACCTCATCCACTTGTTCGCGCAGCCCGGCTTGTCTTCTTTCTTCTTCTTTGAGGACCTTGGAGGAAAAGGACCTTAAGTGACGTCACTGCGCTCATCACATGGTCCGTCACATGGTCCATCACCATGGTGATGGACCATGTGATGAGCGCAGTGATGTCACCAAAGGTCCTTTTCCTCCCAGGTCCTCAAAGAAGAAGAAAGAAGACAAGCCGGGCTGCGCGAACAAGTGGATGAGGTGAGTTTAATAATTTTTTTGTTATTTTTTAACCCCTACATCACTAATTTACTTAGCATTCTGTATTAAGAAGGCTATTATTGTACTAAGCATTCTGTATTAAGAATGCTATTATTTTCCCTTATAACCATGTTATAAGGGAAAATAATAAAGATCGGGTCCCCATCCCGATCGTCTCCTAGCAACCATGCGTGAAAATCGCACCACATCCGCACTTGCTTGCGATTTTCACGCAGCCCCATTCACTTCTATGGGGCCTGTGTTGCGTGAAAAACGCACAATATAGAGCTTGCTGTGATTTTCACGCAACGCACAAGTGATGCGTGAAAATCACTGCTCATGTGCACAGCTGATTGGAGTGAATGGGTCCGGATTCAGTGCGGGTGCAATGCGTTCACCTCACGCATTGCACCCGCGTGGAATTCTTGCCCGTGAGAAAGGGGCCCTTACTGACCTGAATAGGAACCATTTGTAGTGTGTCCCCCAGTGGCAGCAAAGAGAAGGCTGCATTGTTAGAGGTTTGAATGGGAGGAACAAAAGGTACAGTGACCCGTCCTAAAGAAATGGAGCCCAGATGAAGTATTTTAAGAAAACGTTATAGAGGCAGTTGCCCCGAATATAAAAGTCCTATCTACTGTAGTAGTTTAGAGTCCTGATCGCCTTCCTGCAACTTTGTAGCACATAATGATTTTTTGCCAAAATGGCAAGAAAATGCAAGCATGTGACTTAAAAACTGACACCCAAACAGACCTGTTATCGTCATATGACCTTCTGAAGATGGAAGGCCAAAGTGTGTGAGGTTTATACTCGCTTGTCTTCACATAAAGCGCCAAAAATACAGGGGTGCAAAGATTCGTTTCCCAAGAATTTTTTTTGAGAATTTTCAATGTGCAGGTCATCATCAGGCAAAAAATCAACCCAAACTTTTCATATTTCAGAAGAAAGCGCAAAGCTGTACAACTGTAATATGAGATTACAGCCCTGACCACCTTCATGCAACTTTGTGACAGAGATTATTTTTTATTTTTTTAATCGCATGAAGGTACAATGGTGATCACACTATTTTTGGGGATGAAGAGTTAAGAGCTTTGAAATATGTCCCAAATCACAGCCGCAGACACAATTGTCAAATATTAAGAGTATTTTATAGCCAAAATATTAGACTAGAAAATGTTATCCCTGCCAGATCAATCCCAAGGCCACAAGAAAGGAGATAAGATATGATGAGGAGACCGGGGCACCTTGTGTGAATGGAGGGGTGGTGTGCATGTGCGACCACTGATATATTCACTTCCATGAGACGGCTTGAGAGGTCATGACAGGAGAATGGAGTGGTGGTTATGCAACTTTTTGAAATGCAGTCGATTTACCTGCGGTCCTATGGACAACAACATACATTGTGCCAACTGGCAAACAGCTGCTCTTCATGCATATCCCTCACCCTTAAAGGGGTAAAAGAAATAAAGGGGTTGTCCCAGCAACTTGTCACCTACCTGCAACATAAGAGATTGTTCACTTGGGGTTGTACCTAGGATTGAGCAAATAATGGACTTCGATCCACAAAGCCGAATCTCCTTGTGCTTCGTGGTAGCGAATCGATTTTCCCTGAATGGTGGTAAAAAATAAATAAATCACTTATCCGATTGAGTGCAAAGAGATGGACGCAGTCTTGATTGAAGATCCCGCACGAAATCACCATGTCACCATGCCGGCCGATGTGATAACATCATCACGGGCCACGCGAGATCTCGCTCTAGATCTTCAATCGAGATGTCGGTGGCCAACTCTTCACGATCAAATAGATGAGGGAAGTATGATGTTTTTTATTTTTATTTTAAACTGTAATATCAATGTCACATGCTGCTGTCATCTATGAATGTGGCATATGAGGGGTACAATGACGGGGGAGGGGGGGGGCCCAATCGCCACTCCCTGTTGTTGCACCCACTACTTACAAAGAATTGCACTTCGTTTTTGTAAAATTCAGCTGGCAGCTGAATCAAATCTTGGCGTACTTTGCACATCACTAGTTGTACCAATAGGGTTTTCACCAATCCCAACAGTGGAGCTCCAATTAATTCCTTAGGGGACTGAAGATGATAGCCAAGTCCTATAGAGGATGAATGGAGTGGAGTTTCTCCTGATCCATGGGGTTCCCAGAAGGTGATCATTTGTAATGGTGGAAATATCTCTATAAAGGAACTTCCACTGACCCTTCTGGCCCCTGCAATCGAGAGCTGCCACTCCGCCCCGGCCCCAGGCTGCAACCAGTGATTTATTGTTGCGTTGGCCAAGGTGGTGTCCCATATACTTGCCTCGGAGGTGTCCGACCTAAGAGCTCTGAGGCCAGTGATTGGCTGCAGTGGTGTACGGGACATCACATTAATTCCCGGTGAGAGGAAGGAGCGGCTGCGCTGGATCGGAGCTGGCTGTAGTGGTGAGTGAAAGTGCTGTTATTATTTTATCAAGGCCCAAGCTATTTGGATTTATTAAAAAAAAATAAGGTGGACAGCCCCTTTAAGTTTTGCTAGGAATCTTCCGGCAATGATTTTCATACAGCGTTACCTTCTGACTATGCATGTCATTCAAACACTTTACAGAACATAATAACATTGCTGGAAAATCCTGCTGTTTCCAAGCATTGTGTCATTTAAATAACAGGATTATTTCAAATGTTGCTTGGCAACAACTTCCCGAAATTAAACATTTATTTCAGTGATTTCCATAATGCGGCCCAAGGTCCATCTGAGGAAAATGTGCGCAGTGGAGGAAGAGTGCGACATTTGTCAGAAGTTATCTTCATTTTCTTCTATTCATTTTCATAAATCAGGGACTGATTTTGGACAGTTTTGTTAGGAAATGACCCCAATGATGGGATCTCCAGAAATCTGAAGTGATCTATAAGCGAATCTCGCAACAAATGTTTCATTTCCCTACAGCTCCCCTAGAGGTGGAATGAAGTATTGTGCCATTCATATTGAAATCAATCAGATAGTACATGGGTAGGCAACCTCTGACACACCAGCTGTTGTCAAACTACAAGTCCCAGCTTGCATACTTGCTCTGCTCTTCTAAGAACTCTCATAGAAATGAATGGAACATGCTGGGAATTGTAGTTTCCCAAAAGATGGAGTGCCGAAGGTTGCTGATTCCTGAGCTAGTAATGTAAGGCCAGACATACAGATTGTGTCTGGCATGGAGGCTGTATGGCAGTGCATGGAGGCTGTATGGCAGTGCATGGAGTATGTATGGCAGTGCATGGAGTATGTATGGCAGTGCCTGGAGTTATATGGCAGATTGGTTGCATGCGGGATGTATGGCAGTGCATGGAGGCTGTATGGCAGTGCATGGAGGCTGTATGGCAGTGCATGGGGGCTGTATGGCAGTGCATGGAGTATGTATGGCAATGCAATTAGAGGACTGTCTCCCTGGAAACAGCTGCTGATGACTGATCTTAGGCTACTTTCACACTTGTGTTTAAATACAAAATGCTTTTCGTTCCATTTGGTCGCATTCCCATACCGGAAACTGCAGTTTTTTTTTGTGCCCCACTTACTAGCGCCCCAACAAAATGAACAGCGCCATCTATTGGTTTCATAGTCTTATGACAAGACTATTAGTCTTGTCATAAGACTATGAAACCAATAGATGGTGCTGTTCATGAGGAGTGTAGATTGCGAATATTCTAATCGCAAATTTTTATCGCAAATTTTCCATGCAAAAGGCTACACTAATAATCTTGTCATAAGACTATGAAACCAATAGATGGCGCTGTTCATGAGTAGTGTAGATCGCAAATTTTCCATGCAAATGGTTTTTTAGCTGAAAAACAAAGCAGATTCAGCTTATTTGCATGTCTTTCCTATATGCCCATGTTTATGCAAATGAGTTTTTACATGACAAAACTGTATAGAAAGGTTATTGAATTTTATGTTAGGACAATCAGAAAACTTTGTCGCCCTAATGATATTGATCTAGGTGTGCAGGTCCACCCAAGCCATCCAACAGATGCAAAATAACTTTGAGGCTTACTGGTTCTCAGTCAGATGAGAGCTGGTTTTGAATGTCTCATAGTGCACAAGGCTGCCATTGTAAGGTATGCTGGCTGTTATCTGTCTCATGGATAGATTGTTGGCTTGCACATATGTGGCTTTTGGCATATAGCCTTTGTGTTGTTGTCTATTGTATGTTGTAGATAATAGGAGTCCAAGATGCATCCAGCCATCCTCTTAATGCTGTTTCCAAACTGTTTTGATGGGGCTTCCATCAATTTCTAACCTTTCTTTGTGAACCAGACACCCTCTTCTCTTCCGAGCAGGGGTTGCCTGGGGTTCTCCCATTGACTTCCATTGTGCTCGGTAGAGCACACGAGCATACCGATGTGTTTGGCCAGAGCACCCGAGCACACAAGCACTTTGGTGCTCGATCAACACTAACAGTTTCCTTGCTGTCTTACATTTAGAAAATTTTCTATGCCTAAAACAGGTATAGAAAATGATAAATGACAGGGCCCAGCCGGTCCGTCCTCTTCACATGGCGTTCAACAGAATCTGCGCCAGATATACGCCACAAAAGTGACTTATATCTGTTCGTAAATGACCCCGTAGTATTTTTGTCTGGTGCATGTGAACATGGATATTAAAACCCCATTCACATGTATTGGAAGAGGATTTCAGAGCAGAATTTACTTTTTAATACTTTTTAGTGTAACTTTGTTGCTAGTTTTATATAGAAGTAGCTAAACACATCAGTCACTGAAAAAGGTCTGCTGCTCCTGTATGTTCCATGTTATGGGGGACACACTGAACCTTCACTGCCCCCTTTCTGGTGCTAGCTGCTGGTGATGGTTTCAGATTTGGGGAGGAGGGCTCCTCTCATCGGCCGAGTTACTGTCTGCCTCCTTACATGCTGTAAATGAGGAGTTTTCCATCAGACACTTGGTGCCTTACTGAGTTTAAACGTCGTCTCGTCTTTTTCTTTACTTGTCTTGATTGACAGTCCCTTCTCATCTAAGCAGCTCTGCCTTCATCTTAAACTCTCCGAGGAGATGAACGGGAGGTTTGTTACTCTTCGGGCTTTTACTATTGTTGCTTAGATTTTTATTGAGACTATAAAATGTAAACATGGTAACAGCATCTCTTCCCTCTCCTTCCAGCTTCCTGCGTAGACATCTCATCTGGCTCTGTCAATCAAGGAGAGGGAGGGGCTGGTGGAGGAAGTGGGAGGAGCAAGGGTGCACAGAGTGGCTTGGCCCCACCCTCATTGCACTTAACAGCTCATTTGCATATAATTTCAAAATACTTTTTCTCCATAACGAAGCAACTGAACACTAAGTGAAAGGTGTCATAACGTTCAGCTGAGCTAGACTTACAAGGAGTGGTGCCCGTTTATTGACTCCCTTTAAAGACACTTCACATTGCTTTTGCCCTAACAGTTGCTGCACGTTCTCCGGAGACGAAAGCGTCTTTTTTTCTGTATTTCCCACATCCATTGCCAGTGTTGTTGCAGTTTTTGCTCATTTTGCAGACAATGAATCACTCTCATATATGACAAATCCATCATCCAAATTTAATTTGCTCTTAAATAAATGTAACAGAACAAACACCATCGACTTCTAGGAAACGCTCATCGTGAAGTCGTCACCAGTATTGCTCGATCCTATTCTAGGAGTTTGCTATAATTAATAGACTTATGAAATTCCCTTGAAATGTTGTATCATCAGATGTGGGACTGACGCATGTATCAAAGCCAATATAAATATTATAATGGAGTAAGATAATGAGAGATAGGAGATTGTTGTACAATTTAAAGGAACACTCCAGGTAAAACCAATGCTGGGTGCACTTTGTAGTCCAGGGTCTGATTAAGGGATTCAACACATAAGTAATGCTTATTTTGTTAATAATACTATTGACTGCCTTTGCCCTAGTTTTTAGGACCCCCGAGATCCCCTCTCAGCTTTAATTCCATGTAGCACTCTGTATCAGTTCTATCTCGTGTCCATGGAAGATATCTTACCACTAGGCTTTGAATGAAGTCTCCATAGAGGGACCCATAGGATACAATGCAACAACTTAACAATGGACTGAAAACAAGTTTTCTACTGTGCTGCACGGAGGTTATACCGCAGTGTGGAAACCGTATGGCAGACTGACAGTGCATGACAGCTGTATTGCAGTGTATGTAGGCTTGAGGCATTGAGGCTGTATGGCTGTGCAAGGAGGTTATAGAGCAGCACATGTAGGCTATATGGCAGTGCATTGAGGCTGTATGGCAGTGCATGGATGATGTACAGTATGGCAGTGCATGGAGACTGCATGGCAGCGAATGGAGGCTGTATGGCAGCGAATGGAGGCTGTATGACATCGAATGGAGGCTGAATGGCAGTGCATGGAGGCTGTATGGCAGTGCATGGAGGCTGTATGGCAGTGCATGGATGATGTACAGTATGGCAGTGCATGGAGACTGTATGGCAGCGAATGGAGGCTATATGGCAGTGCATGGAGGCTTTATGGCAGTGCATGGAGGCTGTATGGCAGTGCATGGATGATGTACAGTATGACAGTGCATGGAGACTGTATGGCTGCGAATGGAGGCTGTATGGCAGTGCATGGAGGCTGTATGGCAGTGCATGGAGGCTGTATGACAGTTCATGGAGGCTGTATGGCAGTGCATGGAGTCTGTATGGCAGTGCATGGAGTCTGTATGGCAGTGCATGGAGTCTGTATGGCAGTGCATGGAGTCTGTATGGCAGTGCATGGATACTGTATGGCAGTGCATGGAGTCTGTATGGCATTGAATGGAGCATGTATGGCAGTGCATGGAGGCTGTGTAGCAGTGTATGAAGGCTGTATGGCAGTGAATGGAGGCTGTGTGGCAGTGTATGAAGGCTGTGTGGCAGTGTATGGAGGCTGTGTGGCAGTGTATGGAGGCTGTTTGGCTCCGTAAACGTCTGAGACAGATCTATCCACAGGACTACGCCATGTAGAGAAGCCCTGAGAGAAACAATCGCGTTCCCAGCTTCCCTCCAGCAAGTTATCCTTTCATTGCGACCATTTAGAGCTGCGGCTGCACAATACGAGGCAGGTGTTCGCTGACGGACGTCGACTAGACCAGTTTTACCTTTTATAGAAGTAAGTACCTATAATAGAAATACAAATCCCATTATCCAATTATCCCATTATGTTAACACCTGCGTTTCCTCTCCGCCGTTCTGTTGTGTTTAATTGTCACCAGCGACTATAATCCGGAGACGCTTCCAGAGCTCATCAGGAGAATTAAGCTTCATTATTGTCGCAAGCAGCGAGGGCGGCTCGTGCTGCGTTGTCAGTGCTACACGCTGTAGGTTGTCAACATTCGGATCAGACAATTATTTTCAGAGGACATTAATGCAGAACGGAACGGGCGGCCCATTGTAGAAATGCCGCAAAACGGACAAGAATAGGACATGTTATATTTTTTTTGCGGGGCCACGGAACGGAGCAACGGATGCGGACAGCACACGGAGTGCTATCCGCATTTTTTGCGGCCCCATTAAAGTGAATGGCTCCGCACCCGAGCCGCAAAAACTGCGGCTTGGATGAGAACCAGAACAACGGTCGTGTGCATGAGGCCTAAGGCTGTAATCACACATGCAGTTTTTTAGCCACAGCCAGGAGCAGATTAATAGGTAACATGAAATATGAAGGAAGGCCGTATACTCCTCGCGGCACAAACTGCATAATAGGGAGTAATAGGGAGGCCAACATTTGTCACACGGGTCCCCAGCAGTCACCGTACGGAGTGAGAGTGAGGGGCTGTGCGTCAGCTCAGGGCTTGTGGAGGCCCCAACACTGCAAGAGCGCCATACACAAATAAAGCTACACAAAAGCACAATCGGTACAATGGTTCATCGGGCCCATAAAGCATGTGTCCAATTAACAGTGTCCTGTGGAATAAAGGTGACACCGTAAAATAACGATGCTATACAATGCCGAAATATAGTGTCTTAAACAGCACAGTTAGGCCTCATGCACACGACCGTTGTGTGCATCCGTGGCCGTTGTGCCGTTTTCCGTTTTTTTTTCCGCTGACCCATTGACTTTCAATGGGTCCGTGGAAAAATCGGAAAATGCACCGTTGTTCATCCGCGGCCGTGATCCGTGTTTCCTGTCCGTCAAAAAAATATGACCTGTCCTATTTTTTGGACGGACAACGGTTCACGGACCCATTCAAGTCAATGGGTCCGTGAAAAAACATGGATGCACACAAGATTGGCATCCGCGTCCGTGATCCGTGGCCGTTGGCAACTTTCACACAGACGGATCACAGATCCGTCTGCATAAAAGCTTTTTCAGATATGCGACAGTATATCGGACAGTATATTCTAACACAGAGGCGTTCCCATAGTGATGGGGACGCTTCAAGTTAGAATATACTGAGAACTGTGTACATGACTGCCCCCTGCTGCCTGGCAGCACCCGATCTCTTACAGGGGGCTGTGATCCGCACAATTAAACCCTCAGGTGCCGCACCTAAAGGGTTAATTGTGCGTATCATAGCCCCCTGTAAGAGATCAGGTGCTGCCAGGCAGGAGGGGGCAGACCCCCTCCCTCCCCAATATTATATTCATTGGTGCCCAGTGCGGCCTCCCCTCTCCACCCCCCCCAGTTAAAATCACGTTGCGAATCCCCCATCATTGGTGGCCAGTGCGGCCTCACATCTCCCTCCCCCCTACCTAGTTAAAATCACGTTCCCCCATCATTGGTGGCAGTGGAGAGTTCCGATCTGAGTCCCAGTTTAATCGCTGGGGCTCCGATCGGTAACCATGGCAACCAGGACGCTACTGCAGTCCTGGTTGCCATAGTTACTTAGAATTTTTTCGAAGCATTATACATACCTGCAAGCTGCGATGTCTGTGACCGGCCGGGCGCTCCTCCTACTGGTAAGTGACAGATCTGTGCTATAAGCAATGCGCCGCACAGACCTTTCACTTACCAGTAGGAGGAGCGTCCGGCCGGTCACAGACATTGCAGCTCGCAGGTAAGTATAATGCTTCTAAAAATTGCTAAGTAACCATGGCAACCAGGACTGCAGTAGCGTCCTGGTTGCCATGGTTATTGATCGGCGCCCCAGCGATTAAACTGGGACTCCGATCGGAACTCTCCACTGCCACCAATGATGGGGGAACGCGATTTTAACTAGCGGGGGAAGATGTGAGGCCGCACTGGCCACCAATGATGGGGGATTCGGAACGTGATTTTAACTAGGGGGGGGGAGATGTGAGGCCGCACTGGCCACCAATGATGGGGGATTCGGAACGTGATTTTAACTAGGGGGGGGGAGAGGTGAGGCCGCACTGGCCACCAATGATGGGGGATTCGGAACGTGATTTTAACTGGGGGGGGGATGTGAGGCCGCACTGGCCACCAATAAATATAATATTGGGGAGGGAGGGGGTCTGCCCCCTCCTGCCTGGCAGCACCTGATCTCTTACAGGGGGCTATGATACGCACAATTAACCCTTTAGGTGCGGCACCTGAGGGGTTAATTGTGCGGATCACAGCCCCCTGTAAGAGATCGGGTGCTGCCAGGCAGCAGGGGGCAGTCATGTACACAGTTCTCAGTATATTCTAACTTGAAGCGTCCCCATCACTATGGGAAATCCTCTGTGTTAGAATATACTGTCGGATATGAGTTTTCACGATGTAACTCAAATCCGATGGTATATTCTAACATAGAGGCGTTACTATGGTGATGGGGACGATTCAAGTTAAAATATACCATCGGATTGGAGAAAACTCTGATCCTATGGTATATTAACTCCTGACTTTACATTGAAAGTCAATGGGGGACGGATCCGTTTGCAATTGCACCATATTGTGTCAACGTCAAACGGATCCGTCCACATTGACTTGCATTGTAAGTCAGGACGGATCCGTTTGGCTCCGCACGGCCAGGCGGACACCAAAACAACTTTTTTTTTCATGTCCGTGGATCCTCCAAAAATCAAGGAAGACCCACGGACGAAAAAACGGTCACGGATCACGGACCAACGGACCCCGTTTTGCGGACCGTGAAAAAATACTGTTGTGTGCATGAGGCCTTAATATGCCTTAATATGTGAATAATAGCACCACGCAGCAGCCAAGGAGGTCCATACAGTGTCCAAGTGGTGGTGTCATATAGGCTTAACTGAGAGAATCTTACAGTGCCCAAAAAATAGCGCCATGCAGCGGCCAATAGGTGCCATACAGTATCAAAATAATAGCACCATGCAATGGTAAAATAATCCTATACAGTGCCCAAATAACAGCGCCATGCAATGGTAAAGGAGAACCATACAGTGCCCAAATAACAGCGCCATGCAGTGACCAATGAGTGCCATTCAGTAACCAAATAATAATACCATGCAATAGTAAAGGAGAACCATAAAGTATTCAAATAATAGCACCAAACAGTGGCAAAGTAGTCCCATATAGTGCCCAAATAATAGCACCATGTGGTGGTAAAGGAGTCCTATACAGTGCCCAAACAGTAGCACCAAGCAGTGGCAAAGTAGTCTCATACTGTCACGGCCATGGTTATGGTCATGACTCTTTGGTCGCATGCAGTTGTCAGCGGTTTGTTCTTTGTTGTCAACCACAGATGAGGGCTCTGGGTTTGTTGCCTCAGGTGTGGTTGCCGATGGCAACATATGGTTGTTGGCAGTGTAGCAGCTGGAGCTGGTGGCTAGGCGGCTCGCTGTCACGGCATGCGGTTGCCTCTGGCAACGTGTGATTTTAAGTGTTCACTTTCTATGTTTGGTGTTAGGGAGTTTGTTCTGTGTACACTTCTCCTTTAAGTGACACTTACCTTCTTTGGTGATGAAAGGGTTAACTCCTTTCCTGCTGTGTGTGGGGGTGGCTACTTGGGCTTTTTAGCTCCTGGTGGAAGCCAGAAGTCTGAGGGGTCCTCCTGCCATGTTTATGCTGGAGTCATCCTCCTGGTTCATTTACCATCTGTCCAGTGAGGGCCACCCTTGTGGTCATAAAAGTTATGCATGATGTTAAGTTGATGTTGCTATCCTTTCTATGTTTATTGCAGCTATGGATGTCCTGGTTACCTGTGTGTTTTGTGGTGTGTGCTGTGTCCTTAGTGTTTGTGTGGACAGCAGTACTGGTGCATGGTTCCAGTCAGCGAGGCTGTGGCAGGTAGGTTTGGTACTGGTGTAGTTCACCTGCCATATCCATATGTCTGTATATGTTCCCCCTTTCCTTGCAGCTTGGCCAGTAAGACTCCTGTTCCTCCGTGTCTAGGAGGAAGAGGTTGTCTTACCCTGCTCCTAGCACAGGGTTGGTCCTGAGGGATAGTAGGGACCCTAGGTTCCAGAGTATGAGCCCTCCTACCATCTGGGTTGGCTCATACAGTTAGGAGTCAGGGTCAGCATTAGGGACGCGATAGGAGGTGACCTGCTCCCTGATCCTGTGTTCCTGGCCTAGCAGCTACCATCCATCCTCTTACATCGCACGGCTGAGAGTTTCCCCCACTCTCAGTTGTGACACATACAGTACCCAAATAATAGCACCATACGGCGGTAAAGAAATCCCATACAGTGCCCAAATAATAGCACCATACGGTGGTAAAGAAATCCCATACAGTGCCCAAATAATAGCACCATATGGTGGTAAAGAAATCCCATAGAGTGCCCAAATAATAGCACCATACGGTGGAAAAGAAATCCCATACAGTGCCCAAATAATAGCACCAAGCAGTGGCCAATGAGTGCCATACAGTATCCAAATAATAGTGCCATGCAGTGGTAAAGTAGTCCCATACATTACCCAAATAATAACACCATACGGTGGTAAAGAAATCCTATAAATCTTATACATTGCCCAAATAATAACACCATACGGTGGTAAAGAAATCCTATAAATCCCATACAGTGCCCAAATAATAACACCATACGGTGGTAAAGAAACCCCATACAGTGCCCAAATAATAGCACCAAGCAGTGGTTATGGAGTCTCATACAGTACCGAAACATTGGCGTCATTATTGTGCATAAATAGTGGCGTCATACAGTGCCCAAATAATGACAACACGGAGTAGTCACAGTGTCCCATGAAGTATTGGTGCCATATAGTGTTTAAATAAGAATCTCCACACAGTGCCCACATGACAGTCCCCTGCATTGCCCATTTAAGGTCCCTGAGTTAGTGCAATACTTGTCCCCTGCCACTCCGAGCGCTGGACTCCGCTATCCCATAGACGCTGACCCCCTTTTGTAAGAGATCCTAATGGATCCCGTTGACTTATAATGGGCCAGTCAGGGAATAATGATGGAAGTGCTCCATGGCGCCGGTGCATCTGCTGTATAATCCTGGATCCTGGTCTGGAAGGGCAGTGAGACGACCTCGTCACCATAGGACTCTGCGTCCTGCACCCAGAGAGGAAACATCACTTCTCGTCTCCAAATGCACCTTCACTGAGTGATTGACCGAGCGACAGTAAATACACCCGGTGACTAAATATTCACAGACAGTTTAATGGTCACGAATCTTGGCTTTTATGATATAATACCGAAAATCAGGGGGGGGGGGGGGGGGGGGGGGGGCGCGGGGCGACGATGATAAATCCAAGATCAGGGAGAATGGAGGCTGTTCTACGGCTGTACACAAGCACAGTAATTGTAATAACTGCCTTAAGGGTGTGTATACTTTAGCAATTTTTTTTCCTCAAATTTATCGGAAATGAAAAACAGAGAATTTTTTAAATAGAATTGATGAAACGTCTCCCATCGTTTTGTGTAAACAGCTCCTGCGCAAACGTATGGTAGCGATAACCCCGGCATTCATGTAACTACGCTCTACCTCAACCTATGACATCTACAGTCAGTAGAAGATGGGAGACGGCAAACAGAACAAAGGTATACATATCCTAGCATTTTTTATATATATATATATATATATATATATTTTTAAAATATCATTACAAAATATCAAAATAAATAATAATATCCAAATCTATATAAACAATTACATCCAGACATAATCATATAATCCCTTCAAAGCCCCGACCCATGTAATATTTTTAATTTTCAAAAATTCCCTGTATCTAATCCTGGGCACAATTGGGCACATTTGTTTTAGGCACCGGTCTTAATAAACCCCTGTGCTGGCGGAGGATCCGCCGAAGCTATGAAAAGACACTGGCTTCTGCATAACCTTGGCGCATCCACTGCTAGTCTAAATGTAAGACAGCTTCCGCGCTGTCTTACATTTAGACCGTTCTCTACACCTAAACCAGGCGCAGAAAAATGATGAATGAGACGGGCTTGCCGTCCCGTCCCGTTCCCCGCCCGCACCATGCCCACAATTTTAGACCTGGCGTGAGCGGGGCAAAGCCGCAGAAATCGACTCAGCAATTTAGGTGTATTTCAGAATAGTAAATGACCCCCAATGTTACTAATACGCAGGCTGCTGAACTTCTGCACCACTGAGGCCACATCTCAGCTTCCAGAGACGTTCTACCTCTACTTAGACACCTGCGCACGTTGTAGAGTAAGTGCGGTTTTTCTGCATGGATTCTCGAGTGGAAAAAATGCAGCATGCGGTTTGCTTTTTCATTCTGCAACAGTTATGACACAGATTTCCCCTTAGCCTTGAAAAACAGGCTGACGTGCTGTGGATTTCAATTTCTACACGGAATGAAAAAGCAAACCGCATGCTGCATTTTTTTTCACTCGAGAATCCATGCAGAAAAACCGCACTTACTCTACAACGTGCGCAGGTGTCTAAGTAGAGGAAGAACGTCTCTGGAAGCTGAGATGTGGCATCAGTGGTGCAGAAGTACCAGCTGCTCCTGGGGCATGAAGGGCTCAAATGTCCCTCAACAGGCCCAATGTAGATTTGTGAAGGTCTGATAATGACTTTTAGTCCGATGCTGCTCAAACCGAAAGTGCTTTAAATGCTTGAAATATACACTCACCTAAAGAATTATTAGGAACACCTGTTCTATTTCTCATTAATGCAATTATCTAGTCAACCAATCACATGGCAGTTGCTTCAATGCATTTAGGGATGTGGTCCTGGTCAAGACAATCTCCTGAACTCCAAACTGAATGTCAGAATGGGAAAGAAAGGTGATTTAAGCAATTTGGAGCGTGGCATAGTTGTTGGTGCCAGACGGGCCGGTCTGAGTATTTCACAATCTGCTCAGTTACTGGGATTTTCACGCACAACCATTTCTAGGGTTTACAAAGAATGGTGTGAAAAGGGAAAAACATCCAGTATGCGGCAGTCCTGTGGGCGAAAATGCCTTGTGGATGCTAGAGGTCAGAGGAGAATGGGCCGACTGATTCAAGCTGATAGAAGAGCAACGTTTACTGAAATAACCACTCGTTACAACCGAGGTCTGCAGCAAAGCATTTGTGAAGCCACAACACGCACAACCTTGAGGCGGATGGGCTACAACAGCAGAAGACCCCACCGGGTACCACTCATCTCCACTACAAATAGGAAAAAGAGGCTACAATTTGCACGAGCTCACCAAAATCGGACTGTTGAAGACTGGAAAAATGTTGCCTGGTCTGATGAGTCTCGATTTCTGTTGAGACATTCAAATGGTAGAGTCCGAATTTGGCGTAAACAGAATGAGAACATGTATCCATCCTCTGATGGCTACTTCCAGCAGGATAATGCACCATGTCACAAAGCTCGAATCATTTCACATTGGTTTCTTGAACATGACAATGAGGTCACTGTACTAAAATGGCCCCACAGTCACCAGATCTCAACCCAATAGAGCATCTTTGGGATGTGGTGGAACGGGAGCTTCGTGCCCTGGATGTGCATCCCTCAAATCTCCATCAACTGCAAGATGCTATCCTATCAATATGGGCCAACATTTCTAAAGAATGCTATCAGCACCTTGTGGAATCAATGCCACGTAGAATTAAGGCAGTTCTGAAGGCAAAAGGGGGTCCAACACCGTATTAGTATGGGGGCACTAATAATTCTTTAGGTGAGTGTATTTCTCTGTATTGGAAAATTTTACCCAAATAATTCTAAAGAAATTCTGATTCTATCGATTCAGAATAAAATAAAAAAAATTGGGTCGAATAACGAATCAATTCGCTCCACTCTAGCCCAATCCCTTGGTTCTTCGATAATTCGCCACCAGAGAGGTCTGACACACAGGCATGCTCAGCCAAGTAAAGCATTATTCACATGTCAGTGTTTCGTCAGTGATTGTGAGCCAAAACCAGGGTTGGAGCCTCCACAGAGATAAGGTATAAGGGAAAGATCTGCACCTGTTGTATGTTTAGAGCCGCAATGACAGAAACCACTGACCGAACACTGACGTGTGAATGAGGCATAAAGGATGCATGTGTATGGGGTAGTTGGAGGAGATAGATGTTGGCTTAATGCAGCTATCTGATGTGTATGGCCGGCTTAAAGGAGCCTATACTAATTCAAGGAACGTCAGCTGAACACCCATCTAATGCATATGGTGGGGTCTCCTTACCTCTACCTTTGGTGGGAAAAAGGCTCAGGCAAGTTTGATTTCAACATGCCTGATCATTGTTTCTTAAGAGAGATGAAGGCTGGCAAACATCAGAATGGGAGTCCTATCAGCACCGCCCATGAGGACCCACATTTCAGAAATCTCCAGCCCCTGAGATCCATTAGAAGTGGGTGGAGAAACACTGACCTCTTGGTGCCACTTTGAGGCAGGTTGTTGTATAAGGATATAACAAGTCCTATCTTTAGGGCTCAAAATGTCCCTTTGAGGGCGATTTAGCGCACAAATTACCTATTGGAAAGCCAATTTAGGAAGGAACTCCCAGATTTACCATTCTGTGATAGGGACATAGGGACATCGTGCAAGAAACAGCTCAATGCATCGTAGCTAAGTCTCAAACAGTCAACCAGGCGCGTTTCAGTCAAAATAATAGCTGCTTATGCCTCCAATAAATAAGTCAAGGCTCTGCAGAAGACAATAAGTCTGGGAGGCTCGAGCCTCCTAATTGTGTCTCATGAATAAACAGTCCTGTGGTTCGTAATTAGCGCTGTCATTGCATTTAATGGTATGTTATTTGCAAGGACCCATAACACATCAGCATCCCAAAACTCCTGACAGCTGCCGCAATTATCACGTGTCATGTTTACAATGGAAATTATTTTAGCAAACGCGCCCGTCAGGCACCTTAACCCCTTTTAAGCTCTGACATTCTCTTTTCGAGAGATCCACAGGGCAACAAAAACTAAAATGAGACAAGAATGGAAACAAAAACACCGGGAGGTCTATGATGAAGCCATGTAGACCTCCTTTACATACTGCATGCTCGCCAGGGGAGTGGGGTAGTTCTTGTAGTCCATGACCACGGAATGTGGAATTATCACATTTCCGGAGCATTTTGAAACACTAATTCCAGCAGTCATATTAAACATGGCTGATCCCTCCAGAAACAGCACCAATCCTGTCTATGGCTTGTGTTTGGTATAGCAGCACAGCTCTATTGAAGTGAGTTAGGCTGAGCTGCAATACCGCACACAACCTGTGCAGAGGTGTGGCACTGTTCTTGTAAGAAAGCAGCCCTGTTGCACAGCGCCGTGATTGTGTGAGTGGTTGTTCCTGATACTGCAGCTTCACGTGAATGGCACTGAGCTACAGAGATCTCCACACAGTCACTACAAAGTAAATGGCTCTGTGTCTGGTAAGCAATGGAGGGTATGAGTGGCATAGCCCTTTCAGTCAGGTTATCGGTGGTGGTGCCGAAACGCGATATCTCACTTGTCAGATATTGACAGACTACTCTAAGAACAGGTCGTCAATATACAGTAAAAGTGTCACGGGACACCGAGGGCGCACTCGGTCTCCCATCAGCCGCAGACCTGCTGCTTAGCTTCGGGAGCAAGGATCTGTGTTTGGCCTTGTTCCCAGGGCGGCTTTGCTAGCTGGGAGGCTCCCTGCTCCTAGGTCTGCCTTGAGCGCCGAGCTGATCACTCGGTGCTCGACTTGTCTGTCTGTCGGTCATGTGACGCTGGCCACGTCACATGGCCCTCAGACCCCACTATAAATACAGGCAGCCTGCTGGCCACAGGTTGCCCGTTAATTCTAGGTTCCTGGCTATTTGTTGGACTACTGAATACTCACCTGTTCCTCTTCCCTGACGATCCTTTGCATGCTCCTCCTGTACTGCGCATCCCTCCTGGTATTGTGACCTCGGCTCCCACCTGACTACTCTTTGCGGACTCCTCTGGTACTTCTCTACTCTCCTGGTATTTGACCCCGGCTTCTCCTGACCATTCTTAGCTTAACCCTTTGTACTGCGTAGCTCTCTTGGTTCTTACCCGGTCCATTCACGTTCCGTATTTTGTCTTGTCTGTCTTCCCTGCACATATCCTAAGTAAGGGACTGTCGTCCAGTTGTCCCCTGTCATCAGGACTCGTGAGGCCAGGGGTGAGGGTGGAGCGCAGTGGTCACTATCCTTTCCCCTGTGTGTGTGTGTGGATGTGACCGTCACAAAAAGTCCTTGAAAAACCTGTTTAAAGAAACACTCCAGCCTATGTAATTATTAAGGAGTAATGTAGGGACAGCAGTGTTAGCCTTGTGTATACTTGATTTAGTTGATATGTCCCTCATATATGGTTCCCTTAATGCAGCCTACTCTGGCTTTTTAGAGACAGAAGAAGCAGAGTCTCATCACATCAAGTGCATCCAATAGTAGATCAATGACATAGGACTGCTGTTCCTTGCAGAGTCCCAGTGTATCCTATGTGATGTAACTTCAGCCTGTCTCCCCTGCCCCCTGCTTGTAATAGTTTCCTCCTTTCATCCCTTTTAATCTGGAGGGAGAAAGAACAGTGTGAATTAGCATTTCATAGGATACACTGTTAATTCTACACACAGATAGTATTAACAGGTAGTGTGAATCAAGGAGAGCAGTGTGAAGCTACATCTCATAGGATACACCGGAGATTCTCCACACAGCAAACACATATAATAGAGACAGGCAGTATAAGTCAGGAGAGAGAAGTGTGTAGCAAAATGTAATAGTATACACTAGAGATTCTGCACTCAGCAAAAACATATAATATAGACAGCCAGGATAAGTCTGAAGAGAGCAGGGTGAAGCGAAATCTAATAGGATACACTGAAGATTCTACACACAGCAAAAACATATCATATAGAAGACAGGTAGTGTGAGGCAGAAGAGAGCAGTGTAAAGTTAAATGTAATAGGATACACTGAAGATTCTGCACACAGCATAAACATATAATATAGAAGGGCAGTATAAGTCAGGAGAGATTAATGTGAAGTGAAATCTAATCGGATACACTGGAGATTCTGCACTCAGCAAAAACATATAAGTTAGACAGGCAGTGTGATGCAGGAGAGAGCAGTGTAAAGTGAAATGTAATAGGGTACACTGAAGATCCTGCACACAGCAGAAACATATAATATACAAAGGCAGTATAAGGCTACTTTCACACTGGTGTTTTGGCTTTCCGTTTGTAAGATCCGTTCAGGGCTCTCACAAGCGGTCCAAAACGGATCAGTTTTGACCTAATGCATTCTGAAAGGATCCGCTCAGAATGCATCAGTTTGCCTCAGTTTGCCTCTGTTCCGTCTCCATTCCGCTTTGGAGGCGGACGCCAAAACGCTGCTTGCAGCGTTTTGGTGTCCGTCTGACGAAACTGAGCCAAATGGATACGTTCTGACACACAATGTAAGTCAATGGGGACGGATGCGTTTTCTAGGACACAATCTGGCCGAATAGAAAACGCATCCGTCCTCCATTGACTTTCAATGGTGTTCAAGACGGATCCTTTTGGCTATGTTAAAGATAATACAAATGGATCCGTTCTAAACGGATGCAGATAGTTGTATTATCTGAACGATCAGTCTGTGCAGATCCATGACGGATCCACACCAAATGCGAGTGTGAAAGTAGCCTAAGTCAGGAGAGATCAATGTGAAGTGAAATCTAATCGGATACACTGGAGATTCTGCACACAGCAAAAACATATATTATAGACAGCAGTATAAGGCAGGAGAGAGCAGTGTGAAGCAAATCTAATCAGATACACTAAAGATTTTGTATACGGCAAAAACATATAACATAGACAGTATAAGTCAGGAGAGAGCAGGGTGAAGTGAAATCTAATAGGATACACTGAAGATTCTGCACACAGCAGAAACATATAAGGCTACTTTAATACCAGCGTTTTCCCTTTCCGCTATTGAGATCCATCATAGGGTCTCAATAGTGGATGAAAAAGCTTTAGTTTTGTCCCCATTCATTGTCAATGGGGACAAAACTGAATTGAAGGGAACAGAGTGCACCAGAATGCATTCCGTTCCATTTGGTTGTGTTCACATTTTTGAGCGCGTCCTGGGATGCAGAGCAAGACGGATCCATCATGGCTCACAATGTAGACGGATCCATTTTCTCTGACACAAAAGAAAACGTCCGTCCCCCATTGACTTAGAATGGTTTTAGAGGTGGATCCGTCTTGGCTATTTTAAACTTAATACAACCGTACCCGTTCATATCGGATGCAGACGGTTGTATTATCATGACGGAAGCGTTTTTGCTGATCCATGACGTATCCAGCAAAACGCTGTTGTGAAAGTAGCCTGATATAGACAGACAGGGGAGCTTTATCATGTTAAAACTAACCCATTAGACCCTGTGTTGATACTTAATTGGATAAATCAATAATCTGCCAATACTGGATTTTGTGTGATCTTGTAATATCGATGCCTGGTGGAAAATGTTTGGCTAGGACAAGTGTAGATTAGTGTTGAGCGAGTATGATCGCTATGCTCGGCACATGGCGGTACTCGCCGTGCAGGTAAGTACTGCCCTCACTGTAATGCCAGTAGTCATGTTGGGTACTGGCATTACAGTGATTCACTTGCCCGGAACACATCATCCGGTGCTATATAGCACCCGATGATGCGTGTTCGGCTCATTTGTAGTCAGGGAGAGCTGCGCTTAGGAAGGGACAGATAGTGTAGGGAGTGCGATCGCAATCTAGTTGAAAAATGTTTCAAAAACCCAAATATCCTTTTAAGGACTATTGTGTGTGGTGGCAGCAATATAATATAACCATCAATTTTTTTGTTTCCATCATTTTCAATACTTTTTCTATAGAGGGTGTCTGCAGTGACTTGTGACATCTGTCCAATACCTTCTGTGTGTCAGGGCCAAAGACAGGAAAAATGTAAGTGAAATCTATTTTCCTTTATCCATACTTTTACGTACTTTTTCCATATACTGTGCTTGCTGTGAACTGTGACATCCGTGCCATATCTTGTGTGTCAAGCGTGCATATAACATTTAATATGAAGAAGGCGAGCAGTAAGGGACGGGGAAATGACCGTGATGCTGATGGTTCACGCAGAGGCCGTGGCCCTGGGCTCGGTGAAACTGTGCCTGCTGCTGGAGCACAAGAAAACCAATCATCCACGATACCTAGCTTCATGTCCCAGTTTGTAGGGCGTCGCAGGACAAAAGTATTGAAGTCAGACCAGTGCGACCAGGTGGTCGGTTGGATTGCAGCAGATAATGCTTCCAGTCGGTTAAGCACCACCCTGTCTTCCACCAAGTCCAGTCTCAGTAGCCAAGAGTCTGGTCAACAGAATCCTCACCCTGATCCTCCTTCCTCCCACCATGGAGAGTCTGGCCAAACAAGTGATCCCACACACGGATATTCCGAGGAGCTCTTTTCATCGCCATTACTTGACTTGGCCCTCTCGCCAAGCCCGCTTGAAGCATATAATGTTTTACAGGGTCATCTCACCTTATGATGACAGCAAAGTCTTGCCTGTTGGACATCCTCCCCCTGCTGTTCCCGAACCATTTCAGTGGCGTTTCCATTAATTTCTGACCTTTTCCTATGAACCAGGCGCCCTCCCCTCCGCAGAGCAGGGGGTACCTGGTTTAATGCTCAGGTCCTCCCATTGACTTCCATTGTGCTCGGGGGCTCGGTAGAGCACCCGAACATCCCAAAGTGTTCGGCCCGAGCACTACGGTGCTCGATCAACACTAGTGTAGATCAGTCGGGTGTCCATCTTTATAGTCAGTTTGCTTCTTATAACTTCATAGCTTTGACCATCTTTAAGATGGGAATCTCAGAAAAACAATTTGCTGGACAAATCTCAGACTCTGGAATCAACATTTAGCACCAATTTTCCCTTCACTCCCGTCTCTATCATCTATTATACATCACAGCCTACAGACTGAGGGAAAATTTTGCAATTGATGAAAGGGTGTAAATGCAGGTTTTTGGCTTTGGCTTCTGCCAAAAAGGACATGCCCCCCTAAACTGTAGTAGAGAGAGCTGCAGCAGAAAGGACATGCCCCCCTAAACTGTAGTAGAGAGAGCTGCAGCAGAAAGGACATGCCCCCCTAAACTGTAGTAGGAAGAGAACTTCCGCAGAAAGGACATGCCCCCCTAAACTGTAGTAGAGAGAGCTGCAGCAGAAAGGACATGCCCCCCTAAACTGTAGTAGAGAGAGCTGCAGCAGAAAGGACATGCCCCCCAAACTGTAGTAGGAAGAGAACTTCTGCAGAAAGGACATGCTCCCCTAAACTGGAGTAGAGAGAGCTGCAGCAGAAAGGACATGCCCCCCAAACTGTAGTAGGAAGAGAACTTCTGCAGAAAGGACATGCCCCCTAAACTGGAGTAGGGAGAGAGCGGCAGCAGAAAGGACATGCCCCCCAAACTGTAGTAGGGAGAGAACTTCTGCAGAAAGGACATGCCCCCCTAAACTGTAGTAGAGAGAGCTGCAGCAGAAAGGACATGCCCCCAAACTGTAGTAGGAAGAGAACTTCTGCAGAAAGGACATGCCCCCCCCCTAAACTGGAGTAGGGAGAGAGCGGCAGCAGAAAGGACATGCCCCCCAAACTGTAGTAGGGGGAGAACTTCTGCAGAAAGGACATGCCCCCCTAAACTGTAGTAGAGAGAGCTGCAGCAGAAAGGACATTCCCCCCTAAACTGTAGTAGGAAGAGAACTTCTGCAGAAAGGACATGCCCCCCTAAACTGGAGTAGGGAGAGAGCGGAAGCAGAAAGGACACATGCACTGAGCTGTGGTAGGGATTTCACTGCAGCAGAAAGGACACGTCCCCTGTGCCAAGAAGCGTTCCTGTGATAGATAGGAGGGAAAACCCAGAAAATACAAGATTCAATGGATCAGACGTACAGCAGAAGAATTGTCACCATTACCTACCATCCGTCATTAGGGCGGCTAATGCGCAATTTTTATTTCCGTGAATTTCATTTTAAATATGAATGCAGCTCAAAGTTGAAATAAACGTCTGGTAGGGGAACATCTGGTGGCGGAGGCGCCCGAGGAGACATCCGAGACCCACGGCCAGATGCACAGTCATGGCTCGTCTGCAGGAGCCATACATCACCCGGGCCGGCTTTGTCTGAGCAGCATCGCCACGGACCCTGGAAATTGATTATCCCATGAAAATATCTAATAGAGTCATACTTTTCTCTTGTCTGCTGGAATAACCGCGCTCCCCGCCGCTGCCTTTAAATTAATAACCCAATATTATACATTACACGTGTGCAGTCCATATATTCACATTACGGCTTCCGACGGCGTCTAACATAGAGACGCAGACTGCCGGGACCTGGTTAGACGCCCCCTCGAGCTTACATCTCTGTATAATCTTCCTGTTAGGAGGCAAATACTTGGTTCTGAACTAGAGTTACATTATTTGTTATCCTCCAGTCACATCTAGAGCTGCATTTATCATTCTGCATGCTGCGGAGCTCATCTTATATTGTATCTTATACTCCAGTCACATCCAGAGATAGATGCATAATTCTGCATGCTGCAGAGCTCCAGTTATCACATCTTAAACTCTAGTCACATCCACAGCTGCTGAGTTTAGTTTATCTTATACTCCAGTCCCATCCAGAGCTGCATTTATAATGCTGAACTCATGCTATATGATATCTCATATTCCATTCACATCCAGAACTGCATTTATATTCATGCAGGCTGAAGAGCTCATGTTATATAGTATCTTATACTCCAGTTACATCCAAAGCTGCATTTATACTGCTGAAGGCTGCTGGACTCATATCTTATACTGTAGCCATATCCAGAGTGACAGTCATAGTTCATAGTAATAGTCACAGTAATTCTGCATTCTGCTGAGATCATCATGATATATTATATCTTACACTCTAGTCACATCCACAGCTGCATGTATAATTCTACAGGCTGCTGAGGTCACTTTATATTATATCTTATATTCCAGTGACATCCAGAGCTGTATTCATAATACTCCAGGCTTCTGAGGGCAAGTTATATTGTACCTAATGCTCTGGTCACTTCCAGAGCTGCATTCATAATTAACTTGAATTAAGTGTATCCTATTGACATGCACTTGGCTATATTCTAGCTCCATCTGTATACACCTCCATTTACACATAGTCAGGATGAGTTTTCAGCCTTTAGATGCGAACATGAATTGTTCCAGTCATTGACAGCAAGCAGAGATCTTGCAAACGGTAGGAAACTGCAATGCATGCTATTTTAGAAACTTGTATCAGTTGCTGTTGATGTCTCATTGATACATTGTTTTCCCAGTCATCACCAGCAGCCAGGAAATCACAGGATCTTTCCACTATAGCTGCTGTCGTTACAATGTGTCAGGGAGAAAAGGTGGAAGATGCAGAATTATTTGGTATAATTTGGATGATCTTGGCTTACAGTTTATGAAACCCCCAAAGTCACAATCTCCGGTCCCCTTTGCTCAGGGGGTATGGATTAATTAGCCGACTAGAGGGCGACACTTTGAGCCGAGAATATTCAGCCTTTTCACGATATTCTAAATTTTCCAGTTCCACCTGTGGGGCCCGGCAATTGATCAAATGATTCCCTCTGATGATTTTCGTTGTTTTTTGAAAATCATCATATTGACTTTTTCTGTTGTGGAGCATTGTGTCAGCGCAGCCTGTGTCCTCCCCGCCGTCCTGGCACCAATAATCCAGATGCGACTCTGCACAGGCTGCGCTGACGCAGTGTTCCGGATCACCATGGGGGCTCGGCACTGACTGTAGCGACCAAATCCAATCGGAACACTGACCCTGGCGGTTTAACTTCCTAGACATCGTTTTCATAGTCATGCAGCCTTAGGCCCCTTTCACACGGGCGAGTATTCCGTGTGGGTGCGATGCGGGAGGTGAACGCATTGCACCCGCACTGAATCCGGACCCATTCATTTCTATGGGGCTGTTCACATGAGCTTGTGCGTTGCGTGAAAATCGCAGCATGCTCCTCTTTGTGCGTTTTCCATAGAAGTGAATGGGGCTGCGCGAAAATCGCAAGCATCCGCAAGCAAGTGCGGATGCGGTGCGATTTTCACGCACGGTTGCTAGGAGACGATCGGGATGGAGACCCGATCATTATTATTTTCCCTTATAACATGGTAATAAGGGAAAATAATAGCATTCTGAATACAGAATGCATAGTACAATAGCGCTGGAGGGGTTAAAAAAATAATAATAATAACTTAACTCACCTTAATCCACTTGCTCGCGCAGCCGGCATCTCCTTCTGTCTTCTTTTTTGCTGTGTGCAGGAAAAGGACCTGTGGTGACGTCACTCCGGTCATCACATGGTCCGTCACATGATCCATCACCATGGTAAAAGATCATGTGACGGACCATGTGATGACCGGAGTGATGTCACCACAGGTCCTTTTCCTGCACACAGCAAAAAAGAAGACAGAAGAGATGCCGGCTGCGAGTTAAATTATTTTTTATTTTTTTTAACCCCTCCAGCCCTATTTTACTATGGATTCTGTATTCAGAATGCTATTATTTCCCCTTATAACCATGTTTTGTTTTTTTTTACAATTTTGCGGACCCATTCATTTTCTATGGGGACGGAATGGATGCGGACAGCTCACAGTGTGCTGTCTGCATCCGCATTTGCGGAGGGCGGCCCCGATCTTCGGGTCCGCAGCTCCGCAAAAGATAGAGCATGTCCTATTCTTGTCCGCAGCTTGCGCACAAGAATAGGCATTTCTATAGGGGGTGCCGGGCGGGTGTGTTGCGGATCCGCAATTTGCGGGTCGGCAACACACCACGGACGTGTGAATGGAGCCTAACTCTGGCGGATCCACCGCCAGCTGTAGGGATTATTAAGACCAGCGTCTAAAGCACCAGTCTTAATAAATGACCCCCATAGTGATTATCCCGTAGGCTAAATGTAAAAAAAACAAAAAAAAAAGGTTTTACAAATATAAAAGATGTAAAAAAATTCTAATCTCTCCCTTCCCTCAAAAAAATAAAATTAAAAAAAAAGACCTGGCGTGAGTGTGGAAAAGTCGCAGATTGTGGCGCAAAGGACCTTAGTGCCGCAATCAACGCCAGAAATACACCTAATTTAGGCGCATTTCTGTTTAACAAAGGACCCGCTGTGTTTCTCTATTTGTTATGGTAAATGCAGCTTTAGCGCTGCTTCACATCTGTGGTGACGGACCTGACGGTGGGATTTAGTTGTTTGTGTTCCATTTTATATTTTTCTCAATTGACTGAATATGAAATTGGTGCAGTACTACAGAATTTGGGGCCACAATTTTAATTTTGCCCGGGGCCACATTTTGTCTAAAACCGGCCCTGCTCATAGTGACCGAGGCATCTAAGCAGTTACACAGAGGCTCCCACCCCTGTAAAGAGAATTGCAGGGTGCCAATGCATGGCCATGACACCTGGAGGTCTAACAAAGGCCATGACTGTACGTCTATTAGGCCTCCTGCCCACGGACGTGTACTGCCAGTGCCGCGGACTGCACAGGCAACGACCGTGGGGCAGCCGCATGCAGATCACAGACCCATTCACTTGAATGGGGTCTGCGATCCGTCTGTTCCGCAACAAGTTCTATCTCCTTGCGGAACGGAACACCGCAGAAGAGCGCCGTAGTGCTTCCGTGGGGTTCTCTTCCACATCTCCTGATTTGCTGACCCATTCAAGTAAATGGGTCCGCATCCGTGATGCGGAATGCATAAGGAACGGTGCCCGTGTATTGCAGATCCGCATATGCGGTCCGCAATACAGCAACGGGACACCTAGGGTCGTGTGCAGGAGGCCGCAGAGATAGCCCAATAGACTGTGCTGCAGAGATAGCCTAAGGCCCCTTTCACACGGGCGAGTATTCCACGCGGATGCGATGCGTGAGTTGAACGCATTGCACCCACACTGAATACCGACCCATTCATTTCTATGGGTCTGTTCACATGAGCGGTGATTTTCACGCATTACTTGTGCGTTGCATGAAAATCGCAGCTTGCTCTATATTGTGCGTTTTTCACGCAACGCAGGCCCCATAGAAATGAATGGGGTTGCGGGAAAATCGCAAGCATCTGCAAGCAAGTGCGGATGCAGTGCGATTTTCACGCACGGTTGCTAGGAGACGATCAAGATGGAGACCCGATCATTATTATTTTCCCTTATAACATGGTTATAAGGGAAAATAATAGCATTCTGAATACAGACTGCATAGTAAACTAGCGCTGGAGGGGTTAAAAAAAAAAAAAAAAAAATTAAACTCACCTTAATCCACTTGATCGCGCAGTCCGGCTTCTCTTTTGTCTTCATCTTAGCTGTGTGGAGGAACAGGACCCGTGGTGACGTCACTGCACTCATCACATGGTCCATCACCATGGTAAAAGATCATGTGATGGACCATGTGATGACCGGAGTGACGTCACCACGGGTCCTGTTCCTCCACACAGCTAAGATGAAGACAGAAGAGATGCCGGCTGCGCGATCAAGTGGATTAAGGTGAGTTAAAATTTTTTTTATTTTTTTTTAACCCCTCCAGCGTTAGTTTACTATGCATTCTGTATTCAGAATGCTATTATTTTCCCTTATAACCATGTTATAAGGGAAAATAATACAATCTGAAGAACACCGATCCCGAGCGGTTTGGGTACCAAACATGCGCGATTTTTCTCACGCGAGTGCAAAACGCATTACAATGTTTTGCACTCGTGCGGAAAAATCGCGCATGTTCCCGCAACGCACCCGCACATTTCCCCGCAACGCCCGTGTGAAACCAGCCTTATAGACTGTGCTGCAGAGAGAAAGCCTAATAGACTGTTGCCGTTTTTTGCGGTTCACAAATTGCGGATCTGCAAAACACGAATACCAGCTGTGTGCATTCCATATTTTCCAGAATGGAACGTCCTGCCCTCTGTAGAACTATTATTATTAGTTATATAGTATTAATATTATTATTATATATTACCGTGTCATAAAAATAATAATAAAGTTTATTGAAAGAAAAACCACACACACAGACTGTATCGCCGAGTTTGTTGCAACCCGTATAATAAAGATGACTTTGTAAATCACCCCGTGAACAATGTAAGAAAATAAATGTTTTTTTTCCCTATTAGGCCTTATGCACACGACCGTTCCGTTTTTTGCGGTCCGCAAACCGCAGATCCCCGAATGCCTTCCGCAATTTGCGGAACGGAACGGGCGGCCCATTGTAGAAGAATAGGACATGTTCTATTTTTTTTGTGGGGACACGGAACGGTGCAACGGATGCGGACAGCACACGGAGTGCCTTCCACATCTTTTGCGGCCCCATTGAAGTGAATGGGTCCGTATCCGAGCCGCAAAAACGGCGGCTCGGATGCGGACCCAAACAACGTCCGTGGGCATGAGGCCTTAATCAAGAAACCCAAGAAACCCAAAATTATACCAAGGGAAACTAGATTTTGCCCCGCAAAAAAACAGCCCCATATGCAGCTACATCCGCAGACAGATGGATACGTTCTGGCTTTTGGAACGCGGTGGTCTAGACTCTAGATTATCGTTTTTCCATGACATTTTTGATGACTAGAATAAAAGTAACGCGCTGAACAGTGAATGTCGTAAAGTGCAAAAACTTCTGTCAGAAAGCTTGTAACATCTTATTACGGCAGAAAAATAACAAAAGTTAATCGGTTATACCGCACGTATCTCAGAATAGTAGCGCGACAAACGCTGACTCCTCCCACAATTACAGCTCTCCTACAGCTGCAGGGAAATAAAAAAGTTATCTCTATAAAAAAATGAACCACAAATTAGGCTTAGGCCACTTTCACACTTGTGGTTGCCGGATCCGCGCTAACGCTGGCCCACCATGCCGCCAGATGTCCGCTCCGACCCCATTCACTATAAGGCTCCTGCACACGAACGTGTGTGCGCCCCGTGGTCGTGCTGCGGCCCGCAATGCACGTACACCGTCCACCGTCCACTCACTTTAACGGGTCCGCGATCCGGCCATTCCGGAAAAAGATAGGACATGTTCTATCTTTTTGCGTAACGGAAGTACGGGACGAAACCCTACGGAAGCACTCCGTACTGCTTCTGTAGGGTTCCGTTCCGTGCTTCCTTCCCGCATCATTCCGCATCTCCGGATTTGCGGACCCATTGAAGTGAATGGGTCCGCATCCGTGATGCGGAATGCCCAAGAAATGGCACCCGTGTATTGCGGATCCGAAAATGCAGTCCGCAATACAGCAACGGGGCGCGCACGACCGTTTCCCCCCCCCCCCCATTTACGAGACATTTTTTACGTTCTGTATACGGTCCGTATACGGAACCATTCATTTTAATGGTTCCGCAAAAAAAACGGAATGTACTCCGTATGCATTCTGTTTCCATATTTCAGTTTTTTCCGTTGAAAGATAGAAGATGTCCTATTATTGCCCGCAAGTCACGTGCCGTGGCTTCATTCAAGTCAATGGGTTCACAAAAAAATTGGAACATATATGGAATGTCTTCCGTATCCATTTCCGTTTTTGCGGAACCATCTATTGAAAATTTTATGCCCAGCCCAATTTTTTTTTTTTTTTATGTAATTACTGTATACTGTATGTGGCATACGGAAAAACAGAACGGAAACTGAAACACAACAGAAACAAAAAACGGAACAACGGATCCGTGAAAAACAGACCGCAAAACACTGAAAAAGCCATACGGTCGTGTGAAAGAGGCCTAATGGGGACGGGCCGGAGGTCCAGCCGCAGCACGGCAAGCATGCCGGACCCTGCTACCGCAAGTGTGAAAGTAGCCTTAGATACAGCAGCCGCACAATCCCAGCAGACAGTATCACACATGAATGGATTGGATACAGAGGCTCCACAGACAGTATCACACATAATAGGATTAGATACAGTTTCTCTGCAGACAGTATTTCACAAGGTAGGATTAGATACACTGGTTCAGCAGACAGTATCACATGCGGTCCCCGATGTGCGGGCACCATCCATGTGGCTGGCGCAGACTTCAATGGGTCCATGATCCGTCCGCACCGCAATCATGTTGCAGGCCGCAATACAGGTGCTGACCGCTGACGGCAGTGCGCATGAGCCCATAAGGCTTAGATACATGCGTTTAGGAGATGGTATTTCAGCAGAAGCAGCAGACGCGTCAGTGTGAGTGTATATAGTCCTGGTCCAGATCTGTATCCACAGGACCGCAGACGTTCCGTGGCCGCCCCCTCTCTCCTCACCCCCAGAACACGGAGCATTTTCACAGCTTATAACGTCCTTTCACACGGCAGAGATCAGCGGCCGCCTGGAACTGGCCACAGGCACAATGTGATACGCGGTGCGCTTCATCTGTGGAGAATGGTCGGTACTGGTGCTACCAGAGCCGGCCGATCAGTGACCCACATCATGTATCTCCATGATCTAATCCTACCATCTGCTGAGCCTCTGTATCTAATCCTATCCTGTGTGACACTGTCTGCTGAGCTGTGTATCTAATCCTATCCTGTGTGATACTATCTGCTGAGCTGTGTATCTAATCCTATCCTGTGTGATACTGTCTGCTGAGCTGTGTATCTAATCCTATCCTGTGTGATACTATCTGCTGAGCTGTGTATCTAATCCTATCCTGTGTGATACTATCTGCTGAGCTGTGTATCTAATCCTATCCTGTGTGATACTGTCTGCTGAGCCTCTGTATCTAATCCTATCATGTGTGATACTGTCTGATGAGCCTCTGTATCTAATCCTATCATGTGTGATACTGTCTGCTGAGCCTCTGTATCTAATCCTATCATGTGTGTGATACTGTCTGCTGAGCGGTGTATCTAATCCTATCCTGTGTGATACTGTCCGATGAGCCTCTGTATCCAGTGGCGTGCCCAGGGTGTTTGGCACGGGGTCCTTTCTCTGGCACCCCCCTCCCCCCAATACTTGACCACATGCCTCTTACTTCCAGTGACTTCTCCTGTCATGTAGACCTTCTCTTTCCTCTTCTCCTCCGTTAGACCCAGACCGCCATGGCAAATTCTTTCAGCCGCATCTCATCTCTACAGAGTTTGTAACAGACACGTTATGCCATCGTGCTGCCACCCCCAATACTGTGCCCGTTGTGCCCCCCAATGCCCCAGAAACTATGCTTCTGAAAAAATAGTGGCCCTAATAGAAATAATTGGGGTCATTTATCAAACTGGTGTAAAGTAGAACTGGATTTCCAAAAGAGCTGTCAAATAAGAAAGGTGGAATCTGATTGGCTGCTATGGGCAACTAAGCCAGTTCTAGTTTACACCAGTTTGATAAATTACCCCAAATGTTCCAATAGTGTCCACAGCAGCTATAATGTCCCCTAGAGTGCCCCCAGTAATAATAACACCCTCTGTTGTGCTCCAAGCCATAATCCCTAATTAGTGTCCATAAAAATAATAGAATGGCCCCTACAGTGCCTCCCCAATAGCAACGTCCCCCACACAGTAGTTTCCCCCACGCAGTAGTGTCCCCCACACTGCCCCCACACAGTAGTGTCCCCCACACTGCCCCCAAACAGTAGTGTCCCCCACACTGCCCCCCACACAGTAGTGTCCCCCACACTGCCCCCCACACAGTAGTGTCCCCCACGCTGCCCCCACTCAGTAGTGTCCCCCACACTGCGCCCACACAGTAGTGTCCCCCACACTGCCCCCCCACACAGTAGTGTCCCCCACACTGCCCCCACACAGTAGTGTCCCCCACACTGCCCCCCACACAGTAGTGTCCCCCACACTGCCCCCACACAGTAGTGAGCCCCCCCACAGCCCCCCACACAGTAGTGTCCCCCACACTTCCCCCACACAGTAGTGTCCCCCACACTGCCCCCCACACAGTAGTGTCCCCCACACAGTACTGTCCCCCACACTGCCCCCACACAGTAGTGTCCCCCACAATTCCCCCACACAGTAGTGTCTCCCACACTGCCCCCCACACAGTAGTGTCCCCCACAATTCCCCCACACAGTAGTGTCCCCCACACTGCCCCCCACACAGTAGTGTGCCCCACACTGCCCCCCACACAGTAGTGTCCCCCACACTGCCCCCCACACAGTAGTGTCGCCCACACTGCCCCCACACAGTAGTGAGCCCCCCACAGCCCCCCACACAGTAGTGTCCCCCACACTTCCCCCACACAGTAGTGTCCCCCACACTGCCCCCACACAGTAGTGTCCCCCACACTGCCCCCACACAGTAGTGTCCCCCACACAGTAGTGTCCCCCACACTGCCCCCACACAGTAGTGAGCCCCCCCACAGCCCCCCACACAGTAGTGTCCCCCACACTTCCCCCACACTGCCCCCACACAGTAGTGTCCCCCACACTGCCCCCCCACACAGTAGTGTCCCCCACACTGCCCCCACACAGTAGTGTCCCCCACACTGCCCCCCACACAGTAGTGTCCCCCACACTGCCCCCACACAGTAGTGAGCCCCCCACAGCCCCCCACACAGTAGTGTCCCCCACACTTCCCCCACACAGTAGTGTCCCCCACACTGCCCCCACACAGTAGTGTCCCCCACAATTCCCCCACACAGTAGTGTCTCCCACACTGCCCCCCACACAGTAGTGTCCCCCACAATTCCCCCACACAGTAGTGTCCCCCACACTGCCCCCCACACAGTAGTGTGCCCCACACTGCCCCCCACACAGTAGTGTCCCCCACACTGCCCCCCACACAGTAGTGTCGCCCACACTGCCCCCACACAGTAGTGAGCCCCCCACAGCCCCCCACACAGTAGTGTCCCCCACACTTCCCCCACACAGTAGTGTCCCCCACACTGCCCCCACACAGTAGTGTCCCCCACACTGCCCCCACACAGTAGTGTCCCCCACACAGTAGTGTCCCCCACACTGCCCCCACACAGTAGTGAGCCCCCCCACAGCCCCCCACACAGTAGTGTCCCCCACACTTCCCCCACACTGCCCCCACACAGTAGTGTCCCCCACACTGCCCCCCACACAGTAGTGTCCCCCACACTTCCCCCACACAGTAGTGTCCCCCACACTGCCCCCACACAGTAGTGTCCCCCACACTGCCCCCTACACAGTAGTGTCCCCCACACAGTAGTGTCCCCCACACTGCCCCCACACAGTAGTGAGCCCCCCCCACAGCCCCCCACACAGTAGTTTCCCCCACACAGTAGTGTCCCCCACACTGCCCCCACACAGTAGTGTCCCCCACACAGTAGTGAGCCCCCCCACACAGTAGTGTCCCCCACACTTCCCCCACACAGTAGTGAACCCCCCACAGCCCCCCACACAGTAGTGTCCCCCACACTTCCCCCACACAGTAGTGTCCCCCACACTTCCCCCACAGTAGTGTCCCCCACACTGCCCCCCACACAGTAGTGTCCCCCACACTGCCCCCCACACAGTAGTGTCCCCCACACTGCCCCCCACACAGTAGTGTCACCCCACACTGCCCCCACACAGTAGTGTCCCCCACACTGCCCCCCACACAGTAGTGTCCCCCACACTGCCCCCCACACAGTAGTGTCCCCCACACTGCCCCCCACACAGTAGTGTCACCCCACACTGCCCCCACACAGTAGTGTCCCCCACACTTCCCCCACACAGTAGTGTCCCCCACACTTCCCCCACACAGTAGTGTCCCCCACACTGCCCCCCACACAGTAGTGTCCCCCACACAGTAGTGTCCCCCACACTGCCCCCCACACAGTAGTGTCCCCCACACTGCCCCCCACACAGTAGTGTCCACCACACTGCCCCCATACAGTAGTGTCCCCCACACTGCCCTCATACAGTAGTGTCCCCCACACAGCCCCCACACAGTAGTGTCCCCCACACAGTAGTGCCCCCCACAGTGTAGTGTCCTCCACACAGTAGTGTCCCCCACACTGCCCCAATACAGTAGTGTCCCCCACACTGCCCTCATACAGTAGTGTACCCTACACTGCCCTCATACAGTAGTGTCCCCCACACTGCCCCCCACACAGTAGTGTCCCCCACACTGCCCCCACACAGTAGTGTCCCCCACACTGCCCCCCACACAGTAGTGTCCCCCACACTGCCCCCCACACAGTAGTGTCCCCCACACTGCCCCCCACACAGTAGTGTCCCCCACACTGCCCCCCACACAGTAGTGTCCCCCACACTGCCCCCATACAGTAGTGTCCCCCACACAGTAGTGTCCCCCACACAGTAGAGTCCCCTACACTGCCCCTTGTAATGCCCCCAGTTGAGCTAATGTTCCCATAATGTGCCAATATAAAATACCCCTTCTCAGTGCCCCCGTAGATGATCCCATAGTGCTCCCCCCTTCCCTATTGTACCCACCATAATGTGTCCCAGTATAAAATGCCCCTATACAGAGCCCCCCATATAAAATACCCCTTCTTTTTAGCCTCAGGCCTCATGCACACGACCGTTGTTGTGTTCCGTTCCGCTAAATGGGTTTCGTTGTTCTGTGAACCGTTTCCGTTTTTGTTTCCGTGTGTCTTCCTTGATTTTTGGAGGATCACCAGACATGAAGGAAAGCATAAAAAAGTCTAAGTCAAGTTTGCCATGCAAATGATAGGAAAAAAACAGACGCGGATGACAATCTTGTGTGCCTCCGTGTTTTTTCACGGACTCATTGACTTGAATGGGTCCGCGAACCGTTGTCTGTGAAAAAAATAGGACAGGGCATATTTTTTTGACGGACTGGAAACACGGATCACGGACGTGGATGACAAACTGTGCATTAGCCGAGTTTTCAACGGACCCATTGAAAGTCAATGGGTCCGCAGAAAATCACGGAAAACGAAACAGCGGACACGGAACACAACAACGGTCGTGTGCATTAGGCCTCAGTAGATGACCCTATAGTGCCACCTAATAATCTGCCAGTAATAAGTGCCCCAATAGATTCCCCCAATCATGTGCCAGTAAGATGTGCCCCCATAGATGCCCCTCAATCATGTGCCAGTAAGATATGCCCCCATAGATGCCCCCCAATCATATGCCAGTAATAAGAGCCCGTCCACCATCATGTGCCAGCAGCCAGAGCCCCCCCATATCATGTGCCAGTAGCCAGAGTGCCCCCTATCATGTGCCAGTAGCCCCCCTTATTATGTGCCAGTAGTCCCCCTTATGTGCCAGTAGCCCCCCTTATGTGCCAGTAGCCCCCTTATGTGCCAGTAGCCGCCCCTTATCATGTGCCAGTAGCCCCCTTATGTGCCAGTAGCCCCCTTATGTGCCAATAGCCCCCATGTGCCAGCAGCCCCCCTTATGTGTCAGTAGCCCCCTTATGTGCCAGTAGCCCCATTATGTGCCAATAGCCCCATTATGTGCCAGTAGCCCCCTTATCATGTGCCAGCAGCCCCCATCATGTGCCAGTAGCCCCACTTATGTAGCCCCCCCTTATCATGTTCCAGTAGCCCCCTTATGTGCCAGTAGCAGCCCCTTATCATGTGCCAGTAGCCCCCTTATCATGTGCCAATAGCCCCCCCATGTGCCAGTAGCCCCCCTTATGTGCCAGTAACCCCCATTATCATGTGCCAGTAGCCCCCCCCTTATCATGGGTCAGTAGCCCCCCCTTATGGACCAGTAGTCCCCTTATCATGTGCCAGTAGCCCCCTTTATGTGCCAGTAGCCCCCCTATCATGTTCCAGTAGCCCCCTTATGTGCCAGTAGCCGCCCCTTATCATGTGCCAGCAGCCCCCCATGGGCCAGCAGCCCCCCTTATGTGCCACCAGCCCCCCTTATGTGCCAGCAGCCCCCCTTATGTGCCACGGGTATCCCGGCAGGCCAGTCCGGCCCTGAGTGTCCCCCACACTGCCCCCATACAGTAGTGTCCCCCACACTGCCCCCATACAGTAGTGTCCCCCACACTGCCCTCATACAGTAGTGTCCCCCACACTGCCCCCATACAGTACTGTCCCCCACACTGCCCTCATACAGTAGTGCCCCCCACACTGCCTCATACAGTAGTGCCCCCCACACTGCCCCTACACAGTAGTGTCCACCACACTGCCCCCACACAGTAGTGTCCACCACACTGCCCCCATACAGTAGTGTCCCCCACACTGCCCTCATACAGTAGTGTCCCCCACACAGCCCCCACACAGTAGTGTCCCCCACACTGCCCCCACACAGTAGTGTCCCCCACACAGTAGTGCCCCCCACACAGTAGTGTCCTCCACACAGTAGTGTCCCCCACACTGCCCTCATACAGTAGTGTACCCCACACTGCCCTCATACAGTAGTGTCCCCCACACTGCCCTCATACAGTAGTGTACCCCACACTGCCCTCATACAGTAGTGTCCCCCACACTGCCCCCACACAGTAGTGTCCCCCACACAGTAGTGTCCCCCACACTGCCCCCCCCACACAGTAGTGTCCTCCACACAGTAGTGTCCCCCACACTGCCCTCATACAGTAGTGTACCCCACACTGCCCTCATACAGTAGTGTCCCCCACACTGCCCCCACACAGTAGTGTCCCCCACACTGTCCCCACACAGTAGTGTCCCCTACACTGCCCCCTACACAGTAGTGTCCCCTACACTGCCCCCACACAGTAGTGTCCCCTACACTGCGCCCTACACAGTAGTGTACCCCACACTGCCCTCATACAGTAGTGTCCCCCACACTGCCCCCCACACAGTAGTGTCCCCCACACTGCCCCCACACAGTAGAGTCCCCTACACTGCCCCCACACAGTAGTGTCCCCCACACAGTAGTGTCCCCCACACTGCCCCCCACACAGTAGTGTCCCCCACACTGCCCCCACACAGTAGTGTCCCCTACACTGCCCCCACACAGTAGTGTCCCCTACACTGCCCCCTACACAGTAGTGTCCCCCACATTGCCCATATAGTAATTTCCCCCCCACATAGTAATCCCTCCCATAATAATTTGCCCCCACACAGTATCCCACCATATTCCCCCCCCCCCCCCCACGTCCTCCTGTGTGGACCCCCCTCATGTCCTCCAAAGTTGGCACATAAAATTAAATAAAAAAATTTGCCCCCACACAGTATCCCACCATATTTCCCCCCCCCCCCCCACACGTCTTCCTGTGTGCACCCCGGCCCCCTTATGTCCCCCAAAGTTGGCACATAAAATAAAAATATATAAAAATAAAAGCTAAATACTTACCTACGCTTGCTCACAGAGTCCCAGCACTGTGCTGCTAAGTCCCAATACAGGCGCGTGCGATGATGTCATCACGCACGCCTGCCCCGGGATTTCACTACCGCATAGGCTTCAGGCCTACTAGGCCTGAAGCCTATGGCGGTGATCAGTGACGGGGCAGGGAACTATGCGCTCCGCTCCTTGCCCCACCGCAGTATGTGGGTGTTAGCGCCTCAGCAATGAGCGCTTCCATCTGTATTGATGGAAGCGCTCATTGCTTCTGGGCCTGCTGGCACCCCCATGAGAGCCGGCACCCGGGGCGGACTGGTGGAGCGGTGGAAAAGCTGGCCGCTGAACTACAGAAGGTTTGCATGTGCCACCCAATACTTAGCCTTTGTACCTGTGGTCCGGGTAGCTGGTCCCACGTATAGTCAGGGACTGTCTTGTTGTATTAGGTACTGGCTCTGCCGAGCAGGGTTTTGTTTATTTAAGCCTATTCGTTAAGGCTATGCTGTTGTTTGAATATCTAAGATTGAAATAAAAACACTTAAATTAGACTTTATCCTGTCTGTGTCCCTGCTTCCTGCACAGCTACCAAGTGTCTACAAGAGCGACCCCCCCCCCAATATGGTGGAGGATGCGGGCACTGGTGCAGTGAAGCACACACTGATTGCATGTCCTGGCTATCAAGAGCGCTGAAGCAACAAGCCACAGCCATGGATGAGATAATAAAGCAGCTGGTTCAGTCCAACTTACAGATGCAAGAAACTAACCGACTGCTGGCACAGCAGATGGCGGCACTGGCGGCTGCACAACAAAGGGCTGGTCCATCGGTGCCGGAGCGGGATGCCAGGAGAGAAGTCTAGAAAGCCATGATTAAGATGACATCAGAGGACGACGTAGAGGCCTTTCTGACCGTTTCCAAAGAGTGGCCACCCGTGAAAGACTGCCACAGCAATACTGGGCAGAGGTGTTGCACCCTTCCTTGTCACCAAGCCACAGCAGGCCTATTTCGAATTAAGAAAGCAGGATGCCCGGGACTATCCTACAGTAAAAGCGGAGATCCTGGCCCGCTTGGGATTCGACCTACACCTACGTGCTCAAAGAGACTATAGCTGGCGGTACCGAGAGGCTTTACCACCAAGGGCCCAGATGCACCGCCTCATCCAACTGGTCCGTAAGTGGCTTCAGCTGGAGACATCAACCCCGGCTCAGATGGTGGAGAAGATTGCTTTCTGAGGGTCTGGGGACACAGCTGACGCCAGTGCTTTGGTGTGGATGGTGGAGAGGTACTGGGCTACCCAAGCTTTCGAAAAGAAGGGCCCTCAATCCCTGGCCAACCCCAAGGCCCAAAGGCCCATGGTTCCCACTAGTTCCTGGGCCGGTGCAACTCCCCAGGGAAGGAGTCGGGGGGAGGCTCCCACCTGTTGGTCCTGCCAGGAACCCGGCCAATTGTCCCCACAACCCGAGCCTATGGACTGCAGCACTGCCCGGAGGGTGTCCCTTTATGCGGCCCCAGTTTACTCGGCTGCCACTCCAGACTCGGATAATGAGCGCCACCTCTGCCAGGTGACCGTTGCAGGGCGCCAGGTGGTGGCCCTGTTGGACTCTGGAAGTCGGGTGACTCTAGTTAATGGGTCCCACATAGACCCCGGGTCTGTCACAGGCCGCACAATCGGAGTCCTGTGTATTTATTGGGACTTAAAAGACTATCCTACGGCGGTTGTCGCCATCCAGACCCCATGTGGAGCGAGACATCATGAACTTTCCCCATGACCTCATTTTGGGACGGGACTTCCCCATGTTCTGGACTCTGTGGCGGGTAAATCAAAGGTCAGGTAGCTTCCTCCCAAGAGTACAACCCACACAGATGGGTCAAGAGCTAGACCCGGAGCCCAACGTCCCGAACTCTGGGGTTCCTGCTGTAGGGGTGACCAGTGGAGAAACTAATGTCAGCTCCGTATTTCCCTTAGATGTAATGGCTGGTGAGGCTGAGGAGCTAATGACTGAGCAACAGTTGTCGGATTTGTAGGTATCCCGTGACAACTTTGGCACCGCATAGCTCCAGGACCCCAGTCTGGTCCGGGATAGGGAAAATTTTGTGGTGATTAATCGGGTGCTGCAGCACGCCGACGCTAATCAGATATTTCCCCACTTTATGGTTGACCAACAACTGTTATACCAGGTTTACAGGCTCCAGGGTGAGACCTGGGAGCAAAGACTGGTACCCCAGCCTTATCGTCAAACGGTGCTGGTATTGGCCCATAAACAGGTGCTCGGGGAACACCTAGGCACCACAAAAATGCTGGACCGCATCCTGCGGTGGTTCTATTGGCCAGGGGTACACAATAAAGTTAAACGGTAATGTGAGTCCTGTCTGAAATGGCAATTGCATGCTCCTATGGCACATTTCCGGAGTCCACTGGTACCTCTACCCATCATTAAGGTTCTGTTTGAAAGGATTGCAATGTGCAGTGTCCCACTTTAAACTGTGTATTTGACATTTGCAATGTATTTATGTATTTACCCTGTATATCCCAAAACAGGCTGGTAGGGTGTTATTATACTCATTCACCCCTAAGTGGTGCTGTCTTTATGTAGACAGAACAGGAAGGAAGTAGTTAGTCAGTATGAGTTGGAGAGCAGTCAAGAGAGGAGCAGTTCAGCCCTACTCCAAGATGTAGCCGCCTATCTTTCCTCTGGGCCCTGGAGATCAAGCCTGGAGATGACAGACCAAGTAGTCACGGCAGCCCAGCACAGACAAGAAGGTCTATGTCTGAATATAAAGCAAGTCTAGTGACGATTAGAGCTGAGTCTAACCAAGGGACTTTGCAAGCACCAGTGATCAGGGGGAACTTAAAGGTACCTGGACACAACTGGATGATTAAAGGCCATAATTGTGCTATTTCACTAAATGCCTTCTGGAACATAGTGAACCTGAATATTTCAGGAGAGCATCCTGCATAAAATAATGTAGCAGAGAGTTTGCCTGCTGCAAAGGAGAACGCCCTTATTGGATTGCTCAACATAAGTAAAGAAACTATTATATTCAGTACCTGAGTGCTAAAGCAAAGACTAGATATAGAGAGAAGAAAACTCCATAAAGTACAATTACCAAACCTGGTATAGGATTGCAGTGGATATTATTGGGATTATCAACTTTACCATCTAAATGAACTGTAAAAACTGTCCTGAGACTATTGATTCAGTAAACGTTCTACTGTTTTATTACAATTGACTCCTTACTACTACTCTTAACATTTGCACCTTACGGTGCTGGCGTCACAAACACAGGGGCCCAGCCGCAAAAGCACCTTACACCCATTACCATCAAGGGCACCTCAACTTCCATCTGGCTGGTGTTCCCTGCAACAGTGAGTGCCCTGGAGGATTTAGTGCTGTCTTCCCCTTCACTGCACGCTGGCCTAGGGAGGCTCTGCTAACTGTGAGTACAAACCAACAGAAAAAATGGCGTGGTGTTAACCACTTCAGCCCCCCTAGCTTAAACACCCTTAATGACCAGGCCACTTTTTACACTTCTGACCTATACTAATTTCACCGTTTATTGCTCGGTCATGCAACTTACCACCCAAATGAATTTTACCTCCTTTTCTTCTCACTAATAGAGCTTTCATTTGGTGGTATTTCATTGCTGCTGACATTTTTACTTTTTTTGTTATTAATCAAAATTTAACGATTTTTTTTGCAAAAAAATGACATTTTTCACTTTCAGTTGTAAAATTTAGCAAAAAAAACGACATCCATATATTAATTTTTCTCTAAATTTATTGTTCTACATGTCTTTGATAAAAAAAAAATGTTTGAGTAAAAAAAAAATGGTTTGGGTAAAAGTTATAGCGTTTACAAACTATGGTATAAAAATGTGAATTTCCGCTTTTTGAAGCAGCTCTGACTTTCTGAGCACCTGTCATGTTTCCTGAGGTTCTACAATGGCCAGACAGTACAAACACCCCACAAATGACCCCATTTCGGAAAGTAGACACCCTAAGGCAGGGGTGTCAAACTCAAATTCATCGGGGCCGCATCAGCAGTTTGGTCACCCTCAAAGGGCCGGTTGTATCTGTAGGACTATGTGTCCACTCTTTATTATCATAAATTATTGTCACTGCATTCAATTATTACAGTTTTTTTGTAATAATGTAAGTAATAACTAGCTCTGAAAGCAGAAACATAGTCAGAATAATGGCAAGTAGATATTCAAATGTACAATTTATTGAAAAAAGATTTTTGGTAACAGACAGTAATTTTTTAATTTTTTTAAACATCTGTGGATGACGGACACTGTTATGGGGGATCTGTGGATGACGGACACTGTTATGGGGGATCTGTGGATGACGGACACTGTTATGGGGGATCTGTGGATGACGGACACTGTTATGGGGGATCTGTGGATGACGGACACTGTTATGGGGGATCTGTGGATGACGGACACTGTTATGGGGGATCTGTGGATGACGGACACTGTTATGGGGGGATCTGTGGATGACGGACACTGTTATGGGGGGATCTGTGGATGACGGACACTGTTATGGGGGGATCTGTGGATGACGGACACTGTTATGGGGGATCTGTGGATGACGGACACTGTTATGGGGGGATCTGTGGATGACGGACACTGTTATGGGGGATCTGTGGATGATGGACACTGTTATGGGGGGATCTGTGTCTGACGGACACTGTTATGGGGGGATCTGTGGATGACGGACACTGTTATGGGGGGATCTGTGGATGACGGACACTGTTATGGGGGGATCTGTGGATGACGGACACTTATGGGGGGATCTGTGGATGACAGACACTGTTATGGGGGGATCTGTGGATGACGGACACTGTTATGGGGGGATCTGTGGATGACGGACACTGTTATGGGGGGATCTGTGGATGACGGACACTGTTATGGGGGGATCTGTGGATGACGGACACTGTTATGGGGGGATCTGTGGATGACGGACACTGTTATGGGGGGATCTGTGGATGACGGACACTTATGGGGGGATCTGTGGATGACAGACACTTATGGGGGGGATCTGTGGATGACAGACACTGTTACGGGGGGGATCTGTGGCTGGCACTGTTACAGGGGGGGATCTGTGGATGGCAGTGTTATATATGTGCCATCCACAGACCCCCCACCCCATAACAGTGCCATCCACAGACCCCCCACCCCATAACAGTGCAATCCACAGACCCCCACCCCTTAACTGTGCCATCCACAGATTCCGTGTAAACCCCTTCCCCCCCAGTATACAAATATAAAATGTATTATTGAATTAAAAGTTATTAAACATGCCCCCCCTCACTCCTAATTGTACCGTATATCCTAATTGCTTGTGTATAATGCCGGCAGGCAGGACGGGCGGCCGGCGCGTCACTCACTGACGTCACTTGCCTGCGCCGCCTGCTTCATTCATAAAGGAGGCGGTGCAGGCACGTGACATCAGGGAGTTACGCTGCCGCCCGCCCGGCCTGCCTGCATTCTACACAAGCAATTAGGATATACGGTACAATTATTTCCTGTGTAGAACGGCTGCGCGGGCCACATGACGAGGTCTGGCGGGCCGGATTCGGCCCGCGGGCCTTGTGTTTGACACCCGTGCCCTAAGGTATTCGCTGATGGGCATAGTGAGTTCATAGAACTTTTTAATTTTTTGTCACAAGTTAGCGGAAAATGATGATTTTTTTTCTTTTTTTTTTCTTACAAAGTCTCATATTCCACTAACTTGTGACAAAAAATAAAAACTTCCATGAACTCACTATGCCCATCACGAAATACCTTGGGGTGTCTTCTTTCCAAAATGGGGTCACTTGTGGGGTAGTTATACTGCCCTGGTATTTTAGGGGCCCAAATGCGTGCGAAGTAGTTTGAAATCAAAATCTGTAAAAAATGGCCGGTGAAATCCGAAAGGTGCTCTTTGGAATGTGGGCCCCTTTGCCCACCTAGGCTGCAAAAAAGTGTCACACATGTGGTATTGCCGTACTCAGGAGAAGTTGGGCAATGTGTTTTGGGGTGTCATTTTACATATACCCATGCTGGGTGAGAGAAATATCTTGGTCAAATGGCTCCATTCAGACGTCTGTATGTGTTTTGCGGATCCGATCCATGTATCCGTGGATCCGTAAAAAACATACGGATATCTGAATGCAGCCTTACAGGGGGGTGATCAATGACAGGGGGATGATCAGGGAGTCTATATGGGGTGATCACCCCCATCATTGATCACCCCCCTGTAAGGCTCCATTCAGACGTCCGTATGTGTTTTGCGGATCCGATCCATGTATCAGTGGATCCGTAAAAATCATACGGACGTCTGAATGGAGCCTTACAAGGGGGTGATCAATGACAGGGGGGTGATCAGGGAGTCTATATGGGGTGATCACCCCCCTGTAAGGCTCCATTCAGACGTCTGTATGTGTTTTGCGGATCCGATCCATGTATCCGTGGATCCGTAAAAAACATACGGACATCTGAATGCAGCCTTACAGGGGGGTGATCAATGACAGGGGGATGATCAGGGAGTCTATATGGGGTGATCACCCCCATCATTGATCACCCCCCTGTATGGCTCCATTCAGACGTCCGTATGTGTTTTGCGGATCCGATCCATGTATCAGTGGATCCGTAAAAATCATACGGACGTCTGAATGGAGCCTTACAAGGGGGTGATCAATGACAGGGGGGTGATCAATGACAGGGGGGTGATCAGGGAGTCTATATGGGGTGATCAGGGGTTAATAAGGGGTTAATAAGTGACAGGGGGGGTGTAGTGTAGTGGTGTTTGGTGCTACATATTGCTGAGCTGCCTGTGTCCTCTGGTGGTCGATCCAAACAAAAGGGACCACCAGAGGACCAGGTAGCAGGTATATTAGACGCTGTTATCAAAACAGCGTCTAATACACCTGTTAGGGGTTAAAAAAATCACATCTCCAGCCTGCCAGCGAACGATCGCCGCTGGCAGGCTGGAGATCCACTCGCTTACCTTCCGATCCTGTGAACGCGCGCGCCTGTGTGCGCGCGGTCACAGGAAATCTTGCGTCTCGCGAGATGCCGCGTATATGCGTGACTCTGCGCAGGGCTGCCGCCTCCAGAACGCGATCCTGCGTTAGGCGGTCCGGAGGTGGTTAAACAGGCATGAAGTGCTGAAACCCATATGCAGTTGTGCATATATATACAGGGGAGCAAATCCTGCACTTGTAGCCCGTTGCTAATGGCGATACCCAGCAATAATGCATAGAGTGGAGGATGCCTGCAGCGGACCACAAGTACCACAATAGACATCCTACACAAGATAGCAATTATGTGGATGTGATAACCAATATAACAATATAATAACATTTGCAAAGGCAGGTGCACTCTGCGGTCTTATTAAACCCTCATACTGATGTTAAAATTGAGAGATTAGCCAACATATCCTACTGTGGAGGACATGTCTGAGCCCGAGCACTGCGCCAAGGTTTCCGAAATGGCACAGGTAGGTGAGTGTTAGGTCCTGAGCTACTTGAGAAACCTTGGCGCGGTGCTCGGGCTCAGACATGTCTTCCACAGTAGGATATGTTGGCTAATCTTTCAATTTTAACATCAGTATGAGGGTTTAGTAAGACCGCAGAGTGCACCTGCCTTTGCAAATGTTATTAACTGTGAGTACAACTACTACCCCCATTCGGCACACCACCGTAACATTCACTAGCCCCTGCGGTCCGGTCACCTGCATATGAACTTGGTAGGTCCATTGGTTAAGTCTGTTCGGGGGCATCAGCATATACTGGTAGTGATGGACTATGCTACCCGTTATCCTGAAGCCATCCCACTGCGGCAGACATCGGCAAAGCTCATAGCTAAGTAGCTATTTGCCATGTTTTGCCGAGTAGGTCTACCCAAGGAGATCCTTACACATCAGGGTACCCCGTTCATGTCTAAAGTCACCAAGGAACTGTGTAAGCTCTTTAACATAAAACAGTTGCGCACGTCGATATACCATCCTCAGACAGACAGGTTAGTAGAAAGGTTTAATAAAACCTTAAAAAGTATGCTGAGTAAGGTGGTGAACAAGGATGGGAGGGACTGGGATGTTTGCAATCTGTGAGGTACCACAGGCTTCTACTGGATTTTCTCCCTTTCAATTGGTCTATGGCAGACATCCCAGGGGCTTGCTGGACATCGCAAAGGAGACGTGGGAACAGGAACCTACCCCCCACAAAAGTGTTATAGACCACATCGCCAGTATGCAGGACAGGGTGGCGGCCGTTTTGCCCATCGTCAAGGATGGAGGCTGCTCAAAAGGCTCAAAGTCGGGTCTATAACAGGTCAGCAACAGTAAGGACCTTTATACCCACTGACCGGGTTTTGGTTCTAGTTCCTACTGTCGAGAGTACATTTCTAGCCAATTGCCAAGGATCGTATAAGGTACTAGAGAAGGTGGGGAAGGGAACTACAGGGTACCTAGTAGTGCGGTGGAATGCATAAGCAGAAAGTGCTTTTCAGGTCTTGAAGTTGGCGTTGTGCGAATCCCCCATCCTCATTACTCAAAGCTTCGAGAGAGAGTTTATTGTGCAGGCGGATACGTCAGACGTAGGGCTGGGAGGTGTCCTGTCTCAGGAGGTGAACACCCTGTTACCTACCTGAACAGGAAACTCACGCCGGCCAAGAAAAATTATAGTATCATAGAGAAGGAATGTCTGATAACGTAGGCCTTAGAGGCGCTAAGGTACTATTTGCTGGGGCCACACTTCCGTCTGATAACTGACCACTCACCCCTCACTTGGATGAGTAGATCCAAGGAGAGGAATGCCAGAGTCAAGAGGTGGTTCTTGTCCCTGCTAAATTTTAGTTTTTCAGTGGGGCACCAAGCCTGGAGACTTCAAGGCAACGCGGATGCCTTATCCCATTGTTTAATGTCAGGAGTTTGCCCCGATGGGACAGAACTGAGGGGGAGGGTATGTGAGAAGGGTATCGTTTGGGAGAACAGTTATCTGCCTTTGAAATGGTTGAACTGTGGCTGGTAAGCCTTGGGTGTGTCTCTGGGAACTGAAAGGTTAACTCAGACACAGGATAAGCAGGGTTGATAGCCTGTTTTGTCTATGTTACCCATAGCTAACATAGACAGATTGTAAAATACGTACTGGGACCTGCTTATACTGGAGTGAGTGAGGTTGGCAGTGGGACGCTCACTCCACCCGGGCTTCGGTTCTGGGCTTCCATAACCCACAGCTGCGGGTCACATGGGTCGTTAGGGCCTAATTTAAAGCTCAGTGTAGAGCTGAGCAGGGTGGCCATTCCTGGAGAAGCTGGCCGCTGAACTACAGAAGGTTCTGCATGTGCCACCCAATACTTACCCTTTGTACCTGTGGGCCGGGTAGCTGGTCCCACGTATAGTCAGGGACTGTCTTGTTGTATTAGGTACTGGCTCTGCCAAGCAGGGTTAAGGCTATGCTGTTGTTTGAATATCTAAGTGTGAAATAAAAACACTTAAATTAGACTTTATCCTGTCTGGGTCCCTGCTTCCTGCACAGCTACCAAGTGTCTACCAGAGCGACACCCCCCCCCCCCCCCCCCCCCACACACACACAGTATCTAATCCTATCATGTGTGATACTGTCTAATGAGCTGCTATATCTAATTCTATCATTTGTGATACTGTTATGTGTGGTACTTTTTTGAGCATTTATCTGTTGAGCTACGGTATCCAATCCTATTATGTGTGATACTGTCTGTTGTCCTCTGTATCCAATCCTATTATGTGTGATACTGTCTGTTGTCCTCTGTATCCAATCCTATTATGTGTGATACTGTCTGTTGTCCTCTGTATCTAAGCCTATGATGTGTGATACTGCCTATCATTCCTGTACCTAACCTTCTGCCCTCATAAATGAACCCTTTAGCTCAGTTTCTGTCTTTCGGTTGATAATAGAAATAGATGGATGTTTCTACCCCCTGGCCTTGTGTTTGGCATCTTTCTTCTTCACGGTGATTCACATGTTTAGCGAGATGTCTAATCGCTGGCGCTCTTCACACATTTTCTTTCAATGCGGCCGGTGCTGGAGACGCCGTGGATCTCACTTACCCTTTTGTTGTCAAATCGGGAGCCTGTGGAGCGACAATTTGTGGCCTTTCTTCGCTCAACAGCGTACATTTATACACACGCCAGTGTGCAGCTCCACGTACGTGCCGGTATCTAGATCTGTTCACTCGTCATAAAATTGACACATTAAACATAAAGTCAGCCTGGTTTTATCTAAAATTTCACCTGAAAGTTTTTTACTCTGCCCCTCCCCCATTTATAAGAGACTGGCAACAAAGTATCAAAGCAATTGGCAAATTGTAGGACACTGTTTCATGATACAAGGATGTATCTGTGGGAAAGGAGGGTCTGGTGGGACACGGGTGCTGGGGGACACCAACAAGCCACTCTGCCACACCCTGGGTATTTAAAGAACATATGTCAGCAGGATCAACTCTATTAAACCAGGCATACTTACCTGGTAGAGTTGTTTCTGCTGATTAAAACGATACTGGTCTTGTGAAAATCGGTTGTGGCCTTCCTGAGAAAAAAGTATTTTATTCTGTTATCAAGATGGGGCTTGAGTGCACCCTAGGGGCGGGGCCTAGTGCCTCAGTGCACTTCAGCTTTCAAGTGCCGGCCACGCCCCTAGGTGCACTGAAGCCCTTACCTCCATAAAGAATAAAAGTGTTATTTCTCAGGAATGCTGCAACCGATTTTCACAAGACAGGTATCATTTTAATCAGCAGAATCAGCCCTACCAGGCACTATACCTGATTTAACAAGGCTGATACTCCTGACATATACTCTTTAAATGCAAGACTAAAGCAGAAAACTTAATTTTTTTTAAGGAAAGCTCAGCGAACATGGGCATGTATATCACAGAAGTCCATGCCACTGCTCTGAGGGTTTTTGGAGAGAGAGCCCGGCCCCATCCTCTTTGCTACTGGGTGGTGATAACCTATATATGGGCTACATTTGTATCAAGCAAGGGGTAAGATTCCAGGCTCCCCTGTGCTGGGTGGCAAAACCCAAAGCCATAACGGGGAGACCATTTTAATTGCTGCTATATGGCCCCCTCTGTTCTATGCATACCACTGCCAGATCCAACCCTCATGACAAATCCCTTCCCCTGTGAATTTTTAGGAAATCTGTATACAACTGGGGTGAAGAACAGGGAACCTTGTCCAAATGGCATACTACAGGCATTAAAGCGGCACTGTCACCAGGATCAATCCTATTAAACCAGACATACTGCCTGGTAGGGCCATCATGCTGATTAAAACTGTACCTTTCTTTTGTCTGTATGTTAAACGGCTGCAGAGAAATCTGTTTTTAGTCATGTGCAAATGAGCAATTTGAGCACTCGGAGGCGAGGCTGAATATTCTGTGCTCTGCTTTGTAACACCCCCTGTGTCCTAGCATCTACATATCATATACACTATGTACTATAGCTTCACCATACTGAAACCTGCTCAGAAAGCTAATATACAGGTCCTTCTCAAAAAATTAGCATATTGTGATAAAGTTCATTATTTCCTGTAATGTACTGATAAACATTAGACTTTCATATATTTTAGATTCATTACACACAACTGAAGTAGTTCAAGCCTTTTCTGGTTTTAATATTGATGATTTTGGCATACAGCTCATGAAAACCCAAAATTCCTATCTAAAAAAATTAGCATATTTCATCCGACCAATAAAAGAAAAGTGTTTTTAATACAAAAAAAGTCAACCTTCAAATAATTAAGTTCAGTTATGCACTCAATACTTGGTCGGGAATGACTGCTTCAATGCGGCGTGGCATGGAGGCAATCAGCCTGTGGCACTGCTGAGGTGTTATGGAGGCCCAGGATGCTTCGATAGCGGCCTTAAGCTCATCCAGAGTGTTGGGTCTTGCGTCTTTCAACTTTCTCTTCCCAATATCCCACAGATTCTCTATGGGGTTCAGGTCAGGAGAGTTGGCAGGCCAATTGAGCACAGTAATACCATGGTCAGTAAACCATTTACCAGTGGTTTTGGCACTGTGAGCAGGTGCCAGGTCGTGCTGAAAAATGAAATCTTCATCTCCATAAAGCTTTTCAGCAGATGGAAGCATGAAGTGCTCCAAAATCTCCTGATAGCTAGCTGCATTGACCCTGCCCTTGATAAAACACAGTGGACCAACACCAGCAGCTGACATGGCACCCCAGACCATCACTGACTGTGGGTACTTGACACTGGACTTCAGGCATTTTGGCATTTCCCTCTCCACAGTCTTCCTCCAGACTCTGGCACCTTGATTTCCGAATGACATGCAAAATTTGCTTTCATCCGAAAAAAGCTTCTCTGTAGCCCAGGTCAGGCGCTTCTGCCGCTGTTTCTGGTTCAAAAGTGGCTTGACCTGGGGAATGCGGCACCTGTAGCCCATTTCCTGCACACGCCTGTACACGGTGGCTCTGGATGTTTCTACTCCAGACTCAGTCCACTGCTTCCGCAGGTCCCCCAAGGTCTGGAATCGGTCCTTCTCCATAATCTTCCTCAGGGTCCGGTCACCTCTTCTTGTTGTGCAGCGTTTTCTGCCACACTTTTTCCTTCCCACAGACTTCCCACTGAGGTGCCTTGATACAGCACTCTGGGAACAGCCTATTCGTTCAGAAATTTCTTTCTGTGTCTTACCCTCTTGCTTGAGGGTGTCAATGATGGCCTTCTGGACAGCAGTCAGGTCGGCAGTCTTACCCATGATTGTGGTTTTGAGTAATGAACCAGGCTGGGAGTTTTTAAAAGCCTCAGGAATCTTTTGCAGGTGTTTAGAGTTAATTAGTTGATTCAGATGATTAGGTTAATAGCTCGTTTAGAGAACCTTTTCATGATATGCTAATTTTTTGAGATAGGAATTTGGGGTTTTCATGAGCTATATGCCAAAATCATCAATATTAAAACAAGAAAAAGCTTGAACTACTTCAGTTGTGTGTAATGAATCTAAAATATATGAAAGTCTAATGTTTATCAGTACATTACAGAAAATAATGAACTTTATCACAATATGCTAATTTTTGGAGAAGGACCTGTACATATCACTGCTTTATTCACAAGCAGAATAGACACTGCCTGTCCAAAAGAAAAGTCGCCACCAAAAAAAAAAAGGTCACACACAATATTTCGTTGGACCGCCTTTAGCTTTTATTACGGCACGCATTCGCTGTGGCATTGTTTCGATAAGCTTCTGCAATGTCACAAGATTTATTTCCATCCAGTGTTGCATTCATTTTTCACCAAGACCTTGCATTGATGATGGTAGAGTCTGACTGCTGCGCAAAGCTTTCTGCAGCACATCCCAAAGATTTTCAATAGGGTTAAGGTGTGGACACTGTGGTAGCCAATCCATGTGTGACAATGATGTCTCATGCTCCCTGAACCACTCTTTCATAATTTGAGCCCAATGAATCCTGGCATTGTCATCTTGGAATATGCCCGTGGCATCAGGAAAGAACAAATCCATTGATGGAATAACCTGGTCATTCAGTATGTTCAGGTAGTCAGCTGACCTCATTCTTGGAGCACATACTGTTGCTGAACCTAGACCTGACCAACTGCAGCAACCCCAGATCATAGCACTACCCCCACAGGCTTGTACAGTAGGCACTACGCATGATGGGGGCATCACTTCTTCTGCCTCTCTTCTTACCCTGATGCGCCCATCACTCTGGAACACTGATTGCCTCACTGATTAGTGGTATTCTTATGGCTACACAGTTCACTCCCAGTTCACTGTTCAGTCCCAATCCCTTGAGTTCCCTTCGCATTGTGCGTGTGGAAATGCTCTTACTTTCACTATTAAACATAGCCCTGAGTTCTACTGATGTTTTTCTTCGATTCGATTTCACCAAACGTTTAAGCGATCACGATCATTCAGGATTTTTTTCCCGCAACATTAATTCCTTGAATACGATGGGTCCCCACTATCCTTCCAGTTTTTAATAATGCGTTGGACAGTTCTTAACCCAATTTTAGTCGTTTCTGCAATCTCCTTAGATGTTTTCTCTGATTGATGCATGCCAATGATTTGACCCTTCTCAAACATACTAAGGCTACTTTCACACTAGCGTTCAGAGAGGGTCCGTCTGATGTCTGCTCAGACGGATCCGCTCCTATAATGCAGACGTTTGGATCCGTTCAGAACGGATCCGTCTGCATTATAGTTTAAAAAAATTTCTAAGTGTGAAAGTAGCCTGAACGGATCCGTCCAGACTTTACATTGAAAGTCAATGGGGGACGGATGCGCTTGAAGATTGAGCCATATGGTGTCATCTTCAAGCGGATCCGTCCCCATTGACTTCCATTGTAAGTCTGGACGGATCCGCTCGGCCAGGCGGACACCCGAACGTCCACTCAGAATGCATTAGGGCTGGACGGATGCGTTCGGGGCCTCTTGTGAGCCCCTTCAAACGAAGCTCACGAGCAGACACCCGAACGCAGGTGTGAAAGTAGCCTAACATCTTTTCCACGACCACAAGATGTGTCTTTCGACATGGTTGTATAAGAAATGAGAAGCAACTCATTGCACCAGTCGGGGTTAAATAACTTGTTGCCAGCTGAAAGATAATCGCCCATGCAGTAATTATCCAATAGGAGGCTCAGAACTTTCTGCTTAGTTAAATCCAGGTGGCGACTTTTTTTTTTGGACAGGCAGTGTATAATTATAAAGACACCAGTAGTGTTGAGCGAGCATGCTCGGCCGGACACCATGTGTGCTCGAGCGCAATGCTCGAGTCAGTGTATTTAAAGGGTTTCTACCACCAGAAATACTGTTATGTAGCTGACTGATATAGCGATGCGCTAATGTCAGCACTACATAACAGTATGCTTCTAACATTAGTCCCTGCAGCCGTTTTTGTAAAAAATGCACTTTTATTATATGCTAATGAGCCTCTAGGTGCTATGTGGGCGTAAAATCAGCACCTAGAGGCTCCGTCCACTCAACCATTATCCCGCCCAGGTCCCCTGTTCTGCCCGCCCCGCTCCTCTTGATTGATGCCACGGTCCACCGCATCATTGACGAAATCCCGCGCCTGCGCCGTTCACTTCTGTCTTCTGCACAGGCGCAGTGAGTGAAGGCCGCTCTCCTGATGCCGGCTTCCTCACTGTGACATAGTCGCCGCAGGTGAATGATGCGCTCTTGGTGCCGGATTCCTCACTGCGCCTGCGCCGAAGACAGAAGTGAATGGCGCAGGCGCGGGATTTTGTCAATGATGCGGTGGACCGTGGCATCAATCAAGAGGAGCAGGGCGGGCAGAACAGGGGACCTGGGCGGGATAAAGGGTGAGTGGACGGAGCCTCTAGGTGCTGATTTTACGCCCACATAGCACCTAGAGGCTCATTAGCATATAATAAAAGTGAATTTTTTACAAAAACGGCTGCAGGGACTAAGGTTAAAAACATACTGTTATGTAATGCTGACATTAGCGAATCGCTAATGTCAGTCAGCTACATAACAGTATTTCTGGTGGTAGAAACCCTTTAAATGTAATTTAGCATCTATTTCTGAAAAGTTTCTGCCAGGATTTAAACTCAAAACCCCTTGTACATTAGAGGCAAGGACCTTGTCCACCCAGCTAAAAAGCTGAATGTTAAACTGTGTCAGAAAAAAAACCTCATAGTAGTTTCTGATTTAGTGAGTATTCCTATTCAGCAGAAGACTTATTTTATATTTCTGTGCAGGTTAACATGTAGCTGTATAGTGTAGTGGTTAACATCCTTGCCTCTAATGTACAATGTTGGGAGCTCAAATCCCGGCAGAAACTTTTCATAAATTAGATTTAAATACACTGGGTGTCCCCAAGCACTAACTCCATATATGGATATAGGTATATATGGAGTCCGAGCAGGGACTCCTAAGCTGAACTAGAGTCCCAACACGTTCCCCTCCCCTCTTCAGAGCAGGGGGTGCCTGGGGTTCTCCCATTAACTTTCCTTGTGCTCTGTAGAACACCCGTTCTACACGAGCACACGAGCACTTTGGTGCTCGCTCAACACTAGACACCAGTAATATGTGTTAGCTTATAAGTATGTAAAAAACCACACATCTCTAGAGGTTAAGCTATTGGTTTTGCATGTAGAGATTTCCAGGTTTGAATCTCAGGAGAGACTTTGAGTTTTTTTCCTTCCACATTTATCCCATAAAAAAAGTGTATTGCGGATCCGCAATACACCCGGCCAGCACCCCCATGAAACCTCCAATTCTTGTCCGCATGTTCTATTTTTTTCCAGAACCGTGGACCGGAAGATTGGGGGGGCGCTCCGGAAATGCGAATGCAGACAGCACACTGTGTGCTGTCCGCATCCATTCCTGCCACATAGAGAATGAATAGGTCCGCACCTGTTCCGCAATTTGCGGAACTGATGCGGACCCATTCTACGGGCGTGTGAATGGACCCAAAAAAAGAAAAAAACAATAGAAAGAAAATAAATGTCTCTCATGGCACTTGAACCCTATACATACAAGGCAAACCACTATACCACCGTTTTTTTTCTATACAGTGTCTTTCCAATCATATATGGTGCCTGTGAATAAAGCAGTCATATGTAGATTAGCTTTCTGAGCAGGTCTCAGTGTGGTGAAGCTATAGTACATAGTGAATATGATATCTAAATGCTAGGACACAGCTCTACCCTCAATTCATCATGCTGATGTCTAGCTCTGTCAATCAAGGGGAGGGGGGAATGTGCAGAGCACAGGGGGTATTACAAAGCAGTGCTCAAAGGGTTCAGCCCTGCCTCCTGGTGCTCAAATTGCTCAATTGCATATGAATAAAAAACACAGATTTCTCTGCAGCTGTTTAGCATACAGACAAAAGAAATATATCATTTTAATCAGCATAATGAGCCCTAGAAGGCAGTATGTCTGGTTTAATAGGGTTGATCCTGGTGACAGAGCCGCTTTAAATGAAAGACGGATCTCTTTTATTACAGGCCATGATGCAGCAATGCATTTCGGGGTTGAACATTCCCTACGGATTTGTCATCACATGATGTAATCAACTGGTGGTCATTTATGTCCTACACAGAGCTGTACCATGATCTAAAGTAATGAAAACCCAACACGTGGTGCACTGCACTGCATCAAAGTCCTTGTGGAACTGAAGTATCAAGAACCCTGTTGGTTTATTCCCGCATTTCCGTAAAGGTCTTTTGTCAATATCAAGCATCACAATAACAATAAGACATACAATAGTGGGGACTATAGTTTGAAGGACTCTAAGTCAGGAGACTGTCAATACATATCTGGGTACTTTATGACAGCACATCTCAATAAGGTATGCACACAGTATGTACTGTTTAATTAGACACTCAGAATAGTATTTAACTGGATGTCAGTATTCCTGTGGGTTCTGTATTCAGCGATTATCATGGCAGCACAATCATGTGAACGCTGTACGTCAGGAGCTCTTGCATTACGTGGCACTGCGGTATATAGCACATTCATTTCTGAATATAAGACAATGCGTTCTGGAAAGATAGCTACAATATCAGGGACAGCCCCTTTACTCTGGACATGAGTCTTCAGCCCCTTTACTCTGGACATGAGTCTTCAGCCCCTTTACTCTGGACATGAGTCTTCAGCCCCTTTACTTTGGACATGAGTCTTCAGCCCCTTTACTCTGGACTTAGCTGAAGCCCCTTTAGCTCCGTCAGGTTGGATGGTGCCATCGGTCGACAGCCATTCTCAGGTCTCTCCAGAGATGTTCCATTGGGTTCAGGGATCTGGCTGGGAAAGGACATTCACAGACTTGTCCCTACGCCGCTCCTGTGTTGTCCTGGCTGTGTGCTTAGTGTCATTGTCATGTTGGAAGGTGATCCTTCAGCCCAGTCTAATTCTCATTAAGAATATCTCTGTACTTTGCTCCATTCTGCTTTCCTTACACCCTGACCAGTCTCCCTGTCCACCCAGCATGATGCTGCCACCACCATGCTTCACTGTAGGAATGGTATCGAAGAGGTGACGAGCAAGGCCTGGTTTCCTCCAGACGTACAGGCAGTTCTTCCCTCCTCATGGCTTGGTTTTTGCTCTGATATGTATCTTCAGCTGTGAGATCTTATATAGACAGGGCTGAGTCTTTCCAACTCATGTCCAATCACCTGAATTTACCACAGGTGACTCCAATCAAGGTAGAGAACATCTCAAAGATAATACAGAGAAATGGGAGGCCCCAGAACTAAATGTCAAGTGTCATAGCAAAGGGTCTGAATACTTATGTTCATGCCAAATTTTTGTTTTTATTTTCTAATAAATTTGCGAACATTTCTAAATGTTGTTTTCACTTTCTCATTATGGGGGATTGAGTTCAGAATGATGGGAAAATTTAGACTTTTTTTATCTTAGCGCAAGGAGCAACATAACAAAACATGAAAAAAGGTTTAGGATAGGATCTCACTAAAGCTCTTGTGTCTGAGCAAACTGTGATGAATGCTGCCCTCTATGTACAAGACTATAACTACTATAATACTGCTCCTATGCACAAGAATATAACTACTATAATACTAACTCCTATGTACAAGAATATAACTACTATAATACTGCTCCTATGTACAAGAATATAACTACTATAGTACTGCTCCTATGTACAAGAATATAACTACTATAATACTGCTCATATGTACAAGAATATAACTAATATAATACTGCCTCCTATGTACAAGAATATAACTACTATAATACTGCTCCTATGTACAAGAATATAACTACTATAATACTGCTCCTATGTACAAGAATATAACTACTATAATACTAATTCCTATGTACAAGAATATAACTACTATAATACTGAATCCTATGTACAAGAATATAACTACTATAATACTGCTCCTATGTACAAGAATATAACTACTATAATACTGCCTCCTATGTACAAGAATATAACTACTATAATACTGCTCCTATGTTCAAGAATATAACTACTTTAATACTGCCTCCTATGTACAAGAATATAACTACTATAATACTGCTCCTATGTACAAAAATATAACTACTATAATACTGCTCCTATGTACAAGATTATAACTACTATAATACTGCTCCTATGTACAAGAATATAACTACTATAATACTGCTCCTATGTACAAGAATATAACTACTATAATACTGCTCCTATGTTCAAGAATATAACTATTATAATACTGCCTCCTATGTACAAGAATATAACTACTATAATACTGCCTCCTATGTACAAGAATATAACTACTATAATACTGCCTTCTATGTACAAGAATATAACTACTATAATACTGCTCCTATGTACAAGAATATAACTATTATAATACTGCTCCTATGTACAAGAATATAACTACTATAATACTGCTCCTATGTACAAGAATATAACTACTATAATACTGCCTCCTATGTACAAGAATATAACTACTATAATACTGTTCCTATGTACAAGAATATAACTACTATAATACTGCTCCTATGTACAAGAATATAACTACTATAATACTGCTCCTATGTACAAGACTATAACTACTATAATACCGCCTCCTATGTACAAGAATATAACTACTATAATACTGCCTCCTATGTATAAGAATATAACTACTATAATACTGCTCCTATGTACAAGACTATAACTACTATAATACTGCTCCTATGTACAAGACTATAACTACTATAATACTGCTCCTATGTACAAGACTATAACTACTATAATACTGCTCCTATGTACAAGAATATAACTACTATAATACTGCTTCTATGTACAAGAATATAACTACTATAATACTGCTCCTATGTACAAGAATATAACTACTATAATACTGTCTCCTATGTACAAGAATATAACTACTATAATACTGCTCCTATGTACAAGAATATAACTACTATAATACTGCCCCTATGTACAAGAATATAACTACTATAATACTGCCTCCTATGTACAAGAATATAACTGCTATAATACTGCCTCCTATGTACAAGAATATAACTACTATAATACTGCTCCTATGTACAAGAATATAACTACTATAATACTGCTCCTATGTACAAGAATATAACTACTATAATACTGCCTCTTATGTACAAGAATATAACTACTATAATACTGCCTCCTATGTACAAGTATATAACTACTATAATACTGCTCCTATGTACAAGAATATAACTACTATAATACTGCTCCTATGTACAAGAATATAGCTACTATAAAACTGCTCCTATGTACAAGAATATAACTACTATAATACTGCTTCTATGTACAAGAATATAACTACTATAATACTGCTCCTATGTACAAGAATATAACTGCTATAATACTGCTTCCTATGTACAAGAATATAACTACTATAATACTGCTCCAATGTACAAGAATATGACTGCTATAATACAGCTCCTATGTACAAGAATATAACTACTATAATACTGCTCCTATGTACAAGAATATAACTACTATAATACTGCTCCTATGTACAAGAATATAACTACTATAATACTGCTCCTATGTACTAGAATATAACTACTATAATACTGCTCCTATGTACTAGAATATAACTACTATAATACTGCTCCTATGTACAAGAATATAACTACTATAATACTGCCTCCTATGTACAAGAATATAACTACTATAATACTGCTCCTATGTACAAAAATATAACTACTATAATACTGCTCCTATGTACAAGAATATAACTACTATAATACTGCTCCTATGTACAAGAATATAACTACTATAATAGTGCTCCTATGTACAATAATATAACTACTATAATACTGCTCCTATGTACAAGAATATAACTACTATAATACTGCTCCTATGTACAAGAATATACCTACTATAATACTGCTCCTATGTACAAGAATATAACTACTATAATACTGCTCCTATGTACAAGAATATAACTACTATAATACTGCTCCTATGTGCAAGAATATAACTACTATAATACTGCTCCTATGTACAAGAATATACCTACTATCATACTGCTCTTATGTACAAGAATGTAACTACTATAATACTGCTCCTATATACAAGAATATAACTACTATAACACTGCTCCTATGTACAAGAATATAACTGCTATAATACTGCTTCCTATGTACAAGAATATAACTACTATAATACTGCTCCTATGTGCAAGAATATAACTACTATAATACTGCTCCTATGTACAAGAATATACCTACTATAATACTGCTCTTATGTACAAGAATGTAACTACTATAATACTGCTCCTATATACAAGAATATAACTACTATAACACTGCTCCTATGTACAAGAATATAACTGCTATAATACTGCTTCCTATGTACAAGAATATAACTACTATAATACTGCTCCTATGTACAATAATATAACTACTATAATACTGCTCCTATGCACAAGAATATAACTACTATAATACTGCTCCTATGTACAAGAATATAACTACTATAATACTGCTCCTATGTACAAGAATATAACTACTATAATACTGCTCCTATGTACAAGAATATAACTACTATAATACTGCTCCTATGTACAAGAATATAACTACTATAATACTGCTCCTATGTACAAGAATATAACTACTATAATACTGCCTCCTATGTACAAGAATATAACTACTATAATACTGCCTCCTATGTACAAGAAGATAACTACTATAATACTGCTCTCTATGTACAAGAATATAACTACTATAATACTGCTCTCTATGTATATGATAGGACAGGTGATTATGGGTGAATTAATTCTTTACTTCTTGTATCTGATGTTGAATGAATGAAAGGTTTGCGGTAACTTTTCACTTTTCTGGGAGAGAACAGAGTATCAGACGGTTTTATGTCTTTCTGTCAGCTTGAGTTCTCAGGAGGGCAAAAAAAATAATGTGATTTTTCCAATTGCCAGAAATTCTCCGGTGTGAAATCTCCGCCATGTCTGGGACAGTATTACATTCTTAACATAAAATCAACAGTGTTGTTGTTGGAGGCAAATGGATCTGCGGAGGGGAAACAGCAGCGGCTTTTTATAGAGTGTCAAGAATTTTTATTATACAAAAATGGGGGAATGAATAATCAGAGTGGGCGACGTGCTATGCTCTCCAGTAATGAGAGGATATATTTATGTCAGCTATATGCAAAGCTGCGAGCCCGGGGTCTATCCTGGTGTAGGCATATTTCATCTCCGAACATCAGCAGAAGGTGATCTCTGCTCCAATACCTTATTTCCTTATCTGTATGCAGGAGCAGCAAGCAATTGTAACACAATTTGTATGTGTGCTCTCAGTATCAATGGGTGGCTACAAAAGGGGGTTAAATGCACCCCATTAGACATGTAGACAACATCGCACCATTATTTAACCCCATATGGAGCTTTCACCATCCCCAGAAGAACGCAGACCTTTGGTTCTAGGTGCAACTAGCTCCAAAATGTTGGGTTCATACCCCATGGTCTGCCCCACTGGATGATGTTGATAGGATAGTGTAGAAATGTCCTAAATTATTGGGACTACAACTATCAGTATTAATCTTTGCAGCAGTCCTGGAAAAAACAAACTCTGTGTCCAGACTGTACATAAAGCAGGTCTCTCTTCCTCACTCCCAGCAATAACTCTCAGCACCTTACATGCAGTCAAAAAATTGTATAGAAACATCCATTTTCTCTCCATGGCTCATATACTGAGGATCCTCTTTCTTGTCACCTCCCATATTAAGTAGGAGGCTGTTCACAATGTAAATCAGAGGCTTTGCGGTTTTCTGGGTCGGTGCCTCATATGATATCAGGATACCATTTTTCCCGCAGTTCCTCCAGTCCTCAGTCAGACATACCATATATTAACTGAGAAGCCCCGAACAAAGTACTTGAATATGGGGTTTCTGTAGCACACAGGCCCATAATAAGCAATTCCATTGCAATGGGAAATTTTGCTCGAAGTCTCCTTTTGGTACAGATCTTCTTGAGGTTCCATAGACAAGTCATCACAGGTTGAGCCATTGACTGAAAGTATTGTGCTCTAAAGCAAAAGCTGTACCTGAATCTGCATCCAGCCAGTAGCTCAGGGGCAACACGTGAGGTGCACGGTGGACCGATGAGGGGCCAAATTATAACACATAGTTCATCAGTTTACTCACGGTTAGCAGAAAGCCTCCCTGGGCCGGCAGCACAGTGTTGAGGTGGACAGCACGAAATCCTCCGGGGCACGCTCTGTGGTAGGGAAGCATCAGCCAGGATGGTGGTTGAGGTGCCCTTGATGTTAAGGGTGCTTAGGGTGCTTGTTGCGGCTGAGTCCCTTGATGGTTTTTGTCGTGACGCCAGTACCGTTAATGGTGGTACAACCAATGGTAGTAATAATGAGGTAGACAGTGGTAAGGTGCAACTCACAACTTTTACTGAGGTTGACTTTGGCTGCAGCAGTACAGAATACAGTCTCTTGATGGTGTTAGAGTTAATCTGCAGATCCACTGTTCCTAGGCTTTATTAGGCTGGATTTAGGCTGTGGTTATGGAGTACCTTATTCCTGTTGATGTGCTCAGTCCTATACATTGTCCTTTCCCTACAAGCTGATTATTGGGACAGGTAGCTAATCCGTTTCCCAGAAGTATGGTGTGCTGCCGGAAGCTATAAGTCCTCCACCATGCGCAGAGGTGTCTGTGGCCCTCAATAATGGCTGTTATCACCGATGATTCCTTAGGAAGCTTGTTTCTATTCCAGGGAGGCAAACTCTCTCCTACTGGTCAGGGATGCAAGGCTATAGTCCGGCCACAGAAGGAAAACGCTCTTCTGCGCCTCACACCTTGGTACTATCTCATAGCGAAGTTGGCTCCACTCACTAATCTGTGTCATGGAGTCTTGACTCTACATTCTCATCTCTGTTTGAACTTGAATCCTCTCCTTATCTCAACTCAGATCTGATCTCTCTCACTACTACTCAACTCAACTCACTAACTAGGCCTGACCTAGGTATATATATATATGACCTAAGTGTCATCCCCATCTAGTGGTGGGATGTATAAATTACACCTAATCTGCCTGGTAACAGGGATTTTGCAGATAAATTAGTACAAAGTCACATAATACAGCATAGTACAATTTTTAGGGTAAAAAGTGCTTTTAAGCAGTGCCCACACACATGTAGTGGGACGCTGCAAATTCACAATCATTTCACCTATGGGCTCCAGAGGAGTGGGCCCTGTTAGGTCATGGACCCCCCAAGGTACTTAAACAGGTTTGGATTGGTGCTACTCCTAAGGGCATTATCTAAGTGGTTCCTCAGGTGTTCACACTTTAACCCCTATAAAGGGATCTGGACTTTGCTGCAGGGGAACTACTAGGCCACTATTTCTTGGAGTTGAGGTCAGGTACACAAACATGGCCTTATCAGCAAACTAGAACCTATTGCTCAGGTACCTTTCTACATAGGAAGGTGACTAAAGTACCCTAGGATAAAAAGCTATTGGCTGGTGCGCTTGCTTGCTGTTGAGGAGGCTGAGAGCACCCTATGGGCAGAGAGAGGCATTGCCAGCACGAAGCAGGCCTCAGCCTGGGTGGAAGGTGCATCACTACTCTGGCTGCCAGGGAGGGGAAGGAAGACACTGGCAGAGCCGAACCACCGGAGCCCTGCAGCTATGGAGTGGGTGAGCAAGGAAGCGGTCATGTCCACCATTGGCCCTGATGGCTGGCATCGACAATCCCATACCCAAAACTATGGAAAGGCAGCTGTAAAGGGTCCATCTACATTCCTTAGTGTATAGATTTAGCAGTGTTGTTTATGCAACTATCTGACGTTATTATTTTAATTATTGTATTGCGTATAGGTAAAGGTGTGCACGGGGCATCATGCAACATGGGCACCACACAGGACCATTCCTGCCCCCTCCTTGTGTAGCTACTCCACAGTATCTGTGTCTTCACTCCCCCGCGCTGTGCCAGCCCCGGTGGGTATTAAGTTGGCTTTACTGTGTCATCCTTCTTCATGAATTTTTTAGTGTGTACTGTAAATCCTAGTACTTAAAGATTGATGGCGGATCTTCACATACAATCCTCATCCAATTCGCCACAAAGACGTATTTGCTTTCCTCCTAATTTTCATTATTATCTCAGAACTCATTTTCACCTTTCCCGTCTCGCCCGCCTTCTCATTTTTCAATCCTCCATCTGCAGGAAAAATACTTTCCATATAACAACATTTACCCAACATGTTGATTTGATTAGTGTGGAAACTGATGACTGTTCTGCGGGAGAGACGTCGTGGAGCTGCGGGGATTTTGTATCTCCCTGTAGCCGCTCGCCTCGTCCTCGCTTCCAGCTAAATGATGCTGTGTAATAGTTTCTGAGGACGATGCATTTATCACCGCCGCGTTGGGTCAGATTGGACAAGCCGTTTCTTCACAAAGCAAATTTTATGCATTGGATGTGAGGAAATGATGTTCTGAGCACCTCCAGCGATGGTAACGGCCAGTCATTTCTATCCTGCGGACGGGGTCCGAGCCGTATCAATGGGTAACCACTTATAAAGGGAGTAATTCTGTCGGATATCGCCCCGCTAAATGCTGATTTGATTATTATTTTTTTGCTTTGGTTCTATTAAAGCTGAGAGCAGCGGAGGAATGTGATGTTCCTGAGCAGCGCTATTACAAATAATTAAGGTTTATAGCCTGGCGTGTCTGCAGTAGAGGAGATGTCTGGACTATTCCAGGGAATGGATGATAGAGGGCACCCATGGGCTGCCACACAGGGGGGAAAGCACCAGCTCGTGAGCCCCAATGTGACGTCTAAACCTTGGACTCTCTCCTTCGGACTTCATGATGCAGCCACATAATTTGCAACTGCAACCATTGCTGCAACAGTGCCCAACCCTGCCTGTACACGGGTGGCATAAAATACACAGCACCCCCCCCCCTCCAAAAAACAATGCAAAGTAAGCAAATACAGGAGGGTAAACCAGTGCAAGAGGCAATCGCCAGTGTAAACCATTGCAATGGGCACATCACCAGTGTCTGCCGCACTCCAACCAGACAATAGAATACTGGATACAGTGAACTTTTAAATACAGAAGACAGTAGACTTCCATAAACCACAGAATATAGATTGATGTAAACAAGACACTACAGGCTATAGACTGCCTTACACCATACAATACAGACTACTGTACCCAACACACTAGATACTGCTGTACCCAACATACCACACACTACAGACTGCTGTACCCAACATACTACAGACTGCTGTACCCAACATACTACAGACTATAGACTATAGACTGCCATATACCACACACTACAGACTGCTGTACCCAACACACTAGATACTGCTGTACCCAACATACCACAGACTATAGACTGCTGTACCCAACATACCACACACTACAGACTGCTGTACCCAACATACTACAGACTGCTGTACCCAACATACTACAGACTATAGATTGATGTTGTAACCGACCGTTTCAGCAGACAAGGGGTTAAAATCCGTTTAGGCGATAAGCCCCTTTCTGAGAGACAGGCACAGCTACTTGCAGAACACCAACTCCCGAACTGGATACAAAGTAGCACTCCAAACTGGAACCTCACGAATAGCTGCTAGCAGACGAACAGGAATCAGCTTACACCTCTGGCAATCGGACTTCTAACAGCATACAGTGAATCCCCCCAATAACGAGACAAGGCTCCGTGTTGAGGGTCAAACAGTGGTCTGACTGTACTTGAAGTACAGCCTCTTTTATTCACAAAAAACAAACATAGTACTGCCCACAGGGGTTTGAAATACAACCAATCAATATATTACAAGACATACAATGTAACTACAGCAACCAATCGTTCACGCCCCCAGAGGACCAGAATGAAGACTGTAACATAGGACAACATATCCCCACAATGCATCATGGTTTCCTCCTCTCTGTCCAGACAACCTGAAGAGCAATCCAATTATCTCTGAGGACAAAAGGAGATCGCCAATACACATGTGAGGACAACAGAACAGACATCACCATTTTAAACACACAATGGGACAATAGAAACACACCCAGCATATTCCCTCCCCTTATCCTGAGAGGAGACTCAATTATACATACAGTTAAACATACTTTCTACCCAACTTTCATAACTCTAAAACCATACATCACATTCACATAAAAATTACATATTCGCAATCAATCCATTCAGGGGAACAACATATTAAAAAATGGCCTGAATCAGACCAGGGGTTCAAAAGTTAGTAAAATATCTTTTGGGCCCTGGCTGGCACATGGCTATCTGGCTCAAACCAGTTTTACAGAGCCCTCTTTCCTGGAGACAATGGGAAAATAATCAAATTATATCCAGGGATAGAGGCAGACTCCATTGAGCACATGGTTGCAAAAAGACATAAAATACAATAAAATACACAAGGTTACATTTACTACATAAAATAAAGACATGCAACATATCCCCAGATAGCTTAGGTCTGAGCGCATATTATTGAATGGCGCTCAGACCACACACATACAGTTCAATTGCCATGGAGCTTAAGTTTTGCATGGGCTGATGATAGGGCCCATAATCCTGGGGCAAGAGGCCAGCAGCCAGTCCTCTCCAAAGCCCAGTGGCGAGGTTGGTTTCGCCACACATCTCCTCCCCCCAGGGAAGACTAACCAGGTACCTGACCTCACGCCGGTCGGTACCTGAGTTAGTCTGGCAGCCCACCCTCAACCCAATACTGGACCTGTTGCATTTGGTAGCCTGTCTCTGTCCAGTGAGTCCACCAAGGTTATGTTGGAAGCTGGTACTCCTGGTCTCTGTGTTGCTCCCTGGCTTAGAGTGGGTGTTGCTTTGTGGGCAGGTATCAGCGGTACTCTGCCCTGGTGCCAGCGCTACCACGGAAGAAGCCTGGTTGGAGCCTGGTTGTTGGAGGGGGAGACCGACTGTCTCTACCCCCTGTGCTGTAAGTGCAGAGACAACGGTCCCATCTGTACTGTTGTGGGGCTTACTGTCTCCCCCTGGTGCGTTAAGCTGCCACTGGGGAGAGGGGGTAACGAGCTCCTCTCCCATACATACTTCTAGCCGCTGGGGAGGGCGACCGACCGTCTCCGCTCCCAATACAGTGTCCTGCTGCTGGGGAAAGGAGACTGGGCTCTCTATTCCCTGCTGGACCCTCTGCAGGACCGACTGTCTCTGCCCCCTGTAACTCCGCCTGCTGCTGGGGAAAGGAGACTGGGCTCCCAATTCCCAAAAAATCATGCTGCTGCTGGGGGGCAGGAACAACTACCTCTGCCCCCTGTAACTCCGCCTGACGCTGGGGAGGGAGGACGCTGCTCTCCTCTCCCTGCACTTCACACTGCCGCTGGGGAATGGAGACTGGGCTCCCAATTCCCTGCAGGACCGGCGGAGAGACCTCGGTCCCATCTCTACAGGCCACCTGGGGTCCTTCCCAGTAACATTCTACAATATCTGCCCAGCTGAATGGGTCTGGATCTGGGTCTGTCACCTTACCGTCCTGCTGAGCCTTCTCAATGGAGTGGAAGAGATCTCGGTAGTCCTGCTCCAGTTCCCACTCCAGGGTTGCTAGGTGAGCCAGGTCTTGCTCTACCTCATGGGGGTCATCCCACTCATGCCTAGCCTCCCTCTCATAGAAAATGTCCTGAAGTCTGGACTGTGCAGGGCTCCCGAAGTCAGGCTCTGCAAAGGACTCCCATAACAAGCCAGGACCATAAAACTCCTCTCCCTCTGGCTTGTCATGTTCGGCTGTCCAGGGTATATACTGTGCCATATACCACCAAAGCGCCTGGTAGGCATCCTCCAGCCATAGCTCCTGCCATACCCGGTGCTCTAGTTCCTTCACCCATTCCTCCAGGGGCTGCTCTCCCAGGAAGGGCATCCGCAGGGCCACTTGCTTCTGCAACCGCTGCTCTTCACTGGGGAGACTCTCACCCCGCTGGTATTGTAGATTATCCAGGGCCTGGTACCAGATGCCTTTCCTTAATGCATCCCGGCCATTCAGGTCCTCCTCCTCGTATAACACTGCTGGTTCCATCCTGCTGCTGTCAGGGACGCTGTACTGGGACATGCGTTGTCCTTAAATTGTAGAATCCACAGAAATGGTGTCTCCTGTAGCTGTCCTTCTGGCTGTAGGAACGATCCCACTGCTGCCACCAATGTAACGGACCGTTTCAGCAGACAAGGGGTTAAAATCCGTTTAGGCGATGTCTGCCACCAATGTAACCGACCGTTTCAGCAGACAAGGGGTTAAAATCCGTTTAGGCGATAAGCCCCTTTCTGAGAGACAGGCACAGCTACTTGCAGAACACCAACTCCCGAACTGGATACAAAGAAGCACTCCAAACTGGAACCTCATGAATAGCTGCTAGCAGACGAACAGGAATCAGCTTACACCTCTGGCAATCGGACTTCTAACAGCATACAGTGAATCCCCCCAATAACGAGACAAGGCTCCGTGTTGAGGGTCAAACAGTGGTCTGACTGTACTTGAAGTACAGCCTCTTTTATTCACAAAAAACAAACATAGTACTGCCCACAGGGGTTTGAAATACAACCAATCAATATATTACAAGACATACAATGTAACTACAGCAACCAATCGTTCACGCCCCCAGAGGACCAGAATGAAGACTGTAACATAGGACAACATATCCCCACAATGCATCATGGTCTCCTCCTCTCTGTCCAGACAACCTGAAGAGCAATCCAATTATCTCTGAGGACAAAAGGAGATCGCCAATGCACATGTGAGGACAACAGAACAGACATCACCATTTTAAACACACAATGGGACAATAGAAACACACCCAGCATATTCCCTCCCCTTATCCTGAGAGGAGACTCAATTATACATACAGTTAAACATACTTTCTACCCAACTTTCATAACTCTAAAACCATACATCACATTCACATAAAAATTACATATTCGCAATCAATCCATTCAGGGGAACAACATATTAAAAAATGGCCTGAATCAGACCAGGGGTTCAAAAGTTAGTAAAATATCTTTTGGGCCCTGGCTGGCACATGGCTATCTGGCTCAAACCAGTTTTACAGAGCCCTCTTTCCTGGAGACAATGGGAAAATAATCAAATTATATCCAGGGATAGAGGCAGACTCCATTGAGCACATGGTTGCAAAAAGACATAAAATACAATAAAATACACAAGGTTACATTTACTACATAAAATAAAGACATGCAACATATCCCCAGATAGCTTAGGTCTGAGCGCATATTATTGAATGGCGCTCAGACCACACACATACAGTTCAATTGCCATGGAGCTTAAGTTTTGCATGGGCTGATGATAGGGCCCATAATCCTGGGGCAAGAGGCCAGCAGCCAGTCCTCTCCAAAGCCCAGTGGCGAGGTTGGTTTCGCCACAGATGTAAACAAGACACTACAGGCTATAGACTGCCTTACACCATACAATACAGACTACTGTACCCAACACACTAGATACTGCTGTACCCAACATACCACACACTACAGACTGCTGTACCCAACACACTAGATACTGCTGTACCCAACACACTAGATACTGCTGTACCCAACACACTAGATACTGCTGTACCCAACACACTAGATACTGCTGTACCCAACACACTAGATACTGCTGTACCCAACACACTAGATACTGCTGTACCCAACATACCACACACTACAGACTGCTGTACCCAACACACTAGATACTGCTGTACCCAACACACTAGATACTGCTGTACCCAACACACTAGATACTGCTGTACCCAACACACTAGATACTGCTGTACCCAACATACCACACACTACAGACTGCTGTACCCAACACACTAGATACTGCTGTACCCAACACACTAGATACTGCTGTACCCAACACACTAGATACTGCTGTACCCAACACACTAGATACTGCTGTACCCAACATACCACACACTACAGACTACTGTACCCAACATACTACAGACTATAGACTATAGACTGCCATATACCACACACTACAGACTGCTGTACGCAACACACTACATACTATAGACTGCCATATACCACATACTACAGACTGCTGTACGCAACACACTACATACTATAGACTGCCATATACCACATACTACAGACTGCTGTAAGCAACACACTACATACTATAGACTGCCATATACCACATACTACAGACTGCTGTAAGCAACACACTACATACTATAGACTGTCATATACCACATACTACAGACTGCTGTACCCAACATACTACAGACTGCTGTACCCAACATACTACAGACTATAGACTACCATATACCACACACTACAGACTGCTGTACGCAACACACTACAGACTATAGACTGCCATATACCACACACTACAGACTATAGACTGCCATATACAACACACTACAGACTGCTGTACGCAACACACTACAGACTATAGACTGCCATATACAACACACTACAGACTGCTATACACAACACACTACAGACTATAGACTGCCATATACCACACACTACAGACTGCTATACACAACACACTACATACTATAGACTGCCATATACAACACACTACAGACTGCTATACACAACACACTACAGACTATAGACTGCCATATACCACACACTACAGACTGCTATACACAACACACTACAGACTATAGACTGCCATATACCACACACTACAGACTGCTGTACGCAACACACTACAGACTATAGACTGCCATATACCACACACTACAGACTGCTATACACAACACACTACAGACTATAGACTGCCATATACAACACACTACAGACTGCTGTACGCAACACACTACATACTATAGACTGCCATATACCACACACTACAGACTGCTATACACAACACACTACAGACTATAGACTGCCATATACCACACACTACAGACTGCTATACACAACACACTACAGACTATAGACTGCCATATACCACACACTACAGACTGCTGTACGCAAGACACTACAGACTATAGACTGCCATATACCACACACTACAGACTGCTATACACAACACACTACAAACTATAGACTGCCATATACAACACACTACAGACTGCTGTACGCAACACACTACAAACTATAGACTGCCATATACAACACACTACAGACTGCTGTACGCAACACACTACAGACTATAGACTGCCATATACAACACACTACAGACTGCTATACACAACACACTACAGACTATAGACTGCCATATACCACACACTACAGACTGCTATACACAACACACTACAGACTATAGACTGCCATATACAACACACTACAGACTGCTATACACAACACACTACAGACTATAGACTGCCATATACCACACACTACAGACTGCTATACACAACACACTACAGACTATAGACTGCTATACACAACACACTACATACTATAGACTGCTATACACAACACACTACATACTATAGACTGCCATATACCACACACTACAGACTGCTATACACAACACACTACAAACTATAGACTGCCATATACAACACACTACAGACTGCTGTACGCAACACACTACAGACTATAGACTGCCATATACAACACACTACAGACTGCTATACACAACACACTACAGACTATAGACTGCCATATACAACACACTACAGACTGCTATACACAACACACTACAGACTATAGACTGCCATATACAACACACTACAGACTGCTGTACCCAACATACTACAGACTGCTATAAACAACACACTACAGACAGGGGCGTAGCTATAGGGGGTGCAGAGGTAGCAGTCACTACCGGGCCCAGGAGCCTGAGGGGCCCCAAAGACCCTTGTACCACATGAGAAGACACCTGTTTTATAGAAGGTGCATGCTGGTCAAGTTACACCTCTGGCTGGAGGGAAGGTGTTAGGTCAAGATTTTGGCATGGTGGGGGTGCAGTTTCAATTTTTGCCTCAGGCAGCAGGAAGGCAATGTGCTTCCCTGCCCCTGGTCACAAAGCAATAAGGGAAGGGGGCCCCCAAGCTAAACTCTTGCACCAGGGCCCATGAGCCTTTAGCTATGCCCCTGACTACAGACTATAGACTGCCATATACAACACAGTACCGACTGCTGTATACAGTGAGGAACAGAAGTATTTGGACACCCTGCGATATTGCAAGTTCTCCCACTTAGAAATCATGGAGGGTCTGAACTTCACATTGTAGGTGCATTCCCACTCTGAGAGACAGAATGAAAAAAAAAAATAATTCAGGAAATCACATTGTACGAATTTTAAAGAATTTCTTTGTCTTGCACTGCTGAACATAAGTATTTGAACACCTGAGAAAATCTGTGTTAATATTTGGCACAGAAGCCTTTGATGCAATTACAGAGGTCAAACATCTCCTGTAGTTCTTGACCAGGTTTGCAGACACTGCAGCAGGGATTGTGTCCCACTCCTCCACACAGATCTCCTCCAGATCTGTAAGGTTTTGGGGCTGTCGCTGAGCAACACAGAGTTTCAGCTCCCTCCAAAGATGTTCTATTGGATTTAGGTCTGCAGACTGTCTAGGCCTCTCCAGAACCTTGATATGCTTCTTATGGAGCCGCTCCTTGGTTATCCTGGCTGTGTGCTTCGGGTCATCGTCATGTTGGAAGACCCAGCCACGACCCATCTTCAATGCTCTGACTGAGGGAAGGAGGTTGTTGCTCAAAATCTCACAATAAATGGCCCCAATTCATCCTCTCCTTAATACAGTGCAGTCGTCCTGTCCCCTTCGCAGAAAAGCACCCCCAAAGCATGATGTTACCCCTCCCCCCCCCCCCTCATGCTTCAATGCTTCACAGTAGGGATGGTGTTCTTGGGATGCAACTCATCCTTCTTTTTCCTCCAAACACGAGTAAAGTTTAGACCATAAAGTTCTCCTTTGGTCTCATCTGACCACATGACTTTCTCCCATGCCTCCTCTGGATCATCCAGTAGGTCATTGGCAAACTTCAGACGGGCCTGGACATGTGCTGACTTGAGCAGGGGAACCCTCCGTGCAATGCATGATTTGAAACCATGACGGCGTAGTGTTCTACCGACAGTGACCTTTGACCTGTGGTCCCAGCTCTCCTCATGTCATTGACCAGCTCCTCCCTGTAGTTCTGGGCTGATTCCTCACCTTTCTTATCATCAGTGATACCCCACGAGGTGAGATCTTGCATGGAGCCTCAGTCCGAGGGAGACTGACAGTCGTCTTTAGCCTCTTCCATTTTCTAATAATTGCTCCAACAGTTGATCTATTTTCACCAAGCTGCTTGGCAATTGCCCCGTAGCCCTTTCCAGCCTTGTGAGGTCCACAATTTTGTCTCTGGTGTCTATTGACATCTCTTTGGTCTTGCCCATAGTAGTAGTTGGCGTCTGACTGGCTGTGGGGTGGAGAGGTGTCTTTAAAAAGCTCAGACAGGTGCTGCTAAGTTAGATTAATGAGTGGAGTAGAGGAGGACTTTTTAAAGGCACAGTAACAGGTCTTTGAGAGCCAGAATTCTTGCTGTTTCTCAGGTGTTAAAATACTTCTGTTCAGCCGTGCAAGACAAAGAAATTCTTTAAAAATCATACAATGTGATTTCCAGATTTTTTTAAAAAAATTATGTCTCTCAGAGTGGGAATGCACCTACAAGGTGAATTTCAGACCCTCCATGATTTCTAAGTAGGAGAACTTGCAAAATCGCAGGGTGTTCAAATACTTCTGTTCCTCACTGTATACTACACACTACAGACTATCGTCTATCACACACTATAGACTGCCATACACGACACACTACAGACTACTGTCCATAACACACTACAGACTATAGACTGCCATATACCACACACTACAGACTGCTATACACAACACACTACATACTATAGACTGCCATACACCACACACTACAGACTACTGTCCATAACACACTACAGACTATAGACTGCCATCCACAGCACACTACTTATTACAGACTGCTACACACCACACTATAGACTGCAGTACACAGCACACTACAGACTATATATTCCCATACACAGCACACTACAGACTGCCATGCAAAACAGACTATAGACTGCCATGCAAAACAGACTATAGACTGCCATGCAAAACAGATTATAGACTGCCATACACAACAGACTATAGACTGCCATACACAACAGACTATAGACTGCCATACACAACAGACTATAGACTGCCATACACAACAGACTATAGACTGCCATACACAACAGACTATAGACTGCCATACACAACAGACTATAGACTGCCATACACAAAAGACTATAGACTGCCATACACAACAGACTATAGACTGCCATACACAACAGACTTGGCAAGCGCCCGACTTTTTAGGGAGGGTGCTTAGGGACTGGTGGTCCCCCTTCCCCTTCCCAACCTTAGGTTTATGTGTGGCACCTTGCCCTGTGTGGTTAGGTAGCTAAGTGGTTAAGGGATTGTGGGAGATTCGTCACTGTAGGGGGCGTAGGATATGTCTCCTCCCTCTAACTGGGTTATATAACCCCCTCCTCTGCTGCTGCACTTCCTCTTTGATAGCGGAAGCCAAGTTGCCCACCCTCCCGCCCTTGAATGGGTAGTTTCAGCGTGGAGTTGTCTTGGGACTCTGGTTTTTCCAAGGTTATTAAAAAAAAAAAAAAAAAAAGAAAGTGGGAAAGAAAGGTAAAGGAACATGAATAACTGATGTTTTGGAAATATTTATGTTGTCTTCTCTTAAGAATGGCGGTATGGTTTGAAATATGAAGTCACAGCTGGCGGCATTTGATACAGCTGGCGGCATTTGATACAGCGGGCGGCATTTGATACAGCGGAGAGTTGGAGATGGCTGATGGCGTACTTGCCCGCCGGGAGTCCAGCGGTTGGCATACCGCTCCAAGATGATGTTCTTTGGTTTTGCCGTTGAAAATAAATAAGCTGTGGCCGATCATCACCCAGCTAAAGGTTACCTGTTATCTCAAGTGTTTATTAACTGGTTCAGTTTGCTGTTAGGGGAGCCACAGGTAGGCAGAGGTGCCGGCCCGGTTCCTATCTCTCCCCCCACCCCCTCCTGATTACCAACAGACTATAGACTGCCATACACTACAGACTATAGATTACCATACACAACAGACTATAGACTGCCATACACAACAGACTATAGATTACCATACACTACAGACTATAGATTACCATACACAACAGACTATAGATTACCATACACAACAGACTATAGACTGCCATACACAACAGACTATAGATTACCATACACAGCACACTACAGACTGCTATACAGCACACACTATAGACTGCCATACACTACAGACTATAGACTGCCATACACAATAGATTGAGGAACTATAGGGTCAGGATCAGTTGGGTTCTGACCCTAGTTCCCCCCTGATCTGCATAGAAACATATAGAAACATAGAATGTGTCGGCAGATAAGAACCATTTGGCCCATCTAGTCTGCCCAATATACTGAATACTATGGATAGCCCCCGGCCCTATCTTATATGAAGGATGGCCTTATGCCTATCCCATGCATGCTTAAACTCCTCCACTGTATTTGCAGCTACCACTTCTGCAGGAAGGCTATTCCATGCATCCACTACTCTCTCAGTAAAGTAATACTTCCTTATATTACTTTTAAACCTTTGCCCCTCTAATTTAAAACTATGTCCTCTTGTAGCAGTTTTTCTTCTTTTAAATCTTCTCTCCTCTTTTACCTTGTTGATTCCCTTTATGTATTTAAAAGTTTCTCTCATATCCGCTCTGTCTCGTCTTTCTTCCAAGCTATACATGTTAAGGTCCTTTAACCTTTCCTGGTAAGTTTTAGGCCTCATGCACACGACCGTTGTGTGCACCCGTGGCCGTTGTGCCATTTTCCGTTTTTTTTTCGCGGACCCATTGACTTTCAATGGGTCCGTGGAAAAATCGGAAAATGCACCGTTTTGCAGCCGCATCCGTGATCCGTGTTTCCTGGCCGTGAAAAAAATAGGACCTGTCCTATTTTTTTCACGGCCAACGGTTCACGGACCCATTCAAGTCAATGGGTCCGTGAAAGAACACGGATGCATACAAGATTGGCATCCGTGTCCGTGATCCGTGGCCGTAGGTTAGTTTTTATACAGACGGATCCGATGAAAACTCAGAACCGACAGTATATTCTAACACAGAAGCGTTCCCATGGTGATGGGGACGCTTCTAGTTAGAATACACTACAAACTGTGTACAAGACTGCCCCCTGCTGCCTGGCAGCACCCGATCTCTTACAGGGGGCCGTGATCAGCACAATTAACCCCTTCAGGTGCCGCACCTGAAGGGGTTAATTGTGCTGATCACGGCCCCCTGTAAGAGATCTGGGCTGCCAGGCAGCAGGGGGCAGACCATCCCCCCCCCTCCCCAGTTTAAATATCATTGGTGGCCAGTGCGGCCCCCCCCCCCCTCTATTGTAATAATAGGTTGGTGGCACAGTGTGCGCCCCCCCCCTCCCTCCCTCCCTCCCTCCCTCTATTGTAATAATAGGTTGGTGGCCAGTGCGGCCCCCCCCCCTCCCTCTATTGTAATAATTTGTTGGTGGCACAGTGTGCGCCCCCCCCCTCCCTCCCTCTATTGTAATAATTCGTTGGTGGCACAGTGTGCACCACCCATCGGCCCCCCCTCCCTCTATAGCAATAATAACATTGGTGGCCAGTGTGCGGCCTCCCATTTCCCCCCCCCATCATTGGTGGCAGCGGAGTTCCGATCGGAGTCCCAGTTTAATCGCTGGGGCTCCGATCGGTAACCATGGCAACCAGGACGCTACTACAGTCCTGGTTGCCATGGTTACTTAGCAATAGTACAATAGTAGAAGATTCATACTTACCGGCTGCTGCGATGTTCGTGTCCGGCCGGGAGCTCCACCTACTGGTAAGTGACAGGTCTGTGTGGCGCATTGCTAAATGAACTGTCACTTACCAGTAGGAGGAGCTCCCGGCCGGACACAGACATCGCAGCTCCCAGGTAAGTATGAATCTTTTACTATTGTACTATTGCTAGTAACCCGCTGCCACCAATGATCGGGGGGGGGGGGGGTAGATGGGAGGCCACACACTGGCCACCAATGTTGTTAATGCTATAGAGGGAGGGGGGGCCGATGGGGGGCGCACACTGTGCCACCAACGATTTATTACAATAGAGGGAGGAAGGGGGGGGGCGCACACTGTGCCACCAACAATTTATTACAATAGAGGGAGGAAGGGGGGGCGCACACTGTGCCACCAACGAATTATTACAATAGAGGGACGAAGGGGGGGGCGGGGGGGCACACTGTGCCACCAACGAATTATTACAATAGAGGGAGGAAGGGGGGGGGCCGCACTGGCCCCCAATGATATTCAAACTGGGGAGGGGGGGGTCTGCCCCCTGCTGCCTGGCAGCCCTGATCTCTTACAGGGGGATATGATAGTACAATTAACCCCTTCAGGTGCGGCACCTGAGGGGTTAATTGTGCTGATCACGGCCCCCTGTAAGAGATCGGATGCTGCTAGGCAGCAGGGGGCAGTCATGTACACAGTTTGTAGTATATTCTAACTAGAAGCGTCCCCATCACCATGGGAACGCCTCTGTGTTAGAATATACTGTCGGAAATGAGGTTTCACGATCTAACTCATATCCGACAGTATATTCTAACATAGAGGCGTTCCCATGGTGATGGGGACGCTTCAAGTTAAAATATACCATCGGATTGGAGAAAACTCCGATCCGATGGTATAAAAGGGACTCCAGACTTTACATTGAAAGTCAATGGGGACGGATCCGTTTGAAATGGCACCATATTGTGTCAACGTCAAACGGATCCGTCCCCATTGACTTGCATTGTAATTCAGGACGGATCCGTTTGGCTCCGCACGGCCAGGCGGACACCAAAACGACTTTTTTTTCATGTCCGTGGATCCTCCAAAAATCAAGGAAGACCCACGGACGAAAAAACGGTCACAGATCACGGGAAAACGGAACCCCGTTTTGCGGACCGCAAAAAAATACGGTCGTGTGCATGAGGCCTTATCCTGCAATCCATGTACTAGTTTAGTAGCTCTTCTCTGAGCTCTCTCTAGAGTATCTATATCCTTCTGGAGATATGGCCTCCAGTACTGCGCACAATACTCCAAGTGAGGTCTCACCAGTGTTCTGTACAGCGGCATAAGCACTTCACTCTTTCTACTGCTTATACCTCTCCCTATACATCCAAGCATTCTGCTGGCATTTTGTGCTGCCCTATTACATTGTCTTCCCACCTTTAAGTCTTCTGAAATAATTACTCCTAAATCCCTTTCCTCAGATACTGAGGTCAGGACTGTGTCAAATATTCTATATTCTGCCCTTGGGTTTTTACGCCCCAGGTGCATTATCTTGCACTTATCCACATTAAATTTCAGTTGCCAGAGTTCTGACCATTCTTCTAGTTTTCCTAAATCCTTTTCCATTTGGCGTTTCCCTCCAGGAACATCAACCCTGTTACAAATCTTTGTGTCATCAGCAAAAAGACAAACCTTACCATCGAGGCCTTTTGCAATATCACTTATGAAGATATTAAACAAAATTGGTCCCAGTACAGATCCCTGTGGAACCCCACTGGTAACATGACCTTGTTTTGAATGTTCTCCATTGACTCCAACCCTCTGTTGTCTGTCACTCAGCCACTGCCTAATCCACTCAACAATATGGGAGTCCATGCTCAATGACTGCAGTTTATTGATAAATCTTCTATGTGGGACAGTGTCAAAAGCCTTACTAAAATCTAGATATGCGATGTCTACTGCACCTCCACCGTCTATTATTTTAGTCACCCAGTCAAAAAAATCTATAAGATTTGTTTGACATGATCTCCCTGAAGTAAACCCATGTTGTTTTTCATCTTGCAATCCATGGGATTTTAGATGTTCCACAATCCTATCCTTTAATAGGGTTTCCATTAATTTGCCCACTATTGATGTCAGACTCACTGGTCTATAGTTGCTCGATTCCTCCCTACTACCTTTCTTGTGAATGGGCACGACATATAGAAGGAGCCAAGGTCTCAATGTCTGGGGCTGAGCTGCAGGACAATGGGTGTTGTAGTGCTCACTCTTTTAGTGTCGGGCCCCAGCACTCCTCACTGCTGCCCTTTCTGCAGGGTTCTGGGGGGTCAGACATTCACAGATCATACGTTGCCAGCCATGGGTTCGGGAAGGGCCATCAATGTCATATTCTGAAGATTCTGGCTCTAAAATGAGGAAATTGTTAACTACTGATATGCAGGGGGGTCACCACCAGGACCCTTCAAGGGTGATTGGACAATGCAGAAGTGGAGCAGGTGGGGCCAAGGTAAAGCTCCTGCACTGGGGCCCCCGAGCTTCTGTAGTGTACGGGAGTTGTAATACCCGTCACTACCAAAGTGTCACTTGGTGTGCTGTCGTCCCTCCTAATTATGGAGAAGTTGCTATATGTCAGTTTTATAAAATGTCATGTAATGCATGTATTTCCCTGTCACTGAAACTTGCATGTACAGGCCTGCTAAGGGTGTCATTCTTACTTCTAGTCCATAGAGGGAGCTAGAGAGCCCTAGTTTATATAAGGCCAGTCAGGGAAGTGCAAGGCAGACGGAGTCTAGTGTCTGTAATCTACAGTTGGAGATTAGACAATGTCTGAGACAAGTCCAGGCCTGTGTTCAACACTCTGTAATTACCCTGCTGTACTGAATTGCCTGCATCGACCGAATTGCAAAATCGACTGTATGCTGAGGAACTGCATTTCCTTTATTGTCTCTGCTTGGAAAACCTACTAAAGTTGGAGTTCTGTTTTAATCCTACGTTTCCTCAATTTATTCCTGCATCCGCAAACGGCGTGCCACCGTTTACTTGGCACTGGCGTCACGAACTATTCCTTACCTATACCTGCCCTTGCAGAGAGTCAGCTGTACCAGGTTAGTGTATATTGCACTACATCACCCAGAAACACCTACTACACACAACTTGAGTACGCTGCACTTCTATTTACACCTTTGATTGAATGCACTGAATGTCCAGACTTTGGGATCTCTCTGATCTGTATTATCATAAGAACAGACTTCAGAAGTCATTTAATTGCAAACAAGTTTAAACTCGTCAAATAATCCGGAGCAGTAAGGGTCCATTCACACATCCGTGACAGCGGACCGCACATTGCCGGCACTAAGAGAATATGCCTATTCTTGTCCGCTATTGCGGACAAGAATAGGACATCTTCTATTTTTTTCAGGATCGGAATTGCGGACCCGAAAGCGCGGGTCCGCAACTCCGGATCGGGGCCCCATAGAAATGGATGGGTCCGCAATTCCGTTCCGCAAAATGCGGAATGGAATTGCGGATGTGTGAATGGAGCCTAAATGAGTGGACTCAGGGGGGCCCTGACACATCCCATGACATTACTCTGCCCCCGGCTGTCAGATCTTTACCAGATTTTTCTTACAAAATTTGGAACGTTGTGACAATCGTATACACGATAAAAATCATATCAGAAATGCTGGGAGTGAATGCAGATGTAGCAGAGTCAGAGCTTTCTTAAAGGATTATTCCCATTGTATAATTATGGGTGTCCCACACTGATTGGTGGGGGTCTGACCTCTGAGACCCTCAGCAGGTGCAGGGAACTGCATTGAAGAAGCCACATGGTCTTTCTTCTGTAACTTCTATACTTTTTCTATTGAAATTGGCTGCACAAAGGCAGACGTTATATCTGGAGGCTGGGTTGCCCCATATACTCAGCACAGTTCTCAGCTCTGATCTCCACTTTACACCGGACTATTGGCTTCTATAGTTCTATCTAACAGGGGTTGTTGCTAGTGTAAGGGGTGCAAGTGGACGGTGACAAACTGACAATTGAGTAACACTGGAGCGGCTTTACTGATGGTGATGATGATTTTGCAGTACAGTGATAAACTCTTGAACTTGTGCAACAGGTAAATTTGTATTCAATAGGGATATAGGAATGCTGTCTCTAAGAAAATGTGTTGATAACAGGGCAGGTATACCTACAGTCTCTGTGGAATAAGTTTAATTTTATACAGTCTCTCAGGGGCTGCACTGTTCCTGCTAGTGGGCGAGGAACCCTGCTGGTGCTCGATTTCTGTCTCTCCACGGTGGGACCTTTCTCTTTGCTACATTGGAGAATCTGGCCGGGCACTTCTGAGGCCTTGCTGGTCTGACACACGTGCTCCACGCTCTGCTCCCTTCCACTTATCTGTGTTGCACTCTTCCTTCAGTGCCACACAATGCTCTGCCTGCTGAAGCCTCTCTGTACCTATCTGGGCTGCACTGCTTCACTTGGGAGGCCACATCACACCACCCCTGAGCTCTGGTAAGGGACCCTGCTCTGGATCTCCTGCACTTCTTTACTTGGGAGGCCACATCACACCACCCCTGAGCTCTGGTAACAGACCCTGCTCTGGATCTCCTGCACTGCTTCACTTGGGTGGCCACATCACACCACCCCTGAGCTCTGGTAGTGGACCCTGCTCTGGATCTCCTGCACTGCTTCACTTGGGTGGCCACATCACACCACCCCTGAGCTCTGGTAGTGGACCCTGCTCTGGATCTCCAGCACTGCTTCACTTGGGTGGCCACATCACACCACCCCTGAGCTCTGGTAGTGGACCCTGCTCTGGATCTCCTGCACTGCTTCACTTGGGTGGCCACATCACACCACCCCTGAGCTCTGGTAACAGACCCTGCTCTGGATCTCCTGCGCTGCTTCACTTAGGTGGCCACATCACGCCACCCCTGATCTCTGGTAACAGACCCTGCTCTGGATCTCCTGCGCTGCTTCACTTGGGTGGCCACATCACACCACCCCTGAGCTCTGGTAGTGGACCCTGCTCTGGATCGCCTGCGTTGCTTCCCTTGGGGGCCACATCACACCACCCCTGAGCTCTGGTAGTGGACCCTGTTCTGGATCTCCTGCACTGCTTCACTTGGGTGGCCACATCACACCACCCCTGAGCTCTGGTAGTGGACCCTGCTTTGGATCTCCTGCACTGCTTCACTTGGGTGGCCACATCACACCACCCCTGAGCTCTGGTAGTGGACCCTGCTCTGGATCTCCTGCACTGCTTCACTTGGGTGGCCACATCACACCATCCTTAAGCTCTGGTAACAGACCCTGCTCTGGATCTCCTGCGCTGCTTCCCTTGGGGGCCACATCACACCACCCCTGAGCTCTGGTAACAGACCCTGTTCTGGATCTCCGGCACTGCTTCACTTGGGTGGTCACATCACACCACCCCTGAGCTCTGGTAACGGACCCTGCTCTGGATCTCCTGCACTGCTTTACTTGGGTGGCCACATCACACCATCCTTAAGCTCTGGTAACAAACCCTGCTCTGGATCTCCTGCGCTGATTTCCCTGGGGGCCACATCACACCACCCCTGAGCTCTGGTAACAGACCCAGTTCTGGATCTCCTGCACTGCTTCACTTGGGTGGTCACATCACACCACCCCTGAGCTCTGGTAGTGGACCCTGCTCTGGATCTTCTGCACTGCTTCACTTGGGTGGCCACATCACACCATCCTTAAGCTCTGGTAACAAACCCTGCTCTGGATCTCCTGCGCTGATTTCCCTGGGGGCCACATCACACCACCCCTGAGCTCTGGTAACAGACCCAGTTCTGGATCTCCTGCACTGCTTCACTTGGGTGGTCACATCACACCACCCCTGAGCTCTGGTAGTGGACCCTGCTCTGGATCTCCTGCACTGCTTCACTTGGGTGGCCACATCACACCATCCTTAAGCTCTGGTAACAAACCCTGCTCTGGATCTCCTGCGCTGATTTCCCTGGGGGCCACATCACACCACCCCTGAGCTCTGGTAACAGACCCAGTTCTGGATCTCCTGCACTGCTTCACTTGGGTGGTCACATCACACCACCCAGGGCCGATCCTAGGGTCACAGGCGCCTGGGTGCAGAAATATTTCTGGCGCCCCCACATGGGCATGGTTATCTTACTAACTCCTCCCCTTTACAATGTTTCTATGGCAACAACTTCAGCCCCCAACTTCAGCCCCACGAATCGGCGGCTCGGCTGCTCGGCTTAAAAAAAAAAAAAAGTCAAAAAAAAAAAAAGTCCCGGCGGCTCGCTCGGCCAGGGCCGGACTGGGGATAAAAACCAGCCCTGGAAAAAGTTGCACACCAGCCCCACAGCATTGCGTCATTATTTACTTGTTTATAATAGGAGAAAGCATTCATTTTAAAACACGTGTGTAAACACGAATATGAACTTTGCCCCACGATAGCTCTTTTGTAGAACCCCCATAAAAACTTACAGTTACTTGACTTGGCCCTTGGGGATCTCGGACGCCACTTCAACACTTTGGCCGGGGGCTCGGCGGAGCTGATGTTGTGCTTTAACCTAATGAGAAAGATTTCATAATAAGGATTTGGAGAAAGGGCAGAGGGATAGCAGAGCAGGGAGAGGCTGGTGCTGCTACTAGGGGGTCATACCATGGGGGAGTAATAAAGACCACCATAATGCCCCCCCAGTAGTAATAATTCTCCTTATAATATGCAAAACATTTGTAATGCCCCCAGTTGAGCTAATGTTCCCATAATGTGCCAATATAAAATACCCCTTCTCAGTGCCCCCGTAGATGACCCCCATAGTGCCCCCCCTTCCCTATAGTACCCACCATAATGTGTCCCAGTATAAAATGCCCCTATACAGAGCCCCCATATAAAATATCTTCTTTTTTAGCCTCAGTAGATGCCCCTATAGTGCCCCCCAATAATCTGCAGTAAGATGTGCCCCCATAGATGCCCCCAATCATGTGCCAGTAATAAGAGCCCCCCCACCATCATGTGCCAGTAGCCAGAGCCCCCCCATATCATGTCAGTAGCCAGAGCCCCCCCATATCATGTGTCAGTAGCCAGAGCCCCCCATATCATGTGCCAGTAGCCAGAGTGCCCCAATCATGTGCCAGAAATAAGAGCCCTCCCACCATCATGTGCCAGTAGCCAGAGCCCCCCATATCATATGCCAGTAGCCAGAGCCCCCCCATATCATGTGCCAGTAGCCCCCCTTATCATGTGCCAGCCCAGTAGTCCCCCCTTATCATGTGCCAGCCCAGTAGTCCCCCCTTATCATGTGCCAGCCCAGTAGCCCCCCTTATCATGTGCCAGCCCAGCCCAGTAGTCCCCCCTTATGTGCCAGCCCAGTAGCCCCCCTTATGTGCCAGCCCAGTAGCCCCCCTTATCATGTGCCAGCCCAGTATTGTACCTATATAAAAAAAAAAATAATAATAATACACTTATACTTACCTCCAGCAATGCGATGCGATGCAGGCCGCCTCTTCCGTCTGTGTCCCTCGCTATACGGCTCAGGCGACGCGATGACGTCATCGCGCCGCCTGCACCGGCCTCTGATAGGCTGCCAGCACTAAGCCGGCAGCCTATCAGAGGAACAGGAGGGGACACACCTCTCCCTCCTCTGCCGCAGCACAGGCATCTGTATTGCCGTCCTGAGGACGGCAATACAGATGACTATGGAGATGAGCGCTTCCGCAATGGAGGCGCTCATCTCCTGCTCTGCCCTGCCGCCGGCCGCGGCCGCCCCCACTTGTCACCAGGGCCGCGGCCTTGCGGCACTCAGGCTTGCCGGCCCACCGGGAAATTTCCCGCTATCCCGGCAGGCCAGTCCGGCCCTGCGCTCGGCGCCTTTCGGGTGACAGCGCTGGGGTGCGGGGCACCCACTGCACCCCGTGTAGGATCGGCCCTGACACCACCCCTGAGCTCTGGTAGTGGACCCTGCTCTGGATCTCCTGCACTGCTTCACTTGGGTGGCCACATCACACCACCCTTAAGCTCTGGTAACAAACCCTGCTCTGGATCTCCTGCGCTGATTTCCCTGGGGGCCACATCACACCACCCCTGAGCTCTGGTAACAGACCCAGTTCTGGATCTCCTGCACTGCTTCACTTGGGTGGTCACATCACACCACCCCTGAGCTCTGGTAGTGGACCCTGCTCTGGATCTCCTGCACTGCTTCACTTGGGTGGCCACATCACACCATCCTTAAGCTCTGGTAACAGACCCTGCTCTGGATCTCCTGCGCTGCTTCCCCTGGGGGCCACATCACACCACCCCTGAGCTCTGGTAACAGACCCTGTTCTGGATCTCCTGCACTGCTTCACTTGGGTGGTCACATCACACCACCCCTGAGCTCTGGTAACGGACCCTGCTCTGGATCTCCTGCACTGCTTCACTTGGGTGGCCACATCACACCACCCCTGAGCTCTGGTAACAGACCCTGTTCCGGATCTCCTGCAATGCACTCCTCTCCTTCTCCAGGCACAGGCTGAACTGTTCTTCCTGTGTGTCACGCTTTGTCTTCCCCTGTTATCTCTAGCTGGGAACTGGCTCTTTCTGCTGGACTGGAATGATGACTGCAAGTCTCTATATTATGCCTCCCAAGTGTCCCTCTTTTGGAGGGACAATCCCTCTTTTTGACCCATGTCCCTCTGTCCCTTGTTTGATCCTTAAATGTCCCTCTTTTAGATCTTGGGAATTAATGCTTAAAAGTGCATTAATACATTTACTGAATTGCTCCTTACTAAACTTCCTGTATGGTTTCTACCTGTATATTAGACCATAACCTCATTATTTGGTGCAATTTGGACCTTAAAATATCAATAATCCAATGATTTATGTGCTAACATTTAAATAGATATTGAAGTGCAAGAAAAAAAATTGTCCCAGAGTCTCCACATGCTGTAAAAAAATAAAAATAAAAACTTACACTCACTGATCCGCAGCTGAGTCGGTAATTATGGTTTGGGTGGAGTTAGAGGCATGGGCTAATATAAAAAAAATTGCCGCTATGTGTGTTGGCATATATTGTCCCTCTTTGCAATTTTCTAAAGTTGGGAGGTATGCTATATCCCAGCACTCAACAGCTCCTCCTGACACTACACTAGGTCAAAGGTTTGGGCCCTTTATGTTTTGTCCAGGGCCCCGAACATAGTGACCACCAAATACCCAACTGTATCGCCATCCTGAGATCCCTTCCCCACCATTTAGCTTTGTAGCTTCACTTTTGGTGAAGATGGTACTGAGGCAGTATGGGGGGCATTATAACTACAAGGGTGCACTATACATAGTGGGGCACTACAGGGTGCACTATGGGTGCACTATAACAACACAGGGCACTATAAGTACTATGGTACTACAGAGGGCACTACAGAGGATGCATTATAACAACATGGGGCACAATGGGTGCATTATAACAACAGGGGCTCAATGACTACAGTGGGCACTATGGGGTATTAAACCAACGAGGGGCACAATAAGTACTGGAGGCATTTCAGGGGGCAGTGTAAATACTGGGGCACAACAGTGGGGCACAAAAAGTACTGAGGAACTTTAGGGGTCATTATAACTATGGGGGCATTATAGAAGGCATTATACCTACTAGGGAGTACTATAAGGGGCATTATAACTACAGGTGGTTCCACAGGGTGCCCTTATTACTACTGGAGGCATTTAGGGTCATTATTACTACTGGGGACTCTGTAAGGGCATTAAAATTATTACTGGGCACAATATAGTGGGCATTATATTGGGGATGACACATTTGGGGCAAAATCTCAGAGATGAGACATGTCTGGAAGAAGTCATCATGGTGGTTACTGGATGAGGAGAGAGAGACCTCACTGGATGTAAAAGGCGGTGCTGTGTTCTCCTGTATGCCAAATAGCGCTGAATGTAATGCCCATCCACAGATGTTTTTAGCACTGTGGCTGGGGGGTTGGATTGAGAAATGGACACGCCCAGGCCCAACATTAGGGGGGTGGGCAAACTGAGCAATTGCCTAGCGCTCCAATTTTCTATGGGGCCCCCTGCTTCAGTGCGCTGCTGTTCACATCCCTGTTAGCGAGATCGGAGTCCCTGCTATGACTCCATTTATGTCTTGGGAGTCCCTGCTCTATGTCCTTATATGGAGTCAGTGCTTCTAGGAGTCCCTGCTCTACGTCCTTATATGGAGTCAGTGCTTCTAGGAGTCCCTGCTCTATGTCCTTATATGGAGTCAGTGCTTCTAGGAGTCCCTGCTCTATGTCCTTGTATGGAGTCAGTGCTTCTAGGAGTCCCTGCTCTAACTCTATATATGGCTGTGTCCATATATGGAGTCAGTGATATGAAGATCAAGGGAGTTTCCCAAAGCATTGGTTACACACTGTGTATTTAGCCTCTTTTTGAAGTGTTTCTACTGGGATTAAGAGCCTTAATCACTGAGCTATAGAGCTCAATGTTAAACTGCTGCATAGAAACCTTATAGTAGTTTCTTATGTATAAGGTATTCATATACAGCAGAAGTATAATTTTTTTTTGTAATTGCAAAAAAAAAAAAATATGGCATAAAATACATTTGAAATTGCAAAAAAAATGAAATTATAAATTTTTTTTTTAAAATGATACTTCTTATATATATGAATATTTATAGCTCATTGGTTAAGGATTTTGCCTTTAATGTTCATGGTTGTGAGTTCAAATCCTGGCAGAAACATTTCAAAAACAGAGGCTAAATAAAACTTAAATCCACAGGGCATCCCCAACAATGAAAGGCTTGACTTTATTGAGAAAAAAAAGGAGAAAAACGTAAAATATGATCAAATAACACCCATGTTAAGCCACGCCCCAAACCACTCCAACCTTTATAAATTATAACTTGTGTAAACTTGGAAGGTATTTTTAGCAGGGAAGGGTGGCAACTCTACCACCCCCGCTCAGGACCTCAATAGACCCGCTCAGTCCGAGCTCAAAATGTCAGGACGCTAGTGTCAGGACGTTCTATGAAAAATGCGAACCTGGTGCAGCCTCCTTCTCCTTCTTACCACACTGCCGTGCTAGGGTGGAAGCAAGAATAGATTTGTTAGAGGGAGGTTTGTGACGTTACTGGTCACATGCTCCTTAACCCTTTCCTGATGTGGCGATATTCAGTTTTTTTGCGTTTTTTTCTTCTTCTTTTTTCTTAAATAAACTTTTTTTATTTTTCTGTTCACATAGCCATATGAGTGCTTGTTTTTTTGTGGGACAAATTGTACTTTCTAATGGCACCATTTAATATTACATAGGATAAAGTAGGAAACGGGGAAAAAATTGTTGCAGGTTTCCCTATGTTCCCTATGTGCTAAAAATGACTTGTGCTCTTCATTTTCCAGGTCAGTATAGTTTTTCTTGCGTTTTAAAACTGGAAAAAAAAAAAAAACTTTGGAAAAAAATATTTTATTTCTTTTCATCATTATATTCTGAGCCCCATAACTTTTTTTTATAGATATACTACTCACAAAAAGTTAGGGATATTTGGCTTTCGGGGAAAATTTATGGAAATCATAAAATTTCCAGCTCCAGTGATAATATACTGTATAATAAAAGGCGGGCTTTTAAGTAGAAGCAGCAATGGTGATTTCCTCATCACCAACAATTTATTGAAACAAAATCCCACACCAGTGCTGGGTATACCGCCACAAAATGTCAGTGTCTCAAGAACTTGTCATGTGGCCTTGAGCATCAATTACAGCTTGACAACGACGTCTCCTGCTGTTCACAAGTCGACTTCTTCTCTGCTGAGGCATGGCATCCCACTCTTCTAAAGGGCGGCTCTCAGGTTATTGACGTTCTGGGGTACAGAGTTATGAGCCTCTACACAGCGACTCAGCTGATCCCATAGGTTTTCAATGAGATTCAGGTCTGGATAAAGTGCAGGCCACTCCATGTGAGGTCCCCCAGTCTCCAGCAACCGCTCTCTTATGCAACCTCGATGAGCTAGTGCATTGTCCTCCATGAAGATAAAATTAGGCCTCTGTTGTTCATGTAGAAGCACAATGACTTTATTAATGATGTTCTTCAAGTAGTATGTGCTTGTCACTGGACCATTCACAAAGTGTAGGGCAGTCCTGTATTGACTGGACACACCTGCCCACACTGTAACATCACCACCACCAAAGGCTCGTCTGGTAACAACAGTGAATGAGGCATAGCGCTCTCCTTGACGTCTCCAACATCGTTGGCCGCCATCATTTCTGCTCAGCTTGAATCAACTTTCATCAGTGAACAGCACTGAGGCCCACTGGGCCCTCGTCCAGTGTAGACATTCCCTGGCCCATGCAAGACGATGATACCTGTATTCAAGTACCCTTGCAGGACGTCTAGCACGCAGATCATGCTGATGTAAACTGTCTCGAATGGTCCGACGTGACACTTGGGTGCCTCTCACCTCCCTTAAATGTGCCTGGGGTTGGGTGGCATTCATCATCCGGTTCTGCAGGGCATTGTTAACAATGAAGCGGTCATCAGTGTGGTATTTGGACAAAGGACGTCCACTTCTCTGCCTTTCTGTGACTCTTCCAGTCTCTGTATCTCTGATGCAACCTGCTGATGACACTCTGTGACACTCTAAGCTCAGTGGCCACTTCCATCTAAGAACATCCTTCTTGAAGCCTCGCAATGGCGAGGTACTGTTCATCAATTGTTAGGTGTCGTCTTGGTCTCATGATGTCAAAATGTGTACAGCATGATGAGGAGGACTGTTTAAATACCAATTCAAATTAAAGCAGGAAATTTATTGGGAGATTCATGGATCTAACACCTGCTTTGAATTTTGCCGTTAGGCTCCTTGTTAGAGAACAGCAAGTTGTGCAAAAAGTCCTGAAACATTGAACAGTTGGATATGTGCAGTCAAAGGTTTAGAGAAGGTCACATTAAGATTTACTGTGAAGGCTAGAGGGAATTTAAGGTTCATCCAGAAATTTCACCCACAAGCCAAATATCTCAAACTTTTTGTGAGTTGTGTATGTCTACGGAGAAGTGTGGGTCTCATTTTGTGCGGGATGATCTGTAGTTTTTGACAATACCATTTTGGGGTGTGTATGACTTTTTGATCACTTTTTATTCAATTTTCTTGGGAGATAAAGTGCTCCGGACACCCAGGACCGACTTTATCAGGATGCGCCCTGTGAAAGGCCCTCACAAGGTGACTGGCATTCACGTCAGTCGCAGGAACCCACATTCTTTCCTCTGGACCGTAACCCTTCCAGTGCACGAGGTACTGAAGAGATCCACGAAGAATACGTGAGTTCACTATTCTGGCAATCTGAAACTCAAGATTACCATTGGCCACCATGACAGGAGGGTGTAGCAGGGAGGACGGTTCAGCAGGTTCAACATATCTTTTCAGCAATGACTTGTGAAACACATTATAAATCTTTAAAGCCTGCGGAAGCTCAAGACGAAAAGCGACCGGATTAATAATGGCAGAGATCTTGTATGGCCCAATAAACCTTGGACCCAACTTCCAAGAGGGTACCTTCAACTTAATGTTTCTTGTAGACAGCCACACAGAATCACCCAGTCTCAGGTCTGGACCACTCATACGTCTCTTGTCAGCCCTACGTTTATACTTTTTGCCTATTTTATATAAATTGTTTTGAATCTTTCACCAAATAGACTCCTGTCTACGGTTATTTATGGCAAACTCGGCCAACGACAAAAATGAAGACCACTCATCTTGATTTTCTGAGACAAAACATCTCAAATAAGTCTCCAGATTTTGGTTAGTGCGCTCAGTTTGCCCGTTCGACTGAAGATGAAAGGCTGAAGAGAAGGACAATTGGACCCCCAGACGAGTACAGAACGCCTTCCAGAATCAAAAAACAAATTGAGTCCACATCAGAGGGAATGCCGTGTAGTTTCATGATGTTATCGACAAACACTTGAGCGAGAGTTTTGGCATTAGGTAAACCTGATAATTGTATAAAGTGCGCCATTTTGCTAAAGCGGTCAACAACCACCAGAATCACAGTTTTCCCAGAAGAATTTGTCAAAGCTGTGATAAAGTCCATGGACAAATGAGTCCAGGGTCAGCATGGGATAGACAAGGGAAGTAGAGATCCTGAAGGCCGAGTATGAGCCACCTTAGCACGCGCACAAGTCTCACAAGCTACCACATAGCCCTCAACAAATTTACGTAACCCTGGTCACAGTGGCGTACACACAATCCATGGGGCCCCGGTGCGAAACTGATCTATGCCCCCCCCCCCCCCCCCGTCGCCGCTGGGACTTCTGGCCGTCCGTCCTGGCCTTGCAGCAGACCAGCAGTCCAAAAACCGGATGTCTGGCCACCCTAAGAGCAGCAGAGGCAGAGAGACTGAGGCCAGCAGCAGCCATTTCAGTCAAATTAGAGCCAAAGCTGCAGAGTGGCTGTAATCTGACTAAAATGGCTGCTGCTGGCCTCAGTGAGTCTCTCTGCCACTGCAGAGAGACCTCATATCAGCCAACTCAGCCCCCATCAGACCTCATATCAGCCCAAAGACACCCATGAGACCCCCACTCAGCCCCCATCAGACCTCAGATAAGCCCAAAGACCCCCACTCAGCCCCCATCAGACCTCAGATCAGCCCAAAACCCCCACTCAGCCCTCATCAGACCTCAGATCAGCCCAAAGACCCCCATGAGACCCCCAGTCAGCCCCCATCAGACCTCAGATAAGCCCAAAGACTCCCACTTAGCCCCATCAGACCTCAGATTAGCCCAAAGACCCCCATCACCATCAGACCCCCCACTCAGCCCCCATCAGAACTCAGATCAGCCCAAAGACCTCCACTCATCCCCTATCAGACCTCAGATCAGCCCAAAGACCCCCATCAGACCCCCACTCAGCGCCCATCAGACCTTAGATCGGCCCAAAGACCCCCAGTCATCCCCCATCAGACCTCAGATCAGCCCACAGACCCCCATCAGACCCCCACTCAGCGCCCATCAGACCTCAGATCAGCCCAAAGGCCCCCATCATCAGCCCCATTAGACCTCAGATCAGCCCAAAGACCCCCATCAGACCCCCACTCAGCCCCCATCAGACCTCAGATCAGCCCAAAAAACCCCATCATCATCAGACCACCACTAAGCCCCCATCAGACCTCAGATCAGCCCAAAGACCCCCACTCAGCCCCCATCAGAACTCAGATTAGCCCAAAGACCCCCAGGTCCCCCAGTCAGCCCCCATCAGACCTCAAATCAGCCCAAAGACCCCCATCAGACCCCCACTCAGTACCCATCGGCTCAGATCAATCAGCGGCGGCAGGCCAGAATGATCCCCCAGGCCCCAATACTTATCTGTTCTGCGCCGCAGGGCTACTCTTCCTCTTCGGGCCTCCGGCAGAAGTTGCGCTCCGCTCCTCTCTCTGTCTTCCCAGCTGGCGTTGCACTGTCGCCTGACAGTGTACAGCCTCAGGTCATAGTGCGCGCACTACGTCCTGACGCTGTACACGCTCAGGACAGTGAAGCTCTGGCTGGGGAGGGGAAGTACATTAAAGGGGCGGGTGGCGGGCCGCGCGGAAATGAGGAGCACTGGGCGGCGGGCCCCGGTACTACGGTATACAGCACTACTGCAGGGCGGGGCCAGAGGTCCACAGGCGGCCGGGCCCCCTGGAGTGCCGGGCCCAGTCGCAGCTGCGACCCCTGTATGTACACCAGTGCCTGACCACCAAAATCTTCGAGAAATGAGATACACAGTGGATCTGCGGTGTCGCGTAAGAACAGTATCATAATGTTCCTTAAACACCTTGTGCCTTAGTTCCGAAGGAACTAACAACTTCCCTGGAGGACAGGAATCGGGTGTCTCTCCCTGGGCCTCCAACACCTCTGTCAAGTTCAGGATAAAGGGCGGATACAACCACCCAATCAGCCAATATCAGAGCAGGATCCTCCAAATCACCCCCCCCCCCCCCAGGAAAGCTACGTGACAAGGCTTCCGCCTTGCCGTTTTCAATCCCAGGACGATAAGTGACAATGAAATAAAATCTAGTAAAAAACAACGACCAGCTGGCCTGCCTTGGGTTCAGACATTTAGCCGACTGCAGATAAGCCAGATTTTTGTGATCAGTAATCACCGTAACGGGATGAATTGCTCTTTCCAACCAATGACGCCACTCTTTAACCACTTAAGGACCACAGGTTTATACCCCCCTAAAGACCAGGCCCTTTTTTACAAATCGGCACTACACTACTTTCACCGTTTATTGCTCGGTCATGCAACTTACCACCCAAATGAATTTTACCTCCTTTTCTTCTCACTAATAGAGCTTTCATTTGGTGGTATTTCATTGCTGCTGACATTTTTACTTTTTTTGTTATTAATCGAAATTTAACGATTTTTTTGCAAAAAAATGACATTTTTCACTTTCAGTTGTAAAATTTTGCAAAAAAAAACGAGATCCATATAGAAATTTTGCTCTAAATTTATAGTTCTACATGTCTTTGATAAAAAAAAAAATGTTTGGGTAAAAAAAAAAATGGTTTGGGTAAAAGTTATAGCGTTTACAAACTATGGTACAAAAATGTGAATTTCCGCTTTTTGAAGCAGCTCTGACTTTCTGAGCACCTGTCATGTTTCCTGAGGTTCTACAATGGCCAGACAGTACAAACACCCCACAAATGACCCCATTTCGGAAAGTACACACCCTAAGGTATTCGCTGATGGGCATAGTGAGTTCATAGAACTTTTTATTTTTTGTCACAAGTTAGTGGAATATGAGACTTTGTATGAAAAAAATAAAATAAAAAAAATCAGAATTTTCCACTAACTTGTGACAAAAAATAAAAAATTCTAGGAACTTGCCATGCCCCTCACGGAATACCTTGGGGTGTCTTCTTTGGGAAAAGTTGTCTTTTGCCAAGATATTTCTCTCACCCAGCATGGGTATATGTAAAATGACACCCCAAAACACATTCCCCACCTTCTCCTGAGTACGGCAATACCAGATGTGTGACACTTTTTTGCAGCCTAGGTGGGCAAAGGGGCCCATATTCCAAAGAGCACCTTTCGGATTTCACAGGTCATTTTTTACAGAATTTGATTTCAAACTCCTTACCACACATTTGGGCCCCTAGAATGCCAGGGCAGTATAACTACCCCACAAGTGACCCCATTTTGGAAAGAGGAGACCCCAAGGTATTCGCTGATGGGCATAGTGAGTTCATGGAAGTTTTTATTGTTTGTCACAAGTTAGTGGAATATGAGACTTTGTATGAAAAAAATAAAATAAAAAAAATCAGAATTTTCCACTAACTTGTGACAAAAAATAAAAAATTCTAGGAACTTGCCATGCCCCTCACGGAATACCTTGGGGTGTCTTCTTTCCAAAATGGGGTCACTTGTGGGGTAGTTATACTGCCCTGGCATTTTCCAGGGGCCCTAATGTGTGGTAAGTAGGTAAATGACCTGTGAAATCCTAAAGGTGCTCTTTGGAATATGGGCCCCTTTGCCCACCTAGGCTGCAAAAAAGTGTCACACATGTGGTATCGCCGTATTCAGGAGAAGTTGGGGAATGTGTTTTGGGGTGTCATTTTACATATACCCTTGCTGGGTGAGAGAAATATCTTGGCAAAAGACAACTTTTCCCATTTTTTTATACAAAGTTGGCATTTGACCAAGATATTTCTCTCACCCAGCATGGGTATATGTAAAATGACACCCCAAAACACATTCCCCAACTTCTCCTGAGTACGGCGATACCAGATGTGTGACACTTTATTGCAGCCTAGATGCGCAAAGGTGCCCAAATTCCTTTTAGGAGGGCATTTTTAGACATTTGGATACCAGACTTCTTCTCACGCTTTGGGGCCCCTAGAATGCCAGGGCAGTATAAATACCCCACATGTGACCCCATTTTGGAAAGAAGACACCCCAAGGTATTCAATGAGGGGCATGGCGAGTTCATAGAATTTTTTTTTTTTTGGCACAAGTTAGCGGAAATTGATATTTTTAATTTTTTTCTCACAAAGTCTCCCGTTCCGCTAACTTGGGACAAAAATTTCAATCTTTCATGGACTCAATATGCCCCTCACGGAATACCTGGGGGTGTCTTCTTTCCGAAATGGGGTCACATGTGGGGTATTTATACTGCCCTGGCATTCTAGGGGCCCTAAAGCGTGAGAAGAAGTCTGGAATATAAATGTCTAAAAATTTTTACGCATTTGGTTTCCGTGAGGGGTATGGTGAGTTCATGTGAGATTTTATTTTTTGACACAAGTTAGTGGAATATGAGACTTTGTAAGAAAAAAAAAATAATAATTCCGCTAACTTGGGCCAAAAAAATGTCTGAATGGAGCCTTACAGAGGGGTGATCAATGACAGGGGGGGTGATCAATGACAGGGGGGGTGATCAATGACAGGGGGGTGATCAGGGAGTCTATATGGGGTGATCACCACAGTCATTGATCACGCCCGTGTAAGGCTTCATTCAGACGTCCGGATGCGTTTTGCGGATCCGATCCATCTATCAGTGCATCCGTAAAAATCATGCGGACATCTGAATGGAGCTTTACAGGGGGGTGATCAATGACAGGGGTGTAATCAATGACAGGGGGGTGATCAGGGAGTCTATATGGGGTGATAACCACAGTCATTGATCACGCCCCTGTAAGGCTTCATTCAGACGTCCGGATGCGTTTTGCGGATCCGATCCATCTATCAGTGCATCCGTAAAAATCATGCGGACATCTGAATGGAGCTTTACAGGGGGGTAATCAATGACAGGGGGGTGATCACCACAGTCTTTGATCATGCCCCTGTAAGGCTTCATTCAGACGTCCGGATGCGTTTTGCGGATCCGATCCATCTATCAGTGCATCCGTAAAAATCATGCGGACATCTGAATGGAGCTTTACAGGGTGGTAATCAATGACAGGGGGGTGATCACCACAGTCATTGATCATGCCCCTGTAAGGCTTCATTCAGACGTCCGTATGCGTTTTGCGGATCCGATCCATCTATCAGTGCATCCGTAAAAATCATGCGGACATCTGAATGGAGCTTTACAGGGGGGTGATCAATGACAGGGGTGTAATCAATGACAGGGGGGTGATCAGGGAGTCTATATGGGGTGATCACCACAATCATTGATCATGCCCCTGTAAGGCTTCATTCAGACGTCCGGATGCGTTTTGCGGATCCGATCCATCTATCAGTGCATCCGTAAAAATCATGCGGACATCTGAATGGAGCTTTACAGGGGGGTGATCAGGGAGTCTATATGGGGTGATCACCACAGTCATTGATCATGGCCCTGTAAGGCTTCATTTAGACGTCCGGATGCGTTTTGCGGATCCGATCCATCTATCAGTGGATCCGTAAAAATCATGCGGACGTCTGAATGGAGCTTTACAGGGGGGTGATCAATGACAGGGGGGTGATCAATGACAGGGGGGTGATCAGGGAGTCTATATGGGGTGATCAGGGGCTAATAAGGGGTTAATAAGTGACGGGGGGGGGTGTAGTGTAGTGTAGTGGTGCTTGGTGCTACTTTACTGAGCTACCTGTGTCCTCTGGTGGTCGATCCAAACAAAGGAAACCACCAGAGGACCAGGTAGCAGGTATATTAGACGCTGTTATCAAAACAGCGTCTAATATACCTGTTAGGGGTTAAAAAAAACACATCTCCAGCCTGCCAGCGAACGATCGCCGCTGGCAGGCTGGAGATCAACTCTCTTACCTTCCGTTCCTGTGAGCGCGCGCGCCTGTGTGCGCGCGTTCACAGGAAATCTCGGCTCACGCGAGATGACGCCTTTCGGCGTTATAGTTGCGGGAAGTGGTTAAAAGCCAATTTTATGGCCAACAACTCTCTATTACCTACATCATAATTTCTTTCGGCAGAAGAGAGTTTTTTTAGAGAAAAAAGCACAAGGGCGCCATTTGCTAGGAAAACAACCCTGCGACAAGACTGCTCCAACCCCTACCTCGGATGCGTCAACTTCCGCAAAGAATGGTTGCGACACATCCGGTTGCACTAGAATAGGAGCAGAAGCAAAACATTCCTTTATTGCTGAAAAAGCATGCAATGCTTCTTCAGACCAGACTGAGAAATCCGCGCCTTTCTTAGTCATATCAGTTAATGGTTTAACAACAGTTGAGTAATTCAAGATAAATTTACGGTAGTAGTTGGTGAACCCCAAAAATCGCCAAGAGTGCCTTCAGATCTTCGGGTCGATCCCAGTCCAACACAGCCCGGACTTTTTCCGGATCCATACGAAAACCCGAAGATGAGAGTTGGTACCCCAGGAATTGTACTTCAGGGACCACAGATACACACTTCTCCATTTTGGCATACAATTTATTCTCTCTTAGGCCTCATGCACACGGCCGTTGTTTTGGTCCGCATCCGAGACGCAGTTTTGGCGGCTCGGATGCGGACCCATTCACTTCAATGGGGCCGCAAAAGATGCGGACAGCACTACGTGTGCTGTCCGCATCCGTTGCTTCATTCCGTGGTGCGCAAAAAAATATAACCTGTCCTATTCTTGTCCGTGTTTTGCGGACAAGAATAAGCAGTTATATCAATGGCTGTCCGTGCCGCTCCGCAAATTGTGGAACACACACGGACGCCTTCTGTGTTTTGCGGATCGCAAAACACACAACGGTCAAGTGCATGAGGCCTTAGGATCTGTAAGACCTGTCTCACATGATCCTTATGCGTCTCCATATCAGGGCAATAAATTAAAATATCCTCCAGATAAACCACCACAAACCTGCCCACCAGATGATGAAAGATGTCATTGATGAAGTGTTGAAAAACCTCAGGAGCATTGGACAAACCAATAGGCATGACCAGATTCTCAAAATGACCCTCAGGAGTATTAAAGGTCGTTTTCCATTCGTCCCCTTCCTTGACTCTTATCAGATTGCATGCTCCCCTCAAATCCAACTAAGAGAACACTTTGGCGCCGACAATCTGATTGAATAAATCTGAGATCAAAGGAAAGGGATAGGGATCACAGATAGTGATGCGATTAAGCTCACGGAAGTCCAAACATGTGCGGTGAGCTGGACCGGGGTATGCACTCTGACGCCAAATTATGCAATGGCTAGGTCAGATGTAGGTGATAGTTTATAGTTTAGTTTGTGACGCCAATTGCAGCGTGCGCAAGGGACAGTCACAGGGCCCTTTAAGGTGTTGTAACTCACATACCAGGTTAGGAATGGCAGAGTGGTGTAATGTCTCTGTGTGGTAGTGGCAATAGTGTCAACGGTGTCTCCTACCTGGGTACGGCTGGACTCCTGGATCCTGGCTCACTTGCAATAAAATGAGTGTGGTGCTAGTAGGAGTAATAGAGGGATTTTCAGCAGTAATTGAGATCCAGACCTTAGGTAAAGTTTAAACTGGTCTTTACTGGTAGTAATTCTAATCCAAGCAAGGTACAGCAATAGTCTTTGGTCCCAGCAGGTATTGGCAATGTGTGGCAGGAAATTATCTTCTGCTCTATCATGTGCCTGGAGCTTTTGCAGGAAAAGGACGTCTGCTTGTTAGCTCTAAAATGTGGCAGGAATTTGGCTTCTGCACTGACTATCTTCTGCTGTTTTGGGGACTGACTAGCTGAGGAGGAATTTGGCTTCTCCTGGGGTCTCTAGTCTCTACTCAGAGTAATCTTCACAGGGTATGCTTCTTCCTGGAGTTCTGGAGTTTGTCTGCTTGCTTCTACCAGCTGAGGATGAAGGGCTCAGGCTGGGGATGATGATCAATGTCTCAGCCGAGACAAGATCCTGGCTTGGATCCCTATATCTGGGAGCTCCTACACACACAGCCTTCCCCTAGTCGGGGTGGCTGGCACACTAACTTAACTTCCTTTCCTCCCCATGAGGCAGGACATGGGCCAGCCCACTTCTGCTCATAGAGGGGGAGCTGAACTGGAATGAACTATTCCAGTTCAGAAACCCTAAACTGTAGCTAAGTCCTTGCTGAACACATTGCTGCCACCTGCTGGTGAACATGAACATTACAGCAATATACTGTACATTTAACAAGGATTAGAATGCACAATTGTGAGGAAATTACACAAGATGACAACGTTAATGCCCTTAACAAGTTGTAGCGGGGTAAAAGAGTTTTAGAAAGATTATACAACCGAGACTTTGGCAATCCAGCTCCGGGAATAAGGTTGACGGGGTAATCATACTCCCGATGAGGAGGTAACTCCTGGTCTCCATCCTTAGAGAATATATCAGAAAAATCCAAAAAGAAAGGAGGTGACATTTTTGTAGTTACAACAGAAAGCGACGTGCTAAGACAAGGCAGAAATCACTTAAATCGAGAATCTGTCTCGCTTGCCAATCGATGGTAGGGTTATGTTTGGTTAAGCCTGGTTAAACCTAGCACCAGAGGAGCAGGTAAACCCTCCAGCACAAAACATGAAATGGATTCAATATGAGAATCTCCCACCTTTAGGCGAATGTCCTGCACCATTTGAGACAGACACTTTTGAGAGAGAGGGGCGGAATCATTCGCAAACACAAATGTGCTTGTTGTCAAACCATGCATACGGACAAACTGGCCATCCACTAGGTTAACCCCTTCCCCACTGTCAATAAATATTTCCACAGTTTTGGAATCTAGCGCCACCTTGGCAGGCAGGAGATATCGGGTACTACTGGTAAATGACAAAAGTACATTCTCAACTTCCCCATCCACACTACCAAGAGTGAGAAGAGGACTAGACACATTAGGACTTTTTTTTCCCTTTTCACCTTGATGTTTAACATAAGGACATACGATAACTAAATGTCCCCCCTTACCACAGAAAAAGCAAAGTCTTTTTTTAATCCTAAAGTTTTTATCGGCTGGTCCAGGTGTGACCTGACCCGATTGCATTGGCTCATCACCAGACATGAGCTCGAGTGTCTCTTTACCCAGAGTGTCAGAAGAGACTGCTTTCCCGTATGATAATACGTCCCGAGCGAGAGGAACTTTAGATCTCTCCCTCAGGCGTCTATCAATACACACCGCCAGAGACATGGCCGCCTCCAATGACTCTGGATTTGCGTGAAATGCCAAGGCGTCCTTCAGGTTCTCAGACAGTCCTTGACAAAATTGACTATGGAGAGCTGTGTCATTCCACTCGATATCAGTTGCCCACCTCCTAAATTCAGAGCAATAGGACTCAGCAGAATGCTCTCTCTACCACAAGCACCGCAACTTAGATTCGGCCAGGGGAACCCGATCTGGGTCATAGTAAATAAGTCCCAAAGCTCTGAAAAATTCATCTACGGACCGGAGGGATTGTGAACCTGTCGGCAAAGAGAAATCCCAAGACTGAGTGTCACCTTTCAGCAACGAAATAATAATCCCCACTCTCTGACTCTCGTCCCCAGAAGAGCTACAGTAGGACGCAGTCTGAAATATAATTTGCACGATTCCCTGAACTGAACAAAGTTGTCACTTCCCCCAGAAAACCTATCCAGGAGAGCAACCTTCGGTTCAGGTCAGGCCTGGTTCCCGCTGCCGGAACCCACCGCCTGTGGTCTCTGAAAGTGTGCAACAGCCGTGCGGAGGTCAGCCACCTCCAAAGACAGCCCCTGCATATGATCGACCAGTGCAGAAACAGTATCCATAGATGCACTGATAAAACAAAGGATAACGGTTTGGGCGATTGATAATGTCACAGGTTAAGGGGAAGGGAAAACACCAAATACACACCACAACGAATAGACAACAATCTAGGCCTCAAAAGCTAAGGAAGAGGGATGGTGACCTCCTAGTAATCCCTAGGACTTTCACTAAATCCTGCCAGTATGAGCAGATCCTCATGGTGGAAATACTCATACACCAGATACCTAAATCCCTGCTAAAACTGACGAGCCCTAGGATAGCTAGCAGGGGATGAGACAGCTGGTTCCTTCCAGAATGAAGTAATCTGCATCTCGCTGAGGACTAGAAGCAACACACACCAGATAATAAGAAACAGCAAAGGCAACAAGTACTTAGCTTAGAGATGTATGGAGAAGCAGGAGATCCAAGACAAACCAGCACTAGCAGCTCCAAGCAGAAACTATCAACCGCATGGTCAGCAGTGTGAGGCGGATCTAAATAGAGCCTCATCACTGATAACGAGCAGCACCTGAGAAGAGGTGAGATCCTGCCAAACCACAACATACATAGAGGAAAACAGAGACCTGTCAGATAGCCTCATGTGCAGTAGTGATGAGCGACAGGGGCAATATTCGAATTCGTGATATTTGGGCGAATATTCGCCATATATTCGAGAATTCGCGAATTCATGATCTCCAGGCATTATTTTCTTGATTGCGAAAATTCGCCTAAAATTCGCCTAAAATATTCGCGATTACGGATATATTTTGCGATATTCTAAATATTCTCGAATTCTCGAAGTGCCGATATTCGCGATTAAAATTCGCAATTCGAATATTCGTGATCAACACTAATGTGCAGCAAGTCTATCTGATCTTCTCACCTCTCTCACAGGAGGGACCATGACAAGGGTATCCTCTGTATAGTGCAGAGTGTGTATAGGGTGTCATCTATCATCTATGTAGTGTGATGTGTGTGTATATGGTGTTCTCTATATAAAGAGAAGTATTAGTATTGGGGGCTATAGGAAACATGATTACTAGTATGGACACAAGTGGGCATTATTCCTAATTGGAGGCACTGTTAACACTATGCACTCTGGGAGATAATTGTTTCTATTGGGACTTTGGGAAGCACTATTACAGTGTGTGTGTGGGTGTGGGGGGGGGGGGGCACCCTGGCACAGTATCAGCTTAGCACAGTTATTTTGGGGGGACATTGTGTTTACATTATTAGTAATGGACACTATTTGATTGGTGCAGTTATTTTTTTATGGCACTCTGTGCCAATAATTATTGAAGGGCACTATCTGTGTGGTCCTGGTATTTTCAGGAGGTCTGTTTCTGCAGTATAGTATTGAGGAGCACAGCGGTAACGGTATTGGGGGTGGCAGGATGGGATGTTGAGAAGATGTGAGGAGGATGATAGAAAAGTAGGAAACTAAGATGTCTGTTTGTCAAACCCTGCAGAGACAAGACGCGGCTGAAAGAAATCATCATGGTGGTCTGGTCTGAATGGAGAAGATGAGGAAAGAGAAGGTTTACATCAGAGGAGAAGTCACTGGATGTAAGAGCTATGTAGTACTGTATTACTCTGTATGTTCTGCAGCTCTATATGTAATGTTTTCCAACTTTGTCTTTAAAGGGGCTATCCCAACCCTATAATGACCCCCCCCCCAATGCCCGTGCCCCTCATATAGCATATACTTATGGTACTCCGTTCCCCAGCACCCGCTGCAATAGCAGGCTGCGATGGGGATGAGCTCGCCTATCGTCACCAACGATGCTAGGGAGGCTCTTCCCTGTCGCGGCCTACTATTGGGTGCTATCCGCCTACCCCCTGCCCCCAACGTCGCTGGATGTTTTGATCCATGTATATGGGGAGATGCAGTGGCGGCCTGTGCGGGGATCAGGAGCGACGCGGGTATCGGCGAGCGCGGTAAGTATAATCTATTTGAGGGGCCTGGGCATTGGGGGTCATGTTTTAGATGTTGGATAACCCCTTTAACAGTAGGGTTTGAAGGAAGGGGTTTGGTTGAGAATTTGGAATGGGAGGTTGCCGTTTCCATTTTTGCCTCAGGCAGCAGAAAGGCTAGGAGCACCCCTTCCACTGGCCACAAAGCACTGAGGGAAGGGGGAGCCCAAGCTGAACTCATGCACCAGGGCCCATGAGCATTTAGCTACGCCCCTGGATAGATAGATAGACAGACTCTGTATTTGTTCCAGTTTTTCTCTGGTTCATCCTGTTGGGTATAATACATGCGGAGCCCCCGTTCTTGGCCGTGTCCTCGTTGTTTCCTATTTCATCACATTACAGATTTCTATGGCCGATCCTTCCAGCTGTTCTTCCTTTCTCTAAACTTCTGTTTTCCAATGTAAAGTGGATAAAGGACTTATAGCGCCCCGGGCGCCTCCTTCCGCTCGGTAAACTCTCTTTTCCTCCTTCTTGCTGTATTGTCTCGGTTACTTTGTCATTACGCCGCGTTACATTGTCGTCCTCTCCGCCGCGCACTCGATGATTGGATCCGCTCATGCAGAACTCCACCTGCTGTTGATCTTTTTCTTCAAAGTTTCGAGATGTCCTCTGTGAATCTACCGCGCGGCTCTTAGCGCCCGGGGGGAATGAAGAGGTTAATCTCCAGTAGAAGACGTACCGGGAAGACATAATGAATGAGTCAGAGAGATGATGTTTTCCGTGCCCAGCAGCCTCTCCTGCCCGCGCTGGCAGCGTGCACCACCACCTGCATTTTCACACTCGGTTAGGTTACTAACTCGGTCTGTCCTTACATGGAGGCTGCGTTTCACGCTGGGCTCCTATTGAAAGCTATTTAGACGTTATTCCAACAGCCGGCGTTCCTCGCACACGACCAGCACCCGCTATTATTTTTGTGTGCTCTTCCGTAGCTCTACCTGTGGCAGTCAAAGAGTCACAGACAAATAAAACCATTAAAGTGTCACAGAATAAAAAGTACAAAAGTCATTTGTTATTCGGCAAAAGTTTCTTCAGAGCCCAAAAAAATTCTCCCGAAAAATCGGTTTTCCTGTGTAACCCTTTCCTGCCCTGCACCACAATACTAATGACATAGTTCCCCATACTATTATGGCGCCAGCATTATTATACAGCAGACACCCCGATCCCTTCTGAGATAACTCTCATCACGTCTGTTTAACCCCTTATATTCCACAGTCCATCACAACCAGTGCATTTAACTGTTTAAGGAGGGGGCACCCTCTGTCACCCCAATGGCCACCCTCAGTGCAATCAGGGGTGCTGGTAGGTTGCTATGGGAGCCCTAGTCCTAACTGACCTCTAGGAACCCCATTTACGGGAGCCTATTAACCTGCCTAATTAAATACATAAAGGGAATCAACTCGGTAAAGGAAGAGAGCATATTTAAAAGAAGAAAAACTACCACAAGAGGACACAGTTTTAAATTAGAGGGGCAAAGGTTTAAAAGTAATATCAGGAAGTATTACTTTACTGAGAGAGTAGTGGATGCATGGAATAGCCTTCCTGCAGAAGTGGTAGCTGCAAATACAGTGAAGGAGTTTAAGCATGCATGGGATAGGCATAAGGCCATCCTTCATATAAGATAGGGCCGGGGGCTATTCATAGTATTCAGTATATTGGGCAGACTAGATGGGCCAAATGGTTCTTATCTGCCGACACATTCTATGTTTCTATGTTTCTATGTAATTCACTGCAGTATAGAAGATTTGCATTATATTATATCATTGATCAGGGCAGTAGATGTTTCCTAGTGGGACTTAAAAAGGTCAAAAATGTGGCAAATGAAAGCGAGAAACATGTTTTTCACATAAAAAAAAGTCCTCTATTTTTATAAAAAATTATAAAAACTACTAATAACTGGTGTTAAAGCTCGTCCTAGTTTATGAGCCGGGACAAGGTATGTTGGTGCCCTAGGCAAAGTAGGCAAATTGTGACCTTTCCCCCTACTCCTCATCCCCCAAGATCAACTTAAAGTGACCTTGCTTTGTTATAAAGGGATTTAGAAAAAATATTTGTAAACTGGGATTATTAAAACGTAACCTTTACTAGGTCATTTAAAATAATATGTCACACTGGGTGAGAGACGACAAAGACAACAAAAAGTTCCTCCGCTGCATCAATTCATATTCATGTTCCGTTCAGAAATAATAAAAAGAAAAGATGGGTGGATCTCACCTCGTCTGGGCGGGGTCCAACTGTGAAGGATGGTCCTGGCGATGGTCTAGCCACGGACCGATGTGACCAGGTGCTGTTGTGGTATTGGCACGATGTATATCCTGGAAGGCCCTATTGTGGCTTTCCTGCCTGCCTAGGGGAATAGGGACTCAAGCCTGCCTGCCACAATGGAGCACCCGCCCCGACAGGGGCGACCCCACACCGAGCCTTTCCCTCAGTATGGGTCTATCAACCTAATAAGCCCTAATTATAACGCCCTACATGCCATGTTTCTGTCACTTCTGGACATCATCAGGGGACTCCGTATGTATATTCCAGGGCAACTACAAATAAAAGTTATAAACAGACACTCAATACAGGTCACCAATTATTGAGCACCGCATGCAAAGTGGCTGGTTAACAGCCACAATTTACTTACTCAGAATCAAGGTGAGTTTGGCCTCGTATTCTTTGGACAAGGTAAAAGATGACTCTTGTCCTCACTGATGCAGGGGAAGTGTCCCTTGTCAGTCCATGTCTCACCCAACATAACAGTAGTTTGGGTGAGCATTGGATGGTCATTAGCCGCCTCCTCTTATACCTCTACCTCTGATGTGTGTAAGCCCCCCGTGATCATTTGACTCACCTGTCCAGGTATCGTGGAACGCATGTATTTCTACGTGGAACGCACGCCGCTCGCGTGCGTTCCACCGGACCGGAAGTCAGCGTCACATGATGCGGCTAAACCGGAAGTGAGGTCGGAGCCTAAGTCAGAGCGTTGCCGTTGCATAGCAACTGCTAGGCTCATGACGCTTGGCCTCCGTAGCAGGCACCTGATACCTTGCCTGTCATTTTCATAAGTGCACAATAGCATTACAGATATAAATTGGCATTACCAAGCTCCTCCCCTTTCGAACACTGGCCGATACTTAGACCAGAAAACCTGAGCATGATCATATTATAATGCTATATTTAAGGTGAATCCACCATCGCGTCCTTTGCGCTCATGGTTTAAAAGGTGACAGCATTGGAACTGGGGGTCATTATCCAGTCAAAAAGGCCCACTCTTTATCAATTGCACTATATATTAACACAGTGGAATGTAAAATATATCCACCATCATAACCCATATGCTAAGGTAGTACAGCATCTACTCTGAGGGTCATCCTGAACACTTATTGGGGGAGGGGGAGAGAAGGGAGGGAAGAGGGGAATGGAAGCCGCCGTTGGCGGATTCCCTCTCTGTTATTTACATTCTTGTCCATCATCCCATCCCATGCGTCCATATATTGGGCACACACGATGAGAGGAGGGACACGGCAAATATCCCTCCATGATTGTTGAGCTTTAAATGTAGGTCACAAAAAACAGCAAAAGTTTTGCTGTTCGTTTAAACCAAATGGATGGACTGTTTTGAGATAGAAGATCCATTTAGCCTCACATTGCAGGATCCTTCTATCAAGATCACCTCCTCTGGTGCCAGGTTTAATTTTTTCAATTCCAGAGAAGGATAGACAGTCCGGTCTCCCTCCATGTTTGGTGTTAACGTGGCGTGCCACCGATGTGTCTTTTTCGTTTCTTATATCGCTCAAATGTTCTCCTATTCTCCTCCTAAACTCCCTACCAGTCTTCCCAATATACTCTTCGCCACATTCGCATGTAATCTTGTACACCAGACCTGTGCTTCTGCAGTTAATAAAGTCCGTAATTGTATAGACTTTATTTGTGTTGTTACTCCTGAATGACTTTGCTTTGGCCATAAAGGGGCACGCCACGCATCTACCACATTTGTGGTTTCCACTGATGCCTCTCTCCAGCCAAGTCCTAGGCTTTGGCCCTGATGTATAGTGGCTGTGTACCAGCATATCACGGATGCTTCTGCCCCGTCTATAAGTGATGCTGAGGTGCCCCTTTATGGCCCCGCGAACATCAGGATCCATTAAGAGCACGTGCCAATGTTTTGAGATGATATCTCTGATGCCTGAGGAACAACCATTAAAGGTACTAATAAGACGTATCTCTCTGTCATCACTGGGGCTATTGTTTGCAAGGGCATCTGTTCTTGCCGTCAGGAGAGACACTCTGTCCTTGTTCAGGGCGGTCTGGTAAGCTGGTGTAAGCACACCCACTGGATAGCCGCGGTCCATAAAGCGGGTTTTTAAATCACCCGCCTGTCTCACGAAATCCGAGCGCTTAGAGCAATTTCGTCTAAGACGCAGGTACTGACCTCTTGGTATTCCCTTCCTGAGGGGGTATGGGTGGCTACTTTCCCACCTCAGGAGGGAATTGGTCGAAGTAGGCTTACGATATATTGATGTTTCCAGGCATCCCTGATGGTTTAGATTTATTGTGATGTCAAGGAAGGGAAGTTTGAATGGATCACATTCAGATATGAAATGGAGGCCAATCTCGTTCTGATTTAGTTGTCGAACCCATGCCGAGAAGGTCTCCATACTTCCCTTCCAGATGACGAAAACATCGTCAATAAAGCGAGCCCATTTTTGGACATGCTGCAGCTCGGTCGCGCATTCATCCCTGAATACAGGGATGAATGCGCGACCGAGCTGCAGCATGTCCAAAAATGGGCTCGCTTTATTGACGATGTTTTCGTCATCTGGAAGGGAAGTATGGAGACCTTCTCGGCATGGGTTCGACAACTAAATCAGAACGAGGTGAGTCAAATGATCACGGGGGGCGTACACACATCGGAGGTAGAGGTATAAGAGGAGGCGGCTAACGACCATTCAATGCTCACCCAAACTACTGTTATGTTGGGTGAGACATGGACTGACAAGGGACACTTCCCCTGCATCAGTGAGGACAAGAGTCATCTTTTACCTTGTCCAAAGAATACGAGGCCAAACTCACCTTGATTCTGAGTAAGTAAATTGTGGCTGTTAACCAGCCACTTTGTATGCGGTGCTCAATAATTGGTGACCTGTATTGAGTGTCTGTTTATAACTTTTACTTGTAGTTGCCCTGGAATATACATACGGAGTCCCCTGATGATGTCCAGAAGTGACAGAAAAATGGCATGTAGGGCGTTATAATTAGGGCTTATTAGGTTGATAGACCCATACTGAGGGAAAGGCTCGGTGTGGGGTCGCCCCTGTCGGGGCGGGTGCTCCATTGTGGTAGGCAGGCTTGAGTCCCTATTCCCCTAGGCAGGCAGGAAAGCCACAATAGGGCCTTCCAGGATATACATCGTGCCAATACCACAACAGCACCTGGTCACATCGGTCCGTGGCTAGACCATCGCCAGGACCATCCTTCACAGTTGGACCCCGCCCAGACGAGGTGAGATCCACCCATCTTTTCTTTTTATTATTTCTGAACGGAACATGAATATGAATTGATGCAGCGGAGGAACTTTTTGTTGTCTTTGTCGTCTCTCACCCAGTGTGACATATTATTTTAAATGACCTAGTAAAGGTTACGTTAATAATCCCAGTTTACAAGTATTTTTTCTGCATGATTTGGGTGTAACTATATACCACGTATAACTATCACCAAGAGTGGTATACATAATTTGTTTTATTATAAAGGGATTTAACCACATTTTATGTAAATCCAGTGACTCACAGGTGACATCTGATTTCAGTTGTTCACTTTCCTTTTCTTTTCCGGACCATCATGACGATTTCTCCTGAAGTCTGCAGAGTTTAGTGCGCAGACATCTTTGGCCAGAAGCCTGCAGCCCCCTCTTCTATAGAAGAAGACACCAGTGTTAATAAATGATAGATGGGGGATTGTTACATATTTTACATTAGGGCCGATGAGATTCAGGCTACACCTTTCAGCAGCTCATCTCTCTCTATAGAAAAGAAACCCCCTATTCAGGTGCCTCCTATCACACTGCCTTCCTGTAACTTCAACCAATACTGTGCCCGCTACTGCTACCCTATTGGCCCCCATTACTGAACTGATAGTACAGTATTTGGGGTCATTGGGCAGCCCTATCAAAATAAAGAGTCCACAAAGACGCAGGTATAGAACTAGAAAATGATGAACCCCAGACATTAGACATCAAACCCCAGACCAGACCCCAAAATAGATGCAAACCCTAGAACAGAGCCCAAAATAGATGAAAACCCTAGATGGAAACCCAGAATTAATGAGGTTGTTCAACCACATACAGTAGTTTTTTCTGTTTGTTTATTTTTTCAACTTATTAGAAAGTTACAAAATAACAAAAGTAGTGAAGCCTTAGGCCACTTTCATACTAGCGTTCGGGGCTCCGCTTGTGAGCTCCGTTTGAAGGGGCTCACAAGCGGCCCCGAACGTATCCGTACTGCCCTAATGCATTCTGAGTGGACGCGGATCCGCTCAGAATGTATCAGTCTGTTAGCGTTCAGCCTCTGCTCAGCGAGCGGACACCTGAACGCTGCTTGCAGCGTTCGGGTGCCCGCCCGGCCGTGTGGAGGCAAGCGGATCCGTCCAGACAATGGGGACGGATCCGTTTGAAGATGACACAATATGGCTCAATCTTCAAACGGATCCATCCCCCATTGACTTTCAATGTAAAGTCTGGACGGATCCGTCTGAAGCTACTTTCATATTTTTTTCTACAATATAATGCAGACGGATCCATTCTGCATTATATGAGCGGATCCGTCTGGGCAGACATCAGACGGACCCGCTCTGAACGGTAGTGTGAAAGTAGCCTTAGTGATCCCCAAAGCTTCCTTCCCCATCACTGGCTGCAGTCGTCACATGTCTGAGTTGAGGACACGAGAAGCAGTGGAAGGAGAGCCACGAAAGATCATTATCTTATTTCACTATTCTAATCAGTTTTCAAAAAAAAAATTCAAATAGCCGGACAAATGCTTCTGCATACAGACCCCAGATGAGACCCCAAAATACTATAAATAGACTCCGAGACCAGACTCCTACATTAATACCCCCAAAACCTCAAAAGTAAAACAGACTCCCACACTAGACCCCAAAAGTAATACAACCCCAAAAGGAATATAGACCCCAGATCACCCCCCAAATACTTACACACCCCAGATTAAACACTGTCAGCCCCCAAATTCATTCAGACCCCAAATCAGCTGCCAGATCAGTCCCCAAATTCATATACAGTCAGGTCCATAAATATTGGGACATGGACACAATTCTAACATTTTTGGCTCTATACACCACCACAATGGATTTGAAATGAAACAAACAAGATGTGCTTTACCTGCAGACTGTCAGCTTTAATTTGAGGGGATTTACATCCAAATCAGGTGAACGGTGCAGGAATTACAACAGTTTGCATATGTGCCTCCCACTTGTTAAGGGACCAAAAGTAATGGGACAATTGTATTCTCCGCTGTTCCATGGCCAGGTGTGTGTTATTCCCTCATTATCCCAATTACAATGAGCAGATAAAAGGTCCAGAGGTCATTTCCAGTCTGCTGTTTGCATTTGGAATCTGTTGCTGTCAACTCTCAAGATGAGATCCAAAGAGCTGTCACTATCAGTGAAGCCATCATTAGGCTGAAAAAAACACAACAAACCCATCAGAGAGATAGCAAAAACATTAGGCGCGGCCAAAACAACTGTTTGGAACATTCTTAAAAAGAAGGAACGCACCGGTGAGCTCAGCAACACCGGAAGACCACGGAAAACAACTGTGGTGGATGACCGAAGAATTCTTTCCCTGGTGAAGAAAACACCCTTCACAACAGTTGGCCAGATCAAGAACACTCTCCAGGAGGTCGGTGTATGTGTGTCAAAGTCAACAATCAAGAGAAGACTTCACCACAGTGAATACAGAGTGTTCACCACAAGATGTAAACCATTGGTGAGCATCAAAAACAGGAAGGTCAGATTAGAGTTTGCCAAACGACATCTAAAAAAGCCTTCACAGTTCTGGAACAACATCCTATGGACAGATGAGACCAAGATCAACTTGTACCAGAGTGATGGGAAGAGAAGAGTATGGAGAAGGAAAGGAACTGCTCATGATCCTAAGCATACCACCTCATCAGTGAAGCATGGTGGTGGTAGTGTCATGGCGTGGGCATGCATGGCTGCCAATGGAACTGCTTCTCTTGTATTTATTGATGATGTGACTGCTGACAAAAGCAGCAGGATAAATTCTGAAGTGTTTCGGGCAATATTATCTGCTCATATTCAGCCAAATGCTTCAGAACTCATTGGACGGCGCTTTACAGTGCAGATGGACAATGACCCAAAGCATACTGCAAAAGCAACCAAAGATTTTTTAAGGGAAAGAAGTGGAATGTTCTGCAATGGCCAAGTCAATCACCGGACCTGAATCCGATTGAGCATACATTTCACTTGCTGAAGACAAAACTGAAGGGAAAATGCCCCAAGAACCAGCAGGAACTGAAGACAGTTGCAGTAGAGGCCTGGCAGAGCATCACCAGAGATGAAACCCAGCGTCTGGTGATGTCTATGCGTTCCAGACTTCAGGCTGTAATTGACTGCAAAGGATTTGCAACCAAGTATTAAAAAGTGAAAGTTTGATTTATGATTATTATTCTGTCCCATTACTTTTGGTCCCTTAACAAGTAGGAGGCACATATGCAAACTGCTGTAATTCCTGCACCGTTCACCTGATTTGGATGTAAATATCCTCAAATTACAGCTGACAGTCTGCAGGTAAAGCACATCTTGTCCGTTTCATTTCATATCCATTGTGGTGGTGTATAGAGCCAAAAATGTTAGAATTGTGTCCATGTCCCAATATTTATGGACCTGACTGTAGATCCCTGATCAGCCACCAAATTTATACAGACCCCAAAATGATAAAGACCGGAAATTCATGAGACTCTAAATCAGACCCCAAATTAGCCCCTAAATTTGTAGAGACCCTAGAACAGCCTCCAAATTCAACGTACCCCAGATTTATACAGACCACAGATCAGACCCCTAGTTGGAACCGAAGCAGAGTTCGGTTTCAAGTTTTAAAGTGGTTTTCCACTTAAAAAATTAACTAAGTCACGTGCGACATTGCGAATACCTTACTTCAGCTCATCGGAGCCCATACATTCTAATACTGTACGGAGACGAATCCCCGTACAGTAGTATTCTGAAGTTTGCAATGAAGCGACTTCTGATGAAGCATCCATAGCTCACTTTACTCAACACTAATAATAATGCCCCACAGTTTTACCAGTAGTAATATTGTGCCATCAATAGTTCTACAAAGTGCCCCCAATAGTAATAAAGCCCCCTTAAATGCTCCAGATAGTAATACAGTTTATCAGGGCTGTCTAGGACAGATTGTGATGTCACCATAAGAAGCATTAGACATGCAGCCTCAAAAAATATAGGAACAGTTCAGTCAGTCGCCAGAAAAAGTAAGCTGGCCTATAGAGCTTAACAATGTAGACAGCATAATAGAAAATGAGTAGGGATGAGCGGACCCGTGGATGTTCGGGTTCGGACGAACTGCAGGTCAAAGTTCAGGTTCGGGACCCGAACTGGAACCCGAAACCGATTGAAGTCAATGGGGATCCAAACTTTGGTGCACTAAAATGGCTGTAAGATAGTCATAGTAAGGGCTAGAGGGCTGCAAAGGAAGCAAAATGGGGGTAAGAGCAGGACAGTTGCCCTGCAAACAAATGAGGATAAGGAAATGACTTAAAATAACAGAATAGAAAAAAAATTAAAATCTTGAACTAGGAGGCGGAGGTCAGAGTAGAGTAGTAGATTGAGGAGGCGGTCGACATGGTGGTGTAGGTGGAAGCGGTGGTGGAGGTAGACAATACTGTTTGTTTTTTTGTTTTATTTTCCCATTTATTTATTTATTTTTATAAAGTTGTCACCCACCGAACTAACAGACGGATTAACTATATAAATTTTCCTGTCACATATGTAGTGCAGGTGTACCTCACACCAAAAAGGTGTATATGTCACCCACTGATCTAACAGACAGATTATCTATTATATTTTTGTGTCAGGGGTACAAAGCTGGTGCATTGCACCCACAATAAATCACTATAGGTCACCCACAGAATAAATAGCCAGATGAGATTCCTAACACTCTCCCTCACTTCAGCTGCCTGCTTCCTGTCCCTGCACTAATCAGAGCTGATGGGCGGTGCTACACGTGATCCAGCTTATATAGAGCCTGGGTCACATGATGCACCGACCAATCACAGCCATGCCATTACTAGTCATGGCTGTGATGGCTTCTAAGTGCCCACAGCCTTTCAACAAGCTTTATTAAATGCCCAAACACCAAACCCGAACTTTTGCGGCAAGTTTCGGGTTCGGGTAACCGAATTCGCAAAGTTCAGTACGGACCTGAACTTTGCAGTTTGGGTTCGCTCAACACTAAAAATAAGTTACCTTGTTCTTGCTGGTTCAGGCTTTTTTGTGCAGTCAGGTATTGTCTACAGACATCATTATTGAAGCTGAGTAGTGGGAGAAGTCATTAGAGACAAGCCACATAAAAAATAGTCAGAAAAGATGGATTTATTGTTGGAAAAAAAACATGAAGGTCGACCAATCCAAAGAACCTGACAGAGACAAGAACTGAACAATGTAGGAGTCACAATGCATGTACAATGCAGGACATAATGCACTATCCCTCTACCTATGAACCTACAGATGTAGCAAATCACTTAATACATTAAATACACAGTTGCTGAAAAATTTGCACGTAAGCCAACCAAGGTCATTGGAAAAGTCAACTCATTTATTGTACGTATATAATTAATCTAGTGACAAGTTAATATTTGCTGCATCTGTATCTCACCTTTACTCAGGCTCCGTAGAGTGGTTAAGGTTTGTCTATTCGTCCTCTAAAGACATACAGATACGGACTTAATGAAACAATCAAACAAAATGTAGGATAGTGTATCATTTGACAGTGGAAAAGTGTGGCAATAAACTAATCAAAGATGAGAGGCAAACAGTTTAAATAATAGAATTTCAATTGAGCAAAGAGCACAAGGAACATGCTACAGGCTCCTTAGTGTAGTTAAACATAAAAAAAAAACTTGAGATATTACAATGATAACACTGGTAACTGGGGTCACACTGCCTGTATTCTACAGATCATTTGTCAGCTTTGCTGTATAGACTGAGGCACATTAGGCAGAGTCATGTCATGATCATTAGAAGGCAGGTGAGTCAATCATAGCAGAGCCATGCACACCACAGCCATCTCTCAATTCATCCTCTGCCTGGATTCATCTTACTAGACAGGATGGGGGCCCAGGGACCCCATTCTTGAGATGCAGAACACAGAGGTGGGATCCTGTGGATATGCCATAAATCTCTAAGATGGGAATACCCCTTTGAGGACCGTTTATACATTGTGAAACCTGATAAAATGTGGTTAGATCTTCAGAATAAAATTACTGTAAGGAGCTCAGGAGAAATGTCAATACAGTGTAAGATGGACAAGAGTACAGACTCCTATCTAGATCATTAGTCTGGAATAGGTACTTCTTCAGGGTAGTTAAAGAGGAATTCCAGACTTAGTTCTGAAATAGGGCTGCAGCTATCGATTATTTTAGTAATCAAGTATTCTACCGATTAATCCAACGATTAATTGAGTACTCTAATAAGAAAAAACTAACTAAAATAACATTTTCTATAAAAACTCATCAGCCCCCGGCCATCAGTCTTGCTCCCCGCCCCAGTGCCATCAGTTCCCCCTCCCTTGTGCCATCAGTTCCCCCTCCCTTGTGCCATCATTTCCCCCTCCCTTGTGCCATCATTTCCCCTCCCTTGTGCCATCAGTTCCCCCTCCAATGCCATCAGTTCCCCCTCCAATGAAATTTGTTCCTCCAGCAGTGACACCAATTCCCCCTCCAATTCCACTAGTTCCCCCTCCAATGCCACCAGCTCCTCCCCCAATGCCACCAGTTCCCCCCAGTGCCACCAGCTTCCCCAGGTCATTAGTTGCTTCCCCTCCCAGTGCAATCAGCTCCCCCTCCAATGCCACCAGCTCCTCCCCCAATGCCACCAGCTCCCCCCAGTGCCACCAGCTGCCCCCACTGCCATCAGTTCGCCCACTCCCCCTCCTAGCCATCAGTGCCCAGCCGCAGCACCAGTGAACTAAAATGTCCTGAAGATGTGTGTATATCAGGATCCAGTGCAGCGCTGTGCGGGCAGGCGGGTGACCATGGAGCATCAGAAATAGCAAGCTTCTCACACTCCGTGGTCACACGGCACAAACGAATCATCGATGCAAAAAATTTGCATCAAGGATTTTCTGTGTTGAGTTAATCGATTAATTTGAGTAAGCGTTTCAGCCCTATTATGAAATATCACTAATATTATGATTGGTGGGCATCCAAACTCTGGGAACTCCATCTATGCTGAACATGAAGCGTCAGGCATCCATTCATTTTGAGAAGTGGTAACGCACTTGGCAGTTCGACCCACACTGAAGAGGAAGTTGTGGCTCACCTCAGTGATGTATTGGAGGTTAATAATTCCTATAGTTGGAAAACCCCTTCAAGGATTGATTATTCATTCTGTGAAGAACATGTCCACGGGGAATCTGTATGAGAGGTTGTGTAGATTTTAAATAAGCATTTTTTTTTGTTTTTGATTCATTTCATGTCTGATTCAGCCAATTTAAATAAAAAAAAATTTGGACCTGAATTAAATATGCTCCAATTGCTCTGAAAATTGGTAAGAATCCTGACAGAGAGAGACCCACACATAATACTCCACTGTAAATTAGACTTGCAGTGCAGTTCTCCTTACAAATGGAAAAGAATATTGTGTATCTGAAAATCAAATTGCCCTGGTTAGCTGAATGGCCTTGGGGTTACTCTTGGAGAGATGCTCTTTCTCATTAGGCAGACCAACAAGTATGCATGGGGAGAATTGTAGTCCAGCCAACACTGCTCTGCCTTTCTAGGAAACATGTATGCACATTTTAGTATCTTACATTTGCTGGCATCCGATGGGCACACTGTTCTTTTCTTTTTTGGAAGGAAAGCTAATTTCATAACTTTCAGTTTTTGGGAAAGAAATTCATTCCAAGAAAGGAAAGAATGCTAGACTTGTTGGTCTCCCTAATAAGAAAGAACACCGCCAAGGCCACCCAGCTAATAGGGCAATTTTCTTGAGACACCCAATATGCTTGTCCTTTTGGAAATAAAACTGGATTGCATATCTGGTTTACAGTAAATTATTACATGTGGGTCACCTTTTGATTCATATTTCAAATCTGTAGACTTGTATTTACTGATTTCTAGAGTAGAAAGCATAAAAATCAACTGCACCATGGCAGAGAAATACAGGTCATAGACTTTCTAGCACTAGCCTGTTGCACCCTAGTCAGAGTCTCTATACACTCACCTAAAGAATTATTAGGAACACCATACTAATACGGTGTTGGACCCCCTTTTGCCTTCAGAACTGCCTTAATTCTACGTGGCATTGATTCAACAAGGTGCTGATAGCATTCTTTAGAAATGTTGGCCCATATTGATAGCATAGCATCTTGCAGTTGATGGAGATTTGAGGGATGCACATCCAGGGCACGAAGCTCCCGTTCCACCACATCCCAAAGATGCTCTATTGGGTTGTCATGTTCAAGAAACCAATTTGAAATGATTTGAGCTTTGTGACATGGTGCATTATCCTGCTGGAAGTAGCCATCAGAGGTGGTCATGAAGGGATGGACATGGTCAGAAACAATGCTCAGGTAGCCCGTGGCATTTAAACAATGCCCAATTGTCACTAAGTGTGCCCAGAAAACATCCCCCACATAATTACACCACCACCAGCAGCCGGCACAGTGGTAACAAGGCATGATGGATACATGTTCTCATTCTGTTTACGCCAAATTCGGACTCTACCATTTGAATGTCTCAACAGAAATCGAGACTCATCAGACCAGGCAACATTTTTCCAGTCTTCAACAGTCCAATTTTGGTGAGCTCGTGCAGATTGTAGCCTCTTGTTCCTATTTGTAGTGGAGATGAGTGGTACCCGGTGGGGTCTTCTGCTGTTGTAGCCCATCTGCCTCAAGGTTGTGCGTGTTGTGGCTTCACAAATGCTTTGCTGCAGACCTCGGTTGTAACGAGTGGTTATTTCAGTCAACGTTGCTCTTCTATCAGCTTGAATCAGTCGGCCCATTCTCCTCTGACCTCTAGCATCCACAAGGCATTTTCGCCCACAGGACTGCCGCATACTGGATGTTTTTCCCTTTTCACACCATTCTTTGTAAACCCTAGAAATGGTTGTGCATGAAAATCCCAGTAACTGAGCAGATTGTGAAATACTCAGACCGGCCCGTCTGGCACCAACAACCATGCCACGCTCAAAATTGCTTAAATCACCTTTCTTTCCCATTTTGACATTCAGTTTGGAGTTCAGGAAATTGTCTTGACCAGGAGCACCCCCCTAAATGCATTGAAGCAACTGCCATGTGATTGGTTGACTAGATAATTGCATTAATGAGAAATAGAACAGGTGTTCCTAATAATTCTTTAGGCGAGTGTATATCTTGTATTTTGAGAAGAACCATACATGCAGTGTGAATGGTTAGATGTTTAATAAAGCTAGAAGGTCGTCTGGTCCAAAGACAGTAGAAGAAGAGCTTGACAATGGACCTTGTAAGCTGGAGGTTACCAGCCACTGCCACAAGAGGACAAAATGCCTTTTAAGACGTCTAGAAGGAAACCTTGAGTCAACTACAAAGGGCAAACCCAATATTATCTAAAAGCTGTTAAGTGATCTTAATAAAATGAGATTGTTGTTTCAGTCAAGTTCGGAGGCATCAATATCCTCGTTGGCACCCTCGTTAAGTGAGTACACAGCGGGGAATTAACAATAGAATTGGCAAGAACAGGCCCATCTAATATGTGGTATAAGTGTCATTGTAAGTGCTCTTTTTTAACACTTTCCAAAAGTCTTAAATAATTTATAATGAAAGTTGCAGAAAAATGTGACAGAGAAGAGTGATTGCTCCCAGGATTTTATTGCCACTCAAGGTCAAAGTCAATTTTCCTTTTTTTTTTCCTTCAAGACATACATCCCGATCTCTGCCGAGGACTATGCATGTATTTTCAATGGCATTTGCATTTCTATGTAATTACACTCGTAGCAAATATTACAGCCGGCAATGTAAATTTTAATTCAAAGGCTATAGAGTCGACATAAAATGTAACAGCCATTCAAAGGTTTTTAGACATAAATGTAAAATATAATATTATTATTATTATACACTAATATTATTATTTGCTCATTTTTTTTGTATCCAATTATATTCTCTGCAGAGGTAAATGAACAATTAAAGTCAGCTTTGTTAGGGCTCGAACGTTGATGAGTGCTGGGTCGTTTAGAGGTGGGCGAAGGTTACCAAAGCTCAGGGTGCTGGCCTTCACCTGGGTGGTAGGGTTGTCTGAGCAAACTCCCTAATCTCCCTTATAATAGGGAATCATTACAAAATAATCTGCCCTGTCATAGACAGAACCCCGTATTTGATTTTTCCTTGGGTTTGGGGTCTATTACTGCTTTTGGTAAAAACATATGGGGGAGTGGATCTCCTGAACATGGAGTAGAATTAACTTTCTTTAGTTACCTAGTAACTAACTAGTAATTAGCATTATTAAATTACCACATGGGGGTATTATTTCCCTATAAGGTGGCATTATTAAATTAATATGTGGCAGTATTATTCTGTAACTGTATGGCAATATCATTAATTCACCATCCGATGGTATTATTTACTAACTGTATGGTGGTATTATTAAATTAATATATGGTAGTATTATTCTGTATCTACTGTATATCGTGATATTATTAGTTTACCATCTGATTGTATTATTCACTAACTGTATGGTGGCATTATTAAATTAATATGTGGCAGTAATATTAATTTACTGTATAATGGTATTATTCAGTAACCGTATGGCAGTGTTCTTAATTTACCATCTAGTGGTATTATTTAGTAGCTGTATGGCAGAATTATTCAATTAATGTGTGGTGCTGTTATTCAATTACCATAGGATGGTATTAGTCAGTAACTGTATGCTGTATAAATTAATATATGGCAGTATTATTTAGTAACTATATAGTGGTATACTCTATTTATCTTATGGTGGCATTAATCAGTAATTGCATGGTGGCTCCAATAATTTATCATATGGAGGTGGTGTTCAATAACTGTATAGTGTTATTATTCAAATGCTGTATGGCAGTATTATTCATTTACCATATGATGGTATTTAGTGTTGAGCAAGTCGAGTCACCAGAAGATGAATTTTATCCGAAGTATTAGGAAAAATTCCTTGCACTTTGTGCTGCTGCATGTGTTACAAAGTGAAAGTAAGAAGCCCGGGAATCTGAGGTCACTCATAATGCGGTGCAGCCAGCCAATCAGCAGATAGCCATCCCCTGTGATGCAACAGCCCTATAAAAAGTCTCATCCCATGCGGTCTCCGCCATTTCACTGTGAGCTGAGCATAGGGAGAGACGTGACAAGCGCTTATGCGCTAGGAACAATGTTTCAGAAAGCTTGTCTGTGCTGTGTCAGGGATGGCTGACCCATGTGCCCTGCATGGCACATGTCTTCAATCTGGTTGTCATCACCTGGTTCCTCAAGTCTTCCACTGAACTGCAAGAGCTTCTTAAAATGTCCAGGAAACTCTGCATACACTTCAGCCACTCTTACCCTTCAAAACATGCCCTCCTTGAGCTGCAAAGGCGAAATCTTCCCCGACATGGCCTCATATGCGACGTTTCCACCTGTCGGAACTCCACGCTTCATATGTAGAGGTCTACTCCCCAGTGTGCCGTCCACATTAGCCAGTGGCAGATCTTTGCGTGACACCTGCCGTTTACTCAGGTCCTTTGAGGAGGCCACTCTATTTGTCAGTCAGCAGAACTATGGGATGAATGAAGTCATTCCACTCCTTTACAAACTGGAGGGGATGTTGACAAATCTGATTAGCCAGGGAAGAGAAGACATCTCACGGCCACCCGAGCCCTGAGGAGCATGATTACTAGATGGAGAAGGAGGACAAAAACGCCCAGGTATTCTATACACAACTGGTTTATCTACCCAAGCGACAGGAGAGGAGAACGATGAGCTGGAGGACAATGAAAAAAAAAAAGACGTAGATGACCCTGACAGACCGTGGCAGTGTTCAGTGGAGGTGGAGGCACGGAGGCCCTCTGAGTTCCTTGCGTAAATGGCCAGCTGCATGCTTTATTGTATGCTTACTGACAGCTGCATTGTCAGGATTTGGCGGAGGGATGACTACTGGCTATCCACATTGTTAGACCCTTGCTACCAGTCAAAAATAGCTGCATTTTTAGACCTTCTGAGAGGGATGCAAAAATGGACTACCATACTGTGTAGTCTGTGAGTCACCGCCTATAAGGGATATCGCCCACCCTCAGGAAGGTCTGACCGGGAGGACCGTCTGCGCTCACGCTCCACTGCCATGGGGGGGGGGGGGGCAGAAACAGCACCAGCTCCATAAGCAGCAATTACAGTCTATGATAGGCAGTTTTCTTCAGATGCCTACTGAAGAAACCACCCAGCAGCTGGACATGCAGTAGAACCTCAACCAGCAGGCGGTGGCCTACTTGGAATTTACCCTGTCATCCATGATCCAATATCCATTGGGCTACTGGTAATGCAAACTTGAATTGTGGCAACTGGCCAAGTGCATGCTTTCCTGACCATCTGAAAGAGGCTTTATGGATGCTCAAAATACTGGATTTGTTTTTAGTTTTCTGTTCACATGGCCCGGATTCATTGTATACAATGTTTTTAACCCATTCTTTGTTGTGTCTGTTGCTTTAAATAAATTTGATACTTTTTTAGATGTGCGGCTTTTATCTCGGTATTCTTTTCTTCTCTTTTGAATTACAAAATACTGGATTTGTTTTTAGTTTTCTGTTCTTCTGACAGATCTGAACAGAAAAATAAACAGTGATGTTAACACAACATTAATGCCACTAGTGCTACTGCCACCCTCCCTACTCTGTTATGGGGCACTGCACAGTTAAGTCCACGGCGATTAATTGGACCTGACACTAACAGTGACCTGTAATAATGATGCACAGTAAATCTACAGCTAACAGGAGGGATTAAAAAACAAGTGACTGGACTGCCACAACATGCATTAAAAGAACCTTGTTTCTTCTCCATTACTTTATTGGCGCTGCCTCCATTTCTTTTTTTTGTTCCACTAAGGAGCCATTTGGACACAGCTCCTGGAGGGGCGAGCACTTTTTTTTTGTTTTTTTGCTTTACTGAAGGGTACTGTATGCTTTTTTTTTTATTTAACAGAAGGGATTAGCTATAAATCTAGGTTCACACTGTTATTGCCACTGCTGCTGACAACATGAATCTTGGTGCACTGCACAGTTAAGTCCACAGCGATAAATTAGACCTGATGCTTTTATTGACCTATAATACTGACGCACAGTAATTCTACAGCTAACAGAAGGGATTAGCCATGAATCTTGGTGCTCTGCACAGTGATGTAGCCAGCAATAAATTACAACTGCCTGTTATACTGATGGCACAGTACCTACAGAATGGATTCAGTATGAATGTGGGTGCACTAGAAGGTAATAAAGTCTCCCTGTACCCTCCCTGCAGTTTAAGTTCCAAGCCTTCAAACTGAGATTAGGCCATCCAGTGGGATGAATATGATTCGGTAGAGGGGCCTGGATAGAACAGATTTATCGCAAATTTCTTGCTGAAATTCGGCGAACCGTCCGAATCAAATTTTTTTTAAACTTTGCTCACCTCTGTGAGGCAGTGCACCATTTCTATTAGTGGACAGTGAGTGAGCCACCAAATCTTTGTTATCACCTCTAATAGTATTGTTCAGTTACTGCATGGCAGGATTTCTTAAAGGGGTTCTCCAGGAATTAAGAAAATGAAAATACTTAAATATTACTTTATTATGAATATATTCTGAAATACCATTCATTATTTATAATGGCTCATTTTGTCTGGGGAGCAATCTGCTGGGGAAACAAAATGGCCGCTGTCCCATTAGTTCACACAAAACCTGTCCTGATCACACATGAGGACAAGTTACTTTACAACACTGAGGTAAAGAGCTGCCTCCTCCTCTCTACTTGTCAGGGATTATGATCCTGAATACAGATGATAAGAACTTTAGCTGAATCTCTGGGGAATTTAGTTCATGAGGAGACATGAAGTACAGAGAGGACGGACAGGACAGACTGTGGTAATGGAGACTGTAAACAAGAGCTGCTGCTCATTAGCCACATCGGACGGCGGCCATTTTTTTTCTAATGATTGCTCCCTAGTAGTGTTGAGCGAACTTCTGTTTTAAGTTCGGCGTCTAAAGTTCGGCTTCCGGTTAGCGAAGAATCACGATATGGATTCCGAATTCCGTTGGGGTCCGTGGTAGCGGAATAAATAATGGCCGATTATTGATTCCGCTACCACGGACCACAACGGAATTCGGAATCCATATCGTGATTCTTCGCTAACCGGAAGCCGAACTTAAAGGGTTTCTGTCACCCCACAAAACTCTTTTTTTTTTTTTTGGATAGTTAGATTCCTCATAGCGCGATATAGGAGAATATAATAGTCTTACTTACTTTCATGCGGCCGATTCTTTATAAAACGAAGTTTTATAATATGTAAATGAGGGCTCTACCAGCAAGTAGGGCGTCTACTTGCTGGTAGCTGCTGCAGAAATCCGCCCCCTCGCCGTGTTGATTGACAGGGCCAGCCGTGATCTCCTCCTCCGGCCGGCCCTGTCAGTAATTCAAAAATCGCGCGGCTCTGGTCATTCGGCGCAGGCGCTCTGAGATGAGGAGGCTCGTCTCCTCAGCACTCCCTCAGTGCGCCTGCGCCGATGACATCACCGAAAGAGAAGACGTCATCGGCTGGTAGAGCCCTCATTTACATATTATAAAACTTCGTTTTATAAAGAATCGGCCGCATGAAAGTAAGTAAGACCATTATATTCTCCTATATCGCGCTATGAGGAATCTAACTATCCAAAAAAAAAAAAAAAGAGTTTTGTGGGGTGACAGAAACCCTTTAAAATAGAAGTTCGCTCAACACTACTCCCTAGACAAAACAAGGCATTCTAAGTAATGAAAGGTATTTGTGAATATATTTATTTTAAATTATATCTAAGTATTTTAATTTTCTTAAAGTTCCTGGAGAACCTCTTTAACTTAAATTATTAAATGAAATGAATAATTACATGGCAGTATTATTCAGTAACTGTATGATGGCTGTGACGGACTGAACCGTCATTGGGGCTGCTGGAGAGGCCTGAGGGCTAGCCTGCTTCCTATGGACCCAGAACTATGGAGACCCCCCCCTCGGCTCATTATTCTACAAAGGGAAAAATGGGTAGTTTCTGCCTCTGAGTGATTACGTTATCCCATTGTGTTGGTTAATTGTATCACAGGTGTAATGCTCCAACGGGTGTGGACCCTCTGTGCCACTTACCGGTTTGGCTTTGGGCCAAACTTGGGAGCGGAATCTAAGTGTTCCCCTGGTTTTCACCCTTTTATCCCGCTCCAATATGCGGAAGCTGGTCTTAGCTGCAGGGGAGACACCAGGCCGCTACCGCAAGAGTGGTCCCAGTTAAGTGGCAATGAACGCCCAGTACAAGCACTGTGGATACAGGCAGGTGGAGCAAGCTGTCACTGGATGGAAGAAGCGCAGCAGCAGAGTCAGATGAAGCAGGGCTAAGTTAGTGATTAAGCAGAGCTGGAGCTGTTAGAACAGCAGAGCTGAATAGCTCAGGTGCAGCAGGTGTAACAAGCTGAACAGCAGACAGAGGCATGGTCGACAATCCGAATCATACACTTGAGAGCAGCGAGGTACAGGAGGATCAGGCAGAGACGAGGTCAGGATACAGGCTAAGGTCAGAAGCAGGATATCAACACAGGGACAACAAGCTGGAACCTTCGCTGTAGAAAACTACAATATTGCTCAGGCATCACAGGAAGGGGAAATCACCCTTATAAAGGTGGTGACTGGCCAGGATTGGAGAGAAGGTGGAGTCAGGGGCGTGCACGAACCCTTAAAGAAACAGGACGCGTGCGGCTCTTACAAGGTGCAACTGAAGCTGTCGCCGCCCGCGACAGTGCAGGAAAGCGGGTCCGGAGCCTGCAGTGGAGAAGAGGAGCCTTGTGTGCAGTTCGACTGAGGTACATAGCAGGATGCGCTGTATGATGGCGGCTGCCAACTGCCATTGTTACAACAGGTCGGTGTTGTCTGCCTGTAACTGCATGTGATTGGTTTGTGTAAAAACTGTCTCAGTCTTCCACAAGGTCCCCATGGGGAGTGTCCATTGCTGGAAAACCTGCATAAAATCCTGGCATGTAGCCTCATTAAAGTGTCCTGTTCTACCCTTCATGAAGTCTGGGCTCATGTTTGGGGGAATGGAGAACTTAACTCTGGGGATTGCTATAATCTTTATACTCTCCGGAGTATAATTCCTAGCTCTTGTAAGAGCTGTTCTTGTTCCTGCATCGCTCTCTGAAGGAAGAGAGGTTCACCCACTAGAACCTGAAAGCTTTGTCGTAGGTCCAGGGTGGGTAGAAGACGGCAAGATCCCAACCAAGCGGCGGCAGTTTGTGGGGTCGGCAGTGCTTACAGTATCAAGTAGAGTGCTTGGAGCCCTCGGGAAGCACTAGGAGCAACCATCAACGGAGTTACCCAGTCGGGATGCCAGGAGATGCGTTACAGTGGTGGCAGCAGTGGGATGGCATCCTAGTGCGAGGAGAAGAAGCTCAGAGACACCGTTTGTGGATTTATAATTAGGGCAACGCTAGTACTTGTACAGCGCCCCTGGCGACAGCCGCATGGAGTCAGCTAGTTCTTGAACAGTGTTTCATGAGGAAGAGGAGGATCACCCGGATTACAGGGATGCAGTCCGGAAAGGCGAAGGATGTGCAGCGTCGGCGGGGCGAGAGTCCCCCCAGTGAGGAGCAGAGGTTGCGGATGCGATGGGAGCTCGAATGCCTCTACTGGGAGAACACCCCCTTAAGGGGTGGGTGTCGGAACGCAAGACCCTGGTAGGGCAGGAGACCTGGCTGGATGATGCATACCAGGCACTATGGAAGGACCCACAGTCGGCAGGTGGAGATGGGATGGAGGTCTCTCTACCGGCCCTGCAGGGATGCTGGGCAGCAGGCCCAGATTCCTGGCAGCAGTGTATTATAAAGGGAGAAGAGAAAACCGGTCTCTCTCCCCAGCGGCAGCCCGTGTCACAGAGAGAGGAGACTGTTGGTCCCTCATCTCAGCAGCAAGCATCACTGGAAGTGGAGATGGTCGCCACCCCTACCCAGCACCCAGCAGCATTCCAGGGAGAGGAGACAATCGGTTAATCTCCCCAGCGGCAGAGGGCGTTCCAGGGAGAAGAGGTAGCCGACCTCTCTCCCCAGCGGCAGTGGTTACCCAGGAGATGATATGGGTGGCATCACTCTCCTGCAGCAGAGTCAAGCGGACCAGTTGGAAGAGGTTCTGGATTCATCTTGTCTGACTAACACAGGCCCAGACCAGTTGGGGGTCGGTCTGGTACCTGGTTAGTCTACTGTTGGGAGGGGAGAAATGTGACGGACTGAACCATCACAGGGGCTGCTGGAGAAGCCTGAGGGCTAGCCTCCTTCCTATGAACTATGGACCCAGAACTATGGAGACCCCCCACCCCCCGGCTCATTATTATACAAAGGGAAAAATTGGTAGTTTCTGCCTGTGAGTGATTACGTTATCCTATTGTGTTGATTAATTGTATCACATGTGTGTAACTGCATGTGATTGGTTTATGTAAAAACTGTCTCAGTCTTCCACAAGGTCCCTATGGGGAGTGTCTCTTGCTGGAAGAACTGCATAGAAGGCTGGCATGTAGCCTCATTAAAGTGTCCTGTTCTACCCTTCATGAAGTCTGGGTTCATGTTTGGGGGATTGGAGAACTACACTCTGGGGATTGCTATAATCTTTATACTCTCCAGAGTATAATCCCTAGCTCTTGTAAGAACTGTTCCTGTTCTTGTTCCTGCATCGCTCTCTGAAGGAAGAGAGGTTCACCAACTGGAACCTGGAAGCCTTGTCGTAGGTCCAGGGTGGGCAGAAGTGGAGTGCTTGGAGCGCTCGGGAAGCACTAGGAGCATCCATCAACTGAGGTACCCAGTCAGGGTGCCAGGTGATCCGTTACAATGGCATTATTAATTTATCATACAATGGTATTACTTAGTAACTGTATACCAGTATTTTTCAATTGCTGTATGGCAATATTATTCAATTATTGTGTGGCAGTATTATTCAGTTGTGCTGTGGCCACATTCATTTTCGGTATGGCGGTACAGTTTTTTTTTTTTTTTTTTAGTGAACAGAAATTAATATGTATTCATTGGGTTGCTGGGGTCAATGCCTTCCAGAACTCATATCTACAACTAAATGCAGGAGATGAGGACAAGACAAAACACTTCTTCAGGTATGGAAAGTATCCGCTCCATCCCGAGGTATGATAGAATGGACTATAAAGGATCAAGAATCAGCTGACCACTGTGGGTCCAGAAACCCCAGCAATCAGGTGTAACCACTTTCCATCTAACATGAGTTCAGGAGCTGCTGATATTTAGCAGTTCTCTACTAAATTTTAGCTGGGACCTCCCTCTTTTAACAAGAGTGGAGAGTGTGCACCGGTGGACCTGGACATGTGAAATAATGCAGATAATATTGATGTTCCCTGATATAACAGATGTCACATTGAACTCTGGCTGGAGCTTCACTTTTATAAGCATTTACAAAGTCCTCATAATTATTCGGCCGTCCAACTCTGATCACAGAACATGGATAAGACCAGGTGGCAAAGAAAAAAGGTGGGGGTCAGTCAGCACATCTCAGTGCGCAGGTGCACGTCTTCATGGCTGAAAGCACAAAAGCAAAAACAAACACAATGCAACAGCACTGTGCAAACACAAATAACAAAGTTAATACAATAGTGCCATACTCACTATAGAAAATGTGCTAATGCTAATGCTACGTTATATATGTGAGATTCTTGGAAGACATTTTGAAAAAAAAATATTTGTGCCTTTCCGCCAACGACTAGGACAGGAACCTACACTAAATGCTACCTCCTTTTGTGCTATACTGGCCTCCATTATATTCAGTTAATGCAGGTTCCACATGCATGCTGAGCCTACACTGTATTATACCTCTTTTGGTGCCACAATGGGCTCTATTAAATTCAGGAAATGCAGGTTCCACATGCATGCTGAGCCCACACTCTATTCCACCTCTCCTGGCATCAAATGGCCTCCAATAAATGCAGGGAAAGCAGGCTACCATTTTATACTTGCACTAATTAAAATCAGCCTGTGGGATGGACAGGTGGGCTCAGCATGAATGTGGAACCTGCATTCCCTGAATTTAATGGAGGTATTATCAGCAGAGGTATTATTTAGTATAAGTTCCTGTCCTAATGAGATCGCCTTGTCGTTGGTGGACAGGCACAAATAATTTTGTACAAAATGTATTTGCCAAGAATCTCACTTTTATAACGTAGCATTAGTACATTTTCTATAGTGAGTATGGCACCATTGAATTTACTTTATTTTTTGTATTTGCAAAGACCAGGTGGCTCTGGTGGAAATCCATCAAGCTTATTTACACTGTTTTGTTCCAGAACCGCAGTTCATTCTATCCCCATCGCTTTTAGAATTTTGTGCTTATTGGCTTAATACAGAAAATGCTTCCTCACTTTTATGTAGGGAAATTAGTGATGCATGAGTATATCAATATTCAGATTAACGAGGAGGACAAGTCTCTCTGGTCTTAAGTACTAGAGCAAAAGCAGAATATTTTGTGTCGTTCTACCATCTCTGTTTTAATTAGATTATCACGGGTGGAAAAAAAATCTACAGGAACAAAAGCAAAAACTTTACAGATCTAGATACTTTTGGACTGTTTTGATAAATGCAGCATTTATTAAGTTCTTTGACATGTTGTGCAATCTCTGTATTGTATATTCTGTGACAGTAGTTGTATATTCTGTGACATGTGTGCATGTTCTGTGACATTAGTTGTATGTTCATTGACAGGTGTATGTTCTGTAGCATTTGTATATTCTGTGATGTGTTGACTATTCTGTGACATTTGCATATATATTCTTTGACATCTATTGTTTATTCTGTGATGTTTTTTACGTTCTATGATGTGTTGTATATTCTGCATCCTTTGTTGTATATTCTGTGACATTTGTTGTATATTTTGTTACTAGTGTTGATCGAGCACCAAAGTGCTCGGGTGCTCTGGCCGAACACATCGGGATGCTCGGATGCTCTACCGAGCACCCGAGTATAATGGAAGTCAATGGGAGAACCCGAGCATTAAACCAGGCACCCCCTGCTCTGAAGAGGGGAGAGTGCCTGGTTGATAGGAAAAGTTCAGAAATTTATGGAAACACCACCGAACTGGTTCGGGAACAGCATGGAGAGGACGTCCGATGTATCTTGGACTCCTAGGTTGCTGCTGGAAACCATGTTGTCCGAGTATTATGCCACTTTTACAGACTGACAATAATACGCAAAAAACTGGGGAAAAAAATCTATTTTAGAGGAAAAATTGTTAAGAAACATTCTTTCCTGTATATTTACTTGTATATAAAGTGCAAGTGCTGCCAAAAATTACAAGGAAGAGCTACTCCGATACAACCTGTATATATCACATAATGGAGGGCCTCATTCACATTGTGGTACAATTGTCCAGGTAGTGGGACTCCTACACTCATAAAGCCTATGCACTAAGTGAAAGGGCTGCCAAAAATTACAAGGAACGTGCACTCCAAAACACCCTTTGTTACACATAAAGGAGGGCATCATACACACCCTTGAAAAATTATGATTGATGGCCTGCTGGTGACCCTCAAAAACATTGTAGCAAGGGCCTGCTGATCTAACCATCTAAAACATTAGGGGCGAGGGCCTGCTGCCGCATTGGTGACTCTAGATAACCTCTGGGCTATTGCACGTCCCCGTGATGGTGACGATTCATTCGGATGTCTGCCCTATAAACTTTCGATGTTCTTTTCTGCGCCTACCATGGTGATCACAGGTAACGGGGAATCAGGACTCAATGCCGGAGAGGAAGCCTGAGAAATAGCTGTTGTTGCCTTGCCCATTTTTTTTCCTAATTTTGAACCACCCAGAGAGGGTCAAGTTATTAAAGCACAAGCGTCCAAGGAAGGCAGCCGGCGCACAGCAATTACCCACTCCCGACTCGGGGAGGTAGTGACGATAAATTACAAGAGGCCCTGTTATTGGAATGAGTACACTTTCCGTTAACGAGGATCTATTGGAGGGCAAGTCTGGTGCCAGCAGCCGACTTGCTCCCGGTCTCCACAACGTTCACCCAGTGTGCCGTCATGGTGAAGATTGTGTTGACCAGACTCTTGGCTACTGAGACTGGACTTGTAGGTGAGGGCCTGCTGCCACTTTGTTGACTCTAGATTTTTCAACAAGGACCTTCTGGTATAGCACCGTTTTGCTTGTCCTCTTCACCAGAGGAATGAGAGATGAGAAGTTCTCTTTGTAGTGGGGGTCGAGAAGGGTGAACAACCAGTAATCCGTGTTGTCTAAAATGCATATAACACGGGGTCATGGGAAAGGCAGCCTAACATGAAGTCAGCCATGTGTGCCAGAGTACCAACAGGTAAGACTTCGCTGTCGTCATCAGAAGGTGAGCTGACCCTGTAAAACATTGTAGGTGAGGGCCTGCAGTTGAGCTGATCCTGTAAAACATTATATGCGAGGGCCTGCAAGTAAGCTGACCATGTAAAACATTATATGGGAGGGCCTGCAGTTGAGCTGACCCTGTAAAACATTATATGTGAGGGTCTGCAGGTGAGCTGACCCTGCAAAACATTATATGCGAGGGCCTGCAGTTGAGCTGACCCTGCAAAACATTATATGCGAGGGCCTGCAGTTGAGCTGATACTGTAAAACATTATATGCGAGGGCCTGCAGGTGAGCTGACCCTGTAAAACATTATATGTGAGGGCCTGCAATAGAGCTGACCCTGTAAAACATTATATGCGAGGGCCTGCAATTGAGCCGACCCTGTAAAACATTATATGCGAGGGCCTGCAGGTGAGCTGACCCTGTGAAACATTATATGCGAGGGCCTGCAGGTGAGCTGACCCTCTAAAAAATTATACGCTGACGCCACTTTAATGCAGTGCCAGGGTCAGATGGATAATATTCTGTATTTGTTCGTGACGCCAATTGCAGCTTGCACAGGGTACTACCCCAGGGCCCTTCCAAGGTGTTATAACGCACGTCCCAGATTAGGAATGCCAGAGTGGAGTAATAGCCTATAATGTCTCTATAGGGTGGTGGTAATTGTGTCAACGGTGTCTACTACCTGGGTACGGCTGGACTCCTGACTCCAGGCAATAAATTTGAGTGTAGTGATAGTAGGAGTAACAGAGGAATTTTGCAGCAGAAATGATGTCCAGACCTTTAGATGAAGTTCAAATGTTTCTTTACTGAAGAGAACTTGTATCCAAGCAGTATACAGCTTTGATCTCTGGTCCCAGCAGGTTTTAGCAATCATTGGCAGGAATTAATGCTTCTGCTTGATATGTGGGGAGCTTGCAGGATAGGACGTCTGCTTAGTAGCTCTGTAACTGTGGCAGGAATTAATCTTCTGCCCTTTTCTGTACCTTCTGCTTGGTGGGGACAGACTAGCTGAGGAGGAATGGCTTCCCCTAGGTCTCTGGACTTAACTCACAGATGGATTCTCAGGGAATGCTTTCTTCCTGAAACTCTGGAGGTTGTCTGCTTCTTTTGATCCAGCTGAGGCTGAAGTTGCTCAGTTTGGGTATATGATCAGGTCTCAGCCGAGACAAGATCCTTGCTGTCTTGCCTATGCAGGGGATCTGAACGCTATCACACAGCCTTCCCCAAGCAGAGGGGAGGCTACACTGACTCTAACTTCCTTCTCCACCCATGCTGCAGGATGTGGGAACAGCCCACTTCGCTCACAGAGGGGGAGCTAAGCTGGAATAATCCATTCCAGCCTATATTCACTAAACTGGGACTTGTACCTGGCCAATGCATTGCTGCCACCTGCTGGTGAACTTGGAAAATTACAAGAACTATGGAATTTAACATGGTTTTATATGCACATGTGTGAAGACATAATATAAATGACATCTGACGACAATGTAAAGGCTCTTAGAAGATAGTAGCGGGGTGGAGGCATGTGGTAACACAACTCTGGGGTGTTACATATGCGAGGGCCTGCAGGTGAGCTGACCCTGTAAAAAATGATATGCGAGGGGATATATGTAAGGGCATTATATGCGACGAATAAGCATGTTGATATGATGGAAGAGGAGAAGAAGGATGAGAAAAGGAAGATTTAACCATATACCCATTTTTGTGGTGGAAAGGGTGCATGGGAATACAGTGTATTGAGTACATTACACAAAACACATTTAAAGTGCCTTTGTTCATCCGCTTTCCTCTGGTGGAGTCGAGAAGTCAGAGGCAATCCAGACCTTGTTCATTTTTATAAGAGTCAACCTGTCAGCATTTTCAGTTGACAGGCGGATACGCTTATCTGTTATAATGCCACCAGCAGCACTAAATATCCGCTCAGACAAAATGCTGGCAGCAAGGCAGGCCAGAACCTCCAAGACGTAGAGCGCCAATTCGTGCCACGTGTCCAGCTTGGACACCCAGTAGTTGTAAGGCACTGAGGGATCACTGAGGACGCTGAGACAGTCTGCTATGTACTCCTTCACCATCGTCCAAAACTTTTCTCTCCTTGTGACACTAGGCCGTGCTGGCGGGGTGTCATGAAACTGTCCCAGGCCTTGGAGAGTGTTGCCCTGCCTCTGTTGGAATTGCTGTGTGTTCCCCTTGTCTCCCCTCCTCGGATGCCCAAGGAAGTACGGACTCTGCCGCCAGAGTTGTCAGATGGAAATTGTTGGAGCAATTTTTCAACAAGGACCTTCTGGTATTGCACTGTTTTGCTCGTCCTCTCCAACTGAGGAATGAGAGATGAGAAGTTCTCTTTGTAGCACGGGTCAAGAAGGGTGAACATCCAGTTATCTGTGTTGTCTAAAATGCGTATAACGCGCGGGTCGCGGGAAAGGCAGCATAACATGAAGTCAGCCATGTGTTCCAGAGTACCAACAGGCAAGACATCGCTGTCGTCATCAGGAGGATGACTGTCCATCTCCTCATCTTCTTCCTCCTCTTCTGCCCATCCACACTGAACAGATGGAATTAAACTTCCATGGGTACTACCCTTTGTAGCGGAGGCAACCGTCTCCTGCTCCTCCTCCTCTTCATTGTCCAATTCGCGCTGAGAAGACGGACAGAGGGTGGTCTGGCTATCACACTGTGTAATGTCTTCTTCCCCCAATTCCACATCTTCCATATGCAAAGTGTCCGCCTTCATTGTGAGCAGCGAACGTTTGAGTAGACACAGAAGTGGGAAGGTGACACTGATAATAGCGGCATCGCTGCTCACCATCTGTGTTGATTCCTCAAAGTTTCTTAAAACCTCACAGATGTCAGCCATCCATGCCCACTGCTCGCTTGTGAATAGCGGAAGCTGACTGGAAAGGAGACGACCATGTTGCAGCTGGTATTCCACTACTGCCCTCTGCTGCTCACAAAGCCTGGCTTACATGTGGAACGTGGCGTTCCAGCACGTGCTCACATCGCACAACAGTCGATGAGCTGGCAATTTAAAGTGCTGCTGCAGCATTGACAGACCGGCTGAAGCTGTCGATGACTTGCGGAAATGTGCACACACGCGGCACACCTTCACCAGTAGCTCAGGCAAATTGGGGTGGGTTTTGAGAAACCACTGAACCACTAAGTTTAATACATGGGCTAGGCATGGGATGTGTGTGAGCTTGCCGAGCTCCAAAGCCGCCACCAAGTTACGGCCATTATCACACACAACCATGCCTGGTTGTAGGTTGAGTGGCAAGAGCCACAGCTCAGTCTGGTCTCTTATCACATGCAATAGCTCTGCGGCGGTGTGCTGTTTGTCCCCTAAGCATATCAGCTTCCAGCTACCGGCTGATGGCTGACTGGTGCTGCACATGGATAATTCAGAGGTGGAAGTGGAGGAGGAGCCGAGGAGGAGAAGTGGGGGTTGTAGCCACTAACGTAGGTGCTGGCGGAAACCCTGATCGACATAGGGACCGCAATCCTCGGCATCGATAGCACCTGTGCCATCCCAGGGTACGACTCCCTCCCGGCCTCCACAACGTTTACCCAGTGTGCCGTCAGGGAAATGTAGCATCCCTTGCCAAATGCACTTGTCCATGTGTCCGTGGTTAAGTGGACGTTCCCAGTAACTGCGTTGGTCAAGGCACGTCTGATGTTTCGGGACACATGCTGGTGTGAGGTGGGCACGGCACACCTTGAAAAATAGTGGCGGCTGGGGACAGAGTACTGCGGGACGGCCGCCGACATCAGGCTGAGGAAGGCCTCAGTGTCCACAAGCCTAAATGGCAACATTTCCAGGGCCAGTCATTTTGAAAGGTGCGCATTTAGTGCTATGGCCTGTGGGTGGGTGGCTTGGTATTTGCACTTGCGTTCAAATGCCTGGGGTAAGGACATTTGGATGCTGCGCTGGGACAGGGAAGTGGATGTGGTCGCTGATGGTGCTTGCAAAGGTCCAGGTGCAGGGCGGGAGGCATCCTTGCCTACGCCTTCGACAGGCGATTGGCCAGCACGTACCATAGGGGTAGAGGAGGCAGTGGTGTGACCTGCAGACACAGATTGTGGACCCAGGCGTTCGTTCCACTTATTATGGTGCTTGGATGCCATGTGGCTGATCATGCTGGTGGTGGTGAGGTTGCTAGTGTTCACGTCCCAGCTCATTTTGGTGTGGCACAGGTTGCAAACTGCTATTCTTTTGTCGTCCGCAGTACGACAAAAAAAAGCGCCATACTGCATAACACCTACACTTTGGCGAGGGAGATTTATGCAAGAGTGTGCTCCATGGAACAGTTGCGGGCCTGTGTGATGCGGCCCGCCTTCTCCCATTTGCCACCCCACTGCCTCTTCCAGCCTGTTGCGGTGCTGTAGATCCCTCCCCCTCTGTACTGCTGTCCTTGCTCGGCTTTCCACCTTCCCAGGTTGGGTCAGTGACCTCATCGTCCACCACCTCCTCTTCCACTTCCTCACTCTGATCATCCTCCTGATTTGTTGACCTAACAAGAACCTCATTTATTGACAACTGTGGTCTCATCCGCTTCATCAACCTCTTGAGACAGTAATTGCGGTTGACTCATTGGCAACTGTGTCTCATCATCCACCTCATTAAACACTAAATTGCCATTCCCCAGCGTCATGTTCTTGTGACTGTGGATGCTCAAGACATTGGGAATCAGGGAACAAGATCTCATGTCCCTTTTCAAGCATGCTTGGCGAGAGGGCCAAATCAAGTATTGGCGATGAAAAGAGCTCCTCGGAATATCCGAGTGTGGGATCACTTGTTTGGCCAGACTCTCCATGGAGGAAGGAAGGAGGATCAGGGTGAGGATTCTGTTGACCAGACTCTTGGCTACTGAGACTGGACTTGGTGGAAGCATTATCTGCTGCAATCCAACCAACCACCTGGTCGCACTGGTGTGACGTCGAGAGTGTTGTCCTGCAACGCCCTTCAAACTGGGACATGAAGCTAGGTATCGTGGATGATTGTTTTTCTTGTGCTCTGGCAGCAGGCACAGTTTCACCGCGCCCAGGGCCACGGCCTCTGCGTGCACCATCAGCATCACGGCCACTTCCCCGTCCCTTAATGCTCGCCTTCTTCATATTAAATGTTATATGCACGCTTGACACACAAGATGTGGCACGGATGTCACAGTTCACAGTATATGGAAAAAGTACGTAAAAGTATGGATAAAGGAAAATAGATTTCACTTATATTTTTTCTATCTCTGGCCTTGACACACAGAAGGTATTGCACAGATGTCACAAGTCACTGCAGACACCCTTCTATAGGTAAAGTACGTAAAAGTATGGAAAAAAATATACTAGTTTTCACTTATATTTTTCCTGTCTTTGGCCCTGACACACAGAAGGTATTGCACAGATGTCACAATTCACTGCAGACACCCTCTATAGAAAAAGTATAGAAAATAAATTGAAGGCTGTATTATATTGCTGCCACCACACACAATAGTCCTTAAAAGGACTTTTGGGTCCTTGAAACGTTTTACAACTAAATAGATTGCGATCGCACTCCCTACACTATCTGTCCCTTCCTAAGCGCAGCTCTCCCTGACTAATAATGAGCCTAACACGCGCCATTGGGTGCTATATAGCTGTGTTCCGGCCAGCCAACAAGGCTACAGCATTACAGTGAAGGGCAGTACTTACCTGCACGTTTATTGGCTGCATAGCAGCCAAGAAACGTGCGGAGAGGAGACTCGAGCATGGCGCTCGAGCACATGCGGTACTCGGCCGAGTACCCCCATGTGCCGAGCATAGCGACGCTCGAGCCGAACAGCAGTTCGGCCGAGCATGCTCGCTCAACACTATTTGTTACATGTTTTCTGTGACATGATTATATATTCTGTGACGTGTTGTAAATTTTATGCATTTACCAAGGTGTAATGGAAACAAAAGTTTCTAGAAAAAGTGCATGAGTTATTTGTAAATAAAAAAAATAAAATGGTTCTAAAAAAAAGTTTAAAGTGTGTTGCTTGAAGTATTCAGGCACAGTATGCAGATAAGACATCAACATACCCTATAGACAGAGGTGTACGTTAAAGCCCGTGGGCCCCAGTGGAAAATGGGACCACATATCTATCTACAGTGGTGCTTGAAAATCTGTGGACCCTTCAGAATTTAATTTTTTTCTGCATAAATTTGAGCTACAAACTACATCAGATTTTCACACAACCCCTAAAAGTAGATAAAGAATTTTCCCAAATAAAAATCTTTGTGATGAATTACATTTCTTTGTAAGTAGTGGGTCCAACAACAGGGAGCGGTGATTGTGCTTCATGGACTTCAGTTTGTTCAACACTAATAACCACATCAAATAAATTAGTCAAAAACATTAGACTTTCACTTATTTATTGAGGAAACTGATCCAATATGACATGTCTGTAAGTGGTAAAAGTATGTGAACCTTTAGAATTTGCAGATGATTTGAAGGTGAAATCAGAGTCAGGTGTTGTCAGTCAATGGGATGACAATCAGGTGTCAGGGGGCGACCTGTTTTATGTAAAAAACATGATCTATTAAAGTCTAATCTTTAAAACACTTTTGTAAAAGTGTGTCATGGCAGGAACAAAGGAAATTTCTGAGGACCTCAGAAGAAGAGTTATTGATGCTCATCAGGCTGAGCTAAAATTCCTCCGAGCTAATGTGCAGGAATAATCAACAATTAACGGAAACGTTTAGCTGCAGTTATTGCTTCACAAAGAGGTCATATCAGATACTGAAAGCAAAGGTTTTGCATGCTTTTACCACTAACAAAAATCTGATGTAGTTTTAGCTTAAATTTGTGAAATACAGTATATACAATTTAGTATATATAATATATAATTTAGAAATATAGAAAATTCTTAAGGGTTCACAAAGCACCTGATATGTTATTGTGTGGCAGATGGGATTGTGGGCTCCTTGAGCACCAGGACCTAGCTGTGACTGTTATCTCAGCACCCATCACAGTCATAGCTAGTGTAGACTTGTGTTTTCTGCTTTGGTAAATATAGAGGTCAGATACATTTTAACCTAATTTAAAGTTTGGGTGGAATAATGGGGTTTGGCTGGTACCTTCCAGGGCATTTTTCAGCAGATTTGTACCTAGGAGCATCTAGGAAAGTTACCATTACACCTAGAGGCTCTGCTCTCTCTGCATGTCAGGAATCATCCTGCTACGTCTGTTTAGTTCAGATTGTCTTGCCCTCAAGTTCTCCCTCAGTTAAAATGGTGGATTGTGTCTCAGCTGGGTGCCATCTTACTTCCTGTTTCACATTTAAACCTCTCAAGCCTGTTACTAATTGCTTGAGTATTGGGTTTAGCTTCTGCTCGTGCAGTCCTCTTGCTTGGAACTAGCTCTCTGGTTTGTTCCTCCTACTTGCGGTTCACCCTGCTACTTTGTAAAGATCCTGCTACCTCTTGTTGCCGACCCAGGTTGTTTGACTACGTTCCTGTGCCACCTGCCCTGACCCATTGCTCGTCTGACCTCGGCTCTGCTGCATTCTTCAGTCCTGCACCGTTGCTACCGGTAATGGCTCCGCCTGCCTGGCTCTGCTGCATCCTTCAGTCCTGCACCATTGCTAGCGGTAACGGCTCCGCCTGTCTGGCTCTGCTGCATCCTTTAGTCCTGCACCATTGCTACTGGTTACGGCTCCGCTTGCTTGGCTCTGTTACATCCCTCAGTCCTGCAACCTCCTATTTAAGACTCCAGTGTTTCCTGTGTACAGGCCTTGTCCCTGCCATTGGATTCCAGCAGTATTCCACTAGTATCTTGACAGAATACTCAAGCCAAAAATGGAGTCCGCCAAGACTGGGAGTTCAGAGGTTCGCATTAAACAACTGCAGACTGCTATGGCTAATATGCGCACCGAGATGCAGACTTTAAAAAATAAATATGACGCCTTTGAAGGACAGACTTCCCACAACATCCAAATTTATGGACAAACGATTCATGAGCTACATGGTACAGTGCAGACATTATCCGACTGGATAGTCCACTTGGAGAATCAAGTTTCTGTACCACCCACTATAGTGCCTGCAATGACCCCTAAGTTACCACCATTCAGATTTGGCGGAGACCGCAACAAGTTCCGGGGGTTCCTTAATCAATGTAGGCTATATTTTGATGCAAATTCAACTCAGTTTCCTACTGATAGATCTAAAGTATTATGTATAACACATAAAGCCATTGCCTGGGCTAGTCCATTGATTGAGACTCAAGATGCCCGGCTAAATCACTTAGAGGACTTTATAGATGCCATGAGTCAAATGTTTGATGATCCCAATCGAGGTGCTACAGCTGAAGCAGCATTACTAGCATTGCGCCACGGCAGATGCCCTGTCACAGAGTATGCAATGGAGTTCAAGAGGTGGGCTGTCGACACCGATTGGAACGACGCAGCGAAAATGTCTTTTTTTTGGAAAGGGCTATGCAGCGCATTAAAAGATGAACTTGCTTGTGCAGAGGCCCCTTTGGGTTTGGATTATTTTATTAACAATTGTATTCCAATCAATACCCGACTGTTTAAGACCACTTGAAAAATGGCAATAAATCATATTTAGTATGTCTGGATCTTAGCAAGGTTCCAAGTAGAGCTTCAACATGCAACAAGAAGAAATGGGAGTGAGACAGAACATTTTTTGAGCATTCAATTTAATGAAAACAACAAATAAACCCCCCAAAACAGAAATCCAACTTCCAAACATGAACTCAGTAATGAGTAGCTCCGCCGTTATTGTTTCGGCATGCTTGATGCAAGCGTTTCCATGAGGTGAGTGGGAACATTTCTCCAAGTGGTGAAGACGGCCGCACGAAGACCATCTACTGTCTGGAACTGTTGTCCATTTTTGTAAACTTCCCTTGCTATAAATCCCCAAAGGTTCTCAATTGGATTTAGATCAGGAGAACACGCAGGATGGGCCAAAAGAGTGATGTTATTCTCCTGGAAGAAGTCCCTTGTCCTGCGGGCATTGTGTACTGTAGCGTTGTCCTGTTGAAAAACCCAGTCGTTACCACACAGACGAGGGCCCTCAGTCATGAGGAATGCTCTCTGCAACATCTGGACATAGCCAGCGGTCGTTTGACGCCCCTGCACTTCCTGAAGCTCCATTGTTCTACTGAAGGAAAAAGCACCCCAGACCATTATGGCGCCCCCTCCACTGTGGCGCGTAGAAAACATCTCAGGTGGGATCTGCTTGTCATGCCAGTAACGTTGGAAACCATCAGGACCATCAAGGTTACATTTTTTCTCATCAGAGAATAAAACTTTCTTCCACCTTTGAATGTCCCATGTTTGGTGCTCTCTTGCAAAGTCCAAACGAGCAGTTCTGTGGCGTTCAAGGAGACGAGGTCTTTGAAGACGTTTTTTGTTTTTGAAGCCCTTCAGTCTCAGATGCCGTCTGATGGTTATGGGGCTGCAGTCATCATCAGTCAAGGGCCTTAATTTGGGTCGAGGATCGTCCAGTGTCTTGACGGACAGCCAATTGGATCCTCCGGCTCAGTGCTGAGGACATTTTTTTGGGTCTTCTACTTGACTTTTTTGTTCCATAACCCTCAGGATCATTTAAGAAATTCCAAATGACTGTCTTACTGCGTCCCACCTCAGCAGCGATGGCGCGCTGTGAGAGACCCTGCTTATGCAGTTCAACAACCCGACCACGTTCAAAAAGGGAGAATTTTTTTGCCTTTGCCATCACAACGTGTGACTACCTGACAGAAAATGACAATGAATCCAATCTTTGCACAGATTTGGCCTTTTAAAGGCATGTGGTCCTAAAATTTGGATCAGCTGAAAAACAGCCTGTTTCAGTTTAATAGTTATTTTCAATTAATTGAATGCTCAAAAAATGTTTTGTCTCACTCTCATTTCTTCTTGTTGCATGTTGAAGCTCTACTTGGAACCTTGTTAAGATCCAACAATGTAAAATATGATTTTTTGCCATTTTTCAAGTGGTCTTAAACTTTTGATCAGGACTGTATGTGTTAGTTTATAAGCATAGAAAAAATCCTGTATCTCTATGTGGTTAGTGCCTCTACACTGTGGCCATGCACCCATAGTGCCCCCACATAGTAATCATGCCTCCTTAGTACCCCCGCAGCTGCTATGGTGGTAGTTCCACCCTGGCTCCTGGTTGATGTTAGCCTTTCAGTTGTCAGTTTTTCTACATTCTTCCTTGTTGGAGAGGACCACCCCAGAAACAATATTCAATATACTTCTTAGACTGATTGTGCCTTGCCTGATGAGGTCCACAGTAAGGTTCTTCTGCAGCGTCACGAATACTGTTCCATAATAGGAGCTCTTACTGAACTTGGGTGCGCACCTGCAAATTAACCCTTCCTTACCTGTCCTCTTGGCTCGACATATCTTGAGATGTGTTACTCGAGATGACCAAGATGTAATTTCATGATACTCTGGTAGGAGTTGTTGATGCTGTGTGTCTAAAGAACCCAATCCAGGCCAAAGCTCGGGGCTCAGAAAAATTGAAATGGCAAAAAGAAATAAAAAATGTCCTAAAACTGTCCGTCTGACCATAGCAGGAGCACTGAGGAGCTAGTGGTTGAGATGTTGCGAACATAAAATTTTCCGTTCACGAATGGGAATTTCAGCAAATGTTCACGAACGGGCAAACCGGGGGCGAACCGCCCTAGACTTTAATAGGCAGGCGAATTTTAAAACCCACAGGGACTCTTTCTAGCCACAATAGTGATAAAAAAGTAGTTTCAAGGGGACTAACACCTGGACTGTGGCATGCCGGAGGGGGATCCATGGCAAAACTCCCATGGAAAATTACGTAGTTGACGCAGAGTCGGGTTTTAATCCATAAAGGGCATAAATCACCCAACATTCCTAAATTGTTTGGAATAACGTGCTTTAAAACATCAGGTATGATGTTGTATCGATCAGGTAGTGTAAGGGTTATGCCCGCTTCACAGTGACAGACCAAACTATGACAGACCAAACTCCCCGTTTAACGCACCGCAAACAACCGCAAAAAGTCCATTTGCACAACCGCAAACTCCCCATTTGCACAAGGTTGGATACCAAGCTAGCCATGTCCCGTTCCTTGTCCTCACTGACGTCATTGAAGGTCTCTTCCTCCACCCAGCCACGTACAACACCAAGGGTCCCTGAAAGGTGACAACAAGCCCCCTGGGACGCCTGCTGTGGTTGGTCTTCCACCACCTCAAAGCCACCTTCCTCCTCTGACTCCTCTTCTTCAGACTCCTCTCTCTGCGTTGCCGCAGGTCCAGCAATAGACGACGACAAGGCTGCTTCTGGTGGTGATGGTGACCACAACTCTTCCTCTTCATGCTCATCTACGGCCTGATCCAGCACTCTTCGCAGGGCACGCTCCAGAAAAAACGCATATGGTATGAGGTCGATGATGTTGCCTTGGGTTTGACTGACCAGGTTTGTCACCTCCGCAAAAGGATGCATGAGCCTACAGCCATTGTGCATGAGCGTTCAGAAACGCGGCCCAAAAAGATACCATGACATCAGAGGCTGTCCTCTTTTTTTTTTTTATAAAAAAAAATCTGTTTTTACCAGTTTAATCTCTGTTTTGTCCCCTATCAGGGGCCGGTGTATGGAATAGATTTTAGGAACCGGGAGATGGAAAAAGATGCTTGGTCAGTCCTCTTACTCCCAATTTGGGGCACTGCGCGTGCGCCGTGCAATTTACTGTGCTACCAGATATGAGTGGTATGTTAAGTAGTACTATTCCTATCAGTTTAATCCCTGTTACGTCCCCTATCAGGGGACGTGTATAGAATAGAGTTTAGACAACCGCAAAGAGTTGTCAATAGTTGACACACTCATGACATAAATTTTATTCCTCTATGCGTCAATCTTGGTGTAGTGATGACTGTGCTCGTGCGCACGTTTGGGAGATTGCAGGCGATATTTTTTTTTCAAAGCCTATGGTCGTGCTGAGGTAGTTGACAGTGACAGTTAAGTGACCCAGAAAACAATGATTCTGCAGTGTGGGCCCATTGTTGGCCTAGTAGGCTTTAATGATCACCTTAGATGATCACAAAGAAAATTAATGTTTTTTTTATGCAAAATTATCCAGCCGATCGCTTTTGGTCTGTTCACAATGAAGCAACGACCTTATCATCTGGGGTGTGCCAACATTGGCATTGCCAACACACTCATAGAGGTGATCGCTTAATTGTGATACGCAAGCCCCTTCACCACAACAAGGTAACGATCACGAAGGGGAATTGACACATGTCTGTGCCTTTTTTTTTTGTTTTTGCACCCACAGTGCAGCACCAGAGGCCAGAAAAATTAGGCATGTACACATGCCTGAAAAACTAGATATTGTTGCAGCCGCTGCTGTAGCAGCGTCCAGAAAAATTTATGTTTTCCAGGCAGAAAGTGCACTAAAACATTGCGGCTTGAACCCTAGTTGGTGGTGGAGAAGTCACGCAAGTCATCCGGCATGCAGAGATAAAATACAGCAGCGTGTGGACCATTTTATAGCCCAAAGCATCTTATCAGGCCTTTCTTACTCAAATGCATCCCCCACTCTCAGTCTCTTCGGGTTCCATGCCTCATTCATCTTAATAAAGGTGAGGTAATCTAGACTTTTTTGACCTAGGCGACTCCTCTTCTCAGTGACAATACCTCCTGCTGCGCTGAAGGTCCTTTCTGACAGGACACTTGAAGCGGGGCAGGACAGAAGTTCTATCGCAAATTGGGATAGCTCAGGCCACAGGTCAAGACTGCACACCCAGTAGTCAAGGGGTTCATCGCTCCTCAGAGTGTCGATATCTGCAGTTAAGGCGAGGTAGTCTGCTACCTGTCGGTCGAGTCGTTCTCTGAGGGTGGACCCCGAAGGGCTGTGGCGATGCGTAGGAGCTCTGCATGTCCTCCATCAACAACACGTCTGTAAAGCGTCCTGTCCTTGCCAGTCGTGGTAGGAGGAGGATTACCTTCACCTCTTCCCCTGTTAGATTCCCGTTGTGCTGTGACATCACCCTTATACGCTGTGTAAAGCATACTTTTTAACTTGTTTTGGAACTGCTGCATCCTTTCCGACTTCCGGTAATTCGGTAATATTTCAGCCACTTTCTGCTTATACCGGGGGTCTAGTAGCGTGGCCACCCAGTACAGGTCGTTCTCCTTCAGCCTTTTTATACGAGGGTCCCTCAACAGGCATGACAGCATGAAAGACCCCATTTTCACAAGTTTGGATGCCGAGCTACTCATGTCCCGTTCCTCGTCCTCACTGATCTCACTGAAGGTATGTTCTTCCCCCCAGCCACGTACAACACCACGGTTACCAGATAGGTGACAACGAGCACCCTGGGATGCCTGCTGTGGTTGGTCTTCCTCCTCCTCAAAGCCACATTCCTCCTCTGACTCCTCTTCCTCACACTCCTCTTCTAGCGTTGCCGCAGGTCCAGAAAGCAATGCTGATAAGGCTGTTTCTGGTTGTGATGGTGACCACAACTCTTCCTCTTCACGCTCATCTACGGCCTGATCCAGCACTCTTCGCAGGGCACGCTCCAGGAAGAAAACAAATGGGATGATGTCGCTGATGGTGCCTTCGGTGCGACTGACTAGGTTTGTCACCTCCTCAAAAGGACGCATGAGCCTACAGGCATTGCGCATGAGCGTCCAGTAATGTGGCAAAAAAATACCCAGCTCCGCAGAGGCTGTCCTAGCACCCCGGTCATACAAATACTCGTTGACGGTTTTTTATTGTTGGAGCAGGCAGCCGAACATTAGGAGTGTTGAATTCCAACGTGTCGGGCTGTCGCAAATCAAGCGCCTCACTGGCATGTTGTTTCGCTGCTGAATATCTGAAAAGTGCGCCATGGCCATGTAGGAATGCCTGAAATGGCCACACACCTTCCTGGCCTGCTTGAGGACGTCCTGTAAGCCTGGGTACTTATGCACAAAGTGTTGTACGATCAGATTCAACACATGTGCCATGCACGGCACATGTGTCAACTTGCCCAAATTCAATGCAGCCAACAAATTGCTTCCGTTGTCACACACCACTTTGCCGATCTCCAGTTGGTGCGGAGTCAGCCACTGATCCACCTGTGCGTTCAGGGCGGACAGGAGTGCTGGTCCGGTGTGACTCTCTGCTTTCAGGCAAGTCAACCCCAAGACAGAGTGACACTGTCGTATCCGGGATGTGGAATAGCCCCTGGGGAGCTGGGGGGGTGCAGTTGATGTGGAGCAAGACGCAGCAGCAGAAGAGGACTTAGCCGAGGAGGTTAGCGAAGAGGATTGAGTAGGAGGAGTAGAGGAGGTGGCAGCAGGCCTGCCTGAAAGTCGTGGCGGTGTCACCAACTCCTCTACAGAGCCACGCATTCCATGCTTGGCAGCCGTCAGCAGGTTTATCCAATGCGCAGTGTACGTGATATACCTGCCCTGACCGTGCTTTGAAGACCAGGTATCAGTGGTCAGATGGACCCTTGCCCCAACACTGTGTGCCAGACATGCCATGACTTCGTTTTCCACAATAGAGTACAGGTTGGGGATTGCCTTTTGTGAAAAGAAATTTCGGCCGGGTACCTTCCACTGCGGTGTCCCAATAGCTACAAATTTTTTGAAGGCCTCAGACTCCACCAGCTTGTATGGTAAAAGCTGGCGGGCTAAGAGTTCCGACAAGCCAGCTGTCAGACGCCGGGCAAGGGGGTGACTCTGTGACATTGGCTTCTTACGCTCAAACATTTCCTTGACAGACACCTGACTGTGGGCAGATGAGCAGGAACTGCTCAAGGCGAGAGACGGAGTGGCGGATGTTTGAGAGGGGGCAAGGAGGACAGCAGTGGTTGACGTGGCTGAAGATGCTGGACCAGGAGGAGGATAGTGGCTTTGAGTTTGTGTGCTGCTTGTACTCATTATGTGTTGATCCCATAGGCGTTTGTGATGTGAGATCATGTGCCTTCGCAAAGCAGTTGTACCTAGGTCGGTGTTGGACACTGCTGAGCTTTGCAATGACGGCATTCTGGTGGTGGTAACAGCATGCGTTGATTGGCGTGCTGTCTGGCTGACCCCGGGTGCTGATACATGCTGTCTGACTGTGCCACTAGCTCCTTGTGACGACCTCCCCCTGCTTCCAACTCGTCTCCTCCTCCTCTCTGTCTCCCCATCTGAACTTTCCCCCTGTTCTTCTTGTCTTCGAGCGGGCACCCACGTGACATCCTCGGACACTGTCATGGCTGAGGATGGGGGAAATCCTCAGCCGTGCGATGCTAGGTGCTGTAGGCCTACTCGGCCAGGAGAACAGGATAGGGAGCAGGTCACCTCCTACAGCGTCCCTACCCTGACCCTAACTCCTAACTGCATGGGCCGACCTTAAAGGTAGGAGGACCCATGCGCAGGAACCTCGGATCCCTAACTCACCCTCCATCCGGTCCCTGCGCTAGGAGTCAGAGTAAGACGACCTACTCCTCCTAGGCACGGAGGAGCAGGAGTCTCAATGGCCAAGCTGTTGGGAAAAGGGGAACTCATACAGCCTTACGGGAATGACAGGCGAACTATTAGTTCCACCAACCTGTCACAGCCTTGCTGACTGGATCCCTGCGCAAACAGGAATCCAGAACCGTAAGCTGCACCAAACACATAGAAAGGTCCCAACAGAACATAAACATAAGGACAATATCTTTATGACCACAGGGGTGGCTCTCACTGGCAGATAGTAACACAGGAGGCTGCACCAGCAAGCATGGCTGAAACAACCCACAGAGCCATGCTAACAGTGAGGCTATATAGGCCAGGAAGCCACACCCCACAGTCGGACACACCCAGTGACACACACACACACACTGGGAAGGAAGTTAACCCTTCCAACACCCGGGAAGGGAAAACACAACATTAAAGGGAAAGTGTCCAACAGTAGCAAGCCACTGTGGTTGTTGCCGCTGGCCACGACATGGGTGGCAACCGTGTCCTGGGGAATATCCCGGAGGCAGGGACACTGCCACCACATGTACAGACAGCCAAACGTTGCCACGGGCAACCACAGTGCAGGAAAAGTTTCAGTGCACACAACACACTACACACAGACAAACAACACAGTGAACACAATACACACACACCTAACATAGGGGTTGCTAGGTGCAACCGCATGCACAGCAGGAAAGCTGCCACAAGCAAGTGTTGTCAGCGGCAACCACAGGTGAGGCAAAAACCACTGCCCTCACCTGTGATTGACAACAAAACCAAACCGCTGACAATCGCATGCGGTTGAAGAGTCACGGTCATAGCCATGGCCGTGACACTCCCACCCCTCAAAGCCCCCCCACCGAAAAAAAACTAAACTGGTGAGGAACTTACACAAGGGGATGGGAGAAGGAGACGTCCACTCTCAGGACATGGTTCCCAGGAAGTCGCTGGCAGCTGCATCCTCTCCCAGCACTCACTCAGCCAGTCCAGCGAGGCCTGCAGCCCGACACAGCGACAGGGAATGGAACCACTGAGAGTGGACGAGGGGACTCTCCACTCACGTCCCCACTCCAGTCGCTGCCAGCAGACACTCCTAACCAGCACGCAGCCGGACCACTTACGGAGTGCTGCCAGCAAACGACCAGAGATGGGAACATGGAGAGGGACGAGGGATCACCAACACGGACACGGAAGGTAAGGTGGCGGGGAATAAGCCACCAACCGTGCCGTTAACGGTGATCCCCCCGGAACGCTCTCCCTCCGGAGAACGCGCATGCAGGCCACAATGGGATGGCACTGCATGCTGCACCCTCTTCCGAAGGTGTGACACTCGCACACCAAACAAACATCACGGTGAGGGGATAAAAATATCAGGGGACGCCAGACGAACACAGTGAGGAAATGGCGGGGAAAAAGCCACTCACCGCGCCGTCAGCGGCGAAACCCCAATAACACTCTCCCTCCGAAGAGCGCGCATGTACCCCTTCTGCAGACGGCGGTACATGCTTCACCCTCTTTCGAGGGAACGCCACGCGAGAAGCCTCTGTGGTCATACTGTCACGGCTGAGGATGGGGGAAATCCTCAGCCATGCGATGCTAGGTGCTGTAGGCCTACTCGGCCAGGAGAACAGGATAGGGAGCAGGTCACCTCCTACAGCGTCCCTACCCTGACCCTAACTCCTAACTGCATGGGCCGACCTTAAAGGTAGGAGGACCCATGCGCAGGAACCTCGGATCCCTAACTCACCCTCCATCCGGTCCCTGCGCTAGGAGTCAGAGTAAGACGACCTACTCCTCCTAGGCACGGAGGAGCAGGAGTCTCAATGGCCAAGCTGTTGGGAAAAGGGGAACTCATACAGCCTTACGGGAATGACAGACGAACTATTAGTTCCACCAACCTGTCACAGCCTTGCTGACTGGATCCCTGCGCAAACAGGAATCCAGGACCATAAGCTGCACCAAACACATAGAAAGGTCCCAACAGAACATAAACATAAGGACAATATCGTATTGACCACAGGGGTGGCTCTCACTGGCAGATAGTAACACAGGAGGCTGCTCCAGCAAGCATGGCTGAAACAACCCACAGAGCCATGCTAACAGTGAGGCTATATAGGCCAGGAAGCCACACCCCACAGTCGGACACACCCAGTGACACACACACACACTGGGAAGGAAGTTAACCCTTCCAACACCCGGGAAGGGAAAACACAACAATAAAGGGATAGTGTCCAACAGTAGCAAGCCACTGTGGTTGTTGCCGCTGGCCACGACATGGGTGGCAACCGTGTCCTGGGGAATAGCCCGGAGGCCGGGACAATGCCACCACATGTACAGACAGCCAAACGTTGCCACGGGCAACCACAGTGCAGGAAAAGTGTCAGTGCACACAACACACTACACAGAGTGCACACAGACAAACAACACAGTGAACACGATACACGCACACCTAACATAGGGGTTGCTAGGTGCAACCGCATGCACAGCAGGAAAGCTGCCACAAGCAAGCGTTGTCCGCGCAACCACAGGTGAGGCAAAAACCACTGCCCTCACCTGTGATTGACAACAAAACCAAACCGCTGACAATCGCATGCGGTTGAAGAGTCACGGTCATAGCCATGGCCGTGACAGACACATCGTCATCATCAACCGCTTCACTTGTATCTGACAACTCAGCAAAGGAAGCAGCAGCGGGTACAACATCATTATCATCATCACACTGTACGTCCATGTGTGTAATGCTGCCTGACTGAGACATATCCCTGTTATCTCCATCCTCTGGCAATAATGGTTGCGCATCACTCATTCCTTCCAACTGATGTGTAAATAACTCCTCTGACAGATCAAGAGAAGAGGCTGTGGTGGCTGTGGTGCTAGTATTAGTGATGGCGGCAGGCGGGCGAGTGGTAACTTGAGAGGTGCCCGAGGCTGAGCTGGAGGAGGATGGTGCGTCAAGGTTCCGAGCGGAAGCTGTAGAAGATTGGGTGTCCTGTGTTAGCCAGTCAACTATGTCCTCAGAACTTTTCGAGGTCAGGGTACACGGCCTCTGAACACTGGGCATTATTCTAGGGCCAAAGGGAGTCACAGCACCATGACCACGACGGCCCCTGCGGGGTGGCCTGCCTCTGTAATTTTTTTTCCGATTAGTTGTTCTATGCGTGCAAGCTACTGTGACACCAGATATGAGCTGTGCACTGGGCACTGGCAGTAGTGGGCACAGTACACGCTGTAGGCCTGACACACACGCTTGCAGGCAACTGTAATTATATTACAGTGAAAAAATTGTTTTTTATTTTTAAATGCAAGCTACTGTGACACCAGATATGAGTGGTGGCACTGGGCACTGGCAGTAGTGGGCACAGTACACGCTGTAGGCCTGACACCCACGGGCAGGCAACTGCAATTAGATTACAGAGAGAAAAAGAAAGCAGACTGATGTACCAGCCCTAAAAAGGGCTTTTTGGGGTGCTGTCAGGACGCTGTACTTACAGCAGATCAGATGAGACTTTGAGGACTGGAGTGGACACAGAACACTGGCCTAGCTAACGATTTCCCTATTAAATCAGCAGCAGCACTGTCCCTGCTCTCACTAACACTGCAGCTTCCGAATGAATCTAAGATGGATGCTGTCCTTGCTTTTTGATAGGAGGTGGGAGGGTCTGGGAGGGAGGGTCTGCTGCTGATTGGCTGGAATGTGTCTGCTGACTGTGAGGTACAGGGTCAAAGTTTGATCAATGACGACGTATAGGGGGCGGACCGAACATCGCATATGTTCGCCCGCCACGGCGAACGCGAACAAGCGATGTTCGCCGGGAACTGTTCGCCGGCGAATAGTTCGGGACATCTCTAGCTAGTGGCTGGATAGGCTCGTGCACTGTGTTACCCCTGTAAATCCTATCTAGACTCTGAGGACAATTTCCACGGCAAGGAAGTCTATGATTTTGTGGCGAAAGGGAAGTGACAATTACTCGGAGCACGTGTCCCATCAAAATTTGCTGAATATTACTCCTAATCCGTCATCCTTCTTTACAGCGCCAGCCTGCATGTTCATGGGGCCCTTGAAAGGTAGTGGCATGGTGGCCACGAGGATCCATAGAAGCTCACAGAGTTCCAGGAGGAGCAAGGGTGCACAGAGTGGCTTGGCCCCGCCCTCAGTGAACAAAACTGCTCATTTGCATATGTAAAATACAAACTCCAGAATATAGCAACAGATCGCTAAGTGAAAGGTATTATTACACTGATTAGCCCTACAAGGCAATTTCTTGGTAAAAGACTCCCTTTAAGGGTCACAGTGTACAGTCATTCCATGTGATTCCAAATAAACCCGTTCATCTGCCATCTCTCAGCCGTTCTGATGAACACAAGCCCCCAGAAAGCAAAGACTACAGATATGAATGAGTAAGAAAACTTTTGTATCTGGCTGGAGTTGCCCTTTAAATCCATCTGATCGGTTTGTATGTTACAAAAAAAAGTGCTGGACTTGAAGTCAAAGAATCCGGCCGTCCTCCATCTGCAACATTTTAACTGAGACTGAACTTTGCTCTCATCCGCGACTCTTCGCTGTGGAGACATGAGCTAATTCCGGTGACTAATTTAGAGCTCGGAAAACATTGGTAGCGAGAGCAACAAAACACTGGAGAATATCCGTCTGGCCGTTTTCAGAATGAAGAAGGCATCTTAATTGCAGCATTTATTGTTCCATGAAGAAAGCACATACCATCGGAGAGGACAGGAGACCGGGGCTTGGTCCTTCCAGCCTTAAATAGAGGGGGTGACCCGGTCACTTCCTTCACTATTCCATTACTGAGGGCATTAACTTTCCCCCTCGGTCATTTTTCCAAATGTTGTAGATGATGTTTTTAGCTTTTGAATGGTTTTTGCAAATATGGAATAAAAAGCCTCAGTTCTGCCCTGATCTCAGTAACAAATTGGTCACTTTTCGTCAGACGTTCCGCAGGGCTTGGATAATGGAGGAATAACTCCTGTTATGGCCCTCTGTGCGCTTGGAGATAGCACGACGTGGCGGGATGGCTGAGGGGTGTCCTCTGTTTCAGAGAAGTATGTTCCCCTTATCGGCTTTATGCAGAACTATTTCAAAATAAAATCTGCTATCATTCACCTGAAGTGGAAGCTTCATAGGTTAAATGTACTGAACATGAAGTGGAATTCACTGATGATGAAGTGGCAGGAGTGTGAGATTAGACTATATCCAAAGGCTTCAAACCATTCTTCTTAATATATAAATATATATATAAAACAGCCAGTATTCTCCATTCACTTCTATGGGAGTTCTGAGAACAGCCAAGCAAGTGCACATGCTGGGAGTTGTAGTGCTGGAGGATTGCTGACTCCTGCTCTAGAGTACAGAGGGGCCCGATTCACCAATGTGCTGAACGACATACTTACTGGTGGAGGAGCAGCCTAGACTGTGGATCCTAATAATAAAGAATAAGAGATCATTCATACTTCCATGGGAGTTCTGAGAATAGGCAAACAATTGTACATGCTGGGAGTTGTAGTTTCACAGCAGTTGCTGACCTCTGCTCTAGAGGCGCCACTTTCACCAGTATGCTGAACTATGTACATACTCGCACAATATACTCACAGGTGGGTCCTAACAATAAAGAATAGGAGGTTCTCCTAAAACTATTTTTACTTATTTATATATTTTTTTTTCCATTTATATAGCGCTAACATATTCCACAGCGATGTACAGAGATTGTCATTATTCAGTCCGCAATCTAAATTGCATATTAACCTACCTGTAAGGTAAGGAGAACCCAGAGGGAACCCACACAAACACAGGGAGAACATCCGAATTCTGTATGATGATCCATGCATTAACGACTGCAGGCTTTCTAGGATGACCCGTCATCAGTAAGAGCCAATAGGTTATTTGTGAATCATCCCAAGACCCTAGTGATATGCGATTAGTAGAGATGAGCGAATTTCTCGAAATTCCGATTCGGCCAGTTCGCTGAATTTTCTGAAAAGATTCGATCCGAATTTATTTGTGGCGAATCGCATTAAAAACATCTATTTCCGGGCTGCAGAGAGCCTTTATAGTGGTGTAGAACACTGTGCCTCATGCACACGACAGTTGTTTTTCTCGGCCTCCGTTCCGTTTTTTTTTTTTTTTGCGGATAGGATGGGGACCCATTCATTTCAATGGGTCAGCAAAAAAATGCTGATAGTTCATCCGTTTGTGTTCAGCGTCCGTTGTCCGTGTTTCCCTTCAGCAAAAAAAATTGTGCATGTCCTACTTTTTTCACATTTGTGGACAAGGATAGGCATTTATTGCAAGGGATCTGTGGAAAAAAACGGATCCTCCCAAAAAAACGGAGGCCACATCCGTTTTTTTGGGCGGACACACAATTTGCGGACGCAAAAAAAACTGTCGTGTGCATGAGGCCTTACACGCATAGGGAGTCTGCTGTGGTAGTGAAATAATACTGTGAGTCCATATGACATGCAGATCAGGGGCGGACATACCGCATGTGCAGCCGGTGCGGCTGCACAGGGGCCCAGAGCAGGAGGGGGCCCCTTCCTACCGGCAGCAGGGGGACATGAGCGCTTCCATTGTGGAAGCGCTCATCTCTATTCATCTGTATCGCTGTCCTTAGGCAGCGATACGGATGGATGCTGCGACGGGGCAGGGGAGAGGCGTCTCCCTTCCCTTCCTCTGATAGGCTGCAGGCACTAGGCCTGCAACCTATCAGAGGACGGAACAGGCGGTTCGATGACGTCATCACGCCGCCTGAGCCATACAGCGTGGGACACAGGCCAGAAGAGGCCTGCATCGCATCGCTGAAAGCTGCAAGGAGGTAAGTATGTGAGTTTATATTTTTATTTATTTACACTTTACTAGGGGCCCTATCTGGCACTCATGGGGGCATCTACTGGGGGCCCTATCTTATGGGCACTATGGAGGAGGAGGAGCACTATGGGGGCCCTATTTTAAATACTAACACACATGGGGGCACTGTGGAGGGGGGGAGTACGATTGGGGTCCTATTTTATATATTGGCACACATGGGGGGCACTATGGAGGGCCCTATTTTAAATACTGACACACATGGGGGCACTATAGAGGGGGGGGGAGTACTATTGGGGCCCTATTTTATATACTGGCACACAAGGGGGGCACTATGGAGGGGGGAGCACTATGGGGGCCCTATGTTAGTTACTGGCACACATGGGGGGTACTATAGAGGGGGAGGAGCACTATGGGGACCTTATGTTATATACTGGCACACATGGGGGGCACTAAAAAGGGGGGAGCAGTATGGGGGCATCTACTGGTGACCCTATCTTATATACTGGCACACATTATGGGGGCATTTTTTACTGGCACATTGTCAGGCACCATGGGAACAAGGGGAGGCACACGATATAGGAGTATTTCATACTGGCACAAATTATAGGGCACTATGGGGACCTTGGCTTAACTGGGGGCACTAAGAGGGTTTTTTTTGGCAAACAGTAGAGGGCATTGGCACACATTATGAGGGTACTATGGGGACATTGACTCTACAGGGGGCACTAAGAGGAGATTTTTTTTATACTGCCACACAACAGGGCACTTTTATGTACTGGTGCACATTATAAAGAGAATTATTACCACTGGGGACATTATGGTGGGCTTTATTGCAGTTGAGGGACTATGAGGAACTTGAATACTAGTATGAACACTATGGGAGCATTATTACTTCTGGGACACAGTGGGGTCATTATTACTGTAGGGGCACCATTACTACTACGTGTTGTCTGGTAGATAATTATTTCTATTGGTGGGATTTTAGGGAGCACTGTTACTTTGGTGGGCACCCTGGCACGGTATCAGCTTAGCACACTCATTTTTGGGGAACATTATATTTACACTATTAGTGTCAGGGACACTGTTTCCTGGGCGCAGTTATTTTTTAGGACACTGTGTGCCAGTAATTATTTAAGGGGAACTATCTGTGTATAACTTGTATAGGGAGCACAGCGGGCACAGTATTAGAGGGGTGTTGATTAGGTGGGAGAATGATGGAAAACTAGGAAACTAAGATGTCTGTCTGTCAAACCCTGCAGAGAGAAGAGATGACAGAAAGAAATCATCATGGCGGTGTGGTCTGAAACAAGAAGATGAGGACAGAGAACATCTACATCAACGAAGACGTCCCTGGATGTAAGAGGTATGTGGACCTGTATTAGGCTACCTTCACATCGGAGTTAGTGATTCTGGCAGGCTCTTCTTGCAGAGAACAGCCTTCCGGAATGCTCCAGCACTGCTGGATGCAGACAGAATGTCCGCCGGCCACATTAACTATAATGGGGTCTGGCAGAGATCGGCCACAATCCGGCAAAAATGCAGAGAATCAGTGGGACACAAACCGCTGCATGCCTGAGTGTGTGTCCGGCCAATTCCATGCATTCTCTGCCGGATCAGGTGGCCGTGGCGTAGTGCTGCAGGTGTGAAAGTAGCCTTACCCTGTATGTTCTGTATTGCTATAAGTAATGCTAGGACGGAATAGGTTATGTTGAGAATTTGGCTTGAGAGGAGGGGGGGGGGGGGCCCTCTGCTGTCTGTGTCTGCCCCTGGACAGGCGTCGCTCTTAGACTCACTGCACACTTCACTTATTATGGCAGTCACGGGCCAAATCTGACCAAATAACTCAAGTGTGAACTCAGCCTTTCAGGTCGATGTTAGCGCCAAGAAGAGGCGCACTCCTTTTACACCGTCGTCAGCTGATTCCACATAGATGTCTACAGAACCTGTTCTATTAAAGAGGACCGTTCATGGGTCCAGACATTATAAACTAAGTATCAGGCTACGTAGGGGATAGTGCAGGGATCTAACAGCGCTTGCTATTTTTTCTGGGTGCCGCTCCGTTCGTCCGCTGTGGCCCCCGTTGTATTCTCCCACCTGGTATGCTAATCAATAGCATCGGAGCAATAGGGAGAAGACTGAGTCTTTCTCCGTGGGTGTCTCCTTCTCCCTGACTGTAGCGCTGTCCAGTCGCAGCGCAGAGCGTCACAGCCAGGGTGGGATTGGACAGCGCTAAAGCCAGGGGAAGGAGACTGCGTCTCCTCCCCATTGCTCCGATACTATTGATTAGCATACCAGATGGGAGAATACAACGGGGGCCACAGCGGACGAACGGAGCGGCGCCCAGAAAAAATAGTAAGCGCAGTTAGATCCCTGCACTATCCCCTACGTAGCCTGATACTTAGTTTATAATGTCTGGACCCATGAACGGTCCTCTTTAAATGTTTACACAAGTAGAGCCCCCGACAGAGGGGAGAGGGGGTCAGCAGTAAGTTTGTGTGGACGTCACTGATTATTTTGCCCTTCCTCTGATTCGTCAGAACAATAACCCCCAAAAAACGGATTCTGTCTGTGGAGCATCCGCCTTCACTCGGTCAGCATTTGGTCAGTAATCCATCAGTATTGCTAAAGCAAATAAAAAATAGGAGTGGATCCAAAACAGAGATGACACGTGAATGGAATAGTTGCATGTCTTCTGTGTTTTGTACCCACTCCTGCTTTTAGCTACCAAATCATATGCCAACTCTGATGGGACCATCAGGGGATGATTGGCCATAGACCCTACAGGGAAACTTCCTGGTGGTCCGGTGCCCAGGGGGCCGCCCTAGCCTTCCTCATGGCTGAAAACCAGGTAATAAAGATCATATATTTTCTGCATTAATGTAGGAGCATTAGGCAGCAGTCATAGGTGCCTTCCTGAATTCAACTTTATTTCCTTCCTCAGGATGATGATACATTTTCATACTGTGGCGCAGGCGGCAGTATTTGGTGCTGCTGGATCTATATTTTGTTCAGCAGTATGGTATGACTGGCACCGCCTACTTCTGTCAGTTTTGACCAACCTACAACATGGGGCCACTTTAAGTTTTTTTTTTCAGGGCCACATTAAGTTCCCAATCCGCCCCTGGGGACCATACAGGCCTTACAGCTGCTACACAGACTGGATCCGTTGTGCGTCTCATTTTTCCTTCCTTCTGACAGATCAGCAGAAAGGTCAAATAAATGATAATGTCAACTAGGCCAAAAAGGCAAAATAGTGGCCCAATCATGGAGTGGGAAGGGTGGGAACAGCATGAGAACTCCACAGAGTGGCCCAATGACATAGTGGTGAGGTGGAAGCAGCATGAGGAGACCACAGAGTGGCCCAGTGACCTAGTGTTGAGGTTGACAGCAGCATGTGGAGACCACAAAATGGCCCAGTGACATAGTGGTGAGTAGTGATGAGCGGCAGGGGCAATATTCAAATTCGCGATATTTCGCGAATATTTGGGCAAATATTCGCCCTATATTCTCGAATTCGCGAATTCATGATCTCCAGGCATTATTTTCTTGATTGCGAAAATTCGCAGAAAATTCGCCTAAATTATTCACATAAAAACATGCATGAATATTCGCGATTACAAATATATTTTGCGATATTCTAAATATTCGCGAATTCTCGAAGTGCTGATATTTGCGATTAAAATTCGCAATTCGAATATTCGTGATCAACACTAGTGGTGAGGTGGCAGCAGCATGAGACCACAGAATGGCTCAGTGACATAGTGTTAAGGTAGCAGCAGCATAAGGAGACCACAGAGTGGCCCAGAGACAGAGTGGGGAGGTGGGTGGTAATAACAGTACCCGCTGACGATGGTGGGTGTAAGAAGGAGCACTTGGCATCAGATGTGTGGCATCAGGCAGGTGGCAGCATCAGAATAGTAGCTGAGGCAGGTAGCCAGAAGAAACCGGTCTCTTTCGTCAAAGTGTTGGTGTGGCACCATGGATGATCTAGTCTGATGCATCAGGCATTGGTGTTTGAAAATTCTTGCTGATCCACTCCTGATTCATCTTGACAAAGGTCAGTTTCTCCACATTTTGGACAGGCAAGTTTCCTTGGGGTAACTATGGCCCCCGCCGCACTAAACACCCGCTTTGATGCCACACTACTGGCCGGGCAGGACAGCGGATCTTCAATGTGGGATAGCAGGGTACTGTCCAAGTATGCCACCACCTTGCTGGTTCAGGTTCTGCTCTAGTTCTAGCTGCTAGACCTCCTTCTCTCCTCTTATCGCCTCTTCCCACAATCGCCTCCAAGATTTCTCCCGTGCATCCCCCACACTCTGGAACTCGCTACCCCAACATATCAGACTCTCACCTACAGTGGAATCCTTCAAAAGAAACCTGAAAACCCACCTCTTCAGACAAGCCTACAACCAGTGACCCTGCTGCCTCTATACCGCCATGACCAGCTTCACCCGCACCTACTGTGTCCTTCTCCCATACCATGTAGATTGTAAGCCCTCATGGGCAGGACCCTCTCTCCTTCTGTACCAGTCTGTAACTCGTCTTGTTTATGATTAGTGCAATTGTCTGTATTATGTATGTGCACCCCCATATCATATGTACAGCGCTATGGAATGAATGGCGCTTTAATAAAAAAATAATAGTGAGTAGTTTTTTCACTAGGCGGGTGAAGAAAGCTGCTCAACAGCGACTATAGACTCAAGTTGCTGCTGATGGAGCTGATACTGCTCCTAACCCCCCATCCCCGACACCGCAGCCATGGCAGTGGAACTTGAGAGCAGGGGGCCTTCCCCCCCGGTCAGACCCGTGAGAGGATGAGCAATGGTGCACATAGGCAGCGGCCAACTGACTACATAGGATGTCTCTATAGTAATTCAGTTTGTCCTCCCTATCAGCGGGTGTAAGAAAGGCCCACATTTTGGACCAGTAGCGAGGGTCTAACATGGTGGAGAGCCAAAAGTCATCCCTCTGCCGAATGCAGGGGCAGATTAAGTGCATGATAGGTCCGGGCCTGTCTATCCAACTCGGGCCCCTCCCTCTATTTTAGTTTAAAAAAAATCTGCATGAAGAGGTTGCGGTGCTTCGTGAGCGCCACAGTCTCTTCCTCGGCCATATGACATCACATTCATCGTTCACGTGGTCTCGGTGCAGGAGCATCAGGACCGGTAGATGATGGGAAGGACAGACAGCTCCCTTCGGCTGAGGTGGTGGAGCCTAACTGCCAGAAATCGGGCATGTACCACTGGGTGATGCAGCAGTTGCTGAGGCAGGCTGGACCACCACATCGGAGCCACGGTTCTCCCAGGCCACTTTATGGTGACGCTGCATATGTTGATGCAGGGCATTGGTGCTAACATTGGCACCCTGGCCACGCTTTACCTTCTGCCCACAGATTCGGCAAATGGCCATGTTCACCTCCTCCAGCGGCTTAACAAACAACTGCCACAACGCCGAGTGCAGGGATGGACTGGGACAATAAAGTGGCCCTGGACTTCAGCCAGACCGGCCCACTTTATTTTTCCCAAACACACTCAAAAAAAAACATGTGAATGGCGCTGTTATGGAGGGGATCTGTGAATGGCACTTTTATGGAGGGGATCTGTGGATGGCACTGTTATGGAGGGGATCTGTGGATGGCACTGTTATGGAGGGGATCTGTGGATGGCACTGTTATGGAGGGGATCTGTGGATGGCACTGTTATGGAGAGGATCTGTGGATGGCACTGTTATGGAGGGGATCTGTGGATGGCACTGTTATGGGGGGATCTGTGGATGGCACTGTTATAGAGGGGGATCTGTGGATGACACATACCGTATATAGCATCTTATGCTATGTGTCATCCACAGATACCCCTCCATAACAGTGCCATTCACAGATACCCTCCATAACAGTGCCATCCACAGATCCCCCCCATAACAGTCATCCACAGATCCCCCCATAATAGTGTCATCCACAGATCCCCCCATAACAGTGTCATCCACAGATCCCCCATAACAGTGTCATCCACAGATCCCCCCATAACAGTGTCATCCACAGATCCCCCCCATAACAGTGTCATCCACAGATCCCCCCCCATAATAGTGTCATCCACAGATCCCCCCCATAATAGTGTCATCCACAGAACACTGTTATGGAGGGGGATCTGTGGATGACATTGTCATGGGGTGGATCTGTGGATGACACATATAGCATAAGATGTTATATACGGTATGTATCATCCACAGATTCCCCATAACGGTGCCATCCACAGATCCCCCTCCATAACGGTGCCATCCACAGATCCCCTTCCATAACGGTGCCATCCACAGATCCCCCTCCATAACAGTGTCATCCACAGATCCCCCTCCATAAGTGTCATCCACAGATCCCCCTCCATAACAGTGTCATCCACAGATCCCCCTCCATAATGGTGCCATCCACAGATCCCCCCCATAAGTGTCATCCACAGACCCCCCCCCCCATAAGTGTCATCCACATGACAGACCCCCCCCCCATAACAGTGCCATCCACGGATCCCCCTCCCTATAACAGTGCCGTCATCCATAGATCCCCCTCCCCGCCACTCATAGTAGTATACATTAATAAATCGGTATCCTGCAGGCTGCAGACAGTAACTTTAATTTTAACACAGCGCTCATCTCTTTACTACCTTACATTCAGCTCCCTCCAGCCTCCAGTAACAAGTGCGGGCGGCAGCGCTCACTCACTGACGTCACGCGCCTGCGCCGCCTAGTGGGAGGAGCAGGCGTGTGACGTCAGTGAGTGAGCGCCGCCCCCACACTGCCTGCTGTTACTGGAGCTGAGTCAGTGTAAGATAGTAAAGAGATGAGCGCTGATTTTAAAGTTAACACACTGACAGCAAAAAAATTAAAATGGCTCGGGACCGGCCGGGCCCCCCCGGGGTCCGGGCCCCTTACTGGGGTATCGGCTTTACCCAGGGGCGTACCTAGAGCATTTGGCACCCGGGGCGAACCCTTTGTTTGGCACCCCCCCCCCCCCAAGAAAGTTAAGAAAACATGCACAAACTTTTTTCAATGTTTTCAATAATATTTATAAATAAAAATAAAACCCCTTAATAAAATAAACCTCTGCACACACCCTTAACCCCCCTTAATAGACCCCTTAACCCTTCCTTAATAAAATAAAAACCTGCACCCCCAACACCCTAGTATAATAAACATTGGTGGCGCAGTGTGCCCCCCCAACATAATAAACATTGGTGGGCAGTGCGCCCCCCCCCCCAACACCCCAGTATAATAAACATTGGTGGCGCAGTGTGCCCCCCCCAACATAATAAACATTGGTGGGCAGTGCGCCCCCCCTCCCTAGCATAATAAACATTGGTGGTGCAGTGCCTCCCCCCCAGTATAATAAACATTGGTGGCATAGTGCGCCCCCCCCCAACATAATAAACATTGGTGGGCAGTGCCAATGAGGGTTAAAAAAATAAATAAAAATTAACTCACCTCCTCCAATTGATCGCGTAGCAGCCGGTCTCATGTACTTTCTTCAGGACGCAGGACCTGTGGTGATGTCACTGAGCTCATCACATGATCCATCACCATGGTAATGGACCATGTGATAGAGGCTGGAGCTCAGTGACGTCACCACAGGTCCTGAAGAAATTACAAGGAGACCGGCAGCAGCTACGCGATCAATTGGAGGAGGTGAGTTAATTTTTTATTTTTTAACCCTCATTGCCACTGCCCACCAATGTTTATTATACTGGGGGGGGGGGGCGCACTCAATGTTTATTATACCGGGGGGGGGCGCACTCAATGTTTATTATACTAGGGGGGGGGGCGCCGCAATCAATGTTTATTATACTGGGGGGGGGCGCGCACTCTGAAGATAACTGAGCTGTTAATACAAATACAGGAGGCGGGTGCTGGAATCACATAGCACCCGCCTCCTGTATTTGTATTAACAGCTCAGTAATCTTCATTGGTGGCGCAGTGGCCACAGCCCCTCCCCCGGCCCTGTCCCTCTTCTTATTGGCCGCGGCGGCAGCAGCACAGGGGGAGGGAGAGACCATCTGGAGCCCTGCCCCTATCACAGCGCCACGCCTGGGCCGGCCCACTCGCCACATTTTTTTTTTTTTTTTTTTATCCTCAGTCGCGGCTGGCACCCCCCTTGTGAGTGGCACCCGGGGCGGGCCGCCCCCCCCGCCCCCCCCTTGGTACGCCACTGGCTTTACCCCCCTGATGGCGGCCCTGGCCGGCCCATAATTCGATCGGCCCACCGGGATTCTCCCGGTACTCCCGATGGCCAGTCCATCGCTGGCCGAGTGGGTGATTTTACGCCCAACATTCTGCACTGACTGACTGCTACGGCCACTGCTTCCCTGAACCTCTGCACCACTACTTTCCGGGAAGGTAGGCTCCTGAGAAACAGGTGGTCTATCCCGGGCACGTTTGGCTCCCGACCTCCCACTGCTGCCACCCTGCTGACTCCCGGCCACACTACCGACTTGCACAAGCCTCATGCACAATCTGCCACCCTCTTCTCCTGATGATGATGAAGCCCCTTCATCACCCGGCTCCCTGTTGCGATCAGCTACCTCATCATCGAGTACTGTCTGCACATCACTGATGTCCTCCTCAACGGTCTCTGAGCCAGGAGCCTGACTGCTCGCAACACCAGCTCGCACGGCACTCTCCTCATCGCTACGTGCCCGCCAACCGGAGGAAGCAGCTGATGTCTCCTCCACATCTTGGCTGGGCAGTAGCTGCTGACTGTCCTCTAGTAGCTAGTCCTCGCTGTATAGTGGAGCTGAGCCCACAGCATAGAATACTTCTCTGCCTGAGGGAACAGAAAAGGACAGAAGCAGGTTAAGGACAGGTGAGGGCACAGGGCCTGCTCCCGGGCCATGCCAACTAAGCGTCGTTTCAGAGGATCCCACCGACTCTTGGCTGGGGGTGTCTGTTGTCACTTGGGACAAATTGGATGACCGAGTCAACCATTCAAGAACCGCTGGGTTGCTGGTCAAGACACGACTGCTAAATGACACCGGGAGCTCAGGCCTCTCACTGCGACTCCTGCTGCCACGGCCCCTTACTCTGCTGCGACCTCTGCCTGCGCCAGAAACATTTAGGCCTCTGCCACTCCCCTGTGCAGGGCCTGGCACATCTCTGTCTGACATACTGTTAGATCAAATAAGTAAATAAAAAGGAAATTAATACACCCCAAAAAAAGCTTTAGAATATATAACTGCACCACTGAATGACAAATAAGCCCTTTTTGCTACTAATCCACCCCAAAAAAGACTGTAATTTTGTCACTTCACCACACAATGGCAAATAAGCCCTTTTTTCCACTAATACACCCCAAAAAAATCTTTAGAACATATAACTGCCTTGCACAAGGGCTAATAAGATGTAGAAACATTTCCTAGTAATACACCCTGTTAATGGCTGTATCACACAGCACTGGCACCCAAATAACAAGCAAGGTTTGCTGGAATTACAGAGGTATCATCTATTGCAAAGCTGAAAGCAGCAGAATAATTCCTCCCTATTCTTTCCCTGAACTTGTAAATAGTTTTTCCAGCACAATAAAGTATTTTCTATCACTGTCCCTAGCGCCTGCTGACATCTCTCCCTGCACTAAGTATACTGGAAAAATGGCAGAATCCAAAATGGCTGAGTGACATCACAGGGCTGGCTGGCTGCTGATTGGCTGCATGGCATTGTGGGTGATCCCTCGTTCCCAGAGTTCTTTGCTCCATGTCCTAACATGTGCAGCAGCCATTTTAGGAAAAATAATAATCCTTACCACGAAGCGTGAGGAAATTCGGATTCGTTGCAAATCAAATTTTTCCTAAAATTCGGATCAATTTCCACTTCGTCAACTTCGATTCGCTCATCTCTAGTGATTAGCTCCAGCCAGCTCCCATGGGGTTGTCTTCTGCTCAATATTTGGAGCCCATTATTGTGAAAAGCCCAAATCCACCAGCAGCTTCTCTATCAACAACCTGAGGAGGTCATGATGTTCAGATGTGTCCTTCCATTAGCTCAGCATATCCCAAAGGGAGTGGCTTTGTTAAAAAAATAATAATGTTTCGATACTTTGTCACAAGATATATATGTGTTTACATGCAGCCGCCCAGTGGTTGTGATGTGATTTGCAGCCTGTTAAGGGATTTTGCTAGCAGGTTGCAACATTGTATTGAATTTGTATCATAAGAACAGAGTGGCCACATCTGTAGCTTATATTTCTCTTCATTCCCCATGTAGTTGTCCATAGGGGACTGTGCATATCGGCTAGATAGGTAAATATCATCAGTCACATCTGGAGCAGCTCGACATTTTCCACTTATTGTTGTTTTATTAATTATGTCGCTTTATTTAATCCATCGCCAATTGATTACATATTGATTACAATGAGAGAAAAAAATGACCCCCTTGAGATTACTAATGGCCCTCGGAGAATCACCATGGTAAAGAATAAAGAGTCTGGACAAGAACATTGTACACTTTCAATAGGACAATGGCCGCCCTTGGGCTTTCTCTAGATGTGTAAGTTGTACTGTTCCTTATCTATTTCCTTTGTTTTTCAGTGCTGATTTTTAAAGCACCAAAAAAATTAATAACAACATCAAACTGAGATGTAAGTATTCATGAACCCCCAATCCCCCCAACACGAGAATCCTTCAACCCCAGACCTGTATGCATTAGATCCACCCTTGTCATAAATGTCTTTACCTAAAAGTGCACATTATGTGTAAACAAAATGTATGTAATTCATCTGATTCCATTCTTTCTACAGATAAAAACATCAATATTAGAAAAAAAAACATCAATAATTGGGAAGTAATAAACCATCAGAATAAAAGGTAAGCATATGAAACCCACCCGAAGTAAGTTATTTGCAAAGTCGCGCGTGACTTCGTTGAATAACATTGGTAATTGATTTGACTTTAAAACTTGAAACCGAACTTGGATTTGGTTCCGAGGTACTAGTCAGAGCCCATACATTGTAATACAGTTTTATTCCGAAGTTTGTTAAGCTCAACACTAGGGATGAGTGAACCCGAACTGTATAGTTCGGGTTCGTACCGAATTTTGGGGTGTCCGTGACACGGACCCGAACCCAAACATTTTCGTAAAAGTCCGGGTTCGGGTTCGGTGTTCGGCGCTTTCTTGGCGCTTTTTGAAAGGCTGCAAAGCAGCCAATCAACAAGCGTCATACTACTTGCCCCAAGAGGCCATCACAGCCATGCCTACTATTGGCATGGCTGTGATTGGCCAGTGCACCATGTGACCCAGCCTCTATATAAGCTTGGGTCACGTAGCGCTGCACGTCACTCTGCTGTTACAAGTGTAGGGAGAGGTTGCAGCTGCGACGTTAGGGCGAGATTAGGCAGATTAACTCCTCCAAAAGACTTGTGTGGTGCGCCAGCACAAGCTATCACCAAGTGTATTTAACCATCAATAGTGTGGTTATTTTTTGCTATATACTACATCAGGTGCAGGCTGAGCCTGTCACCCAGCGCCTAAAAAATAGGCCTCACATTTATATTCATCCAAATCAGTACTTTTTTAGCTGGTCAAGTTATTTTTAGTGACCGTAAAAGGACAGTTTTTGTTCTGGGTTGAAAAGCAATTCCCAAATTTGCAATTCTCAAAATTAGTGGTTTCTGCTATATCAGGCCTACTTTAAATCTATCCCTAAAAGGGTAGATTAGATTCAAGGTGCTGATAGGGTCATTCTGAAAAACTTAACACACACGCTACAGTGCAGATCCAAGTCTAATTCTGTGATTAAACGTATACCTGTCACAAAGCGCCTAAAAAATAGGCCTCACATTTATATTCAACCAAATCTGTCATTACTGTTGTGCCTGTATTAGTGTAATACGGTACCTAAATATATAGCCAGATAGTGTTAGGTGTCTGTAAAAAAAGGCCTGAATTTTAATTCAATACATTGGCCCGAATAATATTTTTCTTATTGTGGTGAACGGTAACAATGAGGAAAACATCTAGTAAGGGACGCGGACGTGGACATGGTCGTGGTGGTGTTAGTGGACCCTCTGGTGCTGGGAGAGGACGTGGCCGTTCTGCCACAGCCACACGTCCTAGTGTACCAACTACCTCAGGTCCCAGTAGCCGCCAGAATTTACAGCCATATTTGGTGGGGCCCAATGCCGTTCTAAGGATGGTAAGGCCTGAGCAGGTACAGGCATTAGTCAATTGGGTGGCCGACAGTGGATCCAGCACGTTCACATTATCTCCCACCCAGTCTTCTGCAGAAAGCGCACAGATGGCGCATGAAAACCAAGCCCATCAGTCACATCACCCCCATGCATATCAGGGAAACTGTCTGAGCCTCAAGTTATGCAGCAGTCTCTTATGCTGTTTGAAGACTCTGCTGCCAGGGTTTCCCAAGGGCATCCACCTAGCCCTTCCCCAGGGGTGGAAGAGATAGAATGCACTAACGCACAACCACTTATTTTTCCTGATGATGAGGACATGGGAATACCACCTCAGCACGTCTCTGATGATGACGAAACACAGGTGCCAACTGCTGCGTCTTTCTGCAGTGTGCAGACTGAACAGGAGGTCAGGGATCAAGACTGGGTGGAAGACGATGCAGGGGACGATGAGGTCCTAGACCCCACATGGAATGAAGGTCGTGCCACTGACTTTCACAGTTCGGAGGAAGAGGCAGTGGTGAGACCGAGCCAACATCGTAGCAAAAGAGGGAGCAGTGGGCAAAATCAGAACACCCGCCGCCAAGAGACTCCGCCTGCTACTGACCGCCGCCATCTGGGACCGAGCACCCCAAAGGCAGCTTCAAGGAGTTCCCTGGCATGGCACTTCTTCAAACAATGTGCTGACGACAAGACCCGAGTGGTTTGCACGCTGTGCCATCAGAGCCTGAAGCGAGGCATTAACGTTCTGAACCTTAGCACAACCTGCATGACCAGGCACCTGCATGCAAAGCATGAACTGCAGTGGAGTAAACACCTTAAAAACAAGGAAGTCACTCAGGCTCCCCCTGCTACCTCTTCTGCTGCTGCCGCCTCGGCCTCTTCTGCTGCTGCCGCCGCCTCGGCCTCTTCCTCCTCCTCTGGAGGAACGTTGGCACCTGCCGCCCAGCAAACATGGGATGTACCACCAACACCACCACCTGCGTCACCAAGCATCTCAACCATGTCACACGGCAGCGTTCAGCTCTCCATCTCACAAACATTTGAGAGAAAGCGTAAATTCCCACCTAGCCACCCTCGATCCCTGGCCCTGAATGCCAGCATTTCTAAACTACTGGCCTATGAAATGCTGTCATTTAGGCTGGTGGACACACACAGCTTCAAACAGCTCATGTCACTTGCTGTCCCACAGTATGTTGTTCCCAGCCGCCACTACTTCTCCAAGAGAGCCGTGCCTTCCCTGCACAAACAAGTGTCCGATAAAATCAAGTGTGCACTGCGCAATGCCATCTGTGGCAAGGTCCACCTAACCACAGATACGTGGACCAGTAAGCACGGCCAGGGACGCTATATCTCCCTAACTATACACTGGGTAAATGTAGTGGCGGCTGGGCCCCAGGCGGAGAGCTGTTTGGCGCACGTCCTTCCGCCGCCAAGGATCGCAGGGCAACATTCTTTGCCTCCTGTCTCCTCCTCCTCCTACTCAGCTTCCTCCTCCTCTTCTTCCACCTGCTCATCCAGTCAGCCACACACCTTCACCACCAACTTCAGCACAGCCCGGGGTAAACGTCAGCAGGCCATTCTGAAACTCATATGTTTGGGGGACAGGCCCCACACCGCACAGGAGTTGTGGCGGGGTATAGAACAACAGACCGACGAGTGGTTGCTGCCGGTGAGCCTCAAGCCCGGCCTGGTGGTGTGCGATAATGGGCGAAATCTCGTTGCAGCTCTGGGACTAGCCGGTTTGACGCACATCCCTTGCCTGGCGCATGTGCTGAATTTGGTGGTGCAGAAGTTCATTCGCAACTACCCCGACATGTCAGAGCTGCTGCATAAAGTGCGGGCCGTCTTTTCGCGCTTCCGGCGTTCACACCCTGCCGCTGCTCGCCTGTCTGCGCTACAGCGTAACTTTGGCCTTCCCGCTCACCGCCTCATATGCGACGTGCCCACCAGGTGGAACTCCACCTTGCATATGCTGGACAGACTGTGCGAGCAGCAGCAGGCCATAGTGGAGTTTCAGCTGCAGCACGCACGGGTCAGTCGCACTGCGGATCAGACCCACTTCACCACCAATGACTGGGCCTCCATGCGAGACCTGTGTGCCCTGTTGCGCTGTTTCGAGTACTCCACCAACATGGCCAGTGGCGATGACGCCGTTATCAGCGTTACAATACCACTTCTATGTCTCCTTGAGAAAACACTTAGGGCGATGATGGAAGAGGAGGTGGCCCAGGAGGAAGAGGAGGAAGAGGGGTCATTTTTAGCACTTTCAGGCCAGTCTCTTCGAAGTGACTCAGAGGGAGGTTTTTTGCAACACCAGAGGCCAGGTACAAATGTGGCCAGACAGGGCCCACTACTGGAGGACGAGGAGGACGAGGATGAGGAGGAGGTGGAGGAGGATGAGGATGAAGCATGTTCACAGCGGGGTGGCACCCAAAGCAGCTCGGGCCCATCACTGGTGCGTGGCTGGGGGGAAACACAGGACGATGACGATACGCCTCCCACAGAGGACAGCTTGTCCTTACCTTTGGGCAGCCTGGCACACATGAGCGACTACATGCTGCAGTGCCTGCGCAACGACTGCAGAGTTGCCCACATTTTAACGCGTGCGGACTACTGGGTTGCCACCCTGCTGGATCCCCGGTACAAAGACAATGTGCCCACCTTACTTCCTACACTGGAGCGTGATAGGAAGATGCGCGAGTACAAGCGCACGTTGGTAGACGCGCTCCTGAGAGCATTCCCAAATGTCACAGGGGAACAAGTGGAAGCCCAAGGCGAAGGCAGAGGAGGAGCAAGAGGTCGCCAACGCAGCTGTGTCACGGCCAGCTCCTCTGAGGGCAGGGTTAGCATGGCAGAGATGTGGAAAAGTTTTGTCACCACGCCACAGCTAACTGCACCACCACCTGATACGGAACGTGTTAGCAGGAGGCAACATTTCACTAACATGGTGGAACAGTACCTGTGCACACCCCTCCACGTACTGACTGATGGTTCGGCCCCATTCAACTTCTGGGTTTCCAAATTGTCCACGTGGCCAGAGCTAGCCTTTTATGCCTTGGAGGTGCTGGCCTGCCCGGTGGCCAGCGTTTTGTCTGAACGTGTATTCAGCATGGCAGGGGGCGTCATTACAGACAAACGCAGCCGCCTGTCTACAGCCAATGTGGACAAGCTGACGTTCATAAAAATTAACCAGGCATGGATCCCACAGGACCTGTCCATCCCTTGTGCAGATTAGATATTAACTACCTCCCCTTAACAATATATTATTCTACTCCAGGGCACTTCCTCATTCAATACTATTTTTAATTTCATTTTACCATTATATTGCGGGGCAACCCAAAGTTGAATGAACCTCTCCTCTGTCTGGGTGCCGGGGCCTAAAAATAGTGGGATGTTCCAGTGGTGGGTGACGTGAAGCCTGATTCCCTGCTGACATGAAGCCTGAATCTCTGTTATGGGACCTCTCTCCTCTGTCTGGGTGCCTGGGCCTAAATATGTGACAGTGGCCTGTTCCAGTGGTGGGTGACGTGAAGCCTGATTCTCTGCTATGACATGAAGACTGATTCCCTGCTGACATGAAGCCTGAATCTCTGTTATGGGACCTCTCTCCTCTGTCTGGGTGCCAGGGCCTAAAAATTTGTGACAGTGGCCTGTTCCAGTGGTGGGTGACGTGAAGCCTGATTATCTGCTATGACATGAAGACAGATTCTGCGCTGACATAAGGCCAGATTCTCTGTTACGGGACCTCTCTCCTCTGCCTGGGTGCCTGGGCCTAAATGTGTGACAGTGGCCTGTTCCAGTGGTGGGTGACGTGATGCCTGATTCTCTGCTATGACATGAAGACAGATTCTCTGCTGACATGAAGCCAGATTCTCTGTTACGGGACCTGTCTCCTCTGTCTGGGTGCCGGGGCCTAAATATGTGACAGTGGCCTGTTCCAGTGGTGGGTGACGTGAAGCCTGATTCTCTGCTATGACATGAAGACTGATTCTCTGCTGACATGAAGCCAGATTCTTTGCTATGGCATGAAGAGACTGATTCTCTGCTGACGTGAAGCCAGATTCTTTGCTATGGGACCTCTGTCCAATTGATATTGGTTAATTTTTATTTTTTTTATTTTTATTTTAATTAATTTCCCTATCCACATTTGTTTGCAGGGGATTTACCTACATGTTGCTGCCTTTTGCAGCCCTCTAGCTCTTTCCTGGGCTGTTTTACAGCCTTTTTAGTGCCGAAAAGTTCGGGCCCCCATTGACTTCAATAGGGTTCGGGTTCTGGACGAAGTTCGGGTCGGGTTCGGATCCCGAACCCGAACATTTCCGGGAAGTTCGGCCGAACTTCTCGAACCCGAACATCCAGGTGTTCGCTCAACTCTACTCAACACTAATTACTATCAACAATTTTTTTTGTTCACAGGGGAACAATATCAACAATGTTGAATCAGAAGGATCTCAGCAAAACCAACCCTGAGAGCAAAGAACTCTGCAGACCTACACGGCCAAGGACCATCACCTCCACATCTAAACGCTGGTGGTTTTTAGAAGACAAAGACGTGGTGATCACCTGAGCAGCCTCAATTTAGAAGAGGAATTATGGTTCTGTAATTATGAATCTCCAACAGTGAGAAATAAAAAGTATTTTATATAGATTCTCGTCTAGGAGCAATTTAATTAAAAGGAGCAGAATCTGTATCCATGATGGGGGGGGGGGGGGGGGGGGGGGGTCTCCTGCACCTCAAGACTTTCCCTTTTCAGCTCACAGACCCCAGATCCCAAAACATGTTCTGAATGGCCCTTCCTTTTAGAAGTTTTCTTCTTATGCTCAGTTGCATACTGCTCCTACCATGTCAGACTTGGGCTCACACAGATTCTGGCCACCTTCTTCTGCAACCATGTGTCTTAGTGCCAAGCAACCATGAAAGGATAACTTAGCATAACTGTATTTACAGCCGTCCGCCATCCCTCTACAGTCATGGACTGACAGTGGACATACAAAGCAGAGGCACACAACACGTCCTGCATATCACAACAACAATGAGAAACCTTTAATGCATAAATGCCCACCACAAAACTGAGGAACTACAAGGCACAGCACAACCCAGCCAGTAGTGGATAAATGCACACTGTAACATTGAAGTAGCACAAGTCCCAGGAAAACCTGTGAATAAATGGACAGTGGAGGCAGGGATTATGCGCAAGCCCTGGAAGCAGAGGATAGGAGTGGTAGTGCCTCATGTTTCAAAAATTATTCACAGTGGCAATCCTCACACCAATGCTCCCTAGGGCCAGTGCAGTGATTGGAGGGCACACCCTTTCTTCCCCCAGGGCACACCCTGATGTTGGGGCTCCTGTCTAATGGTAGTTGGGATGCCCTTTGTGTTATGAGTGTTGTACGGGTGCAAGGCAGGAGATGTAGGTGCGGTGCTAAAGTCAGTTACCAGGGCAGTTGTAGAAAATTAACTAGTTGCTCTTTACTAAAGTGCACAGAGGAGTTGTAGTACATCCAACGGTATCAAAACACAGTTCCAAATAATTAACAGTGCAAATCTTCACAGATAGCAATGCATGGATATAGGCCCAGATCAGTGGCGTTGCTAGGGCTGGTGTCACCCGGTGCGGTAGAAAATGGTGTCACCCCCCCCCCCAAGCAATAATTTTTTAGCCATATAACAAAAAATATGTTGAAAAAAATCTAAGTTAATGCTTCTAAAAAAAATGACATTTATTTTAACCCTAACCTTTACTGAACAAAATTTTTTTACAACACTAAATTTTACCGAAAAAAATTATAAATAATTCAATCAACAGGAACAAATAATAATTAAATAACAGAAAATTGAACAGGAACAAATACAAGTGCACTTAAAAAACATTTTCTTCTTGGAGACTTGTTCCCCTGCCATCCTCTTCTTGAACCTGGCTCTTTTCTCTACTGCAATTCCATATTCATCAGCTTTTAAAAGTGCCTGCTGAATTGCATTTTCGACTAGGTGACTGCGCTCCTCACACAGAAAAAGTCTTAGTGTCTCAAGCTTTGTCACCACTTTATCGAGACTTAAGCCCCTAGTCTGCAGGTAGTGCTGTGCACCATCAACTTCCCTCTGTACGTCAGACCAGAAGTGCAGGCAGCATAGAAAAGTAAAGTCACAGTCAGCAAGTAGAAGACCTTGTGCTGCTCCTCTTGTGTCCATATTTTCACAAGGTTCACAAAGAGCTTCAAGTGCCGACACAAACATGTGTCAAATTTTTCTTTTCCTGGCTTAACTCCAGCGTGTTGTGGAAAGTCTTTTTACCGACACTCCAGCATGGTCAATTAAGACATCCCATCGATGTCAGCAAAAAAAGAAAACATTGTCTGCAGAGTTCCAAAAAAGGTCACGCAAGATGCATTTTCAGCAAAAGAGTGCTGACCACACAAGTGAAGGGAATGGTCCACACATCCTTTTAAAATAGCCTTCCTGTTTTTTTTCCTTCAGAATGAATTGTACACCTCCATAGATTGCAGCCATAGTAGCAGCATTATCATAACCCTGAGAGCGGCCCATCATTATGTCTAGTCCATCACTCTCTAGTTTTTTAAGAATGACAGAGCTGAGGTCAGCAGCTTTATTCCCTTTTAAAAAATCCAAAAAAAAAACACAACTTTCCTGTTGGTGATGTGTACACATCTGATCAGTATGCGATACATCAGGTGTGCTGTCAAACATGATGCCAAAGTACTTTGCAGACTTTATGTCCTTTACAATCTTCTCCTTCACGTGATTTGCCAGGACACTTATAAACTCATTCTGAGTTTGTGGAGACAGATAGGAGACAGACACGTTAAGGTTGTGCCACTTTAACCTAATTAGGTGTTCCTTCAGTACTGGATCATACTTGGAAAGCATCTCAACCATTTCGAGAAAGTTCCCTTTATTCAAAGAAGACTCATCTTCCTTGTGGCCATGAAATGCCAGATTCTTCTTGGCAAGAAACAATGTGATATCCAGCAATCTGTGCAAAATGTCCCTCCGCTTATTCTTCTCAGTCTCCATCCTAGAAATAGTTTGGGCATCTATGGTTTCATGCAGCCTCAGTCCTGCTGCCAAAGTTTTCCACTTTTCCAGACAGTATAAGTGCTCTTCGGATGTCTCATGATTATATACTTTTGGGCTCAGTTTCCACTACTTCTGAAACCCAGTGACAAATTTGGGTGTTGTATCTGTAGTACAGATGGCAATGAGTCGCAACAAAAGCAATATAAATTCCCGCTGACAGGTGAGTAAACCATCCACACTTTTGCATCGGGCCTTTTTGTGACACTAAAAAGAACCATCTTGGTTCTGGAAAGAAGCACTTCCTCTTTTCACAATTTCTATCCGAAAAGGATCTGGAACTGGTATCTCCCAGAAGGACAAATCAGATAAAATTTGCAAATCTTTCTCCTCAACTGCACTCGTTTCTTTCATAGTTTCAGGACCATGGCTTGAGTCACTTTCAGCACTCTCTTCTGCCTCAGATTCTGTCATTTCCATTCCTTGCTCTTCTTCAGATTCTGCCATTTCCACTTCTTGCTCCTCTGCAGAAAGCTTTCTAGCAAAAGCATCAGAAGAATCAGCTTGATCAATTGGCGCAGTGTCTTTCGATGAACCCTGGCCATCATCTGGTCTTTTGACATACTTGAGCATGGATCCAGCAAGGGTTTTGATTGATTTAATTTTTGCCTCTTTTGTTCTCCTTTGCTGGTATCCACTTGGCCTCTTTGACTTATGCACTCCATGTGGCATGGTGGAATATTCCCTTAGCAATTCAGACTTTGCTTTCTGAAACCCAATTGAAAAAAAGAGGACAGAAGGAAAACATATAATTTGTTTCTTGTGCTTCTCATATGTTGCTAACGGTATGGATAAACCATATAATACCGTCCCTTGGTTTAACTTTGTGGCATCAGCATGCAATTTTTGTTTAGGTAAAACTGGAAAGGTCATTGTATATAAAATAATAGATGGCGGAGGTGCAGTAGACATCGCTTATCTAGACTTTAGTAAGGCTTTTGATACTGTCCCACATAGAAGGCTTATCAATAAACTGCAGTCTTTGGGCTTGGACTCCCATATTGTTGAATGTATTAGGCAGTGGCTGAGGGACAGACAACAGAGGGTTGTAGTCAATGGAGTATATTCAGACCATGGTCTTGTTACCAGTGGGGTACCTCAGGGATCTGTTCTGGGACCTATTCTGGGGGGGGTGTTGCTGGTGGATGATGGGGTGCTACTGCCATAGGGGGGCATCTATTAGCTCAGCAGACCCCCTCCCCAAAGCTTAGAGCTCCAGCACCCGCTTCCCCCCCTGCTGGCAGCAGCTCACCTAGGTCAGGTGCACCCCACTTTCGCTGGTCGGCTGACCGAGACACCAAATGCTGTTCAATTTCTTCTGGTGACCGCTTCTTTGTGTGATCATCGTGTTCTGACCTGGCGGACGACGGGACGAGTCACGTAGGGGACGTCCTCCATCAAGCTCCTCCCTGCCGCCGCCGCCGCGCACGTCCCTCACGTCCTTCACTGAGCCTGCCGACCGACCCAAGCGGTAACCGGGGGAGGAGGGATAGTAAACAGTCTGCTGACTTGGGGGGGGGCTAAGCAGACAGATCGCCAACGGGGGGGGGGGGGTGTTAGCAGTCAGATCGCTTACCGGGGACAGTGGCGCACAGTAGTTCAATACTACACCATGCAAGATACTACATTATGCAGATTATGACTATTATCAACAGAATGATAACATTGATCTATATTACAGTATCAGCTAAATAAAACAAGAAATCAGTAAGAAATGTTGTACTCACTAAACCTTCTACTTTCGATATTTCACTCCTTTCCTCGCTGCCTCCAAGAGTTCTGGGCACTTCACTTGCCTAAAGAAGGTAAAGCACCTGGATGTCAAGCAGGACCCAAAGGCTGGCATGTATATTATAGGGGCAGGCCCATTCACAGTAATTATTAACCCCTTTCAGCAGTCCTCCATTCGCAGTAATTATTAACCCCTTTCAGCAGTCCCCTCTTCACAGTAATTATTTACCCATTTCAGCAGTTCCCTATTCATAGTTATTCCCCCCCTTTCAGCAGTCCCCCTTCACAGTAATTATTAACCCCTTTCAGCAGTCCCCCATTCACAGTATTTATTAACCCCTTTCAGTCCCCTCTTCAGTGTAGTTATTTATTCCCCCCTTTGCTCCCACAGTAGTTATAATTAACCCCTTTCAGCAGCGCCAGCCCAGTAGCCATCCACAGACTGTGTTTCCCCCCTTTCAAGTTTCACAATCACAGCAGACTTCCTTCCCCCCTTTCACTTTCAGCAATAAATTCATTCCCTCCCCTAGTCCACGGCCACAACAACAGCACAGTCTTGGGCCTTGGCTAGTCAGTTAGTACTACGAGGCTCGAGCCGACTACTACCTGCGCATTTGGCAGTCGGCAGCGCTCCTCAGAGTAAGGTTGCCACCTTTTCTTCAAGCCAAACCCGAATAGAAGGGAGGGAGGGCCCCCTTCCAGGCCCCACCCATGCCCTGCCTCCAGCCACGCCCATGTCCCAACTCTAGCCACTCCCATGTCCCGCCTCCAACTACGCCCATATCCTGCCTCCACCCCCGGTCGCTGTCGCACCACGATCATTACGCCCCTGATCCCGTCACTACAGAGCTCCCCATACCTCTTACATCTAAATTGACTGGCACAAATCTGCAGGGCAGCGCTGCGTGTGATGTCAGTGCGCTGAGCGCTCTGCGCTTTTGCAGACTGGTGTCACCCATGCGGCCCGCACCCCCCTCGCAACGCCACTGGCCCAGATGGGGAATGTAGTACTAGTTTCCTCAATCTCTCCGAAGTCCTTTTCTCTACAGCAGCTCTCGAGCTGTTGCAAAACTACAATTCCCAGCATGCCCAGACTGCTTAAAGCTATCAGCCTGCAGCAAGGCATGGTGGGAATTGTAGTTTTACAACAGCTGGAGAGCCGCAGGTTGTCCATGTATGCTCTACAGAATCTAAGGCTGGCAATATTATTCTTGCAATGGTGGCTGTAATTCCCAGCTGAGAGATACAGTACAGGATTAAGATGCAGTGGGCCAGACCGTGGCCCACCGGATTTACTATCTCTTCCGCCGATTCAGTTTTTTGTGCACAAATTGCCAAAACTGCAGCTAATTTGTGGAGGCATCTAACTCTCAATTAATTAAGAGCATTTCACTCCGGTACACAAGGTAACAAACAAAACTGGTGTATGGGAACACTAGTCGGGATAAATGTCCTTCAGTGTGTTTCTTTTAATAAAAAAAAAGTTGGGGAAGATGCTTTTTAACCACTTCCCGACCCCCTATTGACTATAAACGTCCTGGGCGGTCGGGTTTATCTCTGATCGGACGCTTCTAAACGTCTTTTCAGAGATGGCAGCTGCACGCTAGTCGCGCAGCTGCTGTGTCAGGGGCCACTGTCAGTGACAGCAGGGCAACCCAAAGAGAAGGCAGGAACCGTTCCTGGGTGTCCCTGCCTTCTAGATCGCTGCATACACAGCACTGAATGAGCGCTGTGTGTACAGATCAGGAAGAAATGTGCCACTTCCTGCCCCGGCCCGGTGGTCATGTGACGGGCAGGAGCTGTCGGGTCTTCCATAGACCTCGATCAGCCCTGCACTGAGGCTGTACAGCATTGTATTCTGCTGTACAGCCTCTCTGGGGGGTGTTTTTCCCCTGTAACTGGGGCTACTACGTCAGCCCCAGTTATAAGGGATATCAATAGTAAAAAAAAAAAAGTTCAATGTCCCCCAGAGGTCTTGTATGACCTTATGGGGGACACAAAGTGTAAAATAAAAAAAATTCAAAAAGTGTTTTAGAAAAAAAAAAAATCAAGCTGTAAGAAAATTGCAACACAAAAACAATTTTTCTAAAAATGCTTTTTCTAAAAAAAATAAATAGACATATTTGGTATTGCCACGTCCGTAACAACGGGATCTACAAAAATATCACATGATCAAGTGAACGGCGTAAAAAAACAAACAAATAAAAATTACTCCAAAACAGCTTTTTTTGTCACCTCACCTCCAAAAAACATAATATCAATCAAGTCGTATGTACCCCAAAATGGTAGCAATAAAAACGTCACCTCATCCCGCAAAAAATAAGCCCTCACATAAGACCATAGCCAGAAAAATTACAAAAAATATGGCTCTAAGAAAATGGCAACACAAAAATATGATTTTTTTTTCTAAAAACGTTTTATTGTGTAAAACGTAAAAATAAAAAAAACTATACATATTTGGTATTTTTGCATCCGTAATGACCGGATCTATAAAATTTAACATGATATACCCCATCAAGTGTACGGTGTTCAAAAAAGATTTGGAAAAAGGACACCAAACTGCTTTTTTGTGACTTCAACTTCCAAAAAATTAAATAAAAAGTGACCAGAAAGCCAAATGTACCCCCAAAATGGTGCCAATAAAAACGACAGCTTGTCCCATACAAAATAAGCCCTCACGCAGCTCAGTCAACAAAAAAATAAAAATGTTGTCATCTCTCTTAAAAACAATAACAGAAAATTCCATGTTAAAAAATCCAGATGCCTCTCCTTCCCTTCTGACCCTGGCGTATCCCCAAATAACAGTTTACAATCACAATTGGGGTGTTACTGTATTCAGGAGAAAATGGGTAGCAAATGGTGGGGGGATCTTCTCCTGTTATTTTTTGTGAAAAAGAAAGTTTGAAGCTAAAGCACCATTTTCCTGTAAAAAAAAAAAAGTATTAATTTTTTATTTTCACAGCCAAATATTATAAATTCTATGAAACGCCTGTTGGCTCAAAGTGCTCACTACACCCCTTAAAAATTCCTTTGATGGTGTGTTTTACAAAATGTGATCACTTTTTGGGGGTTTTAACTGTGGGGTTACCCCAGGGTCTCTTCAAATGCAACATAGTACCCTAAGACCATTCTAGCAAAATCTGCCCTTCCAAAAATCATATGGCGCTCCTTGCATTCTGAGCCCTGCCGTGTGCCCATACAGCAGTACACGACCACATATGGGGTGTTTCTGTAAACTGCAAAATCAGGGTCATAAATATTGAGGTTTGTTTTGTTGTTAACCCTTGCTGTGTTACAGGAAAAAATTTATTCAAATGGAAAAAGTGCAAAAAAAGTAACATTTTGAAATATCACATCTATCTTGCTTTAATTCCTGTGGAATACTTAAAGGATTAACAACATTTCTAAAACCAGTTTTAAATAATTTGAGGGTTGTGGTTTCTGAAATGGGGTCATTTATGGGTGGTTTTGATTATGTGTGCTCCTCAAAGTGACTTCAGAAATGGGCCTTAACCCCTTAGAGACGCATGACGTACCGGTACGGCATGTTTCCCGAGTTCTTAAGGACCCATGATGTACCGGTACGTCATGGGTCTAAACCGCGATTGCGGCGCGGCGGGGGGTAATCAGAACAAGATGCTCCCCCCCCTGCACCCCTGAATGATTTTATGCCGGCGGGTGGTGCAGGGGGGGGTTGCAGACGGTGCGGGAGGCGGGTGGTGCGGCAGGCAGGATCGCGATCCCCCGCCCGCCTCCTCTTGAATATTCATTGGCGTCCAGTGGGTATACCAGAGTGTCAGCACATTGCTGACACTCTGGTATAAACGGCTGACATCTGTGCTGTGATGTCAGCCATTTAACCGTTTCCATACCGCGGTCCGTACGGCCCGCTGTGTGGAAAAGGTTAACAGTCAGGGAGCTCCCTCTCCCATCGGGGGGCTGCAGTGCCTTTGCAGCCCCCTTTGCGGCCCCCTCCTTCCCCGTCTGCTCAGTTGTGGCAGACAGGGAAGGTTCCCATGGCAACAGGACGCCTTCTCAGGCATCCTGCTGTCCATCGTGCTGAACAGATCTGTGCTAAAGGCAGAGATCTGTTCAGATAAAGTGTGAGTGAAATACAGTGCAGTACACTATATAGTGTACTGTACTGTATTATACAGACATCAGACCCACTGGATCTTCAAGAACCAAGTTAGTCTGGGTCAAAAAAAATGTTAAAAAAATGTGAAAAAAGTAAAGATAAAAAAAACACATTTATCACTGAATAAAAATAAAAAAAATAAAATACACTACACATATTAGGATCTATAAAAAGGTCAGGTTACTTTCCACGCACGGTGAACGCCATGAAAATAAAAAAATAAAAACTATGAGAAAATTGAAATTTTGCCCACCTTACTTCCCAAAAAAGGTAATAAAAGTGATCAAAAAAGTCGCATGTACGCCAAAATAGTACCAATCAAACTGTCATCTCATCCCGAAAAAATCATACCCTACCCAAGATAATCACCCAAAAACTGAAAAAACTATGGCTCTTAGACTATGGAAACACTAAAACATGATTTTTTTTTGTTTCAAAAATGAAATCATTGTGTAAAACTTACATAAATAAAAAAAAGTATACATATTAAGTATCGCCGTGTCCGTATGGACTGTCTCTATAAAAATATCACATGATCTAACCCCTCAGGTGACCACCGTAAAAAAAAAAAAATTAAAACGGTGTAAAAAAAGCTATTTTTTGTCATCTTACGTCACAAAAAGTGTAATAGCAAGCGATCAAAAAGTCATATGCACCCCAAAATAGTGCCAATCAAACCGTCATTTCATCCCACAAAAAATAAGACCCTACCTAAGATAATCGCCCCAAAAACTGAAAAAACTATGGCTCTCAGACTATGGAGACACTAAAACATGATTTTATTTGTTTCAAAAATGAAATCATTGTGTAAAACTTGCATACATAAAAAAAACTGTATACATATTAGGTATCGCCGCGTCCATGACAACCTGCTCTATAAAAATACCACATGATCTAACCTGTCAAAAGAATGTTGTAAATAACAAAAAATAAAACGGTGCCAAAAAAGCTATTTCTTGTTACCTTGCCTCACAAAAAGTGTAATATAGAGCAACCAAAAATCATATGTACCAACAAAACTGCCAACAAAATGGAGTCACTTTTTTGGAGTTTCTCCTCTAGCGGTGCATCAGGGGGGCTTCAAATGGGACATGGTGTCGAAAAAACCAGTCCAGCAAAATCTGCCTTCCAAAAACCATACGGCGCACCTTTCCCTCTATGCCCTACTGTGTGCCCGTATAGTAGTTTACGGCCACATATGGGGTGTTTCTGCAATCTACAGAATCGGGGAAATAAATATAGCATTTTGTTTGGCTGTTAAGTGTTAACCCTTGCTTTTTTACTGGAAAAAATGGATTAAAATGGAAAATTTGCCCAAAAATCTAAATTGATAACAGCGTCTAATATACCTGCTACCTGGTCCTCTGGTGGTCCCCTTTGTTTGGATCGACCACCAGAGGACACAGGTAGCTCAGTAATATGTTGCAACAAGCACCACTACACTACACTACACCACCCCCCCCCCCCCCGGTCACTTATTAACCCCATATTAGCCCCTGATCACCCCATATAGACTCCCTGATTACCCCCCTGTCATTGATTACCCCCCTGTCATTGATTACCCCCCTGTCATTGATCAACCCCCTGTAAAGCTCCATTCAGACGTCCGCATGATTTTTACGGATCCACTGATAGATGGATCGGATCCGCAAAACGCATCCGGACGTCTGAATGAAGCCTTACACGGGCGTGATCAATGACTGGTGATCACCCCATATAGACTCCCTGATCACCCCCTTGTCATTGATTACCCCCCTGTAAAGCTCCATTCAGATGTCCGCATGATTTTTACGGATGCACTGATAGATGGATCGGATCCGCAAAACGCATCCGGACGTCTGAATGAAGCCTTACAGGGGCATGATCAATGACTGTGGTTATCACCCCATATAGACTCCCTGATCACCCCCCTGTCATTGATTACCCCCCTGTAAAGCTCCATTCAGATGTCCGCATGATTTTTACGGATGCACTGATAGATGGATCGGATCCGCAAAACGCATCCGGAAGTCTGAATGAAGCCTTACAGGGGTATGATCAATGACTGTGGTTATCACCCCATATAGACTCCCTGATCACCCCCCTGTCATTGATTACCCCCCTGTAAAGCTCCATTCAGATGTCCGCATGATTTTTACGGATGCACTGATAGATGGATCGGATCCGCAAAACGCATCCGGACGTCTGAATGAAGCCTTACAGGGGCATGATCAATGACTGTGGTTATCACCCCATATAGACTCCCTGATCACCCCCCTGTCATTTATTACCCCCCTGTAAAGCTCCATTCAGATGTCCGCATGATTTTTACGGATCCACTGATAGATGGATCGGATCCGCAAAACGCATCCGGACGTCTGAATAAAGCCTTACAGGGGCATGATCAATGACTGTGGTGATCACCCCATATAGACTCCCTGATCACCCCCCCTGTCATTGATCACCCCCTGTAAGGCTCCATTCAGACATTTTTTTGGCCCAAGTTAGCGGAATTATTTTTTTTTTTCTTACAAAGTCTCATATTCCACTAACTTGTGTCAAAAATAAAATCTCACATGAACTCACCATACCCCTCACGGAATCCAAATGCGTAAAATTTTTTAGACATTTATATTCCAGACTTCTTCTCACGCTTTAGGGCCCCTAGAATGCCAGGGCAGTATAAATACCCCACATGTGACCCCATTTCGGAAAGAAGACACCCCCAGGTATTCCGTGAGGGGCATATTGAGTCCATGAAAGATTGAAATTTTTGTCCCAAGTTAGCGGAACGGGAGACTTTGTGAGAAAAAAATTAAAAATATCAATTTCCGCTAACTTGTGCCAAAAAAATAAAATTTCTATGAACTCGCCATGCCCCTCATTGAATACCTTGGGGTGTCTTCTTTCCAAAATGGGGTCACATGTGGGGTATTTATACTGCCCTGGCATTCTAGGGGCCCCAAAGCGTGAGAAGAAGTCTGGTATCCAAATGTCTAAAAATGCCCTCCTAAAAGGAATTTGGGCACCTTTGCGCATCTAGGCTGCAAAAAAGTGTCACACATCTGGTATCGCCGTACTCAGGAGAAGTTGGGGAATGTGTTTTGGGGTGTCATTTTACATATACCCATGCTGGGTGAGATAAATATCTTGGTCAAATGCCAACTTTGTATAAAAAAATGGGAAAAGTTGTCTTTTGCCAAGATATTTCTCTCACCCAGCAATGGTATATGTAAAATGACACCCCAAAACACATTCCCAAACTTCTCCTGAATACAGCGATACCACATGTGTGACACTTTTTTGCAGCCTAGGTGGGCAAAGGGGCCCATATTCCAAAGAGCACCTTTAGGATTTCACAGGTCATTTACCTACTTACCACACATTAGGGCCCCTGGAAAATGCCAGGGCAGTATAACTACCCTACAAGTGACCCCATTTTGGAAAGAAGACACCCCAAGGTATTCCGTGAGGGGCATGGCGAGTTCCTAGAATTTTTTTTTTTTTGTCACAAGTTAGTGGAAAATGCTGATTTTTTTTTTTTTTTCATACAAAGTCTCATATTCCACTAACTTGTGACAAAAAATAAAAACTTCCATGAACTCACTATGCCCATCAGCGAATACCTTGGGGTCTCTTCTTTCCAAAATGGGGTCACTTGTGGGGTAGTTATACTGCCCTGGCATTCTAGGGGCCCAAATGTGTGGTAAGGCGTTTGAAATCTAATTCTGTAAAAAATTACCTGTGAAATCCGAAAGGTGCTCTTTGGAATATGGGCCCCTTTGCCCACCTAGGCTGCAAAAAAGTGTCACACATCTGGTATCTCCGTACTCAGGAGAAGTTGGGGAATGTGTTTTGGGGTGTCATTTTACATATACCCATGCTGGGTGAGAGAAATATCTTGGCAAAAGACAACTTTTCCCATTTTTTTATACAAAGTTGGCATTTGACCAAGATATTTATCTCACCCAGCATGGGTATATGTAAAAAAGACACCCCAAAACACATTCCTCAACTTCTCCTGAATACAGAGATACCAGATGTGTGACACTTTTTTGCAGCCTAGGTGGGCAAAGGGGCCCATATTCCAAAGACCTCCTTTCGGATTTCACAGGTCATTTTTTACAGAATTTGATTTCAAACTCCTTACCACACATTTGGGCCCCTAGAATGCCAGGGCAGTATAACTACCCCACAAGTGACCCCATTTTGGAAAGAAGAGACCCCAAGGTATTCGCTGATGGGCATAGTGAGTTCATAAAACTTTTTATTTTTTGTCACAAGTTAGTGGAATATGAGACTTTGTAAGAAAAAAAAAAATAAAATCATCATTTTCCGCTAACTTGTGACAAAAAATAAAAAGTTCTATGAACTCACTATGCCCATCAGCGAATACCTTAGGGTGTGTACTTTCCGAAATGGGGTCATTTGTGGGGTGTTTGTACTGTCTGGGCATTGTAGAACCTCAGGAAACATGACAGGTGCTCAGAAAGTCAGAGCTGCTTCAAAAAGCGGAAATTCACATTTTTGTACCATAGTTTGTAAACGCTAAAACTTTTACCCAAACCGTTTTTTTTTAACCCAAACATTTTTTTTTTATCAAAGACATGTAGAACAATAAATTTAGAGCAAAATTTATATATGGATGTAGTTTTTTTTGCAAAATTTTACAACTGAAAGTGAAAAATGTCATTTTTTTGCAAAAAAATCGTTACATTTCGATTAATAACAAAAAAAGTAAAAATGTCAGCAGCAATGAAATACCACCAACTGAAAGCTCTATTAGTGAGAAGAAAAGGAGGTAAAATTCATTTGGGTGGTAAGTTGCATGACCGAGCAATAAATGGTGAAAGTAGTGTAGGTCAGAAGTGTAAAAAGTGGCCTGGTCTTTCAGGGTGTTTAAGCACTGGGGGCTGAAGTGGTTAAGGGGTTAAAAAAGTTGATTTTGGAAAAAAATTCAAAAATTTCGAAAAAAAATTCTAAAATTCTAACCCTTCTAATGTCCTAAAAAATAAAATAACGGTACCAAAATGATGTCAACATAAAGTAGACATATGGTGAATGTTAATTAATGAGTATTTTATGAGGTATCACTATCTGTCTTAAAAGCAAAGAGATTAAAATTTTCATAAACTATTGGATTATTTTTTATAAATAAAGGTAAAACTTATTGACTCAAAATAACCATTAACAGGATGTACAATGTGTAATGAAAAACATTCTCAGAATGGCTTGAATAAGTAAAAGCATTCCAAAGTTATTATCACATAAAGTGACACATGTCAGATTTGCTAAATTAGCCCTGGTAAGGATGGGGGCAAATGGCCCGGTTTGGAAGTGGTTAAGCAACTCATGCGGGACAAATCAAGAATCTATTGTTTTGTTAAAATATAAAAACCTTTGGGAGAAGAAAAAATAAACTGATTTCTGTAGAATCGATTTGCTGACCGATTTACTATAACACTGCCTGTGCAATTATATAATTACAATAAAACTGCTACTATGTAAAAGAATAAAGCAATTAGCAACTACAATACTATAATACTGTCTCTTATGTACAAGAATATAACTACTATAATACTGCCTCCTATGTACAACAATATAACTACTATAATACTGCCTCCTATGTACAAGAATATAACTACTATAATACTGCTCCTATGTACAAGAATATAACTACTATAATACTGCCTCCTATGTACAAGAATATAACTACTATAATACTGCTCCTATGTACAAGAATATAACTACTATAATACTGCTCTTATGTACAAGAATATAACTACTATAATACTGCTCATATGTATAGAGATTTTTACTACTATAATACTGCCTCCTATGTACAACAATATAACTACTATAATACTGCCTCCTATGTACAAGAATATAACAACTATAATACTGCTCCTATGTACAAGAATATAAATACTACAATACTGCCTCCTATGTACAAGAATATAACTACTATAATACTGCTCCTATGTACAAGAATATAAATACTATAATACTGCCTCCTATGTACAAGAATATAACTACTATAATACTGCTCATATGTACAAGAATTTAACTACCATATTGCCCACAAGCAGTGATTAATGCTCTTAAGTGTGCTACTCCATTCACTTGGGCCTCCAGAGACATTACGTATTTAGGGACTCATATATCGGCTAACGTCCAGGATCTAGCCTCCCTTAACTACATGCCGCTCCTACAAACTGTTCGTACGCATCTACAAAATTTGAAACTCCCATTTGTCTCCTGGGTGGGACGAAAAAATTACATTAAGACCTTTATCCTTCCCAAATTTCTGTATTTGCTACAATCCCTCCCTATTTGGCTTCCAAATTCATACTTTACTGAAGTCCGTAGGGTGTTCACACGCTTTCTCTGGAACGGCAAGTCACCTCGTATTGCTTACTCTGTCCTCACAAGGGATAGGAAGTTCGGAGGCTTTGGGATGCCAGATGTGAAGCTTTATTATACTGCTGTACTACTATGTAGATGTGTAACTATTATGTCTTACCAATCTAACTCCCTTTGCTCCCATCTTGAAAATGCACTATTGACTAACCAAGAATTACTTACTTTGTGGGGTATTAGGCCTATCTCAGCCAATCATTGCTATTCGTCTCCGGTTTGGAAGGGCATGTTGGTGGAATGGTCCAAAATGGTTCAGTCCCGAATCTTTAATTTCCCAAATACCTGTATGCCACTTAGACTACTACAAAGCCACATCCATCCTGCTGTGTTAAACCCCTCCGGGATTTGGTCTAAGCTCGCTGACATTTCTCTGCGGGATGTCCTTCTCCCGGATGGTAGTTTAAACTGGGATTCGGTAATGGACCTCCCTGAGGTTAAAGCTGCACCCTTTTTCCACCTAGCGAATTTCCAAAGAGATACCAAATTGTGTATTGGACCCTTTTCTGGTAGTGGTTCCCCTTCCTGGCTTGAGAAGAAGGTTTTGGCTACTAAACCCCCCCTTAGACCATTATCTCAGATGTATAAAGAAATGCTTTCCTCCTTGCCCCCGGAGCTTCGTTTTGTGGTCTCATGGGAACGGGAGCTCTCCATATCCCTTACAGAGCCAGAAAGGGCGTTTATCCTGGCTCATTCACACGGCTTCAATCGTTGTGTGAGGATTCAGGAGAATTCCTTTAAACTCCTTTGTAGATGGTACAAAACACCTGAGTTCTTGCATAAACTAAACCCAGAAGTCCCCGAAAAGTGTTGGAGATGTGGCACAGACACTGGTTCTTTGTCACATATTTGGTGGCTCTGCCAGAAGATTCAACCGTTTTGGAAATCAATTGAGGCATTAGTTAACCAAATATGTAATACTAAGATTTCACTGGATGCTAAGCTTATTTTGTTATGGTGCCCGAATAATTCCCTCACACCCGCCAAACATGACCTTCCAACGATGCTGCTCACAGCGGCTAAATTACTTATCCCCTTTTTGTGGAAGAACGACTCCCCGCCAACTCTTCTTATGTGGACTGATAAGGTGGACCAGATCTACCGTTTTGAGGAGCTAGCACATTGGGAAAATAATTTACGCTCTCGCTTCTTAAAATTGTGGTCTCCATGGAAAGTCTATAGAAACTTTACATAATAGAACAGAAGTTTTTCACTTCCTTGTTTCCCTTCCCTCCTTCCCCTCCTGATTTTCCCTTTTCCCCCTCTTTCTTTTTCTTTGATATCAATTTATGATTAATGACAATGATAGCTTGTAATGTTTACACTTGACATGTATGCTTGATAACTATTTTGAACCCTATTGTCATCATTGTACTGTCATGTGTGGGCCTTGGCCTTGATTGTTCTTTCAATAAAAAGAAATATGGTTAAGAATTTAACTACCATAATACTGCCTTCTATGTACAAGAATTTAACTACCATAATACTGCTCCAATGTACAAGAATTTAACTACCATAATACTGCTCCTATGTACAAGAATATAACTACTATAATACTGCCTCCTATGTACAAGAATATAACTACTATAATACTGCCTCCTATGTACAGGAATATAACTACTATAATACTGCACCTATGTACAAGAATATAACTACTATAATACTGCTCCGATGTACAAGAATATAACTACTATAATACTGCCTCCTATATACAAGAATATAACTACTATATTACTGCTCCTATGTACAAGAATATAACTACTATAATACTGCCTCCTATGTACAAGACTATAACTACTATAATACTGCACCTATGTACAAGAATATAACTACTATAATACTGCTCCGATGTACAAGAATATAACTACTATAATACTGCCTCCTATATACAAGAATATAACTACTATATTACTGCTCCTATGTACAAGAATATAACTACTATAATACTGCCTCCTATGTACAAGACTATAACTACTATAATACTGCTCCTATGTACAAGAATATAACTACTATAATACTGCTCCTATGTACAAGAATATAACTACTATAATACTGCTCCTATGTGCAAGAATATAACTACTATAATACTGCCTCCTATGTATAAGAATATAACTACTATAATACTGCCTCCTATGTATAAGAATATAACTACTATAATACTGCTCCTATGTACAAGAATATAACTACTATAATACTGCTCCTATGTACAAGAATATAACTACTATAATACTGCTCCTATGTACAAGAAAATAACTACTATAATACTGCCTCCTGTGTACAAGAATATAACTGCTATAATACTGCTACTATGTACAAGAATATAACTACTATAATACTGCTCCTATGTACAAGAATATAACTACTATAACACTGCTCCTATGTACAAGAATATAACTACTATAATACTGCTCCTATGTACAAGAATATAACTACTATAATACTGCTCCTATGTACAAGAATATAACTACTATAATACTGCCTCCTATGTACAAGAATATAACTACTATAATACTGCCTCCTATGTACAAGAATATAACTACTATAATACTGCCTCCTATATACAAGAATATATCTACTATAATACTGCCTTTTATGTACAAGAATATAACTACTATATTACTGCCTCCTATGTACAAGAATATAACTACTATAATACTGCCTCCTATGTACAAGAATGTAACTACTATAATACTGCCTCCTATGTACAAGAATATATCTACTATAATACTGCCTTTTATGTACAAGAATATAACTACTATATTACTGCCTCCCATGTGCAAGAATATTACTACTATAATACTGCTCCTATGTACAAGAATATAACTACTATAATACTGCTCCTATGTACAAGAATATAACTACTATAATACTGCTCCTATGTACAAGAATATAACTACTATAATACTGCCTCCTGTGTACAAGAATATAACTGCTATAATACTGTCTCCTATGTACAAGAATATAACTACTATAATACTGCTCCTATGTACAAGAATATAACTACTATAATACTGCTACTATGTACAAGAATATAACTACTATAGGGGCGGAGCCTAGCCACGCTGCTGAATGGCCGCACGAGCTTGAGCTCCTCCAGCATTCCGGCCCATTTGCCCTATATAAGCCTATAATTTGCTTGATTATGGGGAAACCTGGCAGAGAAAAGAACAGAGGAAGCTCAGAGTCCACCCCACTGCGCTCCAAACAGCCAGAGATGGAGAAGTTTCTCCGGAAAACGTCGAGGTTCACAGCGCAGAAAGGCCCCAATATGGCGACGTCTGCTGCACAAGACTCTGACGCAGGGGAATTGTCAGATGCAGGCAGCGGCTCCGATGTCTCGGATAAGAGGCCCAGAGACCCACCTCTCTCAGAGCGAACCCTGCGCCGGGTCCTTGAATCTGCCCTCTCGCCCCTGAAACAAGACCTGTCTGATATCAAGGACGACATGAAGCATCTGGGGCAGAGAGTGGTGGCGTTAGAAGCCACTCAGGAGGCCATCATGACATATGAAAGTAAAGCGTCGGAGGTGCTGGCGTCTCACAAGGCCTTGCTAAACGATGCCTTCCTGAAATTGGAAGACCAAGAAAACCGCAGCCGCCGGCGCAATATCCGCATCCGCGGCCTACCTGAGTCATTTGCAGCGGAGGCCTTACCGACAGTGGCACGTGAATTGTTCTCTAAGCTGCTGGATCCTGACAGAGCGGCGGGAATCGTGGTGGAGCGCATACACAGGGCGCTGCGCCCTAGGCCTAAACCGCAAGAACCGCCGCGTGATGTAATCTGTGGCTTATTGAGCTACGTTGATACCGCAGCCATCCTGAAAAGCCAAAGAGAAATGGAGGTACTGGAGTACGAAAATACCCCGATTCAGATGTTCCAAGACATCGCTCCATCCACCCTGGCCAAGCGGCGCCTTCTCAGGCCTCTCCTGGATATCCTGAGGAAAACCTCGACCCCATTCCGCTGGCTATACCCCTTTGGGTTGGCGATCTCCAGGAATGGCAAGCTACTCACCGTGCGTTCACCTGCTGACCTGGAATCTGTCTGGCGGTCCCTGGACGTTCCTCCGATGGAAATCCCCTCATGGTTACCGGCTGACCAAGATGGCGCCCTTCCCATACCACCTCGTGTGACCGCATGGCAGACGGCGTCCGCAGGCAAGTCGGATCGTTCGGGACGCAGCAGGATGGACAGAGATCCCACCTGATTAGAGATGCTCGTAAGCATACCTTGCTGATATCTTTATCTCCCCAGAATAGGAGATGACTGTTGTTCACCTCTGTTATACAGGTTACTAAAGGCGGACTTGGCCTTTCTACATTTTCAATGTTTTTTACATTTTTAGTGTTTATTTTTGTGGCCTATCTCTTATTTGGGCTTAATGTTATGTTTAAACGGTTCTGTGCCGTTTCATTGCTGCTACGGGACGCTACCTCTAGGACATTGCATTCTGTTCCCCACTGCAGGGCGATGTCCGGACGGATTAAGATGCTGGACACATTTTTTGTTTTGGTCTCTTTTGTTCAGACCACAGGTGCTTTACTTGCCCCCTCGCCAGTCCAACCCTGTCTTGGCTGGTGATAGGTAGAGTACCAACCTTCCTCGGACGGGTGTCATGTCTGAGTCACTTATTTGTCAACTTGACATGTTTAATGTTCTCTTGTTAATTTTTTGTTCCTTTGCACTTCCCTTACCTTCTTTCCCTTCTCCTGCTCATATCATCTATGTGCTCTTCCATACTTCCACGGATGTATTATGCATTTGCTCACCTGAATGTATGCAGTAATGTCCTCTATAGTAGTCGCCTCACTAAACGCGCACGGGCTGAACGAGCCATGTAAAAGGTCTCAAACACTATCTCTCCTTCTGAAAGATAGGGTCTCTGTGGCCTTTTTGCAAGAGACCCATTTCAGAACGGGCAAGATTCCTAGGCTTCCCCCTAAGAAATTTGTCCAGTGGTTTCATAGTACTCACGATTCCACCAGTAGAGGGGTTAGTATAGCTATACATAAATGCCTCCCCTTTAAACACTCGGCTATCTCAGCAGACCCAGAGGGTAGGTACATTTTTATAAAGGGCTTACTGGGTGAATCTCCAGTGACCTTTGCTACAGTAACTTGTACGCTCCCAATAAAGGCCAAGTACCATGGCTCGTTCAGACCCTTGCTGCGTTATCCTCCTTCTCAGAGGGCTTATTAGTACTGGGGGGCGACTTCAATGTTGCCCTGGAGCCAGCGGTGGACACCTCGGCGGGCAGACCTTCTGTTTCTTATAAGCTTTTGAAAAGATTAAAAATTTCCCTGAGGAAACTTAAAGTATTAGATATCTGGCGGGCCCTAAACCCCAATGGCCGAGATTATACTTTTTACTCACATGCCAAACTATCTTTCCACAGATTGGATTACATTTTCCTGTCTAGTTCACATGTGCGTAATGTCTCTGGAGCCCGGATAGGTAATATAACATTATCAGACCATGCCCCTGTCATTGTAAATTTTTCCCTGACTGGCCCGCAGAGAAAGGAGCGATTGTGGCGTCTTAATGATACCCTGATTCTAGACCCTAGACATGCAGATAAACTTAAGGCCTCAATATCTGAATTTTTCACACTTAATGATACCCCAGAGTCGCCTCCTTCTCCTTCTATACTATGGGAATCTCATAAGGTGGTCCTAAGGGGGGAACTTATAGCTTTGGGAGCTTTTGTGAAAAAACAAAGGACGCTAGCCCTGGACGCCTTATTGGCGACCATAACCCGTCTAGAATCTTCCCACAAAGAATCTCGTGCTATAAGCACCCTAGCAGAACTAACTGAAGCCAGAACAAAACTAAAAAATTTATTGAATGTCACCTCAGCAAAGTTGGTCCTACGTTCCCGATTCAAGGCCTATGCTCATGGGGATAGAGGAAACAGACTGATGTCGGCAATTGCCAAGAAGCAGTTTTCTGACTCCTTTGTTTCCTCTATTAAGGACTCCAAGGGCAAAATACATAAGTCTACCCCGGATGTCGCTAAGGCATTTTGCGCCTTCTATGAGGCCTTATATAATTTGCCATCCCCTAATGGGACTACCCCTGGAGATTTATCTGAGGCCACTGATAAATTATTGCAGTCTCTAGACCTTCCCTCTGTTTCCCCATCAAAAACTTCCCTCCTGACTAAGCCTATTTCTGACTCCGAGGTTCGCAAGGTCCTTATGTCTATCCCATCGGGTAAAAGCCCCGGCCCGGATGGATTTTCCATTGCATACTATAAATCCTTTCAGGATGTGTTAATCCCACGTTTCAGGAACTTGTGCAACTACCTTCTGACAGGGGGGTCTCTCGCTCCTCATTCCTTATTGGCGCACATCACTGTCCTCCATAAGGAAAACAAGGATCCAACATGCTGCAGTAACTATAGGCCAATATCTTTGATTAATAATGATGTGAAGTGGTGGGCGAAAATTCTGGCTACCAGGCTTCAGGATGTTCTTCCCGACATTGTACATGAGGAACAAGTAGGTTTTGTCCATGGCAGACAGGGGTCGGAGAACACGGTACGGCTTCTACATCTGGTGAATTGGGCCAAGAAATCTTCTAGGCCTTTAGTCCTAGTGAGTACAGATGCGGAAAAAGCCTTCGACAGGGTCAGCTGGCTCTTTATGTCACGGACCCTGTCGAAGTTTGGCCTCCCGGACCAGTTTATCAGTGCTGTCAACACCCTTTATTCGGCCCCCTCTGCCATGGTCAAAGTCAATGGAGCATTATCCCCACCATTTCGCATCACCAACGGGACAAGACAGGGGTGCCCCCTCTCCCCGGCACTATTTGTACTGGTCATGGAAACCCTTTTGTGTAAAATTAGATCAGACCCTGTTATTAGAGGCCTTCAGATTGGCTCACAAACCCATGTTACCGCAGCATTCGCGGATGACCTTTTAGTCATGACCTCCAACCCTGCAGAAGCCTTGCCCAAGTTGTTGAATACTTTTGAGGACTTTGGATATGTATCCAACTTCAAAATAAATTATGGGAAATCCATGGCACTTAATATTTCTTGCCCCCAATCTGTAGTCAACAGTCTAAAACGTTCCACTCCATTTACCTGGGCCTCCAGAGACATTACATTTTTAGGAACGCATGTTTCGGCCAATATTCAAGACCTAGCATCCCTTAACTATGCCCCACTCCTACAAGAGGTTCGCACCCACTTACAAAATTTGAAACTCCCTTTTGTTTCATGGATAGGGAGGAAAAACTATCTGAAAACTTTCATTCTCCCCAAATTTCTTTATTTGCTACAAGCCATTCCTATATGGTTGCCAAACTCATACTTTTCAGAGGTCCGCCGGGTGTTCACGCGCTTTCTCTGGAATGGCAAGTCTCCACGTATTGCCTACTCTGTCCTTACAAGAGATAAGAAGTTTGGAGGCTTTGGGATGCCTGATGTAAAGTCATATTACACTGCGGTTCAGTTATGTAGATGTGTATCCACCCTGACATGTAAATCTAGCTCCCTTTGCTCACGGCTCGAATCTGCACTACTCACCAACCAAGATCAGCTCACTCTATGGGGTGTTAGGCCCTTTTCAGCTAACCATTACGCCTCATCCCCGGTTTGGAAAGGAATGCTGGTAGAATGGTCTAAAATGGTCAAATCCCAGCAGTTTAGCTTTCCTAATCCTTGTATGCCTCTTAAATTGTTACAGAGCTATATTCATCCTTCTGTGTCAAGCCCCTCTGGGATTTGGTCTAGGCTCGCTGGCTTGTCCCTGCAGGATGTCCTTCTCCCAGATGGTAGTTTGCAGTGGGATTTTATAATGGATCGCCCCGAAATCAAGACAGCCCCCTTTTTCCATTTGGCAGATTTTAAGAGAGATACCAAGTTATGCGTTGGAACCTTTGCTAGTAATAGCTCCCCCTCTTGGCTTGAGAAGAAAGTCTTGGCCCCTAAGCCTCCTCTTAGGCCATTATCCCAGATGTATAAAGAAATGCTTTTCTTCTTACCACCAGAGCTTGGGTATGTGACTTCATGGGAGCGAGAGCTTTCTATGACCCTGACGGAACCAGAGAGAGCCTTTGTTTTGGCTCATTCTCACGGCTTCGGTCGTTGTGTGAGAGTTCAGGAGAATTCTTTTAAGCTACTAAGTAGATGGTACAAAACTCCTGAATTCTTGCACAAACTTAACCCTGAGGTACCCGAGGAATGCTGGAGGTGTGGCATAGAATCCGGTTCATTATCACATATCTGGTGGTTCTGCCATAAGATCCAGCCGTTTTGGAAACTGATAGAATCAATGATCAATAGTGTTTGCAAAACTAAAGTCGTACTAGATGCCAAACTTATCTTACTGTGGTGCCCTAATAGCACGATAACCCCTGCCAAAAATAATCTCCCTACAATGCTGATTACAGCTGCTAGATTACTAGTTCCCTTTTTGTGGAAAACCGATTCCCCTCCAAATCTAGATATGTGGACGGACAAGGTAGATCAAATCTACCGCTTTGAGGAACTGGCGCATTGGGAAACAAACTCTCGCCATTGTTTTCTAAAGCTTTGGTCCCCGTGGAAATCACACAGGAATTTCACATGATAGAGCAGGATCCCCTCACTTCTCCTCCCTACCTCCTTTTTCCCTTCTTTTCGTTTCTTTTGATGTATGTTTCTGATGAAGATGATAATAGCTGGTATTGTTTACACATGACTTGTACGCTGGATAACTATTGTGACTCTTAATGTTATGAAACAGTTGTCATGTGAGGGCACGTGGCCTTGTTTTCTTAACTCAATAAAAAGAAATATGGTTAAGAATATAACTACTATAATACTGCTCCTATGTACAAGAATATAACTACTATAATACTGCCCCCTATGTACAAGAATATAACTACTATAATACTGCACCTATGTACAAGAATATAACTACTATAATACTGCCTCCTATGTACAAGAATATAACTACTATAATACTGCACCTATGTACAAGAATATAACTACTATAATACTGCACCTATGTACAAGAATATAACTACTATAATACTGCCTCCTATGTACAAGAATATAACTACTATAATACTGCCTCCTATGTACAAGAATATAACTACTATAATACTGCCCCCTATGTACAAGAATATAACTACTATAATACTGCACCTATGTACAAGAATATAACTACTATAATACTGCCTCCTATGTACAAGAATATAACTACTATAATACTGCCTCCTATGTACAAGAATATAACTACTATAATACTGCCTCCTATGTACAAGAATATAACTACTATAATACTGCCTCCTATGTACAAGAATATAACTACTATAATACTGCTCCTATGTACAAGAATATAACTACGATAATACTGCTCCTATGTACAAGAATATAACTACTATAATACTGCTCCTATGTACAAGAATATAACTACTATAATACTGCCTCCTATGTACAAGACTATAACTACTATAATACTGCCTCCTATGTACAAGAATATAACTACTATAATACTGCCTCCTATGTATAAGAATATAACTACTATAATACTGCTCCTATGTACAAGAATATAACTACTATAATACTGCTCCTATGTACAAGAATATAACTACTATAATACTGCTCCTATGTACAAGAATATAACTACTATATTACAGCCCCTGTGTACAGGGATATAACTACTATAATGCTAAATACTAAAACTACAGTCGTGTGCATAAACCCTAAAAAGGTGGATTCTACTGCATCATTTCCAACCATAGGAATGCTGTACAAAATGATACACATATGTACAAGAAAATGTCTACAGAACGCAGACTTTCATTAATTAGAATATACAGCGACTGCAAATGCAATGTTTACCACCATAGAAGTAATTATAAACTGTACCTTACTTTATTACTTTCATGATAACAGCGGTCAGACCGGCAGCTAGTATTTTTGACCAACATCTATTGGGGACACTACATTATATATTTTGTTATTGGATTATCTTACGTCTATAAATGGCATTTATAGTTGTTTTAAGTTTTTAGTCATTATCCTCATGGTTATAAAACGGTAAATAAAAATATTCATCTCTTTCTTATCCAACTCTTCATTTAGTCTTAACTACTGTAGTTTTTTTTGTTTGTTATTTGACTATTTTTGCTCCATGGTCAGAGCACTCGGCATTGCTATGCCATACCCGGAGGTGGCGTAACTGCTTAATTCTTATAGATTGTAATTTCTTACATCCCCTCAGTACATTTTTGTTGATGAATATAAATCAGTGCAATTCCACGGCCTCCATAATATATACTATAATTGACGTTCAGCGTTCAGTTCTCCCACTGGGCTCAGCCCCTGGCCAGGAAATTGTAATTATTAGATTGTATTACAACAAGGCAATTAAGTCTTAATTAACCCTACAATCATTTGTATATGTAATTGGCAGGTGCACTAATCCTTACATCCCCCTACAGCAGTGGTCGTAGTCAAGGTCCATTAAATAAATGGCAGGAAGGATGGCTTATTAACCTGCGTATTCTCTATATACTGCTCTGGTGTCTTTCTGACGGAGAGGAGCATAAGGAAAGGCGGCTCATTCTTCATATAGGAGTCTATATTACATCCTGTATTATACTCCAGAGCTGCACTCAATATTCTGCTGGTTGAGTCACTGTGTACATACATTACATTACTTATACTTTACTGATCCTGAGTTACATCCTGTATTATGCTCAAGAGCTGCACTCACTATTCTGCTGGTGCAGTCACTGTGTACATACATTACTTATCCTGTACTGATCCTGAGTTACATCCTGTATTATACTCCAGAGCTGCACTCACTATTCTGCTGGTGGAGTCACTGTGTACATACATTACTTATCCTGTACTGATCCTGAGTTACATCCTGTATTATACTCCAGAGCTGCACTCACTATTCTACTGGTGGAGTCACTGTGTACATACATTACTTATCCTGTACTGATCCTGAGTTACATCCTGTATTATGCTCCAGAGCTGCACTCACTATTCTGCTTCACTATTCTGCTGGTGCAGTCACTGTGTACATACATTACTTATCCTGTACTGATCCTAAGTTACATCCTGCATTATACTCCAGAGCTGCACTCACTATTCAACTGGTGCAGTCACTGTGTACATACATTTCTTATCCTGTACTGATCCGGAGTTTTACAGCAAGACACGGAGGCTCCTATCGCTATCTCCTTCTTTACTTTTCCACCAATAGCAGCAAAGAAAAAATTTACATAATCATAACAATAAAGGACCCTCCCCTGACAGATCCTATAATAAGCAGTGTCCTCTTCAGTAACTTCCTCTTTCTTTGCGGCTTCCACCAATATAAGTAACATCTATTCAGTATATGTTTGTGGCATGATTGCTGTGATTTAAGGGTTAAGCTCGGAGCTTCTGCTCGCTCAGACTGCTGTATGTCAGACTGTGTCTCTTAATTGAGTTTATTCCCCTTATATATATTTGTATATTGTTTCTAGGCCTTCATATCTTAGGGATTCATTCTAGGCCCCTTTCCCTTGCTTGGGGGTTCTCTCCCCCCCCCCCTTTTTTCTTATTGTTACCCGATTTGTTTTTTCCTGTATTATTTTCCGTTTGCGATTTTGTGGCTTCCGATTCCCACCCTTATTCTGTCCGTTACCTGCGGCCTGCTCCGGCATCCGGAGGTGTTCCTCCACTCTTTTCTCTCTTCTCCTTGGTGCTCCGTTCACCTTCTCTCTCCGGCGCCGGCTCTGCTTATTTCCCGCGGGTCGCGAGATCTCGGCGGCCATTTTGGGAGCTCCCGCACGTGTTCTCGCGGGATTTCGGCACTGCCTCTACACCGGACGGTCTCTGCTCCATCTCTGCGGCTCCTGGGGTGATTAACCCCTCGTTTTGGTTAGTTGGGGGGTTGTTAGGCTAGCACTTGCCATTTTAGCTCCCCCTTAGGTTACCTGCAGCTGTAGACCTGATTTATTATTTATCATTATTATCTGAATAGACCAAGCATGTCATCCGACCAATCCCCATCTGGGCCTACCCCCCCTCCATCTGGGGAGCCCAGAAGGTCTGAGATGAATGCACAGGCCCTGGAGTTGCAGCGCTCAGTATCTAGCTCACTAATTGAGGCTATGGGATCCATGTCATCCATGATATCCCAGACCATCTCCCAGGCTTTGTCGGCCCATGCCCCTGGCCCCTCTAGTCTGACGCCTGCTATTCCTCATCCGCAGCCTGCCGTTTATGATACTCCTAATATACAGGAGAACCTGACTGGTGTGATCTCAGCCACCCTTGATAGCGTGCATAGATCACGCAAAAGAGCCTTACCGCGCCAAGCAGAAAGGGCGCGCACGTGGAAATGTGCTAGAGCACAAACTAGCGATGTGGAATCAGACTTAGATTCTGATACGGAGGCTAATGCGGAGGCGAGCTGCCATTCCGAGGAGGAAATGGAATATGATATTCCAGGCACTTCTGGCCCTGTGCCTTCCACCTCTGGGTCTATGGGTCCTGCCTCCACCGCCCCTAATGCGGCATCTACCCTGGTGGATCCCTCTGGCACCCCCTTATTCGACCCTGATGCCCTCCACCACCCTAGGTCAGCGGAGTGGATGCCTATAGCTCATGTGAGCGATTATTTAGAGCATTGGGTGCGCCGTCCTCTGAGCAAAGAGGCGCGCAGCAAGCTCAGATCTGAGTGCCCCAGACCATTGATCCCTAACAAGGTCTGTGAAACGCCGGCAGTTGATCCCAAGATTACACAGTTCTTGGCGAAATCTGGCTGGAACCCCCGTAAGTTGTTGGATTCGGCAATTAAGAGCTGCCAGGACAAGCTCCTTGACATTTTTGGCCCCCTTGCCAAAATTATTGAAATGGCCGAATCGGCCAGAGCGGACGGCTCTCCGATAGATCCGGAGGAGCTTACTGGCTGGATACAGAGAGCCATTTGTATTGCGGGCAGCACCAACTCCTCCCTGGCCATTGAACGGCGTAAAGCCATACTATTCAAAATAGATCCGAAATTGGCTAACCTGGCACTTACTGAGGCAGGTAAGGATGCATAGGGTCTGCTTTTCGGGGATTCCTTTATCAAGGACCTCAGCAGATATGTGGGAGCATTTACTGCCCTGGACAAGGCCCAGTCCTCTATGCGTAGGGTTTTTCAGGGACGGGTCTCCACTAGGGCCGGCAGTAGTAGGGGCCGTCTGTCCGGCCGTTCAAGTTTCCAAGCCCGCAGCTCGGGCAGAGGCTCCTTCACCCAAAGACCACCCTTCCAGGACCAAAGGAATCCTCCTCCATTCTTCCCGGCCAGAGGCGGCCAATGGCGTTCAAGGTCCGTTAGAGGGAAACCGAATTTCCGAAAATCCTTCGGTAAGTCTTTCCCCAGTGGGGACTTCTTTGGTTCCAAGTGTCGGGGGCAGACTCCGTCTTTGTTCCCACGTTTGGTCCAGCATTACATCAGACCCATGGGTGCTGACCACTGTGCAGGGGTTCCACATAGAACTTACGGAATCGCCAGATCTTATCCCTTCTACCCCACCACTTCCTCTGGCGCTACCAGACAGGGAGCTCGTGGATTTAGAACTGTATTCCCTTTTTCAAAAAAGGGCGATAGAAAGGGCCCCTCCTACCCCGGAGGGTGTACTCAGCAACATTTTTCTAGTGCAGAAAAAGGGTGGACAAATGCGTCCGGTGATAAATCTCCGTGCCCTGAACTCTGTGGTGCGCTATCGCCACTTCAAGATGGAGGGAATTCACCTCCTTCGGGACTTGCTTATTCCGGGGGACTGGATGGTGAAGCTGGACCTCAAAGATGCCTATCTGACGGTCCCAATTGCCTCCTCGTCCAGGGATCTCCTGCGTTTCCTGTGGAGGGGCAAAGTGTGGCGCTTCTCTTGCCTTCCGTTCGGCCTTTCTTCGGCGCCTTGGTGCTTTACCAAGCTTCTGCGCCCGGTCATGGCCTGGTTACGGAGTCGGGGTGTGCGTCTAGTCATCTATCTAGACGACATCCTCATTATGCATCAATGTCAGTCGACGCTGCTACAACACCTTCAGTGGACCTCGAACCTCCTTACGGCTCTTGGATTTCTGCTCAACCCCGAGAAATCCTGCCTCACGCCGTCTCGACGGATGGAGTTCCTGGGCTTCACGGTGGACTCTGTTGCGGAATCTCTCAGTCTTCCGTCAGAGAAGTTGCGGACGATATCAAGGAGTTGAGACATGCTCTCTCAGCTACCTCCCTATCCCTACGCCACCTGGCTCGCATCATTGGCCTGCTGGCCTCCTCTATCCAGGCGGTGTTCCCCGCTCCTCTCCATTATTGGGCCCTACAGCGCCTGAAGATTGCCCACCTTCGTGCCGGGGCCTCGTTCGCGGACGCGGTGGTTCTGGACCAGGAAGCGCGGGAGGAACTTCGTTGGTGGATATGCAACTTGGAAGCCTGGAACGGCAGAGCAATCTTTGGATTTCAACTAGAATTCACGGTGGAGTCGGACGCGAGTCTCCAAGGCTGGGGTGCCCACTGCGAGGGTATTTCCACAGGGGGTCGATGGTCGGAGGCCGAGACCCAACTTCACATCAACGCTCTGGAACTCCTGGCGGGCTCGTTTGCCATCCGGAGTTTTACCAATGGCATCGCACACGCATGCATCCGATTACGCATGGACAATGTGTCGGCGGTCCGCTATGTCAATCACCTGGGCGGCACCCAATCGGCTACCTTGGCCCGACTGGCGAAAGAGTTCTGGTCCTACTGTCTTTCCAGGGACATCATGATACAAGCGGAGTACCTTCCGGGTCTACACAACTACCGAGCGGATCGGAGTTCCAGATGCCTTACGGACGGCAGGAACTGGAGGCTCGCACCGGAGATGTGCAGCGTACTCAAGTTGTGTGTAGTAGGTGTTTCTGGGTGATGTAGTGCAATAGACACTAACCTGGTACAGCTGACTCTCTGCAAGGGCAGGTATAGGTAGAAATAGTTCGTGACGCCAGTGCCAAGTAAACGCTGGCACGCCGTTTGCAGAGGCAGGAATAAATTGAGGAAACGTAGCTTTAAAACAGAACTCCAACTTTAGTAGTTTTGCAAGCAGAGACAATATTGGAAATGCAGTTCCTAAGCATACAGTCGATTTTGCAATTCGGTCGATGCAGGCAATTCAGTTATAGCAGGGTAATTACAGAGTGTTGAACACAGGACTTGCAGCACAGGAGCTTGCACTCTAATTCTGTCTGATCCTGGAATACAGCAATTCTTCACCAAGGCCCATTAACCTAATTCTGGCTTTATATCCTTGGCTATGGCTTTTATAAGTACCTCCTCTGTCTTTCTGAGTACCTCTGGCTTTCCTGATCTTTGCCTCTGTCTCTCTCAGCTTCTGGACACTTCCTCAGGCTCTAGAAACTTCTGAGCTGTGGTCTAGACTGACTTTTACTTCCCTGTCTGGGCCTTATATAAACTAGGGCTCTCTAGCTCCCTCTAGCGACTAGAAGCTGGAATGACACCCCTGCAGGCCTGTACATGCAAGTTTCACAGTAACAGGGAAATACATGACATTACATTACATGACAATTTATAAAACTGACATATACCAACTTCTCCATAATTAAGGAGGGACGACAGCACACCAAGTGACACTTTGGTAGTGACGGGTATTACAGTTCCCGTACACTACATACCCCACTCCTTTAAGCTGAGTACGACCTCGTACTCCATCATGGGTCGCCCAACTGGAATCTCTACCTGAAATAGAAAATAGAGACATGCAGGCATACATACATGTAATTCATCTGCATTTACATTTACATCAGGTCCAATTGGCAAAAGTGAAGGGTAGTGACAAGGGGCGTCGTTCTCTTCTCTCAGGATAGTGAATGGAACGGGGGCGCTGACCTGGCACAGCGTAACATTATAACCAGGATAGTCCATGACAATGAATAAGTCCATAATAGAACAGCAAAATAACGGAACTACCCAGGAGTTTCCCGTGGGTGTATCACAGGCAAGGGCTCACGTGGAGGAGTCCATTCTTGCGCACAAATGTCAAGTAAGGTATTGCCCGTGGCAACTGTTTGGGAGGAGACACCACCAGAATAATCAAAGTCTCCTAAACGGACTGGCGGACGTCCCCTGGCCATCCGGGTAGACCTTCTCAAAACAGGGGTCTCCTCTTCCCTTAGCAACGAGGTAGAAGGGAGAGGAGCAATAGGAGGGTCTCCATCCGTGAGACCTCGGTCAGGAACAACTGGAACAACAGGAACAACTGGAACAACAGGAAGTACTGGAACAACAATATCCACGAGAGGGGGAACTGGATCCGGAGCATCTTGAACCGGCTCTTCTGGAGGTGAAGCTACAGTAGGTGCCGGAGCAGGCACCAGCAAGTTCAACCAAGGTGCCAGAAGCCAATGCATGGGATCAGCGTCATACCTCAGATTACTAACAGCCTGCATAGGATCCTCGGGCTGTAGTGCTGACTCTGACACAGGATATTCAGATCCAGAACTCTCGGCACTAGGTTCTGGTGTCAAGCAGAGCTTCAACCGGTTTCGGTGTACAATTTGGGATCCCTTGTCTTCCCGGGTGATCTCATAAGTGTGAGTTCCAACATTTGGGATTGCAGTGACAACATAGGGACTTCGCTCCCATTTACTGTCCAGTTTACTGGTATGGCGGTTATTCTTTAACCATACCACGGCCCCTATTGTCAAGGGTTCTGCATGGGCTGCTTGATCATAGTCCCTCTGCTGTCGGTCCCTAGCATAGTCCATACGTTCCTGAACAATGGCGTTGGCTGTATTCAATCGCCTTTGATGTTCAGCAACCCAGTCGGTGTTAGGTAATGGGTTAATGCAATCAGGAACATGTATGTCCAATGAATGATCAGCAGGCAATGTCCCTTGGCGCCCAAACATCAAGTAAAAAGGGGTATACCCGGTGGAACAATGTATGGTATGATTGTATGTGAACATGAGCTGTGGCAACAGACTGGGCCAATCTCCTCTGGTTTCAGGAGGCACGGCCCTCAGCATCTCTATCAAGGTCTGATTCATTTTTTCACATAATCCGTTACCTTGAGGATGGTAGGCCGTGGTCCGGATCTTCTTACAGTTGTGTAAGCAGCACAGTTCATGGAACAGATGGGACTCAAAAGCAGGTCCTTGATCGGTGAGGATCTTTTCTGGACATCCATAGGGCAGGAGGAAGTGCTTCCAGAACATTTCGGCTGTAGTCTTGGCTGTCTGGTCTCTCACAGGCACTGCTACAACAAACTTAGTGAAATGGTCAATAATAGTCATGGCATAAGCATACCCTGAGCGACTAGGCTCCAGTTTTACATGGTCGATGGCGACAAGTTCAAGAGGACGGGTACTTACAATGGGTCTCAGTGGTGCCCTCTGATCATGGTGCTCACTTCGTTTCAAGGCACAGGCTACACACTCTCGACACCACTTCTCCATGTCTTCTCTCATGCCTACCCAGTAAAACCGCTGGCGGATAGTAGCTTCAGTCTTTTGGACCCCAAAGTGACCGGATTGATTGTGGTACATCTCCAACACCATACCTGCATCTCGTCGGGGTATGAGAATCTGGTGCACTCTCTCGTTGGACACTGGGTCTAGGCTTCTCCGTAGCAATAGGCCCTTTTGTATGAAGAGTTGATGGCGCTGTCTCCACAGTTTGATGAGCTCAGGATCTGCACTCTTACGCCGAATCCTCTCAGGGGCTCTGCCACTAGTAATGAAGTCCAACAACTCACCCAGCACTCTACTTTCAGACTGTAGTTTCACCCACCTTTCTTCTTTAGGTTCAGGCCTACTGGAGGGTGAAGGAACTGCAGCTCTGTTATTGGTAGCTCGAGCCTGATCCTGTTGAGCAAATTTGTTATAGAAAGCCGGCATCTCTACATCTTCCCAAGCATCTCGCACATCATCAGGAGCTGTCTCTGTGGGAAGCCTGGATAAAGCATCAGCATTATCATTAGTACGTCCAGCACGATACTTTACAGAGAAATTATAGTTGGCAAGGCGAGAGGCCCACCTCTGCTCCAAGGCTCCCAATTTAGCTGTATTTAGATGTGCCACAGGGTTATTGTCAGTGAATGCAATGAACGGGGTGGCGGCTAGATAATCCTTGAATTTTTCCGTCACCGCCCACACTAATGCCAGGAACTCTAGTTTGAAGGAACTATAATTCTGGTCATTTTTCTCAGCTCCTTTCAGGGAGCGGCTTGCATATGCTATCACTCTCTCTTTTCCCTCTTGGATCTGGGCTAACACAGCTCCCAGGCCTCGCTTGCTAGCATCAGTATAGAGATGGAAGGGCTTGCTATAATCTGGATAACCTAACACTGGAGGCTCGGTCAGTTTCTTTTTTAGCAATTGGAACGCTATCTCTCTTTTCTCATTCCACTCAATGGGCACAGGAGTTCTAGGACTCTTTTTGGGTTGCCCCCTCAAGAGTTCCTGGATAGGATCAGCTATTTGAGCAAAATGGGGGATAAAACATCTATAGTAGCCGGCAAAACCAAGGAAACTCCTCACCTCTTTGACGGTAGTAGGAACCGGCCAATTACGGACAGCTGCTAATTTATCAGGGTCAGGTTGCACTCCCTCTCCGCTTACTACATGCCCCAGGTATCTTACTGCAGGTTTGAGCAGGTGACACTTGGATGGCTTTACCTTCAAGCCATATTTGATAAGGATTTCAAATACTTCTGCCAAATGTTTCAGATGGTCTTCATATGTTTTGGAGTACACAATGACGTCATCTAGATACAGCAGCACTGTTTCGAAGTTTTTGTGACCCAAACACCGCTCCATTAGTCTCTGGAAAGTTCCCGGGGCATTACATAGCCCGAACGGCATACAATTGAATTCATACAGGCCCATGGGAGTGGTGAAAGCAGTCTTTTCCCTATCTGCAGGGGCCATGTGTACTTGCCAGTAGCCACTGGTCAAGTCCAATGTGGAGAAATAAGCAGAGGAGCCCAGAGCAGTTAGTGACTCCTCAATGCGGGGCAGTGGGTATGCATCTTTGTGGGTTATTTGATTAATTTTCCTATAATCCACACAGAAACGGATACCACCATCCTTTTTCTTTACAAGGACCAGGGGTGCAGCCCACGGACTACGGCTGTCCCGGATTACATTAGAGTCTTTCATCTCTTGGATCATTTCCTTTACAGTCTGATATGAAGTAGGTGGTAAAGGTCTGTATCTCTCCTTGATAAGAGGGTGAGAGCCAGTAGGTATGGTGTGTTGTATGGCACTAACCTCTCCATAGTCAGTAGCATGCTTACTGAAGGCCTGGTGGTGCTCCTTGACAAGCTGTAGAATCCCTTCTTGTTGATGTTGGGGGGTAGTCTCGTCCCCTACATGGAGCTCTTCCCACCAGGGCACTTGTGGCTGGGTCACCGGCGAACATCCGCTGACTGCAGCTGGCGGCTTTTCCGTCACTGGAAGACGAATGATGTCTTGGAAGGACACCTGGGACAGCTGGGCAACACTGCAATGCTTAGTAAGCGCAACAGGATGATTACTCAGGTTAATCAGACGGACAGGTACTTTACCTTGGGAGACGTTCACCAGGCACTTGGCAGCTCTCACATAAGGGTAATCCTCCATCTGGATTGGTTCCACCAGGGCTGGATAATCTCGGCCTTGGACTCCCAGGACAGCACGACACCATAAAAGAGTTTGAGAATTAGGAAGCAAAGTCACAGGTTTATTATCACGGATCTTGGCAGTACAAATTTCTCCTTTCCCATTAGCAAACCTCTGCTGGGCACTTAACACAGTAATAGTCTTTTGAATCACCCTCCTGGATGCAGAGGAAGCAGTGGGCAAAGTCTGATGTAATACAGCAAGTATTTCTGAATAACAGTTTTTGAAGACATTGGTGCCTAGAATGACAGGATGTCCTCCTCTGTCACCGGCCTGCACTACGATCACTCCCTGTTGAGGCAGGGTGACTTCTCCCACCTGCAGGGTGGGTTCCCAGTATCCATGAACCTTTACTGGTTTGCCATTGCTGGCGATAATTTCCACCCAGGATTCAGGCGGTTGGGTCAACTGGTTGGTGTCCCAGAACTTTTCAAATGCAGGCAGCTGAATAGTAGTGACCTGAGACCCAGTATCTAATAGGGCTTCAAAGGGGATCCCGTTGATCTCTATATTGATTTTAGGATGGGATCCTACATAACGTGGCATCCAATTTGGATCCTCTGGACCTAGTGTTCTACCTCCCGAGGGGTGGTCCTCAGCCTCAGGGGTTGCCCGTTTAACTGCCAGCACGTGGATTCTGTGTGTCCCAGCTTTTTGCAGTAGGTACACACGGGCTTCTTGCGACCGCTATTACGCCTCCCAGGATCCCTGGGGTGAGTCTCTTGGTATGGAGGTGGGAACGGCCTAGGAGGTGACAGGAATTCTTCATCTAGCCTTATGGGTTTTTCCCATTCCTCTATTTTTCTGCACACTTTCTCTAGACTTTTAGTGAGGTGATTTACTTGCTCTGTCAGCATGGCAATAGTATCAGTAGCTGACAATTGAACAGCTTGGTCGGCCTCAGCTCGGTTAGTGACAAGCGGTTTTGGCTTGCAGGCTGATGACTCAGATAGGGCGCTCAACTCAGGAGATACTGTGGACCCCAGAATTTTTATAGACAGTTCTTTAAAGTCCAGAAAGGCACTGTTAGGGTGCTGGGCGGACAGCATCTTTAACTGGGTCCTTATTTGTTCACTAGACACCCCGTTGATAAATTGTTCCCTCAGGGTCTGGTCCCGGTTATCAGCCTCTTTGGGATCTATCTGGATTACAGCCCCTAAAGCCTCCTGAAGTGATAGGGCATAGTCACGGAGGGACTCACCGGACTTCTGTCTCTTGCCAAAGAAGTGCATCTTTATCTCTGAGGCAGTCCTAGTTTCAAAAGTGGCTCTGAGGCGGGTGAAGATCTGTTCTAGAGTACTCCGCTCAGTAGCAGGCCATGATAACACTTCCCTACGGGCCGCTCCCTCCAGTTGTGCCAGCAGGATTTCCATTTGCTGGTCGGCATTTATAGGGTACAATCGGAATAGTGCCAGCAACTTTTCTTTAAAGTCCCCTAGGGTATGGGTCTCCCCCCTGTAGCGAGGGAACCATGGGGCCCCGAAATAGTAAGGCATGGTAAAGGGCATCATGCTGGGGGCTGTAGGATGATTAGGAGCCGCAAGCTCTCCCGGGGCCGGCTGCTCAGGCACTCCTGGCTCTGACATGGTAGTCTATTGAGAGGTGGCCGCTGGCGACTAAAGGGGCCGGTACACTCCCCTTCCCTCCGGTTACAAGTGCTTACCGGTATCGCCGGGCTTGCGCAGGTCAAGTCTCGCGAGGTTCCGGACGTCCTGAGACCGCGGTGACGCAGGAGAAGCAGGGCCGCGGCGGTGCGATGATCAAGAGGGGCGGGACTCTCTGTGTCTTTGCAGGGATCCGCCCACGAAAGTCCTCAGCGGCGCGGGAAACTTTACTCCAGGCAGCCGGTGGCCATCTTTAGCAAAACGCTGTCCATTCACTGACAGCAAGCAGGATTGCAAAAAGTCCACAAAACCACATTCCAATGCGGCGGTTTTCTTCCTCTGTGCAGCGCAATACTGCACAGCGCTTTTTAGAGTTTTTTTGGTACACTTTGGGTATGATTTTCAGTCCACAAAGTCCACTTGCAATAAACAGGCAAATTGTCACTTTGGTCACAGGGCAACTGTATAAGGCACAAAGTTCACGCTTCTTGCACTAGAAAGCGTGCGTATCCTGTTCGTGACGCCAAAAGAGAGGTGCAGCGTACTCAAGTTGTGTGTAGTAGGTGTTTCTGGGTGATGTAGTGCAATAGACACTAACCTGGTACAGCTGACTCTCTGCAAGGGCAGGTATAGGTAGAAATAGTTCGTGACGCCAGTGCCAAGTAAACGGTGGCACGCCGTTTGCAGAGGCAGGAATAAATTGAGGAAACGTAGCTTTAAAACAGAACTCCAACTTTAGTAGTTTTGCAAGCAGAGACAATATTGGAAATGCAGTTCCTAAGCATACAGTCGATTTTGCAATTCGGTCGATGCAGGCAATTCAGTTATAGCAGGGTAATTACAGAGTGTTGAACACAGGACTTGCAGCACAGGAGCTTGCACTCTAATTCTGTCTGATCCTGGAATACAGCAATTCTTCACCAAGGCCCATTAACCTAATTCTGGCTTTATATCCTTGGCTATGGCTTTTATAAGTACCTCCTCTGTCTTTCTGAGTACCTCTGGCTTTCCTGATCTTTGCCTCTGTCTCTCTCAGCTTCTGGACACTTCCTCAGGCTCTAGAAACTTCTGAGCTGTGGTCTAGACTGACTTTTACTTCCCTGTCTGGGCCTTATATAAACTAGGGCTCTCTAGCTCCCTCTAGCGACTAGAAGCTGGAATGACACCCCTGCAGGCCTGTACATGCAAGTTTCACAGTAACAGGGAAATACATGACATTACATTACATGACAATTTATAAAACTGACATATACCAACTTCTCCATAACTAAGGAGGGACGACAGCACACCAAGTGACACTTTGGTAGTGACGGGTATTACAGTTCCCGTACACTACAGATGTTCTCCACGATCTCGGACACCTGGGGTCCTTGCGCCATAGACCTCTTTGCGTCACGGCTCAATACTCACCTACCCAGGTTCTTCAGCTGGCGCCCGGATCCGGAGGCGGTGGAAGCGTTTCTCCAGGACTGGTCGTCAGCCCTACATTACGCGTTTCCACCTTTTGCCATGATCCCGAGAATGTTGCTACAGACTCGTCATCAGGATGCGGAATTGGTGGTGGTGATCCCCTTCTGGGGGACTCAAGCCTGGTACCCTATCCTCCTGGAACTCCTGGTGGATGTACCTCTCCTCCTTCCGGATCGGACGGATCTCCTCCAGGACCCTCTGGGTGCTCCACATCCCCTGCTGGTCGACGGATCCCTTCAACTTCTGGCGTGCCGAATCTCAGGACTCCCGGAGAGGTCGAGGGAATTTCGGAGGCAACTAGACGCCTCCTGGACAACGCTTGGGCTCCCGGCACCCGACAGTCTTACCGGGCAGCTTGGGGATCTTGGGTTAGCTGGTGCGTGGAACGGGACCTGGATCCCGTTTCGGCACCTGTGACCCATTTGTTACAATTCCTTACGTCTCTTTTTGAAGCAGGAAAAGCTTATCGGACCATTAATTTGTTCCGTTCAGCGATTTCTTCTACTCATCAGGGTTTTGATGGTGTTCCGGCGGGTCAACACCCTTCGGTGTCATGCCTACTACGTGGCTCACGCTTGGCTCGGCCTCCTCGGCCACGCTTCACCACTACGTGGGATGTTTCCCTGGTCCTTTCTTTCCTCTTTGCTTGGCCGGAAAACGCGGCTCTTTCCCTCCGTCAGCTGTCTGCCAAGTTGTTGACCCTCTTTTGCCTCATTTCCTGTAAGAGGGTTTCCGATGTCAGGGCTTTGGATCATAATGTTAGATCCTTTACTCCTGAGGGCGTCACATTTAACATTACGCGGCGCACCAAGACCAATATTCGGTCTGTGTCTTATCCCTGTTTCCCGTTTTCTCCGGCGCTTTGTCCTGTAGCCTGCTTGCGGGAATATGAGTTGCGCACTCGGACTCACCGCTCTGCGGACATCCCACAAATGTTCCTCTCTATTCGCCATCCTTTTGGCCCGGTGACTAGTCCCACTTTGGCGCGTTGGATGAAGTGGGTCATGTCCCTTTCGGGGATTGATACGGCGGTCTTTACCGCTCATTCGGCCAGGGGCGCGGCTGCCACTGCCCTGGCGGTTTCGGGGGCTCGTTTGGAGGACATTTTGCGTTTGGCTGACTGGTCTAGTGCCACGACGTTCAGAGAGTTTTATTTTCGTCTGGCCCCTGATGTGTTTTCATCTATTATTGATCAGCTTTGAACTTGCAATATGAGCCTCCGTGTCTTGCTGTAAAACTAAATGATTTTCCTATTCCATGACGTAAAGTCATAGTTTTATTAAAGACACGGAGGCGAGTATTGCCCGCCCTGGGTTTTTCCTGCCCGCCCTTTTACTGTGTGATTATTATTGGACTGTTTACATTGTCTTTTATTGTTATTTATTACGTATATTTATATTACTGAATATTTATGGTTCTGTTTATCAGCGACCTTACGGTGTACGACCGTTTCCAGGGTCGATCTTGTTCAGTTTCTGCCTGATCCTTACTCTAGCTATACTATTTGCTCTGTTTCAGGTTGAAGTTTCCACGGCGTATGTAATTCTACGTTGTTCCAGGTTTCCTGAAGTGTTAGCCAAGTTGGCGTAAATTCTACAGTTTGATGGACCAGAATGGTTGTCGTTTCTCGGGTCCAGTTCCAGTTTCCGGTTACCGTTCCAGTTACGGTTATGCGGTTGGTGTCGCGGACACAAAGAAAGAGGAAGTTACTGAAGAGGACACTGCTTATTATAGGATCTGTCAGGGGAGGGGCCTTTATTGTTATGATTATGTAAATTTCTTCTTTGCTGCTATTGGTGGAAAAGTAAAGAAGGAGATAGCAATACTCGCCTCTGTGTCTTTAATAAAACTATGACTTTACGTCATGGAATAGGAAAATCATTTAGTTACATCCTGCATTATACTCCAGAGCTGCACTCACTATTCTGCTGGTGGAGTCACTGTGTACATACATTACTTATCCTGTACTGATCCTGAGTTACATCCTGTATTATACTCCAGAGCTGCACTCACTATTCTGCTGGTGGAGTCACTGTGTACATACATTACTTATCCTGTACTGATCCTGAGTTACATCCTGTATTATACTCGAGAGCTGCGCTCACTATTCTGCTGGTGAAGTCACTGTGTACATACATTACATTACTTATCCTGTACTGATCCTGAGTTTCATCCTGTATTATACTCCAGAGCAGCACTCACTATTCTGCTGGTGCAGTCACTGTGTACATACATTGCATTACTCATCGTGTACTGATCCTAAGTTATAGCCTGTATTGTACTCCAGAGCTGCACTTACAATTCTGCTAGTGCAGTCACTGAGTACATACATTACTTATCTTGTACTGATCTTGAGTTACATCCTGTATTATATTCAAGAGCTGCACTCACTATTCTGCTGGTGGAGTCACTGTGTACAGTCGTGGCCAAAAGTTTTGAGAATGACACAAATATTAGTTTTCACAAAGTTTGCTGCTAAACTGCTTTTAGATCTTTGTTTCTGTTGTTTCTGTGATGTAGTGAAATATAATTACACGCACTTCATACGTTTCAAAGGCTTTTATCGACAATTACATGACATTTATGCAAAGAGTCAGTATTTGCAATGTTGGCCCTTCTTTTTCAGGACCTCTGCAATCCGACTGGGCATGCTCTCAATCAACTTCTGGGCCAATTCCTGACTGATAGCAACCCATTCTTTCATAATCACTTCTTGGAGTTTGTCAGAACTAGTGGGTTTTTGTTTGTCCACCCGCCTCTTGAGGATTGACCACAAGTTCTCAATGGGATTAAGATCTGGGGAGTTTCCAGGCCATGGACCCAAAATGTCAACGTTTTGGTCCCCGAGCCACTTAGTTATCACTTTTGTCTTATGGCACGGTGCTTTATCGTGCTGAAAAATGCATTGTTCTTCACCAAACTGTTGTTGGATTGTTGGAAGAAGTTGCTGTTGGAGGGTGTTTTGGTACCATTCTTTATTCATGGCTGTGTTTTTGGGCAAAATTGTGGGTGAGCCCACTCCCTTGGATGAGAAGCAACCCCACACATGAATGGTCTCAGGATGCTTTACTGTTGGCATGACACAGGACTGATGGTAGCGCTCACCTTTTCTTCTCCGGACAAGCCTTTTTCCAGATGCCCCAAACAATCGGAAAGAGGCTTCATCGGAGAATATGACTTTGCCCCAGTCCTCAGCAGTCCATTCACCATACTTTCTGCAGAAGATCAATCTGTCCCTGATGTTTTTTTTTGGAGAGAAGTGGCTTCTTTGCTGCCCTTCTTGACACCAGGCCATCTTCCAAAAGGCTTCGCCTCACTGTGCGTGCAGATGCACTCACACCTGCCTGCTGCCATTCCTGAGCAAGCTCTGCACTGGTGGCACTCCGATCCCGCAGCTGAATCCTCTTTAGGAGACGATCCTGGCCTTGCTGGACTTTCTTGGACGCCCTGAAGCCTTCTTAAAAAGAATTGAACTTCTTTTCTTGAAGTTCTTGATGATCATATAAATTGTTGATTGAGGTGCAATCTTAGTAGCCACAATATCCTTGCCTGTGAAGCCATTTTTATGCAACGCAATGATGGCGGCACGCGTTTCTTTGCAGGTCACCATGGTTAACAATGGAAGAACAATGATTTCAAGCATCACCCTCCTTTTAACATGTCAAGTCTGCCATTTTAACCCAGTCAGCCTGACATAATGATCTCCAGCCTTGTGCTCGTCAACATTCTCACCTGAGTTAACAAGACGATTACTGAAATGATCTCAGCAGGTCCTTTAATGACAGCAATGAAATGCAGTGGAAAGTTTTTTTTGGGGATTAAGTTAATTTTCATGGCAAAGAAGGACTATGCAATTCATCTGATCACTCTTCATAACATTCTGGAGTATATGCAAATTGCTATTATAAAAACTTAAGCAGCAACTTTTCCAATTTCCAATATTTATGTTATTTTTCAAAACTTTTTGCCACGACTGTACATACATTACTTATCCTGTACTGATCCTGAGTTACATCCTGTATTATATTCAAGAGCTGCACTCACTATTCTGCTGGTGCAGTCACTGTGTACATATATTACATTACTTATCCTGTACTGATCCTGAGTTACATCCTGTATTATACTCCAGAGCTGTGCTCACTGTTCTGCTGGTGGAGTCACTGTGTACATATATTACATTACTCATCCTGTACTGATCCTGAGTTACATCCTGTATAAGGCCTCATGCACACGACAGTGCCGTTTTTTGCGGTCCGCAAACCGCAGACCCGCAAAAAAACGCAAGCCGCCCTTGTGCCTTCCACAATTTGCGGAACGGAACGGGCGGCCCATTGTAGACATGACGATTCTTGTCCGCAAAACGGACAAGAATAGGACATGCTATATTCTTTTTGCTGGGCCACGGAACGGTGCAACGGATGCCGACAGCACACAGAGTTCTGTCCGCATCTTTTGAGGCCCCATTGAAGTGAATGGGTCCGCACCCAAGCCCAAAAAAACAGCTGCTCGGATGCAGACCTGAAAAACAGTCGTGTGCATGAGGCCTTATACTCCAGAGCTGCACTTACTACTCTGCTAGTGCAGTCACTTAATACATACATTACTTATCCTGTAAAGATCCTGAGTTACATCCTGTATTATACTCCAGAGCTGCACTCACTATTCTTCTGGTGCAGTCACTGTGTACATACATTACTTATCCTGTACTGATCCTGAGTTACATCCTGTATTATACTCCAGAGCTGCACTCACTATTCTGCTGGTGCAGTCACTGTGTACATACATTACTTATCCTGCACTGATCCTGAGTTACATCCTGTATTATACTCCAGAGCTGCACTCACTATTCTGCTGGTGCAGTCACTGTGTACATACATTACTTATCCTATATGTCACGGAAGGGGTACAGCAAACAAGAAGACACAAAAGGAAGATCCGACTGACTGGATCCCAAACTAAGGAACAAAAGGGGGAGCCCTGCAACAGACCTGACTCTCTCCCTAACTGCTCAGCCTATGCAAAATTCTCAATGGTAGAAGATCGCATATCCTCGTACCTCGACTGTCTAACACCTGAACACCCTATAATAGTGAGGGGACACGACCACCGGCTCCCTACACTTGATACGGAGGGAGTCAGGGTCACCTGAGATCCAGAAAACAGGAAAATACAAAAGAATGAACAAAACTTATCTGTAGAAGACTCAGTAGTAGCATCCAGCATGCATATAATCCAGGAAGTTGTATAAACCGCAAAGTGATGCAGTATGGGAAGGGATTTAAAGGGATGCAATCAGTGCAACTACATGACAGCTGAGAGAGGCTAACGAGATGAGAAAATGAAAGCAAAACAAAAGGAACCTCAAGGAGGAGGTTCTGAACGACGTCTGTCAGAGCTTCTCAGATGTCTGGTGGTGACAGTACCCCTCCTTCTACGAGTGGACTCCGGACACTCAGAGCCCACCTTCTCAGGATGGGACCTATGGAAAGTCCTGATGAGACGAGTGGCCTTAATGTCCGTCACTGGGACCCACATCCTCTCCTCAGGACCATAACCCTCCCAATGAATGAGGTACTGGAGAGAACCGCGGACAACACGAGAATCCACAATCCTAGAGACCTGAAATTCAAGATTACCATCAACCACAATCGGAGGAGGAGGCAAAGACGAGGGTACAATGGGTTGGACATAAGGTTTTAATAAGGACTTATGAAAAACATTATGGATCTTCCAAGTCTGAGGAAGATCAAGACGGTAGGCAACAGGATTGATGACGGACAAGATTTTGTAAGGCCCAATAAACTTAGGACCCAACTTCCAGGAGGGAACCTTCAATTTGATATTCTTAGTAGACAACCACACCAGATCACCAACATTCAGGTCCGGACCAGGAACACGTCTCTTATCCGCCACACGCTTATATCTCTCACTCATGCTCTTTAGATTATCCTGAATCTTTTGCCAAATCGATGACAAAGACGAGGAGAATCTCTTCTCATCAGGTAAACCAGAAGACCCCTCTCCAGAGATTGTCCCAAACTGCGGATGAAACCCATATGCACCAAAAAATGGTGACTTATCAGAGGACTCCTGATGACGGTTATTTAAAGCAAACTCAGCAAGGGACAAAAAAGAACACCAACCCTCCTGATTCTCCGCCACAAAACAGCGCAGATATGTCTCCAGATTCTGATTGACGAGCTCTGTCTGACCATTCGACTGCGGGTGGAAAGCAGAAGAGAATGACAACCGAACCCCCAAGCGAGAACAGAAAGCCTTCCAGAATCTGGAAACAAACTGTGTGCCCCTATCAGAGACAATGTCTGAAGAAATACCATGCAATTTGACAATGTGATCAATAAGTGCCTGCGCCAGCGTCTTAGCATTGGGCAAGCCAGGAAAAGGAATGAAATGCACCATTTTGCTAAAACGGTCCACCACCACCAGAATCACAGTCTTCCCCGAGGAACGAGGCAGGTCCGTAATGAAGTCCATGGACAGATGTGTCCAAGGACGGGAAGGAATGGGTAACGGAAGGAGAGGACCTGATGGCCATGAATGAGGGACTTTGGCACGAGCGCAGGTCTCGCAGGCTGCCACAAAACCCTCAACCGACTTACGAAGCGCCAGCCACCAGAATCTCCGAGCGATGAGATCCACTGTGGCTCTTGCCCCCGGGTGCCCAGCAAGGACAGTATCGTGGTGCTCCTTAAAAATCTTGTGTCTTAAAGAGAGAGGCACAAACAACCTCCCAGGAGGACAAAGATCAGGAGCCTCTGACTGGGCTACCTGAACCTCTGCCTCCAATTCAGGATAAAGAACAGAGACCACCACACCTTCAGCCAAAATGGGACCCCGGTCTTCAAAATTCCCACCTCCCGGAAAACAACGTGACAGGGCATTCGCCTTCACATTCTTAACCCCAGGGCGGAAGGTGACAACAAAATTAAACCTTGAAAAGAACAAAGACCATCTGGCCTGTCTCGAGTTCAGACGCTTGGCTGACTCCAAGTAGGCCAGATTCTTATGGTCAGTAAACACGGTAATAGGGTGTCTGGCTCCCCCTAGCCAATGGCGCCATTCCTCAAAAGCTAACTTGATGGCCAACAACTCCCTATCTCCCACATCGTAATTTCTCTCTGCGGAGGAGAGTTTCTTCGAGAAAAAGGCACACGGTCGCCATTTGGCAGGAGAGGGACCCTGAGACAAGACCGCACCCACACCCACCTCAGAAGCATCAACCTCAACTATGAAGGGTAGAGAAATATCAGGTTGTACCAAGATGGGAGCAGAAGCAAAACTCTCCTTGATATTAGAAAAGGCCTTACGCGCCTCTACCGACCAGGAGGAAAAATCTACCTCCTTTCTAGTCATATCAGTGAGTGGTTTAACAACAGAGGAATAATTCAAAATAAACTTCCTGTAATAATTGGCAAAACCCAGAAAACGCATCAGCGCCTTCTGATTCTCAGGAAGCTCCCACTCAAGCACAGCGCGGACCTTCTCGGGGTCCATGCGAAAACCAGAAGCGGAGAGAAGAAACCCCAGAAATTGAATTTCTGGAACCGCAAACACACATTTTTCCAGTTTAGCGTACAATTTATTCTCCCGCAGGATGAGCAAGACCTGACGTAAATGTTCCTTATGAGTTTTGAAATCAGGAGAAAAAATCAAAATGTCATACAGATACACTAATACAAATTTCCCCATTAAATGATAAAAAATGCTGTTCACAAAATGCTGAAAGACGGCTGGAGCATTCATCAAACCAAAAGACATAACCAAATTCTCAAAATGGCCCTCAGGGGTATTGAAGGCCGTCTTCCATTCATCTCCTTCTCTGACCCTGACCAGGTAGTATGCCCCTCTTAGATCCAATTTGGAAAAGACTTTAGCCCCAACAACCTGGTTAAACAGGTCCGGGATCAGAGGAAGCGGATAAGGATCACGAATAGTGATACTGTTCAGCTCCCTGAAATCCAGACATGGTCTTAAAGAATCATCTTTTTTCTTAACAAAGAAAAAACCAGCGGCAACAGGTGACTTCGAGGGTCGTATGTGTCCCTTTCTCAGACTCTCAGAGATATAAGCACGCATAGCGACCCTTTCAGGTTGGGAGAGATTGTATAAACGAGATTTAGGCAGCTTGGCGCCTGGGGTGAGATTAATAGGGCAATCGTACTCCCTGTGAGGGGGCAATTCCTGAACACCACTCTCAGAAAACACATCCGAAAATTCAGAGAGAAAAGATGGTACAGTCTTAGTAGAAACCTCAGAAACAGATGTCGTGAGGCAATTCTCTCTGCAAAAGTCACTCCAACCATTTATTTGCCTCGCTTGCCAATCAATGGTGGGGTTATGTTTAGTGAGCCAGGGTAGCCCCAACACTAGAGGAGTAGGCAACCCGTTTAGGACGAAACATGACACATCCTCAACATGAGTATCACTCACAATCAAACGGATATTGTGAACTATGCCCTTTAACGATTTCTGAGAAAGTGGAACGGAATCAATAGCAAAAACAGGTATATCCTTTCCTAAAGTGCATACCTGGAAACCATGAGTTATAGCTAATTGATTATCAATAAGATTGACAGCTGCTCCACTATCTACAAAAATCTCTCAAAAAATATTCTTGCTCTCTAGCGCCACTCTGGCAGGTAGGACAAAACGGGAACTGCAAGCAAACGGAAAACCTTCAATTTCCGCATCAACTTTGCCAATAGTAACAGATGGAAGGTTTTTAGAGGATTTTTTTCTTTTTGTTTCTTTATTACTCTCAAAAAACTGCCTGAATCTCCTAGAGGGACAAACATTTGCCAAATGATTTATACCTCCACAACAGAAACAAACCTTCCCATGAGAGCTGAATCCTCTATTGTCAGAGTCAAGCAAATCCAGCTGCATGGGCTCCTGCTCAGAAGGGATTGAGAGCGACTGAGACCCCTGTGCACTGAATGAGACCGCCGCACTGTCCTTGGACAGAGTATGACAGGAAGGAGAGATCTCTCCTCTCTCTCTAAGACGCCTGTCAATACGAACGGCCCGAGACATGGCAGAGTCCAAGGAGGTAGGTCTCTCATGAAAGGCAAATGCATCTTTCAATCCCTCTGAAAGACCATGGCAAAATTGACTTCGGAGTGCAGCATCATTCCAACCAGTATCAGCTGCCCATCTCCGAAATTCTGAACAATATATCTCTGCGGACTGTTTACCCTGGCATAAAAGACGTAATCTAGACTCAGCCAGAGCAATACGATCCGGATCATCATATATCTGACCCAGGGCTAAAAAAAATTAATCCACCAATCAGAGGGGCCGTGCCCCACCGGCAGCGAAAAAGCCCAGGACTGAGCGTTATCCCTGAGCAGCGAGATGATGATCCCCACCCTCTGCTCCTCATCACCAGAGGAATGGGAAAGTAGGCGAAAATGGAGTTTGCAAGCCTCTCTAAAACGAACAAAATTCTCACTACCCCCGGAGAACGTTTCCGGGAGCGAGATCTTAGGCTCAGAACAAACTCCATGAACGCAAGCTGAACCGGTCACCTGAAAATGTGAAACAGTTTTACGGAGATCTGCTACCTCCAATGAAAGACCCTGCATGTGTTCAGTCAAAAGTGAAACCGGATCCATGCTTGAGACGGTTTTGGCGGTTTATAATGTCACGGAAGGTGTACAGCAAACAAGAAGACACAAAAGGAAGATCCGACTGACTGGATCCCAAACTAAGGAACAAAAGGGGGAGCCCTGCAACAGACCTGACTCTCTCCCTAACTGCTCAGCCTATGCAAAATTCTCAATGGTAGAAGATCGCATATCCTCGTACCTCGACTGTCTAACACCTGAACACCCTATAATAGTGAGGGGACACGACCACCGGCTCCCTACACTTGATACGGAGAGAGTCAGGGTTACCTGAGATCCAGCAAACAGGAAAATACAAAAGAATGAACGAAACTTATCTGTAGAAGACTCAGTAGTAGCATCCAGCATGCATATACTCCAGGAAGTTGTATAAACCGCAAAGTGATGCAGTATGGGAAGGGATTTAAAGGGATGCAATCAGTGCAACTACATGACAGCTGAGAGAGGCTAACGAGATGAGAAAATGAAAGCAAAACAAAAGGAACCTCAAGGAGGAGGTTCTGAAGGACGTCTGTCAGAGCTTCTCAGATGTCTGGTGGTGACACTATACTGATCTTGAGTTACATCCTTTACTATACTCCAAAGCTGCACTCACTATTCTGCTGGTGCAGTCACTGTGTACATACATTACTTATCCTGTACTGATCCTGAGTTACATCCTGTATTATACTCCAGAGCTGCACTCACTATTCTGCTGGTGCAGTCACTGTGTACATACATTACTTATCCTGTACTGATCTTGAGTTACATCCTTTACTATACTTCAAAGCTGCACTCACTATTCTGCTGGTGCAGTCACTGTGTACATACATTACTTATCTTGTACTGATCCTGAGTTACATCCTGTATTATACTACAGAGCTGCACTCACTATTCTACAGAGTCAATGCTTGAAATGATATTAATATAACAAAATAACAGCAAAGACAGGTGCACTCTGCGGTCTTACTAAACCCTCAAACTGATTTTAAAATTGAGAGATTAGCCGACATGTCCTACGGTGTTGCTATTATTTTGTTATATTGTTATATTGATTATCACATCCACATAATTGCTATCTTGTGTAGGATGTCTATTGTGGTACTTGTGGTTCGATGCGGGCATCCTCCACTGTATGCATTTTTGCTGGGAATCATCATTAGCAACGGGCCAAAAGTGCAGGATTTGCTTCCCTGTATATATATATGCACAACTGCATGTGGGTTTGAGCACTTCCTGCCTGTTTAATACCACTCCATGCTTTTCAGTTTGTATATATTGAAATTATATTACCATCTCGACATTTATGTCACTTTCACAGTATATGCCATAAATATGTGAATGGGCTCCTTTTTGCTGCTGTAGCTATTTAAGAGGTGACCATGTGTAGTGTACGGGAGCTGTAATGCCCGTCACTACAGAAGGGTCACTTGTGTGCTGTCGTTTCCCCTTATTTATGGGGAGGTTGGTACAAGTCATCTTCATAATGTAATGCTATGTATTTCCCTGTTACTGTGAAATGTGCATGTACAGACCTGCTAGGGGTGTCATTCCAGCTCTGAGTCACTAGAGGGAGCTAGGGAGCCCTAGGTTATATAAGGCCCAGTCAGGGAGAGGAAAGCGGAGAATTTAGACTGAGTTAGAGATCAGACTATGTCTGAGTCAAGTCCAGGCCTGAAGCCTGCAAACCAGGAGAGGGTATTGCAGTCCCTGTAACCGGGTTCCAGATCCAAGGAGAAGGTTCCCCTCCTGAGTTCATACATGCAGAAGCAGGAACACCACCGTTAATCAGCCTGAGGAGACCGGGGAGTTCAGAAGTTTCTAGAGTCAGTGCTGGGAGAGACAGAGGCAAGTCCAGAAAAGCAAGAGGTACTAAAGATAACAGAGGAGGTACTTGATCATTATAAAACCAAGGATATAAGCCAGAGCTAGGGCATTGGGCCTTGGAGAAGAGTTTCTATGTTCCAGGATCAGTCAGGAATAGAGTGCAAGCCGCCTGTACTGCAAGTCTTGTGTTTAACACTCTGAAGTCACCTTGCTATATATTGCCTGCATCAAATGTATTGAAACCAACTGTCTTCAAAGGAACTGCGCTTCCATCTATGTCCATGTATGATGACTACTAAAGTTTGAGTTCTGTTTTAACATCACGTGGTTCCTCAGTTATTCCTGCTATCAGCAAACGGCGTGCCACCATTTAATTGGCACTGGCGTCACGAACATTACCTATCATTACCTGCCCTTGCAGAGAGTCAGCTGTCTCAGGTTAGTGGTCACAATTGCACTACAACACCCAGGAACACTATTAACCTTAACTTGAGTACGCTGCACCTCTCTTTTGGCGTCACGAACAGGATACGCACACTTTCTAGTGCAAGAAGCGTGAACTTTGTGCCTTATACAGTTGCCCTGTGACCAAAGTGACAAATTGCCAGTTTTATTAAAGTGGACTTTGTGGACTGAAAAACATACCAAAAGTGTCCCAAAAACCTCCAAAAAGCACTGTGCAGTGTTGCGCTATCAGGAGGAAAGAAATCGCCACATCGGAGTGTGGTTTTATGGACTTTTTACCATCCTGCTTGCTGTCAGTGAATAGACAGCGTTTCTTGCTAAAAGATGGCCGCTTGGCTTGCTGAATTTACTGCTGCGTCATCTTCATCCCGAAAAGGCGGGAAAAGTTGGCGCCTTTTTACTGAAAAAGCGGGAAAAGATTCAAGGTCAGGCGCCACCGCCTGTCTGGATATTTGCATGTCTGCCAGCATGGACTCCGCCTCCCATGCTGGCAGGCGGGCAGGCGGGTCTCTCCGGTCCCGGAGAGTAGGCCGGTGGAGCGTCCTCTGGCTCTACACCGATATCAGTCATTTTTGGTAACTCAGGCGCGGACGTCGCAGCAAAGCAGTCCTCACTCTCCAACATGCTCGATCCTTCTCTGGAGAGCGACAGGGTGGCGTCAATAAGTTCAGCCAGATCCTCCCATTGCACTGGGAGGATCTGGCTGAACTTATTGACGCCACCCTGTCGCTCTCCAGAGAAGGATCGAGCATGTTGGAGAGTGAGGACTGCTTTGCTGCGACGTCCGCGCCTGAGTTACCAAAAATGACTGATATCGGTGTAGAGCCAGAGGACGCTCCACCGGCCTACTCTCCGGGACCGGAGAGACCCGCCTGCCCGCCACCGAGGAAAGAAACAGAGCCCTGCTATGGCTTTTGGAGAGACTTTTTTCAGCCCTCTTTCAAGTGGTCCGCGTTAATGGCAGAGATTCGGGAGGCCGCTATAAAGAGAAATACCAAAACTAAAATATATTATGATGAGCTAACCAAGTCGATTCACAAGCGGCACACGAATACCCAACCCCGCCTGGAAAGGAGGAAGGGGTTGGTGGTGTCCTTTGACAAGACCCGTGGCTACGGGTTCATACAAGACTACCTAACTGGCAGAGACTTATATGTTAACAGGAGATCTGTCAAGAGGGATTACCTCCCTTCATATCAGCATAGCCTCCGCGAAGGAGAGGAGGTGGAGTACACCCCTGCCGAGAGTCTGCGAGGCCCATATGCAACTGCCGTGACCCGTCCCAGGAGGGAACCGGAGGACTGGGAGGCAGAAGAGGACCATTCTGGCTGCGAGCGGGAACCTGAACGCTCTCCAGAACAACCAGCCCATCACGCGTTCCAGGAGCGGGGCTCTTTCATTGGTCCTAATGTAATTTGGCAGCCAACAGTGTTGGAAAAATGGGTGAGTCCCTATCCGTCCCCCGAGCTGCCTCGCCGGGAGAAGACCATCCAAGACCTGGAAAATCTCAAAGGACTCCGCATTACCCTGGAGAATATCCGGAAGGGTAGGAGACCCGATGCGCCACCTAAGCCTGCAGCGGCCGCGTCTGATGCATCCTACGCTATACCTGCGCCGGCGGCGCCAGCAGAGGACAGCGATTCGGAGACTGAAAGTATAGGTGACCAGATCGTCCGGCTGGAGGAAAAGTTGCGGGAGCTGCGCAAGATTGCCACCGCCAGGATCCAGACGCCGCCTAAGAAGGACGAGGTAAGGGTGCCTGTCACCACCCATAAACCACCTTCTGCTAACATTGCTCCGTCAAGGTCCCAAAGAAGTCCCGCTAATCCTGTGACTTGCTGCACAGAGCCCACCGGACCGCTTGCGGCGGCGGTAGCAAGTCCACCCCAGCCTACTATAATTATGCCGGGACCGGTACGGTCCACAAGATTCTATACCCCTAGGCCTATGGGGCCTATACCTATCAGGGGTCCCTTCACTTTTCAGCTGCCCCCTGACACTGTGATGTGGGCACATCCTCCTGTAGAGGACTACTACAGGCCATATTTGCCAGCAGAGCCGGGTGATTATGACAGGCCCTTTTGAATTAGCCTGCTGGGCCTTTGATTTATTTTGCCAAGAGATGATTTTGAAAATGTAACCCTTCCAGGACAGGAGTTCTTTGTTTCTGGTCCTTTGTTGCTGCTGCCAGTTTATCCACGGCTCAGTGGTAGTGGTCACCCACTGAAATAATAAAGTCAACAAAGCCAAGTTTGTTTCCAGGACCTCCTGCCTACTTCTGCTATCACACACCGTGTTGTGCCTGTTCCGTTGTTGCACCTTTTACCCTTAACCCCCTTTTCAGGTTGATCAGGGGTATTACAGCACTTGTTTTTAGCTGTCATTTTTATTGTGCAACGGAACTCCAAGAAAATGTGCCCAGTGATAGACTCAAAAGTACCTGAGCCTCTGAGATCTTTGTTTTTAAGGAAATGTGCCCAGTGATAGACTCAAAAGTACGAGAGCCTCTGCGATTTATAAGAAAGGAACCTGGGTACGGACTCATATTTGTTCTTTGAGCCTCCAAGAACTTTTAAAATGTTTACATTGTTTTGCTGTTCTATTAAGGACAATTTGCACATATGGACTATCCTGGTAATAATGTTACGCTGTGCCAGGTCAGCGCCCCAGTTCCATTCACTATCCTGAGAGAAGAGAACGACGCCCCTTGTCACTACCCTTCACCTTTGCCAATTGGACCTGATATGAATGTATATGCAGAGGAATTACGTATATGTATGCCTGCATGTGTCTTTTTCTATTTCAGGTGAAAATTCCAGTTGGGCGGGCCCTGATTGAGTACGAGGTCGTACTCAGCTTAAAGCAGCGGGGTATGTAGTGTACGGGAGCTGTAATGCCCGTCACTACAGAAGGGTCACTTGTGTGCTGTCGTTTCCCCTTATTTATGGGGAGGTTGGTACAAGTCATCTTCATAATGTAATGCTATGTATTTCCCTGTTACTGTGAAATGTGCATGTACAGGCCTGCTAGGGGTGTCATTCCAGCTCTGAGTCACTAGAGGGAGCTAGGGAGCCCTAGGTTATATAAGGCCCAGTCAGGGAGAGGAAAGCGGAGAATTTAGACTGAGTGAGAGATCAGACAATGTCTGAGTCAAGTCCAGGCCTGAAGCCTGCAAACCAGGAGAGGGTATTGCAGTCCCTGTAACCGGGTTCCAGATCCAAGGAGAAGGTTCCCCTCCTGAGTTCATACATGCAGAAGCAGGAACACCACCGTTAATCAGCCTGAGGAGACCGGGGAGTTCAGAAGTTTCTAGAGTCAGTGCTGGGAGAGACAGAGGCAAGTCCAGAAAAGCAAGAGGTACTAAAGACAACAGAGGAGGTACTTGATCATTATAAAACCAAGGATATAAGCCAGAGCTAGGGCATTGGGCCTTGGAGAAGAGTTTCTATGTTCCAGGATCAGTCAGGAATAGAGTGCAAGCCGCCTGTACTGCAAGTCTTGTGTTTAACACTCTGAAGTCACCTTGCTATATATTGCCTGCATAAAATGTATTGAAACCAACTGTCTTCAAAGGAACTGCGCTTCCATCTATGTCCATGTATGATGACTAATAAAGTTTGAGTTCTGTTTTAACATCACGTGGTTCCTCAGTTATTCCTGCTATCAGCAAACGGCGTGCCACCGTTTAATTGGCACTGGCGTCACGAACATTACCTATCATTACCTGCCCTTGCAGAGAGTCAGCTGTCTCAGGTTAGTGGTCACAATTGCACTACAACACCCAGGAACACTATTAACCTTAACTTGAGTACGCTGCACATGTATTGGAAAATTTTTTATTTATTTTTTATATGTGTGTTAACTGTTGAGATGGGAATATCACTTTAAATCTTCCAGCACCGCTTGCTAGTTCAGTGTCTGTACAGAGCTTGTTAAGTTGATTTTAATTCTTTAGGGTACTTTCACATTAGCGGCAGAGGAGTCCGGCAGGCTGTTTCGGCGGGTGAACAACCTGTCAGATCCGTACTGCCGCTAGTTCATGTGTGCCCTCGGACTGCCACTCCGTCACCATTGACTATAATAGGGGCGGGGGTGGAGTTCCGGCGGCAGCACGGCAGCGCACGGAGAGAGGCAGCGGGACTAAAATTACGACATGCAGTACTTTCAGGGCACTTTCACACTAGCGTTTTTCTTTTCCGGCACCGAGTTCCGTCCTAGGGGCTTAATACCGGAAAAGAACTGATCAGTTTTACCCCTATGCATTCTGAATGGAGAGAAATCCGTTCAGGACGTCTTCAGTTCAGTCACTGAACGGCGTTTTGGATGGAGGAAATACCGCAGCATGCTACTGTATTATCTCTGTCCAAAATTCTGGATCAGTTTCCGGAACGCCGGATCCGGCATTAATTTACATTGAAATGTATTAGTGCCGGTTCTGGCATTAAAAATACTGCATGCATGCGCAGACCAGTAAAAATGTGAAAAAAATAAATATATATATAACAGATCCGTTTCTCCGGAGGACATCCGGAGAGACGGATCCGTTCTTGCAATGCATTTGTTAGACGGATCCGGATCCGTCTACAAATGCTGTCCGTTTGCATGCAAATTGCCGGATCACTCTGCCGCAAGTGTGAAAGTACATTTACTCTGTCTGCCTCTCGCTGTGCGCTGCCTTGCTGCCGCCGGAACTCCGCCCTGCCCCCATTTTAGTCAATGGGGATGGAGCGGCAGTACGGGGGCACGCGTGAATTCACGGCAGGACGGATACGACAGGCTGTTCACTCGCCGGATACCTGTCCCTATCTGGGACCTGATCTCTAATGCTAAAAATATACGTTCCTTCAGACCTCCCGACGTGGCACGTTTCTGTCGTGTCGACTCTTCAGGGGAAGATGGTACACATAGGACGAACAAAGTATGAAACCGCAGGTAAAAAAAAAGACCCCGCAGCAAAAAAAGCTCCTGCAGTTTTAGGAAGAACTTGTAGACTGTCACCCCCCGATATTAGGATGCAGTTCTGCAGAGGGATGGATGTTCCTCTGCTGGTCAGTGTATGAGGGTATGGTGGTCCTCACTAAAGGTAGTGTCCCTATAGTTTTGGGGAATATACTAATCATCTACCAGCCACACTGATACATACCTCTGTGGGATTTAAATAAGACCCATGCGCGCCTTTCCTAGAAGGACCGCCCTGCGATCATCTGCTCCGGCGTCCCACGTCACGCGCATGCGCCGCGTGCGACACGTCAGACACCGACACCGACACCACGTGATGCAGGCGGCCAGTCACAATCGCGGGGAGGCGGCTATGGAGGTTGCCTAGGGAACGATAGGTAGGCAACCATACAGAGCGCTCACAATCTAGCGCGTCCATAGTTACGCTGCGACCCAAAATCACAGCAAGGTAACAATGACATTTATTGCACGGATACAAAGAACAGGGTTTATCATGGAGAGGACTAGGACATGAAGCCACATACCATATAAATATGATACCAATTAAGAAGTTAGTATTCCGTTCCCTCCCCAAGGAAACCTCGGAGGGTGTTTAAATAAAACAGCCAAAATCAAGCCTCTCATTAAGACCCAGGGGGGCAGAGGTCTTCAAACAAAATATCCAGCGTAATTCGCGCTGGAGAAGATACTTATCCCAATCTCCTCCCCTGAATGGAGGCTCGACAAGATCAATGCCCATAAATCTCAATTGGGCTCTGCCATTATGGACTGTATGTACATGCTTGGACACCGGGGTATCCTGTTTGTGTGAGATATCCCCCAGGTGTTCCCCTATCCTCCTCCTGAATTCACGTATGGTTTTCCCTATGTACTCCATCCCGCATTCACACTGAATGCGATATACAACTCCTCTGGACCTGCAGTTAATGAAATGTGAGATGGAGTACTGTTTGCCTATAACTGAACTCACAAATGATTTTGTAGTTTGTATATGTTTACACCCTACACAGTTGCCACACTTGTGACAGCCAACGATCTTTGACCGCAGCCAGGTGGATTGCGTCACGTTGGAGGAGAAGTGGCTGTGCACAAGTTTGTCACGCAGATTGCGCCTCCGTCTGTAAGTAATCTGGGGGTGTTCTCCTAATACCTCGTCCCAGTCAGGGTCCATTTTGAGGACCTCCCAATGACGTTGTATAATCTGTTTGACCTGTTTAGACCCCCTATCAAAGTTAGTAACAATTCTTAACACTTTGGCCTCAGGAGTAGAGGTTTGATTAGGGGTTAACAGGGAGGATCTTGGACGAGACAAGGCTGCCTGATATGCGGACCTGAGGACGTGGTCGGGGTATCCCCTTGACAAAAACCTCATCCTCAAGTCAGTCACCTGAGTGATGAACTCATGCTTGTCTGAATAATTACGCCTAAGTCGGAGATATTGACCCCTTGGAATCCCCCTCCTGAGTGGGAGTGGGTGACTTATCTCCCATCTCAGGAGGGAATTCGTGGAGTTCGCCTTCCTATAGATAGAAGTATCTAATTTACCCCTGGTATTCTTTGTGATCCTAATATCCAGGAAGGGTAGACTAGTGGGGTGCGATTCACAAGTAAAATGCATCCCAATCTCGTTTTGGTTGAGATGCCGCACAAAGGACTCAAAACCCATCTGGTCACCATTCCAGAGAATAAAAATATCATCAATATATCGCGCCTACAGACCAATTTGGGAATTGTCCACCGATTCATCCTCCCTAAAAACCAGAGTCTCCTCCCACTAGCCCAGGAATAAATTTGCATACGATGTGGCACAAGGACTCCCCATCGCGGGGAGCTGGTGGTATATCCTATTGTCAAAGGAGAAGAAATTTCTGGTTAAGGTGAATTGAAGAATACGGAGGACAAATTGGCTGTGGGCGCAATATTGACAACCACGGGACCTGACGAAGTGTTCAACGGCTATCAAGCCAAGCCTGTGTGGTATGGAGGAATACAAAGCCTCCACATCAACACTTGGTAGAAGGCAGGTCTCCTCCAGTGTCAGACCCTATAAAACGCTTAAGGAGGTCAGTGGTGTCTCTGATATGGAATGGCAGTGCGGTCACAAATGGTGCTAATACCTGGTCAATATACACCCCTAAGTTCTGATTAAGGTTGTCTACACCAGAAACTATAGGTCTCCCTTTTAGGGGGGTTACTCCTTTGTGAATTTTGGGGAGATAATAAAAGGTAGATCGACGGGGATGTGCAGGGTAGAGGAAGGCATACTCATCTGCTGTAATAATTTGAGCAGCTTTCGCATCGTCCAAAATGGCTTTCAATTCACGTCTATAGCCATCAGTGGGGTCTCTATCCAGGATTTCATAGGTTTCCTTGTCAGACAAAAAGTTTTTACACATATTCCTGTAGTGCACTGAGTCCATGACCACTATATTACCCCCCTTGTCAGCCAGTTTAATAATGACATGGGGATCATCTGCTAGTGTAGAGATGGCGGTGGTCACCGACTCAGTGTAGTTGAAATGATGCGTGGAAACTCTAAGGTCCTTCAGGTCTCTCGTGACCATATTGAGAAAAATGTCAATACAAGACAGTTCATTTGCAGTGGGTGGCATTTTTGTACTTTTTAACTTCAAATTAGTGAAGGGACCAGTGCCCTGGGTAGACTCCTCTTCCATGTTTAGGGAGTGCAGAAGTTGTACATCCCCCAGTAATTCAGTAGGGATCCCTAAGTTTGCGAATGAATAGGTTAATGTCCCCCACTGTTGTGAATCTGTCAAATTTGGCAGTGGGTACAAAAGATAGACCCCATTCCAAGGTCCTAATCTCGTCCTGGCTGAGGGGGTGCGAAGATAAGTTCACCAATTGAGGTCCCAAGACTATGCTGGGGGTTGTTGTGTGCGACTGCACAACGGGTATTCCAGGGTCTGATTGAATTGCCCTAAAAAATGATTATCACGACCCTATAGGAGCCCCGATCTCTACCCCTTCTGGAGTTGCCCCTATTGGGGTACTTATTCGCCTTGGGACTAGAGTTGAGCAAACACCTGGATGTTTGGGTTCGGCAGGTTCGGCCGAACTTGAAAAAAAAGTTCGGGTTCGGGACCCGAACTTGACCCCGAACCCCATTGAAGTCAAGACCCGAACTTTTGGGCACTAAAATGGCTCTAAAATAGTCCTGAAAAGGGCTAGAGGGCTGCAAAAGGCATCAAATTATGCTTAAGAGCATGACAACTGTTCTGCAAACAAATTTGGATAGGGAAATGACTTAAAATAACATAAAATACAGAAAAATTAAAAATAACAATCTGGATCTAGGAGTAGGAGGTTGAGGAGGCGGTGGATGGGTGGATGTGGCGGTGTAGGTTGACGTGGCGGTGTAGGTGGAAGCGGCGGTGAAGGAGGAATAGGTAGCCAACACTGATTTGTGTTATTTTTTATTTTTTAATTGGGGTATCCCCCAAAATATTGGGACATATAACAAAATAAAACTAAGAATAAGTGCACTTGAGTACAAGAATGGATGGTTGAGGCTGGTATAAATGTCTATTCTGCACAAGGTACGGACAAGACCTGTGGGATCCATGCCTGGTTCATTTTAATAAAGGTAAGCTTGTCCACATTGGCTGCGGCCTGTGATAATGCTCTCTGCCGTGCTAAACACACGTTCACACTATACACTGGCTGCAGGGCAGGTCAGCACCTCCAAGGCTGACAAAGCTTTTCCACATGTCGGCCATGCTAACCCTGCCTTCACAGGTGCTGGTGGTGCCCTAGCTGCGTTGGCGACCTCTTCCTCCTCCTCTGCCTTCGCCTTGTGCTTCCACTGTGCCCCCGCTGTCAGGTGGGAATGCCATCATCAGCGTGCGCTTGTAGTCGCGCATCTTCCGATCAGTAACAGATGTTTTCACTAAATTTAGTTCCCTGTCAGCAATGCAGAGCAGGGGTTCATTCACGGCAAAAGGGGGATCTTGTCATCCAGTAATAGAACAAAGGATTTTGAGAGATTCAGACCCCTGTCACCCAGGCACAGCAGGGGTTTGTATACGCCAGAAATGTTAAAATGTCACCCGACAATTGAAAGTAAGAATTTTTTCAATTTAGGGCACTAAAATTGGCACTTTTTTGCATTAAAATGGCTCTAAAATAGTCCTTGAAAAGGCTAGAGGGATGTAAAAGGCAGTAAAATGTGCTTAAGAGAATGGCAACTGCTGTGCAAACAAATGTGGATAGGAAATAACTTAAAATGAAATAAAATAACTAAAAATTACAAATTATTAACCTGCAACTCAGAGAAGGAGGTGGATATGGAGTCGGAGGTTGAGGAGGCGGTGAATGTGGTGTTGTAGGTGGAGGCAGCAATGGAGGAGGAGGAGGAGGCAGCCAACAATGCTTTTTTTTTTTTTTTTTTTGGGGTAGGTAGCCCCCAAAATATTGGGACAAATAAAAAAAAAAAGAAAACTAAGAATCATTGCACTTGACTTGAGTACAAGAATGTATGTTTGATGGTGGTATAAATGTCTATTCTGCACAAGGTACAGACAAGTCTTGTGGGACCCATGGCTGGTTCATTTTAATGAACGTGAGCTTGTCCACGTTGGCTGTGGACAGGCGGCTGCGTCTGTCTGTAATGACGCCTCCTGCCGTTCTAAATACACGTTCAGAGAGTACACCGGCTGCAGGGCAGGCCAGCACCTCCAAGTCATACAGGGCAAGCTCTGGCCATGGGGACAATTTGGAGACCCAGAAGTTGAAGGGGGCAAAACCATCAGTCAGTACGTGTAGGCGTGTGCACAGGTACTGCTCCACCATGTTGTTCAAATGCTGCCTCCTGCTAACACGCTCCATATCAGCAGTTGGGGCCGGTTGTTGCGGCGAGGTGACAAAGCTTTTCCACATGTCTGCCATGCTAACCCTGCCTTCTGAGGTGCTGGCGCTGACACAGCTGCGTTGGCGACCTCTTCCTCCTCCCCTGCCTTCGCCTTGTGCTTCCACTTGTCCCCCGGCGTCAGTCGGGAATGCTCTCAGTTGCGCGTCTACCAGTGTATACGCCTGTAGTCGCGCATCTTCCTATCACGCTCCAGTGAGGGAATTAAGGACGGCACATTGTCTTTGTAACGGGGATCCAGCAGGGTGGCCACCCAGTAATCAGCACAGGTTAAAATGTGGGCAACTCTGCTGTCATTGCGCAGGCACTGCAGCATGTAGTTGCTCATGTGTGCCAGGCTGCCCAGAGGTAAGGACAAGCTGTCCTCTGTGGAAGGCGTATCGTCTGCGTCCTCCATATCCCCCCAGCCACGCACCAGTGATGGGCCCGAGCTGCGTTGGATACCACCCCGCTGTGAACATGCTTCATCCATCCTCCTCCTCCTCATCATCCTCCTCTTCCTCGTCCTCCAGTAGTGGGCCCTGGCTGGCCAAATTTGTACCTGGCCTCTGCTGTAGCAAAAATCCTCTTTCTGAGCCACTTCTAAAAGACTGGCCTGAAAGTGTTAGAGATGACCCCTCTTCCTCCTCCTTGTCCAGGGCCACATCCTCTTCCATCATCGCCCTAAGTGTTTTCTCAAGGAGACATAGAAGTGGTATTGTAACGCTGATAACGGCGTCATCGCCACTGGCCATGTTGGTGGAGTACTCGAAACAGCGCAACAGGGCACACAGGTCTCGCATGGAGGCCCAGTCATTGGTGGTGAAGTGGTGCTGTTCCCCAGTGCGACTGACCCGTGCGTGCTGCAGCTGAAACTCCACTATGGCCTGCTGCTGCTCGCACAGTCTGTCCAGCATGTGCAAGGTGGAGTTCCACCTGGTGGGCACGTCGCATATGAGGCGGTGAGCGGGAAGGCCGAAGTTACGCACAGACGGCCCGCACTTTATGCAGCAGCTCTGACTTGTCGGGGTAGTTGTGAATGAATTTCTGCACCACCAAATTCAGCACATGCGCCAGGCACGGGATGTGTGTCAAACCAGCTAGTCCCAGAGCTGCAACGAGATTTCACCCATTATCACATACCACCAGGCGGGGCTTGACGCCCACTGGCAGCAACCACTCGTCGGTCTGTTGTTCTATACCCCGCCACAACTCCTGCGCGGTGTGGGGCCTGTCCCCCAAACACATCAGTTTCAGAATGGCCTGCTGACGTTTACCCCTGGCTGTGCTGAAGTTGGTGGTGAAGGTGTGTGGCTGACTGGATGAGGAGGTGGCTCGGTCTCACCACTGCCTCTTCCTCCGAACTCTGAAAGTCAGTGGCACGACCTTTATTCCATGTGGGGTCTAGGACCTCATCGTCCCCTGCATCGTCTTCCACACAGTCTTCATCCCTGACCTCCTTTTCGGTCTGCACACTGCAGAAAAACGCAGCACTTGGCACCTGTGTTTCGTCATCATCAGAGACGTGCTGAGGTGGTATTCCCATGTCCTCATCAGGAAACATAAGTGGTTGTGCGTCAGTGTATTCTATGTCTTCCACCCCTGGGGAAGGGCTAGGTGGATGCCCTTGGGAAACCCTGCCAGCAGAGTCTTCAAACAGCATAAGAGACTGCTGCATGACTTGAGGCTCAGACAGGTTCCCCGATATGCACGGGGGTGAGGTGACAGACTGATGGGCATGGGTTTCAGGCGCCACCTGTGCGCTTTCTGCAGAAGACTGGGTGGGATATAATGTGAAGGTGCTGGATCCACTGTCGGCCACCCAATTGACTAGCGCCTGTACTTGCTCAGGCCTTACCATCCTCAGAACGGCATTAGGCCCGACCAAATATCGCTGTAGATTCTGGCGGCTACTGGGACCTGAGGTAGTAGGTTCAGTACGACATGTAGCTGTGGAAGAATGGCCACGTCCTCTCCCTGCACCAGAGGCTCCACCACCACCACGACCATAACCGCGTCCCTTATTAGATGTTTGCCTCATAGTTAGTTCACCAAGCAAAGTAAAAAGTGGTTAAGTCTGTTAAAAATAATTAACCGCCAATATAAACCCTGATGTAGGGTATTGCACTCTATTTTATTTTATTTTATTACTCTATATGACAGCGGTATTTGTGGCCTAAATGTGACAGTCACTTATGCACGTCTAATCCCAGATGTGCAGTATATCAGAGGGTTTTTTCACCCCATTAACCAAAATTTCTGGCCTAAATGTGACAGTCACGGCTGTGATGGCCTTTTGGGGCAAGTAGTATGACGCTTGTTGATTGGCTGTTGTGCAGCCTTTCAAAAAGCAACAAGAAAGCGCCGAACACCGAACCCTAACTTTTACGTAAATGTTCGGGTTCGGGTCCGGGTGCCGAAAAACCTAAAGTTCGGTACGAACCCAAACTTTACAGTTCGGGTTTGCTCAACTCTACTTGGGACCTATCTCTTTGTCAGAGTCTGACAGCTCAGTTCCCATAGAGGATCTCTCCGAATTACTTAGTATCGCCTCCCTCTTAGTGTTGTTCAGGGAGGAGTATATGCGATTCTCTTTGAAGTCGGAGAGATCCCTAATGAACTGCCGGTGTTTTCTCTCTTTCAGGTGGTATTGATACTTCTCCAAAGTTAATTGTAGCTGTTTTTCTTTGTTTTGAAATTCTACCTCCTGAGAGAAGGTCTGCACCACCTCTGTAAGAGTGGCTAGTGTGCTTTTTTCCTCCTCCAGCAGTAGCTTCATCAATCTAGGGGAACTGTTGGTGGCTTCCTGCTCCCATTTGGTTAAAAAACCAGGATGTCGTGAGCGAGCTGCTGGGAGGAGGGAAATCCACAACCCCCTAGGGACAATATTGTTCTTAATATAATTGTCCAGACTTTGCACTTCCCACCAGGACATGATTTGTTCCTTGTATACCTGTGTTAGGTCTACAAAGGCTGTGTGAAAAGAAGGGAAATATTTTTTCAGAGAATATGTCTTTGGCCTCATGTAGCCAGATCTCTGCATCAAACCCTGTTGCCAAGAATCCGGCCATGCCAGGAGAAAACAACAAAAATGTGAATGAGGTTCAGAATACAAATGCCTCACTAATATTCCAAGATTAAACACAAAAGGGCCCACTGAGAAAATGAGGGGAATATGCTCAATAAAATGTAACTTTTAATAAGATATGCAATAAAATACACCACAGGGAGGCATCAACATAACAAACAAAGAAAGGGGGGGGGTCCAATCTTGGTACCCCAATACCATCTTCCTATACTGATCCTAGCCGTTTGGTTGGTCTGGTAAGACTGCGTGCACCCTCACAGGTGTAGCAGATTTATTTTCTTACTACCAGTATTGGGGTACCAAGATTGGACCCCCCCTTTCTTTGTTTGTTATGTTGATGCATCCCTGTGGTGTATTTTATTGCATATCTTATTAAAAGTTACATTTTATTGAGCATATTCCCCCCCCCCCTTTTTCAGTGGGCCCTTTTGTGCACTTATTGAAAGGGGCATGTTCAAAATAATAGCAGTGTGGAGTTCAATGAGTGACGTCATTCATTCTTTGAAAAATAGGTGGCAATTATTGCCCTTATTTAAAGGGGGTTGTCCGGGTTCAGAGCTGAACCCGGACATCCCTCCATTTTCACACCAGCAGCCGCCCTGACTTGAGCATCGGAGCAGTTCATGTTCCGATGCTCTACTTTGCCCTGCGCTAAATCGTGCAGGGCAAAGGCATTTTTTGGAGAGCCGGTGACGTACCGGGGCTCTCCATGGGGCTGCTAGGAAGCCCGGTGACGTCACCGGCACTGATGGGCGGGACTTAGCGCTGCCCTAGCCAGTAAAACAGCTAGAGCAGTGCTAAAGCCCGCCCATCAGAGCCGGTGACGTCACAGATCACACTGCCGGGCGAAAGTTTCCGCCCACAGTGTGTTGTAATAAACAAGAGAGCCCGTGCCGTGCGCGATTTAGCGCAGGGCAAGGGAGCGCATCGGAGCATGAGATGCTCCGATGCTAGCCTCAGGGGGGCTGCTTGGGTGAAAATAAGGATATGTCTGGGTTCAGCTCTGAACCCGGACAACCCCTTTAAAGAAGGAAGGCAGCAAATGTCGTACCTGCCGGTTACAGTGCATTTCTCTCTGAAATTCTGAGGAAAATGGGTCGTTCCAGACATTGTTCAGAAGAACAGCGTACCTTGATTAAAAAGTTGATTGTAGAGGGGAAAACATATAAAGTGCAGACAATGATAGGCTGCTCAGCTAAAATGATTGCAAATGCTTTAAAATGGCAACCAAAACCTGAAAGACGTGGAAGAAAGCGAAAAACTACCATTCGAATGGATAGAATAATAGCCAAAATGGCGAGGACTCAGCCAACAATCATCTCCAGGAAGATGAAAGAAGGTGTAAAGTTCCCTGTGAGTCCTGTTACAATGAGAAGACGCCGATGTGAAGCCGAGCGATCTGCAAGAAGCCCCCGCAAAGTCCCACTGCTGGAAACAAGACATGTGCTGAAGAGCTTACAATCTGCCTAAGAGCACATTGACGGCCTGAAGAGACATTCTGTGGACTGATGGAAATAAGATTGTTCTTTTTGGGTCTAGTGGCCGGAGACAGATTGTCAGACGACCCCCAAACACTGAATTCAGCCACAGTACACTGTGAAGACAGTGAAGCATGGTGGACAAGCATCATGATATGGGGATGTGTCTCATACTACGGTGTTGGGCCTGTTTATCACACACCAGGGATCATGGATCAGTTTGAATCCATCAGAATACTTGAAGAGGTCACGCTGCCTTATGCTGAAGAGGAAATGCCCTTGAAATGGGTGTTCCAACAAGACAACCCCAAACACAGCAGTAAAAGGGGAACATCTTGGTTCCAGACCAACAAGATTGACGTTATGGAGCGGCCGGCCCAATCCCCGGATCTTAATCCAATAGAAAACTTGTGGGTGACATCAAAAATGCAGTTTCTGAGGCAAAACCAAGAAATAGAGAAGAACTGTGGAATGTGGTCCTATAATCCTGGGCTGGAATACCTGATCACAGGGGCAGAAGGTGGTGACTCCGAGCAGCACAGACGTCCAGCCATTCTCAGAAACAGCGGTTGTACAACTGAGTATTAGTGAAGGGATTCAAAGGAAAGCAAAATCTTCAAACATTTCTCAGTTTATATAGTGAGTGCTTGAGTTTATAAAGAAGAATACAAACACTGCTATTTTTTTGAACAGTCTAATATTCACTTTTCTTCAATTTTTTTTGAGGAACAACACAAATTTGATATATTTTTCTTCATGTTTTTATTTGGAAAAGATTGTGTAGTGTTCCCAATGCATTTGTGTGTATGGAAATAAAAGCTATTAGAAGGATTTTGAGCTTTATTCACTTTTTTAAACACACTGCTATTATTTTGAACACAACTGTATGTGGCACACGCCAAGCACTGCACTGTTCATGAAATTATCAGAAGAACTGTGGCCCACAAGCGATTTGATGTTACTGGCTTATCATGCGATCGGTGCTCCAGTATCTCCCCATGCAATGCACCTGTTGATGAGTCATGGGCTAAATATATTGGGTTGAACCTTTATTTTTTGCTGCTTTGTTAATAAATGTGTTACACTCCAGCAGACTCTGAAGCCCCATTTAATGTATGTTACAACCTGTAACAAGGCCCCCATATGCCCTATATTATATTGCTGGGTCTGTATGGGGCAGGCACTAGGGCCTAATTAAGAATGCATACTCAGCGCAACATTGTAACCAGTGGCTGCTGCAGAGAAATATTGACCCGGCCATAGTTTTCCAGCTAATTGCTGGGGCCATCTGGATGGGGTGTCCACGGTCAGTGGTCCAGTCATCTGTTGTAATAAACCTTACAGATTTATTCTATAAATTGTCTATAAAAGCTTCCTAGGCTCTACAGGAACCCAATATTTTTGGAAAACTATTTAAACCCAAATCTTAAAGTAGCACTCGTACAAAACAAAAAGAAAATCTCTGACCTGTTACAAAGGTACATGATATACCGCAGTCAAAAGTCAAACGTCTTAGGACACCCTTTTAATTCAGAAACAAAAAGGGAAAATGAAATATCTGAATACCCCAGCAAGTACCGTATTTTTCGCCCTATAAGACGCACTCCCCCCCCCCCAAAATTGGGGGGAAAGTAGCAGTGCGTCTTATGGGGCGAATGCTGCTGATTTTGTCGTATTTTCAATGATACACCCGCCGCGCGGCATCGCGGTGGGTGTATCAGCTGTGAGGGAGGAGGGGCTGGGGCCGGCATCTGCTTTTATAATGACAGCGGGGCCCGTGCAGTGACTGTATTCTACTACACGGGCCCCGGTCTATCTGTAATAGTTAATTATGTATATACCGGTAATCGCATAATCAGCGCTACTTACAACTACAAGCGCTCGGTAGGTAGCAGAGAGGAGGCAGGAGGCAGGCCGGCAGGACGGGCCGGCGGCGCGTCACTCACTACGTCACGCTTCTGCGCCACCCACTTTATGAATGAAGCAGGCGGCGTGGGCGCATGACGTAGTGACTCACGCTGCCAGCGCCCGTCCTCCCGGCCTGCCTCCTCCCTCCTCTCTGCTACCTACCGAGCGCTTGTAGTTGTAAGTAGCGCTGATTATGCGATTACCGGTATATACATAATTAACTATTACAGATACGATTATACAGTGAGCGGGGCCCGTGTAGTAGAATACAGTCACTGCACGGGCCCCGCTGTCATTATAAAAGCAGATGCGACCCCCACCCCCTGTATTGAGGGTCATTCACTACAGGGACACTTATGGAGGGGATCTGTGGATGACACATAGCATAAGATGCTATATATGTGTCATCCACAGATCCCCCCCATAACTGTCATACACAGATCCCCATAATAGTGCCATCCAGAGACCCCAATAAGAGCCACCCACAGATCCCCCATAAGTGTCACCTACAGATCCCCCATAAGTGTCACCCACAGATCCCCCATAAGTGTCACCCACAGATCCCCCATAAGTGTCACCCACAGATCCCCCATAAGTGTCACCCACAGATCCCCCATAACAGTTCGCCATCCACAAATCCCCCATAACAGTTCGCCATCCACAGATCCCCCATAACAGTGTGTCATCCACAGACCACAATTAGTTCAAAACCCACCAAAAGCACACCTATTGGTTAAAACATTTTTTTTTTCTTATTTTCCTCCTCAAAAACCTAGGTGTGTCTTATCGGCCGGTGCGTCTTATAGGGCGAAAAATACGGTAATGTGTGAGGGAGGGCTATCTTTTAGGCTATATAGAAGAAATCCCAGCAGTCGTCGTGTCTTGATAGTATGATGTTTTTTATTGCATCAAATCGATGTGTCCTACACCCAGGACGCGTTTCGGCTAGCATGCCTTCATCAACAGGTGAAAATAAACTCAGACAATACAAGTATATATAAGGAAATAATGTGCTTCCTCAGATATCGGCTTTGCAAAAAGGACTTTCTTTTTGTCCGTCCACCGCCTTTGATAGTTTTCAGTTCGATGTGGATCTGAACCAGTTCTTCCGAAAACTAAGATTAAAAGGTACACTTTGCTACATCAGGCGAACATTCGCAAGATGGGGATGTAGCAGAGGGGGGCCACTGTGGCTTATGTCTGGTGGATCTGGGGCTTAAAAATATAAAAGACAATATATGCCTCCTAAAGTATACCATCCGATTGAAACTTATGTCCAGTTGGTGAATAAAGAGATACAGAACCAGATTGACTGCGTTAAAAGGGGTGATTTAAAAATAGCACAAAATGTGACATTGCAAGAAAAAATGGCCATTAGATCTTTGATGGAGGATAAGAATATAATGCTGAAACCTGCAGATAAAAGGGGTGCGATCGTCCTGATGGACAGAGATAAATATGTGACTGAAGTCATACGACAGCTTTCTGACTGTAATACATATGAACAATTACAAAATGATCCAGTGTTCTGGATAAAAGAAAAGATTGTGAAAATAGTTCAGCAATTTTTGACCTTGGGAGTTTTGATGGAAAAATGTACACATTTCTGATTAACCATGCACCAATTACCCCTGTGTTTTATATTCTTCCTAAAGTGCATAAAACTTTAATAGATCCCCCAGGGCGGCCCATTGTGGCCTCTGTGGGTTCTATTTTATCGCCTCTAGCAATTGTGCTGGAAAAGGTATTAACGCCCTTGATTAAGGACACCAAATCCGTTCTGTCTGACACACAACATTTTCTCAGTACAATTGCAGGATTAGAATCTATCCCTTCAGATAGCCTTCTGGTAACTATTGATGTGGTTAGCTTGTACACCTCGATTGACCACAACAGGGGCGTAACGGAACGCCTAGCACCCCGACCGGGTACCTCCGTCGATAGGAACTCCTAGTGCTTCCAGAGGACTCCAAGCACTCCACTTGACACCATCAGCGCTGCAGACCCCACGAACCGCCGAAGCTTGGTGGAGGTCTCGCCGTCTCCTACCCACCCTGGAAAAGGCTCCAGGCTCCAGTGGGTGAACCTCTCCTAAATCCAGAGACAGGAACCAGGAACAAGCTCTTACAAGAGCTTATACTCAGCGGAGTATTGTGATATAGCAATCCCCAAGAGTGTAGTTATCGCATTCCCCAAACATGAGCCAAGACTTCATGAAGGTATAAAGCAGCCCACTTTATTGAGGGCTACCCGCCAGTATTTATGCAGGTCCCCATCTGGTGGACACGCCCCTAGGGGACCAGAAGGAAGACTGTGACACAGGACAGATACGTAGCACTCAGGATACACAGACACAACACATCCTCACAATGCATCATGGTTTCCTCCTCTCTGCCCTGGAGACACCCGAGGAGCAATTCAATTATCTCTCAGGGCAAAGGGAAATCGCCAATACACACTTGGTGACAACAGGACAGAAATCACCACCCAAACACCCAATGTCACACCCCCACAGCAAACACAGACATTTAACATGTACCCAGATAGCTCAAGTCTGAGTGCATATCATTAGGTGAATGGCACTCAGAATACACAAATACAATAAAATTAGCTATCTGGGTACCCTCACATAACAACATACAATTCCAAAGACAGATTTAAGCTGTGCGGCCAGTCTGTCTTCTCCTTTAAAGTTAGTATGGGCCATAATCCTGAGGCAAGAGGCTGGTAAACAGGCCTCTCCAAAACCCAGTGGCGAGGTTGGTTGCGCCACACATCTCCCCCTCCCAGGGAAGACTAACCAGATACCTGCCCTCACGGTCAGTACCTGGGTTAGTCTGGCAGTCCAACCACGACCCAATACGGGACCTGTTGAATCTTGGGGCCTGGCTCTGTTTTGCATGTCCCCAGCTGTTGAGTGGGCACATGCGACTCCTTGCTCCCTTGTGGTTCTCTAGCTTGGAGCTGGAGGTACTTGGTGGGCAGAGGCCGACTGCACTCTGCCCAGATACCAGTTCTTTAGCTGGGGTAGCCTGTGGGAAGTCCGGCTCTGGAGAAGAGGATAGGGGAGGGCAGAGGCCGACTGCGCTCTGCCCAGATGCCAGCGCTTCAGCTGGGGTGCATGGTGCCAACTCCTGCTGGGTAGTAACTGAATGGTTAGGGCAGAGGCCAAAGGCGCTCTGCTCTGATGCCAGCTCTTCTGCTGGAGAGGGGTCAGTGGGGTTTAAAGCCTTACCCACTACCCTCAGTATTGGGCTGGGAGAGAGCTGTGGAGGGGGGCTATCACTTACCCCCTCCTCTGGATACCCCATCTGCCGCTGGGGAGAGAGACCAACTGTCTCCACTACCCGTGATGCTGGTTGTTGCAGGGGTGAGGGACCGACAATCTCCTCACCCTGTACTCCCAGTGGCAGTTGGGGATCTGGGCCGCCTGCCCAGCCCCCCTGTTGGGATGGTGGAGTGACTACGGTCCCATCTCCACCTGCTGACTGGGGTTCCTCCCAGTACCAGTCTATGAAGTCCCCTACCTCCACAGTTGTTGAGGAAGTAGGGGATACCTCAGCTGTGACTTGCCAGGGGTAGGGCTGCAGGTCTGGGCCTGGTATCCAACTGTCTTGTATCTTGCACTGGGCTTGGATGGAGCGAAACAACTGTTGATAATCTTGCTCCAGTTCCCACTCCCTTTGGACCAGAAAGGTCAGATCTGCCCTCACCCCACTAGTTGTAGGCCAATTGTGCAAGTCCCACCTGTAGTCAGTAATGTCCCAAAATCTAGACTCTTCTGTGCTCCCAAAGTCAATGTCTTCAAAAGACTCCCACAATAACCTAGGGCAATTATATTCCTCACCTTCGGGCTTGGCGTACTCCTCCATCCATGGAGACTGTCGTACTGTGTCCCACCATAGTGCTTAGTAAGCGTCATCCAGCCAGGTTTCCTGCCATACCAGTGTCTCAAGCTCTGACACCCACTCCGTCAATGGTTGCTCTCTCAGTAGAGGTAGTCGCAGCGCCAATCGCATTCGCAATCTCTGCTCCTCACTGGGAAGACTCTCACCCCTCCGACGCTGCACGTCCTCTAGGGCCTGGTGCCATATGCCTTTCCGCTCGGCATCCCTGTAATCCGGGTGATCTTCCTCATGGAATGCTGTGCAGGAACCAACGGCATCCATATTGCTGTAGCCAGGGGCGCTGTACGGATACTAGCGTTGCCCTCAATATACTCCACGAACGGTGTCTCCGAGCTGCTTGTGTGGCGAAACCAACCTCGCCACTGGGTTTTGGAGAGGCCTGTTTACCAGCCTCTTGCCTCAGGATTATGGCCCATACTAACTTTAAAGGAGAAGACAGACTGGCGCACAGCTTAAATCTGTCTTTGGAATTGTATGTTGTTATGTGTGGGTACCCAGATAGCTAATTTTATTGTATTTGTGTATTCTGAGTGCCATTCACCTAATGATATGCACTCAGACTTGAGCTATCTGGGTATATGTTAAATGTCTGTGTTTGCTGTGGGGGTGTGACATTGGGTGTTTGGGTGGTGATTTCTGTCCTGTTGTCACCACGTGTGTATTAGCGATTTCCCTTTGTCCTGAGAGATAATTGAATTGCTCCTCGGGTGTCTCCAGGGCAGAGAGGAGGAAACCATGATGCATCGTGGGGATGTGTTGTGTCTGTGTATCCTGAGTGCTACGTATCTGTCCTGTGTCACAGTCTTCCTTCTGGTCCCCTAGGGGCGTGTCCACCAGATGGGGACCTGCATAAATATGGGCGGGTAGCCCTCAATAAAGTGGGCTGCTTTATACCTTCATGAAGTCTTGGCTCATGTTTGGGGAATGCGATAACTACACTCTTGGGGATTGCTATATCACAATACTCCCCTGAGTATAAGCTCTTGTAAGAGCTTGTTCCTGGTTCCTGTCTCTTGTCGTAGATCCAGGGTGGGTAGGAGACGGCGAGACCTCCACCAAGCTTCGGCAGTCCGTGGGGTCTGCAGCGCTGACGGTGTCAAGTGGAGTGCTTGGAGTCCTCTGGAAGCACTAGGAGCAACTATTGACGGAGGTACCCGGTCGGGGTGCTAGGCGTTCCGTTACATTGGTGGCAGCAGTGGGATGGCGTCCTAGTGTGAGGAGAAGCAGCTTGGAGACACCATTCGTGGAGTATATTGAGGGCAGCGCTAGTATCCGTACAGCGCCCCTGGCTACAGCAATATGGATGCCGTTGGTTCCTGCACAGCATTCCATGAGGAAGATCACACGGATTACAGGGATGCTGAGCGGAAAGGCGTATGGCACCAGGCCCTGGAGGACGTGCAGCGTCAGAGGGGTGAGAGTCTTCCCAGTGAGGAGCAGAGATTGCGAATGCGATTGGCGCTGCGACTACCTCTACTGGGAGAGCAACCATTGACGGAGTGGGTGTCAGAGCTTGAGACACTGGTATGGCAGGAAACCTGGCTGGATGACGCTTACCAAGCACTATGGTGGGACACAGTACGACAGTCTCCATGGATGGAGGAGTACGCCAAGCCCGAAGGTGAGGAATATAATTGCCCTGGGTTATTGTGGGAGTCTTTTGAAGACATTGACTTTGGGAGCACAGAAGAGTCTAGATTTTGGGACATTACTGACTACAGGTGGGACTTGCACAATTGGCCTACAACTAGTGGGGTGAGGGCAGATCTGACCTTTCTGGTCCAAAGGGAGTGGGAACTGGAGCAAGATTATCAACAGTTGTTTCGCTCCATCCAAGCCCAGTGCAAGATACAAGACAGTTGTATACCAGGCCCAGACCTGCAGCCCTACCCCTGGCAAGTCACAGATGAGGTATCCCCTACTTCCTCACCAACTGTGGAGGTAGGGGACTTCATAGACTGGTACTGGGAGGAACCCCAGTCGGCAGGTGGAGATAGGACCGTAGTCACTCCACCGTCCCAACAGGGGGGCTGGGCAGGAGGCCCAGATCCCCAACTGCCACTGGGAGTACAGGGAGAGGAGATTGTCGGTCCCTCACCCCTGCAACAACCAGCATCACGGGTAGTGGAGACAGTTGGTCTCTCTCCCCAGCGGCAGATGGGGTATCCAGAGGAGGGGGTAAGTGATAGCCCCCCTCCACAGCTCTCTCCCAGCCCAATACTGAGGGTAGTGGGTAAGGCTTTAAACCCCACTGACCCCTCTCCAGCAGAAGAGCTGGCATCAGAGCAGATCGCCGCTGGCCTCTGCCCTAACCATTCAGTTACTACCCAGCAGGAGTTGGCACCATGCACCCCAGCTGAAGCACTGGCATCTGGGCAGAGCGCAGTCGGCCTCTGCCCTCCCCTATCCTCTTCTCCAGAGCCGGACATCCCACAGGCTACCCCAGCGGAAGAGCTGGCATCTGGGCAGAGTGCAGTCGGCCTCTGCCCACCAAGTACCTCCAGCTCCAAGCTAGAGAACCACAAGGGAGCAAGGAGTCGCAGATGCCCACTCAACAGCTGGGGACATACAAAACAGAGCCAGGCCCCAAGATTCAACAGGTCCCTTATTGGGTCGTGGTTGGACTGCCAGACTAACCAAGGTACTGACCGTGAGGTCAGGTATCTGGTTAGTTTTCCCTGGGAGGGGGAGATGTGTGGCAAAACCAACCTCGCCACTGGGTTTTGGAGAGGCCTGTTTACCAGCCTCTTGCCTCAGGATTATGGCCCATACTAACTTTAAATCTGTCTTTGGAATTGTATGTTGTTATGTGAGGGTACCCAGATAGCTAATTTTATTGTATTTGTGCATTCTGAGTGCCATTCACCTAATGATATGCACTCAGACTTGAGCTATCTGGGTATATGTTAAATGTCTATGTTTGCTGTAGGGGTGTGACATTGGGTGTTTGGGTGGTCATTTCTGTCCTGTTGTCACCACGTGTGTATTGGCGATTTCCCTTTGTCCTGAGAGATAATTGAATTGCTCCTCGGGTGTCTCCAGGGCAGAGAGGAGGAAACCATGATGCATTGTGGGGATGTGTTGTGTCTGTGTATCCTGAGTTGCTACGTATCTGTCCTGTGTCACAGTCTTCCTTCTGGTCCCCTAGGGGCGTGTCCACCAGATGGGGACCTGCATAAATACGGGCGGGTATCCCTCAATAAAGTGGGCTGCTTTATACCTTCATGAAGTCTTGGCTCATGTTTGGGGTACCAAAATAATATCCTCGTATGGAAAAGATTTATTGATGACATTTTTTGCATATGGGCGGGGTCACGTGAGACCCTATTCGCCTTCCTTGACCACTTGAACCATGTATACGATGAGTTGCAGTTCACATTAATTTATGATAATCATATGGTGAGCTTTCTAGATACAGTAGTAATTAAGGATCAAGTGGGTAATTTATCAACTTACTTATTCAGAAAAGAAACAGATAGAAATAGCATTCTTCACTTCTCCAGTTTCCATCCACCATCCCTAAAGAGGGCAATTCCAAAATCTCAATTCCAGAGAGTGCAACTAATTGTTACGGATCCGAATGTCCAAATCACTAGGATAAAAGAAATGACCGGTAGGTTTGAGAGGGGATACCCTCACTCAATTTTGAGGAAAACGAACAAAGAATCAGATAAAACTGTGGCCATAAAACCATCTAGATTAGCATTTGTGCACAAGTATCATCCCTGTAATCAGAGGTTCGATAATATTATACGCAAGCACTGGCACTTGTTGAGGAAAGCATACCCCTCGATTGAGGAATTTAAAAACCCACCTCTGATATGTAACAAAAGAAACCCTAATTATAGGGATAGACTTGTGCACGCTGATTTAGGGAGTAGGAAAGTGACATTAAAACAACGGGTTCTGACAACACAGCGCAAGGGCACTTTTCCATGTTTGCACTGCCTTCAGTGCTCGCATATAATTAGGGGTTCCACCTTCCATCACCCTCACAATGGACGACCATTCCCCATAGAGGGTTTTTTCACTTGTGAATCCACTAATGTGGTCTATTTGATAAAATGTCCTTGTGGCCTGTTCTTTATAGGGGAGACGACACAAACAATAAGGGATCGCATTGGAAAACATAAATCAACAATTAGAACAAAAAATCTTATGTTGCCCATCCAGTTTCATTTTGATCAGTGCAAGCATACTATAGCCCAACTTAGATTTCAGATACTTGAACAGATTAAAAGACCAAGGAGACATTAAGAGGCTATTACGACGTCGAGAGGCTTATTGGATCCATGCGTTGGACACTTTGTATCCAAGGGGCCTAAATAGGGACTATGAGATCATGAATATTTGAGATGTGATTTATTCACAAGATTTATGATCATACTATATTTAGATTTTTTTCAGACATCTACAGTCCATTGAGGGATCCCACACCTGATAATATGGTATTTGGATATATTTACCCAGGTTATTTTGGTTCATTGTTTTCCTTGTCCTTCTAAATACTGCTGAGTTAATCACTTGATGGGTTTAATTAATCTTATGGGCAAGACGTCATGAGAGGCGGCACATTATTTCCTTATATATACTTGTATTGTCTGAGTTTATTTTCACCTGTTAATGAAGGCAGGCTTGCCGAAACGCGTCCTGGGTGTAGGACACATCGATTTGATTTGATGCAATAAAAAAACATCATACTATCAAGACACGACGACTGCTGGGATTTCTTCTATATTACTAGTGGAGATTGCTCCTATCCCGTGCAGCGTGCATTGGGTGAGTGCTGGCCTCCATCTTGAAAGCCACCATATTGGATCAAGGGCAAATTATGCCAATGGGAAGGGGTAATGTAGCAGATCAAAGAAGACCAAAATTTTCTCAGAAGTCAGATTTGCAATATGTCTTGCAGTTCAAAAGTTATCAACACGGAAAGTTTAAAACTTTTAAAGCTCAAAGTCCTGTGTTCAGCACCAGGAACAACACGTTGAACAAGTCAAATAGCTTCACAGGGAATGTTCACGTTTTTTGTTACTGCAAATTTCTGTGTTGATGTCTTTTGAACCACAAGATATATTGCAAATCTGATTGTGGCAATCGATTTCTGATCTGGTTGTCTTTGATATGCTAAATGACCCACTTCCCATTGGAAAGATTTGCCCTTGATTCAATATCGTGGCTTTCTAGATGGGGGCCATATTTCAGACATAGCCTAAAAGATAGGCCCCCTTACCTAATTTTCCCTTTTGTTTCTGAAATAAAAGGGTGTCCTGAGACTTTTGACTCACCCTGTAAATTGTAGTGAAGGTAATCTATTTACTAAAGTCTGTATTTGTGAGTTATAACCTCCCTTCTGATCCTCAGCTGTGTCATGTGACCAACTCTCTGATCTCTCACTGACTCAGGACAGAAATTCAGTTACTTCTCTATTCATTACTATGAGACTGACATTGAGAATCCCATAGGAATAGAGAAACTGACTTCCTGCCCACACATAAGATGCTGTGTTATTTGGAATGTCAGTGTCAGTCACATGACACAGCTGAGGATCAGAAGGGAGGGGATTACTCACAAATATAGTCATTGGTAAGAAGATTATCTTCACTACAGTTTACATCATGTACCTTTCTAACAGGTCACAGAATAAAAACATTTGTGGTTGTGTTACTTTAACTGCGTAGCAGGAATAAACCTTGATCGTATAAGAACTTGACCTGCCCCAGAGGTGCATCTTGAAGCTCCTGGACTTCAGTGCAAAATCTGTAACAGGTCCCCATGTGCCATTTATAGTACTGTTTTTTTTTTTCATTTTGTAGAGGGGGTTTGGACCTCTTCAGGCTCCAGCACCTGCTCCAGCTGCTTCCTCTGCACCAGCTATTTCTACATCCCGCCAGCCCACAGCTAGATGGACATTGCTTTTGCTGCTCGTTAGTCCTAATATTTCCGGCTGTACAATGCATTAACATAAAAATGTTTTCTGATGAAAGTGGCTATTCCCTTCTTAAAAGTTCATTTCTGCCATGAGATGATGGAGTGCAAGCTGCGCCTATCCAGACACACAAAATAAATCATGGCGAGGCGATACGGAATTTCCTCCCCGCACAGTGCTTAACTCTGCTATAAAGTTGTTGAAGTCAAATCCGCATCAAGGAAACGCTATCAAACATTTATTAAATCTGGTAACGGCTGCAAAACGAGGGAATAATGAAGACTTGTTTGGCCTCCTTGTCATCCGCTCACTTTACTGCATACATTACACTCATTTAAATGATCCTGATGAATGGCTCGGGCCCCGTGCACTGAAAGGTTCAATAATATGGACCCCTCCAGCAAGGAAGGATAATTGGCTTTTCTAGCTCTTCTCTGGATTATTAGTCCAAGTTTTTTTTTACTTTATTTTTTTATTTTTATTTATTTTGTTGAATTACAGCCTGAACGATGCACATTATGTTTTATTGACTGGTTGATGAGTTTCCAGGCTGGAACTGTACCTTGTCAGCTTGTCAAGTCATCTCAATTACATTTAACACCCGTTGTGCTGAGAAAACAATTCCACTGAAATCCCCCTGCCGCAGCTTGGAGAAAAACACATATATCTCCATTAATGAGCAAGAATTGTGGGGTAATCAGAGGAATGACTACTTGAAAAAAGAGATGAAAACAAACAAAAAAATATAAAATGAAAAATAGAGAAGGAACAGAAAAATCAGAAAAAAAAAAATCAGAAAAAAGAATGATCACAAAAAAGGGGAAAAAAATTGTCAAATAGAGGTGAATATTAATAAAAGAAAATGTAGAAAAAGAATAATATAAAAATTTGAAAAATCGCTACATAAAAAAGGAAAAATATATAATATATGAAAATGATATAAAAAAAATAAAAAAAGGTAAAAAATAATGAAAAGACTGAAAGAAAAAAAAGGAGAAAGAAAATCTGAAAAATCTGAAAAAATAAAAATCACACGAAGGAAAAAGAAAAAAGTAATAGAATAGAGCTGAATTTAGAAGGATACAAAAATACAGAAAGAGAGTTCAAGAAAAATTGGAAAATCGTCACAAAAAGAAATAATAGGAAAAACTCAAATAATAAAAGATGGAAATTATTATAAAAAAATTAAATTAAGAGTTACAAAAAAAGAAGAAAATCCAATAAATAAAATGTAGAAAAGGAAAAGCAAAAGAAGGATAGTAAAATTCATGCAAAAAATTTATGAATAAAATACAGAAATTATTATCAAATTAAATAAACAGTTACCAAAAGAACAATGAAAAGGCCAAAATAAATAAATAAAAGAAATCTAGAGAAAAGGAAATAAAAATAAAAAAACTATAAGAAAAGTATCTTAAAAAAATCAGATAATTAAACAGAGAAATGAATTAAAACATAAAAGAAAATTTAAAAAAAGAAAATAAAAATGCTCAGGATACAAGGAAATGTACAGAAAAAAAAACACATCAAAATAAGAAATACATTAATACATACCGTAAATTAAAAAAGCACAAATGACATTTGCAGAAAAAAAAGTGTAAGGAAAATAAGAAAATAAATAAGAAATGCAAGAAGAAAAACAAATGACTGAATAAAATGAACAAAAATAAATTAAAGAAAAAAAACACAAAAATAAATTATTAAAAAGATATAGAAAAAGAAAAATGAAACAAACACATCCAGGCTGGGATCCATCCTTGAAAAATGTAATCTAATGACTTATGCTTCTGGTGAAATAGTCATTGATTTTCCATACCTTAAATATACAAGGTAATTTCCTATGAGCTTTGAAGTGAGGAGGTAGTGATATAAAAAGGAGATACTTTTTCATGTTTAATATAGCGCCGTCATGGGAGCAGACTGAAATATTGTAGCAAAAATTGTATTAAATATCCTTCACCTATTGGAAAAACGACATTCATTGTACATATGTAGAACATGGTCGACCGTGCATCATAAATACATCAATATTTCTTCCTTTCGTGGCTAGTTATCAATAATTGCAATATGTTCTTTAGCTTGTACGTGTGTGTTTTTGCTGCAGTATATTACGTTATATTGAAGTCGTGTTTCACTGTTATTATGTTCTGTCACGCGCGTGTCTGCCATCAGATCCTTACCAAACGCAGATATTTCTTACGCCTCTGTAGTACATTTCCTGATGCAGCAGTTACACAATTCAGTCTACTTTTATATTCTTTTCTGTGTTATTCAAATTAGAGGGGCTATCCCAAGATTAGTGTACAAAAAATAAAAAATCTCTTTGAAGTCCGAGGGCCCGGCCAGGATAGGGGCCCGCCGCAGCTGTGCTAAAGAGCTATTTTTCACTGCCTGTTTTGCGTTCCCTCGTCACGTGACCTATACCTCCCAGGAGCCCATACATTAGAGGCTTTTTCTAGTTGGAGGAGGCTAAAAGACCTTTCATGATGTCACGACCACGTGATCCTGCGTGGGCGGAGTCAGTCTCCAGGCTGTTCAGCGGGAGGAGGTAAAGGACCTGTGATGATGTCAAGATCATGTGATCCTGTGTGGGAGGAGTCAGGCTCACAGGCTGTGCAACTGGAGGAGGTAAAGGACCTGTGATGCTGTATGGGCGAAGTCAAGCGGATCACATGATCATGTGCTGCTGTACTGGTTGGATAGTGACTAGAATAGAGTCGCTGCTGGTAGGTGTGATGTCACCCAATGGTAGTCTAATGGGCGGGGCCTTTTTCTAACAACTCCAGTCTGCCTCCCCCATACATGCCGTGTACAGAAATGCAGGTGGAGGTATGTGTGTAGTATCCGCCATTTTCTGTCATTAACACCTTCACTACCAGCTCTCTGCTCTTGAATTACCTCCTATTCCTTATTAACACCAGGAGGCGGTTAAAGGGGGTTCTCTGAGCACAGACCTCATGGGAGTATTATTTCTATACTGTGTAATGGGCTTATATAAGGGGTCACATGACCCTGAGGCTAGTCCTGCTCCTGTGTGTGTCCTCCTGCCCCTTACCTCATCCTAGTGGTGGTCCCAGCCCTTCTGTACCTTGGTGCCTCCAATACAGCACCTGTGTTACAGTGTGTCAGCACACAGAGAGCCCTGCATACAACCTGCTGACTGTCTCCATCTAACATAAGCTTTTCCAGGGTGAGATCCACCTGAAGCTGCTCGGTTCTTTCTTTCAGCCAGATGTTCTCTGTGATTTCTGGGATCTGTCTACAAACAAGCTATCGGGGCCGTACTCTGTGAGAGTCTGTCCCTGTGTGTGTGTGTCTCCCTGTGTGTGTGTGTCTCCCTGTGTGTGTGTGTGTGTCTCCCTGTGTGTGTGTGTGTGTCTCCCTGTGTGTGTGTGTGTGGGTGTCTCCCTGTGTGTGTGTCTGTGGCTCTCTGTCCCTGTGTGTCACCATCACCATCACCATCACCATGCCCACAGTGTTCCTGTGTCTTGACGCAGCTGCAACAAGACATTCCGTGCGGGGCAAGAAGAAAAGGAGGAGGCAGCGCCGCCAGCATTGAGTCCGTGGGAGAGACATAGGGAGTAGTGTTGAGCGAACTTGTGTTTTTTTTTTTAATCAGATATTTTTTATTGAAAATTTTTCAGTTTTAAACACAGACAAGATACTGTCCACCTAATTCCCCCCACCCCCCAACATAACCCCTTGAGACAAGAGCATAAAAAATATTCTGTATCGCATGATCTGACATTTCAGTTCAGTACAATATGTTTACCCATTTAAATAGTTCAGAACAGTGTAACATATTTTCAGCAATATGGCAAATTCTACAAGATCCCCTATTCAGGTTCCCCAGTTGTATGACCCCCTCATCCTGGAGCATTCAATTTCCAAACCTACCCTATCAATATCCCATTCCTATTTTAATATTTCTCCTCTCACACCACTCCTTCCTTCATATCTCTCATATATTCTTCACTCCATCTCACATTCACTCTCCTATGTTTGTAAGTTATAATGTTGAATCCAAGGTGACCATATCTTTTCAAACTTTTTAATACAATTCCTTTTTTGGTATACATATTTTTCTAGGCTAATCAGTACATGCACTTTTTTAACCCACTCATCCACTGTTGGTGGTTGAACATCTATCCAGTGGAACGCGATTACCTTCCTAGCTTGATAAAGGATTCTTACTATAGCTAGCCTTCTTTCGGGCACCAATCCTGGTACCTCCACGCACCCCAAAATACACGTCACAATATCCATACTAAGTTCAACATCCCAAACCGTTTTCACAGTCCCCACTACCCCACTCCAGTATCTTCTTAGCCTAGGACAATTCCACATCATATGGATAAGGTCAGCATTCGTCACATCACACCTCGGGCAGCAATCATCCGTTCTGTACCCCATTCTTTTCAATAGGACAGGCGTTTTGTATTCTCTGTGCAGCAATAGGAGTTGCGATACCCTTTGCGCTTCGCTCACCGCTACTTGTGTGAACTCCTCCAATACCGTATCCCATTGCTCCTCAGTCAAATCGGGAACGTCTTTCCTCCATTTATCATAAAGCAGGAATTCCTGTCTTTTAAATTGCGCTTCCATAAGACATGCATAATTAAGGGATATTACTCCTGCTGTGCCTCCCCCAGATTTTACCAAATCCACTATTGAATTTTTCTTTGCAGGACGTACTGCCCCTACCTGTTCTTGAGCACGTAGGGCGTGCCTAAGTTGCAAATAAAGATAAAATTGGGATTTCTGTAATCCAAATTCTTGCTGTAACCCTGAGAATTCCTTAAGGACATCATTATCAAAGAGCTGACACATGTATTTAAGCCCAGAATCAGCCCATACCTTGATCCCTTTAACTTTATTCACTTCTGTGTACATATAGTTTGGCCATAGAGGAGTGATATCAGAGTAGCCCTGTATCCCTATTATTTCCCGAACCTTCCACCACGTTTTATGAATGGCTTGCAATATCCGGTATTTACCACCTAATGCATGGAAAGTACCCTCCTCCAGAGCAGATCTCAAATTTTTACATCCTACCAATGACTGAATAATCCTACTAGCAGTACTTAAGCCATCCGTCGACTCCCATCCCCCCATATGCTGCATTTGTGCTGCCAGGTAATACATCCACGGATCCGGGACTCCTAGGCCTCCATTAGTCTTTGGCCTACATAGAGTTGCCAGCTTGATGCGGGGTGTTCCCTTCTTCCATATAAGGTCCCTAAAAATAGCATTAATTACGTAAAAGATCCTCAGGGGAAGCCATACCGGAGAATTGTGCAGCACATATAGAAGCTGTGGCATCAATATCATTTTGACTAGGTTTGCTCTACCTATAATGGATAACTGCAGTTTTGTCCAGGCATTTACCTTCTGTCTAAACCTCTGGAGAAGAGGGGAGATGTTCAATTTCTCAAAATCTACGTCATTACAAGAGATTTTAATGCCCAGATATTTGAAAGAATGCACAACCTGTAAGCCCTCCCCCCCCGACATCTATACCCTCCTTCAGTGGCATCAGCACGGACTTAGTCCAGTTGATACATAAGCCTGACATTTTCCCAAACCCATTAATAACTTCAATCGCTACCGGGAGGGAGGTTTTCCAATCATCCATAAATAACAATAAATCATCTGCATATAATGCCACTTTCTCCTCCAAGGAGCCGTACTTAAAGCCTCTAATCCCTGCAGAGGATCTGATAGCTTCAGCTAGAGGTTCGACTGCAATCGCAAATAGCAGAGGCGATAATGGGCAACCCTGCCTCGTCCCCCTATATAGTGTGAAGCTATCTGATAAATTGCCATTTACCCTAATCCTAGCCGATGGCTTGTCATATAAAAGCTGAATCCACCCTATGAAAGATTGGCCAAACCCTAACTTCCTCAGTACCTTCCATAAGTATTCCCATTCTACACTATCGAATGCTTTGGCCGCATCAAGAGATGTGACCGCCGCATCCGAAGCACGTCCCTTACTCTGAATATTTAAGTAGAGGCGTCTGATGTTAACTGCCGTAGACATGTTTGACATAAATCCAGCCTGGTCCGTATGAATAAGACTGGATATAGACTGGTTCAGGCGATTAGCCAAAACCTTAGCCAGGATTTTAATATCCACCTGAAGTAGTGATATCGGTCTATAGGACTCGGCCTCCTGTATGTCTTTGCCTGCCTTTGGAAGGACCACAATCATCGCCTCAGTCATGCTTGGGGGCAGTTTTTTCTGTATCATCGCCTCCTTGAAGACCTCTAACAACTGAGCCAGCATGACTGAGGCAAATCGTTTGTATATCTCCGCTGGTAACCCATCACCTCCTGGAGCCTTATTGTTAGACATATTTGATAACGCCACCTCCAACTCAGTAATTGTTATAGGAGAATCCAATTTATTACGCTGGTCAGGGGTAAGAGTGGGCATATGAAGCCCATCCAAGAATGAGTCTATTTCTTCATCTGAGGCTGCCAGACGAGACACATACAGGTTAGAGTAAAATCCCTTCATGATCTCCAGTATTTGCTCCAGGTTACTACACAAATTCCCAGCTGTATCCCTAAGGGCCGCTATATAACTGGGGGGTCGTTGTGCCCTAGATACCAGAGCCAGCATTCTTCCCGTCTTCTCCCCCTCTTCATAGTATACTTGTCTTTGGAAGAATTGTTTGTTTTTGGCATTAATTAGCAGTCTGTCATTTAACTCCTTTTGCGCCCCCTTCCACAATTCTCTACTCCTATCATCTGGCGTTTTTACATAATTAGCTTCAGTTATTTCCACCGCCCGCATTAAAGCCTGGACTTTAGCTTTGGTTTCACTCTTCTTCCTGCTAATTTGGGCTATAAGCAACCCTCGCATGAAAGCCTTCATGGCATCCCATACTATTGATCTAGTGGTGGTAGGCAAATTAATCCTAAAGAATTCCTCTAGTTGTTCTTTAATGCTACCTACTTCTGGCAGGACAGATAACCAGAATGGATTAAATGTCCACATCATTCCTTGTGTATTCTAGCAGGCCTAAAAGCAGCTGAGACCATCAAAGGGGAATGATCCGTCAGCCGACGCGGAAGATATGCAATTTTTTGTATTAAACCCCCCATTTCAGAGTTTACTAAAGCCAAATCTATCCTGGACAGCGATCCAAATGTACTAGAACAACATGAATACTGCCTCTCCTGCAGATTTCTCTCTCTCCATATGTCTATTAGGGCCACTTCTTGTATGAGTCTTCCAAATGTGGTATATTCTCCCAGAGATTCCCTTTCCTAAGCTCCCACCCTATCAATATCAGGGCTTACTACATTGTTAAAATCCCCCATTATGATGGTTGGCACCCCTGGAAAATCTGTCATGAAGGCTAAAACCTTCCTGATCACTAACGGAGAGTATGGGGGCGGGATATACACTCCACATATCACACATGGCTGGTTATATAGTGTACCGTATAAGCACACATAACACCCATCAGCATCCACCTTGCTAGAGATACAACAAAACGGAATACTTCTATGTATCAGGACGCTGACTCCTCTAGCATACGTAGAATACGTGGAGTGAAACCCCATCCCCACCCAGGCCAACTTAAGCAAGTGTACCTGCTCCGGCAGCAAGTGTGTCTCCTGTAGGCAGCATATGAGAGGATGTAGCGGACGGACGCTTTCCAGAATCGCCTTCCTTTTATTTTTTTCCTTGATTCCCCGAACATTCCAGCTAAGGAAATTAATGCAATTAGCCATTAGTATTAGAAAACAATCTCCTGTATATAGATTTAGATACACTCTGTACCTCAATATCTTTTTCTCTTTGCCCCAGTGGGAGGCACATCACCATCCGTACCACACTCACCCAGTCAAATTGCCAGTCATACCCAAAATTACCCTGTCTCATAACTTTCCCCAACCCTCCCCCAAGTTGTAAACTTGCCATTAGCTGGCAAAACACCATAACGAACTACGGTTTTCTGAGCTAACCGATTGGTTCCACCCTCTGCCTCAGTACAAGGCCTGTGGAAAAATACTGCACCAATCAGAGGGACCAGCAAAGCACCGGCCAATAGCTTAATTAGCTGGAGGAGCGTAGTCAGAACTGACTACTAGTATTATTTTATCAATGCGAACAATTGAAAGAACTGTTACACACACACTTCTTCTTATAGCCCGTCGCCCTAAAGCTTCCCGCATCTTACCCAGGAATATATAACATAACTACCACAAGTTAGAAATGCAGTGTAGTACTTTGCCCGTGATATCTGGATCATCATTCGGATATAAAGCAAGGTAAGACAATCATGTCTCTTTCTATGGCAGCGCATCAACATATAAATTCATCGTGATATACTGCAATATACGATCATTACATCCTGACATATCACATTCCCTTCCCCCTCCTTTCTCCGCATCCCATCTAACGAGAAGGATCTATATATAACATTTTAGAAAGAGAGGGAGGACAAAACATAAAAAAAAAAAAGAAAAGAAAAAAAAAAGAAAAGGCATTCAAATCATCACTTGCAGAGTGAAAACTGAGTCCCATTAGTTAGGAAGGAAGTTGAAGCTCCATCTTGATCTGGCGTTCATTTCTATCCAACCATTTTGCCGCTTCCCTAGGATCTTCAAAGAAGCTGGTAGTATTCAGAGCCACTACTCGCAATCTAGCTGGATATAACAGAGTATGGGACCCCAAGATTTCTCAGCCTCTTTTTAACTTCTACGAAGCGGGCCCTCCTTTTTTGGACTTCCATGGAATAGTCCGGAAACAATGAGATTCTGTGACCATCAATGGACTGGTCTTGTAGCTCCCTGGCCTTGCGCAGAAGTACATCTCGGTCTCTGTAATGAAATAATTTGGCCAGAACCGTTCTCGGCGGTGCTCCTGGGGGCAAGGGCCTAGTTGGCACCCTATGAGCGCGTTCGACTGCAAACAGTGGAGTTATGGCGTCTTGCCCCACATTCTCCTTCAGCCATGCCTCAAAATATTCGGTGGGATTTCTCCCTTCCACCTTTTCAGGTACTCCTACAATACGAACATTATTGCGGCGCAGACGGTTCTCCATATCGTCTTGTTTAGCCATTATAACATTTAACAATCTGGAGTGTTCAGCAGTGTCCCTCTTTAGAGGTTGTACCTCATCCTCCACCTCGCCCACTCTATCCTCAAGGGCTGTGGTGCGTTCAGCCAGTTTTCTGAAGTCATGTCTTATGATAGAAATGTCCTCTTTAATGGCGCCTACCTGAACCGATAGTGCACTCAGGGACTTGCCGCATTTAGAGATAGCATGTAGCACATCTTTTAACGTGGGTTCTCCAGACTCCGAATCGCCGGCTTCACGCTCCAACTCCTCTCCATTCACTTGCAAAGCTGCGTACCTGTTGGCGCTCTGCCGCGTTGTAGTGGCGGGAACTCGCTCTTCATGGTCTGAGTCGTCTCCTAGATCCGGCGGTACTTCATCTTGACTCTCTTGGCGCAGCCTGTTGTTGGCAGCCTGAGAGGATCTCATGAATTGACTCAGCTTCACCGCTGTTTCTTTTTGCAATTCTGCATTGCGCTCTCGCCGCTTCGGCGTGCTTAGACTGGCGCCATCTTGGGACTCCTTATCCGTCCCTCTGCCTTCTCTTTTCCTTGACATGTCCGCCCTTCTCGCTGACCGAAGCCTCAGTCTCGGTTATCGCACTAATCTGCGCAGATCTCAGGCTTGATGTTTCCACTGAAAACAGGATAAATCCAGGATTAATGGCCGGGCAGATGCGGGAGCTCTCGCAGCGTGCGACCGCTCACATGCCTAGCAAGCCACGCCCCCCGCGAACTTGTGTTTTAAGTTTGGCGTCTAAAGTTCAGGTTTGGGTATTCGAAGTATCCCGTTATGGATTCCGCTACCACGGACCATAACGGAATTTCGAATGCATAACGGGATACTTCGATAACCTGAAGCCGAACTTAAAACACAAGTTCACTCAACACTAATAGGGAGGCACACTAAGGACGTAGGTAACACTACCACATTATCAGCACTAGTGTTATCTGTAGTTTTGCATAGGACTGCAGGTAACACTACTACATTTTCTGTACTCAGATAGCCATCACTGTGTTATCTGTAGTTTTACATAGGACTGCAGGTAACACTACTACATTTTCTGTACTCAGAGAGTTATCACTGTATAGGGGGACCCACTGAGACTATCGCCCAAGGGCCCACATGAGCCTGGAGCCGGCACAGGGCCATGTGGGTGGGGCTGTGGGTGGGTGTGGCTTGAGGGTGGGTGGGGACACAAGGGCCCCATAATCTCTTATTGCCCAGGGGCCCCATGAGTTGTCAGTCCGCCCCTGGTGTGCACTATGTGTTAAATGTATTTGCATGATTTATTTGGGGTTTAGATCCCCTTTAAGGGTTGTCTTCGTCTAACACTCTTCCACCCTCTACCCCATACCAAGGTTTTAAATATCTATCATGTCACATTCTCTGATGGGGATTTAGAATATTTCAGAACAAGATGAAAAATATTTTGATGTGTTCAAAAAAAAAAGCCTACGGTTCTAGAGAAGCCTTCAAACATTTCAACACAAAACAGCCTCATGCGCCTCTGACCTTCTTCTACCAGTACCCACTGAAGTCTGACGTAATATCTTCATATTTCAGGTGGAATATCAGATGAAGTTGTTGTCAATCACCATGGAGATGTTACAGGGGAGCAAGCAAAGATTTCATCTTTTGTATCTGCATCATTCTGCCTCCCGGCACTGATTCCTCATTGCAATGTTTCACTGAATGAGAGGATATTACAACTACTACTTTCTCTTATATATGTAGGGTTCTTTCCTACTGTTGGGTATTTATAGATGCCTTTTCTTGGCATTTGTTTTGTGTTTTATCTGGTTATTTATTGCATTCTGAGATACAAGGTTCACTGGACCCAAACCTAACCAGATACCATGGAGACCAGGTCTGGAGTGGCTCTTATAATCTGGCCAAAGATATTGTATGCTGGTCAAGCCAAGTGTATGGTAGTCAGGGAGCCATTGTAACTCTGCCAATTCAACTAAGGATAATCATATACATGGAGCCAGCCCTGGCTGGATGCCCTTCACACCATTGACCATTCCTAGGATATTGAATCATGTAATGTAATAATTTGTAATGTCATACCTCAGCAAGTTCTAGGTTGGGATATTGCTAAATTATTTCCATCTAGGGTATATTTTTTGGAACCTTTTTTTCCTGGACTCTGTGGATCCCACAAACCCACCTTAATTACACATAACACATCTGTAGAAGAAAGTTTGTAATTAACTTATAGTACCAAAGTTGGATTTGCCTTTTAGAAACCAGGTCTCATGATGCTCCTCACCTAAGAAATCCTCTTTCGTCACATCTTTTACTAGGTTTTCAACCTGGGCTAAGGACAGGACATCACTTCTGCAGTCCAGGATGGGGAAAATGCTGTGGACAGGGCCAGAACTGGGCAAACTCCTGCATCCACCTCATCTGCGCATTTGCCAGTTATTGTGGCCCAGTCCTCAGCAACTCCTCCATCCTGGGCAGCATAAGTGACCTGTCCTGTTCATGCCAAGTTCAGAAAACTGATAAAAGATGTCACTTTGTCAAAAACAGGATTTTCAGAAGAAGAACGTGATTTGATTGGGTTCCCAAGTGGCCAATCCATGCAACTTACTTCTACAGGTGTGTTATGTGTTTTAATAAATTTTTTCATGGAACACATCAAGGTTTAACAACAAAACAAACCTCAATATTTATTACCTTGATTCTGCAGTTTGCAGAAACACCCCATGTGTGGTTGTATACCGCTGTTTGGACACACGACAGGGCACAGAAGGCAAGGAGCGCCATATGGTTTTTGTAGGGCAGATTTTGCTGGAATGATCCCAGGGTGTTGCATTTGAAAAGACCCTTCGGTCTTTTTCAAAGACCCTTAGGTCCTTACTGTGGGTAAGGTTCCTTAGGACCCTTAGGAACCTTACCCACAGTGAAAATCCCCCCAAAAAGTAACTACATTTTGTAAACTACACCGCCCGAGGAATTTTTAAAGGGTGTAGTGAGCACTTCACTCAACAGGCGTTTCATAGAATTTTTTATACTTGCGTGTGAAAATGAAAAATACATTTTTTTTTACAAGAAAATGGTGCTTTAGGCCCAAAGTTTCTTTTTCACAAAGGATAACAGGAGAATATCCCCCTACAATTTCCTAGCCACTTTCTCCTGAATACAGTAACACCCCAAATGTGGCTGTAAACTGTTATTTAGGGATATGCCAGGGCTGTCATGGTTTTTAAGAGCGATAACTTTTTTTTTTTTTTGTCAAATTAACTGCGTAAGGGATTATTTTGTGCGGGACAAGCTGTAGTTTTTATTGTCAACATTTTGGGGTACATTTGGCTTTCTGGTTGCTTTTTATCTCATTTTTTGGGAGGTGAAGTCACAAAAGAAGCTGTTTAGTGTCATTTTTCAAATTTCTTTTACACCGTTTACTTGATGGGGTAGATCATGTGATATTTTTATAGATCCGTTCATTATGGACGCAATGATACCAAATATGTATATATTTTTTTCTTTACGTTTTACACAATAAAAATATTTATTTTTAGAACAAAATCACGTCTTGTGTGAGGCCTTTTTTTTTGCGGGTCCAGGTGACGTTTTTATTGCTATTATTTTGGGGTACATACGACTTTTTGATTGATTGTATTTTGTGAGGTGAGGAGACAAAAAAAAGCTGTTTTGGCATAATTTTTTGTATTTTTTTTTTTTTACACCGTTCACTTAAAGGGGTAGATCATGTAATATTCTTGTAGAGCCATTTGTTATGGACGCGGCCATGCCAATTATGTCTATTTTTAATTTATTAAAAATTTTTAGAAAAAAAATAAGGTTTTGTGTTGCAATTTTCTTTAGGGATGAGGTGACGTTTTTATTGCTACCATTTTGGGGTACATACAAATTTTTGATTGATTAACATTATGTTTTTTGGGAGGTGAGTTAACAAAAAAAAATCTGTTTTGGGGCAATGCTTATTTATTTTAATTTTTTTACAGCATTCAGCTGAAGGGGTAGATCATATGATATTATTATAGAGACGGTCGTTACAGATGCGGTGATGCCAAATACGTCAATTTCTTTTTTCTTTTAACCTTTTTAAATAAAGGATTTGGGGGGAAATGTTTTTTTTTTAATGTGAAACTTTTAAATTTTTTTCAAAACACTTTCTTTTTTTTCTTTTTTCTTTTACACTTTGTGTCCCCCATAAGTTCATACAAGACCTCTAGGGGACATTTAACTTAGTTTTTTTTTTTACTATTGATTTCTCCTGTAACTGGGGCTGACATAGTAGCCCCAGTTACAGGGGAAATACACCCCCCAGAGAGGCTGTACAGCAGAATACAATGCTGTACAGCCTCAGTGCAGGGCTGATCGAGGTCTATGGAAGCCTCGTCAGCTCCTGCCCTCCCCCAGCCCCGGCGGTCACATGATCACCGGGCCGGGACAAGAAGCGGCAGATCTGCCTTCTCCCTGGGATGCCCTGCTGTCATTGACAGCGGGCCCCCGACACAGCAACTGCACGATTAGCGTGCAGCTGCCATCTCTGAAAAGACGTTCTAAAACATCTGATCAGATATAAATTTGAACGCCCAGGACATGTATAGCCAATGGGTGGTCGGGAAGTGGTTAAAAAAGGTCACTAGACAATAAGTTGATTACAAAGTGTCTGCCTGCTGGGACCTCCAGTACTCAGTAATCTGCGGGGAAATCTGGCAATAAGTGTTTAGTTTCCCTGCAGCGCCCCCATGGGAGAAAATAAGTATTATACATTACCCATTCACATTAATGAGTTGTCTTTAGAATGCAGGACAGGACAAGAGTTGCTCTTTATAATCACTCTCCACTAATGCCAAGAGATGATAAATCCCCCCCCCCCCCCCCCCAGTTTTAACTCTCTCAAATTCTCTAATAGGGTACATGAACTTGGGTTAGATAAACAAGGAAAAAACACAATTTTGCGGAGACAGGTCCTCTTTAAACTCTAAAGTCCGTATTGTCTCAGTATTGAAATGTAGGTGCTTATGCTCTAAGCCAATCTTCTACCTCCTCCTTCTGCTCGCTCTCCCCTCTCACAGCATGAATCGCACATTAAAGCTGAAGCCGGGAGACTGCAGTATCATCCCCCTCCTCCCCCTCCTCTCCTGTCTTCAGTTTCCACCTGACTAAGGAGGTCTTCAAACATTCACAGAGATTATACAGGCAGAGAAAGGCAAAATACAGGCAGCTAGAAGCCGAGGAAGATGAATTTGTCCTCCAATAAGATATATTACAAAGTTTCATCCATTCACATGTACTCCTCACTCAAGCAAACAAAGCCACATGGGACATCAAAGACAATATGCAGTGATGGTAAAATGACAGACGCACATACCCAATCTAGAATGCCAATGGCTAATGACTCAAAATGTTTAATCCTTCAGGAGTATTGGTGGACATTTATAGATGGACGCCATGACAGCTCTATAGATCACGGTATTATAGTTCCTTGTCTTCAGAGACACTTTGTAAGATTTGATTGGCAGAAGCGATTGGACGTGTTCAAAGGTCACATTACTGTGACAAATGATGATGGAGTAAATCTGTTAAATGACGGGGCTGTAATTAATCTCCCGGTCACATCGCTCATCCCATTCTTAGGTCATAATTCTGCAGGATGGGACCTTCTGTTTTATTACAGCGCTGGATCGTTTGAGCAGCAGAATAAAACTGTTCTTTCTTACTCTCAGGTGACATCTGATACATGACATCCGGATTCTATTACATTGTTACCTTGATCTTTCTTATTTTTATCACTTATGGTTGAGAATTTTTTTTGTTTTTCACTATTTTTTCAGTCACCCCATTGATGTGTGCATTATGTAAGGTTCTGCAAAGTGCCAATCTGATTTTGACAAAGGCAAAGGAAATTAAAGGAGCCAAGGTTCTCACTTTATAAAGACATATCATTTATCTAAATGCCCCACGGGGCAATACTACTCCTCCCATGCATCTCTGCTGTCGTGAAATGTCTGGCTTGTTGAGGCTTCCTGTAGCAAAATCAGCTCTTTGGGCATCAGACTGTAAGCAACCAGTTGAGCACTGGGGTGGCTTACAAATTAAAGGGGTTGTCTGTGATCAAAAATGCCCTTTAAGTGGTGGTGAAACTTGTTGGGGTCTTCTTTGGCTGTGTCATTAGGATGCAAACAGGGAAAACTTGTCCTTCTGGAGAACATTTATTCCAGCCCCACAGTGGAACTCTGTCAAAGTTACCATCAGACCAAGGAGTTTCTCTTCTAAGTGATCAGTTTTTCCAGGTAGCCATCGGTTCTGCAGAACAAAAAAACAGTTCTTTGGGGGTCAGACTTGCAGCAGCCAGTTGAGCACCAAGGTGGCTTACAAATTAAAGAGGTTGTCTATCATGAAACAAGCCCTTAATGTGATAGTGAAACTCATTAGGGTCGTCTTTGGATTACCATTAGGATGCAAAAAAAGAGAGACTTGTCCTTTAGGAATATTCCTTCCATCTCCACAGAGGAACTATGGAGCTCTGTCAAAGTGATCATCAGACCAAGGAGCTTCTGCTGAATCCGTTTTTTCTAGGTATCTATCTCTACCAAAAGTCCTAGTGGTTCAAAGCGTCTTCCCTTTAAGAACGATGAAGGACACTATGTTGCAGCGCTTTTCTGGACCTTTCCTAAGATCTGTACCTCAGCACAAACTTGTTTTGGACATTAGACAATCCCTTCTACTTCATGGCTGAATCATCATCCATTGACCTATCCATGGGGGGGGGGGCATTCTACAGACAGGGGGGGGTGCTTTTCCAAACCATGTCCCATCTATTGAAGCTGCAGCAAATGGACTCCAATGAAGTTGTAGAATCAAGGATGATCAATGGGAAACAGGATGCACCGGAGCTCAACCTGGTGTCGTAGCAGAGGCTTTGAATACTTATGCAAATTTGAGTTTTCAGAGCTTTATTTTGCACAATATTGATTTGTCATCAGTCATTATGGAGAGTTGTGTTCAAGGCTGATGAGAAAAATAATAAGGATCTGATAGAACGAAACACAGCAGAAAAGGTGAAGGGGGTGAAGACTTTCAGAATGCACTGTATGTATTCTTGGAATATATGATTTTTTTAATACATTTGAGAAATGGCTGAAATTAAAGCAGAACAGCTGAGGGGCCCGGGTGGGGAGGAAACCTCTATGTAGTAAAATCTTATTCTATCACTTTTCAGGATTGTTTTGAGCGAGAGCAATAGAAATGTGATAAGTTTAATGTAGTTTCTTGTGCCGTCATCTTTCCAGCGAGCTCCGCGCCCTCCAGCAGTCAGATTCCTATTATCCGTCTATCAAAACAAAGAAAATAGATAAAATGCCCAAATCACATTTCAAGGAAAAGTAAAATAAATGAGCTCCTGACACCGATGCCAACAAAGTGAAACCTCCAGGTGCCCAATGGGCTGATGATTCCAGTTCTGCACCATCACATCAAGCTTAAGGGTCTGGAGAAAGAAGAAGGAGAAAAACACTCCTCTCATCGCATAATGATTGACTGATAGCTCCTTGAAGACGGAGAAATGTACATCATGGCAACAAGTTGCTACATTGTGGAAACTGTATCGGTGACTACAGAGAACACAACAATGCTCATCGTGCAGAACTGCCTGTGCAAGCATCGTGATGAGAGTGGCGCCTGATGATGATGTCACTGGAGAATCGTTGGTCACTTGCCCTACAGAAAGAACTAACTGCAGACCAGTTATGCCATGTTTGTCAGAATGCCATCTCTCCTGAATCCCAACCACCCCAGCTCTGGCTGCTGCTTAGAGTCCAGCCATTCTCTGCCATAAAGCAGATCAGAAAAGCATTGCTGCTTTCTTTCAAAAACAGCGCCATACCTGTCCACAGGTTGTGTGTGGTATTGCAGCTCAGCCCCATTCACTTCAATGGAGACGAGCTGTAATACTAGATACAACCTATGGACAGGGGTGGTGCTGATTTTGGAAGAAGGCAGCCATGTTTTTCTAACTGTGGGCAATCCATTTAACCCCCAACTATTTATCTAAACTCTGATAAAATAGGCAGGACATCTGCAAATTACACCACATACACATACTCTGATGGGCTTAGAGGCTGACAGCATGATAAGCCATTCAGGGGCAGGATTCTGGCAGGTCCTGCTGCTGAGAACGCAATAGAACGCCATTCTGTGACCTGAAAACATGTACTGTGGCCTGGTCTGCCAAAAAACAATCGTAATGCAGACACAAGCTAGTAATGTAGCTGTACTAGGGGCACTATAAGGAGAGAACAGGGAGATGTAAAAGGGTAGATTTCAGGGTTTTAACAGGTAAAGCATAGAGAGGTGTGGTCACTCTGAGTTCTGGATTACAAAATCCTGCCAAAAAACATTTTTTTTCTGTATATGGACAGCCAGCCAACCAGCTTTTTTTTTTTTTTTGTAAACCTAAAAACTCAAATTTCTACAGTTCATAGGCTTATAGCCATAAATTTTGATGCAAATGCTGAGCAATTGCCCCCCTTTTTTTAATAAAAACCTCAATTTACTGTTCGTAATTGGGCATTTTCAGCTCACAAATGTGCATCAATATACATGTGTAAGTGAATGTGTTGTATTACTGCAAGAAACTGTTTAATTACAGAAAACTCTTATTACTACAAAAATTGCATTACTATACCTGTGTTATGGAATGTGTTTTACTGAAAAAGCTGCAGTGGTATACTTGTTTAAAGTGAATGTAATTTGTCAATAGCAGTGTGCAGTGTGTTTGTAGAAGGGGAAGGACATTTAATTGTGCCTCTGTCTTTAAATCACAGAAAAAATACTTGCAATTTTGCTACCATTTAGTAATCTGTGTACCAAACCCATTAGTATCCATTTAAAGGTTTCATAGTAAAGGGAAGAATACCAAACATAATACCCAGTCATCATCATCCCAGTGTCTGAATGTGGGTAGCAATAGAAGCACCAGCCATCCGTCCAGTAGTAGTAGTAGGCCACAGCTCTCCCTTACTACTGATATGTGACACATTATTATTGGGGACAGAGAGGAGGAGATTGCAGACTAAATGGTTCACTCCTCATCTCAGTAAAAGCAGGATGCAGTGGAGGTCACCTCTCAATTTGACACCATGTTTTGGAGCCAGGGATAACAGCATTCCTCCTTCTCCTCCTCCTTGCAGCCCCAGAAAAGCCTCTCAGTTGCATCCTCTCTGTCACTATGGCCCCCTCCTAGTGGGACGCCTTCTTTTTTCTTAGAGAAAGCAACAAAACCCCACCATACACTATGGCGATAGTCCAGAGAGTCTCCCTGTTGATGGACTACCATAAGGAGGAGGTTAAGGGGGAGGCGGGGGACCTCTTGCATATCTGTGTTGGTGGTAGTGTTGATGGCACCTGTAACCACGTGATGTTGGTAGGGGCAGTGGTAGCGACAGTGGCTCTCGGGGTAAATACAGAGCAGAGAATCAGAAGGGAGGCCAAGGAGCTCATAATGACATATCACAGTCTGATACAAGTAGCAGGGAGGGTGAGGACTATGACAATGATTTTGTGTTGGACAGGACCTAGGTGCCAGATCAGGATGCTGAGAAGCAGGAGTATACATCAGAGGAGAAGGGTGGTGGCAATAAACATAGGAAGCAACGTACTGCCAAAACCTCCAAAAGAACTGGCAGAGCCAGTACTGCTTCAATTGTGGTCAGCTCGGGAACTGGTGATGAAACTAATATTGTGGGTGCAGGCTTAAACATTCCAAACTCCTAGGCCAAACTCGACTGCCTCTTGGTTGGGTGTGAGCAAATTGCGTATGGCCTGTTTTCTCCACAAGGCTGAGGAGCCGTGGGCATCCAAACACAAACATAGGTACTAGAACTCTATTGCAGCACATGAGGTGGCATCACTGGATCCTGTAGGAAAATATAACTGGCCAGCATTCCCTGTCTGTCCTCCTCCTCCTGGTCTTCTTTGTGGCAGCCAGCCCGCATCCCCAATTACAGTGTCCTTATCATCATCTTCTCATGCTCAGAATTCTCCTCCTTCTTGTTCTCCATCGTGAGACATCCATAACAGAATGTGTGACCATGAGAAAACTATTATCGACCAGCAATTAGGTTGTTTACAAGCTGAAACCACACTTGGACAAGTTGCTAGTGCTGTTGCTGCCATACCACTTAGTTGTGGTAAATGTGGCACCATTCCATTCCTTCAACCAAATTTAATTCTGTTCTATAGTATTACTACTTGAGACAACATCACCAGATCCAGTGGCAAAATAGAACTGGACGGAAACCAGAACAAATCTGTCCTCTTTCTCCCGGTCTTCTTTGTGGCAGCCAGAAACAACACAGTGGCTTTGTCATCGTTCTCATCATTTAAACTGCTCTCCTTCTCAGACTCTGCCTTCTCAGACTCCTCTGCTCTGTCGTCTGTCATCAATATTGGAATATGTGGCCAGAAAATAGGGTTGAGCGAAGCCGCTTCGGTTAAAATTTCATTTGAATGCTGTACGGAGATCTATACAGAGTACAGCATTCAAATGTGTGGGCTCCACCAAAGGGAAATTAGTTATCTACGAAGTTGCGCGAGACTTTGTTGAATAATTTCGAACATCAATTATTCAACTTAAAAACAAGTGTAAAACTGCGGTCCTAAGTAGTAGACACCGAAGCCATCTTCAAAGCCTAGTTTTAAAATGGTTTTCAAGTTGAAAAATCGAAGTCCGAAGTTATTCAACCAAGTCTCGCTTGACTTCAGAGATAATGAATTTCACCTCGGCGGAGCCAATACTTTTAAATGCTGTACAGAGACGGATCTCCGTACAGCATTCAAAAGAAGTTTTGACCAAAGTGACTTCAAATCTATGATCTGAAGTGCGATTCGCTCAACCATACCATAAAACCACCCTATACGCTCAGCAATCCAGCTGTTTCCAAGCTGAACTCCCACCTGGCCAAGTTGCTGCTGTACCTCTTAGTTGTGTGTCAAACTTCTGTCCATTTTTTTTCAAAAACAGTTGTTTAAAATTATCTAATTATCTAAATGACTGAGACCTTTCTCATGCGAATAACATGTTCCCTGACACCATCGACTTCTGGGCGGAAAGATTGGAATAGTGTTCAGAACTGTCTAGTATGCTTTCTCAGAGAGGGTTTTCAGCACCGCAGGGGCGCGGTGACAACCAAACAGGTTGTCCTCCATGAGTGTACAGAACATCATTTTTCTCAAAATGAAGGAGGCATGGATCCGGGAAGAGTTTCACACTCCTCCGGCTGACACCAATGAATAGATCTGCCCTTGATGATGGTGGCTATTGAGCACTGGACACATCATGCCACTGCCGCTGTCTGCCTACCATTATGTTCCATACCATTTAGCTGCTGCTGCTGTCACCCCCCAACTGCTACTGTCTATTGCTAATCCCCCTACTGCCATTTCCATTACCCCTACACAGTCGCCATTACTACCACCGTGCACACACACACACATCTACTGCCTTGTACGTTCTATGCTATGCTGCTTCTACTGTTGCTACCACTCTTACACCTACACGCTTAACCTGTCCACATCCACATTGCACTGCTTTTGCTCCCAATTAAAAGGGAGAATTTTTATAGGCTTGTTAAGAACAAGCCACATTTTCTTCTGATAGCACTCCTGCGTGTCGTATCGGCAGGCATTCCGACCCTGTCAAGGCATAATTTTTGGACTCCACAAGCCACAGTTTTTTTCCCTCTAACACTGTGTGTGTTTAAACACCATCTGCCCCAATAAAGGACAATTTTTTAAGCTTTAGAATATGGAAAAAGCATAACACATGTGCTGGCGCGGTGTGATATTAAACACGCTGTATGTTAACACTGTCAAACATGCATTTAACCACAGTGATGTATGTCAGTGTCACTCAGACATCATTTACTATTGCGGTCATTGTGTTCCAGTACTTAGGTGGTGGTGGGGGGGGGGGTGAAAAATTAAAAAGAAAAACATTGAGAGCGACAAGATATCTAGAAGACCTCCGAGTGTCATACACCCGTTTTCAGGCCAATTAGAGCATTTTTGATTCGCGTGGAATCAATTCAGCCACAAATGGATTTTTATATTTTTTTATTTATTTGACAAATCAAATTTTAAGAATTTCAGTCATCTCTAAGTTGTGGAGTGAATTTTAGTGACACATGATAGAGGTGAGACTTGCGATATTTGATGAAACTTCGGAAATACCTCCGCAGAGGCAATACATTTTACAGTAGGATGGAGCCGATTCACTCAACCCAAATATTAATATATGAGTAAGGGCTCATGCACACGAACGTATTTTATTTCCGCTTCCGTTCCATTTTTTTTTTGCGGACCGTAGGCGGAACCATTCACTTCAATGGGGCTGTAGAAAATACAGAAGTTAGTCCTTGTGCATTCCGTTCCGCAAAAAAAGTAGTGCATGTCCTATTATTGTCCGCAAATCATGGTCCGAGGCCCCATTCAAGTCAATGGGTCCGCATAAGATACGGAACGCACACGGAACACATCCGTATTTTGCGGATCCATACTGTAGAAATGCTATGCCCAGCCCATATTGCTCATGTGTTTGGTGATTAATAAGTTACTGTTTCTGTACACGATCCGCATAAAACGGATCAAATACGGAAACCATACGGATATGTTTCATGCAATAACGGAACGGAAGAGGACTTAAATCAGAGGGGAAAAAAACGTGTGCATGAGCCCTTAGCCTGATATTAGGGGATCTGAGTCCTCAAACCTGTTGTGAATTTGTATAATTAACATAAACATATTAATTAGTTAGCCCCCCCATCACCCCCCCCCCCCTCCACCACCACCCTCACCCTCACATGAATTCACGCATTTATTTTATTCTGCGTTCGTAAATCACAACTTTGGGGTAGATTGTAGAAATATGGATATTCTCGCTGCCGAGCTCTGGTTAAATAAACACAGACTTTACAATGTATATTTTGATTAATGGCTCCTGCCGCCATGATTCAGCCATGAAATGCGTATTGGTGGGGGATGGGCCACGTCGTAATTTGGCTGCATTGTGGAGGCACGAAGAGGGAGCCGGGAACAACTGCATTAGCATCTAAGTGATATTTGACAAGTGAAAAAAAAAAGTTACACTAAAGAAATCCTGATTTTATGAAGGTGTGCGGGAGGGAGAATGAGGAATATTACTTGCACTGATTCAATTTATTACATTATGTAACTCTCCAGATCTCATCTCATGTCTGAAATCAAATCTGTAGCGAGTTCTGAAACAGCGTGTGAGTCATCTGTCTGCATACTGCAAATCAACACTTTATATACACCACATGGTCGCCATACTCCTGAAATACTCTGTGCTGCAGATGACCCTGCCCTTCCACTACATGTTTCTCAGTCCGTGACTTCATAGAAGGTCAAAACACTCCTCTCCTGAAATACTCTGTGCTGCTGTAGACCCTGTTCTTTCCACTATGTAACTGCCAGTCTGTGACCCACAAGATCAACACACTGCCCTCCTGAAATACTCTGCACTGCTGCAAACTCTGCTCCTTCACTATGCTCCACTAAAATACTCTGTGCTGCTTTAGACCCTGTTCTTTCCACTATGTAACTGCCAGTCTGTGACCCACAAGATCAACACACTGCCCTCCTGAAATACTCTGTACTGCTGCAAACTCTGCTCCTTCACTATGTATATCAATACACTCCTCCACTAAAATACTCTGTGCTGCTGGTGACCCTGCCTTCCACTACATGTTTCACGGTCTGTGACAGCACATAAGTCAAAACACTAATCACCAGTGATCCAACTTCCAGTCTGTAACTTCCCACAAGATCTGCAGACTCCTCTCCTGAAATACTCTGTCCTGCTCGGGACCCTGCTCCTTCCACTATGTAATTGCCCGTCTGTGACTTCGCAGAAGATCAGGACGCTACTTTGTTGAAACAGTCTGTGCCACAGGCAGCTCTGCTCTTGGAACTATGTACAACAATACAGTCCTCCTCCAAAAATACTCTGTGCTGCTGGAGAACAAGAACAGACACGCGATATGTGCTAACTGTGCAGCTGCTCCAGGGGCCCAGTACATAAAGGGTCCCACTACCCACCAAAATCAGCTTCTTACAGTCTACCTGATTGCTGCCCATGTCCTCCCTTGTTGGGGAGGCAGAAGAGATCTCCATCTACTATATAAGGGCCCTTGCACACGACCGTATGACCTCCGAGACATACAGTGCGGTCCGTGAGCGGCCATATGTCCCGGAGCTGCATTCATCGTGCGCACGGGAGCGCACAGCACCATAGATAACATTGATGCTGTGGAGGTCGGGCCGCCCGCGGGGCTATTGTCCCCGCACTCATAAGATCATAGCCCCGCGGGCGGCCCGACCTCCACAGCATCAATGTTATCTATGGTGCTGTGTCCTCCAGTGTGCACGATTAATGCCGCTCACGGACCATATGTCTCGGAGGTCATACGATCGTGTGCAATGACCCTAAGGCCTCATGCACACGACAGTGATTTGGCTTCAGTGGTCCATGTCCGATTTTGCTTCAGTTGTGTTTCCTTGTGTCTTCCTTTTTTTTTTGTCTGATGGGAAAAAAAGGAAGGTTAGAAAAAAAACGGACACTGACGACATACCAGTTGTGCATCCGTTTTTTTTTTGACTGACCCATTGACTTGAATGGGTCCGTCCTCCGTTTTCCCCTGACAAGAATAGGACAGGTTATATTTTTTTTTTTACGGACTGGAATCACGGATCACGGACGCGGAGAAAAAACTGAGGACTATTAGTTTTTTTCCACAGCTCCATAGAAATGAATGGGACCTCCGTTAAACTGTGAAAAATGACGGAACGGACGCGGATGCACACAACGGTCGTGTGCATGAGGCCTAACACTCAGTCTGTGCCCTCTCACAAGATCAACATAATACTCCCCTGAAATACTCTGTGCTGCTCGCTTCCCGCACTTTCAGCTACACATTGTTCTGCCTGTGACTTATACTCTGCGCTTCTGAAGACTTTACTTCTTCCACTATGCAACTCTCAGTTTGACATCTTCCTGAACATTCCATTCCTGAAGTCCTCTGTTCCGCTGTGAACCCAACGCTCAGTCAATGATCTCCGGCTTGCCTCTGGTCTGCTCCCGACATCCTGACTTCACATCGACACACTAGTGATCACATATGTTTAGCCCATTTTTTTCTCCTGAAATACTTTGCGCTGCTGGTGAAAATGTCCCTTCTATTATCTAACATTCCACAGGCGACTTTACACCAAATCAGTGCCCCTTATAAGTGACGATGGCCGCCTCTCCTACCTGTGTGGGTGATGTCCACCTCAACGCCATTGGCTCCCTCCTGGCTGAAATCAGATGAACGATCGCCCTGGCTCGCGGCGTACAGTGCGTTCGCGCAGCGATATTCTGTGTCCCTGGGTGAACCTGGCATTATGCAGCTCCTGACAAGCGCTCAGACTCATTGCCAATAAATCCATTAAATGCTAGACGGCGCTTAAACTCGCTACAATTGGAACGATTAAATGAAGCAATAAATGATATCAATTCTTTAAAATGGAAAAAAAATCATCTTCATCGCAACACATGAATTCAGAAGAAGATCTCCCCACTGAGAGGACGGAAATGGAAATCCTTTATCCTTCACATAGAGAGTTTTCCCAGCGAGCGGTGGATGAGAAGACCACAATAGGACAGGCCTGTCTGACACTGATAACGTCCTCATTACACCGGATACATACAAGGATCAAAAGATGCAGGAAATACAAAGAAACAATGTATCTCCTGCGCCCGGGGAACAGTTATCCACCCCAGTGCGAGAGGTAAACAAGCGGCAAAGAAAAGTCCGCTTCTTCCTCTATAATTCTAATAAAGAAAAATAACAAACACAGAAAGTGGAATATTTGCACAAAATGACCCCCATCTGTTACAACCCAGCCCTGTACAAGAATAAACCACTTAAAGGGAATGCTAGGAGTGCAGCCCGAGCTGTGAGCAGCCGACTATAGGGCTGAGCAAAGGAACGTCACTTTGTGAGACAACATTCATATGACAGCAACTCATTCAATTCACTGCTCGCTCTGTGATTAGGAGTCCAGTGGGCGCCGGGCGGTCCGACTCAGGGCTGGGAATACATATCTGGCTATCAGCGGGGCCGTATTTACAGTTCATTCTGCCCTAGGCACTTCAGTATTGACACCCCTTCTGGGGCAGAGGGCCCCTGTGCAAAGAATGCAAAAATAATAGGGCTAAACTGATACCGTGCCAGGGTGCCCCCCACAGTAACAGTGCCCCCCAAAGTCCCACAAATAGAAATAATTATGTACCAGACAACACCTAGTAGTAATAGTGCCCCTACAGTAATAATGACCCCACTGTGTCCCAGAAGTAATAATGCTCCCATAGTGCTCATACTAGTATTCATGTTCCTCATAGTCCCTCAACTGTAATAAAGCCCACCCTAATGCCCCCGGTAGTAATAATTCTCTTTATAATGCGTTACAGTAAAAATAAAAGTGCCCTGTTGTGTGGCAGTATAAAAAATACCTCCTCTTAGTGCCCCCCATAGTGCCCTCATAATGTGTGCCAATGCCCCCTACTGTGTGCCCAAAAAAACCTTAGTGCCCCCAGTTAAGACAAGGTCCCCACAGTGCCCTATAATTTGCGCCAGTATGAAATACTCCTATATCGTGCCCCAATAGTGCGGCTCCCCTCATCCCCATGGTGCCTGACAATGTGCCAGAATAAAATGCCCCCATAATGTGTGCCAGTATAATTTCCCTATATAATGACCCCAATAGTGCTCCTCTCCTCCCTTCTCCATAGTGCCCCCCATGTGTGCCAGTATATAAGATAGGGTCCCCAGTAGATGCCCCCATAGTGCTCCCCCTTCTCCATAGTGCCCCCAATGTGTGCTAGTATACACTGCGTGCAGAATTATTAGGCAAATGAGTATTTTGACCACATCATCCTCTTTATGCATGTTGTCTTACTCCAAGCTGTATAGGCTCGAAAGCCTACTACCAATTAAGCATATTAGGTGATGTGCATCTCTGTAATGAGAAGGGGTGTGGTCTAATGACATCAACACCCTATATTAGGTGTGCATAATTATTAGGCAACTTCCTTTCCTTTGGCAAAATGGGTCAAAAGAAGGACTTGACAGGCTCAGAAAAGTCAAAAATAGTGAGATATCTTGCAGAGGGATGCAGCACTCTTAAAATTGCAAAGCTTCTGAAGCGTGATCATCGAACAATCAAGCGTTTCATTCAAAATAGTCAACAGGGTCGCAAGAAGCGTGTGGAAAAACCAAGGCGCAAAATAACTGCCCATGAACTGAGAAAAGTCAAGCGTGCAGCTGCCAAGATGCCACTTGCCACCAGTTTGGCCATATTTCAGAGCTGCAACATAACTGGAGTGCCCAAAAGCACAAGGTGTGCAATACTCAGAGACATGGCCAAGGTAAGAAAGGCTGAAAGACGACTACCACTGAACAAGACACACAAGCTTAAACGTCAAGACTGGGCCAAGAAATATCTCAAGACTGATTTTTCTAAGGTTTTATGGACTGATGAAATGAGAGTGAGTCTTGATGGGCCAGATGGATGGGCCCGTGGCTGGATTGGTAAAGGGCAGAGAGCTCCAGTCCGACTCAGACGCCAGCAAGGTGGAGGTGGAGTACTGGTTTGGGCTGGTATCATCAAAGATGAGCTTGTGGGGCCTTTTCGGGTTGAGGATGGAGTCAAGCTCAACTCCCAGTCCTACTGCCAGTTTCTGGAAGACACCTTCTTCAAGCAGTGGTACAGGAAGAAGTCTGCATCCTTCAAGAAAAACATGATTTTCATGCAGGACAATGCTCCATCACACGCGTCCAAGTACTCCACAGCGTGGCTGGCAAGAAAGGGTATAAAAGAAGAAAATCTAATGACATGGCCTCCTTGTTTACCTGATCTGAACCCCATTGGGAACCTGTGGTCCATCATCAAATGTGAGATTTACAAGGAGGGAAAACAGTACACCTCTCTGAACAGTGTCTGGGAGGCTGTGGTTGCTGCTGCACACAATGTTGATGGTGAACAGATCAAAACACTGACAGAATCCATGGATGGCAGGCTTTTGAGTGTCCTTGCAAAGAAAGGTGGCTATATTGGTCACTGATTTGTTTTTGTTTTGTTTTTGAATGTCAGAAATGTATATTTGTGAATGTTGAGATGTTATATTGGTTTCACTGGTAAAAATAAATAATTGAAATGGGTATATATTTGTTTTTTGTTAAGTTGCCTAATAATTATGCACAGTAATAGTCACCTGCACACACAGATATCCCCCTAAAATAGCTAAAACTAAAAACAAACTAAAAACTACTTCCACAAATATTCAGCTTTGATATTAATGAGTTTTTTGGGTTCATTGAGAACATGGTTGTTGTTCAATAATAAAATTAATCCTCAAAAATACAACTTGCCTAATAATTCTGCACTCCCTGTATAAGATAGGGCCCTCAAAGTACTCCTCCCCCTCCATAGTGCCCCCCATGTCTGCCAGTGTATAAAACTGTTATTTTGCATATAACAGTATATAAAATAGGCAGCCCCCCCATATGTCACTTGCTCAGATAGGCCCCCATATCTGTTGCTCAGGACCCCCCCCCCCCCCTATCAGATGCCCATTCACGCCCCCATATCAGTTACTCAGGAGGACCCCCCAATATCAGTTGTTTATTTATTCAGCCCCCCCATATGTCAGCCCCCCCATTCAGGCCCCCCTTGCTCAGTCAGGAGTCGGACCCCCAGAGTCGGGCACCCCCATATGCTTATTTCAGGACCCCCCATGATGTGACAGACCCCAGGGCCCCATGACATCAGACCTCTCCTGCTCTCCCTGTCCCGTCTCTAACAGCCCGCGCTGCATACGTGACCGGACTGCGTACAGCGTCAGGTCATAGTGCGCGCTGTACGCAGTCAGGCTGGAGGAGACCAGCACCGGAGGGGTAAGTAAGCAAGCGACGATCTCCTGCATACTAGTGAGCGCTTCTGGATGCGCTTACTAGTATGAATGGGCCCCCTCACATGCCGGGCCCCTGTGCAGCTGAACCGGCGATATGTCCGCCCCTGTCTCCCATAGATGTAAAAACAATTAAGGCCTCATGCACACAGCCGTTGTGCGGCCGTTCTGTGTATTGGGGACAGCAATTTGCCACGGCCACGAGCAACGGCCGTGTGCAGCGTCCCAATAGGTTATGTGGGAACTGCAAAAGCTTTTTGTTGTCTTCTGTAATTTCATGCTGTATTGTGTTATCATGTGAAATCCCTTGTTACCAGGCTGTCAGGTGCACCACATACATCTCACCACTAGGTGGGGGTAGCACCACAGTATATATAGTGCAGTTCAGGCCTAGTTAGTCAGTTGAGAGAAGGAGTAGGAGATGAAGAAGTGAGACTGCAGCTGCTCACTGTGTTTAATGGAAGTCGGTTCAAGGGGAAAAGAGTGGATAAAGACACAAAGGACAACAGCCATTTTACCAGGCTTTAACCCCTTAAGGACTTGAGACGTACCGGTACGGCATGGTTCCCGAGTCCTTAAGGACCCATGACGTATCGGTACGTCATGTATAGTTCCGATCACCGCCGCCCGGTTTGCGCTGATCAGACCTGCGGTTTGCAGCTTTTACCTGTGGTTGCGGCGGTGATCGGGCGTGCCATCGGGTCCCCATGCGGCTGTAGGGGGGACCCGATGGCATGGAAGGCATCGCGCTGCCTTCCCATGACGAGCCTGTGAGATCCAGCCCCCTGGATCTCACAGGCCGGAAGCTGTATGAGTAATACACACAGTATTACTCATACAGCCAATGCATTCCAATACACAAGTATTGGAATGCATTGTAAAGGATTAGACCCCCAAAAGTTCAAGTCCCAAAGTGGGACAAAAAAAAAAAGTGAAAAAAAAAGTTGAAAAAATAAAGTTTCCCCCCAAAGTTTAAAGTAAAAATGAACAAAAACGTCATTTTCACCAGATAAAGTTAAAAAAAAATTAGTAAAAAATAGGGGGGGGGGGGGAGTATCCATATTAGGTATCGCCTCGTCCGGCTCTATAAACATATCACATGACCTAACCCCTCAGATGAACACCGTAAAAAATAAAAACTGTGCTAAATAAACAATTTTTTTGTCACCTTACATCACAAAAAGTACAACAGCAAGCGATCAAAAAAGGAGTTTGCCCACTAAAATAGTACCAATCTAACCGTCACCTCATCCCGCAAAAAATGAGCCCCTACCTAAGACAATCGCCCAAAAAAAAAAAAAAAAAAAACAACTGTCTCAGAATATGGAGACACTAAAACATCATTTTTTTTGCTTCAAAAAAGAAATCATTGTGTAAAACTTACAAAAATGAAAAAAAGTATACATATTAGGTATCGCCGCATCCGTGACAACCTGGTGTATAAAGATTTCACATGATCTAACCTGTCAGATAAATGTTGTAAATAACAAAAAATAAAAACGGTGCCAAAACAGCTATTTCTTGTTACCTTGCCTCACAAAAAGTGTAATATAGCGCAACCAAAAATCATATGTACCCTAAACTAGTACCAACAATACTGCCACCCTATCCCGTAGTTTCTAAAATGGGGCCACTTTTTTGGAGTTTCTACTCTAGGAGTGCATCAGGGGGGCTTCAAATGGGACATGGTGTCAAAAAAAACAGTCCAGCAAAACCTGCCTTCCAAAAACCGTATGGCATTCCTTTCCTTCTGCGCCCTGCCATGTGCCCGTACAGCGGTTTACGACCACATATGGGGTGTTTATGTAAACTACAGAATCTGGTCCATAAATATTGAGTTTGGTTTGGCTGTTAACCCTTGCTTTGTAACTGGAAAAAAATTATTAAAATGGAAAATCTGCCAAAAAAGTGAAATTTTAAAATGTATCTCTATTTTCCATTAATTCTTGTGGAACATCTAAAGGGTTAACAACGTTTGTAAAATTAGTTTTGAACACCTTGAGGGGTGTAGTTTCTTAGATGGGGTCACTTTTATGGCGTTTCTACTCTAGGGGTGCATCAGGGGGGCTTCAAATGGGACATGGTGTCAAAAAAAACAGTCCAGCAAAACCTGCCTTCCAAAAACCGTATGGCATTCCTTTCCTTCTGCGCCCTGCCGTGTGCCCGTACAGCGGTTTACAACCACATATGGGGTGTTTCTGTAAACTACAGAATCTGGGCCATAAATATTGAGTTTGGTTTGGCTGTTAACCCTTGCTTTGTAACTGGAAAAAAATTTAAATGGAAAATCTGCCAAAAAAGTGAAATTTTGAAATTGTATCTCTATTTTCCATTAATTCTTGTGGAACACCTAAAGGGTTAACAAAGTTTGTAAAATCAGTTTTGAATACCTTGAGGGGTATCGGTTTTTTTTTGGGTGGTTTCTATTATGTAAGCCTTGCAAAGTGACTTCAGAGCTGAACTGGTCCCTAAAAATTTGGTTTTTGAAAATTTCTGAAAAATTTCAAGATTTGCTTCTAAACTTCTAAGCCTTGTAACATCCCCAAAAATAAAACATCATTCCCAAAATAATCCAAACATGAAGTAGACATATGGGGAATGTAAAGTAATAACTATTTTTGGAGGTATTACTATGTATTATAGAAGTAGAGAAATTTAAACTTGGAAATTTGCTATGTTTTTTACAAATATTTAGTAAATTTGGTATTTTTTTTATAAATAAAAATATATTTTTTTACTTCATTTTACCAGTGTCATGAAGTACAATGTGACGAAAAAACAGTCTCAGAATGGCCTGGATAAGTCAAAGCGTTTTAAAGTTATCACCACTTAAAAGGACACTGGTCAGATTTGCAAAAAAATGGCAGGGTCTTTAAGGTGAAATAGGGCTGAGTCCTTAAGGGGTTAAGGATCTTTGGATTCAAGGTGAAGGACTTATTAGCTTCTGGCAGCATCACCATTAAATAGCTGGAGAAACAGAACCAGATTAAAGAGCTGAATATCAGTGAGTGCATAACTTACCACCCTAGCCTGACACATTACTACCAGTACAGCCTGTTACTGGGATTCATCACATCCAACTTGCATGTATACCAGAGAATGCTCTATTACTGGATGTAAACTGTTATCAAGAGCCTGATATTGTAAAGTTCCCAGTTGGATTTAAACCTGCCTCATTCTTCTAACTTCATACCACTACCACTCAACATCTTGCACCATCTAGGTGCTGGTGTCATGACAAAACCTAAACCAGGGGCCCAGCCGCACAAGCACTCAGCAACCATCCACCATCAAGGACACCTCGATCACCACCTGGCCGGTGTCCCCTGTAATAGAGTGTGCCCCGGAGAATCCAGTGCTGTTCTCCCCTTCACTGCACTGCTGACCCAGGGAGGCTAAACCGTGAGTAACCGATGAACTGTATGTACATGCCGGCCCACCGTGCACCTCGCGTGTTCTACCCCTGCGGACTGGCACGTTGCACGTGTGCATGAGGCATGACTGCTGATGGCCAAACGTTCCCTAGGCTGTCGGCTATACCACACAACTCCCTCATACGCAAGATACAGAAAATTAGAGATGGGACGGGGGATTCGTCGAATCCACGAATCCCTCGAATCTTGCTGGATTCGTGGGATTCGTGGACTCGAATCCCGACGTAATTTGCCTGAAACGAATCCGGTGGGAGGGACTGGGAGGCGGAGCTGGGGGCCGGTGCGTTCACTGTGCTCCGGCCCCTCCGCTCCAGTAGTTATAAAATGTGTAATTGTGCTTAATAATCATGCTGCCCCCTCTGTCTGTAGTATTACATGATTCAATAAATCTTACTTACAGGGCTAGTACTGCTATCGTAACAGGCCGGCCGGGCAGACGAGCGGCAGCGTCACTGACTGACGTCACCTGCCTGAGCCGCCTGCTTTATTCATGAATAAAGCAGGCGGCTCAGGCAGGTGACGTCAGTCAGTGACGCTGCCGCTCGTCTGCCCGGCCGGCCTGTTACGATAGCAGTACTAGCCCTGTAAGTAAGATTTATTGAATCATGTAATACTACAGACAGAGGGGGCAGCATGATTATTAATCATAATTACACTTTTATAACTACTGGAGCGGCAATGGGGGTGGGGGGGTCTGTGGATGGCACTGTTATGGGGTGGGGAGGTGTCTGTGGATGGCACTGTTATAGGGTGGGGGGGTCTGTGGATGGCACTGTTATGGGGTGGGGGGGTCTGTGGATGGCACTGTTATGGGGTGGGGGGGTCTGTGGATGGCACTGTTATGGGATGGGGGGGCGTCTGTGGATGGCACTGTTATGGGATGGGGGGGCGTCTGTGGATGGCACTGTTATAGGGTGGGGGGGTCTGTGGATGGCACTGTTATGGGATGGGGGGGCGTCTGTGGATGGCACTGTTATAGGGTGGGGAGGTGTCTGTGGATGGCACTGTTATAGGGTGGGGGGGTCTGTGGATGGCACTGTTATAGGGTGGGGGGGGTCTGTGGATGGCACTGTTATAGGGTGGGGGGGGTCTGTGGATGGCACTGTTATAGGGTGGGGGGGGTCTGTGGATGGCACTGTTATAGGGTGGGGGGGGTCTGTGGATGGCACTGTTATAGGGTGGGGGGGTCTGTGGATGGCACTGTTATAGGGTGGGGGGGGTCTGTGGATGGCACTGTTATAGGGTGGGGGGGGTCTGTGGATGGCACTGTTATAGGGTGGGGGGGTCTGTGGATGGCACTGTTATTGGGTGGGGGGGTCTGTGGATGGCACTGTTATGGGGTGGGGGGTCTGTGGATGGCACTGTTATGGGGTGGGGGGGTCTGTGGATGGCACTGTTATGGGATGGGGGGTCTGTGGATGGCACTTTTATGGGATGGGGGGGTCTGTGGATGGCACTGTTATGGGGTGGGGGTGTCTGTGGATGGCACTGTTATGGGGTGGGGGAGTCTGTGGATGGCACTGTTATAGGGTGGGGGGGTCTGTGGATGGCACTGTTATGGGGTGGGGGGATCTGTGGATGGCACTGTTATGGGGTGGGGGGATCTGTGGATGGCACTGTTATGGGGTGGGGGGTCTGTGGATGGCACTGTTATGGGATGGGGGGTCTGTGGATGGCACTGTTATGGGATGGGGGGTCTGTGGATGGCACTGTTATGGGATGGGGGGGGGGTCTGTGGATGGCACTGTTATGGGGTGGGGGAGTCTGTGGATGGCACTGTTATAGGGTGGGGGGGTCTGTGGATGGCACTGTTATAGGGTGGGGGGGTCTGTGGATGGCACTGTTATAGGGTGGGGGGGTCTGTGGATGGCACTGTTATAGGATGGGGGGGGTCTGTGGATGGCACTGTTATAGGATGGGGGGGGTCTGTGGATGGCACTGTTATGGGGTGGGGGCGTCTGTGGATGGCACTGTTATGGGGTGGGGGGGGTCTGTGGATGGCACTGTTATGGGGTGGGGGGGGGTCTGTGGATGGCACTGTTATGGGGTGGGGGGGGATCTGTGAATGCCAGGGGGAGAGGTGAGAGGCACTATCATACTACTGGCACATTGGGGGGAGGCACTATGATACGGGCACATTATGGGGGGAGATGGCACTATGATACGGGCACATTATGGGGGGAGATGGCACTATGATACGGGCACATTATGGGGGGAGGTGGCACTATGATACGGGCACATTATGAGGGGAGATGGCACTATGATATGGGCACATTATGGGGGGAGGTGGCACTATGATACGGGCACATTGGGGGGGAGATGGCACTATGATACCGGCACATGGGGGGGGAAGGAGAGAGGCACTCCGCACTTGATACTGGCACATGATTAGGGGGGCATCTATGGGGACACTTACTGGCACATTATTGGGTGGCACTGTGGGGCCACTTCTTATTGGCACATTATTGGGGGCACTATGAGGGCATCTACTGAGGCCACAAAGAAGGGGTATTTTATATGGGGGGCTCTGTTTGGTACTAGTATTATCAGGGGTATTATCTGTTTCTGCAGTATAGTATTGGGGAGCACAGCGGAACAGTATTGGGGGTGTTAGGATGATTTGTCCAGAAGATGGGAGGATGATGGAAAAGTAGTAAACTAAGATTTTTATTTTTTTGTCAAGCTGCAGAGACGAAAAATGGCTGAAAAATGGTGTCTGGTCTGAAAGGAGAAGATGAGGAAAGAGAACATCTACAAGAGACGTCACTGGATGTAAGAGGTATGTGGCTGTATTACCCTGTATGTTCTGTAGTGATAGGAGCAGGGGTCATAGCAGGGGTCATCGCGGTCAAATAGGGTGCGACCGTGACTGGGAGGTGGAGGTTCAGACAAACTGACGCGGTCTGACTTTGTTTCTTACACCGTGCGTTCACACAATTATGTACAGGATTCGTAGGATTCGAGATTCGAAAGATTCGATATATTCGAGAACCTTTTCGGATTCGGATTCGAAAAAAATTGGATTTGTCCCACCTCTACAGAAAATACACCAGAGTCTGCTCCTCCTGTATTATAGCGACCGGATACAGCCAGTACACCAGAGTCTGCTCCTCCTGTATTATAGTGACCAGATACAGAGAATACACATATCATAATACTGCCTCCAATGTACAAGAATATAACTACTATAATACTACCTCCTATGTACAAGAATATAACTACTATAATACTGCCTCCTATGTACAAGAATATAACTACTATAATACTGCTTCTTTGTACAAGAATATAACTACTAAAATACTGCCTTCTATGTACAAGAATATAACTACTAAAATACTGCTCCTATGTACAAGAATATAACTACTATAATACTGCTCCTATGTACAAGAATATAACTGCTATAATACTGCTCCTATGTACAAGAATATAACTGCTATAATACTGCTCCTATGTACAAGAATATAACTACTATAATACTGCCTTCTATGTACAAGAATATAACTACTATAATACTGCCTTCTATGTACAAGAATATAACTACTATAATACTGCCTTCTATGTACAAGAATATAACTACTATAATACTGCCTTCTATGTACAAGAATATAACTACTATAATACTGCCTTCTATGTACAAGAATATAACTACTATAATACTGCCTTCTATGTACAAGAATATAACTACTGTAATACTGCCTTCTTTGTACAAGAATATAACTACTATAATACTGCCTATGTACAAGAATATAACTACTATAGTACTGCCTCCTATGTACAAGAATATAACTACTATAGTACTGCTCCTATGTACAAGACTATAACTACTATAATACTGCCTCCTATGTACAAGAATATAACTACTATAATACTGCCTCCTATGTACAAGAATATAACTACTATAATACTGCCTCCTATGTACAAGAATATAACTACTATAATACTGCCTTATATGTACAAGAATATAACTACTATAATACTGCTCCTATGTACAATAATATAACTACTATAATACTGCTCATATGTACAAGAATATAACTACTATAATACTGCTCCTATGTACAAGAATATAACTACTATAATACTGCTCCTATGTACAATAATATAACTACTATAATACTGCTCCTTTGTACAAGAATATAATTACTAATATACTGCTCCTATGTATAAGAATATAACTACTATAATGCTGCTCTTATGTACAGGAATATAACTACTTTAATACTGCTCCTCTGTACAAGAATATAACTACTATAATACTGCCTTCTATGTACAAGAATATAACTACTATAATACTGCTTCTATGTACAAGAATATAACTACTATAATACTACTCCTGTTATGGTTACCTGCACAATTGCTTGTAGAGGTTACTCGAAGAGGGGAAGGAGTCCAATGGCAGTGACACAGAAACAGGGGAGCAAGGAAACAGATGAATGATCCCGATATGCAGGAATGGCGGTGGCTCAATGGACCAGATAAGGTCCACGTGGTAGATGAGTGCCGAAGAACGAGAAAGGCAAGAGAGCAGTCAGGCAGTCCTGGATCGGTACACGGGATGGCAGGTACAAGGATTCAGGATGAGGAAGGAGAGTAGTCAATGGAGGCAGAGTTCGGTACACGAGATGGCAGGTACAAAGATTCAGGATGAGGCAGGAGAGTAGTCAATGGAGGCAGAGTTCGGTACACGAGATGGCAGGTACAAAGATTCAGGATGAGGCAGGAGAGTAGTCAATGGAGGAAGAGTTCGGTACACGAGCAGGTTAGCAGACAAATACTGAGAGGCTGAAGCAAGACTACAGCTGAGATAGGCAAGGGAGGAAGTGACATGGTCTTCCTTAAATAGGGCGTACACAGATCTGATTGGTCAAACCAAAAGCAGGAAAATTCAGGTCAAGGAGGTGGTTCAAAAAGTAACAGAAACTGTCCAGGAGGCTCTGTGGGATTCGTGGACTCGAATCCCGACGTAATTTGCCTGAAACGAATCCGGTGGGAGGGACTGGGAGGCGGAGCTGGGGGCCGGTGCGTTCACTGTGCTCCGGCCCCTCCGCTCCAGTAGTTATAAAATGTGTAATTGTGCTTAATAATCATGCTGCCCCCTCTGTCTGTAGTATTAAATGATTCAATAAATCTTACTTACAGGGCTAGTACTGCTATCGTAACAGGCCGGCCGGGCAGACGAGCGGCAGCGTCACTGACTGACGTCACCTGCCTGAGCCGCCTGCTTTATTCATGAAGCAGGGTGCTCAGGCAGGTGACGTCAGTCAGTGACGCTGCCGCTCGTCTGCCCGGCCGGCCTGTTACGATAGCAGTACTAGCCCTGTAAGTAAGATTTATTGAATCATGTAATACTACAGACAGAGGGGGCAGCATGATTATTAATCACAATTACACATTTTATAACTACTGGAGCGGCAATGGGGGGGGGTGGGTCTGTGGATGGCACTGTTATAGGGTGGGGGGGGGGGTCTGTGGATGGCACTGTTATGGGGTGGGGGGGGTCTGTGGATGGCACTGGTATGGGGTGGGGGGGTCTGTGGATGAAACTGTTATAGAGTGGGGGGGGTCTGTGGATGGCACTGTTATAGGGTGGGGGGGGTCTGTGGATGGCACTGTTATAGGGTGGGGGGGGTCTGTGGATGGCACTGTTATGGGGTGGGGGGTCTGTGGATGGCACTGTTATGGGGTGGGGGGGGGTCTGTGGATGGCACTGTTATTGGGTGGGGGGGTCTGTGGATGGCACTGTTATTGGGTGGGGGGGGGTCTGTGGATGGCACTGTTATTGGGTGGGGGGGGGTCTGTGGATGGCACTGTTATGGGATGGGGGGGTCTGTGGATGGCACTGTTATGGGATGGGGGGGGTCTGTGGATGGCACTGTTATGGGATGGGGGGGGTCTGTGGATGGCACTGTTATGGGATGGGGGGGGTCTGTGGATGGCACTGTTATGGGGTGGGGGTGTCTGTGGATGGTACTGTTATGGGGTGGGGGTGTCTGTGGATGGCACTGTTATGGGGTGGGGGAGTCTGTGGATGGCACTGTTATAGGGTGGGGGGGTCTGTGGATGGCACTGTTATAGGATGGGGGGGGGGTCTGTGGATGGCACTGTTATGGGGTGGGGGGGGTCTGTGGATGGCACTGTTATGGGGTGGGGGGATCTGTGAATGCCAGGGGGAGAGGTGAGAGGCACTATGATACTACTGGCACATTGGGGGGAGGCACTATGATACAGGCACATTATGGGGGGAGATGGCACTATGATACGGGCACATTATGAGGGGAGATGGCACTATGATACGGGCACATTATGGGGGGAGGTGGCACTATGATACGGGCACATTTTGGGGGGAGGTGGCACTATGATACGGGCACATTGGGGGGGGGGGGGGAGAGAGGCACTCCGCACTTGATACTGGCACATGATTAGGGGGGCATCTATGGGGACACTTACTGGCACATTATTGGGTGGCACTGTGGGGCCACTTCTTATTGGCACATTATTGGGGGCACTATGGGGGCATCTACTGAGGCCACAAAGAAGGGGTATTTTATATGGGGGGCTCTGTGTGGTACTAGTATTATCAGGGGTATTATCTGTTTCTGCAGTATAGTATTGGGGAGCACAGCGGAACAGTATTGGGGGTGTTAGGATGATTTGTCCAGAAGATGGGAGGATGATGGAAAAGTAGTAAACTAAGATTTTTTTTTTTTTTGTCAAGCTGCATAGACGAAAAATGGCTGAAAAATGGTGTCTGGTCTGAAAGGAGAAGATGAGGAAAGAGAACATCTACAAGAGAAACGTCACTGGATGTAAGAGGTATGTGGCTGTATTACCCTGTATGTTCTGTAGTGATAGGAGCAGGGGTCATAGCAGGGGTCATCGCGGTCATATAGGGTGCGACCGTGACTGGGAGGTGGAGGTTCAGACAAACTGACGCGGTCTGACTTTGTTTCTTACACCGTGCGTTCACACAATTATGTACAGGATTCGTAGGATTCGAGATTCGAAAGATTCGATATATTCGAGAACCTTTTCGGATTCGGATTCGAAAAAAATTGGATTTGTCCCACCTCTACAGAAAATACACCATAATACTGCCTTCTATGTACAAGAATATAACTTCTATAATACTGCCTTCTATGTACAAGAATATAACTACTATAATACTGCCTTCTATGTACAAGACTATAACTACTATAATACTGCCTTCTATGTACAAGAATATAACTACTATAATACTGCCTTCTATGTACAAGAATATAACTACTATAATACTGCCTTCTATGTACAAGAATATAACTACTATAATACTGCCTTCTATGTACAAGAATATAACTACTATAATACTGCCTTCTATGTACAAGAATATAACTACTATAATACTGCCTATGTACAAGAATATAACTACTATAATACTGCCTTCTATGTACAAGAATATAACTACTATAATACTGCCTTCTATGTACAAGAATATAACTACTATAACACTGCCTTCTATGTACAAGAATATAACTACTATAATACTGCCTTCTATGTACAAGAATATAACTACTATAATACTGCCTTCTATGTACAAGAATATAACTACTATAATACTGCCTTCTATGTACAAGAATATAACTACTATAGTACTGCCTCCTATGTACAAGAATATAACTACTATAGTACTGCCTCCTATGTACAAGAATATAACTACTATAGTACTGCTCCTATGTACAAGAATATAACTACTATAATACTGCCTCCTATGTACAATAATATAACTACTATAATACTGCCTCCTATGTACAAGAATATAACGACTATAATACTGCCTTATATGTACAAGAATATAACTACTATAATACTGCTCCTATGTACAATAATATAACTACTATAATACTGCTCCTTTGTACAAGAATATAATTACTAAAATACTGCTCCTATGTACAAGAATATAATTACTAAAATACTGCTCCTATGTATAAGAATATAACTACAATAATGCTGCTCTTATGTACAGGAATATAACTACTATAATACTGCTCCTCTGTACAAGAATATAACTACTATAATACTGCCTTCTATGTACAAGAATATAACTACTATAATACTGCTTCTATGTACAAGAATATAACTACTATAATACTACTCCTGTTATGGTTACCTGCACAATTGCTTGTAGAGGTTACTCGAAGAGGAGAAGGAGTCCAATGGCAGCGACACAGAAACAGGGGAGCACGGAAACGGATGAATGATCCCGATATGCAGGAATGGCGGTGGCTCAATGGACCAGATAAGGTCCACGTGGTAGATGAGTGCCGAAGAACGAGAAAGGCAAGAGAGCAGTCAGGCAGTCCTGGATCGGTACATGGGATGGCAGGTACAAGGATTCAGGATGAGGCAGGAGAGTAGTCAATGGAGGCAGAGTTCGGTACACGAGATGGCAGGTACAAAGATTCAGGATGAGGCAGGAGAATAGTCAATGGAGGAAGAGTTCGGTACACGAGCAGGTTAGCAGACAAATACTGAGAGGCTGAAGCAAGACTACAGCTGAGATAGGCAAGGGAGGAAGTGACATGGTCTTCCTTAAATAGGGCGTACACAGATCTGATTGGTCAAACCAAAAGCAGGAAAATTCAGGTCAAGGAGGTGGTTCAAAAAGTAACAGAAACTGTCCAGGAAGCTCTGTGGTCTAATGAGCAAGGCTACAGACTAGGATGCTGGAGTCTCCCGGTTCGATCCCTGACAGTACTCCTCCACGATGACCTCCGGGCATCTCCAAGATAGGCCTGTCGGGGTATTGCTGATGAAACTTGCTGACCAGTCTGGGAGCGTGTACATTCTGCTTGGGTTCCCACGAGCCCTCATCAGGACCATAACCCTTCCAATGGATCAAATACTGCAGTTTTCTTCTACAAATTCTTGAGTCCAGGATCTTTTCTATAACAAACTCCTCTTCTCCATGCACCCTGACTGGCGGGGGTGGCAGCAAAAAGCGATCAGGGAAAGTATTCTCAACAAATGGTTTGAAGAGTGAACAATGGAACACCGGATGTATCCTGACCGAATCCAAGAATTTGAGTTTAAATGTGACATCATTAATTTGAGCCGAAATCTGATATGGTCCAATGTATCTTTGACCCAGTTTTTGAGAAGGGACTCTCAGCTTAATCTTTTTTGTAGACAGCCACACTTTGTCCCCAATATGAAAAACTGGTCCTGGTCTACGGTGTTTGTCCGCAGCTTGTTTAGAGCGTCTTTGGGCCTCGTGTAAATTCTCCATGATTTTTCCCCATACCTCTTGCAGGTTAGTTAACTGTTCGGTTACTGCTGGGATGGCCGTGGTGATTGGCAGATGGGGAATAAAGACTGGATGGAAGCCTGTGTTTGGGTAGAACGGGCTGAAAGAAGTAAAACTGTGTTCCGAGATATTGTACGCAAATTCTGCAGTGGAGAGATGTTCCATCCAGTTATCTTGTAAATGGGTAATAAAACATTGTAGATACTGTTCGAGGGTTTGATTAGTTCTTTCATTTTGACCATTAGATTGTGGATGAAAAGCTGATAACAAATTTACTTTGATTCCAAGGGCAGAACAGAATTTTTCCCAGAATTTGGACGTGAACTGTACCCCGCGATCAGAGACCACGTTGTCTGGAATCCCGTGTAGCCCGAACACTTCACGGATCATGAGTTCTGCTGTTTGTTTTGCAGATGGTATTCCTTTGAAAGGGATGAAGTGTGCCATCTTGGTAAGACGGTCTATGATGACAAGGATAGTGTTCATTCCTTGAGAAGGAGGTAAATCGACCACAAAGTCCATAGAGACTGAGCCCCAAGGGCGAGATGGAACTGGAAGTGGTTGTAATAATCCCAGAGGGGAAGAACGTGGCGTCTTGTAGTGCGCACAGGTCAAACATGAAGAAACATACCTCTTCACATCCCCTTTACAATTGGGCCACCAGAAGGAACGAGATAACAGTTCTTGAGTTTTTTTTATGCCCAAGTGATCGGCCAACTTGGAATCATGAGCCAGTTTAAGGACTTCAAGTCGAGCTATTTTGGGAACATATAGTAGATGATCTGGTTTGATCCAATAACCATCCTTGAAGTGAAGGTTAACCTCACTAGTGGGGTGGCTAAGAAAAGAGTCACTCTGATATCCGTCTTTAATTAGTTTCCATAAATCCCCTGAATGGGTCGCCCCCAAGAAGTTTCTTTCAGGCAGGATCGTGGTTTTATTCTTATTTTCTTGGGAGGAGTCAGAGAACATTCTGGACAGCGCGTCTGCTTTGCCGTTCTTAGAACCTGGACGGTAGGTAATAATAAAGTTAAAACGAGAAAAGAACAGGCTCCGTCTGGAGGATAATCTTTTGGCATTATGCAGAAACTCAAGGTTCTTGTGATCAGTCAAGACGGTTACAGGAATGGTGGCCCCCTCCAAAAGGTGTCTCCATTCCGAGAAAGCTTCCTTGATTGCAAGTAGTTCCTTATTCCCGATGTCGTAATTTTTCTCAGCTGGGGACATTTGGCGAGAAAAATAGGCACAAGGATGAAGCAACTCTTTATCTCCTGCACGTTGTGACAAAAACGCCCTCATTGCTGAATCAGATGCATCCACTTCTACCGTGAATAGTAGTTCTGGATCTGGATGGATTAGTATTGGTGCGATTGTGAACAGAGACTTTAGTTGACTAAATGCGTCTTGTGCCTCGGGAGTCCAGGTAAAGTGTACAGTTTTCATTGTGAGTTGTGTGATTGGTTCGATGACCCTGAAGAAATTCCGGACGAATCTCCTGTAGAAATTGGCAAAACCGATGAATCTTTGTATGTCTTTTACATTTCTGGGAGTAGGCCACTCAGTTACAGCTCTAATCTTGCTGGGGTCCATCTCTAGACCCTTCGGAGAATTGATGTATCCCAAAAACTGAACAGTTGTTTTTTCAAATTCGCATTTCTCGAGTATAATGCAGAGTTGGTGTTCTCGAAGTCTCTGTAGAACCTTGCAGACGTCCATACGATGTTGTTCCAGACTTTCAGAAAAAATTAGAATGTCGTCCAAGTATATTATTACGAACTGATCCAACATGTCCCGGAACACATCGTTAACAAAGTGCTGAAATGTAGCTGGCGCATTACACAGTCCGAAAGGCATAACAAGGTTTTCGAAATGTCCATACCGAGTTCGGAAAGCAGTCTTCCATTCGTCACCCGGACGAATACGGACCAGGTTATATGCTTCTCTGAGATCGAGTTTCGTAAATATTCTGGCAGTGCGCAGTCTTTCGAGAAGTTCAGATATTAAAGGAAGGGGATACTGATTTTTTACAGTGATACTCGATACCCACCAGCAAAGCGATTTCAATAAAATGACTTGCATAGAGCATGTAAAATGGCCCGACCCGGGTTTCGCCTTCGCTTCGTCTGGGGCGTCACGTGACATGGGTCATGGGCACTTTAAACTTTTCTATTTGCTGATCCAATGTATTTATGTATATACAGTTGCAAGAAAAAGTATGTGAACCCTTTGGAATGATATGGATTTCTGCACAAATTGGTCATAAAATGTGATCTGATCTTCATCTAAGTCACAACAATAGACAATCACAGTCAGCTTAAACTAATAACACACAAAGAATTAAATGTTACCATGTTTTTATTGAACACACCATGTAAACATTCACAGTGCAGGTGGAAAAAGTATGTGAACCCTTGGATTTAATAACTGGTGGAACCTCCTTCGGCAGCAATAACTTCAGCCAAACGTTTCCTGTAGTTGCAGATCAGACGTGCACAACGGTCAGGAGTAATTCTTGACCATTCCTCTTTACAGAACTGTTTCAGTTCAGCAATATTCTTGAGGTGTCTGGTGTGAATTGCTTTCTTGAGGTCATGCCACAGCATCTCAATCGGGTTGAGGTCAGGACTCTGACTGGGCCACTCCAGAAGGCGTATTTTCTTCTGTTTAAGCCATTCTGTTGTTGATTTACTTCTATGCTTTGGATCTTTGTCCTGTTGCAACACCGATCTTCTGTTGAGCTTCAGCTAATGGACAGATGGCCTTAAGTTCTCCTGCAAAAGTCTTGATAAACTTGGGAATAAATTTTTCCTTTGATGATAGCAATCCGTCCAGGCCCTGACGCAGCAAAGCAGCCCCAAACCATGATGCCCCCACCACCATACTTCACAGTTAGGATGAGGTTTAGATGTTGGTGTGCTGTGCCTCTTTTTCTCCATACATAGTGTTGTGTTTTCCTTCCAAACAACTCAACTTTGGTTTCATCTGTCCACAGAATATTTTGCCAGTACTGCTGTGGAACATCCAGGTGCTCTTGTGCAAACTGTAAATGTGCAACAATGTTTTTTTTGGACAGCAGTGGCTTCCTCTGTGGTATCCTCCCATGAAATCCATTCTTGTTTAGTGTTTCACGTATCATAGATTCGCTAACAGGGATGTTAGCATATGCCAGAGACTTTTGTAAGTCTTTAGCTGACACTCTAGGATTTTTCTTCACCTCATTGAGCAGTCTGCGCTGTGCTCTTGCAGTCATCTTTACAGGACGGCCACTCCTAGGGAGAGTAGCAGCAGTGACTGATGAACAGCAAGGGTTTTGGAGATACTTTCATAACCCTTTCCAGCTTTATGCAAGTCAACAATTCTTAATCGTAGGTCTTCTGAGAGCTCTTTTGTGCGAGGCATCATTCACATCAGGCAATGCTTCTTGTGAAAAGCAAACCCAGAACTGGTGTGTGTTTTTTATAGGGCAGGGCAGCTGTAACCTACACCAATCTCATCTCATTGATTGGACTCCAGTTGACTGACACCTCACTCCAATTAGCTCTTGGAGATGTCATTAGTCTTGGGGTTCACATACTTTTTCTTGCAACTGTACCTGTAATTCTTATTGAAGGGTTTCTACCATCATAAATACTGTTATGTAGCTGACTGACATTAGCGATGCGCTAATGTCAGCACTACATAACAGTATGTTTTTTACATTTCTCCCTGCAGCCGTTCTGATAAAATAAGCACTTTTATAATATACTAATGAGCCTCTAGGTGCTATGTGGGCATAGAATCAGCACCTAGAGGCTCCGTCTACTCACCCTTTATCCCGCCCAGGTCCTCTGTTCTGCCTGCCCCGCTCCTCCTGAATGATGTCACGGTTCGCAGCATCGCTGATGAAATCCCGCGCCTGCGCCGTTTACTTCTGTATTCGGCGCAGACGCACTGAGTAAAGGCCACCCTCCTGGTGCCGGCTTCCTCACTGTGACGTCACCAGGAGCGCATCATTCACTCACTGCGCCTGCGCCGAATACAGAAGTGAATGGTGCAGGCGCGGGATTTCGTCAGTGATACTGTGAACCATGACATCAATCAGGAGGAGCTGGGCGGGCAGAACAGAGGACCTGGGCGGGATAAAGGGTGAGTAGACAGAGCCTCTAGGTGCTGACTCTACGCCCACATAGCACCTAGAGGCTCATTAGCATATTATAAAAGTGTGTATTTTATCAGAACGGCTGCCGGGAGAAATGTAAAAAACATACTACTATGTAGTGCTGACATTACCGATGTGCTAATGTCAGTCAGCTACATAACAGTAAATCTGATGGTAGAAACCCTTTAACAGTCTGCTAGTGTGTCATTACATCTATTCGCCCTAGGTGCTGCTGGCATCACTTATACATATAGTTGGGGTATGCTAATAGGAAGTGTGGATTCAGTAGAGAAGTTGAGGAAGTTGAGTTGAGCTGGTTAGTGGTGGAGCAGTACAAGCCTAGTCCACCATGTAGCTGCCATATTACCCCCTTGGCTCTGGCCAGGCTAAAGGAGTATAGAGAACAGTATTCCAGCAGCACAGACCAGTGAGTCTACGTCTGGATATAGAGAAAGTCTAGTGGAGGTTGGAGCTAAATTAGCCAAGGGACTTCACAAGCACCAGCCAGGAGATTGATGTGCAAAATTATCCTTTACCACATACCTCTATAGACATAGCGGACGGTAATTCTTCACTGAGCATCCTTTCCAAAGAATGGAGCAGAAGACTGATGCCTGCCATTAGGAGCCGCCCTGTGGATTGTACAGACCAGTAAGAGTTATTATATCCAGTACCTGAGTGCTAGAGGGTGGACAAAGTATAGACTGATATAGAGAGAAGGAAAACTCCTCAAGTTACAATTACTAAGCCTGTTATAAGGATTACAGCTAAACCAATATCTGAGTCATATCTTTATGCCATGTAAATGAACTGTACTGACTGCCGGAAGACAAAGGATTCAAGTAAAGTTTACTGTTTTACTACAACCAACTCCTCATATTTTCCACCAACAATGTTTGCTGGCATCACAAACAACCGGGATCCCAGCCTCCAAACACCCATACCATCAACTTGTCACTGCTCTTATGTACAAGAATATAACTACCATAATACTGCTCCTATGTACAAGAATATAACTGCTATAATACTGCTCCTATGTACAAGAATATAACTACTATAATACTGCTCTTATGTACAAGAATATAACTACCATAATACTGCTCCTATGTACAAGAATATAACTACTATAATACTGCCTCCTATGTACAAGAATATAACTACTATAATACTGCTCCTATGTACAAGAATATAACTACTATAATACTGCCTCCTATGTACAAGAATATAACTACTATAATACTGCTCCTATGTACAAGAATATAACTACTATAATACTGCTCCTATGTACAAGAATATAACTGCTATAATACTGCTCCTATGTACAAGAATATAACTACTATAATACTGCTCCTATGTACAAGAATATAACTACTATAATTCTGCTCCTATGTACAAGAATATAACTACTATAATACTGCTCCTATGTACAAGTATATAACTACTATAATACTGCTCCTATGTACAAGAATAAAACTACTATAATACTGCTCCTATGTACAAGAATATAACTTTTATAATACTGCTCCTTTCCTGGTGGACCGATGTGTCGAGGGCAGCAGTATTTCCAGGGCCACTTTAAGTTCCTAATTCACCCCTGCTGGCCTCCTTGGATTGGTAACAATGTTACAGCACAAAGACCTCATGCTACAGCTGAATAGAAATGTATTGCATCATCCCTTGTAGTATTATTCAACTGGGATAAAACAATTACTGAATAAATGGCAGCAGAGTCTCAGTGTTACACATACTTTCAGAATACAAACATGCAAGTCATCATACAGACAGTATATATGTCATGTCCTGCTCAGGCTATGTGCAGAGGTCTGCCAGATTAGCAGCACGTGTCTAGTCTTTTGTTTTGTTTTGGAGTCAAGCTAGATCTGCCTCTCTTCAGGTGCACTGGGTGGGGTTGTTGGTTTCAGTTTAAATCACACCCACTCCCAGTGTCCCTTGCGGGTTATAGCTTCTGTCTGGCTCTGTGTTTGCAAGGAAGGAAAGATTGGCTGTTCCTGCTCAAAAGATAAGTTGGTTTTTGTTCTCCTGTGGTTTGCTGTCTAGGCTGTTAGAGAGACGCCTGCCCCTCCAGGTTCGGAGGGAGCAGGCTGCCTCTATTCCCCTTTCATCATCTTAGGGATTTTTAGGGTATTCTCAGCCCAGGCACGAGGACACGTTATTCCCACCTTAACCCCTTAAGGACACATGATGTACCGGTACGGCATGTTTCCCGAGTCGTTAAGGACACATGACGTACCGGTACATCATGTGTTGTTCCGATCACCGCCGCCCGGCCGGCGGTGATCGGAACAAGGTGCCTGCTCAAATCATTGAGCAGGCACCTCGGCTAAATGCGCGGGGTGGTCCCGTGACCCCCCCCCCCCATGTCGGCGATCGCAATAAACCGCAGGTCAATTCAGACCTGCGGTTTGCTGCGCTTTCTGCAGTTTCTGATCACCTCGGTCCCTGACCGCGGTGATCAGAAACTTTAATATGGCTAAAATATATTTGTTTCACCCCCCCTGCACCCCTGAATGATTTTATGGCGGCGGGAGGTGCAGGGGGGGGTTGAAAGCAGTGCGGGCAGTGCGGGAGGCGGGCGGTGCGGCAGGCAGGAATGCGATCCCCCGCCCGCCTCCCCTTGAATAATCGTTGGTGGCCAGTGGGTATACCAGGGTGTCAGCACATTGCTGACACCCTGGTATAAACGGCTGACATCTGTGATGCGATGTCAGCCGTTTAACCCTTTCCATACCATGGTCCGTACAGACCGTGGTATGGAAAAGCAGAGGTTAACAGTCGGGAGCTCCCTCCCTCTCCCATTGGGGGGGCTGCTGTGCCTTTGCAGCCCCCAGACAGGATAGGGTGACAGAGGGAGGGAGCTCCCCTCCTTACCCTTCCCCGTCTGCGCAGTTGTGGCCACAACTGAGCAGACGGGGAAGGTTCCCATGGCAACAGGACGCCTTCTCAGGCATCCTGCTGTCCATGGTGCTGAACAGATCTGTGCTAAAGGCATAGATCTGTTCAAAGTGTAAGTAAAATACAGTACAAAACACTATATAGTGTACTGTACTGTATTATACAGACATCAGACCCACTGGATCTTCATGAACTAAGTGGGTCTGGGTAAAAAAAAACGTTGAACGCCATAAAAATAAAAAATAAAAAACTATGATGAAATTGAAATTTTGCCCACCTTACTTCCCAAAAAAGGTAATAAAAGTGATCAAAAAAGTTGCATGTACGCCAAAATTGTAACAATCAAACCGTCATCTCATCCCGCAAAAATCTTACCCTACCCAAGATAATCGGCCAAAAACTGAAAAAACTATGGCTCTTAGACTATGGAAACACTAAAACATGATTTTTTTTGTTTCAAAAATGAAATCATTGCATAAAAAAACTTACATAAATAAAAAAAAAGTATACATATTAGGTATCGCCGCGTCCGTATCGACCGGCTCTATAAAAATATCACATGACCTAACCCCTCAGGTGACCACCGTAAAAAAATAAAAACGGTGTAAAAAAAGCAATTTTTTGTCATCTTACGTCACAAAAAGTGTAATAGCAAGCGATCAAAAAGTCATATGCACCCTAAAATAATGCCAATCAAACTGGCATCTCATCCCGCAAAAAATAAGACCCTACTTAAGATAATCGCCCAAAAACTGAAAATACTATGGGTCTTAGACTATGGAGACACTAAAACTTTTTTTTGTTTTAAAAATGAAATCATTGTGTAAAACTTACATAAATAAAAAAAATTGTATACATATTAGGTATCGCCGCGTCCGTGACAACCTGCTCTATAAAATTACCACATGATCTAACCTGTCAGATGAATGTTGTAATTAACAAAAAAAAAACGGTGCCAAAAAAGCTATTTCTTGCTACCTTGCCGCACAAAAAGTGTAATATAGAGCAACAAAAAATCATATGTACCCTAAACTAGTACCAAAAAAACTGCCACCCTATCCCGTAGTTTCTAAAATGGGGTCACTTTTTTGGAGTTTCTACTTTAGGGGTGCATCAAGGGGGCTTCAAATGGGACATGGTGTCAAAAAAACCAGTCCAGCAAAATCTGCCTTCCAAAAACCGTATGGCATTCCTTTCCTTCTGCGCCCTGCCGTGTGCCCGCACAGCAGTTTACGACCACATATCGGGTGTTTCTGTAAACTACAGAATCAGGGCCATAAATAATGAGTTTTGTTTGGCTGTTAACCCTTGCTTTGTAACTGGAAAAAAAATATTAAAATGGAAAATCTGCCAAAAAAGTGAAATTTTGAAATTGTATCTCTATTTTCCATTAAATCTTGTGCAACACCTAAAGTCTTGTGCAACACCTTGAGTGGTGTAGTTTCTTAGATGGGGTCACTTTTATGGAGTTTCTACTCTAGGGGTGAATCAGGGGGGCTTCAAATGGGACATGGTGTAAATAAACCAGTCCAGCAAAATCTGCCTTCCAAAAACCAAACGGCGCACCTTTCACTCTACGCCCCGCTGTGTGGCCGTACAGTAGTTTACGGCCACATATGGGGTTTTCTGTAAATGGCAGAGTCTGAGCAATAAAGATACTGTCTTGTTTGGCTGTTAACCCTTGCTTTGTTAGTGGAAAAACTGGGTTAAAATGGAAAATTAGGCAAAAAAATGAAATTCTCAAATTTCATCCCCATTTGCCAATAACTCTTGTGCAACACCTAAAGGGTTAACAAAGTTTGTAAAATCAGTTATGAATACCTTGAGGGGTTTAGTTTATAGAATGGGGTCAGTTTTGGGTGGTTTCTATTATGTAAGCCTCGCAAAGTGACTTCAGAGCTGTAGTGGTCCCTAAAAATTGGGTTTTTGTAAATTTCTTTCAAGATTTACTTCTAAGCCTTGTAACATCCCCAAAAAATAAAATATCATTCCCAAAATAATTCAAACATAAAGTAGACATATGGGGAATGTAAAGTCATCACAATTTTTGGGGGTATTACTATGTATTACAGAAGTAGAGAAACTTAAACTTTGAAATTTGCAAATTTTTCCAAATATTTGGTAAATTTGGTATTTTTTTATGCAAAAAAAAAATTTTTTTTACTTCATTTTACCAGTGTCGTGAAGTACAATATGTGACGAAAAAATAATCTCAGAATGGCCTGGATAAGTCAAAGCGTTTTAAAGTTATCACCACTTAAAGTGACACTGGTCAGATTTGCAAAAAATGGCCTGGTCCTTAAGGTGAAATAAGGCTGTGTCCTTAAGGGGTTAAGGGTCTGAACGTGGGCTTAGCAGTATAGGGAGAGCTGGTAGGGATTTATCAGGAGGTGACCTTGATCCCCAGTTTCTCGCCTAGAAACTTGTTTCTTTATTTAGCTGTGTTTCTATATCCTGTCCGCCATGACATTATAACCCGCCAATACTTTGACTGCCATTGCTCAGCGGTTTTGAGATGGAGTCAATTGAAGCGCTAGTTGATCGCATGCAGGGATTATCCCTAGAGGTTGCGGATCTGCGTAATTCGGTCACACGGTGTCAGAATGCTCTGGTATCAGGTGCAAGTCAAATTTATGGGGAGCCTAAAGCCGCGCTCCCTGATAGATTTGCAGGGGGTGTGGATGACTTTATCCGCTTTAAAGAATCATGCAAGTTGTATTTTCGGCTGCGTCCATCTTCATCTGGTGATGAAAGTCAGAGGGTTGGTATAATCATTTCTCTGCTAAAAGGGGAAGCGCAATCCTGGGCCTTTTCTCTGCCGCCCGGTTCTCTGGCACTCCGGTCGGTGGAAGAATTTTTTAATGCCTTGGATTAATATATGATGATCCAGATCGGGTCTTGATGGCGGAATCTAAATTGCGCAATTTATTACAATGTGAACATACTGCAGAGGCTTATTGCGTTGAGTTTAGGAGATGGGCTACCGAGTCAGAGTGGAATGACCCCGCGTTACGTAGTCAGTTTTGTCAGGGGTTATCTGAGAGATTGAAAGATGCCCTTGCCTTTCATGAGTACCCGGATACATTGGAGAATGCAATGTCTTTGGCAGTACGGTTAGATAGACGTATTAGAGAGAGGTGTAAGGCTCCCTCCGCGCAAGGGATCCCTTCTGTGAGTGGTTTCGTCTCACCTGCTCCCCAGGGTGATATTACATGTAACTCTGGGGTAGGGGAGGAACCCATGCAGCTGGGTCAGATATCTTTCCGTTCTGGTCGTAGAGACTTCAGGAGGTTGCATAAACTATGTTATTTCTGTGGAAAAAGTGGTCATTTTATTTTTGCTTGTCCTTTCGTTAAACCGCATGTTGATGAGAAAGAATCATCAAGAGGTTTACTTAAAGAAAAAAAAAAAACATTCCTGACACTTGGTAGTGTGAAGCAGAGTGGTGGAGCAAGCAGGTATGCAAGCTCCCTGTAGTACTCGTTTTCTCCTTCCAGCTATGGTGGCGCTAGACTCACAAATTTTTTTGTTGTTGAAGTATTCATTGACTGTGGTGCTGGGGTAAACCTTATTGATTTTCTTTTTCTTCAAAATCTGGGTCTAAGTACTTGCACTTTAGAAAGAGAGATTCCAGTTTTCGCAATTGATTCTTCCCCTCTTTCTCAAAGGAGTCTCACTCATATTGCTCATGGTATTCAAATAAGGGTGGGTGATTCACATGTTGAGATCATGTCTTGTTTTGTCATGAAGGACTTATCCGCTCCTATAGTCTTAGGGTTACCATGGTTGACAAAACATAACCCAATTATAGATTGGCAAGCAAGACAGATCATTGGTTGGAGTGAGTTTTGTTCAGATAATTGTCTTGGCACATCTATCTCTGGTGTGTCTACTACGGCTCTACCTCTGTATCTCTCAGATTTTGCGGATGTCTTTTCGGAGGGTGGGGCTCAGGAATTGCCCCCTCATCGTGACTATGATTGTCCAGTTAGTCTCATCCCAGGAGCTAAGTTGCCAAAGTCTCGGCTTTACAATCTTTCTCAACCCGAAAGAGAGGTCATGCGGAAGTATATTGCCGAGAGTTTGGCAAAAGGTCATATTAGGCCATCTAAATCTCCGGTGGCAGTGGGTTTATTCTTTGTAAAGAAAAAGGATGGATCGCTGAGACCTTGTTTGGATTTCCGGGAATTGAACCGCATTACGGTCCGTGATCCGTATCTTCTTCCTTTGATCTCCTATCTTTTTGATCAGATTGTTGGAGCCAAGGTGTTCTCCAAGTTGGATCAAGGAAAGGGATGAGTGGAAAACGGCCTTCAACACGTACGAGGGTCATTTCGAGAATCTGGTTATGCCTTTTGGGTTAACGAACGTGCCAGCTGTATTTCAGCAATTCGTCAATTACATTTTCCATCATTTTGTGGGGAGGTTCGTGGTAGTTTACTTGGATGACATTTTAATTTACTCTTCTGATCTGAAGACCCATCAGGATCATGTGAGACAGGTTTTGACGATCCTTCGGGAGAATAAATTATATGCCAAATTGGAGAAATGTGTGTTTTCTGTGCAGGAGCTTCAGTTTCTGGGATATCTGCTTTCTGACTCTGGTTTTCATATGGACCCCGAAAAGGTCCGGGCGGTTCTGGAATGGGACCGACCGGAGAATCAGAAAGCTTTGATGCGGTTTTTGGGGTTTACTAATTATTATAGAATTTTTTTTTTTAACTATTCTACCATTGTAAAACCTCTGACCGATATGACTAAGAAGGGCGCCGACGTCTCTGTCTGGTCGGATGAGGCATTGCAGGCCTTTTCGACTATTAAAAAATGTTTTGCGTCTGCTCCCATTCTGGTGCAGCCCGATGTGTCTCAGCCATTCGTGGTGGAGGTTGATGCATCAGAGGTGGGGGTTGGAGCAGTGCTGTCTCAGGGTTCATCTCCTGGCAAATGGGTTCCGTGTGCTTTTTTTTCCAAGAAGCTCTCGGTCGCCGAGAGGAATTATGATGTAGGAGATAGAGAATTGCTGGCCATCAAATTGGCCTTTGAGGAATGGCGTCACTGGTTGGAGGGGGCGTCCCACCCCGTTACTGTATATACGGATCATAAGAATTTGGCTTACCTGCAATCTGCCAAGTGTCTGAACCCTAGACAGGCCAGATGGTCACTGTTTTTTTACCAGGTTCAATTTTGTAGTTACTTTTCGCCCGGGGGTTAAAAACATTAAGGCAGATGCGTTGTCTCACAGTTTTCCTGGGGGATGTGATTCAGAGGATCCTGCTCCAATTTTGGCTGATGGGGTGGTGATCTCCGCTCTGTATCCCGAATTGGAGATGGAGGTGTTGGGAGCCCAGGAGGGGGCTCCTGGTTCTTGTCCCCCAGGGAGGTTGTTTGTTCCTGACGGACTGCGATACAAGGTGTTTAAGGAACATCATGATGCTGTCCTTGCTGGACATCCTAGGGGTAAGTCCACCTTTGATCTTGTGTCCTGGAGGTTCTGGTGGCCCGGGTTACGTAAGAGCGTTGAGGATTACGTGGCAGCTTGTGAAACCTGTGCACGGTCAAAGGTTGCTTATACTCGACCTGCTGGTTCACTTCTTCCTTTGTCTATTCCGTCTCGTCCTTGGACGCACTTGTCTATAGACTTTATTACGGATCTGACGAGTTTCTCCGGGAAGACAGTAATTTTGGTGGTTGTTGACCGTTTTAGTAAAATGGCTCACTTTATATCGTTAGCTAGTCTGCCCAATGCCAAGACTCTTGCGCAGATTTTTGTGGATAATATCGTAAAATTGCATGGCATTCCTTCAGATGTGGTTTCTGATAGGGGCACACAGTTTGTCTCCAGGTTTTGGAGGGTGTTCTGCTCTCAGCTTGGTATTCGACTTTCGTTCTCTTCGGCTTTTCATCCGCAGTCGAATGGGCAGACAGAGCGTACTAATCAAAGCCTGGAGACCTACTGGAGGTGCTTTGTGGCTAAGAATCAGGAGGATTGGTCCTCATTCTTGTCCCTAGCAGAGTTTGCTTTGAATAACCGTAGGCAGGAGTCCACGGGTAAGTCGCCATTTTTTGGCGCATACGGTTTTCATCCTCAGTTTGGTACCTTTTCTGGGACTAGTTCCTCTGGGATGCCAGAGGAGGAGAGATTTTCTTCTGCCTTGTCTTCTATCTGGCGGAGGATCCATGTGAATTTGGAGAAGATGGGTGAGAGGTATAAGCGAATGGCTGACAAGAGACGTATGACTGGTCCGGACTGGTGTGGTTGTCTACTAAAAATATTAAACTGAGAGTACCATCTTGGAAACTGGGTCCAAGATTTATTGGACCGTACAAAATATCTGCGGTGGTCAATCCAGTGGCATTTCGGCTGGATCTTCCGCAGACTTGGAGGATCCAGGATGTGTTCCACAGGTCTTTACTGAAAAAATATGTGAAACCGGTGGAACCATCGCCTATGCCTCCTCCTCCTGTTCTGGTTGATGGAAATTTAGAGTTCGAGATCTCCAGGGTTCTGGACTCAAGAGTTCTTCGGGGTTCCCTTCAGTACCTGGTACACTGGAGGGGATACGGCCCTGAGGAAAGGATGTGGGTTCCGGCTTGGGATGTTAGTGCCAGCCGTCTGGTGAAGGTTTTTCACAGATCCCACCCGGATAAGGTTGGGCCAGGGTGTCCGGAGGTCACCCGTAGAAGGGGGGGTACTGTCATGCCCTGCTCAGGCTATGTGCAGAGGTCTGCCAGATTAGCAGCACGTGTATAGTCTTTTGGGTTTTTTTTGGAGTCAAGCTAGATCCGCCTCCCTTCAGGTGCACTGAGTGGGGTCGTTGGTTTCAGTTTAAATCACACCCACTCCCAGTGTTCCCTGCGGGTTATAGCTTCTGTCTGGCTCTGTGTTTGCAAGGAAGGAAGGATTGGCTGTTCCTGCTCAAAAGATAAGTTGGTTTTTGTTCTCCTGTGGTTTGCTGTCTAGGCTGTTAGAGAGACGCCTGCCCCTCCAGGTTCGGAGGGAGCAGGCTGCCTCTATTCCCCTTTCATCATCTTAGGGATTTTTAGGGTATTCTCAGCCCAGGCACTAGGACACGTTATTCCCACCTTAAGGGTCTGAACGTGGGCTTAGCAGTATAGGGAGAGCTGGTAGGGATTTATCAGGAGGTGACCTTGATCCCCAGTTTCTCGCCTAGAAACTTGTTTGTTTATTTATCTGTGTTTCTATATCCTGTCAACCCGTGACAATTATATATATATATATATATATATATATATATACAGTACAAACCAAAAGTTTGGACACACCTTCTCATTCAAAGAGTTTTCTTTATTTTCATGACTATGAAGGCATCAATGAAGGCATCAAAACTATGAATTAACTTATGTGGAATTATATACATAACAAACAAGTGTGAAACAACTGAAAATATGTCATATTCTAGGTTCTTCAAAGTAGCCACATTTTGCTTTGATTACTGCTTTGCACACTCTTGGCATTCTCTTGATGAGCTTTAAAAGGTAGTCCCCTGAAATGGTTTTCCAACAGTCTTGAAGGAGTTCCCAGAGATGCTTAGCACTTGTTGGCCCTTTTGCCTTCACTCTGCGGTCCAGCTCACCCCAAACCATCTCGATTGGGTTCAGGTCCTGTGACTGTGGAGGCCAGGTCATCTGGCGCAGCACCCCATCACTCTCCTTCTGTCACGACCGCTATCCCAGCAGCAGTCGTGTCGCACCAGACGGAGGGGAAGGGGGACCCTTATCTACGGATGGTAAATAGAATGGCCACCCCTAACTAACCCTAAGCTGGCACCTGTTTGCCCTGATACCCGAGATGGGGTGTGAACCCGTGCGGCGAGCAGGATGCCTAAACCCTCAGTCACCCTAACAAGACTAGACTGGGGAAAGGCCGATGGGAGCACTAGTCACCATCAGTCGTGTCTAGGAGAACAACATGAGAAGACAGCAACAAACAAACAATCAACAGCAGAGATAGACTTATCCAGTCACGAGCAGAGAAGGTGATCCCAAACACGACAGTCCACGCCGGACAAGAGCTCCACAGCAACACCGTCAAACGATCTCCTTTAAAGGTCAGAATAGCACTGGAAGTAAGGACTATATCTGGCAATGACTGCAAGTGAAACTGAAACTAATATAGTAGCTGGGAGTGGCAGACAGGACTCACCTGAGAAGGATGCCTACAAACTCCCAGTCAGGACAAAAAGGTTCACAAGGCAAAACCCGGATGACATACCCTGAACCACGGAGCAAACTCACAAGCTATCGCGAGTAGCAAGTCGCTGCGACCTTCTCCTCCCAGACCTGTCTGGATCAGTCACAGTCGTGACACCTTCATGGTCAAATAGCCCTTACTTTCAAAGTTTTCCCAATTTTTCTGCTGACTGACTGACTTTCATTTCTTAAAGTAATGATGGCCACTAGTTTTTCTTTACTTAGCTGCTTTTTTCTTGCCATAATACAAATTCTAACAGTCTATTCAGTAGGACTATCAGCTGTGTATCCACCTGACTTCTCCTCAACGCCACTGAAGGTCCCAACCCCATTTATAAGGCAAGAAATCCCACTTATTAAACCTGACAGGGCACACCTATGAAGTGAAAACCATTTCAGGGGACTACCTCTTGAAGCTCATCAAGAGAATGCCAAGAGTGTGCAAAGCAGTAATCAAAGCAAAAGGTGGCTACTTTGAAGAACCTAGAATATGACATATTTTCAGTTGTTTCACACTTGTTTGTTATGTATATAATTCCACATGTGTTAATTCATAGTTTTGATGCCTTCAGTGTGAATCTACAATTTTCATAGTCATGAAAATAAAGAAAACTCTTTGAATGAGAAGGTGTGTCCAAACTTTTGGTCTGTACTACAGGGAGTGCAGAATTATTAGGCAAGTTGTATTTTTGAGGATTAATTTTATTATTGAACAACAACCATGTTCTCAATGAACCCAAAAAACTCATTAATATCAAAGCTGAATATTTTTGGAAGTAGTTTTTAGTTTGTTTTTAGTTTTAGCTATTTTAGGGGGATATCTGTGTGTGCAGGTGACTATTACTGTGCATAATTATTAGGCAACTTAACAAAAAACAAATATATACCCATTTCAATTATTTATTTTTACCAGTGAAACCAATATAACATCTCAACATTCACAAATATACATTTCTGACATTCAAAAACAAAACAAAAACAAATCAGTGACCAATATAGCCACCCTTCTTTGCAAGGACACTCAAAAGCCTGCCATCCATGGATTCTGTCAGTGTTTTGATCTGTTCACCATCAACATTGCGTGCAGCAGCAACCACAGCCTCCCAGACACTGTTCAGAGAGGTGTACTGTTTTCCCTCCTTGTAAATCTCACATTTGATGATGGACCACAGGTTCTCAATGGGGTTCAGATCAGGTGAACAAGGAGGCCATGTCATTAGATTTTCTTCTTTTATACCCTTTCTTGCCAGCCACACTGTGGAGTACTTGGACGCGTGTGATGGAGCATTGTCCTGCATGAAAATCATGTTTTTCTTGAAGGATGCAGACTTCTTCCTGTACCACTGCTTGAAGAAGGTGTCTTCCAAAAACTGGCAGTAGGACTGGGAGTTGAGCTTGACTCCATCCTCAACCCGAAAAGGCTCCACAAGCTCATCTTTGATGATACCAGCCCAAACCAGTACTCCACCTCCACCTTGCTGGCGTCTGAGTCGGACTGGAGCTCTCTGCCCTTTACCAATCCAGCCACGGGCCCATCCATCTGGCCCATCAAGACTCACTCTCATTTCATCAGTCCATAAAACCTTAGAAAAATCGGTCTTGAGATATTTCTTGGCCCAGTCTTGACGTTTCAGCTTGTGTGTCTTGTTCAGTGGTGGTCGTCTTTCAGCCTTTCTTACCTTGGCCATGTCTCTGAGTATTGCACACCTTGTGCTTTTGGGCACTCCAGTGATGTTGCAGCTCTGAAATATGGCCAAACTGGTGGCAAGTGGCATCTTGGCAGCTGCACGCTTGACTTTTCTCAGTTCATGAGCAGTTATTTTGCGCCTTGGTTTTTCCACACGCTTCTTGCGACCCTGTTGACTATTTTGAATGAAACGCTTGATTGTTCGATGATCACGCTTCAGAAGCTTTGCAATTTTAAGAGTGCTGCATCCCTCTGCAAGATATCTCACTATTTTTGACTTTTCTGAGCCTGTCAAATCCTTCTTTTGACCCATTTTGCCTAATAATTATGCACACCTAATATAGGGTGTTGATGTCATTAGACCACACCCCTTCTCATTACAAAGATGCACATCACCTAATATGCTTAATTGGTAGTAGGCTTTCGAGCCTATACAGCTTGGAGTAAGACAACATGCATAAAGAGGATGATGTGGTCAAAATACTCATTTGCCTAATAATTCTGCACTCCCTGTATATATATATATATAGTAGGAAGTCACAAGGGTCCATCGTTGACGGAAGGTATGTGTCACAGAAGTAAGAGCCGGTATTTTCAGGTGTCAGCGACAGCTAATGCTGATTGACACTTTGCTATTTTAGTATGGGAGTAGTCAAAGTACTGGGTGGGTGACTACTCCCCACGTTTCAGGCCGGGTCTTGACTGGCCTATAACAAACCCAGCCGGCAGTGTCAGCTGTGAGTGATTACCTCTCTCTGACAGAGGAGCTCTGGCAATCGCTGATGTGGGAACTGAGCCGTGTGCTAGGCTGTAAAGCTGAGACCGTGTGTTGGGAGAGCAGGCCACCTAAAGCCTGCATTTGGACTGCTGGAGAACCACCGACAAGGTTTTTTGTTATGCCAGAACTTTCCACTCTGAGTGAACAAACACCAGCCCTACAAAGAGTGTTTGTGTTTGACCTTTTGTGTGAATAAACATGGACATTTGAATTACGAACTTGTACTTTGCCTCTGTGCTGCACCCGCTTATCCCAACTACCAGAGCGAATCCCCACAATATATATATATTAGTTTTAATTTTTTTTGTAATGCCCAACACATCCTGTCCAAGATATATAGCTCCATCAGAGTGTGACATCATCACTATATATTCCTGCCATGATCTCAATACTTCTGGGGTGTCTCGCCCGCAGTAGTGCACATACATTCACCATTATCTCGCTGGCATCTCGCACAGGCTTAAATCCACAGTGTATAGTAAATCACATATCATATCATTGTGGCTGCAAGTGCTGGGAGATATAATAGCATGTGTGGACATAGCATTGCAATGCAAGGTTATAGCAACAGTCATTACAGTTTAAAAGCTCAGCTAGGTGGCATCGCCACGGAACAGGGTCAAGTGGAAACCTACAGAAACAGTTACTGTAAAGGATATGGTTTCCTTCTACCAGGGTCGAGGCTGATTTCCAACCTCTCACATACATGCATGCAGTTAATGGAAGTCCCAGAGGGCTTTCACCAACCTTAATCTGGCTATGATTCTCTGCTCATTTTTAACCCTTAGCGAGGGCAGTGCTGTGCACCTTGTCATTAGAAAAAGACGATGGTCCTAACGAAAGGTGGACTCCTATCTCCAGGGGCCCCACAGTATCCCCACTGCCTGCCTGTTTGGTACCATATTTGCATCATTGCAATTGGTAGTGTTCCTTAAAAAGTTTCACTTCTTGACTCTTGATACCTGCCATATCTTTCTTATGAATAATACATGAGGGTCGTCTCTGTGAAAAAAAGGCTTTGTTGTCCCGTGCACCGTTCATTAATTCTTTTATGATTTTAATTGGTGTTTTGTAAGGACAACAAGGTCCCTTTATGGAGGCCCCGTCATCCTGCACGTAGTGTGAGATCAGCATCATCCATCTCCCAGAGAATCTCCACCGGTCGTAACTACTGACAGACCTTTAAATTAAATGAAATAAAAAAACTTTCCAAATTCCCTCTTCTTGTAATTAGACGAAGCTTTGGCCGATTGGAAATGTGCTGAAATCTGAAGTTCATGTAACCTTTAAAAAGCTTTTTTCCTATTTACAGTAAAAATGGAGATGTTTATACTGAGTTTTATGGCCTTCAGATGCAGCCGATATATATTTTATCTTATACACATACTCCTCATGCTATAACCACCAGGTCTCCATCATCTAGGAGGGGGCATCTTGTATAAAGAAACATGTTCAATCTTCCTAAGTCATAAAAGAAAGCCACTACTTTAAGGACACACAATTTTGTGAAGTAACTAAGAAATAACATTTATATGGCTATAAAATCCATTTCAGCTTTGGAAAAAAGTCCAAAACTTGTAAAATCTGTTAAACCAAGTTTGTCCTCCACAAAAGATTGACGGGACAATTTCAAGAGAGTATATTTCTTTCAAGTTTCCCATTTATCATGTCTAAAGATGAAGCTCATAGAAAATCTGCTATAAAACTGTCTACTATGTTAAAAATAGCTACAATAATACTGCTCTTATGTACAGAAATATAATTACTATAATACTGCTCCTATGTACAAGAATATAACTACTATACTACTGCTCCTATGTACAAGAATACAACTACTATAATACTGCTCCTATGTACAGGAATATAACTGCTATAATACTGCTCCTATGTACAAGAATATAACTAATATAATACTGCTCCTATGTACAAGAATATAACTACTATAATACTGCTCCTATGTACAAGAATATAACTACTATAATACTGCTCCTATGTACAAGAATATAACTACTATAATACTGCCTCCTATGTACAAGAATATTACTACTATAATACTGCTCCTATGTGCAAGAATATAACTACTATAATACTGCTCCTATGTACAAGAATATAACTACTATAAAACTGCCCCCTATGTACAAGAATATAACTACTATAATACTGCTCCTATGTACAAGAATATAACTACTATAATACTGCTCCTATGTACAAGAATATAACTACTATAATACTGCTCCTATGTACAAGAATATAACTACTATAATACTGCTCCCATGTACAAGAATATAACTACTATAATACTGCCTCCTATGTACAAGAATATAACTACTATAATACTGCTCCTATGTACAAGAATATAACTACTATAATACTGCTCCTATGTACAAGAATATAACTACTATAATACTGCCTCCTATGTACAAGAATACAACTACTATGATACTGCTCCTATGTACAAGAATATAACTACTATAATACTGCTCCTATGTACAAGAATATAACTACTATAATACTGCTCCTATGTACAATAATATAACTACTATAATACTGCTCCTATGTACAAGAATATAATTACTATAATACTGCTCCTATGTACAAGAATATAACTACTATACTACTGCTCCTATGTACAAGAATACAACTACTATGATACTGCTCCTATGTACAAGAATATAACTACTATAATACTGCCTTCTATGTACAAGAATATAACTACTATAATACTGCTCCTATGTACAAGAATATAACTACTATTGGGGCGAAGCCTAGCCTTGCTGCTGAATGGCCGCACACGCTTGAGCTCCTCCAGCATTCCGGCTCATTTGCCCTAATTAAGCTTATAATCTGCCTCATTATGGGGAAGCCTGGCAAAGATAAGAACAGAGGAAGTTCAGAGACGACCCCGCTGCATTCCAAACAACCGGAGATGGAGAAGTTTCTTCGGAAAACGCAGAGACTTGTGGCACAGAAAGGCCCCAATATGGCGGCGTCCATTGCTCATGACTCCGATATAGGAGACCTTTCCGACGCGGGCAGCGGCTCTGATACCTCAGAAAGGAGACCTAGGGATCCGCCTATGTCAGAACGGACTCTCCGGCGTGTCCTCGAATCAGCTCTCTCACCTATAAAGCAGGATTTATCAGATATAAAAGATGATCTGTAGCATCTGGGCCAGAAAGTGGTTTCGCTAGAGGCAGCACAAGAATCCATCATGACCTATGAAGGTAAAGCATCGGAGGTGCTGGCGACCCACAAAGCGTTACTGAATGATGCCTTCCTAAAGCTGGAAGACCAGGAGAACCGTAGCCGCCGGCGCAACATTCGCCTTCGAGGCCTACCAGAGTCGATTGCGGCTGAGGCATTACCGACAGTGGCGCAGGAGATATTCTCCAAGTTGCTGGGCCCTGACAGAGCGGCGGGAATTGTGGTGGAGCGAATACACAGGGCACTACGCCCCAGACCTAAGCAGCAGGAACCACCACGAGACGTGATCTGTGGCCTGTTGAGCTATTTAGACACCGCAGCCCTCTTAACAAAACAGAGAGAGATGGAGGTACTTGAATACGAAAATACCCCGATTCAGATGTTCCAGGATCTTGCGCCATCCACCTTGGCAAAGCGGTGATTATTAAAGTCCCTCCTGGATGTCCTGAGGAAAACGTCGACTCCATTCTGGTGGCTGTACCCCTTTGGGCTGGCGGTATCAAGAAATGGTAAATTACTTACCGTACGTTCACCTGCAGATCTTGCTTCTGTCTGGAAGTCCCTGGATGTCCCTCCTGTGGATATCCCCTCATGGTTACCAGCCGACCAAGATGGCCCTTTGCCTGTTCCACCTCGTGTTACGGCCTGGCAGAAGGCTTCAACAGGCAGACCGGAGCGTCTGGGAAGAGGCAAGATGGAGAGAGCCCTCACCTGAACTCTGTCCTCTTTAGCTACATACGTAAGCCTGTGATGTCGCTGTCTTCTCCAGGCTTGGAGATGACTGTCTTCCATTTTCCTGTTAAATTTTCTGCTATAGGCGACTTTGGCCTTGTTTCCATTTTTTGGGCCTGCTCTATATTCCATGCCTATTGCTTTACATATGATGGTATGACAGAAGTGCGTCATTTTTCTGTCTTTTTCTGGACGTTACCTCAGTTGTTTGAGAACCTTGTTCCCCACTTGAAGGGTAAAGACCGGATGGATACCGGTGCTGGACGTATTTTTTTTGTTGTTGGTCTTTTTATTTTAGACCATAAGGTGCTTTACTTGCCCCCTCGCCAGTCCAATCCTGTCTTGGCTGGTGATAAGTGAAGCACTCACTCCACCTCGGATGAGTACTTTATCCGAGCTGGTTTCTTGCCAGTTTAACATGTTAATTGTTATTTACTTTATTTTATTTTATGTGTTCCCCTCTTCCCTTTTCCTTACTTCTGCTCATGTCCACTATGTGCTCTTTGGTGTTTCCAGGAGTAACCTGTGCTATCTCTCCCCTGATTGTATGCCGATATGTCTTCAATTGTAGTCGCCTCACTAAATGCACATGGGCTGAACGAGCCATGCAAAAGGTCTCAAATCCTCTCTCTCCTTTTGAGAGATAGTCTCAGTGGCTTTTCTACAAGAGACTCATTTCAGAACAGGTAAAATCCCCTATCTTCCTCCTAGGAAATTTGTCCAATGGTTTCATAGCACACATGACTCTGCCAGCAGAGGTGTTAGTATAGCTGTGCACAAAAGCCTTCCCTTCAAGCACACCGCTATTTCTGCGGACTCCGAGGGTAGGTACATTTTTGTAAAGGGTGTAATGGGTGATTCCCCAGTTACATTCGCCAATCTATGCGCCCCTAATAGAGGCCAAATACCATGGCTCGTTCAGACCCTTGATGTATTATTGTCCTTTTCTGAAGTATTACTAGTTTTAGGGGGCGACTTTAATGTTGCCCTAGAACCGGCAGTAGACACCTCAGTGGGTAGACCGTCTGTGTCTTATAGGCTCTTGAAAAGGCAAAAAATTTCCCGGAAAAAGCTGAAAGTCCTAGATGTTTGGCATACTTTAAACCCCAATGGCCGAGATTATACATATTATTCGCACGCCAAGACGTCCTTTCACAGATTAGACTATTTGTTTCTGTCTGATTCGCATATACGTAATGTCTCTGGGGCCCGGATTGGTAGTATTACGCTATCCGATCACGCTCCTGTTATTATTAATTTCTCCCTGTCCGGTCCACAGAGAAAAGAGCGCTTGTGGCGTCTCAATGACACCTTGGTTTTGGACCCCACCCATGCTTGCAAAATTAGAGCCTCGATTTCTGAATTTTTTGAGCTTAATGATACACCAGTCTCTCCTCCTTCTCCCTCCATATTATGGGAATCCCATAAGGTAGTACTAAGGGGGGAACTTATAGCATTAGGGGCTCATGTGAAAAAGCAGAGAACGCAAGCCTTAGATTTCTTGCTAGCGACAATTGCTCGCCTTGAATCCTCTCACAAGGAATCACAGGCTATGCGTAGCCTAGCGGAATTAACTGAAGCCAGAACACATTTAAAAAACCTATTAAATGTCACTTCTGCAAAACTAGTCCTACGCTCACGATTTAAGGCCTATGCACATGGGGATAGAGGAAACAGACTGATGTCGGTCATTGCCAATAAGCAGTTCTCTGACTCCTTTGTTTCCTCTATTAAAGACCCCAAGGGGAAAATACACAAATCCACCCCAGATATCGCCAAGGCATTTTGCGCTTTTTATGAAGCTTTATATAATTTACCTTCCCCCGAGGGGGCCACTACTAATGACCTCTCAGAAGCCACAGATAAGTTTTTGCAGACCCTGGATCTTCCCTCTATATCCTCAACTAAGGCGTCTCACTTGACTAGGCCCATCACTGACTCTGAGATACATAAGGTGCTCATGTCCATCCCCTCGGGCAAAAGTCCGGGACCGGACGGTTTTTCCATCATTTATTACAAATCCTTTAAGGATGTTTGAATTCCCCGCTTCAGGAATTTGTGCAATCACCTTCTTACTGGAGGCTCCCTCACTCCTCACTGCTTATTGGCACACATTACTGTCCTACATAAGGAGAATAAGGATCCGACTTGCTGCAGTAACTATAGGCCGATCTCTTTACTCAATAATGATGTGAAGTGGTGGGTGAAGATCTTGGCCACTAGGCTTCAGGATGTTTTACCGGACATTGTTCATGAAGAACAAGTAGGCTTTGTCCATGGCAGACAGGGGTCGGAAAACAAGGTGCGGTTTCTCCATCTTGTAAATTGGCCCAAAAGATCCTCTAGGCCCTTAGTGTTGGTGATGCGGAAAAGGCCTTCGACAGGGTCAGCTGGCATTTTATGTTGCGGGCCCTGTCGAGGTTTGGCCTCCCGGATCAGTTCATTACAGCCATTTATACTTTATATTCGGCCCCCTCTGCCATGGTCAAAGTCAATGGCACATTGTCACCACCATTTCGCATCACCAATGGGACGAGGCAAGGGTGTCCCCTCTCTCCTGCACTATTCATCTTAGTGATGGAGACCCTTTTATGTAAAATTAAAGCGGACCCGGATATTAAAGGCCTTCAGATTGGTTCCTGTACTCAGCATTCGCGGATGACCTTTTAGTCATGACCTCCAATCCTAGAGAGGCCTTGCCCAAATTGCTGAACATATTTGAAGACTTTGGGTTTGTATCTAATTTTAAAATTAATTATGGGAAATCCATGGCACTTAACATCTCTTGCCCCCAAGCTGTGATCAATGCCCTCAAGCGCAGTACTCCATTTACTTGGGCCTCCAGAGACATTACGTATTTGGGGACTCATATATCGGCCAATGTCCAAGATCTGGCCTCCCTTAACTACATGCCGCTCCTGCAAACTGTCCGCACCCATCTGCAAAATTTGAAACTTCCATTTGTCTCCTGGGTGGGAAGAAAAAATTACATTAAAACCTTTATCCTTCCCAAATTTCTATATTTGCTACAATCCCTCCCTATTTGGCTTCCAAACTCATATTTCACTGAAATCCGTAGAGTATTCACACGCTTCCTTTGGAATGGCAAATCACCTCGCATTGCTTATTCTGTTCTCACAAGAGATAGGAGGTTTGGAGGCTTTGGGATGCCAGATGTGAAGCTTTATTACACTGCTGTACAGCTTTGTAGATGTGTATCTACTATGTCTCGCCAATCGGGCTCCCTTTGCTCTCGCCTTGAGTCTGTATTGCTCACCAATCAAGAACAACTTGCTTTGTGGGGTGTTAGGCCCATCTCAACCAATCACTGCTTTTTATCTCCAGTTTGGAAGGGTATGATGGTGGAGTGGTCCAAAATGGTTCAGTCCCAAATTTTTAGCTTTCCTAATCCCTGTATGCCACTCAAACTACTACAAAGCCACATTCACCCTCCTGTGTCAAACCCCTCCGGGATTTGGTCTAGGCTCGCCGACATTTCTCTGCGGGATGTCCTTCTCCCGGACGGTAGTTTGAATTGGGATTCAATAATGGGCCTCCCTGAGGTTAAGGCTGCATCTTTTTTCCATTTAGCGGATTTCAAAAGAGATTCCAAAATGAGTATTGGACCCTTTACTGTTAACAGTTCCCCCTCCTGGCTTGAGAAGAAGGTTCTGACTACTAAGCCCCCCATTAGTCCATTATCTCAGATGTATAAAGAAATACTTTCCTCCCTACCCCCAGAGCTCCGGTATGTGGTCTCCTGGGAATGGGAGCTTTCTCTGACCCTTACAGAGCCGGAAAAGGCCTTCATCCTGGCTCATTCACACGGCTTCAATCGCTGCGTGAGGATTCAGGAGAATTCCTTTAAGCTCCTTAGTAGGTGGTACAAAACACCTGAGTTCTTACATAAACTAAATCCAGAAGTCCCCGAAACATGCTGGAGGTGTGGCATAGATACTGGCTCTCTGTCACATATCTGGTGGCTTTGCCAGAAGATCCAACCGTTTTGGAAGTCAATTGAGGCATTAATTAACCGAATATGCAATACCAGGATCAACCTGGATGCTAAACTTATCCTGTTATGGTGCCCTAATAGTACCCTTACCCCCGCTAAGAATGACCTTCCGACGATGCTGCTTACAGCAGCTAAATTGCTTATTCATTTTCTATGGAAAAATGACTCCCCTCCAACTCTTTATATGTGGACGGATAAGGTTGACCAGATTTACCGTTTTGAGGAGATAGCGCATTGGGAAACTAATTCACGATCTCGCTTCCTAAAATTGTGGTCTCCATGTAAAGCACATAGAAACTTTACATAATAGAGCAGAAGTTCTCTCTCTTCCCTGTTTCCCCTACCCCCTCCTCTCTCCTGAATGTTCCTCCCCCCCTCCCCCTTCTTTCCTCCTTGATATCAGTCTCTGACTAATGGCGATGATCGCATGTAATGTTTACACATGATATGTATGCTTAATAACTATCTTGTGCCTTATTGTCACCATATTGATGTCGTGTGGGCGTTGGCCTTGATTTTTCCTTCAATAAAAAGAAATATGGTTAAGAATATAACTACTATAATACTGCTCCTATGTACAAGAATATAACTACTATAATACTGCTCCTATGTACAAGAATATAACTACTATAATACTGCTCCTATGTCCAAGAATATAGCTACTATAATACTGCTCCTATGTACAAGAATAAACTGCTATAATACTGCTCCTATGTACAAGAATATAACTACTATAATACTGCCTCCTATGTACAAGAATATAACTACTATAATACTGCTCCTATGTACAATAATATAACTGCTATAATACTGCTCCTATGTACAAGACTATAACTACTATAATACTGCTCCTATGTACAAGAATATAACTACTATAATACTGCTCCTATGTAGAAGAATATAACTACTATAATACTGCTCCTATGTACAAGAATATAACTACTATAATACTGCTCCTATGTACAAGAATATAACTACTATAATACTGCCTCCTATGTACAAGAATATAACTACTATAATACTGCTCCTCTGTACTAGAATATAACTACTATAATACTGCTCCTATGTACAAGGATATAACTACTATAATACTGCCTCCTATGTACAAGAATATAACTACTATGATACTGCTCCTATGTAGAAGAATATAACTACTATAATACTATCTCCTATGTACAAGAAAATAACTACTATAATACTGCTCCTATGTAGAAGAATATAACTACTATAATACTGCTCCTATGTAGAAGAATATAACTACTATAATACTGCTCCTATGTAGAAGAATATAACTACTATAATACTGCTCCTATGTACAAGAATATAACTACTATAATACTGCTCCTATGTACAAGAATATAACTACTATAATACTGCTCCTATGTAGAAGAATATAACTACTATAATACTGCTCCTATGTACAAGAATATAACTACTATAATACTTCTCCTATGTACAAGAATATAACTACTATAATACTGCTCCTATGTACAAGAATATAACTACTATAATACTGCTCCTATGTAGAAGAATATAACTACTATAATACTGCTCTTATGTACAAGAATATAACTACTATAATACTGCTCCTATGTACAAGAATATAACTACTATAATACTGCTCCTATGTAGAAGAATATAACTACTATAATACTGCTCTTATGTACAAGAATATAACTACTATAATACTGCTCCTATGTACAAGAATATAACTACTATAATACTGCTCCTATGTAGAAGAATATAACTACTATAATACTGCTCCTATGTACAAGAATATAACTACTATAATACTGCTCCTATGTAGAAGAATATAACTACTATAATACTGCTCTTATGTACAAGAATATAACTACTATAATACTGCTCCTATGTACAAGGATATAACTACTATAATACTGCCTCCTATGTACAAGAATATAACTACTATGATACTGCTCCTATGTAGAAGAATATAACTACTATAATACTATCTCCTATGTACAAGAAAATAACTACTATAATACTGCTCCTATGTAGAAGAATATAACTACTATAATACTGCTCCTATGTAGAAGAATATAACTACTATAATACTGCTCCTATGTAGAAGAATATAACTACTATAATACTGCTCCTATGTACAAGAATATAACTACTATAATACTGCTCCTATGTACAAGAATATAACTACTATAATACTGCTCCTATGTAGAAGAATATAACTACTATAATACTGCTCCTATGTACAAGAATATAACTACTATAATACTTCTCCTATGTACAAGAATATAACTACTATAATACTGCTCCTATGTACAAGAATATAACTACTATAATACTGCTCCTATGTAGAAGAATATAACTACTATAATACTGCTCTTATGTACAAGAATATAACTACTATAATACTGCCTCCTATGTACAAGTATATAACTACTATTTTTTTTTTAACCTTCTTTATTGTTTTCTAAGCCAAATATGTAAAATTCCATAACATACAATTTGAGAATAAGAAATAAGAAATAATTGTACACAAATTAATACAATTAACCCTATTTACCCCCCCTTCCCCCCCCCTTAGTTCACTGCTGCGGGATCCAACCGTACCTTTATTACTACTTTTGTTTCAGTTTCCAGTACTACAGATAGCCGGGGTTTTTGGAGCGGAGAATCTACCCTTTCTAACGACGCTCTAATTTTCTTGCTATTCTTCTATAGGCATCAATGGTGTCCATCAGGGCCCTCCACTCGGAGAAGCTAGGACTATTTTTGGTGCCCCAGTATTTAACAATCAAGGCCTTTGCGGCCATAAACCCCTCCAGACAAATTCGTATCTGATAGGGCGTTAAATCAGTAGGGGAGAAAAGACACAATATTGCCTGCATAAAACATCGATTCAATTTGATCTTATATCTTCTGTGTAGTTCCTCATAGATACTGATCCAAAAACAACTTATTTCTGGACAATTCCATAATATGTGACTCAGATCAGCATTTTCTGCAGAGCACTTCCAGCACACGTCATTTTTTTCCTTATATATTTTGGCGAGGAAGGCGGGGGAGTAGTATAGGCGATGTACAATCTTGAACTGAATCAATCTATATTTCTGGGAAATCGATACTTTTTTTATGTTTTGATATACTATATCCCAATCTGAGATGCTCCCATCGCCCAGTTCAGCTTCCCTCGCTTTTGAATATTGTTTTTTCCCCAAGACAGTCCCGAAGTCTGTAATATATTTGAGAAAGTGTGAGTTGTGTATCCTTAAATTTAAAACAATAATCCAAAAAGGAGTTTGCCCTAATAGTCAAAAGGCGTTTATCCTGAGTACTCATATATGCGTGACTAATTTGTGCATATCTATATCTATTTAAAAAAGTGACAGTTGTGCCTTTTATTAATTCATCTAAAGGGATAATGTTGCCTTGTGATGTTATATGGGTTAAGCGGTTAATACCGCGTGAATTCCAGTATTTATAATCTGCAATTAACATAAATTATTTTAAATTATGATTGTGCCAAAGTGGAGTAAAGTGAGTAGGGCATATTACACCCAATATCTTTTTGGTCTTATTCCAGACCTTATTTAACGTATCGCTAATTAGACACAGTTTTTTTTTTTTCCCCGGGTGACCAGTCTCCAAAATGGAAAAAATATCCCCGTACGGCCCCTGAAAATCCCTTGACAGGATACTTAACAGCAAGGCAGGCGGGTGGTCCCGTCCCACCCACCACATTATCTGAGCTGCAATATAGTATCCCTGAAGGAAGGGGAGGGAAAGACCACCATCTCTCTCAGAGAGCCGCAGATATTTTTGCTTGATCCTAACCCTTCCCCTCCCCCAGATTAACTCATTCAGCAGTCTATCCAGCAGCCCGAAGAATGAATCGTCGATCCATATCGGACATGCTGTAAAGGGGTATAGAGCGATGGGGAGGACCACCATCCTGACCAGTGCAATCCTTTCTGCCTGTGACAGAGGCAACTTCTGCCAAGTGCGGATCTTCTCCTTCACCTTATTGATCATAGGGATGATGTTTAAAAGATTATATCTAGTCAAATCCGCGCTAATTCTAATACCCAGATATCGAATAGTGTTGGTGGGTCCAAGTGGCCTAATACCTAAAGAGCCGTCGGGGGTTGCTCGAACAAGGGGGAGAAGTTCAGACTTATCCCAATTTACTTTATACCCTGATAGTGAACCATATTCTTCCAAGACAGGTGGAACGACATTCGATCCTTGCTTCAGAAAAACAAGAATATCGACCGCATAGAGACTAATTTTATCTTCCTCTCCCTCCGAAGCCAGCAATCTCATTAGATTGTCGGATTCTGCATGCAAGGGGCTCTAAAGCCAGGGCAAAAATCAGAGGTGAGAGGGGACAGCCCTGCCGAGTGCCTCGCTGTAAGGGGAACTGTTCGGAGTCAATCCCATTTATCTTAACACTAACAGTAGATCCACTATAAAGCAATTGTATCCATTTAATAAAGTGTTCACCCAGGTTAATTCTGTCCAGAGTTCCCCACAGGAAGGGCCACTCCACCCTGTCAAAAGCCTTCTCGGGATCCAAGGACAGGATGGAGCGGTCCTCCCCATCTTCAATATAAATGTTAAGAAAGGCTCTACGGATATTAGATTGTATATTTCGTTTTGGGATAAAACCCGTCTGATCCGGATGAATCAGGCAGTGAATAACCCCCCTCAACCTGTTAGCGAGCAGTTTAGCTAGTATCTTGTAGTCTGTATTAAGTAATGAAATTGGGCAATACGACCCAATTTTAGTCTTATCTTTATCCTTCTTCAAAATTAAAGAAATGGAAGCCTCCCTCAAGGAAGGAGGGAGTAAACCGCTCCTCCAAGATTCATTAAGCGTTTGAAGAAGGAGAGGCCGTACAGCTTTGTGATATGCTCTATAGAGTTCAAAGGGCAGGCCGTCTCTACCTGGAGCCGTATTGCCTCTTATGCTATCAACAGCAGTCTCCAACTCATCAAGGGTGATTGGCGAATTTAATTTTGAGCGATCTTGATCGGAGAGGCGAGGGAGAACCATGCTGTCTAAAAAAAGAGCCAGGGCTCCATCATCCTCCCCGAGATCCGACTGATATAATTTAGTGAAATGTTCTATAAAGGCTAATTTAATATTTAAATGGTTATTGGTTAAGACGCCGGAGGTCAACTTGATTTGCTTTATTGGGGTTTGGGTCTTTTGATTAACGATTACAGATGCCAGCATTCTACCTGTTTTACCTTTTTCAAAAAAGCCTTGCTGTCCCGCAAAAAAGGACTTGTGTTGCGCTTTTTCATATAGGAAGGTCTGATATTTCCTCTTAGCCTCAATTAATAATAGTCGGGCATTTTCCCCATTCTGTCTGGCCAAATCTGACTCCAAACCCCCAACCCTCTCTGCCAGTTCATTTTCAGTATTAGGATATTCCGCCTTTTTTCTTCTAATCCTCATATAGTATACCCCTCTTATCATAGCCTTCAGGGAGTCCCACACAAAATGTACATGTGTGGATCCATAGTTTAGTGCCCAGAATTCTAAGATGTCTTTCCCGATCCTTTCTTGATCACCAACCACATGGATCCAATGTGGATTTAGCCTAAAAGGTTTTCTACCATCTAAAGACACAGAGTCAACCGTCGACAGCAACATTGGAGTGTGGCCAGAGATACCATGTGGCTCGTACTTCATTTTTTGTCTCCGTTCCAGAAATTCTGAGCTCGCCAAGATTAGATCTATTCTAGACATAGCCTTGCAAGATCTGCTAAAACAGGAGAAGGCGATTTTTTTACCATACAGAAACTGCCACACGTCCGTGAGGCCCATCTCCTGGCAGATCCTGCTAAGGATCGTGGGCTGACCATTAACGCTCCCCCCTCCACTAAGCACAGATACTCTATCCTTATTGTCCATAACTGAGTTGAAGTCTCCCAATACTAATATAGGACACTGATCCCTCTTACATACATATTCCGCAAGCTTCCTCAAAGCTTCAGAAGAGAAGGGAGGCGGGATATATACAAACGCAAGTACACATACCAGTCCCATCCATCGGCCATATAAAAATACACATCTTCCCTCCTTATCAATCCATTGATCATATGGGTCAAAATCTACAGGGTGGGCCATTTAGATGGATACACCTTAATAAAATGGGAATGGTTGGTGATATTAACTTCCTGTTTGTGGCACATTAGTATATGTGAGGGGGGAAACTTTTCAAGATGGGTGGTGACCATGGCGGCCATTTTGAAGTCGACTATTTTGAATCCAACTTTTGTTTTTTCAATAGGAAGAGGGTCATGTGACACATCAAACTTATTGGGAATTTCACAAGAAAAACAATGGTGTGCTTGGTTTTAACGTAACTTTATTCTTTCATGAGTTATTTACAAGTTTCTGACCATTTATAAAATGTGTTTAATGTGCTGCCCATTGTGTTGGATTGTCAATGCAACCCTCTTCTCCCACTCTTCGCATACTGATAGCAACACCGCAGAAGAAATGCTAGCACAGGCTTCCAGTATCCGTAGTTTCAGGTGCTGCACATCTCGTATCTTCACAGCATAGACAATTGCCTTCAGATGACCCCAAAGATAAAAGTCTAAGGGGGTCAGATCAGGAGACCTTGGGGGCCATTCAACTGGCCCACGACGACCAATCCACTTTCCAGAAAACTGTTCATCTAGGAATGCTCGGACCTGACACCCATAATGTGGTGGTGCACCATCTTGCTGGAAAAACTCAGGGAACGTGCCAGCTTCAGTGCATAAAGAGGGAAACACATCATCATGTAGCAATTTCGCATATCCAGTGGCCTTGAGGTTTCTATTGATGAAGAATGGCCCCACTATCTTTGTACCCCATATACCACACCATACCATCAATTTTTTTGTTCCAACAGTCTTGGAGGGATTTATCCAATGTGGGTTAGTGTCAGACCAATAGCGGTGGTTTTGTTTGCTAACTTCACCATTCACATAAAAGTTTGCCTCCTCACTGAACAAAATCTTCTGCGTAAACTGAGGGTCCTGTTCCAATTTTTGTTTTGCCCATTCTGCAAATTCAGTGCGCCGATTCAGTAGCTAGAGTTTGTAAGGGTGCCATTTGCGAGTAGCTAATATCCGCCGAAGGGATGTTCGACTAATGCCACTCTCCAGTGACATGCGGTGAGTGCTACGCTGTGGGCTCTTGCTGAATGAAGCTTGGACAGCCACTGATGTTTCTTCATTAGAGACAGATTTCATGCGTCCACATTTTGGCAAATCCAACACTGAACCAGTTTCACGAAACTTAGCAAGCAGTTTGCTAACTGTAGCATGGGAGATGGGTGGTCTCGTAGGGTGTCTTGCATTGAAATCTGCTGCAATGACCCGGTTACTGCGTTCACCAGACATCAACACAATTTCTATCCGCTCCTCACGTGTTAACCTCGGCGACATGTCAATGGCTGTAAACGAAGAGAAACTTGTAAATAACTCATGAAAGAATAAAGTTACGTTAAAACCAAGCATTATTTTTATTGTGGAATTCCTAATAAGTTTGATGTGTCACATGACACTCTTCCTATTGAAAAAACAAAAGTTGGATTCAAAATGGCCGCCATGGTCACCACCCATCTTGAAAAGTTTCCCCCCTCACATATACTAATGTGCCACAAACAGGAAGTTAATATCACCAACCATTCCCATTGTATTAAGGTGTATCCATATAAATGGCCCACCCTGTACAGTCGTGGCCAAAAGTTTTGAGAATGACACGAATATTAGTTTTCACAAAGTTTGCTGCTAAACTGCTTTTAGATCTTTGTTTCAGTTGTTTCTGTGATGTAGTGAAATATAATTACACGCACTTCATACGTTTCAAAGGCTTTTATCAACAATTACATGACATTTATGCAAAGAGTCAGTATTTGCAGTGTTGGCCCTTCTTTTTCAGGACCTCTGCAATTCGACTGGGCATGCTCTCAATCAACTTTTGGGCCAATTCCTGACTGATAGCAACCCATTCTTTCATCATCACTTCTTGGAGTTTGTCAGAATTAGTGGGTTTTTGTTTGTCCACCCGCCTCTTGAGGATTGACCACAAGTTCTCAATGGGATTAAGATCTGGAGAGTTTCCAGGCCATGGACTCAAAATGTCAATGTTTTGGTCCCCGAGCCACTTAGTTATCACTTTTGCCTTATGGCACGGTGCTCCATCGTGCTGGAAAATGCATTGTTCTTCACCAAACTGTTGTTGGATTGTTGAAAGAAGTTGCTGTTGGAGGGTGTTTTGGTACCATTCTTTATTCATGGCTGTGTTTTTGGGCAAAATTGTGAGTGATCCCACTCCCTTGGATGAGAAGCAACCCCACACATGAATGGTCTCAGGATGCTTTACTGTTGGCATGACACAGGACTGATGGTAGTGCTCACCTTTTCTTCTCCGGACAAGCCTTTTTCCAGATGCCCCAAACAATCGGAAAGAGGCTTCATCAGAGAATATGACTTTGCCCCAGTCCTCAGCAGTCCATTCACCATACTTTCTGCATAAGATCAATCTGTCACTGATGTTTTTTTTGGAGAGAAGTGGCTTCTTTGCTGCCCTTCTTGACACCAGGCCATCTTCCAAAAGTCTTGACCTCACTGTGCGTGCAGATGCGCTCACACCTGCCTGCTGCCATTCCTGAGCAAGCTCTGCACTGGTGGCACTCCGATCCCGCAGCTGAATCCTCTTTAGGAGACGATCCTGGCGCTTGCTGGACTTTCTTGGACGTCCTGAAGCCTTCTTAACAAGAATTGAACCTCTTTCCTTGAAGTTCTTGATGATCCTATAAATTGTTGATTGAGGTGCAATCTTAGTAGCCACAATATCCTTGCCTGTGAAGCCATTTTTATGCAACGCAATGATGGCTGCACGCGTTTCTTTGCAGGTCACCATGGTTAACAATGGAAGAACAATGATTTCAAGCATCACCCTCCTTTTAACAGGTCAAGTCTGCCATTTTAACCCAATCAGCCTGACATAATGATCTCCAGCCTTGTGCTCGTCAACATTCTCACCTGAGTTAACAAGACGATTACTGAAATGATCTCAGCAGGTCCTTTAATGACAGTAATGAAAAGTTTTTTTTTGGGATTAAGTTAATTTTCATGGCAAAGAAGGACTATGCAATTCATCTGATCACTCTTCATAACATTCTGGAGTATATGCAAATTGCTATTATAAAAACTTAAGCAGCAACTTTTCCAATTTCCAATATTTATCTAATTCTCAAAACTTTTGGCCACGACTGTACATTTCTATGGATGTAGACACTTACTCCTTACGCATAGGCCGAATAGTGGGAGTGGTACTCATACTGCGTCCAAGATTTTCGCATATAATACAATTTTTCAGCAGTTAAGTGCGTCTCAAGCAACCCCACGATAGCAGGTAGATGTCTGGAGATAGTATCATAGACCACCCTCCGTTTAAACTTGTCCGCCAGTCCGCAGACATTCCATGTCAAAATACGTGGCATTTATACAATAATGGTGGATGGTCAAGATTATCCGCTCCCTTTCCCGATTCTACATCGGGTCCCGCAGCAGTGAAGAAATCCCCCCTCCCCATGGTGCACAAGGCAATAAAGTCCCATGCTCCTCTTACACATCGCCTAGGCCTCCTCCCCCCCGCACCCCCCCAAACCCCCCCTCTTTCTCCCCGCCACTCCAAACGGTTTCTTTCAAGCTATGTATACGGTGAGAAAAACAAAGAGCCAAAAAATAAAAATTAAATAAGACAGATAAATCATATTTAAACACAGGAAAAGCCAACCAACTAAAATTCTCATAGCCCCCTGGCATCCAGCCAGGCAGAGGCTTCCTCGGTGCTAGGAAAAAAGATAACAGAGTCCTTATATACTATTCTTAGTTTGGCCGGGAACAACATTGAGTATTTAATATTGGCATTAATAAGACGTTTCTTGGGGGCGGAGCTTGCGCCGGATCTGTATGGCTGCGTCTGACTGAGCTCCGTACTTAGACCTGCTGGGAAAACAGCTAACGCAAGCTGCAGAGACCTTCAAACATGGTCAAAATCGGAGGACAGAGACCCACCGACCCAGGAGCCATTCCTAAAGCACCGAATCCAAATTCGGGGATGGCCAAATACCTTAAAAAGCAACCGGCTGCTCCTGGTATTAAAGAATCCAAGATGGCGCCGCCGAGTGAACGCGCCTCTGATGGCGGTGATGAAGGTCAGTCGGAGGTAGAAAGTGAGACAGGAGACGTAGGATCCCCTCGGACATTGCCTGTGTCCAGGAGATTTATAAAACAAGCACTGGCTGAAGCCTTGATGCCTCTGCGCCAAGAAATATCAAGCCTAACGCAAGAAATTCAACATGTGGGCCACAGAGTGGAAACTCTGGAAACGTCTCAGGCCGCTATGATTGAGCACAGTACAGCAGTCACTCAGTCCCTTTCTATGTGCCAGTCACACATTAATACCCTCTACAACAACCTGGAAGACCAGGAAAATCGCGGACGTAGGAATAATTTGCGCTTTAGAGGGCTCCCAGAGCACATTACAAATGAAGAAATCTCACCTGCGATCCTGTCCATTGCATCCTCACTCTTGGGCGGCGAAGATCCCTCAAACATCTTAATTGAAAGAGCCCACAGGGCCCTTAGGCCCAAGCCAAAGGGTAATGAACCTCCAAGAGACATAATATGTCGCTTCTTAAATTATGCTGATAAAGAACGAATCCTCTCAGCTGCAAGACAGGTGAAGAATGTTACCTATAGCAACATACCTATCTCAATATTCCAAGATTTAGCTCCTGTTACGCTCCAGAAGAGAAAGACCCTCAAGCCCCTTACTGATCTTCTCCGTGATAAACGGATCCTTTACAGATGGACATTTCCATTTGGAATAGCATTCAATTACTCTGGGAAATCCGTCAGAGTCTCGTCTTATGAGGACTTGCAAGAATTTCTCTCATCCTCAGATGTCCCTCCTCTGGATATAGCCTGCTGGGACACTGTATCAGATGTCACTTCTCTTCCAGATTTGCCGAAAATGACACCTTGGGAAAGAGCAGGCACTCCTAAACAGCAAAGAGCAAAGAGAAGAAACAGCCCCATGGCACCAAAAAGAATTGCATGGTCCACCTCTTAGTAAATAAAGGACAGTCTGAGTCACCACCCAGATGATTCTTTCAAATGAGACTTCCTCTGTCCTCCTCCCTACCTTCCGTCCTTTCCTTTTTCCCTTAACTCTCCTTTTTCCCCCTCTATCAACCCTTATTTTCCCCTCCTCCCTTCCCTCCTTTTCCCCCCATTTTTTCCCTCTTCCCTATCCCCCCCTCACATTTTCCTTCCCTGTCAATTTACTATCCTAAAGGTCTTACCACTTAATTCCTTAAATTTCCCTTTGCAGGTCATCTTATATGGGGTTACAACCTCTTTTCCCCCCTCTCCTCCTCTTCTAATTGATAAATATCACTTAGTACCTACGTTATTGTTGGTTGCTCGTACGCGACCTTGTTTCAGTTGTTTCATGTTTGAACTTTTTCCTTTTCTTTTTCCTTTTTTATTATTTCACAGTCAAGCTACATTGATAAGCTGTACGGATATTCCTGGTGATGTGACATACTGCATCCTGACTCCTCTTGGGGCCGCCGATCATATCCATTTCTCCCTTTCTGATACCAAAAACCATAGAGAAACTCCCCCTTTTTCCCTCCCTTCCCGTTTAAGCCATTATGGTAGATTTTAAACTAGCATCCTTTAACGTGAAAGGATTAAGATCACCTTCTAAAAGATCTCAGATATTCTCCCTCCTTTGGAAGGAGAAATGCTCAGTTATCTTCCTTCAAGAAACTCACTATAAACAGGGAAAATACCCTGATTCCTCATATTCTAGGTTTCCTGAATGGTATCACTCTGGTTCTGATGGGGCGGCCTCCAGGGGAGTCAGCATTGGCTTTAAGAAAAATTTCCCTTTTCAATACTCCTCCCATGTGGCAGACTCGGAGGGAAGATATATAATATTAAAGGGTCTTATTGGCCATAAAATGTTTACATTAGTAAATATTTATGCCCCTAACCATGACCAAGTCCCTTGGCTCTTAGAAGTTCTTTCCACAGTAGAAAATGTTAGAGAGGGAACTGTTATTCTGGCTGGAGACTTAAACTTAGCTTTACTTCCAACCTTAGACACCTCGTCTAAAAAGTCTTCTACTTCAGGTAGACTCCTAAAAAAAATAAAGAGCAAGCTACATGATATGGGTTTGATTGATATATGGAGATGTATGAATCCAACAGGTATTGATTACACCTTTTATTCGGCTCCTTCTCATTCATACAGCAGAATCGACTACGTATTCGTGCCAAAAGACTTCCTGCACCAGTCCTCTGACCCCCAGATTGGAAACATTACCATTTCTGATCATTCTCCAATTTTCTGTTCCTTCCACCCACAACCTGGATCTGGTAAGTTCTCCGGTTGGAGACTTAATGAGTCCATATTGGGCGACCCTAGCCATGTAGCCTTTTTCACCTCCCTCTTAGAACAATACTTTAATTCTAATGATTCCCCTGAAATTTCCCCACAGACATTATGGGATGCCCACAAAGCTTATATTCGTGGTCACTTCATAAGCAAAAGCTCCCACTTAAAAAAATTAGCTGACAAATACTTTACATCTCTTTTAGACCGTATCCACATTTTAGAAAACCTACATAAACAGTCATTAGATCCTCAACAACTCACTGAGCTATCAGCTCTTAGATCTGAAATCAAAAACGTTTTAAATAAAAAATCAGCTAAGTACTATCTTTCCTCCCAACAAAAATTTTATGCCCACGGCAATAAAGCCTCAAGATTCCTAATGAATCGTATAAAGAAGAGAAAAAATGCTAGATATGTAACCTCTATTAAATCCCCTCAGGGCCATCAACTCTACTCCCCTGAATCCATTGCAGAACAATTCCGTCTTTTTTACAAGGACCTCTATAATTTACCACCCCCCTCTGACATCCAACTTGTCACTGGATCACACCGTCACCCTAACTCTTTTTTAGACACCCTCAAATTACCCTCTCTGACTTTGACCCAGAGGGTTGACCTTTCAAAACCATTCGACCTAGCGGAGCTCTCTAGAGCCCTAAAATCTTCTCAAAAAAATAAATGTCCCGGCCCAGATGGTCTCCCGACTGTTTATTATTCAACCTTCCAAAACACAATTTCCCCTTATCTCCTCCGAGTCTGTAACCAAACTCTCCTAAATTTTCCCCTCTCCTCGGACATGACGAGAGCTGTGATCTCGATCATCCCTAAGGAGGGAAAAGACCTTACTAACTGCGCCAACTTTCGTCCAATTTCACTCCTGAATATAGATCTGAAACTATTAGCAAAAATGTTAGCATCTAGAATACAAAGTATTCTACCTATCTTGATCCACCCCGACCAAGTAGGTTTTGTCAAAGGAAGGGAAGGAAAGGACAACACCACTAAGATCTTAAACGCCCTGTACTATGCCTCTAGTAAAAAACTACCCTTGGTTCTCCTAGGTACCGACGCGGAAAAGGCATTTGACCGCATTGACTGGTCTTATATTAAACTTACGTCACAGAAATTTGGATTCCCGGATCCTTATATCCAAGCAATCTTTGCAATGTATACTAATGCTTCCGCGTCGGTCCTAGTGAATAACTATATCTCAAATAACTTTCAGATTAAAAATGGGACTCGCCAAGGTTGCCCCCTTTCACCCCTTATTTTCGTATTAGTTATGGAAACCCTTATGCAAGCACTTAGGCAGGAGGAATCCATCAAAGGGTTAAGGATTGGCTCTCAGGAATATAAATTAGCCGCTTTTGCGGATGATCTCTTAATCTTAACCACGAATCCCAACACATCTATGCCCAAAATACTCCTTACATTAGATGTCTTCAGCTCTTTTTCTAACTTTAAGGTCAACCCTCAAAAATCCCAGATTTTACATATTGGGTTACCCCCTACGTCTGTTAAAAAGCTTCAAACAAATTCCCCTTTTAATTGGAGTACCCAATGTATTACTTATTTAGGTATTAAAATTAATGCCCACTTACCAGACCTTTTCCATCTGAACTATACCCCTCTTTTAAAATCTATGGCCGCTCAGTTGGACTCTTTAGAAAAACATTTTCTTTCTTGGTTCGGAAGGAAAAATATGATAATGTCATTGGTCATCCCAAGGCTTACTTACCTTCTCCAGGTCCTCCCTATCATGATTCCCCGTTCATTTTTCAGAAAACTAAATGCACTAATAAGACGGTTTTTATGGGATAAGAAAAAACCTAGAATCTCTCTTGCCTCTCTCATCAGACCAAAACATCTAGGTGGTATAGGCCTTCCCGATCCCAAACTATACATGAAGGCGATACACCTCTGTAGAGTGATCGACTGGATACGTTCCCCTGCACATAAACTGTGGCTCCATATCAAAAACTCCAACTTTGCCTCTTCTCTTAGATCCCTTTTGCTCTCAGATAAACCACTTATTCCCCTTCCTCATATGACTAACCCTTTGATTAAGACTACCATCAAAGTATGGAAGTGGTTTTCCTCCAATTATGATATACAATCATCTCTATCCTCCCTCCTCCAAATCAGAGATATATATTCACTTGCCCCTACAGAAGTAAAAACATCTATCCCCTCCAAACTTAGATCCTTATCTACTCCTATATCTAAGCTACTGGATGGTGATGGTTGTGTCCCTCCCGAAACCACTCTAGCTTCCATAAGCGGTATACAGCCTTCTAACTTTCTTGCTATTAAATACCTTAAAGACGAACTGCTCAATTACTCCAAGACTACCCCCACAAACCTTACCTCTGGGTGGTTTGAAAACTTAATGTCCACTAATAATTATCCCCCAAAATTATTTCTCCTTCCTTTACAAAAGACTTATCCAGCCTCACACGAGAGTTAAACCCTCATTCATAGGATTATGGGAAAAAGATTTATGCAAACAATTCTCTGATAAGGAAATTAATACATTGTTGATCACCCCCCATAAGTCCTCAAGATGCGTCCGGGTACAGGAGAATGGTTTCAAAATTTTATCCAGATGGTACAGAACCCCTGATAAAATATCTCTCATGTACCCTAGCGTACCAGATTTGTGTTGGAGATGCGGTTCAAATAAAGGCACTTTCATTCACATCTGGTGGAACTGCCCTTCCCTATTGAGTTGGTGGGAACAGATATTCCGCATTAGCAACTCCATTTGTGATTCCTCGGCCCCATGCACGCCAGAAATTGCCCTTCTATCTTTAAACACATTCAAATATGATAAAAGTCACGGGCTTCTCATACACCTTTTATCAGCTGCTCGCCTCCTAATTCCTACAAAATGGCGCTCTGATGAAATCCCCTCCATTGTCCAATGGACGAACAAGGTTGATCAAATCTATCGCCTTGAAGAATTATCTAACTGGGAGCTGAATACCAGAAAGAAATTCCTTCTGACCTGGTCGGCTTGGAAGAGATATAGAAATTTCTCCTAAACTGTCCTCTTCTAAATAAAAAATTGAGCTAGTGCCTTAGGTCACTTGGGATATATGTCAACTTTACTACTACTAACCTAGTGATTTCCTGTTATGCTATTACTCCCTTGAGTTGGAACGTGGCTTTCCTTCTCTGTACAGATATCACACTGGTTGCTCATTTACCATTTCCTGCTGCGTCAGGATACATTTACTCCTTGTACTGTGATGTGTTCCTTTTTTCCTTCTCTTTGTATTATAAAATAAAAATCAATAAAAATTGTTAAATAAAAAAAAATAAAAAAATAAAAAAATAAGACGTTTCTTAATCTCCCCAAATTGCCTTCTTTTAAGTTGAGTAGAGAAAGAATAGTCAGGGTAGATCGAGATATTGTTTCCATTATACATCAAATCGCCTAGTTCTCTTTTTCGCCTCAATACTTTGTCCCGATCACTGGTGCACAAGATTTTGGCGAGGAAGCTGCTTGGGGGGCCACCAACAGGCGGTTTTTTGTTGAGGACTCTGTGTGCCCGTTCAACCATAAATAGTGATGAGAAGGATTCTAGGCCCAGGGAGTCCATCAGCCATTTATGAATGAACCCCCCTGGGTCGTCCCCTTCTGACCCTTCAGGGAAGCCTATCAATCGGATATTTCCTCAGCGTGACCTATCTTCCAAGTCAGTTAGTTTTTCCTTAAGGGCCTTATGTTCTAGATCAATCGTCTCGATTTTTTTTGCCCAGTGAGGAGACTTCATTTTTAGTGGCAATTAGGGATGATTCCGTTTCATTAGCCCTGGAGCGGATTTTGTCCATATCGTCCCCGATGAGAGAGATATCAGATTGCATTGAACACACAGTGGTTGTCAGTGTTCCTAAGGCTTGGTTGGTAATTTCTCCAGAATATCCCCCAATTTTTGCTCGATTGTTTCCATACGCAAATGTGTCCGGTTATCCATATCCTCCTTTCTGCTATTATCGGGAAGCGCTTCGGCATTTCTGGACTCTTCCTTTTCCTCTGGGCGGGCAAGGGGTTTAAGTGTACCTCTTGTTTTTGTGGGGGAAGATCTTAAGTACCTCTCTATATTAGGTTTAGGGATTTTATTTTCTAAGCCTTTTGGGGACGTAGTGCTCAAAGATTTCCTATTTTGTGCTTTAAAGGCCATGTTCCAACTTTTAGCTAGCAAAATAATCTATCACATGGGGACAGAGCCCCAAAAACACGATTCTACCTAAACCATAAAGATCTCCCCCAGATCCACAGGTCCTTCAAGGTGACACTTAAGACATATATTGGTAGTCCCTTCTACCTGAATCAAGGGAGTCACTCAAGTCATTCAAAAATATTTGACTTGTTAATGTTGTTAGTAAACTAGCCGGTGTACCCCCACAATTAATGGCCTATTTGGCCTGAAGTTCAGTTAGTTGAGTGTTAATGGTACAATTAAACAGTTAAACAGGTGGCTTTCACCAAACTTGCCCGTCCTGGAGTCAATCAGTCGGTGGATCAGGGTCAGCGAAGTGGTTCCAGGTCACAAGCGGTCAATGTAGTCCCCTTCACCGACATCTCTATGGCCTACTGCTTTGCAGAGGCTGCACATGGACGACACGCCGCCTTGGGGTTCCTCGGCAGTTCATGGAAGTTCATAAGCCTCACGGGGTGGCTGTGATTTCCTCTCACGGCCCGCAGTACACCCCGTCCATACAACAAGCCGGCTTGGTATTCCCTTGGGAGTTCATGCACCGCATGGGCCGCCTGCGGTGCCCTCTCACAGCTCGCAGTACGCCCTGTCCATGCGACACACCGGCTTGGAGTTCACTTAGAGGTTCGTGCGCCGTACAGGCTGTCTGCGATGCCCTCTCACTGCTCGCAGTACACCCCGTCCAGCGCCACAGAGCTCCTCAACGGCTTGTCCAGGACACCAGGCATCAGGCAAGGATAGTACACCAGCCGGTCCAGAAGTACCGCTAAACGATGCCTAGAGTTCACATAGCACCGCGGACCCTCCGGAACGACCGTGGAGCAAGCGATCAGCTAGGAGCGAGGATAGACGGGGCGGCTCAAGGTAACAGAGGGGCGGAGCACGCAGCACGTCCTACGTCATGCTGCACACCAGTATAATACTGCCTCCTATGTACAAGAATATTGCTACTATAATACTGCCTCCTATGTACAAGAATATAACTACTATAATACTGCTCCTAATGTGCAAGAATATAACTACTATAATACTGCCTCCTATGTACAAGAATATAACTACTATAATACTGCTCCTATGTACAAGAATATAACTACTATAATACTGCCTCCTATGTACAAGAATATAACTACTATAATACTGCCTCCTATGTATAAGAATATTACTACTATAATACGGACCCCTATGTACAAGAATATAACTACTATAATACTGCTCCTATGTACAAGAATATAACTACTATAATACCGCTCTTATGTACAGGAATATAACTAATATAATACTGCTCCTATGTACAAGAATATAACTAATATAATACTGCTCCTATGTGCAAGAATATAACTACTATAATACTGCTCCTATGTACAAGAATATAACTACTATAATACTGCTCCTATGTACAAGAATATAAGTACTATAATACTGCCCCCTATGTACAAGAATATAACTAATATAATACTGCTCCTATGTTCAAGAATATAACTACTATAATATTGCCTCCCATGTACAAGAATATAACTACTATAATACTGCTCCTATGTACAAGAATATGACTACTATAATATTGCCTCCCATGTACAAGAATGTAACTGCTATAATACTGCTCCTATGTACAAGAATATAACTACTATAATACTGCTCCTATGTATAAGAATATAACTACTATAATACTGCTCTTATGTACAGGTATATAACTACTATAATACTGCTCCTATGTACAACAATATAACTACTATAATACGGACCCCTATGTACAAGAATATTACTACTATAATACTGCTCCCTATGTACAAGAATATAACTACTATAATACTGCTCCTATGTACAAGAATATAACTACTATAATACAGCCTCCTATGTACAAGAATATAACTACTATAATACTGCTCCTATGTACAAGAATATAACTACTATAATACTGCCTCCTATGTATAAGAATATTACTACTATAATACTGCCTCCTATGTATAAGAATAACTACTATAATATGGACCCCTATGTACAAGAATATAACTACTATAATACTTCTCCTATGTACAAGAATATAACTACTATAATACTGCTCCTATGTACAGGAATATAACTACTATAATGCTGCTCCTATGTACAAGAATATAACTACTATAATACTGCCTCCTCTGTGGAGTAATATAACTGCTATAATACTGCCTCCTATGTACAAGAATATAACTACTATAATACTGCCTCCTATGTACAAGAATATAACTACTATAATACTGCCTCCTATGTACAAGAATATAACTACTATAATACTGCCTCCTATGTACAAGAATATAACTCTATAATACGGACCCCTATGTTCAAGAATATAACTACTATAATACTGCTCCTATGTACAAGAATATAACTACTATAATACTGCTACTATGTACAAGAATATAACTACTATAATACTGCTCCTATGTACAAGAATATAACTACTATAATACTGCTTCCTCTGTGGAAGAATATAACTACTATAATACTGCCTCCTTGCTGAGAGGTTGTGTGTCAGGAGCTCTCCTGAGGCTTTTGATGTCTGGAGAAAGTCCAGGGAGTGGCCACCCCCGGGGGGGAAGCTCCCCAAGCAAGGCCCAGGCTTCTAGGCCAAATCTGGGAAGCACCCAGACAACTCCGTCAGGGGATGTAAATCCCAAAGTTTCTATGGACAGAAAGTATGTCAGCAGTACCAGTTCCAGCGTAAGAGAAGAAGAAGGAAAAAGTAAGTGTCCGGTGAAACCACCTGCCAGTGTGAATAAAGGGTCACCTGTGTGCAAGACCATAGTGTTGGAGAGTCCAGAAGTAAGAACCGTGCAGAGTGTGCAGGAGCTGAGACAATCTCCATTGCCGGCCTCAGGTGGACAATCCACCTCCACCCCGGGGAGGCAGAGGAGGACATCTCTGGAAAAGCAAACCATCCAGGAGAATCTGCAACAGCGTGTGGTGATAGGTTCTGAGCGCAGAAAGTCTGGGGGCATGCAAGCTGTGAAGGAGATCAAAGGCAGTAATGGAGGAAGACCTCAAGGTGCTACCAGTACCGTCTCTGCTACACAGCCGGGATCCAGTCGCCCACCAGGAGATTGTGACCCAAGAGCAGTGACAGCAGCCGCAAAACTCCAGGGACTGCGAGGCTCTGCACCAAAAATGCAGATTCTTGTTCCAGGACAGACAGAAACCTGTACTGCAAACAAACAGCCTGCAAAACTCCCCAGCAGCAATCAGAGGCCTCCGGAGCAGCCACCTGAGCTCCACCTGGCTGAGCAGATCCCAGCACTGGTGAGGAGAATGGAGATGCTGAAGAAGCATAAGCTGTACCTGCAGAAACAGATAAACTGCACATACAAACTAAAGGCTGCAAACCCAGGGAAGCAGGCCTTACTGGACAAGAAGCTGGACTCACTGGCCAAGGAACTCGCTGACAATGCGCAGGAGATCGACTCTGTCTTGGAGAAAATGGGACCAGTGGGAGAGACATACCAGAACCAGCAGAGGTTTGAGAAGGACAAAAACTCTGGGACCAAATCAACATCTAGGTCTGAAACCCTGCAGTCCCACGTAAGACCCATATTACAGCCAGCAACTCTTCCCTTTGAGGAGAGAGAGTTGTACAAAAAAAGTACATCTAAGAAACAAGAGCCAAGTCCTGCATCAGCCCCCCGGTGAGGTACTACAAGTCCCAGCAGTAAGTACTGCACAAGATGAAAACTGTGGACTCTTACCTGATGACAGCAATGAAGTGGCAGTGCAGACACCACAAGTCCCAGGAGGCAGTGCACTGCAGGAGGACTGTGGACTGACACCTACAGGTAACACTGTAGCAGCACCTCAGGGTGTGTCTGAGCAGGACGCTCAGGACTGTGGGGTGCAGGGGGTTAATACTGAGGACTGTAATGCTGCTGAGATGTCTGATGTCTCTGTGGATGATAATGTCCCAGCTGAGGAGTCCTCTATGGCTGCTGAGATGTCTGATGTCGCTGATATTTCTGTGTGTGATAATGTCCCAGTGGAGGAGTCCTCTATGGCTGCCATGTCTGATGTTGCTGATGTTTCTGTGGGTGATAATGTTCCAGCGGAGGAGTCATCTATGGCTGCTGGGAACATAGAGAACCCTGGTATTGATGGTGGGGAGGGGGCAGTGCAGTCTCAGGCTGAGGAGTTCCCCCCTTTAGTTACACCACAAGCAGCAGAGTCCCACAGTACGGGCGGTCAGCAGCCCACACGTCGCCCCCCGCAGGATACTGGTACTGGTCAGACATCTGGGAATGCTTGGAGTCGGGGTTCTCCATCATTTCCCTCTAACGCCAGATACACAGGCCAGGCCTTCAAGAGAAGGAACGTTGTCAGGTTTAGACATAAAGGGGCAAAAGAAGATCTCCCTGACAGAAGGTGTGTGGTCAGAGACATGTTGTGCACCCAGATGGGCTTCCTGCCAGCCAACATCCTGGCAGTAATAAACCTCCCAGACAGACAGGGCTATGATATTAGCTTCAAGCTCATGTCTGATCTGGACCGGTTCTGGGCTCTCTACACCCGGGTCAGAGATACTGAGGGGTGGAACAAGTTCAGCTTCATTCCCATCTCTAAGCCTGACACTGTAAATGTCACCATCATTTTCTGGAACGAGTCTGTCCCCCCTCAGGATATTATTATCTGGCTCAGGAGGCATTGCGACCTCAAGTCAAACCTGACTAAGACCAGGGATGAGGATGGAATCTGGACTGGGGGATGGAGGGTCCTGGTTACATTACACCAGCACCAGAACATCACCCATCACCTTCCCAATTCCTTCTTCATTGGCCGGGAGAAAGGGGTTTGTTTCTATGCTGGTCAGCCCAGGCTATGCTTCAAGTGTGGGAAATCAGGTCACGTGGCGAGTGTCTGCACCATGATGAAGTGCAGCCTGTGCGGGGACATCGGCCATGTGAGCGCCACCTGCCAGAACATAAGGTGTAACCTGTGCGGTAACATCGGTCACCCCCATAGAGACTGTCCTGAAGCATGGCATAACATCTGTAGAAATCTCCCTGATGAGGACTTGGTGGAAGGGGCAGATGTCCCAGATGAGGAGCAGGAGGAGGAGGCGCTATTGTCAGGGTCATTATACACAGTGCCAGAGACCCCACACATGAATGATACTGTGCCGGACCACCCGCAGGCAGGTAACACCGAGGGGGACATGGAGGTTGTGGAGCAGCCTGTAGAGCATCCAGTGTCTGTCTCCTCCCCTGCCCCAGCACCCACCACTGGGGAAAATAAAATCCTTAAACGGAAAAAAGATAAGTCCAGTCGCAGGCCTGAGGGTGAATGGACCACCGTCCAAAAACCCACTAAAATGAGAGTGGACAGGCAGGCTGATGGAACTGTAACAACCAACAGATACGGTGTGCTCTCCGAGTCAGATGGAGAGGCAGAAATAGAGAGAGAGCTGAAGCGTATGATGGCGGAATGTGATGACGACCCAGGAGGGGATCCTCCCACAAAAAGGAGACCTCTTCATGCCGAGTCACAGTCTGTATGGGATATGGAAACTGGTAGTCAGCAAGAAAACTCTGACCCTGATTTATGATGATGGGGGTTATCTTTCTTCTTCTTCTCCTGATGGCAGACTTCCATCTTAAAGTGGTCACCAGCAATGTGAATAGTATTAGAGCTAGAAAGACCAGACATGCCGTCTACGAACACCTGAGATACCTCAAGGCCGATGTGTTTTTCTTGCAAGAGACACGCTTAAACACCTCAGGTCTCATACGAGAGGCAGAGCGAGAGTGGCAATCTGGTCCGTCCTTTTGGTCGATGTCTGTGGAGCCTTATGCCGGGGTCTCTATCTTGTTTAACACCCATGATGTAATTGTACATAGACTAACGGAGATCTCGATGGGAAGGTGCCTTCTGCTAGAGATTACCATCCGAGGTAGAAGACTCCGGCTTATTAACGTCTATGGGCCACAGACAGTGAGCGAAAGGACTCAGCTTTTTAATGATGTTAAGCCATACTTATTCACATCTATTCCTATTATCATGGCTGGAGACTTTAATGCCACCACTACAACCAGTGACAGGCCTAGTGGTAGACCCCTTACTAGGGACTGTAAGGTCCTGAACAACATTATTCTGCATGCCGGCCTGTCTGATGTTTTTGTACAGGGTGGTAGGCGTCCAAAGTTCACTTACACCTGTGCAGGACGCAGTAGTAGGATAGATCTGGCTCTGGTGAGTCCTACTGAAGCCATCAGTGAAAGAGGGGAAAAGACAGTCCCTTATTCTGACCATTTGGCCTTGTACTTTTGTTTGGGCGCCACTAAGCATCCAGATCTTGGTAGAGGGCTATGGAAACTGAACGCTAGTCTTTTAGATGATAGCTCTGTCCAGGAATACATTTACTCTTTCTTTCAGAACCAACTTGACAGAGTGGATTTCTATGAGAACATGGCTGACTGGTGGGAGGATGTCAAGGAGGAGATCAGGTCCCTCTTACAGAGACTGTCAGTTAAGAAGGGGAAGAGTAAGTATGGCCAGTATCTGAGACTGCGCAAAGAATTGGAGTCACTCTATTCGATGGGTGGGGATGACCAACAAAGGATTGACCGGCTGAAATCTGAGATAAGGCAGTATCAGTACAGCAGGTACACCTCCCTGGTAGCTGAACAGGATTATGGGTCCTTAGGGGCTCCTGATCCCTTTGAGAACTGCCGGGAGCGCGTAGCTAAAAAACTGATCACAGGTCTCACTGACTCCCAGGGTGTTTTACAAGAATCTCGGGAGGGTATCCTGGGGGTGGTGAGATGCTACTATGCTGACTTGTTTCAGAGGAAGGCTTTGGATAAGGAAAAAGTGACCCAATTTTTGGAGGCAACTCCAGGGCCTGATACTAGAGATTTGGACTTTTCTCCTTTAACAGCAGAAATAACGGTGGAGGAGGTTAAAGTGGCCATTGATAAATTACATCTGAAGAAGGCACCAGGTCCAGACGGTATTACTGCAGAATTTTATAAGAAGTTCAGAGACCACTTGGCCCCAATCCTCGTGGATGTGTACAAAAATTGTCTAGAAAATCACCTGATGCCTCCGTCCATGAGGGTGTCCTCGTTAATTCTGCTGTCTAAAGGGAAAGAGCCTAGTGACATCAAGAACTGGAGGCCAATTGCCCTCTTGAATGTCGACAGGAAGATTTTGGCAAAAATTCTGTTCTCTAGGTTAGTTTGTTTGTCCCGGGCACTGTTGGCAGGCTGTCAGTTCGGCACAGTAAAAGGGCGGAACATCTCTGGAGCAGTCATCTCGATAAGGGAGATGTTTGAGAGATGTAAAGCTCTGAGGTGTGGGAGATATGTTGTAGGTCTGGACCAGGCTAAAGCCTTTGACAGAGTAGACCACGAGTATCTATGGGCCACTTTATCAAAGTACGGCATTCCGGGACAATTTGTAGATTGGCTGAGAACTTTGTACAGAGAGGCTGAGAGCTTTCCTCTAATCAATGGTTGGCAGGGTGACACGTTCAGGGTTGAGGCTGGGGTGAGACAGGGTTGCCCGCTGAGTCCACTGCTGTATGTGTTTGCCTTGGACCCGTTCCTGAGGTCACTGCAGGAGTGTGATTTTCAGGGGGTGCCAGTCCCCCATTGCCTGCCCCTGAGTATTGTTGCCTACGCGGATGATGTGACTGTGGTGATATCTGAGCCTCGTGAGGTGGAGATGTTGTCGGCAGCCATCACAAGCTACTCGGAGGCCTCAGGGTCTCTGGTCAACCTTGAGAAGAGTCAAGCTTTCTGGACATCGGATACTGACCCTGATTTTGATCTGCCACAGTTTGCGAAGGCCTCCACCCATATTAAAATCCTTGGGGTTAAATTTGGTAGGGAAGATAATGCCAAACTAAATTGGGAGGAAAAGTTGGATGCCGGAAATATAAAGGTTCAGCGATGGAAGAACTGGAGGCTGACCTATAGAGAAAGGGTTACTATGCTGAAGACTTACCTGGTCCCTGTCTTCTTGTACATCTCTGTCGTCTTTCCTTTGCCAGAATCTTTCTCGGCTAGGCTCTTTAGCCTGTTCTTCCAGCTGTTATGGGGGAACAGGTTGAACCCAGTAAAAAGAGGGATCACCTACCTACAGAGGAGAGAGGGTGGGCTGGATATGTTAAATCCAAGGGTTTTCTTTGACTCCATGTTTCTTAAAGTTAATTTTGGTGACCTGGACTCAAACAACAGCTCCCTGTGGGTGAATAGTATCAGGGATTGGATATTGCCTTTTGCAGAACCTTGGATGCGAGGCGGCAGTCTCAAGAGGGGCCGATTGACTCGTGACTTCCTCCCCCAGTACCTGGACTATGGTGTAAGATGTCTGAAGAAATGGGGTATAGACAAGTCTTTCATTGAGAGTAAAACCAGGAAAGATCTATACTCCAGAGTATGTAGGACCTTCTACTGTTTACAGCTAGCACTTCCAGACTGTCCAACCTCAACCTTACAGGATAGTCTGAGGCTTCTGAATGGACCAAGGCTGCCCCCTAAGTTCTGTGATATTGGCTGGCTCTCATTGCAGGGAAAACTCTTTGTCAGGGGGAATCTAAAATTCCTCAGTGTGTCAGACCGCATGTGTCCCTTAGGTTGTCAGCAGGAGGAGACTATGCTCCATTTTATATCAGAGTGCTGGGGTGGGCGGACAATCTGGCATGACATATCCGCCAAGCTAAAAATCCCATCATTACAGTCCCTAAAATACCCAGAAATTATTTATGGTGTCACATCTAATGTGAATAACATCGACCGGGGGACCATGTATCTGATAATCACCGTCATCAAATACTACCACTGGCAAACCAGAACCCGAGTGTCCATCCATAACGAACCATTCCATCACACCACAGCTATAACCCTCATCATGTCAGAACTCAGGTGGATCCGGTCATTAGAGGTCAGGAAAAAAGGGGAAAATATAAAACTATGGAGGAACGTCCATCTAGACTGACGGTTCAAGTGTACGATGTAACTGTGTTTGTTTCTTATTTTATTTTACTTTTCTTCTTTTTCTGCTTTAGCTAAAATGTGCTTTTAAGTTACAGTTAATATGCATTTTATTTCCTGATAAACATGTATAATTTATACTGAATGATGAAAAAGTCTGATTTATTATGATGAAAAAGTATTTCTGTATTTATGTTTGTTTTATACCAATAAAAATTGCCTCCCATGTACAAGAATGTAACTGCTATAATACTGCTCCTATGTACAAGAATATAACTACTATAATACTGCTCCTATGTATAAGAATATAACTACTATAATACTGCTCTTATGTACAGGTATATAACTACTATAATACTGCTCCTATGTACAACAATATAACTACTATAATACGGACCCCTATGTACAAGAATATTACTACTATAATACTGCTCCCTATGTACAAGAATATAACTACTATAATACTGCTCCTATGTACAAGAATATAACTACTATAATACAGCCTCCTATGTACAAGAATATAACTACTATAATACTGCTCCTATGTACAAGAATATAACTACTATAATACTGCCTCCTATGTATAAGAATATTACTACTATAATACTGCCTCCTATGTATAAGAATAACTACTATAATATGGACCCCTATGTACAAGAATATAACTACTATAATACTTCTCCTATGTACAAGAATATAACTACTATAATACTGCTCCTATGTACAGGAATATAACTACTATAATACTGCTCCTATGTACAAGAATATAACTACTATAATACTGCCTCCTCTGTGGAGTAATATAACTGCTATAATACTGCCTCCTATGTACAAGAATATAACTACTATAATACTGCCTCCTATGTACAAGAATATAACTACTATAATACTGCCTCCTATGTACAAGAATATAACTACTATAATACTGCCTCCTATGTACAAGAATATAACTCTATAATACGGACCCCTATGTTCAAGAATATAACTACTATAATACTGCTCCTATGTACAAGAATATAACTACTATAATACTGCTACTATGTACAAGAATATAACTACTATAATACTGCTCCTATGTACAAGAATATAACTACTATAATACTGCTTCCTCTGTGGAAGAATATAACTACTATAATACTGCCTCCTATGTACAGGAATATTACTACTATAATACTGCCTCCTATGTACAAGAATATAACTACTATAATACTGCCTCCTATGTACAAGAATATAACTACTATAATACTGCTCCTAAGTATAAGAATATAACTACTATAATACTGCTCTTATGTACAGGTATATAACTACTATAATACTGCTCCTATGTACAAGAATATAACTACTATAATACGGACCCCTATGTACAAGAATATTACTACTATAATACTGCTCCCTATGTACAAGAATATAACTACTATAATACTGCTCCTATGTACAAGAATATAACTACTATAATACTGCCTCCTATGTACAAGAATATAACTACTATAATACTGCTCCTATGAACAAGAATATAACTACTATAATACTGCCTCCTATGTATAAGAATATTACTACTATAATACTGCCTCCTATGTATAAGAATAACTAATATAATATGGACCCCTATGTACAAGAATATAACTACTATAATACTTCTCCTATGTACAAGAATATAACTACTATAATACTGCTCCTATGTACAAGAATATAACTACTATAATACTGCTCCTATGTACAAGAATATAACTACTATAATACTGCCTCCTCTGTGGAGTAATATAACTGCTATAATACTGCCTCCTATGTACAAGAATATTACTACTATAATACTGCCTCCTATGTACAAGAATATAACTACTATAATACTGCCTCCTATGTACAAGAATATAACTACTAAAATACTGCCTCCTATGTACAAGAATATAACTCTATAATACGGACCCCTATGTACAAGAATATAACTACTATAATACTGCTCCTATGTACAAGAATATAACTACTATAATACTGCTCCTATGTACAAGAATATAACTACAATAATACTGCTTCCTCTGTGGAAGAATATAACTACTATAATACTGCCTCCTATGTACAGGAATATTACTACTATAATACTGCCTCCTATGTACAAGAATATAACTACTATAATACTGCCTCCTATGTACAAGAATATAACTACTATAATACTGCTCCTATGTACAAGAATATAACTACTATAATACTGCTCCTATGTACAAGAATATAAATACTATAATACTGCTCCTATGTACAAGAATATAACTACTATAATACTGCTCCTATGTACAGGAATATAACTACTATAATACTGCTCCTATGTACAAGAATATAACTACTATAATACTGCTCCTATGTACAAGAATATAACTACTATAATACTGCTCCTATGTACAAGAATAGAACTACTATAATACTGCCTCCTATGTACAAGAATATAACTACTATAATACTGCTCCTATGTACAAGAATATAACTACTATAATACTGCTCTTATGTACAAGAATATAATTACTATAATACTGCTCCTATGTACAAGAATATAACTTCTATAATACTGCTCCTATGTACAAGAATATAACTACTATAATACTGCCTCCTATGTACAAGAATATAACTACTATAATACTGGTCCTATGTACCAGAATATAACTACTATAATACTGCTCCTATGTACAAGAATATAACTACTATAATACTGCTCCTATGTACAAGAATATAACTACTATAATACTGCTCCTATGTACAAGAATATAACTACTATAATACTGCTCATATGTACAAGAATATAACTACTATAATACTGCTCCTATGTACAAGAATATAACTACTATAATACTGCTCCTATGTACAAGAATATAACTACTATAATACTGCTCCTATGTACAAGAATATAACTACTATAATACTGCTCCTATGTACAAGGATATAACTACTATAATACTGCCTCCTATGTACAAGAATATAACTACTATAATACTGCTCCTATGTACAAGAATATAACTGCTATAATAGTGCTCCTATGTACAAGAATATATCTACTATAATACTGCTCCTATGTACAAGAATATAACTACTATAATACTGCTCCTATGTGCAAGAATATAACTACTATAATACTGCCTCCTATGTACAAGAATATAACTACTATAATACTGCTCCTATGTACAGGAATATAACTACTATAATACTGCTCCTATATACAAGAATATAACTACTATAATACTGCTCCTATGTACAGGAATATAACTACTATAATACTGCCTCCTATGTACAAGAATATAACTACTATAATACTGCTCCTATATACAAGAATATAACTACTATAATACTGCTCCTATGTACAGGAATATAACTACTATAATACTGCCTCCTATGTACAAGAATATAACTACTATAATACTGCTCCTATGTACAAGAATATAACTACTATAATACTGCTCTTATGTACAAGAATATAATTACTATAATACTGCTCCTATGTACAGGAATATAACTTCTATAATACTGCTCCTATGTACAAGAATATAACTACTATAATACTGCCTCCTATGTACAAGAATATAACTACTATAATACTGGTCCTATGTACCAGAATATAACTACTATAATACTGCTCCTATGTACAAGAATATAACTACTATAATACTGCTCCTATGTACAAGAATATAACTACTATAATATTGCTCCTATGTACAAGAATATAACTACTATAATACTGCTCCTATGTACAAGAATATAACTACTATAATACTGCTCCTATGTACACGTATATAACTACTATAATACTGCTCCTATGTATAAGAATATAACTACTATAATACTACCTCCTATATACAAGAATATAACTACTATAATACTGCTCCTATGTACAAGAATATAACTACTATAATACTGCTCCTATGTACAAGAATATAACTACTATAATACTGCTCCTATGTACAAGGATATAACTACTATAATACTGCCTCCTATGTACAAGAATATAACTACTATAATACTGCTCCTATGTACAAGAATATAACTGCTATAATAGTGCTCCTATGTACAAGAATATATCTACTATAATACTGCTCCTATGTACAAGAATATAACTACTATAATACTGCTCCTATGTGCAAGAATATAACTACTATAATACTGCCTCCTATGTACAAGAATATAACTACTATAATACTGCTCCTATGTACAAGAATATAACTACTATAATACTGCTCCTATATACAAGAATATAACTACTATAATACTGCTCCTATGTACAGGAATATAACTACTATAATACTGCTCCTATGTACAAGAATATAACTACTATAATACTGCTCATATGTACAAGGATATAACTACTATAATACTGCCTCCTATGTACAAGAATATAACTACTATAATACTGCTCCTATGTACAAGAATATAACTGCTATAATAGTGCTCCTATGTACAAGAATATAACTACTATAATACTGCTCCTATGTACAAGAATATAACTACTATAATACTGCTCCTATGTACAAGAATATATCTACTATAATACTGCTCCTATGTGCAAGAATATAACTACTATAATACTGCCTCCTATGTACAAGAATATAACTACTATAATACTGCCTCCTATGTACAAGAATATAACTACTATAATACTGCTCCTATGTACAAGAATATAACTACTATAATACTGCTCCTATGTACAAGAATATAACTACTATAATACAGCCTCCTATGTACAAGAATATAACTACTATAATACTGCTCCTATGTACAAGAATATAACTACTATAATACTGCCTCCTATGTACAAGAATATAACTACTATAATACTGCTCCTATGTACAGGAATATAACTACTATAATACTGCCTCCTATGTACAAGAATATAACTACTATAATACTGCCTCCTATGTACAAGAATATAACTACTATAACACTGCCTCCTATGTACAAGAATATAACTACTATAATACTGCTCCTATGTAGAAGAATATAACTACTATAATACTGCTCCTATGTACAAGAATATAACTACTATAATACTGCTCCTCTGTACAAGAATATAACTACTATAATACTGCCTCCTATGTACAAGAATATAACTACTATAATACTGCTCCTATGTACAAGAATATAACTACTATAATACTGCCTCCTATGTACAAGAATATAACTACTATGGCGGAGCCTGGCTGTGTAGCGTGATGGCTGCAAGTTGCTGAGCTCCTCATCCTTACCGGCGAATTAACCCTTATAATAAGCTAACAGCACCGCTCTGATGGGCAAAACGGGCAAGGATCGATCCAGGGATCAAGCGGATCCTACTCCTGTGAAATCTAGACAGCCCAACATGGATCAATTCCTTAAAAAACATGCAAAGCTTCGGTCGGCTGTGACCCCCAAGATGGCGCCCGCTCCAGCCCAGGCATCTGACATGGAGGAAGACACAGATGGCGGGAGTGTCTCAGATGCATCCACCTGTAAATCGAGGAGGCAGAGGGGCTTATTCACAAAAGCGGCACTCCTGGAGGTGCTTAATTCAGCTTTAGCTCCGATCAAGAGTGATTTATCAGAGATTAAAGAAGATCTCCGGAGCATGGGTCACCGGGGGTCAGACCTGGAGGGCGCGCAGGAGGCGGCTCTTCAGAGGGAAGAAAAAGCCTACAAAGCGATCAGCTCCCACACTGACCTGCTCAACGAGGCGCTCCTGAGGGTCGAGGACCAGGAGAATCGGAGCCGCAGGAGGAATCTCAGGATTCGCGGGCTCCCAGAATCCTTCGCCAGTGAAGCGCTGGAGAAAGTGGCGCAGGAGATATTCGCCGACCTGCTGGGCCCTGAGAGAGCGGAGAGAATAATTATTGAGAGGATTCACCGGGCGCTGAGGCCTAAGCCGAAGAATACAGAACCCCCACGGGATGTCATATGCGGCCTCCTCAGTTTCATCGATACCGCAGCGATCATGAGAGCCGGCAGAGAGAAGGAGCAGCTGCAGTATGGAGGTACGCAGATCATGTTTTTCCAGGATCTGGCCCCATCCACGCTTGCTAAACGGCGCATCCTCAAGCCGCTCCTGGATGCACTTAGAGCTGCAGCTACCCCGTTCCGGTGGCTATACCCGTTCGGGATTGCGGTCCTCAGAAACGGACGCCAGATTTCTATTAGGTCGCCGAAAGATCTGCATGCCAGCTGGGCTCAGCTGGGGTTAAGCCTGATCGAAATTCCATCATGGATGCCGGCCGACATGGAGGATCCACCTCTCCCGCCACCCCATGCTGCTGAATGGCGCCCTGTCTATAATAAAAGGTCGCCCAGGGCTAGGGCTGAAAAGTCTGATCACCCGCCTACCTGAGCATAGAAGATGCCTGAGGAGTTTTCCTTTCTGTTCCTGTTCCAAGCGATGTCCCTGGGACTGATTGCCTGGAGGTGATGTGAGCTGGAGCCTTTCTGTTCCCTGAGGGCTTCAGGCCTGATCCCAGGCCAGTCATGTCCGCCTGTTGCGGAAAATAATGTCTCAGCGTGCAGTTATGGTCTGATTCATAAGAGGTTCTGGACCTTGCCTGTTCCCTGCTCGTTTCTTGATATGCAGGGGTTAACCCGGTGTTACCTTTGGGTCACCCCCTTTTCCTTGTGAGATGGCCAGTAAAAGGCCCTCTATAGCTCTGCGGGACCCCCCACCTGACAGACCCCGGCTGGTAGCCGTGAAGAGAAAGGGTCGTACTGTCAGGTGCTCAGTAGAGCTCTCTATGCAGAATATATTTGCACTACTGTTTAATGTCTTACCTGTTTGTCTCCCCTCCTTTCCTCGTGTGTCCCCCCCTCCCCCCCCCCCCCTCCATCAGATGTCATATATTGTATTTTCAGATGCTGACTGTCTGCTTTCTATTTCAGAATGTCGTCTATTGTGATTTCTTCCTTTAACGCCCGGGGAATGAACGAGCCTTGCAAACGGTCCCAAATCCTGGCCCTTTTACAGAGGGATAAAGTATCTATAGCATTCTTCCAGGAAACCCACTTCAGAGAGGGTAAGATCCCCAAATTGCCCCCCAAAAGATTTTCCCAATGGTTCCACAGCACGTATAGTTCGGCTAGCAGGGGTGTCAGCATAGCGATCCACAAGCAGCTCCCCTTTAAGCACTCTGCCGTCTCTGCAGACCCTGAGGGTCGTTACCTGTTTGTTAAGGGCACTATCGCTGACACAACTGTTACCCTGGCAACTGTATATGCTCCCAACAGAGGGCAGGTTGCTTGGCTCGTTCAGACCCTAGGCCTACTATCCTCCTTTAAGGAGGGAATGGTTATTCTAGGAGGTGATTTTAATGCTACCCTTGATCCTGCATTAGATTCTTCAAATGGGAAGTCTGCCATTACACATGCCCGTTTGCGGCGCCTTAAACTGGCCCTACAGAGGTTAGGGGTCCTAGATGTCTGGCGCACCACAAATCCTACTGGTAGGGATTTTTCCTTCTATTCAGCTGCTAAATTGTCCTATCACAGATTAGACTATCTATTTTTATCTAAATCCTGTACTAATAGGGTTATTAAATCCCACATAGGGAACATCACCTTATCCGACCACGCTCCGGTATTCCTGAGTGTGTCCCTGCTGGACCTCCCGAAGAGGGAATGGAATTTGCGTATTAATGAGACCATCATCTCTGACCCCTCCCATGCTGCTAAATTATCTTCTATCATAACTGACTTCTTCACAACTAATACTTTAGGCCCAGATGCCCCCTTCCCTTTCCATTATATGGGAAACCCATAAAGCGGTCCTGAGAGGAGAACTAATAGCCTTAGGTGCACATATTAAAAAACAGCGGGATCAGGCTGTGGCGACACTTCTCTCCCAGATTCAGGCTCTAGAGCTAACGCACAAATCCTCCCAGGCCCTTAGTTGTGCCTTGGAGCTCTCTGAAGCCCGTACTAAGCTCAAGAACCTGCTAAATGTCACTTCAGCTAAGCTGTTACTTAGAGCCAAATTCCACTCATATGCGCACGGTGACAAAGGGAATAGGCTAATGTCCGCTTTGGTTAAGAAGCAGAAAACTGACTCATTTATAGCTGCAGTTAAAGATGACAAAGGCGTCCTTCATAAAGGGACCCCAGACATAGCAAAGACCTTTTGTGCCTTCTATAGGGACCTATACAACCTTAAAACACCAGATAATATGTCACCAGCTCAATTAGGTGAGGCAACTGAGAAGTTTCTCTCCTCCCTCCAGCTACCTACTATTACCCCCGCTCAGTCAGCCCAGCTCTTATCTCCTATCACAGACGATGAAATTGGTAAGGTTCTCTCCTCCATACCCTCAGGGAAAAGCCCAGGCCCTGATGGTTTTACCATCTCTTACTACTAAACCTTTAAGCAGACCCTAATTCCCCATTTTAATACCTTATGTAACTACTTACTCCAAGGGGGCTCCCTCCCTCCCCAATCGCTTTCAGCCCATATCACGGTAATCCACAAGGAAAATAAGGACCCCCTAAATTGCGGGAGTTACCGGCCTATTTCGCTTCTGAACACAGATGTGAAGTGGTGGGCCAAAATTTGGGCTCAACGGATTCAGTCGGTTCTCCCTGGCATTATCAACGAGGAGCAGGTAGGGTTCGTCTCTGGCAGGCAGGGGAGTGAAAATACGGTCCGCGTCATACAATTGATCACGCATGCTCGTCAGCACTCAATACCTTTAGCTCTTCTCAGTAGAGACGCAGAGAAGGCCTTTGACAGGATCAGCTGGCAATTCATGTCTCGGGCACTGTCAAAGTTTGGCCTTCCGGACCAGTTTATCCAATCCATTTTCTCACTTTATTCGCTACTCTCTGCCAGAATACGGATTAATGGAACACTCTCTCCAGCTTTTCCCATTACTAATGGGACGAGGCAGGGGTGCCCACTCTCACCTGCCCTCTTTGTTATTGTCATGGAGACCCTGCTGGTCAGGATCAGGCAAGATCCGGACATTAAGGGGATCACCTTGGGGTCGCATAGCCATCTGACGGCTGCTTTTGCAGACGATCTTTTGGTTATAACGTCCAACCCTCTAACCTCTTTCTCCAGACTTCAAGCCCTTTTTGAAGAATATGGAACGGTCTCAAATTTTAAGATCAACTATACTAAGTCACAAGCCCTGAATATTTCTTGCCCATCCGCTACTGTAAACACGCTTAAAAGTTCCGCTACTTTTTCGTGGGCCCCTAAGTCAATCCCTTTTCTGGGTACCCATATTTCAGCAAAACCAGAGGATCTTTTCGAGTTAAACTATGTCCCTTTACTGAAATCCATTAGAACACACTTACACTCTCTAAAACTTCCGTTTATCTCTTGGATTGGGCGGAAAAACTTCATTAAAGCTTTTATTGTCCCCAGACTGCTCTATCTCATCCAAACACTCCCTATCTGGCTACCCCGTTCCTTCTTTGTGGAGGTCCGCAGGGTCATCTCATCCTTTGTCTGGTCTGGCAAGTCCCCCAGGTTGGCTTGTGCCACTCTCACTCGGGAGAGGAGGTTGGGAGGCTTCGGCCTACCCGACATCTACCTCTACTATAAAGCATCAATGCTGAACATAGCTTTGAGCCTCATCTCCTGGCGCCCTCCCGGCCTTGTCTCCCGATTGGAGTGTGATTTGCTTTCATATAGACAAGTTGGCTCTATGGGGCTTACGCAAATGTTCCGCTAATAATAAGTATGCCTCGCCCTTATGGAAAGGTCTGTTATTGGAATGGACCAAACTATATGGGTCTTCGACCCTCAAGTTCCCAAGCTTGAGTCTCCCCTTAGATCTGATGCAGGCATATGTTCACCCTACCACCTCTGAAGCAACAGGAATTTGGGCTATACTATCTAACTTTAAGCTGGAAGACATCATGACTGTCTCAGGTGCTTTAAATTGGAGTAAAATATGTGAAATCCCGAGGGTCCAAGGTGCCTCTTTCCTAGCGCTTATGGCTTTTAAGAAAGATTTGGCGCTCTTGGAATCATTTCCTAGGCCTGCGGTAGATCCCTCATGGATAGAGGGGAAGATCTCTAATGCCCTACGCCCCAAGAAACCTCTCTCCACATTTTACAGGGAGCTACTCTCCTCCGCACCTCCAGATCTGTGGTTCCTTGCAGCATGGGAAAAGGAACTATCCTTGACTCTATCAGAACCTGAAAAAGCGTTCATTCTCACACACTCACATGGTTTCAACCGCTGTATTAAAATCCAAGCAAACTCTTATAAATTACTTACAAGATGGTATAAGACACCGGAATTCCTTCACAGGCTAAATCCTGCCATCCCAAACAGTTGCTGGAGGTGTGGAGGAGGCATTGGCTCTTTATCTCATATTTGGTGGAGCTGCGAGAAAATAAAACCGTTTTGGGTTAAAGTAGAAGCAGCTATAAACAGGATATGTAATGTCCAGATTACCTTAGATGCAAAACTCCTGTTGCTCTGGTGTCCAAATAGCACGCTAACCCCCTCAAAGTATAATCTACAAACCATGCTTATTACAGCAGCTCGACTGCTGATCCCTCTATTATGGAAAAATGAATCAGCTCCCTCGTTCCTGATGTGGACCGAAAAAATTGACCAAATATATCGGTTTGAAGAATTAGCCCACTGGGAAAATCACTCTAGAGTAGTTTTTGTTAAACTATGGTCTCCTTGGAAGCTATATCACAAATTCTAGGCTTAGATATGTCTTGACTTAAGATTTTGTTTGACATCCAACTCTCCCCCTCCCCTCTCTCCCTTAACTCACCTTCCTTTGTCTCGTTATATCCCCTCCCCCCTCATCAGATATTTGTTTACATATTCCACTTCAATATCTGAAGTCGTGTATGCAATCATCTTGAATACATTGTGTTTGATGACTATGCACTTATCCAGCTGCGCCTGGACACAAGATGTATGACTTTCTACATGACTGTGTATTTTTCTCAAATAAAAATAAATTTGATAAAGAATATAACTACTATAATACTGGTCCTATGTACAAGAATATAAATACTATAATACTGCCTCCTATGTACAAGAATATAACTACTATAATACTGCTCCTATGTACAAGAATATAACTACTATAATACTGCTCCTATATACAAGAATATAACTACTATAATACTGCCTCCTATGTACAAGAATATAACTACTATAATACTCCTACTATGTACAAGAATATAACTACTATAATACTGCCTCCTATGTACAAGGATATAACTACTATAATACTGCTCCTATGTACAGGAATATAACTACTATAATACTGCTCCTATGTACAAGAATATAACTACTATAATACTGCTCCTATGTACAAGAATATAACTACTATAATACTGCCTCCTATGTACAAGAATATAACTACTATAATACTGCTCCTATGTACAAGAATATAACTACTATAATACTGCTCCTATGTACAAGAATATAACTACTATAATACTGCTCCTATGTACAAGAATATAACTACTATAATACTGCTCCTATGTACAAGAATATAACTACTATAATACTACCTCCTATGTACAAGAATATAACTACTATAATACTGCTCCTATGTACAAGAATATAACTACTATAATACTGCCTCCTATGTACAAGAACCTAACTATTATAATACTGCTCCTATGTACAAGAATATAACTACTATAATACTGCCTCCTATGTACAAGAATATAACTACTATAATACTGCCTCCTATGTGCAAGAATATAACTACTATAATACTGCTCCTATATACAAGAATATAACTACTATAATACTGCTCCTATGTACATGAATATAACTACTATAATACTGCTCCTATGTACATGAATATAACTACTATAATACTGCTCCTATGTACAAGGATATAACTACTATAATACTGCTCCTATGTACAAGAATATAACTACTATAATACTGCCTCCTATGTACAAGAACATAACTATTATAATACTGCTCCTATGTACAAGAATATAACTACTATAATACTGCTCCTATGTACAAGAATATAACTACTATAATACTGCTCCTATGTACAAGAATATAACTACTATAATACTGCTCCTATGTACAAGAATATAACTACTATAATACTGCTCCTATGTACAAGAATATAACTACTATAATACTGCTCCTATGTACAAGAATATAACTACTATAATACTGCTCCTATGTACAAGAATATAACTACTATAATACTGCTCCTATGTACAAGAATATAACTACTAAAATACTGCCCCTATGTACAAGAATATAACTACTATAATACTGCCTCCTATGTAAAAGAATATAACTACTATAATACTGCTTCCTATGTTACAAGAATATAACTACTATAATACTGCTCCTATGTACAAGAATATAACTACTATAATACTGCTCCTATGTACAAGAATATAACTACTATAATACTGCCTCCTATGTACAAGAATATAACTACTATACTACTGCTCCTATGTACAAGAATACAACTACTATAATACTGCTCCCATGTACAAGAATATAACTACTATAATACTGCTCTTATGTACAAGAATATAACTACTATAATACTTCTCCTATATACAAGAATATACCTACTATAATACTGCTCCTATGTACAAGTATATAACTACTATAATACTGCCTCCTATGTTCAAGAATATAACTACTATAATACTGCTCCTATGTACAAGAATATAACTACTATAATACTGCTCCTATGTACAAGAATATAACTACTATAATACTGCCTTCTATGTACAAGAATATAACTACTATAATTTGCCTATGTACAAGAATATAACTACTATAATACTGCCTCCTATGTACAAGTATATAACTACTATAATACTGCCTCCTATGTTCAAGAATATAACTACTATAATACTGCTCCTATGTACAAGAATATAACTACTATAATACTGCTCCTATGTACAAGAATATAACTACTATAATACTGCTCCTATGTACAAGAATATAAGTACTATAATACTGCTCCTATATACAAGAATATAACTACTATAATACTGCTCCTATGTACAAGAATATAACTACTATAATACTGCCTCCTAGCTGTGAGGACGTGTGTGAGTAGCTCTCCTGAGCCTGTGGATGTCTGTCCAGAGCCCAGGGTGTGGCCAGCCCGGGCGGGGAACTTCCCTCAGCAAGGCCCAGGCTTCCAGGCCTACACTGGGAGAAAACTCCCAAACCATTCCTAAAGTGGATACTAATCCCAAAGTTTCCAGTCAGCAGCAGAATGAAGGAAATATTGTTGTTCTGAAGAAAGAAGAAGAGAAGAAAGTGAGTGCAGTGAAGATGCAAGCGGATCCCAAGTCCAGCCAGCAAGGTGCAGAGGTGATGAGCACAGGTCGTGCAGCAGGTGAGCAGCTCCCCTCTCCTGCACACAGACAGAGACGGACATCACTGGAGAAACAAACATTGCAAGAAAACCTGAAACAGCAAGTTGTGGCTTCCAGCATGGCCTGCCAAGGCCGCACCAGATCTGCAGCAATGCCTCTACAGGTAACCAGGAATGCCATGTCTACAAACACTGCAAAGTGTGAACAGGCCTCAGCAGATGCAACTGCAAGTACTAGCAGTAAAGCTGGAAAGGCAAAGCTGCAGGAGACCGGTGAATCCAAACAGCCTGGACCCCTGCCCCGACCAGGACAGCAGGTGAAGGAGACCACGCGAGCACCTGAGCTGCAGATGGCGGAGGAGATCCCGTCTCTGGTAAGGAGAATGGGGGAGTTAAAGCACCACAAACAACTGCTGCAGATGCAGATAGACTGTGTATACAACCTGAAAACTGCGCACCCCGATAGTAACACCTTGTACGATACCAAGCTACACTCACTGAGCATAGAGCTGGCACAGGTGGTGAAGGAGATGGACTGTGTCCTGGAGAGGATGGGGCCCCTGGCCGAGTCCTACGGGAACCAGGAACGCTTCTCACAGCAGAGACAGAACAGTGACTCTGGATCCCGCTCCTCTAGAGCACAATCAGGGTCCGTGTCCCCAGATGAGCCCCGGCATGTGACACAACCAATACTGAAGCCTGCAAGTTTCTCTTTCCAGAAGGGAGGTGTGCAAGTGCAGCCGCAAGAACCTTCAGCTGTCCCTGAGCAACATCCTGGATATGTGGCACCACAAGTCCCAGCAGAGCCAGCCCAACGGCAGGACAGTGGACATGTATCCATGGGTCAGGGTGATGAGGAGACGCAGGAGAGCTCTGTTACTGGGGCACAGACCGGGGACATTGATATTGTACCTGAGGGGTTGGGGGCTGGGGATACTGTACAGTCTGTGTGGGATATAGAGGTGGATGGCGGTCAGGAAGGTGTACAGAATGATGTCTGTAATTTCCCCCCCTTAACACAACCCACATCGGATGAGACTGTCCCCTCTAGTGCAGACGCACACCCCAATACTCAGGGTAGTGCCCCCCCGTCAGGCCCCTCTAGTGGAGACACTCGCCCCAATACTCAGGGTAGTGAGGCCCGTCAGGATCCTCCCAGAAATGCCTGGAGCCGCGGCGCTCCATCCTTCACCTCCAGTGCAGGCTATACAGGCCAGGCGTTTAAGAGGAGGAACGTGGTGAGGTTTAAACACCGAGGCACCAAAGAAGACCTCCCCGATAGGAAGTTTGTGGTGAGGGAACTCCTGTGCCACCAGATGGGGTTTGCTCCAGAGGACATCCTGGCGGTGATAAATCTACCAGACAGGCAGGGCTATGATGTCAGCTTTAAGCTTATGTCTAGTCTGGATAGGTTCTGGGCAAACTTTGCCAGGGTTAGAGACACCGAGGGCTGGAATAAGTTCATTTTCATTCCCATTTCCAAGCCAGACACTGTTATTGTGAATGTTATTTTCTGGAATGAATCTGTTCCTCCCCAGGACATTGTGGTGTGGCTCCGGAGGCACTGTGACCTCGTGTCCGACCTCACTAAGAACAGGGACGATGATGGTGTCTGGACTGGAGGGTGGAAGGTGCTGGTGAAGCTGCGCCAGCACAATAACATCTCCTTACATCTCCCTAACTCCTTCTTTATCGGTAGAGAGAAGGGCGTCTGTTTCTATCCTGGGCAACCTAGAAAGTGCTTCAAGTGTGGCAAGGTCGGTCATGTGGCAAATGTGTGCACAGTGGTCAAGTGCAACCTGTGCGGTGAGCTCGGCCATCTGAGTGCCACGTGTAAGAACGTTAGATGCAATCTCTGCGGACAGATAGGCCACTCACATAAGGATTGCCCAGATGCCTGGCATAACGTATGCAGGGAGCTTCCAGATGAGGAGTTAGTGGAGGCCGCAGACGCTATAGAGGAGGAGGCTTTGATGTCAGGGACCATACTGGCGAGGCACGAGGTACAACAGGGGTCAGGTGAGACAACACCCGAACCTCAGCCTTCAGAGAACACACAGGGCAGCATGGAGGTGGTCACTCAGGACCAGTCTCAGGCAGCCGCCTCTGTATCACCTTCTGTATATGAAGAGGCCAAGAGGAACAAAAGGAGTAAAAAAGATAAGTCTTCCCGTAAGTCTGAGGAGGAACATAACCTGGGCCAAAACACCAGGAAAAAAGTCAGTACCGGTGCAGGCGTCATGGTCCTATCAAACAGATATGAGGCGTTATCAGAGTCTGATGGGGATTATGAGGAAGAGCAACAGAGAATAGATAATGAGTGTGAGGCAGACACAGGGGACCCCCCAACAAAGAAGAAGCCCCCTCCTGTAGAAGCCCCTGTAGAGTCAGATATGGAGACCGGTGGTAGACAGGAAGCCTCTGATCCTGACCTATGATGATGGGAGTCACTTATCTGCTCTTTCTCTGTTGTCTTGTGATGGCTGGGTTTTTTCTAAAAGTTGCTTCGAGCAATGTGAACAGCATCAAAGTAAGAAGGACCAGACACGCGGTATACGATCACCTCAGATACCTGGATGCAGATGTCATCTTTCTGCAGGAGACACGTTTGAACACCTTGGGGCATCTACGTGAGGCTGAGAGTGAATGGCGGTCCGGTCCTTCTTACTGGTCGCTGGCTGTGGAGCCTTATGCCGGGGTGGCCATATTGTTTAACACCAATGACGTGACTGTGCACAGGTTAACGGAGGTAGCTATGGGAAGGTGCCTGGTGCTGGAAGTGACCATCCATGGTAGACGGCTCCGCTTTATTAACATCTACGGCCCACAGACAGTGGCTGAGAGAATCCAGCTGTTTAATGATGTGAAGCAGTATCTTTTCACCTCTATACCTGTGGTAATGGCAGGGGACTTTAATGTCACTTTGTCATCAGGTGACCGGTCCTCGGGCAGAGCGGTGGTCAGAGACTCCAGAGTCTTAAGTAACATAATATCGCAGGCTGGCCTAAGTGATGTCTTCACATGGGGTGGCAGAAAGCCAAACTTCACATATTCTTGTGCTGACAGAAGCAGTAGAATCGACATGGCATTTGTGAACCCCACAGAGACTGTTAGCGGGATAAGTGAGAAGGTCGTCCCCTACTCTGACCACCTGGCTTTGTTTTTTTGCTTGGGAGCCACTAGACGCTCTGATATTGGTAGAGGGCTATGGAGGCTTAATTCCAGCCTCCTGGATGATGTCTATGTCCAGGATTGTGTCCACTCTCTTTTCCAGGTTCAGTTACAGAGAGTGGACTTTTATAACAACGTGGCCGACTGGTGGGAGGATGTCAAGGTGGAGATCAGATCCCTCTTACAGAGACTGTCAGTTAAAAGAGGGAAGAGTAAGTATAGCCAGTATCTCAGGCTGCGGAAAGAATTGGAGTCACTGTATTCGGCGGGTGGGGATGAAAAACAAAAGATCGACCGACTGAAATCTGAGATAAGGCAGTATCAGTACAGCAGGTACACCTCCCTGGTTCTGGAACGGGATTATGGGACCTTAGAGGCTCCTGATCCCTTTGAGAATTGCAGGGAACGTGTGGCTAATAAATCGGTGGCAGGTCTCACTGACTCCCAGGGTGTTTTGCAGGAATCTCGGGAGGGTATCCTGGGGGTGGTGAGATCTTACTATGCTGACTTATTTCAGAAGAAGGTTTTGGATAAAGAGAAGATGACTCAATTCTTGGAGGCAACTCCAGGCCCTGATACTAATGATGTGGACTTTTCTCCTTTGACAGCAGAATTAACAGTGGAGGAAGTTAAAGTGGCCATTGATCAGTTACATCTGAAGAAGGCACCAGGTCCAGATGGTATAACAGCAGAATTCTATAAGAAGTTCAGAGACCACTTGGCCCCAATCCTTGTGGACGTGTACAAAAATTGTCTAGAAAATCACCTGATGCCTCCGTCCATGAGGGTGTCCTCGCTAATTCTGCTGTCTAAAGGTAAGGAGCCTAGTGACATCAAGAACTGGAGGCCGATTGCCCTCTTGAATGTCGACAGGAAGATTCTGGCAAAAATCCTGTTCTCTAGGTTAGTCTGTTTGTCCCGGGCACTGTTGGCAGGCTGTCAGTTTGGCACAGTAAAAGGGCGGAACATCTCTGGAGCAGTCATCTCGATAAGGGAGATGTTTGAGAGATGTAAAGCTCTGAGGTGTGGGAGATATGTTGTAGGTCTGGACCAGGCTAAAGCCTTTGACAGAGTGGATCACGAGTATCTATGGGCCACTTTGTCAAAGTACGGTATTCCAGGACAATTTGTAGATTGGCTGAAAACTTTATATTGTGAGGCGAAGAGCTTTCCTCTAATCAATGGTTGGCAAGGGGACACTTTTGAAGTAGAGGCAGGGGTGAGACAGGGTTGCCCTTTGAGTCCACTGCTGTATGTGTTTGCCTTGGACCCGTTCCTGAGGTCACTACAGGAGTGTGATTTTCAGGGGGTGCCGGTCCCCCACTGCTTGCCTTTGAAAGTAGTTGCCTATGCGGATGATGTGACTGTGGTGATATCTGAGCCTCGAGAGGTGGAGATGTTGTCTGCAGCCATCAGAAGCTACTCGGAGGCCTCAGGGTCTCTAGTCAACCTTGAGAAGAGTCAAGCTCTCTGGACTTTAAGTACTGATCCAGACTTTGATCTGCCACAATTTGCAAAGGCCTCCACCTATATTAAAATCCTTGGGGTCAAATTTGGGAGGGAAGATAATGCCAAACTAAATTGGGAAGAAAAGTTGGATTCCGGAAATGCAAAGGTTCAGCGATGGAAGAACTGGAGGCTGACCTATAGAGAAAGGGTTACTATGTTGAAGACCTACCTGGTCCCCGTCTTCTTGTACGTCTCTGTTGTCTTTCCTTTGCCAGAACCTTTCTCGGCTAGGCTCTTTAGCCTGTTCTTCCAACTTTTGTGGGGGAACAGGTTGAACCCAATAAAACGAGGGATCACCTACCTACAGAGGAGAGAGGGTGGGCTGGATATGTTAAATCCAAGGGTGTTCTTTGACTCCATGTTTCTGAAAGTTAATTTTGGTTGCCTGGACTCAAACAGCAGCTCCCTGTGGGTGAACAGTGTCAGGGACTGGATATTGCCTTTTGCAGAGTCTTGGGTGCGAGGCGGCAGTCTCAAGAGGGGTCGGTTTACTCGTGGCTTCCTCCCCCAGTACCTGGAATATGGTCTAAAGTGTGTGAAGAAATGGGGAATAGACAAGGTGTATCTGGAGACTAAGACCAGGAAGGATCTCTATATAAGGATCTGTAGGGCCTTCTATAACTTGCAGCCAGCACTGAGAGACTGCACAACAGCCACCTTGCAGAAAAGTCTTAGGTTCCTCAACGGACCAAGGCTTCCTGCAAAGTTGTTTGACATTGCCTGGCTGTCATTCCATGGGAAGCTTTTTGTCAGAGGCAATTTAAAGTTCCTGAGTGTTCTAGATCGCATGTGTCCCTTGGGCTGTCAGCAGGAGGAGACTATGGAACATTTTATAACCGAGTGCTGGGGAGGGCGACAGATATGGCAGGAGATAACCAGCAAGCTAAAAATCCAAAGACTGCAGTCTCTGACCTACCCAGACATTGTATATGGTGTATTGAAGATAAGGGTCGGCACTGCCTTGTGATGGCTGCGGTGCACGTGTCAAGAGGTCGGCGTCCCAGCAAACAATGTAAAGAAGAGGACCGGCACTCGCAAATGGAATTTTCACTGCTGTGGTTTATTCAGTCACTCTTAAAGACATAGTGACGCGTTTCAGCACATAGAAAGTGCTTTCATCAGACCATACAACACACTACTATCATTGTGTCTTATATACATTCAAAAGGTAAAGGGACTGACGTCATGAGATGTAAGGCTCCTCCCACATGGAGGCCGATACAGGTTCAGTTGTGTGCATACCATAGACCATGGGAATCAATGTAAAGCGGTGGAAAAATTCAAGTCCGCTGAAAATCAAACATAAATCAAAGTATAAGCATTATGCATATTATGCAAACATGATCAAGCATTAGATAAAGCCAGAAATATTGTAATCCCTGTTGAGGCCTCTTGGTTCCACCGTTTGAAGTCGGTGGATCCAGTACGCCTCTCTCTTTAGGAGCATTTTATTCCTATCGCCACCGCGGCGGGGTAATGGTACATTTTCGATCACTTGAAATCGCAGTTGGGATATTGCATGTCTTTTCTCATGAAAATGGTGCGGTAAAGGAAGCAGTAAATTCTCGGTGCGAATAGTGGACTTGTGTTTGCTTAATCTGTCTTTGATGCGCATAGAGGTTTCACCCACATAGAGCAAACCACAGGGACATTTGAGGATGTATATGACGTGTTTGCTGTCACATGTGAACATGCCCTTAATTGGGATCTGTTCACCGGAATGGGGATGTGTAAGATAGGCGCCTTTAATGACACTGGAGCAGTTGTTACAGTTCAGGCATGGGAATGTGCCCTGACGTGGAGTGGTCAGTGTGGTCTGTCGCAGACTGGGTTTAATGGTGCCTATGTCGGCTCGAATAATTTTATCCCGGATATTATCTGATCTTTTGAAGCACATCATGGGCGGAGTCTGGAATGCCTCTATCTGGGGGTATGACCTCGAGACTACGTGCCAGTGTTTATTAATAATGCCTCTGATCTTCTGTGTCCATGGGTGATATTTCACCACTAATGGGATGCGGGGTGGTTTATTTGTTTTCTCTTCCTGCGGTTGATCGAGTTTTTTCTTTTGGGTTTCTAGTAGATGTCTGGGATAGCCTCTATTGAGAAATTTATTGGTCATCTCTTTCATCCTTGTTTGACAGGTGTCAGGATCCGTGACGATCCTTTTTACACGTTGGTACTGTGAAAAGGGGATACTTTTTTTAATTGCTGGGGGATGACTACTTGCGAAGGTAAGCAAACTATTGCGATCCGTTTCTTTAGTGAATAGATCGGTACACACCGTGCCATCATCACTGCGTATTACCCACGTATCCAAAAAAGATATTTTCCGATGATCAAAGTGCATGGTGAACTGTAGTTCACTCCAAATGGAGTTAAGGTAGAAATTGAACTCCGTGAGGGATCGAACGTCGCCTCGCCACACGCAAAACACGTCATCAATAAATCTACGCCAAAATGTACAATGTTTCAAGAATAAAGGATTAGAATAGACAAATTCGCTTTCAAATGATGACATGTAGCTATTTGCATAGGGCGGCGCGACGTTCGATCCCATCGCGGTCCCGCGACACTGTTGGAAAAACGTATCTTGAAATAAAAAATAATTTCTTTCTAGTATGAATTTTAGAAGGGTCAGAAAAAATTCTTTTTGGGGTGCTGTGTGATGGCTGGTGTTGAGCAATCTGGACGCTGCTTCCAGACCTTTGTCATGAGTGATGGAGGTGTAGAGGCTGCACACGTCAAACGTGACGAGTATGCAGTCTCCATCCATTTTAAGGAGGCGGACCTCACTCAGAAAATGTCCTGTGTCGCGTATATAGGAAGGTGATTGTATAGTCAAAGGTGTGAGGATTTTCTCAAGAAAAATAGCAGGGGGGGAGAGAATTGAATCGGATGAAGCCACTATGGGGCGTCCAGGTGGTCTTGTCATGGATTTGTGAATTTTAGGAAGGGTGTAAAATACTGGCGTGATTGGGTGCTGATTTATTAAAAATTCACATAATTTATTATCAATAAGACCTTCTTCTCTGGCCCCTGTCACTATTTTCTGCAGTGTATCTTTTATAGAGTATACTGGGTCCGACTGTAAGGTTTTATATGTGTCAGTGTCATTTAATTGACCTAGGATCTCGGATATATAATACTCTTTATCAAGAATGACCAGGGCCCCCCCCTTATCTGCTGGTTTAAATACAAGGGATTTATCATCAAGTAGATGGTTCAATGCATGTTTCTCTTCTGAAGTTAAGTTGTGTCTTATATGTAAATGACCCTGTCTACAATGTTGCAACAAAGTATTAACATCACGTTGAACTAAACTGGCAAAGGTTTCCACAGGGTGATATATTTTTGGTGGTGAGAAATGACTTTTTACTCTCAATGCAAATTGTTTCAGGGTTAGTTGATCACAATGTTCCTCAATACCGATGCGGTCATCATTAGTGTCATTGTCATCTTTGCAAAAATGCGCTTTAAGGCGCAGATTGCGAAAAAAACGCTGAAGGTCTATGTCTAAAGCAAAGGTGTCCAGCGTCCCAGTGGGGCTGAAGGACAATCCCTTCTTTAGTAAGTTCAGTTGTGCAGGGCTCACGGTTTTACTGGATAAATTAACAACTAAGTTCTCTGCTGTACCTGCGATCGTGTCATCCTCGGTGCCTCTGCTTCTCCTATGATGGCGGCCGGCTCTCCTGGTGTTGCTCTTCTTTTGCCGCGGCGCTTGGCTAAAAAATGAGTTGATGCTCCACCCGAGGTGTCGCTGCCAGAACCGGAGGACGCAGAACCTGCTCTGAGGTCTCTTGTATGGAAGAAGGGAATAGCTGTTCCGGACTTGTCCTGCCATCTGTATACGCGCTGTGAGGAATAAGAAGGGATTGTCCTTCAGCCCCACTGGGACGCTGGACACCTTTGCTTTAGACATAGACCTTCAGCGTTTTTTTCGCAATCTGCGCCTTAAAGCGCATTTTTGCAAAGATGACAATGACACTAATGATGACCGCATCGGTATTGAGGAACATTGTGATCAACTAACCCTGAAACAATTTGCATTGAGAGTAAAAAGTCATTTCTCACCACCAAAAATATATCACCCTGTGGAAACCTTTGCCAGTTTAGTTCAACGTGATGTTAATACTTTGTTGCAACATTGTAGACAGGGTCATTTACATATAAGACACAACTTAACTTCAGAAGAGAAACATGCATTGAACCATCTACTTGATGATAAATCCCTTGTATTTAAACCAGCAGATAAGGGGGGGGCCCTGGTCATTCTTGATAAAGAGTATTATATATCCGAGATCCTAGGTCAATTAAATGACACTGACACATATAAAACCTTACAGTCGGACCCAGTATACTCTATAAAAGATACACTGCAGAAAATAGTGACAGGGGCCAGAGAAGAAGGTCTTATTGATAATAAATTATGTGAATTTTTAATAAATCAGCACCCAATCACGCCAGTATTTTACACCCTTCCTAAAATTCACAAATCCATGACAAGACCACCTGGACGCCCCATAGTGGCTTCATCCGATTCAATTCTCTCCCCCCCTGCTATTTTTCTTGAGAAAATCCTCACACCTTTGACTATACAATCACCTTCCTATATACGCGACACAGGACATTTTCTGAGTGAGGTCCGCCTCCTTAAAATGGATGGAGACTGCATACTCGTCACGTTTGACGTGTGCAGCCTCTACACCTCCATCACTCATGACAAAGGTCTGGAAGCAGCGTCCAGATTGCTCAACACCAGCCATCACACAGCACCCCAAAAAGAATTTTTTCTGACCCTTCTAAAATTCATACTAGAAAGAAATTATTTTTTATTTCAAGATACGTTTTTCCAACAGTGTCGCGGGACCGCGATGGGATCGAACGTCGCGCCGCCCTATGCAAATAGCTACATGTCATCATTTGAAAGCGAATTTGTCTATTCTAATCCTTTATTCTTGAAACATTGTACATTTTGGCGTAGATTTATTGATGACGTGTTTTGCGTGTGGCGAGGCGACGTTCGATCCCTCACGGAGTTCAATTTCTACCTTAACTCCATTTGGAGTGAACTACAGTTCACCATGCACTTTGATCATCGGAAAATATCTTTTTTGGATACGTGGGTAATACGCAGTGATGATGGCACGGTGTGTACCGATCTATTCACTAAAGAAACGGATCGCAATAGTTTGCTTACCTTCGCAAGTAGTCATCCCCCAGCAATTAAAAAAAGTATCCCCTTTTCACAGTACCAACGTGTAAAAAGGATCGTCACGGATCCTGACACCTGTCAAACAAGGATGAAAGAGATGACCAATAAATTTCTCAATAGAGGCTATCCCAGACATCTACTAGAAACCCAAAAGAAAAAACTCGATCAACCGCAGGAAGAGAAAACAAATAAACCACCCCGCATCCCATTAGTGGTGAAATATCACCCATGGACACAGAAGATCAGAGGCATTATTAATAAACACTGGCACGTAGTCTCGAGGTCATACCCCCAGATAGAGGCATTCCAGACTCCGCCCATGATGTGCTTCAAAAGATCAGATAATATCCGGGATAAAATTATTCGAGCCGACATAGGCACCATTAAACCCAGTCTGCGACAGACCACACTGACCACTCCACGTCAGGGCACATTCCCATGCCTGAACTGTAACAACTGCTCCAGTGTCATTAAAGGCGCCTATCTTACACATCCCCATTCCGGTGAACAGATCCCAATTAAGGGCATGTTCACATGTGACAGCAAACACGTCATATACATCCTCAAATGTCCCTGTGGTTTGCTCTATGTGGGTGAAACCTCTATGCGCATCAAAGACAGATTAAGCAAACACAAGTCCACTATTCGCACCGAGAATTTACTGCTTCCTTTACCGCACCATTTTCATGAGAAAAGACATGCAATATCCCAACTGCGATTTCAAGTGATCGAAAATGTACCATTACCCCGCCGCGGTGGCGATAGGAATAAAATGCTCCTAAAGAGAGAGGCGTACTGGATCCACCGACTTCAAACGGTGGAACCAAGAGGCCTCAACAGGGATTACAATATTTCTGGCTTTATCTAATGCTTGATCATGTTTGCATAATATGCATAATGCTTATACTTTGATTTATGTTTGATTTTCAGCGGACTTGAATTTTTCCACCGCTTTACATTGATTCCCATGGTCTATGGTATGCACACAACTGAACCTGTATCGGCCTCCATGTGGGAGGAGCCTTACATCTCATGACGTCAGTCCCTTTACCTTTTGAATGTATATAAGACACAATGATAGTAGTGTGTTGTATGGTCTGATGAAAGCACTTTCTATGTGCTGAAACGCGTCACTATGTCTTTAAGAGTGACTGAATAAACCACAGCAGTGAAAATTCCATTTGCGAGTGCCGGTCCTCTTCTTTACATTGTATATGGTGTGACATCACAGGTAGCTGACATTGACCGGGGGACCATGCATCTGATTACTACCATCGTTAAATACTATCACTGGCATACAAGAACAAGAGTGTCCATCCACAGTGAGCCCTTCAATCATGAGAAAGCCGTAAACCTCATCCTGTCGGAGCTAAGGTGGATCAGATCTATAGAAGTTAGGAGAAAGGGCGAGAATGAAAAATTATGGAGGAATGTATATTTGGAGTAATTTTTGGTTCATGTATCCTGAAATTATGTTATTTATTCATCTTTTCTCCCATTTATTTGCAATGGACTCTTAAGTTAAAGTTATTATAAATTTTGTATTTTGATGATATGTATGATTTCAGTTTAATAATTGTTTGTTCATTCTTATTTTGGAATGTACTATTGTATTTTTGCTTGTTTATACTAATAAAAATTGCCTCCTATGTACAAGAATATAACTACTATAATACTCCAACTATGTACAAGAATATAACTACTATAATACTGCCTCCTATGTACAAGGATATAACTACTATAATACTGCTCCTATGTACAGGAATATAACTACTATAATACTGCTCCTATGTACAAGAATATAACTACTATAATACTGCTCCTATGTACAAGAATATAACTACTATAATACTGCCTCCTATGTACAAGAATATAACTACTATAATACTGCTCCTATGTACAAGAATATAACTACTATAATACTGCTCCTATGTACAAGAATATAACTACTATAATACTGCTCCTATGTACAAGAATATAACTACTATAATACTGCTCCTATGTACAAGAATATAACTACTATAATACTACCTCCTATGTACAAGAATATAACTACTATAATACTGCTCCTATGTACAAGAATATAACTACTATAATACTGCCTCCTATGTACAAGAACCTAACTATTATAATACTGCTCCTATGTACAAGAATATAACTACTATAATACTGCCTCCTATGTACAAGAATATAACTACTATAATACTGCCTCCTATGTGCAAGAATATAACTACTATAATACTGCTCCTATATACAAGAATATAACTACTATAATACTGCTCCTATGTACATGAATATAACTACTATAATACTGCTCCTATGTACATGAATATAACTACTATAATACTGCTCCTATGTACAAGGATATAACTACTATAATACTGCTCCTATGTACAAGAATATAACTACTATAATACTGCCTCCTATGTACAAGAACATAACTATTATAATACTGCTCTTATGTACAAGAATATAACTACTATAATACTACTCCTATGTACAAGAATATAACTACTATAATACTGCTCCTATGTACAAGAATATAACTACTATAATACTGCTCCTATGTACAAGAATATAACTACTAAAATACTGCCCCTATGTACAAGAATATAACTACTATAATACTGCCTCCTATGTAAAAGAATATAACTACTATAATACTGCTTCCTATGTTACAAGAATATAACTACTATAATACTGCTCCTATGTACAAGAATATAACTACTATAATACTGCTCCTATGTACAAGAATATAACTACTATAATACTGCCTCCTATGTACAAGAATATAACTACTATACTACTGCTCCTATGTACAAGAATACAACTACTATAATACTGCTCCCATGTACAAGAATATAACTACTATAATACTGCTCTTATGTACAAGAATATAACTACTATAATACTGCTCCTATGTACAAGTATATAACTACTATAATACTGCCTCCTATGTTCAAGAATATAACTACTATAATACTGCTCCTATGTACAAGAATATAACTACTATAATACTGCTCCTATGTACAAGAATATAACTACTATAATACTGCCTTCTATGTACAAGAATATAACTACTATAATACGCCTATGTACAAGAATATAACTACTATAATACTGCCTCCTATGTACAAGTATATAACTACTATAATACTGCCTCCTATGTTCAAGAATATAACTACTATAATACTGCTCCTATGTACAAGAATATAACTACTATAATACTGCTCCTATGTACAAGAATATAACTACTATAATACTGCCTTCTATGTACAAGAATATAACTACTATAATACTCCTATGTACAAGAATATAACTACTATAATACTGCCTCCTATGTACAAGAATATAACTACTATAATACTGCCTCCTATGTACAATAATATAACTACTATAATACTGCTCCTATGTACAAGAATATAACTACTATAATACTGCCTCCTATATACAAGAATATTACTACTATAATACTGCCTCCTATGTACAAGAATATAACTACTATAATACTGCTCCTATGTACAAGAATATATCTACTGTAATACTGCAAAATATAATCACGTCCAGCTGCAATGCAGGGGTCCAGATGAGGGAATTGCATGGCACTCCAACAAATGCAAACTGAAGAAAAAGTTCATTCCAGATAAAACGGATAAAACTAAATAAGAATTTTTTTATTGAAAAATAGTAACAAAATCCAGTAATGGCAGACACATAGTGCACAGAAAAACGCACCTCCTGTGACGCATATCGGATGTATATAACACCCCTAGGCCTCATGCACATGGTTGTTGTGTGGTTGTTCCGTGCATTGGGGACCGCAATTTGCACGGGCAACATCCATGCGGCGTCCGGGACGAATCGAGACCCATTCAACTTGATAAAATATAAAACATGTTCTATTTTTTGGCGGTGTTGAGGCACGGACAGAAACACCACGGAAGCACTCCGTAGTGCTTCCGTGGGGTTCCGTGCCTCCGTTCCGCATCGCAGCCCTGGATTGCAGACCCATTCAAGTGAATGGGTCCACATCCGTGATGCGGGGAGCACACGGCCGGTGGTGTAAAAACTGGTGCTGCTCATATCTGGGGTTGGGGCGGAGCTGAAGTCAATTAATTAGACAATGTAATACATGTGTGACAACAGCTCACAGTGAATGACCCCCACTAAGCTCAGATACAGCGGACACAACCAGCAATATACATAGGAAAAACTAAAGTGAGGAAAAACAAAAACACACCAAAACAGGTCAAACTCAGTAATGTAATATAAAATCTTGCTTGTGGTTCAGTCCAGTAGGGGCACGGGTCTGCAGTTTGAATATCCCTCTGGCTTCGGCATTTAATGGTCTGCGGTGTGCATCTCCACCTCTGACCGGCAGAGTCACCTTTTCAATACCTTGCACCTCCAAGTGTGAACTGTTACTTTCATGCACATGGAGAATATGGTAGGAAACGGCAGATATATGTTTTAATGTTTTTTCTTCTTATTTTCCAAGTTGGTACCATCTGATAAGTGTCTACAGGTTTTACATGTGATACGGTATATTACATTATTAGTATTACAGTTGATGTACTGTCTGATTTTGTGCTCCGTAATATTGGCTGAAGAAACTAAATCTTTGGATATTTTCATGGCACTTCAGCATGTGCATCGGGTGTGTCCTGACCTGAAGGAGCCATTATATTGTAACCAGGTGGGCTGAGCAGAGCGACCGGCCCTGTCTACAAACAGATGGAGGACGGAATCTGGGCCAGAGACTTAGCTTTTTTGGGATACATTGAACGCCACCTTTGATGACTTCTGAGAAGCCAGGATCCATGTTTAGAAGCGGTAGATATTTCTTCACAATACCACTGATTGCTTTAAATTCACAGCTGTAAGGGGTGGAGAAATGCACCGGTTTAGCCGTTTTACCGTCCTGTGCCGTGACTGATCTGTTGGAATATAACCAATCCCGTCTATTTTTTCTATTTAGCATCCACGAGGGATAACCGCGGCTGCTCAGTCTGCTCCTAATGTGAACGGAGACTCCTCTTTAAAGCCATCATCAGTGGAGCAGTTCCTTTTGGCGAGAGGGAATTCACTACTCGGAGCTTACTTTATAATACTGGACAAGTGTCAGGAATCTGCGTGCAGTTTGGAGCTGCACACTGTGCTTTTCCTGTGGGGTGTACTTATAACCTTTTGGGTCATCCAGTCTATTTGTAAATTTAAATCAAAAATAGTAATATGTTCATGATGATGGTAATGAGTGAAACTAAGATCGAGGGTGTTACTGTTCAGGAAATGGATGAACTCCGGTAAGACGGCCACATGGCCGCAGCACATGAACAGCATGTCGTCAATGTAGCGACAATACCACTGAGCAAAAGGGTTAATGTCACCAAATAAATATCTGCTTCCAAAATAAAGCATAAAAATATCTGCTAAAGATGGTGACATTTAGCGCCCATGGACGCTCCTGAAATCTGCAAAAAAACTCCTTATTGAAGATAAAATAATTGTGTTTTAGGAGATACCAGATAGCAGAACACAAAAACTGTAGTCACTGTACATGGCTAGGAACCACTGCAGAGCAGTGATCGCAGACTCATGGGGTATATCCGTGTATAATCACACCACGTCAGCCAACAGTAGAGTGACCGGGTTTGGGGTGGCCCCAACACTATGCTGGGTCCCCCGGACACCGTGGAGGTGTCACCATGTGTTGCTGCTCTCTGGAAGGGATAGTAAGACGTGGTGCACCCCAATGGGGAATAAGTCAAGAGAGTCAGGGTCTGCAGTGAACTAGTGTGCTTCTTTACTGGTGCAAAACAATACAGGTAGAGCACTGGGCTGACTTCTCTAGTCTCCCTCCTGGCAGAAGAAGGGTTTGATGCTGAGGAAAGGCCTGAGCTAGCTGTCCCCCTCCCTCTCTCAGAAGATTGGCATCCTGGTCAAGGGCCCATGGTCTGTGACTCAGTAGTCCGGGTGGCTCCTTGGTCAAAGGGCTGGTGACCCATGGTCTGTGGCTCAGCGTCCCCATCTCAGCATCTTCTTCTGGTCACTCTTGCAAACTGGCATGAGTCTCCCCCTCCAAGTACTGGTTTCTAACTGCAGAACACTAGGGGCTCTGACTGCTCTTTAGCTAGACTAGAACCTTCTAGTGGGAGGGGTGGAGTGGAGAATCTCAGTACAAACAGATACATTGTAACACTTTCCGTCTGTCCTAGACTTACATTACAGCTTAAAAGATACTCAAAGGCAATGACACAGCAGTTTTTCCAGCCAAAACCAAGTTTCCAGACATAACAACAGAGCTAAACCAAACATTCACAAGGTCAGGCTGTCTGGGTTTGGTGGTAAACAACATCTGGCAAAATATGCTCTTCTTTAAACTCTATGGCAGCTGTGGTAAATTACCAGCTTCTCATTCAAAGTCCCAAAAGTCTCTCAGTAATCACTAACCCTTTCCACAGAGCCTTTCAAATACAGTGATAATGAACAGGATATATATCACAACATATAAAATGCAATTATACAATAGGGCGTGTCAAATGTTTTGACTTTGTTTTTCAAAAAATGAGGGTGGTCAAAAAGTTGTCTTTTGGTTAGCAATTCACAATAATATTTACAAGAAATGGCAATTACATTGTTTTGCTTGGTAAATAGCTACTTCAATTTTGTGATATTTTGACCTTTTATGTAAAATTCGCAGCAAACTGTCTTCTTTCAAGAAGTGCTCTAAGGTTAGGAATATACTTATATTATACTATAAAATATGTCGTAAAAGTTTTTAAACTAGCAATACTCATTTGCAGCAGAGTGTCTTTTTAATAATCTTTACTAATGTCATACTTTATCAATTTTTATCATAGTTTCATACAAATAGTAACATTTTCTTGTCTTTCTTTTTCCAGGCACGAATAGTTTCTTCCACTTGCACAATCTGAAAATTCGGAACCATGGCTAGTAAAAGGAAGACAAGACTGGCAACTTCAACTCACATGAGTAACTTCATTGGAACTGATCAAGAAATGCTGCCTTCTGAACTCCCAACTCTGCGTGATGTTCTAAGATATGGCCTTCTGCTAAGAGAGCAGAGGCGAGAGAATGTCAGAAATTACCCAGCAGCCACTCTTGCAAAGGAAATTTATCCAAAAGTGCTTGAAAAGTAGGAGCTAGCAAACAGTTGTTTTGTGGTGCCAATTTTAAATTCGAGAGTCACAGTCCTGAAGAAGATAGAAGAAAACTGGGAAAAGGCCAAAAACACATCACTTGGCAGAGACAAACTGGAAGTGAAAGGGGCTTTCATAGCAACGTTAGACAAGCTCTTTGACATCCTCAATTGCAAGTGTGAGATTAAGCAATGTTCAGAATTTGAGGGTCCATGTCCAGGTGGTGCTGACTGTAAACATGAAGTGCACATCTCCTGCTCTTGTTCTAAGGACATGAAGATCCCTGTCAAAGAACTAGTGTTTATTAATGGTCAAAGAGAGAAGGTTGGATCTGTTGGACAGCATCAAATTGGATTACCAGATCTACCTGAGCACAGAAGACAAATTAAAAAGCAGAAGAGGCACGAAGATGAAGTAAGAAGAATTTCTGAATATAAGCAGAAAAGGAAGGAAGAGTTAACATCACAGTCATTACAACCAAATGAAGTTCTTTTCTCCGAAGAAGATGAAGAGCCAACTGATGTTGAAGATGAAGATTCTGAAGAACCTTTGCAGATACCATGTGATGATTCGGATGCACCTTCTACTTTAAGTACAAGTCAGTATAATAGATTACAATTGCGCAATGTTGCATTGCAAAGTATTAGGTATGGTGTCGGTCTACGTGCTACAGCTGCCATTACAACGGCTGCATTTTTGGATGCTGGATTAATTACTGAAGGAGACAGGAGACTTGTGGTTGATGACAATAAAGTAAAAAGGGCCCAAGAAAAAGTCATGAAATCACTTGATGAAGAATTTCATGCTCGATGCCGGATAGGCAAGATTGAATGTATCTTCTTTGATGGACGCAGGGCCGTCTTTAATATTGATTGGACCCTGGGCAAGAATTTACTTGGGCCCCCTGGATCCCGCCTTCACACACCCTAGCATGCAATCACGCCCTCCACCACAACACACACAAAAAATAATAATCCACACACCTCGTAGAGTAAACCGCGGATCCGCAAAAAACGGAAGCCGCCCGTGTGCCTTCCGCAATTTGCATAACTGAACGGGCGGCCCATTGTAGACATGCCTATTCTTGTCTGCAAAACGGACAAGAATAGGACATGTTCTATTTTTTTGCCCGGGGCCACGGAACGGAGCAACGGATGCGGACCCAAACAACAGCCGTGTGCATGAGGCCTAAGCAAAATGCAGTCTCAGGAGTGGTCCACACCACACCCCTGCCTTGCAGCCTCACAGGAGTACAGGACCAGTATCTGTACACGTATGTATGGCATAATTGGGATGCACATCACACATGACTTGACACAGGTCTTTACCAGGCTGCAGGCCAGCAGACACATTATTATTGCCACATGTGTCACGTGCCACTACTGACTGTACAGCCGTTCAGAGTTCAGACAGTTCACAGTTCCACTTCCTTCAGAAAAGCGAGCCTGTTGTGCACTCCAGCGACTTACAGATAGAGGCAGTGGCGTTGCTATGGCTGGTGTCACCCTTTGCTCAGTGGGGCCCTCATGGTGTGGACTGGTCATTTTTACTAAGGAATATAGTTTAACCGTTTATGTGCAGAAGAGAAAAAAAGAAGTCACTAAGTCAGCTCCAATCAGATATCTGCACATAGACCAAGACTCTTAGTCTATGTGCAGATATCTGATTGGAGCTGACTTTTAGTGACTTATTTTTTTCTCTTTTGCACATAAACGGTTAAACTATATTCCTTAGTAAAAATGACCAGTCCACACCACACCATGTGGGCCCCCCTGAGCAAAGATTAGTAAATGTGGCCGGCCGGCCCCAGGCCAGGCCACAGTTCAGCAGACAGAGAGAACCCCTTTGTCTCCCGTCTCTATAATAATCCCCCACTAATGGGGTTATTTAAATTACTGGTGGATTATTAGAGAGACGAGTCACGAGAGACATAAGGACTTCTCTCTGTCTGTCTGCTGAACTGTGGCCTGGGGCCACCACCGGCCACCTCTTTTTTTCTCTTTTGCACATAAATGGTTAAGCTATATTCCTTTGTGAAAATGACCAGTCCAGTCCACACCATGAGGGCCCCCCCTGAGCAAAGATTAGTAAATGTGGCCAGTGGTGGGCCCCAGGCCACCGTTCAGCAGCAGACAGAGAGAAGAACCCAACCCAACCCCTTATGTCTCTATAATAATCCCCCACTAATTTATGAATAGCAATTATTAATTTGGATTCGTTGACCTGACCGGTTTCTAATATAAAATAAAGTCAATATATATGCAGGGCCACTGCTTTTTGCTTTATCTTACCTCCTCCCCCCCTGGCGCGGCAGTGGCAGGTCTGGCTGTGTGACTTAAGGTACTATTAGGTGAGTGAGTCACTGGTCTGGTTGTCTGGTCACGTGAGGCTGTGACTCACCACTCAATCCCTTTAGCTCCGGACCGGAGGCGGGGACTTAGTCAGTCACCAGCCTGCAGTGAGTCACACACCCCCTTTTACCACGTGACGGGCGCCGACGTGCTTGCTAAGCAGGCAGCAGCGCTTGTAAGTTCAGCTTGTTCTGAAGACTTCTGCGCTGCTGCATAGACTCGGGAAACGGAGCTCCCTTGGGCCCCCAGGAGCAACTGGGCCCGGGGCAGCTGCCCCTTTTGCCCTGCGGCAAAGACGGCCCTGGATGGACGCCAAGATTCCACTAAAGTTCTGCTACAAGCAGATAACTCAAGTCATCAGTTTCCAAGTATTGTGAAAGAAGAGCATTACACTGTTTGCAGTGAGCCAGGTGGAAGGTATCTTTGCCATTTTACTCCAAAGAAAGACTTAACGAAAAAGAAACCTGCTGAAGTTATTGCTAACCATCTTGTGGATTTAAAAAAAAAAAAACGCATTGATAAAAGTTTGCAGGCTATTGGTGGTGACTAGAGTTGAGCGGACACCTGGATGTTGGGGTTCGACGGGTTCGGCCGACCTTCACAAAAAAGTTCAAGTTCGGGACCCGAACTTGACCCCGAATCCGAACCCCATTGAAGTCAATGGGGATCCGAACTTTTGAGCACTAAAATGGATGTAAAAATGTCATGTAAATGGCTAGAGGGCTGCAAATGGCATCAAAATGTGGTTAAGAGCATGGCAAGTGCTCTGCAAACAAATGTAGATAGGGAAATTACTTTAACCCCTTCAGGACACAGCCTTATTTCACCTTAAGGACCAGGCCATTTTTTGCAAATCTGACCAGTGTCACTTTATGTGGTGATAACTTTAAAACGCTTTGACTTATCCAGGCCATTCTGAGATTGTTTTTTCGTCACATATTGTACTTCATGACACTGGTAAAATTGTATTTTGTTAGGTGAGGGTACCCAGATAGCTAATTTTAATGTATTTGTGTATTCTGAGTGCCATTCACCTAATGATATGCACTCAGACTTGAGCTATCTGGGGCTATGTTAAATGTCTGTGTTTGCTGTGGGGGTGTGACATTGTGTGTTTGGGTGGTGATTTCTGTCCTGTTGTCCCCCACATGTGTATTGGCAATTTCCCTTTGTCCTGAGAGATAATTGAATTACTCCTCAGGTGTCTCCAGGGCAGAGAGTAGGAAACCATGATGCATCGTGGGGATGTGTTGTGTCTGTGTATCCTGAGTGCTACGTATCTGTCCTGTGTCACAGTCTTCCTTCTGGTCCCCTAGGGGCGTGTACACCAGATGGGGACCTGCATAAATACGGGCGGGTAGCCCTCAATAAAGAGTTCCTGTTATACCCTTTACTATGTTGAGGCTGATGTTTGGGTAACTGATCGATGCTGGGGATTGCTATACGCTGGGAGATTTGCTATACTCCCCTGGCATAACTACTAGCTCTTTTAAGAGCTGTTCCTGCTCTCTGGTTTTAGGAGAGGTTCACCCACTGGAGCCTGGAGCCTTGTCGTAGGTCCAGGGTGGGTAGGAGACGGTGAGACCTCAACCAAGCTGCGGAAGTTCGTGGGGTCTGCAGTGTGTACGGTGTCAAGTGGAGTGCTTGGAGTCCTCGGAAAGCACTAGGAGCATCCATTCAACGGAGGTACCCGGTCGGGGTGCTAGGAGATCCGTTACAGAAACCACCCAAAAATGACCCCATTCTGTGAACTAAACCCCTCAAGTTACAAACTTTGTTAACCCTTTAGGTGTTCCACAAGAATTAATGGAAAATAGAGATGCAATTTCAAAATTTCACTTTTTTGGCAGATTTTCCATTTTAATAATTTTATTCCAGTTACAAAGCAAGGGTTAACAGCCAAACCAAACTCAATATTTATGGCCCTGATTCTGTAGTTTACAGAAACACCCCATATGTGGTCGTAAACTACTGTACGTGTACACGGCAGGGTTCAGAAGGAAAGGAATGCCATACGGTTTTTGGAAGGCAGGTTTTGCTGGACTGTTTTTTTTTACAACATGTCCCATTTGAAGCCCCCTAGAGTAGAAACTCCAAAAAAGTGACCCCATTTTATAAAACTACGGGATAGGGCGGCAGTATTGTTGGTACTAGTTTAGGGTACATATGATTTTTGGTTGCGCTATATTGCACTTTTTGTGAGGCAAGGTAACAAGAAATAGCTGTTTTGGCACCGTTTTTATTTTTTGTTATTTACAACATTCATCTGAGAGGTTAGATCATGTGATATTTTATAGACCAGGTTGTCACGGACGCGGCGATACCTAATATGTATACTTTTTTTTTATTTATGTAAGTTTTACACAATGATTTCATTTTTGAGGCAAAAAAAATCATGTTTTAGTGTTTCCATAGTCTGAGAGCCATAATTTTTTAAGTTTTTGGGCGATTACCTTGGGTAGGGTATGATTTTTGCGGGATGAGATGACGGTTTTATTGGCACTATTTTGGGGTGCGTGTGACTTTTTGATCGCTTGCTATTACACTTTTTGTGATGTAAGGTGACAAAAAATGGTTTATTTAGCACAGTTTTTATTTTAAATTTTTTACTGTGTTCATCTGAGGAGTTAGGTCACGTGATATTTTTATAGAGCCGGTCGATACAGATGTGGCGATACCTAATATGTATACTTTTATTTTTATTTATGTAAGTTTTACACAATAACAGCTTTTTTAAAACAAAAAAAAATTGTTTTAGTGTCTCCATATTCTGAGCCATAGTTTTTTTATTTTATGGGCGATTGTCTCAGGTAGGGGCTTATTTTTTGCGGAAGATTGGTACTATTTTGGTGGGCAAACGCCTTTTTGATCGCTTGCTGTTGTACTTTTTGTGATGTAAGGTGACAAAAAAATGGTTTATTTAGCACAGTTTTTATTTTTAATTTTTTACAGTGTTCATCTGAGGGGTTAGGTCATGTGATATTTTTATAGAGCCGGTCGATACGGATGTGGCGATACCTAATATGTATACTTTTATTTTTATTTATGTAAGTTTTACACAATAACAGCTTTTTTAAAACAAAAAAAAATTATGTTTTAGTGTCTCCATATTCTGAGCCATTGTTTTTTTATTTTATGGGCGATTGTCTCAGGTAGGGGCTTATTTTTTGCGGAAGATTGGTACTATTTTGGTGGGCAAACGCCTTTTTGATCGCTTGCTGTTGTACTTTTTGTGATGTAAGGTGACAAAAAAATGGTTTATTTAGCACAGTTTTTATTTTTAATTTTTTACGGTGTTCATCTGAGGGGTTAGGTCATGTGATATGTTTATAGAGCCGGTTGATATGGACGTGGCGATACCTAATATGTATACTCCCCCCCCCCCCTATTTTTTACCAATTTTTTTTTTTTACTTTATTTGGGGAAAATTACATTTCTGTTTATTTTTACTTGAAACTTTATTTTTTAAACTTTTTTTTGTTTATTTTTTGTCCCACTTTGGGACTTGAACTTTTGGGGGTCTAATCCTTTACAATGCATTCCAATACTTCTGTATTGGAATGCATTGGCTGTATGAGTAATACTGTGTGTATTACTCATACAGCTTCCTGCCTGTGAGATCCAGGGGGCTGGATCTCACAGGCTCGTTATCGGAAGGCAGCGCGATGTCTTCCTTAGGCATCGCGCTGCCTTCCATGCCATCGGGTCCCCCCTACAGCCGCATGGGGACCCGATGGCACCGCCGCCAGCAGCCGAAAACCGAAGGTAAAGCCGCAATCCGCAGGTCTGAATTGACCACGGGAACCCCCCGCGCATTTAGCCGAGGTGCCTGCTCAATGATTTGAGCAGGCACCGGGTTCTGATCACCGCCCGCTGGGCGGCGGTGATCGGAAATACACAGGACGTACCCGTACGCCCTGTGTCCTCAAGTACCAGGACATCAGGTTAAAGAGGTTAAATAACATAAAATACGTAAAAATAAAAAATAATAATCTTGATCTAGGAGGACCAGGTGCATATGGAGTAGGAGGTTGAGGAGGTGGTGGATGTGGCGGTGTAGGTGGAAGCGGCGGAGTAGGAGGAGGAGGTAGTCAACACTGGTTTAATTTTTTAATTTATTTTTTTGTTCAAATTAGGGTACACCCCAAAACATTGGGAAATATAACCTGTGATAACCCCCCCAGCCGTGCTAAACACACGTTCAGACAATACACCGGCTGCAGGGCAGGCCAGCACCACCAAGGCGTAAAGGGCAAGCTCAGGCCATGTGCCCAATTTGGAGACCCAGAAGTTGCAGGGGCAGACCCGTCAGTACATGTAGGCGTGTGCACACATACTGCTCCACCTTGTCGCACGTCCCCATGATGTTTACAATCCAATTGGATATCTGCTCTATCAACTTTCGATGTTCTTTTCTGCGCCTACCATGGTGATCACGGTTATCGGCGAATCAGGGTTCCAGGCCGGAGAGGGAGCGTGAGAAGGAGAGACCACATCCACGGGAGGTCAATGGATGATATTCAATGTAATCTAGCAGAAATGTGGGAGAAGCTATTAAAACAGAAGAATTGAAGGAAAGGAGGCGCGTGGCATTACCCATTCCCGACTCGGGGAGGTAATGACGATAAATAACAATACAGGACTCTTAAGATGCCCTGTTATTGGAATGATTAATAAAAAATTATAGGGAATGTCACTGGGGTATTTTGGATTAGGAAACGTTAGACAGGAGAGGCTTTGCTGCCGCTTTGTTGACTCTAGATAACTTCTGCCTGATCGCACGTCCCTGTGACGTCCACCATCCATTTGGATATCTTCTCTATCAACTTCCAATGTTCTTTTCTGAGCCTACCATGGTGATCACGGTTATCGGCGAATCAGGGTTCCACGCCGGAGAGGGAGCGTGAGAAAGAGAGTCCACATCCAAGGGAGGTCAATGGATGAAATTTAATTTTGATCGAGCGGAAATGTGGGACAAATTATTAAAGCAGAAGGATCGACGAAAAAGGCCAATTAAACACGAATTTTTGAAATTTAAAGGGAACCTGTCACCGGGATTTTGTGTATAGAGCTGAGGACATGGGCTGCTAGATGTCCGCTAGCACATCCGCAATACCCAGTCCCCATAGCTCTGTGTGCTTATATTGTGTATAAAAAACAGTTTTAATACATATGCTATATGCTAAATTAACCTGAGATGAGTCAGAGCTTGAAAATATGACTCTTCTCTGGTCACACAAGTAAGATATGACTCTTTTATGTTAATTTGCAGATGTATCAAATCGTTTTTTTTACACAATAAAAGCACACAGAGCTATGGGGACTGGGTATTGCGGATGTGCTAGCGGCCATCTAGCAACCCATGTCCTCAGCTCTATACACAAAAGCCCGGTGACAGGTTCCCTTTAGGTCCCTGTCACCTATGCAGAGCAGGGGTTTATTTACGTAAAAAATTGTAAAATGTCAACCCAAGAATGTAACAGAAAAATTAGTCAAATTTATTAACCTGTCTACTAGGTAGAGCAGGGGTCTATCACACCCAAAAATTGCTGAATTTCACCCTAAAGTGTAACAGACAAATTATTGAAATGACATAAAATAAAATACGTAATTTAAAAAAAAAAAAAATTGATTTATGAGGTGGAGTTCCATATGGAGTAGGAGTTTGAGGAGGCGGTGGACGTAGCGGAGTAGGTGGAAGCGGCGGTGGAGGAGGACGAGGTGTGAAATATCCAAAATACAAGAATGAGCAATTGCGCTGTAGTATAACAATGGCTGCTTAGTGCCGGTATACATGTCTATTCTGCACAAGGTACGGACAAGTCCTGAGGGATCCATGACTGGTTCATTTTAATGAACGTGAGCTTGTCCACGTTGGCTGTGGACAGGCGGCTGCGCTTGTCTGTGATGACACCCCCTGCCGTGCTAAACACACGTTCAGATAATACACTGGCTGCAGGCTGCCTAGTTTTAGTGTTTGAAGAGCGGGAGCCTATCTGGAGTCCTGACAGTCCCAGTAAGTTAGTAGTGATAGATTATTAGATAGTAGTGCTGTAGTAGTACATATACTTTGCACAAGTAGCTCACTTAGTCACTTACAGAAGGAACGGCGGGTCCGTCTTACAATAGGGACACTGTTATGGGGGGAAGGGAGATATCTGTGGATGTGGATGATGACTCTTATAATTTGAGAAAGCTGAACCCCCTCCAGGAAAAAAAATTTATCTACGGCCCTGCGCCATTTTACATTCAGTCTTTTGCCAGTGTAGGGAGAGGTTGCTGTGTGGAGCAGGGACAGGCTGTTAGGGACACCAAACGCTGGCTAATAGGGCCACAAAAGTCCTGTTAAGCACTAGTATAGGTGCGCTATCGATAGGTGTGATACACAGAGGGGTGCGATATATTTATAATATACTTTTATAATGAGTCAAAAACACATAGATCTATATAGTGATCACCTGGAAGTCAGGGGTCTAGGGGCTAGGGGCTTACTAGGGCCATTTTTTATATAGGGTAAGGTTCCGGACGGGGTCGCTCTTATCAGGGCGGGTGGTCTGTGGTTAGGCTATCAGGGCCAGAATAGCCCCCCCTGTAGGGCAATATCAGGGACAGTTCTTTTCCCACCCTGTCCTTCAATACCACATCATCATCTAGCCCAGGGATGGATGGTTTTTTGCTTTCCCTCCGGGATTCTTGGATGTGCACTGGAACCCCCCGGATTGTGGTAGGACATATGGTTTCTGATTTGGTGCCGCCGAGCTCTTGTTATTGCCGACCACATCTACGCTTTTTGCTTAACTTTAATAATTTAATTTATTTTCATTTTGAGGAATATCTTTTCCATTCACAAGTTCGCAAAATGGGTCCACATCAGCTCCGCAATTTTGCGGAACGGGTGCAAACCCATTCATTTTCAATGGGTCGGGAATGTGCTGTCCGCATCCGCGGATCCGCACTTCCGCATCCGTGCTTCCGTTTACGATAAAAAACATGTCTTATTCTTGTCCGCAATTCCAGACAAGATTAGACATTTTCCATTATAGTGCCGGCGATGTGCGGTCCGCAAATTGCGGAATGCACATCGCCGGTGTCCGTGTTTTGCGGATCCGCAAAACACTTACGGAAGTGTGAATGGACCCTCATAGTAACATTATTAAAGGCTACGTTTTATCTTTATGTATATTCTAATGGATTGCCTTCCTTGTACAATGTTATAATATACGTTCTATGTTAGACAGTATACTATAGTGCATTTGTATTGTGCGGCAGTCGTGTGCGGTTCTGCTGCGATACTGCAGGTATATAGAGGGACAAGCGTTATTGGGGCAAATAATTTCTACTGGTGTAATATACCAGTCCCCCCCCCAAAAAAAACTGATTGAAGCGGGGTGTTATATACCAATATACTTTCTGTATAGTGCATTTGGGTACTGTATAGTCCTTTTGCGCATGCGCGTATGCGAAAATTATATTGCCGATATTTTGCATAAAAAAAATAATAATGGAGATCGCAAATTCTAATAATACATCTGGTATGTCACTGTCCATGTTGTGGGACTATTTGTGCATTTGTGCATTCTAGTAATTATTTCTTGGCTACAAATATGAGCAGAAGGTTTTTCAGGTTCGCCTGCCATTAAAATGAATGGGACCCACTGCGAACTTGCGGTTCGCAAACATTTGATCGGCAGATGTTCGTCCATCACTATTGGCGACCTCTTCCTCCTCCTCTGCCTTCGCCTTGTGCTTCCACTGTGCCCCTGCTGTCAGGTGGGAATGCCACCAGCAGCGCGTCTACCAGCGTGCGCTTGTACTCGCGCATCTTACGATCACGCTCCAGTGAGGGAATTAAGGACGGTGCATTGTCCTTGTAACGGGGATCCAGCAGTGTGGCCACCCAGTAATCAGCACAAGTTAGAATGTGGGCAACTCTGCGGTCGTTGCGGAGACACTACAGCATGTAATCGCTCATGTGTGCCAGGCTGCCCAGAGGCAACAAAAAGCTGTCCTCTGTGGGAGGTGTATCGTCTGTGTCCTCTGTATCCCCCAGCCACGCACCAGTGATGGCCATGAGCTGGTCTGGGAGCCACCCTGCTGTGAACACGGTTCCTCCTCCTCATCCTCCACCTCATCATCCTCCAGAACTGTGCCTTGGCTGGACAATTGTGTATCTGGCCTTTGTGGGTGCAGGAACCCACCCTCGGAGCCACTTGTGAATGACTGGCCGAAAACCCTATGAAATGATCCCTCTTCCTCCTCTTCCTCCTGTGCCACATCCTCTTCCATCATCGCCAGCAGCGTTTTTTCAAGGAGGCATAGAAGTGGGATAGTAACGCTGAGAACGGCGTTATCGGCACTGGCCATGTTGGTGGAGTACTCGAAACAACGCAACAAGGAACACAGGTCTCACATGGAGGCCCAATCATTGGTGGTGAAGTGGTGCTGTTCCGCCGAGCGACTCACCCGTGCGTGCTGCAGGGAAACCCTACTAACAGAGTAATCAAAAAGCAGAAGAGACTGCTGCATGAATTGGGGCTCAGACTGCTTGGCTGATTTGCAAGGGGGTGAGGTGAAAGACTGATGGACATCGGCTGCAGGTGCCAACTGTGGTCTTTCAGCAGGAGACTGGGTGGGAGACAATGTGAAGGAACTGGATCCACTGTCAGCAACCCAATCTACTATCGCCTGTACTTGTTCTGGCCTCACCATTCGTAGAGCCGCATTAGGCCCGACCAAATACCGCTGCAGGTTCTGTCGCCTCCTCGCACCTGAGGAAGGGGTTTCACTTGTGCGTGTAGCTGGCACAGATTGACCACGTCCTCTCCCTGCAACAGGAACTCCACCAGCAGCACCACGATCGGGGCCACGTCCCTTATTTGACGCTCTCCTCATATTTCTCAAATTTAGGATCCTGCCCTAAATGGGTGTTTTTCTAATAGCAGAATAGAGCCACAGTATCTAAAATGTGTATCTCACACGTACAGATGCAGACTAGGCCGCAATTAAAGATTTTTGTCCAAAATTTTTACTAACAGATTATGACAGCTGTATATAACGCTTGAATTTCACACGAGCAGATTCAGCAAGGTCTGTAGAATTGTGTATTTTGCACAAAAAGGGTGTTTTTGTAAAACCCAGAAAATTATAGCTGTATTTCTAGCCTAAATTGCACACTGACTAATTCGGCAGAGGCCCAAGATGGAGGTTATTGCCGAAAATGGGTGTTTTTTCAAAGCCAGAAAATTATTGAAGTATTTCAAACTTGTTTTTAACAATCACAGATGCAGCAAGAGCTACAATATTAAGTATTTTGCCAAAAAAGTGTGTTTTTTTTACTAACAGAATATGAAACCTGTATTTAACGCTTGAATTTCACACGTGCAGATGCAGCAAGGGCTGTAAAATTGTGTATTTTGCCAAAAAAGGGTGTTTTTAAAAACCCAGAAAATTATCGCCTATTGCACACGACCGTATGGCTTTTTCAGTGTTTTGCGGTCCGTTTTTCACGGATCCGTTGTTCCGTTGTGTTTCCGTTTTTCCGTTCCGTTTTTCCGTTCCGTTTTTCCGTATGGCATGTACAGTATACAGTAATTACATAGATAAAATTGGGCTGGGCATAACATTTTCAATAGAGGGTTCAGCAAAAAACGGAACAGACACGGAAGACATACGGATGCATTTCCGTATGTGTTCCGTTTTTTTTGCGGACCCCTTGACTTGAATGGAGCCACGGAACTTGATTTGCGGGCAATAATAGGACATGTTCTATGTTAGAACGGAACGGAAAAACTAAAATACGGAAACGGAATGCATACGGAGTACATTCAATTTTTTTTGCGAACCCATTGAAATGAATGGTTCCGTATACGGAACGCAAAAAACGGCCGTGTGCAGGGGGCCTAATGCTGCAAAGGCACCAGATGTAGGAAATTGCCAAAAAAGGGTGTTTTTTAAACCCAGATCATAATTGCAGTATTTCAAGCTTGGATTTGAATGTCACAAAAGCACATATGCAGTGCTGGTGCACTGAGCTTGCATAAAATGGCCGCCGCCGCCACCCACCTAACTAACAGACGGATAAAAGTTATTTTTCTCTGTCACTGGGCTCAGGGCAGGGTAAATAGATTGTGCACTGCACCCACACAACTAAATCTATGTAGATCGCTGAGTTCAATTGGAGTTCTGATTAAAGATTCTCTCCTATTCTCTCCCTGAATTCACCAGCAGCAGCATCCTCTCCCTACACTAGTAACAGCAGAGTAACGTGCAGCGCTACGTGACTGCAGCTTATATAGAGCCTGGGTCACATGCTGCTCTGGCCAATCACAGCCATGCCATTAGTAGGCATGGCTGTGACGGCTTTTAAGGTCACACAGTTAAACGCTTGTTGATTGGCTGCTCTGCAGCCTTTCAAAAAGTGCTAAGAAATCGCCGAACACCAAACCCGAACCCAAACTTTTACTGAAATGTTCGGGTTCAGGTCCGAGGTCCAAAAATCCTAAAGTTCGGTTCAAACCCGAAATTTACGGTTCGGGTTCGCTCAACCCTAGTGGTGACTCAACGAAGGTTAAAGGGTTTCTATCACTTCGTTTCACCTATTTAGCTTTCAGACACTAGCGATCCGCTAGTGTCTGCTTTATCTAACCATCCTAATATAAGAGCTTATTGTCCTGCCGTTTAGCTAAAAAAATAACTTATATAGATATGCAAATGAGCCTCTAGGTGCTATGGGGGCGTGATTAGCACCTAGAGGCTCCGTCTACCTTAACAAACTGCCGCCGCCCAGCGCGTCCCTCCAGCCCGCCCATCTCCTCCGGAATGCGATGCTCCTCGTATTCGGCGCATGCGCAGTGAATATCTGATCGCTTCCCTGCTCAGACATCTCCACTGCGCCTGCGCCGATGACGTCATAGTGCTCCGAGGAACAGGCGCAGTGGAGATGTCTGAGCAGGGAAGCGATCAGACATTCACTGCGCATGCACAGAACAGAGACGCGCACGGAGAGGATCGCTTCAGCTGGAGATGGGCGGGCTGGAGGGACGCGCTGGGCGGCGGCAGTTTGTTAAGGTAGACGGAGCCTCTAGGTGCTAATCACGCCCCCATAGCACCTAGAGGCTCATTTGCATATCTATATAAGTTATTTTTTTAGCTAAACGGCAGGACAATAAGCTCTTATATTAGGATGGTTAGATAAAGCAGACACTAGCGGATCGCTAGTGTCTGAAAGCTAAATAGGTGAAACAAAGTGATAGAAACCCTTTAACACTGGTTGTGAAGGAGAAGTCATGCATTGGGTTGAGGTAAAGCTGACTCGTAAACTCATCTGGTTGGTTGGTGCTCTTCATACTAATGAGCTACCTTTGCGGCACTTGATCAAACAGTTGGATGGGAAAACTTTGTCTAACAACAAGTGGAGTGGTAAAATTGGCAACATGCTTGATGAACTTGAAATCAATCCCTCATTTGTCAGAATATCCTTTCCAGAGCCTTTGGTTCCATTGAGTAACACTGTTGTCAAAGATCTCTCTACAGATCAGGCTTATGGTTACAGGATAACTCAGGCTATAAGGACAGGTGTACTTCCAACTGATCTGGCATTATTAGAAATTGGTCCTGTAAGCCACTCTCGGTGGTTAACAACTGCAAATAGGATTTGTCGCATATGGGTTTCAAAACATGGCCTTAAAGGCAACAACTTGAACACGTTGCAACTGCTTGTGGAATACATTGTTGGCATATACTATCCCTGCTGGTTTACAATCAAATCGAAATTCTCTTGGGTGGAAGGATCCCTCCACATTCTTTATCAATTGAAGCTCCTAAAATCCCAGAAGAAGGCAGTAGCAGATATTGTTTTGCAAACAATCCAACGTTCATCGTGGTTCGCATTTAGTGACACGGTGCTTCAGACACTTTTATGCTCAGAAGACCAAAAAAAAAGGAAAGCAGGGGTCCAGAAGATAATTGAATTAAGGAATGAAGATGATGATACACCAGGAGACCTATCTGTTCGGCCTAGGAAAACACCTGCAGTAAATCCAAATGCAACTTCACTTTTGGAACTCATAGACTTGTCAGAAAAAGTATATGAACCTCCACTTACTTGTAAACTCAAAATATCAGAAATATGAAAGTTTGTTCAAGAGCCAATGCAAGTTCCAAAGTGGCCATGTCATGGACAGTCCATAGAGAGGTGTGTGAAACAAGTAACAGAGGCTTCTGGCAAAGTGCATACTCATGAGAAACGAGAAGGATTCATTAGAGGCCAGGAAGCAAGCAGAAGAATGGTGTCTAGGAATGAATCGAAGCAAGATTTGATGAATATTGTTGGCTGAAGCTTTAAAAAAATGTTTACAATGTGTTTTCAGTGTTTGATAATAGAGACAGAATATAATTCAAATTGTTTTACTTCATTAAACAACTTTTTGAGCAAATTTTTGTGGAGTTTATATTAATTTATTCCCTTTTTTCGGAAATTTCAATATACGTTATAATCAAGCACAAATTTACCAAGCTAAATGATTATCAATAACGAAAAACCTTTTAAATTAGGACATTACACATCAATAGGCACATTTTTAGACCCCCTCATTTACATAAATCCCCCAAAAAATAATTCTCGCCTAAATTGACACACCCTAATTATACAATGTTAAACAATGCAAGTTAACCCTTTCAAGAGAAACAAAGTAAGAAGTTTACACTTTGCATAGGGGAAATAGACAAATGTCCACAAATGTCCAAACATCAAAGTGCCCCCTGCTCCAGGGCATTACAACAGCCAGATATAAGATCTGCTATCACTGCTTTGGGAGTTGATATGGAGTCCATCTTAGATACGAAAAGTTCTCACAAGCTCATCTTTAAGGCTCAATTCACACCTGAGCGTTTTACAGCGCGTTCCAACGCGCTGTAAAACGCTCAACAAGGAGAAACCAATGCTTCCCTATGGGAATGGTTCTCACCTGGGCGTTTTACAGCGCGTACGATCGCGCTGTAAAACGCCCGACGCTCACACAAGTTCGGTAGCGTTTTTTTGGGCGCTTGTCGCGCGTTTTGGCCCAATAGACTTCAATGGGAACGCGCAACGCTTGTATTTTGCGCGTTTTTTACACCGAAAACGCGCGTTCGAACGCGCGTTTATGATTTTGCAACATGCTGGAAAAGGCACAACACCAGGTGCAAAGCACAGTTTTGGAGAGAAGCCAGCATGGAGGAGTCTGGATGTGACACTGAGACCCTGATCAGGCTGGTGCAAGCCAAACGCTGCCTATATGACACACAGGATGCCAACTATAAAATTAGGAGCAGCAGGCAGCAGGCCTGGGAGGATATTGGTAAAAGAATCTGGCCAGATTGGGCAACTTTCACAAAGACAGTGAAAAAGGGAAAAGGTATTTCCATGTGTGTTGTAATGTGAAAAGTAAACTCCTTGTGTGCAGTGGTGTACCAACTATATGTAATAGCCCTGGCCAGCTCTACCTGCAGCCCTCCAGCTGTTGTCAAACGCCACCTCCACAAATGCTGGGCTGTATTTTACTTGCTGGAGCCTGTGCAGGCATGCATGGAGTGGGATTTTAGCAACAGTGAGAGAACGACGCAGCATCACCATCCCTGTTCTTGTATATGGACACTCAGTGGCCTTAGTTTACAAAGAATGATGTGGACATTACATGTTGTATAGTGTCCCCTCAGCCCTTTAGTTTTTAGTACTGTCCTGGTTCACCCTCCCCACATTCTGGTACAATGCAATGGCCCAGTATGTTCAATTTGCAGTGGTTCCACTGTCTTGTGGCAGACTGCGCTCCGCAAATGTAGTGGCATTTTGAAATGTATCCCTAATTTTGGGTTGAGGGATTGGAATCCTAAGTTGTTATTGATATTGTGTCCATTTTCCAAATCCACAGATTGTGGGCTATGGGTGGGCTGGCATATTTTAGGTGCTTCTGTTTATAACGTGGCAGTATTGGGCACCTTGATGGAATCCGTTCTTTCGCCCACATGGGCTTATATTCTACTGGCCGAGTATGGGGCACTTAAATGGGACACATGTTTTCGCCCACATTTTTTTCCAGTGTTAACAGACGACTATTGATGGCCACTATAGGGGCATCCACAAGGGGCACTATATAGGTGAAAAAAATCAAATGCACAAAAGTGCATTTCAAATTTGGTCATTTAGGCATAGTAATAAACCACCAAAATGCAAAATAAATTCCAATTGAAACACTCTTTTCAGACGAAAAATATAAATTAACATAAACTTAGATGGCTTCCCATTGCCAGGGTAACGCCCCATGTGGTGATACAAAATATTCGGTGAAGTGGTCCCGGACAGCCACACCGTGTCTGCTCCCACGCACACCGCTCGGATTAGGACTCTCCAAGGAATGGCTGAGGGAATCTTCAAAATTAAAGCCATCCCGTACACGTACAAAATTATGCAGAGCACACGCTGCCTTCACGGCCGAGATGGCGGTGTCCAATTTTAAATTAATCGGAGAATGGAGAAAGCGCCATTTGTTTGCTAAAATGCCGAAGGCGCACTCCACCACCCTGCGTGCCCTTGTCAGCCGGTAATTAAATACCCGCCTATCAATGGAGAGTCCCCGGCTGGAGTACGGCCTCATCACATGCTCCCCCAGCGCAAACGCCTCGTCCCCCACAAAAACAAAGGGCATAGCCGGATAAGTGGTCCCAGGCAGTGTGGTGTTCCCCGGGAGGTCCATCTCATTATTATTGAGCATTTGGCCAAAGGCAGAATGGCCGAAAACAGCTGAGTCTGAGCTGCTGCCGTAGGACCCCACGTCAATGTACCTGAAGCAATAGTTTGCATCACACACCGCAAAAAGAACAAACGAGAAATATTTTTTATAATTAAAAAATTGACTCCCGCTCCTGATGGGCTTCTGAACGCGGATGTGTTTGCCATCTATTGCGCCGACACAGTTTGGGAAATTGCAGTATTCTAAAAAATTATCCGCAATTTGCAGCCAATCCTCCTTCTGTGGTTGGGCCATCACAGCAGGATGAAGGACGTCCCAAATTGCCACGCAGGTTTCCCGGACGACCATACTGGCTGTGGACTTCCCGATGAGAAAGGCGAAGTGTAGACTGGTCAATGACTGTCCGGTAGCTAAATATCTGAAACAAATGTAAGAAAATAAAGAGACATTATTAATTTGTGTTTTTTTTTTTCCTAAGTCACCACTATGAAAGGGAAATGGAAAAGCCTCAAAGACGCCTTTATCCGCCATAGGCGCAAACAAAGGGAGCAGAGGAGCGGATCGTCCCCAGGCGCACGCTCCACTTACGTGCATGCCCAGCAGCTGTCTTTTTTGATTCCATGCACGGAAATGCGGAGGTGAGTCAAGGCCATACACATTGAGGAGAGGCTGTGGTATGACATGACATACATTCAATTTCATATGGGGAACATACTTACCTTGATTTTCCACTTCACAGCACCGATAGTAGCTGGGAACCCAGCCAGGCGCGAGTTGACGAAGAAGAGGACGAGGGCACAACAATGGACAGTGAGCCCGGACCATCTATGGGGCCAATGAGTCCTCCAGGCCCCCCACCCACTCCGAGTTTGGTGAGCCCCTTGCAGCCTGGCCCAGCCGTCCCAGAAGCAAGTCAGCAGCCCAGACAAAAAAGGAGGAGAACTGAGAGGCAACAGGACAGGCTAATAGGCTGCCTGGATGCCCTGGCACATCCTGTGCCCAAACTTTCTTCGGATGCCTATTTTCTCCTCAGTCTAGAGGAGAAAATGCTTCATGTGCCCCGAAATATGGTCACAAAACTAAGGGATGAGTTGACGAAGACCATAGACAAATATTGCATCCCTTACGAGATCGCAACATCTAGCACTGCCCCACTGCAGGCCCCACTGCAGGCCCCACAGCAGGCCCCACAGCAGGCCCCACAGCAGGCCCCACAGCAGCCAGCACTATATGGGCACCAATATGGGCCACAATATTGCCCCCAATATGGGCCACAATATGGGCCACAACATCCCCAACAAGCACAACAACACCCTCACACATACCCAGCACACACATACACACAAAGTAATATACAACACCCTCATGACACATGGCAGACACAACACACATCATACACATATCCCTCTTCAAGCACGGGCCCAAGCACCTCAACCACCACTGAAATGCCACCCGCCAATCAGTCTCGCGGAGCCCGAGAGACACGGCGGGATCCCGAGGCAGAGTTTTCTGGCCCTCAATATGAAACCCTGTGAAAAGGAGAAGAGGGAAATTCTCGGCCTCAAGGGTTTGGGTGACAAAAACGGTCACATATGTAGAAAATGCTTTGTAATATGTTTATGTTGATACCAAAAAATTGCTCCTTTGTTTAATTTTGAAATGTATGATGTTAATACATTCACCAACGAAAAAAAATGGAAGGAAATGTTTGGAGTATTTTTGGAAAGTGAGGGGTAAAACATGGGCAAATGTGTATACATGATGCATGTATGGGATATGTATGCCACACGTTGTCAACATACACATCACATACCCCCCGCACAAACACTCATACATCCCAAACAACAAGAGAAACACGGCGAAACTCAGATCCTGGCACAACACACTGCAAATGGGTAAAATGGCCACAATAATAGGCGACTTACCGCAAAGTAATGACCAGTCTTTCCACTGGTGGGATGCAGTCCCGCATGAAGGTGTCCTGACGCTGCAAATGAGGGGACAACAGCACCAGGAGCTCGTCAAAGCTGGGAAACAATAAAATGCTCAGGGTTAACAATACAAAAAGCACAAAACACTTAGCTTAACCATTGAAAAAACATTGCAACAACATATACGTACTAACCTGGGGATGTACATCCTGGTATAGTCAAAAAACTTGTCCTCATGGCCACGGAGTTTCGCATACAGTGCCCAGAACTGGCCCCTCTCCTGTCTATTGGCAATGACAGGGTGGACCCAGAAGCGTCGCCCGCTGTCCCGCCTTCTCCTCAAGCGTTCCAGTTCGATAGCTGCAACAAGTGCCGCAACACGTCGCCGTCTAAAGCATTCCATGACTTTACCAACCACACACTCTACCAACACACATGGAATTGCACACCTACAATGCCCTATGATTGGCCAAACTTCAGATAGACAGGGATATTTGCTCATTGGACAACACTGCAGTCAATCACACAAACGCGCGTCAAACGCGCGTTTACTATTGCAAAAAACGCGCATAAAAACGCGCGTAAAACGTGCGATAAATATGCGCGTAAAACGCGCGTCTCAGAAACGCTCAGGTGTGAATTGAGCCTAATAATACCAGCCCATAGCAGTGCCCCACCTCTACCTTGCTGGCGTCTGTGTCGAAGTGAAGCTCTGTGCCCATTACTGATCCAGCCATGAGCCCATCCATCTGGTCCGTCAAGAGTCGCCCTCATCTCAGTCGTCCATAAAACCATTGATCCATCTGTTTTCAGATATTTCTTCTCCCAGTCTTGACGTCTTGTTCAGTGGTGGTTGGGTTTCAGGCTTCCTTATCTCGGCCATGTCTATGAGCACTGGACACCTTGTACTTCTGGGCCCTCAGGGGAGGCTGCAGTTCTGCAATATGACGGCCCAGGAGGATAATGACTTCCTGGTCACTTCATGTTTGATTCTTCTCAAATATTTGGCAGTTGATTTACGTCTTTTTATCGAAACATGTTGACTATTTGCAACAAAGCGTTTGATGGTTCTGTGATCACTCCCTAATATCTTAGCAATTTCAAGAGCGCCGCTTTCCTAGGAAAGACAGAACAATTTTTGACTTTTCAGAGTCAGTTAAAACTCTTTTTTGGGAAATTTTGCCTGAGGAAAACAAGCTGCCTAATAATTATGCACACCATGATCTAGGTTGTTGATCTCCTCAGGCCATATTCTTCCTCATTACATAAATACATATTACCTGATCTGCTTCAATCCAATAAACATTCACATTTATACAGCTTGGAAAAATGCTTAAAAATGATGATATGGTTAAAATACTCGGTGTCGGTAGTATAATACTGTCCCGCATCTACTACGACACACATGCAGTAAATGAATGATGGATGTTTGGAGATGACAGATATTACGCCATTACATTCGGGAACTCCTCTGACGTACTGAATTCTTTTGGAAATTAATTTCTGTAATTATTCTGTAATATTATTTACTAATGTGAATCTTTTTCTGATACAAAGGAAATAAATTATGTGTCAGTAAACTTCCAGGCAGATGTCTCCTATAAAGTGAGATCTGAAGCGTCGGTAATTTCCGTGACTTCAGTAATAGGATGGCGCGGTGATTGCGGTGATTGAGTCGTTCTTTATAGAGTCTAATTAAAACAGAGGAGAATTTCGGTCTCAGCTCATTGGAGGGATTTCGCTGCAGATAAAATCCTTGAGTAATGAGGGATTAGGAGTCAGGAACCTCAGCAAAAAGAAAATGACTGAGGAAGCAGAACACAATGGGCCGGGGACGGACGGCGATAACCTAACTTCACTATTGACTTTATTGAGCTGCCGAGGGATTAAAGCTTCATCTACGTGTCAGGGAGTATGGAGACGTCGGAGGAGGGGGCAGCCATTGTGTCAGGTGTCAAGGGGCCAGTGCTACAATGTTAATCCAGCAAAATTGGAACATTGTGCGCTTAGTGCAATAATTAAAGGGCGACTCCATTATGCTTCATTTCTTTTTGTGAAATTTTTGGAATAGTAGGGTTAGGGTCCATTCACACGTCCGCAGTGTTTTGTGGATCCACAAAACACCGGGCCGGCACCCCAATAGAAATGTCTATTCTTGTCCGCAGCTGCGGACAAGAATAGGACATGCTCTATTTTTTTCCGGAGCCACGTGCCGGAAGTTCAGGGCCGCGGACCAAAAATGCGGATGCGGACAGCACACTGTGTGCTGTCCGCATCTTTTCCGGCCCCATTGAAAATTAATGGGCCCGCACCCGTACTGCATAATTGCGGAACGGATTCGGACCCATTCAACGGACGTCTGAATGGACCCTTAGGCCTCATGCACACGACCGTTGTTTTATTCCGTGCCCGTTGTTCCGTTTTTTGTGATTTTCTGCGGACCCATTGACTTTCAATGGGTCTGTTGAAAACTCGGCTAATGCACCGTTTGTCATCCGTGTCCGTGATCCGTGGTTCCAGTCCATCAAAAAAATATAACCTGTCCTATTTTTTTCACGGAAAACGGTTCGCGGACCCATTCAAGTCAATGGGACCATGAAAAAACACGGAGGGACACAAGATTGTCATCTGCGTCCGCGCTTCCGCGTCCGTTTTTTTCCTATCATTTGCATGGCATACTTGACTTAGACTTTTTTTACTTTCCTTCATGTCTGGTGATCTTCCAAAAATAGAGGAGGACACACGGAAACAAAAACGGAAACGAATCACGGAACAACGGAACCCCATTTTGCGGAACGGAACACAACAACAGTCGTGTGCATGAGGGCTTAAATGAATCATTTAACCCTACTATTCCCAAAATTTCAAGGGACATTTTAATTTAAAGGGAATGTATTTTCAGAAAGTTATTGTAAGTTAAACCAAGTTTTTTTTATTTTTTATTAAATATATATTTTTAGACTTTAGGTAAAGTTTTTTTCTACCACTGAGCTTCCTGATCTTCAGAGAACAAAGTCATCTAAGGGTACTTTCACACTTGCGGCAGGACGGATCCGACATGCTGTTCACCATGTCGGATCCGTCCTGTGGCTATTTCGCCGTGCCACCGGACCGCCGCTCATTGACTATAATGAGGACCGGGGCGGAGCTCCGGGGCGGAGCTCCGGCGCAGCACGGCGGTGCACGGCGAAAGGCCGCCGGACTAAAATTACTGCATGTCAGGCTTTTTAGTCCGGTGGCTTTTGCCGTGCACCGCCGTACTGCGCCGGAACTCCACCCCTGTCCCCATTATAGTCAATGGGGACGGAGCGGCGGTCCGGTGGCGCGGCGAAATAGCCACAGGACGGATCCGACATGGTGAACAGCATGTCGGATCCATCCTGCCGCAAGTGTGAAAGTAGCCTTATTATGATTACAGGTAGAAATAAAATGAAAGATAACATATATATATATATATATATATATATATATATATATATATATATATATACACAGTACAGACCAAAAGTTTGGACACACCTTCTCATTCAAAGAGTTTTCTTTATTTTCATGATTATGAAGGCATCAAAACTATGAATTAACACATGTGGAATTATATACATAACAAACAAGTGTGAAACAACTGAAAATATGTCATATTCTAGGTTCTTCAAAGTAGCCACCTTTTGCTTTGATTACTGCTTTGCACACTCTTGGCATTCTCTTGATGAGCTTCAAGAGGTAGTCCCCTGAAATGGTTTTCACTTCACAGGTGTGCCCTGTCAGGTTTAATAAGTGGGATTTCTTGCCTTATAAATGGAGTTGGGACCATCAGTGGCGTTGAGGAGAAGTCAGGTGGATACACAGCTGATAGTCCTACTGAATAGACTGTTAGAATTTGTATTATGGCAAGAAAAAAGCAGCTAAGTAAAGAAAAACGAGTGGCCATCATTACTTTAAGAAATGAATGTCAGTCAGTCAGCCGAAAAATTGGGAAAACTTTGAAAGTAAGGGCTATTTGACCATGAAGGAGAGTGATGGGGTGCTGCGCCAGATGACCTGGCCTCCACAGTCACCGGACCTGAACCCAATCGAGATGGTTTGGGGTGAGCTGGACCGCAGAGTGAAGGCAAAAGGGCCAACAAGTGCTAAGCATCTCTGGGAACACCTTTTAAGACTGTTGGAAGACCATTTCAGGGGACTACCTCTTGAAGCTCATCAAGAGAATGCCAAGAGTGTGCAAAGCAGTAATCAAAGCAAAAGGTGGCTACTTTGAAGAACCTAGAATATGACATATTTTCAGTTGTTTCACACTTGTTTGTTATGTATATAATTTCACATGTGTTAATTCATAGTTTTGATGCCTTCATAGTCATGAAAATAAAGAAAACTCTTTGAATGAGAAGGTGTGTCCAAACTTTTGGTCTGTACTGTATATATACACTCACCTAAAGAATTATTAGTGCCCCCATACTAATACGGTGTTGGACCCCCTTTTGCCTTCAGAACTGCCTTAATTCTACGTGGCATTGATTCCACAAGGTGCTGATAGCATTCTTTAGAAATGTTGGCCCATATTGATAGGATAGCATCTTGCAGTTGATGGAGATTTGAGGGATGCACATCCAGGGCACGAAGCTCCCATTCCACCACATCCCAAAGATGCTCTATTGGGTTGAGATCTGGTGACTGTGGGGCCATTTTAGTACAGTGAACTCATTGTCATGTTCAAGAAACCAATTTGAAATGGTTCGAGCTTTGTGACATGGTGCATTATCCTGCTGGAAGTAGCCATCAGAGGATGGATACATGTTCTCATTCTGTTTACGCCAAATTCGGACTCTAACATTTGAATGTCTCAACAGAAATAGAGACTCATCAGACTAGGCAACATTTTTCCAGTCTTCAACAGTCCAATTTTGGTGAGCTCGTGCAAATTGTAGCCTCTTTTCCCTATTTGTAGTGGAGATGAGTGGTACCCGGTGGGGTCTTCTGCTGTTGTAGCCCATCCGCCTCAAGGTTGTGCGTGTTGTGGCTTCACAAATGCTTTGCTGCATACCTCGGTTGTAACGAGTGGTTATTTCAGCCAACGTTGCTCTTCTATCAGCTTGAATCAGTCGGCCCATTCTCCTCTGACCACTAGCATCCACAAGGCATTTTCGCCCACAGGACGGCCGCATACTGGATGTTTTTCCCTTTTCACACCATTCTTTGTAAACCCTAGAAATGGTTGTGCGTGAAATTCCCAGTAACTGAGCAGATTGTGAAATACTCAGACCGGCCCCTCCGGCACCAACAACCATGCCACGCTCAAAATTGCTTAAATCACCTTTCTTTCCCATTCTGACATTCAGTTTGGAGTTCAGGAGATTGTCTTGACCAGGAGCACCCCCCTAAATGCATTGAAGCAACTGCCATGTTATTGGTTGACTAGATAATTGAATTAATGAGAAATAGAACAGGTGTTCCTAATAATTCTGTAGGTGAGTGTATATCCACCATTCACAATAGGTGATGGTCACAGCGTATCTATTCCCCCTCTCTGCACAATGACTTCTGCCCAGGTCAATGAATCATATCCACACAAGCTTAAAGCAAATTTTTGTACGCCCTTAAAAATAGCTCAACCAAGATGGTGCCCGCTAATCATCTACAGAAATTAGAATTTTGAAAATCTGGTTAGTAAAAATGAATATGTGTGGTTATAATTAGAGATCACAGAAGTATTGGAAAATTAGGTTTGGCTGCTTCGCCGAATGTTACAAAAAAAATTTTGCTTTGTGCCGAATTACTTCATCATGAAGTGCATTTCTTTGTAAGTAGTGGGTGCAATGACAGGGAGCGGCAATTGCACCACGCCCCATCATTGTACCCCTCAGATGCCGCGTTCTTCACTGATCGCAGCATCTGACATTAATATTAAAGTGTAAAATTTTTAAAAAAATGTAAAAATCATACTCCCCTCATCCATTTGATCGCGAAGTGCCCGTCACCGTCATGTTGGTTGAAGATCCAGCGTGGCCCGTGATGACTATAACTCCTTTAAAAAAAAAATAGATCAGTTTACTTCATGAATAGTAAACAATAATACGAGCCTGGTGGCTCCCCCGTAGCGAAGACCAGATCCCTGTATAGGTTTATAGGGGGAATACTAGGGGGCTGCGTAAATAAAGTCCTTACATCTAGCCCAAAGTCTAACCGGTTGGTTGACGCAAAGGTTCCACACCCACTGTCCGGAACAGAGCCTCTGCTTTGGACGATCCTTATTTGTTAGAAAGATTCCTTGACAGTAATCTAATAAGAAAGTATCTACCTGCCGCGATTCCCAGCCATCAGCTGTGATCTGTGGGGAAACCTGGGAGTAAGTGTTGAGTTTTCCTGCAGTGCCACCACAGGGGAAATGAAGCATTACACCGTGTCCACTCACATCACTGAGTTATCTGTGTAACGCAGGACACTCTTATACCTTCATGAGTCTGGACCAGGAAGTAGAGACCAGAGTGGACCTGGTAAGCATCGGAATAACTGTAGTATACGGGAGTTGTAATACCCGTTACTACCAAAGGTCACTTGGTGTGCTGTCGTCCCTCCTAATTATGGGAAGTTGCTTTATGTCAGTTTTATAAAATGTAATGTAATGTGTGTATTTTCCTGTCACTGAAACTTGCACTTGCAGGCCTGCTAGGGGTGTCATTCCTACTTCTAGTCCATAGAGGGAGCTAGGGAGCCCTAGTTTATATAAGGCCAGACCAGGAAGTGCAGGGGAGACGGAGTCTAGTTTCAGTAAGCTACAGTTGGAGATTAGACAATGTCTGAGACAAGTCCAGGCCTGAAGCCTGCTGTTCAGGAGAAGATTCCCTCCTGAATACCCATATGCAGAAGCAGGAACATCTTAGCCTAAGGGCCTGAGGAACCATTCAGAAGCTGAGAGACTGAGGCAAAGATCAGAGGAGCCAGAGGTACTGAGAGAAACAGAGGAGGTACTTATCTAAGCCATAATCAAGGAGATAAAGCCAGACTTAGGTTAATGGGCCTTGGTGAAGAATTGCTACATTCCAGGATCAGACAGAGTTAGAGTGCAAGCTCCTTTGCTGCAAATCCTGTGTTCAACACTCTGTAATTACCCTGCTGTACTGAATTGCCTGCATCGACCGAATTGCAAAATCGACTGTATGCTGAGGAACTGCGTTTCCAATATTGTCTCTGCCTGCAAACTACTAAAGTTGAAGTTCTGTTTTAACACCACGTTTCCTCAAATTATTCCTGCATCCGCAAACGGCGTGCCACCGTTTACTTGGCACTGGCGTCACGAACTATCCCTACCTATACCTGCCCTTGCAGAGAGTCAGCTGTACCAGGTTAGTGTACATTGCACTACTACACTCAGAAACACCTACTACGCACAACTTGAGTACACTGCACGTCTCTTTTGGCGTCACGAACAGGATACGCACGCTTTCTAGTGCAAGAAGCGTGAACTTTGTGCCTTATACCGTTGCCCTGTGACCAAAGTGACAATTTTCCTGTTTTATACAAGTGGACTTTGTGGATTAAAAATCATACCCAAAGTGTGTCAAAAACTTCTAAAAAGCGCTGTACAGTATTGCGCTGCACAGAGGAAGAAAATCGCTGCATTGGAGTGTGGTTTTGTGGACTTTAAACATTCCTGCTTGCCGTCAGTGAATAGACAGCGTTTGTACCTAAAGATGGCCGCTGGGCTTGCTGAATTTACTGCTGCGTCACCTTCATCCCGAAAAGGCGGGAAAAATTGGCGCCTTTCTGAGGAAAAAGCGGGAAGAAGGTCAAGGGCAGGCGCCACGGCTTATCTGGACATTTGCATGTCTGCCAGCATGGACACCGCCTTCCATATACTGGAATACCTGGGGGGCGGCTCCCCAGTGCAGTGGGAGGAGCTGGCTACTCTAATTGACGCGACCCTATCGCTCTCCTCAGAAGGATCGAGCATGTTGGATTGTGAGCAGAGTGTTGCTGCAGCGTCCGCACCAAGGATTGAAAAGATGACTGACATCGGTGTAGAGCTAGAGGAGGCTCCACCGGCCTACTCTCCGGGACCGGAGCAACCCGCCTGCCGCACCAGGGAGAAAGAACCCGAGCCCTACTATGGCTCATGGAGGGACTTTTCTCAGCCATCGTTCAAATGGTCTTCCCTGATGGCGGAGATCCGAGAGGCCGCTATCAAGCGGAACATAAAGACTAAGATCGTGTATGAGGAATTGACCAAGACCATCCACGAGAAGCATACGCACACCCAACCCCGCCTGGAAAGGAGAAAGGGAGTGGTGCTGTCGTTTGACAAATCCCGTGGCTACGGGTTTATTCAAGACTATCTGACTGGCAGAGACCTCTATGTGAATCGAAGGTCTGTCAAGAGAGACTACCTCCCTTCGTACCAGCACAGCCTCCGCGAGGGAGAGGAAGTGGAGTACACCCCTGCCGAGGGCCTGCGCGGCCCCTATGCGACTGCTGTGACCCGTCCGAAGCGAGGACCTGAGGATTGGGAGGCAGAAGAAGGAGAAGACTACTCTGGCTGCGAGCGAGAACCGGAACGCTCTCCAGAGCCGGCCCATCACGCCTTTCAGGAGCGGAGCTCCTTCATCGGGCCGAACGTCTTCTGGCAGCCAACCGTGTTGGAGAAATGGGTGAGCCCCTATCCTTCCCCCGAGCTGCCTCGTCGGGAGAAGACAATATCAGAGCTGGAACGGTTAAAAGGACTTAGTGCTACCTTTGAGAACATCCGGATGGGACGGAGACCAGATGCAAGTCCAGAACCTGAAGAGGCCGAGTCTGCGTCATCGGTGACTGTACCTGCGCCGGCGGCGCCAGCAGAGAACAGCGACTCCGACACAGAGAGTATCGGTGAGCAGATCGTCCGGCTGGAGGAGAAGTTGCGGGAGTTGCGTAAGACCTACACCGCCAGGATCCAGACACCGCCGAGGAAGGATGAGGTAAGGGTGCCTGTCACCACCCGCCGACCGCCTTCTGTTGTCACCGCTCCGTCAGTGCCCCAGACCGGACCCGCGATTGCCGTGAATTGCTGCACCCAGAGCACCGGACCGCTTGCTGCGGCGGTGCCAAGCATGTCACCCCCTGCAGTGATCATGCCAGGGCCGGCACGGCCCACCAGAGGGTTCACCCCTAGGCCTATGGGGCCAATACCTATTAGGGGCCCCTTTACCCTGCAGCTGCCCCCTGATACTGTTATGTGGGCACATCCTCCTGTAGAGGACTACTACAGACGATACCTGCCAGCAGAGCCAAGCAGCTACAATATGCCACTGTGATCAGCCTGCTAGGCCTTTGATTTATTTCTCCAGAAGGTGATGTTAACCCTTCCAGGACAGGAGTCCTATGTTGCTGGTCCTTTGTTGCAGCTGCCAGTTTGTCCACGGCTCAGTGGTAGGTGTTGACCACTGAAATCACAAAGTCAGCAAGGCCACGTTTGTTTCCAGGACCTCCTGCCTGCTTTTGCTACCCACGCCAAGTTGTGCCTGTTCCTTTGTTGCACCTTTTACCCTTCACCCCCTTTTCAGGTTGATCAGGGGTGTTACAACACTTGTCTTTGCTGTCCATTTTATTGTGCAACCAGTTACCAAGGAACCGTGCCCGGAGACAGACTCAAAAGGACCTGAGCCTCTGAGATTCTTACTCTTTTAAAAGTATTGTGCCCAGAGATGGACTCCACCGCATGAGAGCCTCTGTGATTTAATAAGAAATAACCTGGGTACGGACTCATGTTTGTTATTTGAGCCTCCAAGAACTTTTATACCGTTTTCTACTGTTTTATCATGGACTTATTCATTGTCATGGACTATCCTGGTTCTAATGTTACGCTGTGCCAGGTCAGCGCCCCCGTTCCATTCACTATCCTGAGAGAAGAGAACGACGCCCCTTGTCACTACCCTTCACTTTTGCCAATTGGACCTGATGTAATTGTAAATGCAGATGAATTACATGTATGTATGCCTGCATGTCTCTTTTCTATTTCAGGTAGAGATTCCAGTTGGGCGACCCATGATGGAGTACGAGGTCGTACTCAGCTTAAAGCAGTGGGGTATGTAGTATACGGGAGTTGTAATACCCGTTACTACCAAAGGTCACTTGGTGTGCTGTCGTCCCTCCTAATTATGGGAAGTTGCTTTATGTCAGTTTTATAAAATGTAATGTAATGTGTGTATTTTCCTGTCACTGAAACTTGCACTTGCAGGCCTGCTAGGGGTGTCATTCCTACTTCTAGTCCATAGAGGGAGCTAGGGAGCCCTAGTTTATATAAGGCCCAGACCAGGAAGTGCAGGGGAGACGGAGTCTAGTTTCAGTAAGCTACAGTTGGAGATTAGACAATGTCTGAGACAAGTCCAGGCCTGAAGCCTGCTGTTCAGGAGAAGATTCCCTCCTGAATACCCATATGCAGAAGCAGGAACATCTTAGCCTAAGGGCCTGAGGAACCATTCAGAAGCTGAGAGACTGAGGCAAAGATCAGAGGAGCCAGAGGTACTGAGAGAAACAGAGGAGGTACTTATCTAAGCCATAATCAAGGAGATAAAGCCAGACTTAGGTTAATGGGCCTTGGTGAAGAGTTGCTACATTCCAGGATCAGACAGAGTTAGAGTGCAAGCTCCTTTGCTGCAAATCCTGTGTTCAACACTCTGTAATTACCCTGCTATAACTGAATTGCCTGCATCGACCGAATTGCAAAATCGACTGTATGCTGAGGAACTGCGTTTCCAATATTGTCTCTGCCTGCAAACTACTAAAGTTGAAGTTCTGTTTTAACACCACGTTTCCTCAAATTATTCCTGCATCCGCAAACGGCGTGCCACCGTTTACTTGGCACTGGCGTCACGAACTATCCCTACCTATACCTGCCCTTGCAGAGAGTCAGCTGTACCAGGTTAGTGTACATTGCACTACTACACTCAGAAACACCTACTGCACACAACTTGAGTACACTGCATAACAGCCACAGGGGGATCCGTGAATATGAGTCAAGGTAAGTAGGTTTTGCATTCTATTCGTTTTATGTTATCGAAGGTTACATACTGTACATTACCCTTGAAAATGGTAACCCAAAAATTCCTTCAGATGTCTGGATTGATCACAGCATTTGGACGAGCGCCATGGACTCTTCATAGTACACCAAGCACACTGCCGTACATTGGCCATGCTTGGTACCTGGTGTTTGGACTGAGCTGTAAAGGGTCACTAGCTGAGGAGAAGGTTGCGGTGACCCCATGAGCACCGTAGTCCCTTCTATCTGCTGATTGGTAGGGGTGCTGGGAGGTGGACTCCCACCAATCAGATATGGATGACCTATATTAAAGGGGTTGTCTCATCTGAGACAATGGGGGCATATTGCTAGGATGTGCCCCCATTGTCTTAATCGCGATAAATACAAAAATGACGAATATTCGATTTCGACGAATATAAGACGAATATTTAAGCGAATATTCGCGAAAATATTGCGAAATCGAATATGGCACCTCCCGCTCAACACTAGTCATTGTCCATCTGTATTATGAAACGCCGACCAATCAGTTTCGCTGCATTTGAGCGCACGGTATGTCTCTGAAAACCCCAGAATTCATCCGGCTGCTTCTGTCCTGTGTCCCATCATCAATAAACACTAGGGCCCCGGGGCCACCGGCAGCCATGCATGCCCAAGCATCACCCTGCCTCCGCCGTGTTCTACAGATGATGTGGTATGTGGATCATGAGCTGTACCGAGCCTTCACCATACTTTTTTCTTTCCATCATTCTGGTAGAGGTTGATCTTGGTTTCATCTGTCCACAGAATGTTCTTCCAGAAGTGTTCTGGTTTTTTAGATGTTTTTTAGCAAAGTCCAATCTGGCCTTCTTATTCTGGAGGCTGATGAGTGGCTGCACCATGTAGTGAACCCTCTGTATTACTTTCATGCCGTCTTCTCTTTATGGTAGATTTGGATATTGATCCGCCTATATCCTGGAGAGTGTTGGTCACTTGGTCGGCTGCTGTGAAGGGGCTTCTCTTCACCATGGTAATTATACCTCCATCATCCACCACTGGTGTCTTCTGTGGGCGTCCAGGTCTTTTTGCATTGTTGAGGTCACCAGCGCTTTCTTTCTTTCTCAGGATGATCCAAACTGTAGGTTTTTGCCACTCCTAAGGGCTCATGCACACAAACGTATTTTCTTTCCGTGTCCATTCTGGGTTTTTTCTAGACCGTATACAGAACCAGTCATTTCAATGGGTCCGCAAAAAAAAAACGGAAGTTACTCCGTGTGCATTCCGTTTCCGTATGTCCATATTTCCATTACGCAAAAAAATAGAACATGTCCTATTGTTGTCCGCATTACAGAAAAGGATAGAACTGTTCTATTAGGGGCCAGCTGTTCTGTTCTGCAAAATATGGAATGCACACGGACGTCAATCGTATTTTTTGAAGATTCGTTTTTTGTGGACTGCAAAATACATACGGTCGTGTGCATGAGCCCTAATAGTGCAGCAATTTCTCGGATGGGTTTTTTCTGTTTTTGCAGATGAAGGATGGCTTGTTTCACCTACATTCCTTTGTTTACTTCCCAACAAAATCTCCAAAATGCAAGCACCGCACCTCAAATCAAATAATGAAGGAATTGCCCACACCTGCCCATGAAACAGCCTGAGGGTCAATTGTCAATTACTTTTGGTCCCTTTACAAACAGGGTGCCCCATGTAAAGGAGCTGAAACTCCTAAACCCTTCATCCAGTTTTAATGTGGATAGCCTCAAACAAAAGCTAAAAGTCTGGACTTTATGTCCATGTCCATTATAGAACTATAACTTGAATATGTTTTAGTAAACAGGTAAGAAAAACAAAATTTGTGTCAGTGTCCAAATATATATGGCCACCACTCCCATTCACTTCTATGGGCCCGATGGAAAAGGTGAAGCCAACACTCTGCTGTTTTTGGCGGCCCTACAGAAATGAATGGAGGGCAGCTGCTCATGCACAGTGCACCCTCCACAACCTATGGGGCTCCGTTCTCTATATAGGTGCGGGACCCCCACCTATCAGACAATGGGGGCATATCCTAGCGATATGCCCCCATTGTCTGAGATGAGACAACCCCTTTAAGGATACAATAGTTCCAGCTCCAGACAACCCCCTTTTACAGGTGATGAACACGGGCCTAACTTGGGCATCAGTGCAAAATCTGTCGCAGGGCCCAACCTTTACCATGTGCCAATGATAATACTGTGTGGCGTCGGGACCATTGGGCCACCTCGGGCCTTTGTCTCGCCCCTGCCTATGACTGATCTGCTTTGTAACCAATGCAGTTCTATCTAGCTACATTGTGTAATCTGGTAGTCCCCCAGATAGGAAGCCTGAAGTAAAACTCTGCAGAATGCACTAAAGGAAGGTTTCAAGACAATAAATAAGCTTGGGCCCTGCCGAGGAGCGAGGCCCGGACGACCCCGAGCATGCAGCCACCCCAGTGGAGTTCGCCTTTAATAGTTCCCGTAGTCCGAGGCGGGAGATATTACCAGTGTTTCATTGTGATCTTGGAGCTGTCGTCCTCTCGGAGTTTGGAATTAATTAGCTCTGCTAATGGGACATAATTCTTAAATTTGCTCTCCTTAAATGAGATCCCGCTGCTTTCACGAGAGACTCCGAGCCGTCTTATAATCCCAGGCTTATATAACATGTAGACAGCTCACGAGACAGCACAAAGCCGTAATTAACTTATTAGATGTGTAATTAGCCTCCTTAACCCTCCACCCCGCCAGGCTCGCAGTCAGTTTGTCAAGCAGCTCTTTCCAAGGTATATGTCATGTCTCCCAGTAATGGGGAGAGGAGGGGACGCGCGCCGCCAGATGCAATTCCCTTGTTCTGCAAGGATGTCACCCAGGACCTGATGCAACATTTCCCATATTTCAGAAGCTTGTGCATTGTGCAAAGACCATAATGATCAATATCTAAATCAGTGGGGGTCCGACCCCCTGTACCCCCCAGCAATCAGCTGTAACGCTAGAGAGAAGCCACAGCCCTACATTGCTAAGGCACAGCGCCACATATTTCGTTGTGGTTGGGACTGGTATTGCACCTCAGTCCCACTTAAGCAGCAATACCAGTCACAGCCACTACCACCTTTATGGCGCTGTGCCTAGAAATCAATGGAGGGATGTGGACTACTCTGTAGCCTTACAGCTGATTGCTGTCGGACCCCCACCGATCAGATATTGAAGGTCTATTATTAAAGCCCCAGAAAAACCCCTTTAAATTAAAAAGAATAGAATAGAATGCTCAGACATTTTACAGGAATTAAATATTCAAGACTTATCCACAGAATAGGTCATCGATATCTGATCGGCCTGAGATGTCCTGTCCATTGATTACGTGGCCTTTGTGCAGCTCAGTCCCATTCAAGTGAATAGGACTAAACTGCAATACCAAGCACAGCCACTATACAATGGGCGGCGCCGCGTTCGATTCACTATGAAGAGGCCAAGCATTGCAGACCCTTCGAACAGCTGATCTTTTGGAGTGCCACGCATCGGACGCCCACTGATCTGAGGATTGCTCATCATTATTTAAGTCCCAGAAAACCCCTTTAAACACAAATATGTAAAAAAAACGGTCAAACTGCTAGAAGTTTTTTTTCTATTTCATGAGAGCTGCGTACAAAATTTGTTCCACATGTAACTTTTTTAAGGTGTATACAGGCAAATGGAAAGCAGAGTATTTCTGGGGAGGAGTGTGCTGATTTTGTAAGGTAAAGTGACCAGCATTCTGATGTAAGGATAGTGAGGACGGGGCTGCAGGGGCATGTGGTGGAAGGAGGAAAATGGAGACGAGTGGGGGTGAGATTTATATAGGGAATAGAGCAAGGTTCACAGCAGCACAGAGTACTTCAGGGGTGGAATGTGCTGATTTTGTAGGGTAAAGTGACCAGCATTCTGATGTAAGGATAGTGAGGACGGGGCTGCAGGGGCATGTGGTGGAAGGAGGAAAATGGAGACGAGTGGGGGTAAGATTTATATAGGGAATAGAGCAAGGTTCACAGCAGCACAGAGTACTTCAGGGGTGGAATGTGCTGATTTTGTAGGGTAAAGTGACCAGTATTCTGATGTAAAGATAGTGAGGACGGGGCTGCAGGGGCATGTGGTGGAAGGAGGAAAATGGAGACGAGTGGGGGTGAGATTTATATAGGGAATAGAGCAAGGTTCACAGCAGCACAGAGTACTTCAGGGGTGGAATGTGCTGATTTTGTAGGGTAAAGTGACCAGTATTCTGATGTAAGGATAGTGAGGACGGGGCTGCAGGGGCATGTGGTGGAAGGAGGAAAATGGAGACGAGGGGGGGTGAGATTTATATAGGGAATAGAGCAAGGTTCACAGCAGCACAGAGTACTTCAGGGGTGGAATGTGCTGATTTTGTAGGGTAAAGTGACCAGTATTCTGATGTAAGGATAGTGAGGACGGGGCTGCAGGGGCATGTGGTGGAAGGAGGAAAATGGAGACGAGGGGGGGTGAGATTTATATAGGGAATAGAGCAAGGTTCACAGCAGCACAGAGTACTTCAGGGGTGGAATGTGCTGATTTTGTAGGGTAAAGTGACCAGTATTCTGATGTAAGGATAGTGAGGACGGGGCTGCAGGGGCATGTGGTGGAAGGAGGGAAATGGAGACGAGTGGGGGTGAGATTTATATAGGGAATAGAGCAAGGTTCACAGCAGGACAGAGTACTTCAGGGGTGGAATGTGCTGATTTTGTAGGGTAAAGTGACCAGTATTCTGATGTAAGGATAGTGAGGACGGGGCTGCAGGGGCATGTGGTGGAAGGAAGAAAATGGAGACGAGTGGGGGTGAGATTTATATAGGGAAAGGAGCAAGGTTCACAGCAGGACAGAGTATTTAATGGTAGAAATGTACTGATTTAGTATTAGGAACTGACCATTCCTTTCAAGGAAGGTTATTAGTGAGGACGGGGCTGTAGGGACATGATGCAAAGAAAAGAATGGAGACAAGTGGGAGGTTAGAAACTGAGGCCTATATAGTGGAAGAAGCAAGGCTCACAGCAGCACAGAGTACTTCAGGGGTGGAGTGTGCTGATTTTGGAGGGGGAGGTGACCAATCTTATATGAGGATGTTATGAAGCACAGAGCTGCAGGGCCTTTATGTGAGGAGACTAGTGAAAAGTCAGAAACTGAGGGGTATGTAGAGGAAGGAACAAGGTTCACAGCAGCACATAGTATTTTAGCGGAGGTGTGCGATGATCTTGGAAATCTGGCACACTTTACAAAACTGTATCTTGCCCCTGTAAGACAATAGCGGATCCCAAATACAACCTGTTTGCCTTGTTCAAAGTGTTTGTGTTTGTGTGTCGGGGGGGGAAAGGGTGTCTTTATAAGAGGAGATTGTCATCTTCACTTATCTCTCAACACAGCAAAGTCACCACTGAGGCCGATTCCACGCAGGCGGCACCCGGGGCCGGCGGTATTTGCATGCCTGGCAGACAGCGACATATCAGTCTCCGATCACACAGAAATCTGCGCTCTTCAAAATTAAAACCTGTGCGGTCCATTTACCGCTGGACGAGATGACACTGTGATTAGAAGAGGCAACGAAATGAAATCGCGAGCGATAATCAATGCAGACGGGTGAGGAGCGCAGGGAGTCTATGGAGAGACAGGCAGCTGAACTGAAGTATGGCAGCCATAGTGCGGGTTTGGGTGGGTGCTGTGCAAGGTTTCCCGCTGCTGCTTTCCCATGGGGCTGCGGTCCTACACGGACAGCTCCAGTGTCTTAAAGGGATCATCCCATAACTAATGTAAAAATCAGACATCATACAGGACACGACAATCTCTAGCAAAGCTAGAACCAGCCCTGTACCTCACATGGATCCAGAGATCTCATCATTCATTGCTCTGCTAGATTGATATCAAGCTGACAGCTCAAGGCGAGTGTCCTTTCTGCTGCAGCTCAGGGGGCGTGTCCATTCTGCTGCACCTTTCTCCCTATCACAGCTCAGGAGGCGTGTCTCAGCTCTCCCTATCACAGCTCAGTTGGAGTGTCTCAGCTCTCCCTATCACAGCTCAGGAGGCGTGTCTCAGCTCTCCCTATCACAGCTCAGGAGGCATGTCTCAGCTCTCCCTATCACAGCTCAGGAGGCGTGTCTCAGCTCTCCCTATCACAGCTCAGGAGGCGTGTCTCAGCTCTCCCTATCACAACTCAGGAGGCGTGTCTCAGCTCTCCCTATCACAGCTCAGGAGGCGTGTCTCAGCTCTCCCTATCACAGCTCAGGAGGCGTGTCTCAGCTCTCCCTATCACAACTCAGGAGGCGTGTCTCAGCTCTCCCTATCACAGCTCAGGAGGCGTGTCTCAGCTCTCCCTATCACAGCTCAGGAGGCGTGTCTCAGCTCTCCCTATCACAGCTCAGGAGGCTTGTCTCAGCTCTCCCTATCACAGCTCAGGAGGCGTGTCTCAGCTCTCCCTATCACAGCTCAGGAGGCGTGTCTCAGCTCTCCCTATCACAGCTCAGGAGGCGTGTCTCAGCTCTCCCTATCACAGCTCAGGAGGCGTGTCTCAGCTCTCCCTATCACAGCTCAGGAGGCGTGTCTCAGCTTTCCCTATCACAGCTCAGGAGGCGTGTCTCAGCTCTCCCTATCACAGCTCAGGAGGCGTGTCTCAGTTCTCCCTATCACAGCTCAGGAGGCAGTTGAAGGATGAAACTGAGCATGTGCGGGCTTCTCAGTGAGCAGGACAAAGAAAAGTAGAAAAGAAAAAAAACAACAGCAGGTGGCGCTATACAGATAGATTTTATTGAATAACTCAGAGGCTATACTAAATTTTTATTTACATGCAATTAAAGAAGAATTCAGATCCAGGTGCTGGTTTGAATACTGTAGAATATTTTTTCGTGTGACAACCCCTTTAAGGGAGCTTGACCTGTTCAGAAGGGGGCACCAGCAGGGGAGTGCACAGATCTTGTAGGGTCCCATAGCAAAACTTATTGAGATTTGGTTGAAAGTTTTAATATAAAAAATAGTCCTGCCCGATGGAAAAAACAGATTTATGCTTTATTAATATGTCTGGGCGAATAAGTGACATACAATAGAAACACCGATTCCTCTCCCCTTAAAGCTCTACGTCTCCTGCTTCCCCTCATACAGTATATGATAAAACTGGCAGCTCACTACCACATAGGAATTTATAGTTACCACTGAAGTCTACGGAAACTGTAAAAATCTCTTTGCACCGAGCTCCCCCTAGTGGTGGCTCCATGAAAAATGTGGTGGATTTCTGTTGGGAAGAGATTTAGCTCTGGGCACCGGAAAGCTTACAGTAATGTAAAATAAACTGACCTCACCAATCCTCCGCCTTCTCCCCTGTCCCCCGCTGGTCTCCAGCGATGACACCCCCATGGCGAAAAGGCCCAGCTGAAGAGGGGTGGCGGCTATATGATGGCAGCGGACAATATGTGCAGTATGTATACCACTTCCCACAGGGTGTGCTCTACTGAGGAGCAGAGGATGAGCCCCAATACCAAAAACCAGCAATGAACTCCTTAACTGGGGTCAGCGAGTAATCTTTTACGTGTCAGATCTGCGCCACGAGATCATAGTGGTTACAGTTTTGGTTTTCTTGCAATACTTTTATACTCCACAAGATTAGCACACCGCTCTGCTGAAATACTCTGTGCTGCTGAGGACCCTGCTCGTCCCACTACGCAACTCTCAGTGTGTGACCTCCCAGAAGATCAGCACACTCCTCTCCTGAAATCCTCTGTGCTGCTGGGAGGACTCTGCTTCTTCCACTGTGTGACTCTCAGCCAATGACCTCCACAAGATCAGAACAGTTCTCTCCTGAAATCCTCTGTGCTGTTGGGGACCCTGCTCCTTCCACTATGTAAGGCCTCATGCATACGACCGTGCTGTTTTTTGCGGATCCGCAAAAAAATGGACGCCGCCAGTGTGCCTTCCGCAATTTGCGGAATGGAACGGGCGGCCCATTGTAGACGTGCCTATTATTGTCCGCAAAACGAAAACGGAGGACATCCATATGCCATCCGTTTTTTTTTTTGCGGATCCATTGTAACAATGCCTAAAACAGACAAGAGTAGGGCATGTTCTATTTTTTTTGCGGGGCTACGGAAACGGACATACTGATGCGGACAGCACGCGGTGTGCTATCCGCATTTTTTGCGGACCCATTGAAATGAATGGGTCCGCATCCGATCCGCAAAAAAAAAACGAAACAGACACGGAAACAAACAACGTTCGTGTGCATGTAGCCTTACCCTGTGACCTCCACAAGATGAGCACGCTCATCTCCTGAAATCCTCTGTGCTGCCCGGACCCTGCTCCTTCCATTATGTAACTCCTACCCTGTGACCTCCACAAGATCAGCACACTCCTCTCCTGAAATCCTCTGCGCTGCTGGGGACCCTGCTCTTTCTACTGTGGCATAAGATGATCTAATAAGAGTTATCTGAGGGATGTAGCGGCACCGCGTCTACATGAAGTGCTGACAGGGCGTTGTACGGTATCCCCGGCACCTGAATGACCGCCGTCACCGGCAAGAAGCTGATATGAACCCTTATATGCTCCACTCCATCTCACTAGAAGGTTCTGGATCAGTTATAATCTCAGACCTCCCAAGTGTCCCTTTTTCGGAGGGACAGTCTCTCTTTTTGACCCTCTGTCCCTCTTTGCTCCTTAAATGTCCCTCTTTTTGATCGGAGGTCATAATATTGACCCATAAAGTGTTTCCCTGGTGCCTCTCCTTATATTAGAGCCCCTCTTTTATATTATTTCATTATTTAATGCTGTTGGGATTTTAAAAGTTTCTATATTCAGATTATATTGGCGCAAGAGAAAACTATTGAAGTGCGTAGATAAACAGGACAAATGGATCTTTCACACAATGAACCCTAAGTGTCCCTCTTAGTTGTCTGCAGATACCGACCAGTGTTTAGTAGAAGAGTCTCTGCAAGACGGCATGAGTGACCAGAAGAAGACGCGGAGATGGGGACGCCGAGCCACAGACCCATGGCTAGTAGACCGTTAACAAGGGAGCCAGCTGGAAGACTGAGCCACAGACCCTGGACCACCAGCCGTGGACCAGGGTACCAGAGGGACAGCTAGCTCCGGCCTTTCCTTTCTTCTGCCGAGGAGCAGACTGGAGAAGTCAGCCCAGTGCACTGCCGGTATTGTTTTGCACCTGAATTCCTCCAGTAAAGAAGCGCACTGGTTTACTGCTAAGGGGGCCACTGGCTTCACCCCAGAAAGCCGTACCTCACCAGCCACGCCCCCCAAATGGATAAGCCATGCCCCTGGATCCATGAAGCCACGCCTTCGGCTCTGTGAAGTCACGCCCCCATCGCAGGCAGGGGAAAAAAAGGGGGGGGGGGGGGAGGAGAGTGAAGATGTTTCTGAGGGGGAAGGTGAGCTGGGGAGCCATGTCTGCGGCTCAGTGACTGACTGGGAGAGAAGCCTTTGTCAGTTGCTGCCGCTCACACTTAGACAGCGCAGTGCTGCTGTCTGAGTGTGAGCTACTGAAAAGGTCTGGCCACCCTATTTACTGCAGACCCTGACTCTCTGGGTGCACCACGCCGTACCATCCCTTCCAGGGAGCAGCACCACGTGGTGACACCTCGTCGGTGTCCGGGGGACCCAGCGCAGCCGCTGCACTAACATCAGAATGCAATCTGTTCCTCCTCTGTTCTGGAAAAAAACCCCCCCCCCCCCCCTCCTTACAAGCCGCAGGCTGCCGCTCTCATCACAAACAACAAGCGAGCAATATATATATATAGAGAGAGAGATTTCACACCTCGCAGCATATAGGAACTAAAGAAGAAACAAGGTGGGCAGCAGCAGCTGTGCCGCCTGATAACGCCCACAGAGACACGCAGGATTTCAGGGGTAAGCACTAGGGATGAGCGAATCGACTTCGGACGCTTCATTCTAAGTCGAAATTTCGTTCCAATACTGTACAGAGCGAGCACTCCGTACAGTACTAGAATGTATTGGCTCCGATGAGACTTGTGAAGTCTCGCGAGACCTAGCATAATAACTTTGTAAAATAATTTCTACTGTAAAAAACTTTTGTAAAGAACTCGGGTTCGGTTCCGGGTGGTACCTTGGTAATAACTTCGGCTCATCAGAGCCAATACATTCTAATACTGTACGGAGCGCCCACTCTGTACAGTATTCAAACGAAGCTTTATGCGAGTCGACTTCGGGTGAAGCGTCCAAAGTCGATTCGCTCATCCCTAGTAAGCAGCTGAAGGGCGCCCCTGGTGGTAGGCCAGTGTCAATAATAATAATGTAGGGTCTTCAGCTGTGGCACAATTACTACTCCTATTATGCCCGGCTGATAGGCTGCGGTTTGCAAGAGCTGGAGGTCGCTGGTGTAGAGGAAAACGGAGAATCTCTAAGTGTATGACCACACGGTGCGGTCATGTTGCAGTTGCAGATGGAGATTGTGCGGCCGTGTCACCACCATGACCTAAATTTTAGACCAAAATATTCAACATCGGCAAGCACCTATAGAGTCGGACTGAACCACCAGAATCCTGAGGATCCCCCCGGCAGGGGCTTTGCTAGGGTCTTAAAAGATCTGTGGCCCAAGCCCCAATGAATATGGCCCATCTAATGTAGATCTTCTCTGTCATCATCTTCTCCATTCGGTCCGGACATCTTCTCTCAGCCGCCTCGTCTCTGCAGAGTGTGACACGCGGACGTCTTAGCTTCCTCACATTTCTATCATCATCCCCCAACCTGGAGCCCCCACAGTGTTATCCTGCTGCTCGCTGTGCTCCCCAATACCCCCAAATACTATCCTGAAGAAAAATTAGTGCCCCCATAGTAATAGTGCTCCTCATAGTCCCACCAATAGTAATTCCTTTCCAGAATGCCCTCATAAGTAATACTGCCCCCTACAGTGCCCCTAACCAGGATAACACTCCCCAAGGGTGCCCCCATTAATAGAAGAGCCCTCCAGTATTGATAATACCCCCAGTAGTAATAAGAATGCCTATAATGTCCCCTAGATTTATAATACCCCAGTATTTATAATGCCCCCTGCAGTGCCCCCTGTAGTTATATTCCTCCCTCCACCATACAGTCCCATGTAAATAACATCACCTCCTCCCCAGCCACCTCCAACATGCAATTGCATGTAAACATCACCCCCTCAACATTCAGTCCCATGTAAATAACATCATCCCCCCCACCAGCCACCTTAAACATACAGTCCCATGTAAATATGCCTGTTTGGCTGATATTAGGGATGAAAGCCCAGGGCCAGCAACACTGCAGCATTTTGTTTCTCCTAGCAACCAGGAGGATGACCGCTGCAGGAAGGATGGGAAAAGGAGTGCAGCAAAGGTCAGACAGATGCTGGTGGTAGGGGACTCTATTATTAGGCGGACAGACAGGGTCATCTGTCTCCGAGACCGTGAATGCTGAACAGTGTGTGGTCTGCCGGGTGCTCGGGTTCGGCATATTGCGGATCGGATTGACAGATTGCTGGGTGGGGCTGGGGAAGACCCGGCGGTCATGGTACACATTGGCACCAATGACAAAGTCAGGGGGAGATGGAAGGTCCTTACAAATGATTTTAGGGAACTAGGAGAGAAGCTCAAGTCCAGGACCTCCAAGGTAGTGTTTTCAGAAATACTACCAGTGCCATGAGCGTCACCAGAGAGACAACGGGAGCTTAGGGAGTTAAATAAGTGGCTCAGAAGCTGGTGCAGGAAGGAAGGGTTTGGGTTCAGGGAGAACTGGGCCGACTTCTCTGTCGGTTACAGGCTCTACAGTAGGGACGGCTGCACCTCAATGGGGAGATGGCAACTGCCCTGGGGAAAAATGGTTAGACGGCTGGAGGAGCTTTTAAACTAGGATCTGGGGGTGGGGGGTCATACTAATAAGGGGGTAGATAGTGTAGATAGAGAGTGGGTTATAGAAGGGGACAGTGGGGATTTAGTGGGGGCTGGGGTTAGTGAGGAAAGTAGGGAGAAGACTGGGCAGAACTATACACCAATGAAAAATAGAACTGCTGGTAACAAGAACCTGTTACATACAAACATCAACCAAGATAACAAAAAAATCCCGGATAATCACTTTACAGGTAATAGTAATTTAAAATGTATTTTCACAAATGCCAGAAGTCTAGGTAGAAAAATGGGGGAGCTGGAGGCTGTGGTACTAGAAGAACACGTAGATGTAGTTGGTGCGGCGGAGACATGGCTGGACTCTTCGCATGACTGGGTTGTTAATATTGAGGGTTTTACACTATTTAGGAAAGGCCGGGTCAATAGAAAAGGAGGTGACGTGTGCCTGTATGTGAGGAGTGACCTGAGGACAAGTGTGAACGAGGCAATTGTGGGTGAGGATGGTGAGGATGTGGAAACCTTATGGGTGGAAGTTCAAAGGGATATAAACACTGAAAAATGCACCATATTGTGTCAGTGAAGAAAAGGATCCGTCCCTATTGACTTACATTGTAAGTCTAGACGGATCCGCTTGGCTCCGCATAGTCAGACGGTCACCAAAAAGCTGCAAGCTGCGTTTTAGTGACCGTCTAAAAAACGCAACGGAGACCAAACGCAGCCAAATTGATGCCTTCTGAACGGGTCCTTATCCATTCAGAATGCATTGGGGCTGAACTGATCCGTTTTGGGCCACTTGTGAGAGCCCTGAAACGGATCTCACAAGCGGACCCAGAAACGCCAGTGTGAAAGTAGCCTTAAGGAGAGTGCACTGCGCGGCATGCTTTCCATTCTTTTTTCTGGTACTTCCAAAACTTGTCAGGGGTTGCGTTCTGGAGATAGGTGAGGGTCCCAGAGGTGGTACTTGCACCTATCTGACATAAGTGACATATTCTAGCCAGTGGCGTGCCTGGGGGGGAAGGGGGGGCGGTCTGCCCCAGGTGTCAGGCTGTCAGCTATACAGGGGGCCCAACATCTCTGCAAGGAAGGAGAGCTGTGATTCTCTTAGGAGAAAGGACCTTTGATGACATTGTCACCATGTGACCAGTAGCATATCGATATTACTGGTCACATGGCTATGAGGTAATCAAAGGTCCTTTCTCTCTATCAGAAGTGTTGCTGCAGGAGAAGTTGGCCATAATTGTGGAGCTTTTTTTTGTAAAGATTACATCAGGAAAAGGTGACAGGGGCTGTTATGCTAATATACTGTAAGCTACTGTATAGTGTGGGGTGCTGTATACTGTGGGGTGCTGTATACTGTGGGGTATTGTATTCTGTGGGGTGCTGTATACTGTGGGGTGCTATATACTGTATACTGTGGGGTGCTGTATAGTGTGGGGTGATATACTGCTCTACTGTGGGGTACTGTATACTGTGGGGTGCTGTATACTGTGGGCTGCTGTATATTGTATACTGTGGGGTACTGTATACTGTGGGGTGCTGTATACTGTATACTGTGGGGTGCTGTATACTGTATACTGTGGGGTGCTGTAAACTGTGGGGTGCTGTATACTGTATACTGTGGGGTGCTGTATACTGTGGGGTACTGTATACTGTGGGGTGCTGTATACTGTATACTGTGGGGTGCTGTATAATGTGGGGTGCTGTATACTGTGGGGTACTGTATACTGTGGGGTGCTGTATACTGTATACTGTGGGGTGCTTTATACTGTGGGGTGCTGTATATTGTGGAGTGCTGTATAGTGTGGGGTGCTGTATAGTGTGGGGTGCTGTATACTGTTGAGTGCTGTATACTGTATACTATGGGGTGCTGTATATTGTGGAGTGCTGTAGAGTGTGGGGTGCTGTATACTGTATACTGTTGAGTGCTGTATACTGTATACTGTGAGGTACTGTATACTGTGAGGTGCTGCATACTGTGGGGTGCTGTATACTGTGGGGTGCTGTATATTGTGGAGTGCTGTATAGTGTGGGGTGCTGTATACTGTATACTGTGAGGTACTGTATACTGTGGGGTGCTGTATACTGTGGAGTGCTGTATAGTGTGGGGTGCTGTATACTATATACTGTTGAGTGCTGTATACTGTATACTGTGAGGTACTGTATACTGTGGGGTGCTGTATACTGTGGGGTGCTGTATATTGTGGAGTGCTGTATACTGTGGGGTGCTGTATACTGTGGGGTGTTGTATACTGTGGAGTGCAGTATACTGTATACTGTGGGGTGCTGTATACTGTGGGGTGTTGTATAGTCTGAAGTGCTGTATACTGTATAATTTTGAGTGCTGTATACTGTGAGGTACTGTATACTGTAGAGTGCTGTATACTGTGGGGTGCTGTATACTGCATACTGTGGGGTGCTGTATAATGTGGGGTACTGTATACTGTGGGGTGCTGTATATTGTGGAGTGCTGTATAGTGTGGGGTGCTGTATAGTGTGGGGTGCTGTATACTGTTGAGTGCTGTATACTGTATACTATGGGGTGCTGTATATTGTGGAGTGCTGTAGAGTGTGGGGTGCTGTATACTGTATACTGTTGAGTGCTGTATATTGTATACTGTGAGGTACTGTATACTGTATACTGTGAGGTGCTGCATACTGTGGGGTGCTGTATACTGTGGGGTGCTCTATATTGTGGAGTGCTGTATAGTGTGGAGTGCTGTATACTGTTGAGTGCTGCATACTGTATACTGTGAGGTACTGTATACTGTGGGGTGCTGTATACTGTGGAGTGCTGTATAGTGTGGGGTGCTGTATACTGTTGAGTGCTGTATACTGTATACTGTGAGGTACTGTATACTGTGGGGTGCTGTATACTGTGGGGTGCTGTATATTGTGGAGTGCTGTATAGTGTGGGGTGCTGTATAGTGTATACTGTGAGGTACTGTATACTGTATACTGTGGGGTGCTGTATACTGTGGAGTGCTGTATACTGTGGAGTGCTGTATACTGTGGGGTGCTGTATATTGTGGAGTGCTGTATACTGTGGGGTGCTGTATACTGTGGGGTGTTGTATACTGTGGAGTGCAGTATACTGTATACTGTGGGGTGCTGTATACTATGGGGTGTTGTATAGTGTGAAGTGCTGTATACTGTATAATTTTGAGTGGGGTATTACACTGTAATACTGTGGGGTATTACACTGTATACTGCGGAGTGTTGTACACTATACACTATGAGGGGCTGAGTGTATTATACAATAGATGTCAATTCAACAAATCTGACCTAGATAAATAAAGGGTATTAGGTTCTCCTAAATAAAAACTGCCCCCCCCCTAAGGCTGAAAGCCCCCAATTTACATTTATCCTATAATCTGTAATAATAATTCCACTCTATTTCATTAAAAGTCCTCCAACCACTAAACACTGGCGAGCTGAGGCAGTGTATTACTCTGTGGTCACTCCTGCACCAGGGATGTGGTTCTGTCACCACTTGTCCCTCTATTGCTTCCTTTTCATTGATTAATCGTATTGATTATATGGTTTAGGGTCAGCACTGACGATAGCCGTCCTCTAAAATCGCTTCATACGCTGTCCCCAAAATGTTTGCCAGATCCCTGGCATCCTCAGGGGTAATGGGCAGCGACACTATATACGTGGCATAGTTTTCTTTAATATTTGCCAGAAAAAAAAAAACATGGGGCGCAACGTGAAAGAGGGGATGGTCGGGGCAAATGAGTAAACAGCCCCCGGCCTATGATATACCTGGTGCGCGCTCTGATAAGCCAGGGAGCGCGCTCAGGCCTATCTCACTTGTATGCTCGCCGCCGGCCGCCGCTCCAGGTGGGAAAACCTCCCATCTTCCTTGTAGCCACTTGCTCCAGTGCTCCGAGGCAAGAAAACGGCTGTGCTGTGCGGCCTGTGCTTCTAGTGAAGTGACAACCTCACCAGTTAGGGGTGGTGCAGACAGTGGCACTGTGGTGTGTGGCAGTTAGGAGTGGTGCAGACAGTGGCACTGTGGCATGTGGCAGTTAGGAGTGGTGCAGACAGTGGTACTGTGGTGCGTGGCAGTTAGGAGTAGTGCAGTCATAGTGGCACTGTGGTGTGTGGCAGTTAGGAGTGGTGCAGACAGTGGCACTGTGGCGTGTGGCAGTTAGGAGTGGTGCAGACAGTGGCACTGTGGTGTGTGGCAGTTAGGAGTAGTGCAGTCACAGTGGCACTGTGGTGTGTGGCAGTTAGGAGTGCTGAAGACAGTGGCGATGTGGTGTGTGGCAGTTAGGAGTGGTGCATACAGTGGCACTGTGGTGGGTGGCAGCTAGGAGTGGTGCAGACAGTGGCACTGTGGTGTGTGGCAGCTAGGAGTGGTGAAGACAGTGGCACTGTGGTGTGTGGCAATTAGGAGTGGTGCAGACAGTGGCACTGTGGTGTGTGGCAGTTAGGAGTGGTGCAGACAGTGGCACTGTGGTGTGTGGCAGTTAGGAGTGGTGCAGACAGTGGCACTGTGGTGTGTGGCAGTTAGGAGTGGTGCAGACAGTGGCACTGTGGTGTGTGGCAGTAAGGAGTAGTGCAGTCACAGTGGCACTGTGGTGTGTGGCAGTTAGGAGTGCTGAAGACAGTGGCACTGTGGTGTGTGGCAGTTAGGAGTGGTGCATACAGTGGCACTGTGGTGGGTGGCAGCTAGGAGTGGTGCAGACAGTGGCACTGTGGTGTGTGGCAGCTAGGAGTGGTGCAGACAGTGGCACTGTGGTGTGTGGCAATTAGGAGTGGTGCAGACAGTGGCACTGTGGTGTGTGGCAGTTAGGAGTGGTGCAGACGGTGGCACTGTGGTGTGTGGCAGTTAGGAGTGCTGCAGACAGTGGCACTGTGGCGTGTGGCAGTTAGGAGTGGTGCAGACAGTGGCACTGTGGTGTGTGGCAGTTAGGAGTGGTGCAGACAGTGGCACTGTGGTGTGTGGCAGTTAGGAGTGGTGCAGACAGTGGCACTGTGGTGTGTGGCAGTTAGGAGTGGTGCAGACAGTGGCACTGTGGCGTGTGGCAGCTAGGAGTGGTGCAGACAGTGGCACTGTGGTGTGTGGCAGCTAGGAGTGGTGCAGACAGTGGCACTGTGGTGTGTGGCAATTAGGAGTGGTGCAGACAGTGGCACTGTGGTGTGTGGCAGTTAGGAGTGGTGCAGACAGTGGCACTGTGGTGTGTGGCAGTTAGGAGTGCTGCAGACAGTGGCACTGTGGTGTGTGGCAGTTAGGAGTAGTGCAGTCACAGTGGCACTGTGGTGTGTAGCAGTTAGGAGTGGTGCAGACAGTGGCACTGTGGTGTGTGGCAGCTAGGAGTGGTGCAGACAGTGGCACTGTGGTGTGTAGCAGCTAGGAGTGGTGCAGACAGTGGCACTGTGGTGTGTAGCAGTTAGGAGTGGTGCAGACAGTGGCACTGTGGTGTGTGGCAGTTAGGAGTGGTGCAGACAGTGGCACTGTGGTGTGTAGCAGCTAGGAGTGGTGCAGACAGTGGCACTGTGGTGTGTAGCAGTTAGGAGTGGTGCAGACAGTGGCACTGTGGTGTGTGGCAGCTAGGAGTGGTGCAGACAGTGGCACTGTGGTGTGTGGCAATTAGGAGTGGTGCAGACGGTGGCACTGTGGTGTGTGGCAGTTAGGAGTGGTGCAGACGGTGGCACTGTGGTGTGTGGCAGTTAGGAGTGCTGCAGACAGTGGCACTGTGGCGTGTGGCAGTTAGGAGTGGTGCAGACAGTGGCACTGTGGTGTGTGGCAGTTAGGAGTGGTGCAGACAGTGGCACTGTGGTGTGTGGCAGTTAGGAGTGGTGCAGACAGTGGCACTGTGGTGTGTGGCAGTTAGGAGTGGTGCAGACAGTGGCACTGTGGCGTGTGGCAGCTAGGAGTGGTGCAGACAGTGGCACTGTGGTGTGTGGCAGCTAGGAGTGGTGCAGACAGTGGCACTGTGGTGTGTGGCAATTAGGAGTGGTGCAGACAGTGGCACTGTGGTGTGTGGCAGTTAGGAGTGGTGCAGACAGTGGCACTGTGGTGTGTGGCAGTTAGGAGTGCTGCAGACAGTGGCACTGTGGTGTGTGGCAGTTAGGAGTAGTGCAGTCACAGTGGCACTGTGGTGTGTGGCAGTTAGGAGTAGTGCAGTCACAGTGGCACTGTGGTGTGTAGCAGTTAGGAGTGGTGCAGACAGTGGCACTTTGGTGTGTGGCAGTTAGGAGTGGTGCAGACAGTGGCACTGTGGTGTGTAGCAGCTAGGAGTGGTGCAGACAGTGGCACTGTGGTGTGTAGCAGTTAGGAGTGGTGCAGACAGTGGCACTGTGGTGTGTGGCAGCTAGGAGTGGTGCAGACAGTGGCACTGTGGTGTGTGGCAGCTAGGAGTGGTGCAGACAGTGGCACTGTGGTGTGTGGCAATTAGGAGTGGTGCAGACAGTGGCACTGTGGTGTGTGGCAGTTAGGAGTGGTGCAGACAGTGGCACTGTGGTGTGTGGCAGTTAGGAGTGCTGCAGACAGTGGCACTGTGGTGTGTGGCAGTTAGGAGTAGTGCAGTCACAGTGGCACTGTGGTGTGTAGCAGTTAGGAGTGGTGCAGACAGTGGCACTGTGGTGTGTGGCAGTTAGGAGTGGTGCAGACAGTGGCACTGTGGTGTGTAGCAGTTAGGAGTGGTGCAGACAGTGGCACTGTGGTGTGTGGCAGTTAGGAGTGGTGCAGACAGTGGCACTGTGGTGTGTAGCAGTTAGGAGTGGTGCAGACAGTGGCACTGTGGTGTGTGGCAGTTAGGAGTGGTGCAGACAGTGGCATTGTGGTGTGTGGCAGCTAGGAGTGGTGCAGACAGTGGCACTGTGGTGTGTGGCAGCTAGGAGTGGTGCAGACAGTGGCACTGTGGTGTGTGGCAGCTAGGAGTGGTGCAGACAGTGGCACTGTGGTGTGTGGCAGCTAGGAGTGGTGCAGACAGTGGCACTGTGGTGTGTGGCAGTTAGGAGTGGTGCAGACAGTGGCACTGTGGTGTGTGGGAGTTAGGAGTGGTGCAGACAGTGGCACTGTGGTGTGTGGCAATTAGGAGTGGTGCAGACAGTGGCACTGTGGTGTGTGGCAGTTAGGAGTGGTGCAGACAGTGGCACTGTGGTGTGTGGCAGTTAGGAGTGCTGCAGATAGTGGCACTGTGGTGTGTGGCAGTTAGGAGTAGTGCAGTCACAGTGGCACTGTGGTGTGTAGCAGTTAGGAGTGGTGCAGACAGTGGCACTGTGGTGTGTGGCAGTTAGGAGTGGTGCAGACAGTGGCACTGTGGTGTGTAGCAGCTAGGAGTGGTGCAGACAGTGGCACTGTGGTGTGTAGCAGTTAGGAGTGGTGCAGACAGTGGCACTGTGGTGTGTGGCAGTTAGGAGTGGTGCAGACAGTGGCACTGTGGTGTGTAGCAGCTAGGAGTGGTGCAGACAGTGGCACTGTGGTGTGTAGCAGTTAGGAGTGGTGCAGACAGTGGCACTGTGGTGTGTGGCAGCTAGGAGTGGTGCAGACAGTGGCACTGTGGTGTGTGGCAATTAGGAGTGGTGCAGACAGTGGCACTGTGGTGTGTGGCAGTTAGGAGTGGTGCAGACGGTGGCACTGTGGTGTGTGGCAGTTAGGAGTGCTGCAGACAGTGGCACTGTGGCGTGTGGCAGTTAGGAGTGGTGCAGACAGTGGCACTGTGGTGTGTGGCAGTTAGGAGTGGTGCAGACAGTGGCACTGTGGTTTGTGGCAGTTAGGAGTGGTGCAGACAGTGGCACTGTGGTGTGTGGCAGTTAGGAGTGGTGCAGACAGTGGCACTGTGGCGTGTGGCAGCTAGGAGTGGTGCAGACAGTGGCACTGTGGTGTGTGGCAGCTAGGAGTGGTGCAGACAGTGGCACTGTGGTGTGTGGCAATTAGGAGTGGTGCAGACAGTGGCACTGTGGTGTGTGGCAGTTAGGAGTGGTGCAGACAGTGGCACTGTGGTGTGTGGCAGTTAGGAGTGGTGCAGACAGTGGCACTGTGGTGTGTGGCAGTTAGGAGTAGTGCAGTCACAGTGGCACTGTGGTGTGTTGCAGTTAGGAGTGGTGCAGACAGTGGCACTTTGGTGTGTGGCAGTTAGGAGTGGTGCAGACAGTGGCACTGTGGTGTGTATCAGCTAGGAGTGGTGCAGACAGTGGCACTGTGGTGTGTAGCAGTTAGGAGTGGTGCAGACAGTGGCACTGTGGTGTGTGGCAGTTAGGAGTGGTGCAGACAGTGGCACTGTGGTGTGTAGCAGTTAGGAGTGGTGCAGACAGTGGCACTGTTGTGTGTGGCAGTTAGGAGTGGTGCAGACAGTGGCACTGTGGTGTGTGGCAGCTAGGAGTGGTGCAGACAGTGGCACTGTGGTGTGTGGCAGCTAGGAGTGGTGCAGACAGTGGCACTGTGGTGTGTGGCAGCTAGGAGTGGTGCAGACAGTGGCACTGTGGTGTGTGGCAGCTAGGAGTGGTGCAGACAGTGGCACTGTGGTGTGTGGCAGTTAGGAGTGGTGCAGACAGTGGCACTGTGGTGTGTGGCAGTTAGGAGTGGTGCAGACAGTGGCACTGTGGTGTGTGGCAGCTAGGAGTGGTGCAGACAGTGGCACTGTGGTGTGTGGCAATTAGGAGTGGTGCAGACAGTGGCACTGTGGTGTGTGACAGTTAGGAGTGGTGCAGACAGTGGCACTGTGGTGTGTGGCAGTTAGGAGTGCTGCAGACAGTGGCACTGTGGTGTGTGGCAGTTAGGAGTAGTGCAGTCACAGTGGCACTGTGGTGTGTAGCAGTTAGGAGTGGTGCAGACAGTGGCACTGTGGTGTGTGGCAGTTAGGAGTGGTGCAGACAGTGGCACTGTGGTGTGTAGCAGCTAGGAGTGGTGCAGACAGTGGCACTGTGGTGTGTAGCAGTTAGGAGTGGTGCAGACAGTGGCACTGTGGTGTGTGGCAGTTAGGAGTAGTGCAGACAGTGGCACTGTGGTGTGTAGCAGTTAGGAGTGGTGCAGACAGTGGCACTGTGGTGTGTGGCAGTTAGGAGTGGTGCAGACAGTGGCACTGTGGTGTGTGGCAGTTAGGAGTGGTGCAGACAGTGGCACTGTGGTGTGTGGCAGTTAGGAGTGCTGCAGACAGTGGCACTGTGGTGTGTGGCAGTTAGGAGTAGTGCAGTCACAGTGGCACTGTGGTGTGTAGCAGTTAGGAGTGGTGCAGACAGTGGCACTGTGGTGTGTGGCAGTTAGGAGTGGTGCAGACAGTGGCACTGTGGTGTGTGGCAGTTAGGAGTGCTGCAGACAGTGGCACTGTGGTGTGTAGCAGTTAGGAGTGGTGCAGACAGTGGCACTGTGGTGTGTGGCAGTTAGGAGTGGTGCAGACAGTGGCACTGTGGTGTGTAGCAGCTAGGAGTGGTGCAGACAGTGGCACTGTGGTGTGTGGCAATTAGGAGTGGTGCAGACAGTGGCACTGTGGTGTGTGGCAGTTAGGATTGGTGCAGACAGTGGCACTGTGGTGTGTGGCAGTTAGGAGTGCTGCAGACAGTGGCACTGTGGTGTGTGGCAGTTAGGAGTAGTGCAGTCACAGTGGCACTGTGGTGTGTTGCAGTTAGGAGTGGTGCAGACAGTGGCACTTTGGTGTGTGGCAGTTAGGAGTGGTGCAGACAGTGGCACTGTGGTGTGTATCAGCTAGGAGTGGTGCAGACAGTGGCACTGTGGTGTGTAGCAGTTAGGAGTGGTGCAGACAGTGGCACTGTGGTGTGTGGCAGTTAGGAGTGGTGCAGACAGTGGCACTGTGGTGTGTAGCAGTTAGGAGTGGTGCAGACAGTGGCACTGTGGTGTGTGGCAGTTAGGAGTGGTGCAGACAGTGGCACTGTGGTGTGTGGCAGCTAGGAGTGGTGCAGACAGTGGCACTGTGGTGTGTGGCAGCTAGGAGTGGTGCAGACAGTGGCACTGTGGTGTGTGGCAGCTAGGAGTGGTGCAGACAGTGGCACTGTGGTGTGTGGCAGCTAGGAGTGGTGCAGACAGTGGCACTGTGGTGTGTGGCAGTTAGGAGTGGTGCAGACAGTGGCACTGTGGTGTGTGGCAATTAGGAGTGGTGCAGACAGTGGCACTGTGGTGTGTGGCAGTTATGAGTGGTGCAGACAGTGGCACTGTGGTGTGTAGCAGTTAGGAGTGGTGCAGACAGTGGCACTGTGGTGTGTGGCAGTTAGGAGTGGTGCAGACAGTGGCACTGTGGTGTGTGGCAGCTAGGAGTGGTGCAGACAGTGGCACTGTGGTGTGTGGCAGCTAGGAGTGGTGCAGACAGTGGCACTGTGGTGTGTGGCAGCTAGGAGTGGTGCAGACAGTGGCACTGTGGTGTGTGGCAGCTAGGAGTGGTGCAGACAGTGGCACTGTGGTGTGTGGCAGTTAGGAGTGGTGCAGACAGTGGCACTGTGGTGTGTGGCAGTTAGGAGTGGTGCAGACAGTGGCACTGTGGTGTGTGGCAGCTAGGAGTGGTGCAGACAGTGGCACTGTGGTGTGTGGCAATTAGGAGTGGTGCAGACAGTGGCACTGTGGTGTGTGGCAGTTAGGAGTGCTGCAGACAGTGGCACTGTGGTGTGTGGAAGTTAGGAGTGCTGCAGACAGTGGCACTGTGGTGTGTGGCAGTTAGGAGTAGTGCAGTCACAGTGGCACTGTGGTGTGTAGCAGTTAGGAGTGGTGCAGACAGTGGCACTGTGGTGTGTGGCAGTTAGGAGTGGTGCAGACAGTGGCACTGTGGTGTGTAGCAGCTAGGAGTGGTGCAGACAGTGGCACTGTGGTGTGTAGCAGTTAGGAGTGGTGCAGACAGTGGCACTGTGGTGTGTGGCAGTTAGGAGTGGTGCAGACAGTGACACTGTGGTGTGTAGCAGTTAGGAGTGGTGCAGACAGTGGCACTGTGGTGTGTGGCAGTTAGGAGTGGTGCAGACAGTGGCACTGTGGTGTGTGGCAGCTAGGAGTGGTGCAGACAGTGGCACTGTGGTGTGTGGCAGCTAGGAGTGGTGCAGACAGTGGCACTGTGGTGTGTGGCAGCTAGGAGTGGTGCAGACAGTGGCACTGTGGTGTGTGGCAGTTAGGAGTGGTGCAGACAGTGGCACTGTGGTGTGTGGCAGTTAGGAGTGGTGCAGACAGTGGCACTGTGGTGTGTGGCAGTTAGGAGTGGTGCAGACAGTGGCACTGTGGTGTGTGGCAGTTAGGAGTGGTGCAGACAGTGGCACTGTGGTGTGTGTCAGTTAGGAGTGGTGCAGACAGTGGCACTGTGGTGTGTGGCAGTTAGGAGTGGTGCAGACAGTGGCACTGTGGCGTGTGGCAGCTAGGAGTGGTGCAGACAGTGGCACTGTGGTGTGTGGCAGCTAGGAGTGGTGCAGACAGTGGCACTGTGGTGTGTGGCAATTAGGAGTGGTGCAGACAGTGGCACTGTGGTGTGTGGCAGTTAGGAGTGGTGCAGACAGTGGCACTGTGGTGTGTGGCAGTTAGGAGTGCTGCAGATAGTGGCACTGTGGTGTGTGGCAGTTAGGAGTGGTGCAGACAGTGGCACTGTGGCGTGTGGCAGCTAGGAGTGGTGCAGACAGTGGCACTGTGGTGTGTGGCAGCTAGGAGTGGTGCAGACAGTGGCACTGTGGTGTGTGGCAATTAGGAGTGGTGCAGACAGTGGCACTGTGGTGTGTGGCAGTTAGGAGTGGTGCAGACAGTGGCACTGTGGTGTGTGGCAGTTAGGAGTGCTGCAGACAGTGGCACTGTGGTGTGTGGCAGTTAGGAGTAGTGCAGTCACAGTGGCACTGTGGTGTGTTGCAGTTAGGAGTGGTGCAGACAGTGGCACTTTGGTGTGTGGCAGTTAGGAGTGGTGCAGACAGTGGCACTGTGGTGTGTATCAGCTAGGAGTGGTGCAGACAGTGGCACTGTGGTGTGTAGCAGTTAGGAGTGGTGCAGACAGTGGCACTGTGGTGTGTGGCAGTTAGGAGTGGTGCAGACAGTGGCACTGTGGTGTGTGGCAGTTAGGAGTGGTGCAGACAGTGGCACTGTGGTGTGTGGCAGCTAGGAGTGGTGCAGACAGTGGCACTGTGGTGTGTGGCAGCTAGGAGTGGTGCAGACAGTGGCACTGTGGTGTGTGGCAGCTAGGAGTGGTGCAGACAGTGGCACTGTGGTGTGTGGCAGCTAGGAGTGGTGCAGACAGTGGCACTGTGGTGTGTGGCAGTTAGGAGTGGTGCAGACAGTGGCACTGTGGTGTGTGGCAGTTAGGAGTGGTGCAGACAGTGGCACTGTGGTGTGTGGCAGCTAGGAGTGGTGCAGACAGTGGCACTGTGGTGTGTGGCAATTAGGAGTGGTGCAGACAGTGGCACTGTGGTGTGTGACAGTTAGGAGTGGTGCAGACAGTGGCACTGTGGTGTGTGGCAGTTAGGAGTGCTGCAGACAGTGGCACTGTGGTGTGTGGCAGTTAGGAGTAGTGCAGTCACAGTGGCACTGTGGTGTGTTGCAGTTAGGAGTGGTGCAGACAGTGGCACTGTGGTGTGTGGCAGTTAGGAGTGGTGCAGACAGTGGCACTGTGGTGTGTAGCAGCTAGGAGTGGTGCAGACAGTGGCACTGTGGTGTGTAGCAGTTAGGAGTGGTGCAGACAGTGGCACTGTGGTGTGTGGCAGTTAGGAGTGGTGCAGACAGTGGCACTGTGGTGTGTAGCAGTTAGGAGTGGTGCAGACAGTGGCACTGTGGTGTGTGGCAGTTAGGAGTGGTGCAGACAGTGGCACTGTGGTGTGTGGCAGTTAGGAGTGGTGCAGACAGTGGCACTGTGGTGTGTGGCAGTTAGGAGTGCTGCAGACAGTGGCACTGTGGTGTGTGGCAGTTAGGAGTAGTGCAGTCACAGTGGCACTGTGGTGTGTAGCAGTTAGGAGTGGTGCAGACAGTGGCACTGTGGTGTGTGGCAGTTAGGAGTGGTGCAGACAGTGGCACTGTGGTGTGTAGCAGCTAGGAGTGGTGCAGACAGTGGCACTGTGGTGTGTAGCAGTTAGGAGTGGTGCAGACAGTGGCACTGTGGTGTGTGGCAGTTAGGAGTGGTGCAGACAGTGGCACTGTGGTGTGTAGCAGCTAGGAGTGGTGCAGACAGTGGCACTGTGGTGTGTGGCAATTAGGAGTGGTGCAGACAGTGGCACTGTGGTGTGTGGCAGTTAGGAGTGGTGCAGACAGTGGCACTGTGGTGTGTGGCAGTTAGGAGTGCTGCAGACAGTGGCACTGTGGTGTGTGGCAGTTAGGAGTAGTGCAGTCACAGTGGCACTGTGGTGTGTTGCATTTAGGAGTGGTGCAGACAGTGGCACTTTGGTGTGTGGCAGTTAGGAGTGGTGCAGACAGTGGCACTGTGGTGTGTATCAGCTAGGAGTGGTGCAGACAGTGGCACTGTGGTGTGTAGCAGTTAGGAGTGGTGCAGACAGTGGCACTGTGGTGTGTGGCAGTTAGGAGTGGTGCAGACAGTGGCACTGTGGTGTGTAGCAGTTAGGAGTGGTGCAGACAGTGGCACTGTGGTGTGTGGCAGTTAGGAGTGGTGCAGACAGTGGCACTGTGGTGTGTGGCAGCTAGGAGTGGTGCAGACAGTGGCACTGTGGTGTGTGGCAGCTAGGAGTGGTGCAGACAGTGGCACTGTGGTGTGTGGCAGCTAGGAGTGGTGCAGACAGTGGCACTGTGGTGTGTGGCAGCTAGGAGTGGTGCAGACAGTGGCACTGTGGTGTGTGGCAGTTAGGAGTGGTGCAGACAGTGGCACTGTGGTGTGTGGCAGTTAGGAGTGGTGCAGACAGTGGCACTGTGGTGTGTGGCAGCTAGGAGTGGTGCAGACAGTGGCACTGTGGTGTGTGGCAATTAGGAGTGGTGCAGACAGTGGCACTGTGGTGTGTGACAGTTAGGAGTGGTGCAGACAGTGGCACTGTGGTGTGTGGCAGTTAGGAGTGGTGCAGACAGTGGCACTGTGGTGTGTGGCAGTTAGGAGTAGTGCAGTCACAGTGGCACTGTGGTGTGTAGCAGTTAGGAGTGGTGCAGACAGTGGCACTGTGGTGTGTGGCAGTTAGGAGTGGTGCAGACAGTGGCACTGTGGTGTGTAGCAGCTAGGAGTGGTGCAGACAGTGGCACTGTGGTGTGTAGCAGTTAGGAGTGGTGCAGACAGTGGCACTGTGGTGTGTGGCAGTTAGGAGTGGTGCAGACAGTGGCACTGTGGTGTGTAGCAGTTAGGAGTGGTGCAGACAGTGGCACTGTGGTGTGTGGCAGTTAGGAGTGGTGCAGACAGTGGCACTGTGGTGTGTGGCAGTTAGGAGTGGTGCAGACAGTGGCACTGTGGTGTGTGGCAGTTAGGAGTAGTGCAGTCACAGTGGCACTGTGGTGTGTAGCAGTTAGGAGTGGTGCAGACAGTGGCACTGTGGTGTGTGGCAGTTAGGAGTGGTGCAGACAGTGGCACTGTGGTGTGTAGCAGCTAGGAGTGGTGCAGACAGTGGCACTGTGGTGTGTGGCAGTTAGGAGTGGTGCAGACAGTGGCACTGTGGTGTGTGGCAGTTAGGAGTGGTGCAGACAGTGGCACTGTGGTGTGTAGCAGCTAGGAGTGGTGCAGACAGTGGCACTGTGGTGTGTAGCAGTTAGGAGTGGTGCAGACAGTGGCATTGTGGTGTGTGGCAGCTAGGAGTGGTGCAGACAGTGGCACTGTGGTGTGTAGCAATTAGGAGTGGTGCAGACAGTGGCACTGTGGTGTGTGGCAGTTAGGAGTGGTGCAGACGGTGGCACTGTGGCGTGTGGCAGTTAGGAGTGCTGCAGACAGTGGCACTGTGGCGTGTGGCAGTTAGGAGTGGTGCAGACAGTGGCACTGTGGTGTGTGGCAGTTAGGAGTGGTGCAGACAGTGGCACTGTGGTGTGTGGCAGTTAGGAGTGGTGCAGACAGTGGCACTGTGGTGTGTGGCAGTTAGGAGTGGTGCAGACAGTGGCACTGTGGCGTGTGGCAGCTAGGAGTGGTGCAGACAGTGGCACTGTGGTGTGTGGCAGCTAGGAGTGGTGCAGACAGTGGCACTGTGGTGTGTGGCAATTAGGAGTGGTGCAGACAGTGGCACTGTGGTGTGTGGCAGTTAGGAGTGGTGCAGACAGTGGCACTGTGGTGTGTGGCAGTTAGGAGTGCTGCAGACAGTGGCACTGTGGTGTGTGGCAGTTAGGAGTAGTGCAGTCACAGTGGCACTGTGGTGTGTAGCATTTAGGAGTGGTGCAGACAGTGGCACTGTGGTGTGTGGCAGTTAGGAGTGGTGCAGACAGTGGCACTGTGGTGTGTAGCAGCTAGGAGTGGTGCAGACAGTGGCACTGTGGTGGGTAGCAGTTAGGAGTGGTGCAGACAGTGGCACTGTGGTGTGTGGCAGTTCGGAGTGGTGCAGACAGTGGCACTGTGGTGTGTAGCAGTTAGGAGTGGTGCAGACAGTGGCACTGTGGTGTGTGGCAGTTAGGAGTGGTGCAGACAGTGGCACTGTGGTGTGTGGCAGTTAGGAGTGGTGCAGACAGTGGCACTGTGGTGTGTGGCAGTTAGGAGTGCTGCAGACAGTGGCACTGTGGTGTGTGGCAGTTAGGAGTAGTGCAGTCACAGTGGCACTGTGGTGTGTAGCAGTTAGGAGTGGTGCAGACAGTGGCACTGTGGTGTGTGGCAGTTAGGAGTGGTGCAGACAGTGGCACTGTGGTGTGTAGCAGCTAGGAGTGGTGCAGACAGTGGCACTGTGGTGTGTAGCAGTTAGGAGTGGTGCAGACAGTGGCACTGTGGTGTGTGGCAGTTAGGAGTGGTGCAGACAGTGGCACTGTGGTGTGTAGCAGCTAGGAGTGGTGCAGACAGTGGCACTGTGGTGTGTGGCAATTAGGAGTGGTGCAGACAGTGGCACTGTGGTGTGTGGCAGTTAGGAGTGGTGCAGACAGTGGCACTGTGGTGTGTGGCAGTTAGGAGTGGTGCAGACAGTGGCACTGTGGTGTGTGGCAGTTAGGAGTAGTGCAGTCACAGTGGCACTGTGGTGTGTTGCAGTTAGGAGTGGTGCAGACAGTGGCACTGTGGTGTGTGGCAGTTAGGAGTGGTGCAGACAGTGGCACTGTGGTGTGTATCAGCTAGGAGTGGTGCAGACAGTGGCACTGTGGTGTGTAGCAGTTAGGAGTGGTGCAGACAGTGGCACTGTGGTGTGTGGCAGTTAGGAGTGGTGCAGACAGTGGCACTGTGGTGTGTAGCAGTTAGGAGTGGTGCAGACAGTGGCACTGTGGTGTGTGGCAGTTAGGAGTGGTGCAGACAGTGGCACTGTGGTGTGTGGCAGCTAGGAGTGGTGCAGACAGTGGCACTGTGGTGTGTGGCAGCTAGGAGTGGTGCAGACAGTGGCACTGTGGTGTGTGGCAGCTAGGAGTGGTGCAGACAGTGGCACTGTGGTGTGTGGCAGCTAGGAGTGGTGCAGACAGTGGCACTGTGGTGTGTGGCAGTTAGGAGTGGTGCAGACAGTGGCACTGTGGTGTGTGGCAGTTAGGAGTGGTGCAGACAGTGGCACTGTGGTGTGTGGCAGCTAGGAGTGGTGCAGACAGTGGCACTGTGGTGTGTGGCAATTAGGAGTGGTGCAGACAGTGGCACTGTGGTGTGTGGCAGTTAGGAGTGGTGCAGACAGTGGCACTGTGGTGTGTGGCAGTTAGGAGTGCTGCAGATAGTGGCACTGTGGTGTGTGGCAGTTAGGAGTAGTGCAGTCACAGTGGCACTGTGGTGTGTAGCAGTTAGGAGTGGTGCAGACAGTGGCACTGTGGTGTGTGGCAGTTAGGAGTGGTGCAGACAGTGGCACTGTGGTGTGTAGCAGCTAGGAGTGGTGCAGACAGTGGCACTGTGGTGTGTAGCAGTTAGGAGTGGTGCAGACAGTGGCACTGTGGTGTGTGGCAGTTAGGAGTGGTGCAGACAGTGGCACTGTGGTGTGTAGCAGCTAGGAGTGGTGCAGACAGTGGCACTGTGGTGTGTAGCAGTTAGGAGTGGTGCAGACAGTGGCACTGTGGTGTGTGGCAGCTAGGAGTGGTGCAGACAGTGGCACTGTGGTGTGTGGCAATTAGGAGTGGTGCAGACAGTGGCACTGTGGTGTGTGGCAGTTAGGAGTGGTGCAGACGGTGGCACTGTGGTGTGTGGCAGTTAGGAGTGCTGCAGACAGTGGCACTGTGGCGTGTGGCAGTTAGGAGTGGTGCAGACAGTGGCACTGTGGTGTGTGGCAGTTAGGAGTGGTGCAGACAGTGGCACTGTGGTTTGTGGCAGTTAGGAGTGGTGCAGACAGTGGCACTGTGGCGTGTGGCAGTTAGGAGTGGTGCAGACAGTGGCACTGTGGCGTGTGGCAGCTAGGAGTGGTGCAGACAGTGGCACTGTGGTGTGTGGCAGCTAGGAGTGGTGCAGACAGTGGCACTGTGGTGTGTGGCAATTAGGAGTGGTGCAGACAGTGGCACTGTGGTGTGTGGCAGTTAGGAGTGGTGCAGACAGTGGCACTGTGGTGTGTGGCAGTTAGGAGTGCTGCAGACAGTGGCACTGTGGTGTGTGGCAGTTAGGAGTAGTGCAGTCACAGTGGCACTGTGGTGTGTTGCAGTTAGGAGTGGTGCAGACAGTGGCACTTTGGTGTGTGGCAGTTAGGAGTGGTGCAGACAGTGGCACTGTGGTGTGTATCAGCTAGGAGTGGTGCAGACAGTGGCACTGTGGTGTGTAGCAGTTAGGAGTGGTGCAGACAGTGGCACTGTGGTGTGTGGCAGTTAGGAGTGGTGCAGACAGTGGCACTGTGGTGTGTGGCAGTTAGGAGTGGTGCAGACAGTGGCACTGTGGTGTGTGGCAGCTAGGAGTGGTGCAGACAGTGGCACTGTGGTGTGTGGCAGCTAGGAGTGGTGCAGACAGTGGCACTGTGGTGTGTGGCAGCTAGGAGTGGTGCAGACAGTGGCACTGTGGTGTGTGGCAGCTAGGAGTGGTGCAGACAGTGGCACTGTGGTGTGTGGCAGTTAGGAGTGGTGCAGACAGTGGCACTGTGGTGTGTGGCAGCTAGGAGTGGTGCAGACAGTGGCACTGTGGTGTGTGGCAATTAGGAGTGGTGCAGACAGTGGCACTGTGGTGTGTGACAGTTAGGAGTGGTGCAGACAGTGGCACTGTGGTGTGTGGCAGTTAGGAGTGCTGCAGACAGTGGCACTGTGGTGTGTGGCAGTTAGGAGTAGTGCAGTCACAGTGGCACTGTGGTGTGTAGCAGTTAGGAGTGGTGCAGACAGTGGCACTGTGGTGTGTGGCAGTTAGGAGTGGTGCAGACAGTGGCACTGTGGTGTGTAGCAGCTAGGAGTGGTGCAGACAGTGGCACTGTGGTGTGTAGCAGTTAGGAGTGGTGCAGACAGTGGCACTGTGGTGTGTGGCAGTTAGGAGTGGTGCAGACAGTGGCACTGTGGTGTGTAGCAGTTAGGAGTGGTGCAGACAGTGGCACTGTGGTGTGTGGCAGTTAGGAGTGGTGCAGACAGTGGCACTGTGGTGTGTGGCAGTTAGGAGTGGTGCAGACAGTGGCACTGTGGTGTGTGGCAGTTAGGAGTGCTGCAGACAGTGGCACTGTGGTGTGTGGCAGTTAGGAGTAGTGCAGTCACAGTGGCACTGTGGTGTGTAGCAGTTAGGAGTGGTGCAGACAGTGGCACTGTGGTGTGTGGCAGTTAGGAGTGGTGCAGACAGTGGCACTGTGGTGTGTAGCAGCTAGGAGTGGTGCAGACAGTGGCACTGTGGTGTGTGGCAGTTAGGAGTGGTGCAGACAGTGGCACTGTGGTGTGTGGCAGTTAGGAGTGGTGCAGACAGTGGCACTGTGGTGTGTAGCAGCTAGGAGTGGTGCAGACAGTGGCACTGTGGTGTGTGGCAGTTAGGAGTGGTGCAGACAGTGGCACTGTGGTGTGTGGCAGTTAGGAGTGGTGCAGACAGTGGCACTGTGGTGTGTGGCAGTTAGGAGTGCTGCAGACAGTGGCACTGTGGTGTGTGGCAGTTAGGAGTAGTGCAGTCACAGTGGCACTGTGGTGTGTTGCAGTTAGGAGTGGTGCAGACAGTGGCACTGTGGTGTGTGGCAGTTAGGAGTGGTGCAGACAGTGGCACTGTGGTGTGTATCAGCTAGGAGTGGTGCAGACAGTGGCACTGTGGTGTGTAGCAGTTAGGAGTGGTGCAGACAGTGGCACTGTGGTGTGTGGCAGTTAGGAGTGGTGCAGACAGTGGCACTGTGGTGTGTAGCAGTTAGGAGTGGTGCAGACAGTGGCACTGTGGTGTGTGGCAGTTAGGAGTGGTGCAGACAGTGGCACTGTGGTGTGTGGCAGCTAGGAGTGGTGCAGACAGTGGCACTGTGGTGTGTGGCAGCTAGGAGTGGTGCAGACAGTGGCACTGTGGTGTGTGGCAGCTAGGAGTGGTGCAGACAGTGGCACTGTGGTGTGTGGCAGCTAGGAGTGGTGCAGACAGTGGCACTGTGGTGTGTGGCAGTTAGGAGTGGTGCAGACAGTGGCACTGTGGTGTGTGGCAGTTAGGAGTGGTGCAGACAGTGGCACTGTGGTGTGTGGCAGCTAGGAGTGGTGCAGACAGTGGCACTGTGGTGTGTGGCAATTAGGAGTGGTGCAGACAGTGGCACTGTGGTGTGTGACAGTTAGGAGTGGTGCAGACAGTGGCACTGTGGTGTGTGGCAGTTAGGAGTGCTGCAGACAGTGGCACTGTGGTGTGTGGCAGTTAGGAGTAGTGCAGTCACAGTGGCACTGTGGTGTGTAGCAGTTAGGAGTGGTGCAGACAGTGGCACTGTGGTGTGTGGCAGTTAGGAGTGGTGCAGACAGTGGCACTGTGGTGTGTAGCAGCTAGGAGTGGTGCAGACAGTGGCACTGTGGTGTGTAGCAGTTAGGAGTGGTGCAGACAGTGGCACTGTGGTGTGTGGCAGTTAGGAGTGGTGCAGACAGTGGCACTGTGGTGTGTAGCAGTTAGGAGTGGTGCAGACAGTGGCACTGTGGTGTGTGGCAGTTAGGAGTGGTGCAGACAGTGGCACTGTGGTGTGTGGCAGTTAGGAGTGGTGCAGACAGTGGCACTGTGGTGTGTGGCAGTTAGGAGTAGTGCAGTCACAGTGGCACTGTGGTGTGTAGCAGTTAGGAGTGGTGCAGACAGTGGCACTGTGGTGTGTGGCAGTTAGGAGTTGTGCAGACAGTGGCACTGTGGTGTGTAGCAGCTAGGAGTGGTGCAGACAGTGGCACTGTGGTGTGTAGCAGTTAGGAGTGGTGCAGACAGTGGCACTGTGGTGTGTGGCAGTTCGGAGTGGTGCAGACAGTGGCACTGTGGTGTGTAGCAGTTAGGAGTGGTGCAGACAGTGGCACTGTGGTGTGTGGCAGTTAGGAGTGGTGCAGACAGTGGCACTGTGGTGTGTGGCAGTTAGGAGTGGTGCAGACAGTGGCACTGTGGTGTGTGGCAGTTAGGAGTGCTGCAGACAGTGGCACTGTGGTGTGTGGCAGTTAGGAGTAGTGCAGTCACAGTGGCACTGTGGTGTGTAGCAGTTAGGAGTGGTGCAGACAGTGGCACTGTGGTGTGTGGCAGTTAGGAGTGGTGCAGACAGTGGCACTGTGGTGTGTAGCAGCTAGGAGTGGTGCAGACAGTGGCACTGTGGTGTGTAGCAGTTAGGAGTGGTGCAGACAGTGGCACTGTGGTGTGTGGCAGTTAGGAGTGGTGCAGACAGTGGCACTGTGGTGTGTAGCAGCTAGGAGTGGTGCAGACAGTGGCACTGTGGTGTGTGGCAATTAGGAGTGGTGCAGACAGTGGCACTGTGGTGTGTGGCAGTTAGGAGTGGTGCAGACAGTGGCACTGTGGTGTGTGGCAGTTAGGAGTGCTGCAGACAGTGGCACTGTGGTGTGTGGCAGTTAGGAGTAGTGCAGTCACAGTGGCACTGTGGTGTGTTGCAGTTAGGAGTGGTGCAGACAGTGGCACTTTGGTGTGTGGCAGTTAGGAGTGGTGCAGACAGTGGCACTGTGGTGTGTATCAGCTAGGAGTGGTGCAGACAGTGGCACTGTGGTGTGTAGCAGTTAGGAGTGGTGCAGACAGTGGCACTGTGGTGTGTGGCAGTTAGGAGTGGTGCAGACAGTGGCACTGTGGTGTGTAGCAGTTAGGAGTGGTGCAGACAGTGGCACTGTGGTGTGTGGCAGTTAGGAGTGGTGCAGACAGTGGCACTGTGGTGTGTGGCAGCTAGGAGTGGTGCAGACAGTGGCACTGTGGTGTGTGGCAGCTAGGAGTGGTGCAGACAGTGGCACTGTGGTGTGTGGCAGCTAGGAGTGGTGCAGACAGTGGCACTGTGGTGTGTGGCAGCTAGGAGTGGTGCAGACAGTGGCACTGTGGTGTGTGGCAGTTAGGAGTGGTGCAGACAGTGGCACTGTGGTGTGTGGCAGTTAGGAGTGGTGCAGACAGTGGCACTGTGGTGTGTGGCAGCTAGGAGTGGTGCAGACAGTGGCACTGTGGTGTGTGGGAGTTAGGAGTGGTGCAGACAGTGGCACTGTGGTGTGTGACAGTTAGGAGTGGTGCAGACAGTGGCACTGTGGTGTGTGGCAGTTAGGAGTGCTGCAGACAGTGGCACTGTGGTGTGTGGCAGTTAGGAGTAGTGCAGTCACAGTGGCACTGTGGTGTGTAGCAGTTAGGAGTGGTGCAGACAGTGGCACTGTGGTGTGTGGCAGTTAGGAGTGGTGCAGACAGTGGCACTGTGGTGTGTAGCAGCTAGGAGTGGTGCAGACAGTGGCACTGTGGTGTGTAGCAGTTAGGAGTGGTGCAGACAGTGGCACTGTGGTGTGTGGCAGTTAGGAGTGGTGCAGACAGTGGCACTGTGGTGTGTAGCAGTTAGGAGTGGTGCAGACAGTGGCACTGTGGTGTGTGGCAGTTAGGAGTGGTGCAGACAGTGGCACTGTGGTGTGTGGCAGTTAGGAGTGGTGCAGACAGTGGCACTGTGGTGTGTGGCAGTTAGGAGTAGTGCAGTCACAGTGGCACTGTGGTGTGTAGCAGTTAGGAGTGGTGCAGACAGTGGCACTGTGGTGTGTGGCAGTTAGGAGTGGTGCAGACAGTGGCACTGTGGTGTGTAGCAGCTAGGAGTGGTGCAGACAGTGGCACTGTGGTGTGTAGCAGCTAGGAGTGGTGCAGACAGTGGCACTGTGGTGTGTAGCAGCTAGGAGTGGTGCAGACAGTGGCACTGTGGTGTGTAGCAGTTAGGAGTGGTGCAGACAGTGGCATTGTGGTGTGTGGCAGCTAGGAGTGGTGCAGACAGTGGCACTGTGGTGTGTAGCAATTAGGAGTGGTGCAGACAGTGGCACTGTGGTGTGTGGCAGTTAGGAGTGGTGCAGACGGTGGCACTGTGGTGTGTGGCAGTTAGGAGTGCTGCAGACAGTGGCACTGTGGCGTGTGGCAGTTAGGAGTGGTGCAGACAGTGGCACTGTGGTGTGTGGCAGTTAGGAGTGGTGCAGACAGTGGCACTGTGGTGTGTGGCAGTTAGGAGTGGTGCAGACAGTGGCACTGTGGTGTGTGGCAGTTAGGAGTGGTGCAGACAGTGGCACTGTGGCGTGTGGCAGCTAGGAGTGGTGCAGACAGTGGCACTGTGGTGTGTGGCAGCTAGGAGTGGTGCAGACAGTGGCACTGTGGTGTGTGGCAATTAGGAGTGGTGCAGACAGTGGCACTGTGGTGTGTGGCAGTTAGGAGTGGTGCAGACAGTGGCACTGTGGTGTGTGGCAGTTAGGAGTGCTGCAGACAGTGGCACTGTGGTGTGTGGCAGTTAGGAGTAGTGCAGTCACAGTGGCACTGTGGTGTGTAGCAGTTAGGAGTGGTGCAGACAGTGGCACTGTGGTGTGTGGCAGTTAGGAGTGGTGCAGACAGTGGCACTGTGGTGTGTAGCAGCTAGGAGTGGTGCAGACAGTGGCACTGTGGTGTGTAGCAGTTAGGAGTGGTGCAGACAGTGGCACTGTGGTGTGTGGCAGTTCGGAGTGGTGCAGACAGTGGCACTGTGGTGTGTAGCAGTTAGGAGTGGTGCAGACAGTGGCACTGTGGTGTGTGGCAGTTAGGAGTGGTGCAGACAGTGGCACTGTGGTGTGTGGCAGCTAGGAGTGGTGCAGACAGTGGCACTGTGGTGTGTGGCAGCTAGGAGTGGTGCAGACAGTGGCACTGTGGTGTGTGGCAGCTAGGAGTGGTGCAGACAGTGGCACTGTGGTGTCTGGCAGTTAGGAGTGGTGCAGACAGTGGCACTGTGGTGTGTGGCAGTTAGGAGTGGTGCAGACAGTGGCACTGTGGTGTGTGGCAGTTAGGAGTGGTGCAGACAGTGGCACTGTGGTGTGTGGCAGTTAGGAGTGGTGCAGACAGTGGCACTGTGGTGTGTGGCAGTTAGGAGTGGTGCAGACAGTGGCACTGTGGTGTGTGGCAGTTAGGAGTGGTGCAGACAGTGGCACTGTGGTGTGTGGCAGTTAGGAGTGGTGCAGACAGTGGCACTGTGGTGTGTGGCAGTTAGGAGTGGTGCAGACAGTGGCACTGTGGTGTGTGGCAGTTAGGAGTGGTGCAGACAGTGGCACTGTGGTGTGTGGCAGTTAGGAGTGGTGCAGACAGTGGCACTGTGGTGTGTGGCAGTTAGGAGTGGTGCAGACAGTGGCACTGTGGTGTGTGGCAGTTAGGAGTGGTGCAGACAGTGGCACTGTGGTGTGTGGCAGTTAGGAGTGGTGCAGACAGTGGCACTGTGGCAGAACAGTGTGCAGACAGGAGGCCGCAGACTAGAGAGGTATTTTTTCAGTTAGGCTGCATTCACACGGGCAAGATTTCCGCGCGGGTGCAATGCGGTAGGTGAACGCATTGCACCCGCACTGAATCCCGACCCATTCATTTCAATGGGGCTGTTCAGATGAGCGATGATTTTCACGCATCACTTGTGCGTTGCGTGAAAATCGCAGCATGTTCTATATTCAGCGTTTTTCACGCAACGCAGGCCCCATAGAAGTGAATGGGGTTGCGTGAAAATCGCAAGCAATACGCAAGCAAGTGCAGATGCGGTGCGATTTTCACGCATGGTTGCTAGGTGACAGTCTATTCACTGTATTATTTTCCCTTATAACATGGTTATAAGGGAAAATAATAGCATTCTGAATACAGCATGCATAGTAGGTGATCAATTGAGGGTTAAAAAAAATAAAAAAATTAACTCACATTCTCCTCTTGTTCGAGTAGTTCCCGGTCTCTTCTTTACTTCTTTAATGATGAACTATCGGCTAGGACCTGTGGTGACGTCAGATCACATGCTCCAATCACATGGTTCATCACCACGGTGATGGGCCATGTGATTGGAGCATGTGATCTGACGTCACCAAAGGTCCTTTAGCCCACAGCTCATCATTAAAGAAGTAAAGAACAGACCGCGAACTATGCGAACAAGAGGAGAAGGTGAGTTAATTTTTATTTATTTTTTTAACCCTCAATTGATCACCTACTATGCATTATGTATTCAGAATGCTATTATTTTCCCTTATAACCATGTTATAAGGGAAAATAATAACATCTACACAACACCGAACCCAAACCCGAACTTCTGTGAAGAAGTTCGGGTCTGGGTACCACAGTCGGTTTTTTATCACACGCGTGCAAAACACATTGCACCCGCGCGATAAAAACAGAACATCGGAACGCAATCGCAGTCAAAACTGACTGCAATTGCGTACCTACTCGCGCGGGTTTGTCGCAATACACCGGGACGCATCCGGACACGCTCGTGTGAACCCAGCCTTAAGGGCCTTGCTGCCTTGAATTTTCAATGGGGGAGGGGTGTTGAGGAGTGACAAGGCTGCTGCAGCCAGTGCCAGGGAAGAAATTTACAAGGGGCCCAAATATGGATGTGAAAGGACCAGGCTTATTAACCTGTAGGATACCAGTGCTGTACCTGGACGGCGCTGCAGGACGTGACTTCAGTCCCAGCACTGTACAGGTATGGCGGGCTGATCGGGCAGGTGCAGGAGCTGTGCCCGTCCGATCAGCGGCACGGGTCCGGCTGTCGCTGTCAGCTGAGCCCCTGCTATCAGTGAGAACTCCGCTCTATAAAAATATGACATGATCCGTCCCGTCAGGTGAACCTGTAAAAAAAATATATAAAAGCTGTGCAAAAACAGCCGTTTTTTCTTCACCTTCCTTCACAAAATGTGTAATACCGAGCTTCCATAATAAGGCGGCGCTCAGCCAGCAGCGGTGTATACGATAATCCTGTATCTCATCTGGGATGCAAGTAAATTGCTAGCAGAGTAGACGGGGGCGGACAGCGAATCTTCCACACATAGCAGCGACGGACGTTTCGCACAGCAATGCGCCTCTTCAGGCCAAGCTTACATTGCATTTTCATGGTGACAGATTCCCTTTAAATTTTCATTTACCAGCAATTTTCTGTTTACTAGCGATAAAAAATGTTATTTCAAACAAAATAAATATTTCTGTATATTTAAATGTAAAAATAAAGTTTCTTATGGTTTTGGTGGGGGGGAAGGGGGTGCCAGAGAAAGTACCCGCCCCGGGTGCCAAATACCCTAGGCAGGCCACTGATTCTAGCGATATGCCAGCAGTGTCTAACTTGAGAATACCCCTTTAACTCCTACATATCCAGTCCTGCTCTCAGTGGATACAATTGTATCAAGTCTAGACAGGGGAGCACCTAGCCTTTCTGCTGCCTGAGGCGAAAACTGAAACAGCACTCCCCCCCCCCACTGCCAATTTCTTACCCTAAACCCCTTCCCTTCAGCCCATGGCCCTTTGGCTGCCCCCCTCTTGCCCTCTGGTTCTGCCTGAGTCTATCGCCTCATTGGTGGTGACCCCTGAGTCTAGACAATGCTCTGTGAGCAGCTGATCTCTCTGTTACAATGTATCAGTCCGGAGTCCAGGATGTTTATCCCTAGACTGGATACAATTGTATCAACTTCTCAGCTGAGAGCAGCTGCAGTATATATACCTTTACTGTCTCTGAATGGAAACAGGAGTGTTCTCGTTCACTGACAGCAAACTGAAATCTTAAAAATTATGTGTAAACAGTATCAATAAACTTTATCAAAAAAAAAAATTTCTTTTTTAAAAGATGTGCACATGTTCTGTATAGATGGAGGGTGGACTCCAGATCTCACACTGAAATGAATGGTATCTCTGAAACCTGAGACGGAGAGAGAGCGCCCCCCCCCCCCCTGTGGTTTCGAAAGGACGTCTCATATTTTCAGCGCAGATAAATGGACGGCAGCCTCTGAGGAGAATTTTCTCATCCTGGTACAAGACTAGGAAGGTTATTTGCATAACACGTATTTAACAACACTTTGCCAGCGGCGGATGGAATTCAGCGCATATCTGACTAATTGGTGGCAGCCGCATTAACAGGGAGAAATAAATGGCGGCTGTAAATGAGACGTCTTCGCTCTGATTATTATTCATTACATTTAATTGCAGTGAGCGGCTATCTTTAGTTGTGGCAGGCGGCGATTATGCAGGAAATCATGTCCTTGGTTAAGGAAGCGATCGGCCGCCGCGCCGCTTGTGCTGCCAACAGAGTGAAAGTTGTAGACAAATGTACGTTTATCAAGAGTAATGGAATCCGAGCGGAACGGACATCCACATCTTCAGTATATCCACTGCAAACATGTAGAGAGCCGAGGCTTCGCAAAATGGGCCACAAAATTGCAGAAATTTGAAATACCAATATTTTATCTGCATGAAATGAGTAAAAGGCGGGCGCTGTTGCACTGCTGCTTATGGAAGTATCTCTCAACCACCTTGTGGTGAAAAGTGGTAGTGCAGCAACTAAATTACCACCTGTCATTGAATTGACCTCAGATGCATTGATTTCAATCAGTTCTTTGTTTTTATTATTTTAAAATGTTTTTAACCACGTTTCGCCGTAATAAAGGTTTTTATTCTGGTTAGTAGTTCATATGATTTACCTATAGCTTTGGTATACAGTCACAAATTTAGTTGGATCGTCCTGCGAACCGGACTACAAAAAAGGGTTAATCTGGAACATTTGGGGACATCTCCTATTATTAAATAGGGGCTTAAAACATACAAATGCTTAAAAAAATGCCTACAGCCCAACACCGTGCAGGGCGATTGGCATTTGCCAGAGAACACCAAGATTGGCAGATTCGATGTTGGCGCCCTGTGCTCTTCACGGATGAGAGCAGGTTCGCACTGACCACATGTGACAGAAGTGACAGAGTCTGGAGATGCCGTGGAGAACGTTCTGCTGTCTGCAACATCCTCCAGCATGACCAGTTGGCAGTGGGTCAGTAATGGTGTGGGGAGGCATTCCTTTGGAGGGCAGCACAGCCCTGCATGTTCTAGCCAGAGGAACCCTGACTGCCATTAGGTACCAGGATGAGGTCTTCAGACCCCTTGTGAGACCATATGCAGGTGCAGTGGGCCCTGTGCGCCTTCTGATGCATGACAATGCTAGGTCGCACGTGGCTGAAATGTGTCAGCAGTTCCTACACGATGAAGGCATTGATGCTATGGACTGGCCCGCCCGTTCCCCAGACCTGTATCCAATCGAGCACATCTGGGACATCATGTCTCGTTCCATCCACCAACGCCACGTTGCACCACAGACTGTCCAGGAGTTGGCAGAGGAAGAGGCTGGGGCGGGGATATGACGAAAAGAGGCAGAACAGCCTGGGCACCAATGAGGTGAATAAAAGTCTGTTTTTGCCTTGGGGGAACCTCACAAGAAAACATCAAAGGTACCATTAGAATCATAGACTGCTATGCTAGAGCGCTATGTAAGCGGTCTATAAGGTCAAAATATGGTGACAGACTCCCTTTAATCCAGGTCTGGGAGGAGATCCCTCAGGAGAACATCCGCCGCCTCATCAGGAGCATGCCCAGGCATTGCAGGGAGGTCATACAGGCACGTGGAGGCCACACACACTACTGAGCCTCATTTTCTTGTCTTGAGGCATCTCCACTGAAGTTGGATCAGACAAAATCACAGAATAAAGTGGTCTAAAAGGCAAAAGATGCTCCAGACCCCATATGTTGTTGCACATTTCTACCCGGGAGATAAATTCCTGCCCATGTGATCCATTGCTAACAGCAATCCCCAGCAAAAATGCATACAATGGAGGATGCCGGCAGCGGACCACATGTGCCACAAAAACATCCTACACGGGTCTTAAAAACAGAAAATGCTCAAAACCTCATATGCTGTAGCGCAGGGGTATACATAGAAATCACTGGGCTCCATGGCAAGAATCTGAATTGGGCCCCCTTGTGAATGACCAATCGCACCCCTTAGGATACGTGCACATCTACTGCAGAGGTTCCAGCAGAAGCCTCTGTTGCAGATTCTGGCAAAACATCGCTGCATGTGGGATCTCGAATGACCCTATGATTGTGAATGGGATCCGGCAGATGCCAGCAGTGTTTGGCATATGCTGGATCTGGAGATTCTGATATTCTGATGGAAATCTGATCGCAAGTGATTACCAAGCCTTACCCAATGAACTGTGCCCGCTGCTGCTACTTCTTATATAGTGTGTCATCCTTCCTCCATGGACTGTGCCTGCTGCTGCTACTTCTTATATAGTGTGTTATCCTTCCCCCATGGACTGTGCCTGCTGCTGCTGCTACTTCTTATATAGTGTGTCATCCTTCCTCCATGGACTGTGCCCGCTGCTGCTACTTCTTATATAGTGTGTCATCCTTCCCCCATGGACTGTGCCTGCTGCTGCTACTTCTTATATAGTGTGTCATCCTTTCCCCATGGACTGTGCCTGCTGCTGCTACTTCTTATATAGTGTGTCATCCTTTCCCCATGGAATGTGCCTGCTGCTGCTACTTCTTATATAGTGTGTCATCCTTCCTCCATGGACTGTTCCTGCTGCTGCTACTTCTTATATAGTGTGTCATCCTTCCTCCGTGGACTGTTCCTGCTGCTGCTACTTCTTATATAGTGTGTCATCCTTCCTCCATGGACTGTGCCTGCTGCTGCTACTTCTTATATAGTTTGTCATCCTTCCCCCATGGACTGTGCCTGCTGCTGCTACTTCTTATATAGTGTGTCATCCTTCCCCCATGGACTGTGCCCGCTGCTGCTACTTCTTATATAGTTTGTCATCCTTCCCTAATGGACTGTGCCCGCTGCTGCTACTTCTTATATAGTGTGTCATCCTTTCCCCATGAACTGTGCCCGCTGCTGCTACTTCTTATATAGTGTGTCATCCTTTCCCCATGGACTGTGCCTGCTGCTACTTCTTATATAGTGTGTCATCCTTTCCCCATGAACTGTGCCCGCTGCTGCTACTTCTTATATTGTGTCATCCTTTCCCCATGGACTGTGCCTGCTGCTGCTTCGCCTCCTCCCAATGCTGACTTACTGTTTGTGCTGCCGGCAGAGTGCAGTTAGGGCCTGGGGCAGATCTTCACGGAGCTGGACTGGAGTCTGGATTGGTGACAGTGAGAATCAGGTTGGGTCCGGACTGGTCAGGCAGGTCACAGTGCGATGTGTGCTGGCGGAGGAACAGGACAGAGACATTTTACAGTGCAGATACAGAAAACTAAAGGATTTAATCCAGTCACAACTGATGTTTCTCTTACTGCTGCAGAACCTTGTAATACACACCTCAGCTGCTGCAGAACCTCCTAATACACACCTCAGCTGCTTCAGAACCTCCTAATACACACCTCAGCTGCTGGAGAACCTCCTAATACACACCTCAGCTGCTGAAGAACCTCCAAATACACACCTCAGCTGCTGCAGAACCTCCTAATACACACCTCAGCTGCTGCAGAACCTCCTAATACACACCTCAGCTGCTGCAAAACCTCCTAATATACACCTCAGCTGCTGCAGAACCTCCTAATACACACCTCAGCTGCTGCAGAACCACCTAATACACATCTCAGCTGCTGCAGAACCTCCTAATACACACCTCAGCTGCTGCAGAATCACCTAATACACACCTCAGCTGCTGCAGAACCTCCTAATACACACCTCAGCTGCTGCAGAACCTCCTAATACACACCTCAGCTGCTGCAGAACCTCCTAATACACACCTCAGCTGCTGCAGAACCTCCTAATACACACCTCAGCTGCTGCAGGAGATTATAATCATGACAAAGGAACTACAAGTCTCATCATCACCAGATTGTTATTATTGGAAATTAGGGGGCAACACAGGGAGAGGTACATAAAATGGAGAGAACTACAACTCCCAGCATGTCCAGGCTGTTATTATTGGATACCAGTGGATATTACACAGAGAGAGGGGGCATACTAAAAGGAATGACAGAACGGAATGCCCATAGACTATAATGGGAAGCAAAGTATCAGACAATTTGTAGGCAAATATGAAAAAAATATCAACTTATCCTTTACCACAGATCTTCCCCGTGTATAGTAACATCTTTTACACCTGAAATAACTTTGGATTTTTCCTGTTTTCTATGGAATGACAGGTGAATAGCACAACGGAATGCCCATAGAGTATAATGGGAAGAAAGATGGGCCGTGGAGACGAGAACCATATGGCACATGAAATAAATCTTCAGCAGGCATACACTCCAAGCACAGTAGCATTGATCTATATTGAGATCGGGTGGGATTATCAATATTTTCTAGTGGGAATGACACTATGAAATGCCCATAGTCTATAATGGTAGAATAGATTTACCATGTCGGCATCATTTCTTGACACTTAAAATAACTTTTGAGCAGATGTGCTGTTCAGCTCCGTAGCTTGTTTCAGAATTCAGATGTAGCAGAACATAAGCAGTGCAACTGCAAAAGGCTGAAGACTAAAAAGGTTTGCATATTAAAAAACACAAAGCACTTCTACAAATGAACATGAAAACCGCTGTCATCGAGAAGCCACTTTCTACCTTTGTTTCATCTCTTATAGATAGGGGCAGCAGCAGATGGTCGACGTGTGGGCAGAATACCTGCCCTGGGTCATTCACCCCCACCGACTGCATGGTTTTATGTTGCAAATGTTGCCAATGGTATCATGCATCTTGCCTGCTGCAAATAGCGTCAAAGCTCCCAACGTATTACCTATGCCACCAGTGCTCAGAATAAAGGGTCCTGCTGCTGCTCCTCCAAAGGACCCTTTCCTTCTCTCCCAAATACTTCCGTACAGGGCCGGTGCAAGGATTTTTGCCGCCCTAGGCAAGATAAAAATTGCGCCCCTCACCCTACCTTATCAGATGATCTGCCCATATCATGACATCACATATGTTCCACCCCTTCTCGCAGCTGAGAGGAGGATCGGGGAGAAGAGTTACCAATGCCGGCGCTGGAGAAAGGTAAGTGGCTGAAGGGGTTTTAACCCCTTCAGCCCAGTGGGAGGGGGACACGAGGGTGCCCCACTCCTAACAACTATATAGTGCCAGGAAAATGAGTTTGTTTCCCTAGCACTATAGTGCTCCTTCAACACCAGTACTGCACAGTGTCTGTTCTCTGCAGGAACAGGCTATAGACACCAGTACCACTACATTAACTGTACTGGTTCTGGGACTATAGTGTCCTTTTAATGTGAGGTAAATTAGTTTCCAATGTAGTATTAATAACTAAACAATTAAATGATAAACATATTGCATTGTCTACTGACCACCAGGACAATAAGATGATCTGGTCTCTGGCTGCAGTCTGGCTCTTGGTCTGGCTCTGGGGACTCCCTTGTCATTTCCTCCCCCCCCCACTCCCTTGTCACTCTCATTCCCCCCCACCTCTAGTGTAGCGTGGCCGAGCTCTCACTTAGTGTGCACTTCCTGTCAGTCCGGCCGGGTACAGGAAACAAATGCTCCTGAACAGAGCTCGGCCACGCTACATTAGAGGCGCTTCCCTCCTGTCAGTCCCTCTCTGCAGGCTGCGCCCGGGCGGTGCACAATCATAGACGCGCCAGCCCGGGCAGTGCGGCAGCCGCCCGATGCGGGGGAAGGGCCTGCGGCCATACTTTAAAAACAAACTTGTGGCAGGACCGGCCCGGCCACCACTTAACCAACACTTTTTTTTAAAACGCACGGGGCCGGCGCCCCCTGCTAAATTGCGCCCTAGGCTTCCGTATTAACTCATGTTATTCCCTAGAAGAAAACAATGCTGTCAGACAATTTCAATCTTAGCACTTGACTCTGCACTTGGGGAACATCTGTAAATAAAAGGTTCATTTTCTACGCCAGACACATTTGCCTGGAAATGAGCTCATTTTTTATTTTTTGCTTTCCCTTATAGTCTATGGGCATTCCATATCGTCACCAGGCTTGCCTTTCCAAAAGAAACCAATGATAAACCCTGTTCATCTGAATACTGAAACACGCTACGGTGCTGAACAGCACATCTGCTCAAAAGTTATTTTAACCCCTTAGGGACAGGCTCATTTTCACCTTAAGGACCAGGCAATTTTTTGCAAATCTGACCAGTGTCACTTTAAGTGGTAATAACTTTAAAACGCTTTGATTTATCCAGGCCATTCTGAGATTGTTTTTTCATCACATATTGTACTTCATGACACTGCTAAAATGAAGTAAAAAAAAAATAATTATTTATAAAAAAAATACCAAATTTACCAAAAATTTGTAAAAAATTGCAAATTTCCAAGTTTCAATTTCTCTACTTCTATAATACATAGTAATACCTCCAAAAATAGTTATTACTTTACATTCCCCATATGTCTACTTCAGGTTTGGATCATTTTGTGAATTATATTTTATTTTTTGGGGATGTTACAAGGCTTAGAAGTTTAGAAGCAAATCTTGAAATTTTCAAAAACCCAATTTTTAGGGACCAGTTCAGGTCTGAAGTCACTTTGATTCTATAAACTACACCCCTCAAGGTATGATTTTACAAACTTTGTTAACCCTTTAGGTGTTCCACAAGAATTAATGGAAAATAAAAAAACAGATTTTCCATTTTAATAATTTTTTTTCTGTTACAAAGCAAGGGTTAACAGCCAAACCAAACTCAATATTTATGGCCCTGATTCTGTAGTTTACAGAAACACCCCATATGTGGTCGTGAACCGCTGTACGGGCACACGGCAGGGCGCAGAAGGAAAGGATTGCCATACGGTTTTTGGAAGGCAGGTTTTGCTAGACTGGTTTTTTTGACACCATGTCCCATTTGAAGCCCCCCTGATGCAACCCTAGAGTAGAAACTCCATAAATGTGACCCCATCTAAGAAACTACACCCATCAAGGTATTCAAAACAAATTTTACAAACGTCATTAACCCTTTAGGTGTTCCACAAGAGTTATTGGCAAATGGAGATGAAATTTCAGAATTTCAATTTTTGGGCAAATTTTCCATTTTAATCCATTTTTCCCAGTAACTAAGCAAGGGTTAACAGCCTAACAAAACTCAATATTTATGGCCCTGATTCTGTAGTTTACAGAAACACCCCATATGTGGTCGTGAACCGCTGTACGGGCACACGGCAGGGCGCAGAAGGAAAGGATTGCCATACGGTTTTTGGAAGGCAGGTTTTGCTAGACTGTTTTTTTTGACACCATGTCCCATTTGAAGCCCCCCTGATGCAACCCTAGAGTAGAAACTCCATAAATGTGACCCCATGTAAGAAACTACACCCATCAAGGTATTCAAAACAAATTTTACAAACGTCATTAACCCTTTAGGTGTTCCACAAGAGTTATTGGCAAATGGAGATGAAATTTCAGTTTTTGGGCAAATTTTCCATTTTAATCCATTTTTCCCAGTAACTAAGCAAGGGTTAACAGCCTAACAAAACTCAATATTTATGGCCCTGATTCTGTAGTTTACAGAAACACCCCATATGTGGTCGTAAACTGCTGTACGGGCACACGGCAGGGCGCAGAAGGAAAGGAATGCCATATGGTTTTTGGAAGGCAGATTTGCTGGACACCATGTCCCATTTGAAGCCCCCCTGATGCACCCCTAGAGTAGAAACTCCAAAAAAGTGACCTCATTTTAGAAAATACGGGATAAGGTGGCAGTATTGTTGGTACTATTTTAGGGTACATATGATTTTTGGTTGCTCTATATTACACTTTTTGTGAGGCAAGGTAACAAGAAATAGCTGTTTTGGCACCGTTTTTATTTTTTGTTATTTACAACATTCATCTGACATGTTAGATCATGTGATATTTTTATAGAGCAGGTTTTCACGGATGCAGCGATACCTAATATGTGTACATTTTTTTTATTTATGTAAGTTTTACACAATGATATCCTTTTTTAAACAAAAAAAAATCATGTTTTAGTGTTTCCATAGTCTGAGAGCCATAATTTTTTCAGTTTTTGGGCGATTACCTTGGGTAGGGTATGATTTTTGCGGGATGAGATGACGGTTTTATTGGCACTATTTTCGGGTGCGTGTGACTTTTTTTTTTTAAATCAAATGTTTTTTATTAAGATTTTCAAGAAAGTAACATTAATGAGAGAGAATAGGAAAAGTAATATGGCATATACATTAAGGTGGACGCAGCCACTCAATAAGAACATACTTTTAGATATAATCCGCCATACACACGACGGAATCATTATCCATACCATTGTAGAAAGAAGGAAAGCAATTAAGATATAGGAACATACAGTATAGACCAATACCACTGATGTTAAAGAGACTAATATAGTATTTAGCTCCAAATTAGCACAAACTTTTGCACAGATATATTAACTGATGTGCAGTGAGGTGCTATCATAGATGACTAACATATACTTAACAAGAAATAAGTATGTCTCACTGGGGAATGGGGAAAAACACAGAGACCCACCTGGTATCTATTAATATTATGAAAAATTCTGGTGTAAGCTAAATTGGATAAGAGGATGATGTTGATATTTTAGGGAGATTACATTTCTAGAAATTCTGCAGGTGAAGTGAAAGCTATCTGGAATAATAAGAATGAGAGGTCCAGGGAGACCACTTGTTCCTATATTTCACATGGGAGATTATCGTAGGTGGGAGTAACCTTTCATATCTGCAGGATGTATTCAACTCACTGATCACTTCTGAGAGTTCAGGAGGGGCTTGACTTTTCCAATGACGGGTCACAATCAATTTAGCACTAAGAAAAATTTGTCCCACTATTGGCCTAAACGTAGGATGGATATGATGGATACCTACAAATAAAAGAGCAAGCTCTGGGGATGGCAATATGGCTTGATTAACCAATTCCCCAATCAATTTGAAAATTTGTTTCCAGAAAGTGTCAATAATTGGACATGTCCAGAGGATATGAAAGAGTGAACCTTCGCATCCACATCCCCTCCAACATAAAGGGGAGGTAGAAGGATATATAGTGTGTAATCTCTGAGGAGTAAAATACCAATTTAGGAGAGTCTTAACTCCCGCCTCGTAGTGAGTGATGCACTTGAAATTAGATGTTAGGAAGCCAATAGCATATGACCATGAGTCATCTGAGAATGAACGGCCTATCACCTGTTCCCACTGTTTGAAAGGTTTAGTTTTGATAAATTTGGTTTTATCACCTAGGAAGTTGTAAATTCGACCCGTCGCCCCTTTCCTCATCAAGCCTGGGGATTGAAACAATTGAAGGATCCCTTCATGAACCCTAGGTGGTATCTTAAGAATCGTTGTAAGGAAATGTTTAATTCTTAGATAATTAAATATTTCTCCAGGTGGTATTTGGAATCTTTGTTGGATAACAGGGAAAGAGTGTACTCCATCCGCCGAGACAAGCTGGGCCACTTTTTCTATCCCACCATCTCTCCATTTAGATAAATTAATGTTTTGCAGGGAGGACTCTAAAGTATGTGTGTCAGAATGGGAAAATACGAAATCCTTAGAATCCGGGGAAGATTCATGTGTTTGAAGCCATAATTTTCCTACATGTTTTACTGTCAAAAGGGTGAGATCAGGAATCTTCCTATTCCATATAATTCGGATCAGAAGGTCTCTCAGGGACCCTCCACCAATCGAGTGTGTCTCAATTTGGTGCCAAGCTTTAGTGCAATCTAGCATCCACCATTCCCTAGCTAATGAAAGACCTATCGCTTTGTAGTAATCTTGAATGTAGGGAAGTCCTATTCCCCCAGCACTTTTCTTCAAGAAAAGTTGTCTTTAAGCAATCCTAGGTTTGGATGTCTTCCAAATATATTTGGATAAACATATTTGTGCTTTTTTAAAAAATACTTGAGGGATCGGGATCGGGAGAGCACGTAGGACGTATATCAATTTAGGTAATGTCATCATTTGGAATGCAGCTACTCTTCCTATCCATGAAATTTCTCTCATTGAGAACTGAGTAAAGTCGGAGGACATAGTCGAAAGGAGGGGCTCATAGTTGCGTTTATATAAAAGCGAGCAAGGGGACGTGAGTTTTATTCCTAAGTATGGGAGTTCTGTTTCCTGCCAGTCTAGTGAATGCATATTCTTTAGAAGCGCAATTTCATTTTGAGGGATATTGATCGGTAGGACTTGTGATTTGGAATTATTGATTTTATAATATGATAACAAGCCAAAATGCTTTATAATATCTAGAGCATAGCCCAAGGATGTGAGGGGGTTTGACAGAGTGAGAATAATGTCGTCTGCGTAAAGTGAAATCCTGTGATCTCGCTCACCTATTACTGCACCCTGTATGAGGGGAGAATTACGTATGTGTTGAGCAAGGGGTTCCAAGGCTAAAATAAATAAAAGGGGTGATAAAGGACACCCCTGGCGTGATCCATTAGTAATATGAAATGGATTTGATAGTACTCCATTAACCCATACTTTTGCCATAGGAGAATGGTATAGGCTATGAAAGGCATTCATTATTCCTCCACTAAACCCCATCTTCTGGAGGACCGAAAAAGCGAATGACCAGTGCAAGCGGTCAAACGCTTTCTCTGCGTCAAGTGTCACAGCCAGTAGAGGAATATTTTTCTGTTCAGCATAATTAAATAAATTCACCAATCTCCTAGTGTTATCTGATAAAGTCCGGCCTTTGACAAAACCTGTTTGATCATCCTTGACTAGAGATGGCAGTATGGGAGATAATCTACTGGCAATTAGTTTGGCGAATATCTTTATGTCCGAATTAAGTAAAGAGATTGGCCTAAAGTTTTTGGGTATGTCTGGAGTTTTTCCAGGCTTGGGCAGAGTGACAATTAAGGCTGTGAGCATTTCTGAAGGGAAAGGAGTTCCCTCTAAGGCTTTATTAAAAATTTCTGACATATAAGGTGCCAAGGTAGGGAGAAATTTCTTATAATATTCATTTGCCAATCCGTCCGGACCTGGGGATTTACCCTGTGGAAGAGACAGGATCAGCTTATGAAGTTCTGCAGGAGAAACGGGAGAGTTTAACAATTGCAATTGTGTTGGGGAGACAGTAGGAAGGTTAGCTTTTGTTAGAAAGTCCTCCACAAGACTAGGGTAACTTTCTGGTGTAGGGATATCATCTTTGAGATTATACAAGGAATGATAATAGGAACGAAATTGTTCCGCGATCTCTCTAGGATCCAGCAACTTAGCATTAGATGATGGGTGCAAGAGATATGGTATTTTTGTTTTTGATTGACGAGTTTTAATTTGGTTGGCCAGAAGTTTACCTGCTCTGTTGCCCTGAGCGTAGTATCTCGACTTCATTCTGAGCAAGTTTCTAGAATAGTTATGGGAGAGCAGGCATCTTAGTTTGTCCCTCTCTGCCCTCAGTAAGTTAGAGATGTGAACTGTAGGTGATGCCTTATTAAGATTTTCAAGATCTGCAATAGATTTCAATAGTTGTGAAGATTCTTTTTCTCTAATCTTTCTAAATTTATGCTTTAACTTAATCAAGGAGCCTCTTATAAATGCTTTATGAGTTTGCCACACAGTATAACTATCTGAGACAGATCCCTTATTAAAAGAGAAAAACTCCTGCAATTCTTTAGACAGCTCCTCAACAGCTTCCAGATTATGGTAAAGAGTTATATCATTCCGCCAAATGGGAGCTCTTGAGGATTGATAAAGATTTTCCAGGGTTAAAGTAATTGGGGCATGATCAGACCACTGAATAAGTCCAATACTCGAGGATTTTGTATGCATCAAGGTGGGGTGGTCAATTAAAAACATGTCTATACGGGAATAGGAAAGATGGGGCGGCGAGAAGAAGGTATAGTCCCTCTCCGCACTGTGCTGGGCTCTCCAAACATCGATGAGACCCTCAGACTGCAAGAGAGAAGCGATCCCTCCCTCCAGCCGCCTTGTAGAGCAGGTAGAATCCAATGTACGATCCATAATCATGTTGAAGTCACCACATATAATAGTTTTTCCTAATTTCATGGCATTAACCTTCTTAAGTAATTTACGTAAAAAGGTAATTTGATGGGGGTTGGGAGCGTAAATATTGACTAATGTATAAGTAACATTATTAACGGAACATACCAGGATGATGTACCGGCCATTAGGATCCACCTTAGAAGAGATCATTTTAAAGGCGACTGAGTTCTTAACGGCTATAAAAACCCCCCTAGATTTCTTGCTGAAATGAGAATGAAAAACATGAGGAAAAGAATGATGATAAATGCGCTTTGCATCCTCTTGTAACAAATGGGTCTCCTGGATGCATACTAGATCTGCTGCTGCTTTATTCACCTCTCTCCAAACATATGACCGCTTCTGAGGACAATTAAGCCCTTTAGCGTTGAGTGATATGATTTTGAGGTCCATATGAATGAGGAGAGGCTGCAATTACTATATAGATAAAACAGATATTAAACAATTAGCTAGACAGCCGTATATTAATGACGCTTTCCTCACCAGAGATACCCTTGCTAGGTGAGTCTAATGCAAAAAATGGTAAATGAACAATACAGAAAGAAAAAGGTACAGAGGGATTAACACAACAGGGAAAGAAAGGGTATAACTACAATACCAGGCGGTTATGCCTGTTTGTGTGGTTTAAGAGGCGTAAGTCCACAAGAGAGGCCAAGGGAAGGCACAACCGGTGTAGATATTCACTCAGGTATACTGCACCTAGATAATACTGGAGAGATATATAAAATCCCTCCAAGTTAGTACATTTATTCACAACCGTTTCCTTAACCCTCTAAAACAAGTAGCAAGACATTTTATGGGCTATATATAATTCCCATCAATTCTGATCCTGTTAGAGAGATCAAGTGTCCCTTATGCTAGAGGAGGAAAGGGGGTCATTCCGCCGATGATTTCCGCGTCTTCCCACAGAGAACCGAATGTCCCATAGTTGGAGGAGATCTTGCCCTTCTTCAACTGATTTCACTACATGGGTTTTGCCATCTTTTCGTATCAGGAGTTTCTGTGGGTATCCCCATTTGTATTGAATGTCATTATCCCTGAGAGCGAGAGTAATGGGTTGCAGCTCTCTTCTTTGCCTTAGCGTCGCCATAGATAAATCAGCAAACAACCTGACTGATTGGAAAGGAGCAGGTAACTGCTCGCAGTTCCTGGCCGCTAACATCAAGGCCTCTTTTGTATGAAAAAAATGGATGCGGGCCAATGTGTCCCTTGGGATATCAGCGCTTAGATGAGCTGGCTTAGGAATTCTGTGAGCTCTGTCTATGATCATATCAGGGACAGGTATTTTCGGTAAAAGTGCTTTAAATAGACTTTTGAGATATGTTTGCAGGTCTCTGGGAGCCACATCTTCCGGTATACCCCGGAATTTCACATTGTTCCTCCTGGAACGATCTTCCATATCTGCGATTTTGTACTTTAGAGATTCAAGTTCATCTGCTAGATCATTGTGTGCATCTATGATGTTATTTTGTGAGGTCGCAAATTCAGCCATTTTACTCTCCACATGAGCTACCTTGCTTTCATTTTCCTTAACTTTGGCAGCCAAGGGGTTAATCAACTCTGCTATGTCCGCACGAAGTGACTGGTGCAGTGCAAGGAGCATATTTTTTATGGAGTCTTCACATAGTGGCTTATCAGAGGTTTGGTATGTAAGTATAGGGGCTATATGGGGAGTCTCTGCTGGAATAACACATGTTGCTGTACTGACCTCTTGGTATGTGGAGGATTCTAGTCTCGGTCTCTGCTTTTGAGGACTAGCTGAGGGTGAGTGGCTCAGGTTTGCTGCGGCGCCATTTTCTGGACCTGTGGTCTCTAAGGCTTTGAACTCGCCTGGCGTCGGAGGGAGCGAAGGGAACTCTGCCTCGTTCATAGAAAAGACCTCGGGCTCCGGAGGAGGTGAGTGTGAAGGTGAGCCGTATTTCGGCGAGGTGCTGCTGCAGGGCGACGGCGGGTAAGTGCCGCTGTGCGATCCGGCGCCATCTTTAGCCGGGCCCCTCTCAAAGAAGCCGTCCAGGTTCCCGCTTTGCATTTTAGGCAGTTGTCTTTTGGACCTCCCCATGTCATCGAGGATGATGTCCAGCTTCAGCCTAGGGTAATCGGGTAACGGAGAGGGTAGTGTAAGCTCTGGGAAGCTCAATTGTGGTCGCTCTGGTGCAGGAGCTCTAAGATCAGGCGGCCATTCCTCTCAGCAGCCAAGCCACGCCCCCGTGCGTGTGACTTTTTGATCGCTTGCTATTACACTTTTTGTGATGTAAGGCGACAAAAAATTGTTTATTTAGCACAGTTTTTATTTTTAATTTTTTACGGTGTTCATCTGAGGGGTTAGGTCATGTGATATTTTTATAGAGCCGGTCGATAGTCGATACGGACACGGCAATACCTAATATGTAAGCTTTTTTAATATTTATGTAAGTTTTACACAATTCTTTTTTTCCCCTATTTTTTACCAATTTTATTTAACTTTATTTGGGGAAAATAACGTTTTTGTTTATTTTTACTTGAAACTTTAAATTTTTTGGGGGGAAAACTTTATTTTTTCACTTTATTTTTTTCCCACTTTGGGACTTGAACTTTTGGGGGTCTAATCCTTTACAATGCATTCCAATACTACAGTGAGTATTACTCATACAGCTTCTGGCCTATGAGATCCAGGGGGCTGGATCTCACAGGCTCGTCACAGGAAGGCAGCGCGATGCCTTCCTTAGGCATCGCTCTGCCTTTCATGCCATCGGGTCCCCCCTACAGCTGCATGGGGACCCGATGGCACGGCTGATCGCCGCCGCAAACCGCAGGTAAAGCTGCAAACCGCAGGTCTGAATTGACACGGGGGGGGGGGGGGGGGGGGTCACAGGACTCGGAGGGTCGCATTTAGCCAAGGTGCCTGCTCAATGATTTGCGGCGGCGGTGATCAGAAATACACATGACATACTGGTACGTCATGTGTCCTGAAGAGGTTAAGTGTCAAGAAATGATGCCGACATGGTAAATCTATTCTACATTATAGACTATGGGCATTTCATAGTGTCATTCCCACTAGAAAATAATGATAATCCCACCCAATCTCAATATAGATCAATGCTACTGTGTTCGGAGAGTTGAAGATTTATTTGATGTGCCATATGGTTCTCGTCTCCACGGCCCATCTTTCTTCCCATTATACTCTATGGGCATTCCGTTGTGCTATTCACCTGTCATTCCATAGAAAACAGGAAAAATCCAAAAGTTATTTCAGGTGTAAAAGATGTTACTATACACGGGGAAGATCTGTGGTAAAGGATAAGTTGATATTTTTTTCATATTTGCCTACAAATTGTCTGATACTTTGCTTCCCATTATAGTCTATGGGCATTCCGTTTAGCTTCATTATAGTCTATGGCCATTCCATTCTGTCATTCCTTTTAGTATGCCCCCAGAGAGAGTATAAGGCCGGGTTCACATCACTGTTTAGTGATGTGAACCAGCCTAAGAAGAGAGAACTACAACTCCCAGCATGTCCAGATTATTATAAGGCATCATCCAGTTTTACTAGGTTAGAGCTTTAAAAGGAAATAACTATAACCCCCAGTATGGCCAGACTTATTATGGGGCATCAATATACATTACAGAGAGGGGGTATAAGAGGAGAGAACTACAACTCTAAGCATTACCAGACTGTACTAGGGCATACATTGAAATCACATTGAGAGGGATATAATAGGACAGAGCTACAACTCCCAGCTTTCCTAGGATGTTATGTAGTTTATCCCAGAACACCACCAACCTCTACTCCAGGCACCACACAGAAGCTCCGCCCCCTCACAGCGACATCCCATAGTCTTTTTTACCAGTCCTTTGCACTGGTCATATGATGATGACATCACCAAAGGTTCTTTAGACTTCTGCTTCTCTGCTAATCCTTGGCTTCCTGCACTGGTCACATGGTTGATGACATCACCAAAGGTCCTTCTCCACTTCATACATTCTCTTTTCCTACAGGTAGCTAGCAATACAACTGTAATTAGTGGGCGGGGCCTATCCTCCAATGTGGGCCCCCTTCCCTCAGGGGCCCCATAGCAACTGCATGGTCTGCCTCTATAGAAGGTATGCCACTGCTGTAGCGCATCTCTAACCATTTTTGTGGCACATGTGGTCCGCTGCCGGCATCCTCCATTGTATGCATTTTTGCTTGGCATTGCTGTTAGCAATGGATCACATGCGCAGGATTTTCTCCCCCGGGTTGAAATGCGCAACAGCATATGGGGTCTTGAGCATCTTTTGCCTTTTAAACCACTTTATTTTGTGATTTTGTTTGTATATTTATGACTGGAGGTGTGGCAACCTCAGGTTTGAATGTGCCTTGATTTTGATCTATGGGTAACATTCAGGTGCACTTGTTTGGCCTGCGTCACATGAGCCAGTTATAGGTGGGACTCACAGCCTCCTCCCATTGTATGTGTGATTTCACGGTGGAGGTAACTGGAAGTTGCTGGCTGTCTGTCGGACTTTATGCACCTTTATCATAAATTGTCCATATGGCATAGGTAGGTTAGCGTTAGGTCCCATGCCATTTTGAGAGACCTTGACGTGGTGCGCGGGCTCCGGTATTTTCTTGATATAAGAATATATTGGCGAAAGTCTCATTTTAATATCAGCGTGAGGGTTTAGCCAGATATTGTCAATTGCATTTACCATTGTAGTGCACCATTTTCAGTGATTTTTTTTTAAAAGTTGGATCAGCCTGAAATTTGATTTTCCACTTTGATTTTGAGTATCATTCCAAATCCAGACCCCCATGGGATATTAATTTTGATTTACATTGATCATTTTTGTGTTTTATTGTTCTCAACACATTCTACTATGTAATGAATCAAGATTTGCAACTGGAATATTTCATTCGTTGAGATCTAGGATGTGGTATTTTAATGTTCCCTTTATTTATTTGAGTAGTGTATATGGATATGCTATGTGTCTATATGTCATAAATGCCCGATTACTGGTGATGTGACACCAGTCCTAAAAAGGGGGTCCTGGTTCTTGGTTCTCCATTATAATCTATGGGGATACTGGAACAGTTGAGTTGTTCTCACTGACGTTCAGTACATTCATATAGAATGTAAAATAATATTATGTATTTGAAGGATTAAAAATAGGAGGAAAAAAATTGCCAGAAAAGATTCTGATGATTCCTTCATTCCTTCGTCCTAGCACATCAAGCATAGCTATAGGGGCCCTGGGATCTGAGGGAACGGGGCCACTTAGTCCCTCTGCATTTTAAATAGATCCTATTGCACATTGGTCGGGAGCCTATCTTTAGGATAGGCTTCCAATATCATTTTGGTGGAGGTCCAGCTCCTGACACCCCCACTGCTCAGCTGACTGCGACCCTAAAGCCTTGTATCGTCTGCACCATTAATTTTGTAGTGGTCGTGCCTGGTACTGCAGCTCATGGGAATGGGACCGACTTGCAATACCGGCTACAGCCACTACCAAATGTGCAGCGCTGTGAGTGGTAAACGCTTGTCTGAGCACCACAGCCCCTTCAGTCAGCTGAGTGGTGGTGGTGCCAGGACCCCACAGTCTTATCTAGACCTTGGTGATCCTAGTCATGGAAGGCCCTTTTATGTTATACACAATGTCGCTCTCCTCCAATGTTACCTATAGAGACAGTGTTGCAGGTTTTATTAACCCTTCAGGTGCAATTATTATTATTATTTTTTTATCAGATATAATGCCAGAAATTAAAAAGCGCGAGCGGTGATGAATGATCTGTGTGTAATAAGATGGAGGTGAGGATGAATAATTGATATCCCGCACTAAAGCAACTTTGAATAATAAATGAAAGGGAAATCTGCCGCTTCAATAGGGAAGACTTTGAAAAGCAAACAGATTAAATGGGCTTTTAATTATATGTAAGTGACACACGGAGAACCGCACAGATGAAAGGGAAGGGGGCCCGAGGTGATAACCAGGGGCCACTTTCATGCTTTATACTGCTGTATTTGCAGCCGCCAGATATATTGTTCTCCTCTACAAGAGGGAATGCAGCTCAGGAGACACAATTTATCAACTTTGCTTTTCACGCACTTTGATTTCACGAGAAACCGACACCGTGTCGGGTGAAAGGAGATTGTTATACTGGCTGCACAATGTAGACATTTACCCACCCTTACAGGGATGTCAGTTACTGGCAGGACAAATAAAGCCAAGCCACAATGTACAGATGGTTTTTTCAGGAATTCAGGAACATTCCTTTAATCCAGCATTTGATAATCCAGAGCGTTTGATAATCTGAAGCAGAATTGTGTATAATCTGGAGTTCCTGTTCCCCCGCTGTGCCCCCCGTTCACATTTCCCGCCTGGTATGCTAATGAATAGCATCGGTACAGGGAGGAGGAGACTGCCCTGTTTCTCAATGGGCGTCTCCTTTTCCCTGGCTGTAGCGCTGTCCAATCACAGCAAGGGAGATGGAAACGCCCACTGAGAAACAGGGCAGTCTCCTCCTCATTAGAATACAAGGCGGGAAATGTGAACGGGGGGCACAGCGGGGGAACAGACACACTAGTAAGCTATATTACATCCATGAACTATGCCCTACACAACCCCTACTAATTTCATAATGTCTGGACCCATGAAAGGTCCTCTTTAAGGCCTCTTTCACACTACCGTTTTTTTTTTTTTTCCGTTTTGAAGGCCGTTTTTTTGCGTTCCGTATACGGAACCATTCATTTCAATGGGTCCGCAAAAAAAACTGAATGTACTCCGTATTCATTCCGTTTCCGTGTTTCCGTATCTCCGTTCCGTGCAAAGATAGAACATGTCCTATATTTGGCCGCAAATCACGTTCCGTGGCTCCATTAAAGTCAATGGGTCCGCAAAAAAAACGGAATGCATACATAAATGTATCCGTATGTCTTCCGTATCCGTTCCGTTTTTAGCGGAACCATCTATTGAAAATGTTATGCCCAGCCCAATTTTTTCTATGTAATTACTGTATACTGTATATGCCATACGGAAAAACGGAACGGAAACGGAAACATAACGGAAACAAAAAACGGAACAACGGATCTGTGAAAAACGGACCGCAAAACACTGAAATAGCCATACAGTAGTGTGAAAGAGGCCTAATGCCTCATGCACACGACCATTGTTTGGGTCCGCATCCGACCCATTTATTTCAATGGGGCTTCAAAAGATGCAGACAGCACTCCGTGTGCTGTCCGCATCCGTGGCTCCGTTCCGAGGCTAAAAAAAATATAACATCTCCTATTCTTGTCCCCGCTTTGCGGATAAGAATAGGCATTTAGATTGCCGGCGCCCGTTCCGTTCTGCAAATTGACGGCACGGTCGTGTGCATGAGGCCTAAGCCTCATTCACACGTCCGTGTCCGTGCTAAAATTCGTGAGAAGGTGGTCAGTGGTGCATCCGTGAAGCTGTCCGTGTGTCATCCGTGTTTCACTGACACTGAACAGCTGAAAAATAATTTTCAAAGCATCTCTTCCTAATGATCCGTGAAACACGAATGCAACACGGATGGCATCCGTGTTGCATCCCTGGTTTTCACTGACCCATAGATTATAATGGACGTGATAGATCCGTGAACACGGACAAAATAGAGCATGCATCCGTGCTAAAACACTGATTTCTGAATACACACATTAAAATGAATGGGGATGTGTGCTATCCGTGTAGAAAACGTACAGCGCACATCTGTGAAACACTGACGTGTGAATGAGGCTTTACACAGCTGACCCCCACATGCAGTGCCCAGAATTGGAGAATAAGCTTTTACGTGCCATGGACAATAGTGACTGCGGCATCGTAGTGCTTAGACATAGGGAGAGGGCTCCCCTGCCTCCTGATCATCCCCCTCCGCGATGGGGAGGCAGAGGGTCATGGCCAGGAGAGAACTTGTGAAGGCTTAATAGAATAATAGCGAAATTACAATACACTGCAGTGCAAAAGTATTGCATACTAATATACAGTGCCTTGCAAAAGTATTCACCCCCCTTGACTTTTTTCTTGTTTTGTTACATTACAGCCTTAAAGGGATTCTGTCACCAGGATTTCACATACTGAGCTGTTAACATGACCACATCAGTCTCCACGATTTATATTACAATCTACTAGTATTACTGCCCTGTGTCTTGTAATTTGTCTGTAAAATCGCTTTTATTAATATGCCAATTACCTAAATAAGGAGCCCAAGGGGCTGTCCCTCGGTCCGGTGGAGCCCAGCCGCACCCCTTCTCCTTGAGCCCAGCACCGCCCCAATGCTAATTTATTCACTCCTCATCGCCAACCTCATATGCCTGGTGTGCCGTAATCTCGCGCATGCGCCGTGAAAAGACCAGTCAACGCATGCGCAATGTGTTCTGTGAGGACGATGCCAGGACACCGCGCGGGCGCTGACAGGTCTATCCACGGCGCATGCGCGAGATTACAAGAAATAGAAAACAGAAAATTGGCATGTGCATATGTATTCACCCCCTTTGTTAGGAAGCCCATAATTACCTTCAGAAGTCACATAATTAGTGAAATGATGTCACCTGTGTGCAATCTAAGTGTCACATGATCTGTCATTACATATACACACCTTTTTTGAAAGGCCCCAGAGGCTGCAACACCTAAGAGGCATTACTAACCAAACACTGCCATGAAGACCGAGGAACTCTCCAAACAAGTAAGGGGCAATGTTGTTCAGAAGTACAAGTCAGGGTTAGGTTATGAAAAAATATATCCAAATCTTTGATAATCCCCAGGAGCACCATCAAATCTATCATAACCAAATGGAAAGAACATGGCACCACAGCAAACCTGCCAAGAGACGGCCGCCCACCAAAACCCACGAACCGGGCAAGGAGGCCATTAATCAGAGAGGCAGCACAGAGACCTAAGGTAACCCTGGAGGAGCTGCAGAGTTCCACAGCAGAGACTGGAGGATCTGTACATAGGACGACAATAAGCCGTACGCTCCATAGAGTTGGGCAGAGTGGCCAGAAGAAAACCATTACTTTCAGCTAAAAACAATAAGGCGCGTAGTGAATTTGTGAAAAGGCATGTGGGAGACTCCCAGAATGTATGGAGGAAGGGGCTCTGGTCTGATGAGACTAACCCAATACATCACATCACCCAAAGAACACCATCCCCACAGTGAGACATGGTGGTGGCAGCATCATGCTGGGGGGATGGGACTGGGAAACTGGTCAGAGCTGAGGGAAAGATGGATGGTGCTAAATACAGGGATATTCTTCAGCAGAACCTGTCCCACTCTGTGCGTGATCTGAGGCTAGGACGGAGGTCCACCTTCCAGCAGGACAATGACCCCAAACACACGGCTAAAGCAACACTTGAGGGGTTTAAGGGGAAACATGTAAATGTGTTGGAATGGCCGAGTCACAGCCCAGATCTCAATCCAATAGAAGATCTGTGGTCAGACGTAAAGATTGCTGTTCACAAGCGCAAACATCCGACCTGAAGGAGCCGGAGCAGTTCTGCAAGGAGGAATGGGCAACAATCCCAGCGGTAAGATGTGGCAACTGCTCATAGAGACTGATCCAAAGAGACTTGGAGTTGTGATTGCCGCAAAAGGGGCTCTACAAAGTACTGACTGTAGGGGGGTGAATAGTTCTGCACATTGACTTTTTCTGTTATTTTGTCCTATTTGTTGTTTGCTTCACAATAAAAAAAGAAAAAAAAAACATCTTCAAAGTTGTCGGCATGTTCTGTAAATTAAATGATGCAAATCCTCAAAAAATCCATGTAAATTCCAGGTTGTGAGGCACCAAAATACGAAAAAAGTCAAGGGGGGGGTGAATACTTTTGCAAGGCACTGTACATATGCTCAAGCAATCATAGGATCAAATCCCCTAGGAGAGCTGCAAAAAATGTCAAACCTCTAAAATTAAACAGAATTCCTGCATATTGTATTATTAAAAATTATCATTGGTATCATGACATCACATATGAATATGCCCAAACTATTACCGTATCATATTATTTAGCTCGCATTTTTTACTGCTGTAAAACAACCAAAAAATTCCCAAAGGAAAAATGTTGTTTACAGTCAAAAAGTCGCTAAAAAACACAGTTGATTGCCCATAATAAAAGCGACAGCTCAGCCTGCAAAAGACAAGTCCTCACCCAGCTCCACTGAATATATTGACATATTTGTGAAACAGTCTGGCCCACTCAGATGTGCACCATTCATGAGGCAAGGTGAGGCTGTGGCCTCAGGCAGTGCTGCGCTAAGACTCCATAATGGGAGGCAGCAATTCAACCCCAGCCCTGCACTCCTGCTCCTGCACAGCCCTGCACAAATCTGTGCCTGTGGGGATTATTGTACATTTTAGTTTTAATGCGTTTTTTGCTGAAATTCTTTTTTTATACAATATACTGAATGTAATCCTCAGTATCTGCTCTTATTCTGTATATACGGACACTGCACAGTACCACTTCTCCTGTCCTGTATACTGGGTGTAATCCTCAGTATACTGGGGCCAGTCGACGGGTGTGGTTGTGTTTGGAGGAGCTCCTGTTGATTGCAAACAGACTTCCAGGGATTTTTTTTCCATCTCTCCCAGCCCAGGCCCTGCCTCTCCCTAGGGAAGTGGTAGGGTCCTAGGCCATGAAACGACTGAAGTCCTACTTCCCGGGGTGGGCCGGCGGGAGGTAGGGGAGGTGAACTACCGGCCTCAGTTCCATCTTCCGCCCCGGGGATCAGAAGATCTACAAGGAGTCGTGGTCCCTGCAATCCCCGGAGGTGAAGCCGTGACCATCGCCGGCAGTTCCAGGAGGGCAGACGGTAGCCCTCCAAGAGGTACACAGAGTGCTCCTGGAGGTGGGCCGGGCTCGGTTGAGGCTGACTGGGGCAGCATGAAGTCCCAGGAACTAATCACCGTTTACAGCTCCCGGATCACGGCCTACCTCCGGGAGTATGAGGAAGCGAGTAAGACCCTGAAGAAGCTTAGAGAGCGCTTAAAGTTTGAGAGGGTGAAGGTGCACCAAGCGTCAAGAAGAAACAGGCCAGAAATATCAAATAAAATAAAAGGCCTAAAAGAAATCATTAAAGAGCTAGAAGGAAGAAGGGTAGCCATTTTGGAAAATAGTGGTCCTTTTAAGGAAAAGCTCAAGAACGATGAAAGGTTCAATGAAATTGCTGGAAGCCAAAAACAGCAAGAAGATGACTCCACTAGTGAGGAGGACGAGTCCGACATGGGGGGGCAACTGCCTGCCAGGTATGCCTGCCCCCCACTAGTTCCGCTGAGGAAGGAGAGTACAGTAAGAACAGCGGAGTTGGGGGGCAGCTTTAGGCCGAAATACGCCACCTGGAGTCCCCCAAAATTTGTGAAGACATCTGCTTTGGTAAAGAATTACCTGAAGATGAGCCGATGGAAAAGAGGAGAAAGAAAAAGGAAAAGACAGTAAAACCAGAGGTGCGGTATGTCTATGTGACCCACACTGCGTGCCGTGGGCCAGCTGCAAAGCCAGCTCAGGGCACGAACCCCATTATCCTCCCTGGCCCGGTCTCTGCTGTGGGACCGGAGCGTAGGAGTGGGGAGAAACACGTGGCAAAGATGCAGGACGCCGTCCCTGTTTGAGGTAACAGGGGTGGTGAGGAGAAACAGAAGTTATGCTGGTGTGGTCGCTGATGCGGGGGGGAGGGGTGGTCTCCATTGTCCTCCCCATTACCAATGTCTAGTGATGGTAACTTGCAGCGGCAACTTCTAGAGGCTCTTAGGAGAGGGAAGAATTCCATTACAGTAGGGGGCAGCAGGTGGATCTATCCTTCTGGATAGACAGGCTTGGCCTGCGTGCCTTCCGAGAGCAAGGCGAGGGCGAGACCACCTGGTCCTCACCCACAACCACCCCTGGGTCAACCAGACAGAATGTTGTCTGTCTGAAATGGAGAGGCAATGAAGCGTGTCCTACTAGGAAGAGGGTGGCAGAGCTTCTCTTTCAGATGGGCATCAGGGCATGTGACATCTTTGCCCTGATACATCCGTATGGCACCCGGGAGTTTTATGTCAGTTTTGCCCGGCCAGAGGGTCTTGAACTTTTCTGGTCTGGGTATGAACTGGCAAAAGACCAGCCGGACTGGCAGGGGTTTTTCGTGCAAGCGATAACCCGCCAGAATGAGGTCAAGAAGGTGACCGTTCTGACCCGTAACGAGTCATTTTCTTGTGTTGACATCTTGACCTGGTTGAGCAGGTACGGGGACGTCCAGGGTCTTCCTAGCAAGAACCTGGATGAGTTTGGCATCTGGTCGGGTGCCTGGACGTTTCAGATTAAGTTGAAACATTCAGGGGGTTCGGTTTCCCACATACTATCATCTGCTTTCCTTGGTCAGGATAGGATCATGGTGTTCTAAAGGGGGCAGCCTAAGCTGTGTTACAAGTGCGGCAGCCCTTCGCACTTCAGTGCCAGCTGCCAAGTGCAGAGGTGCACGTTGTGCGGGGGTGAAGGTCATCTAGCTGCATCTTGTGGGCAGATTAGATGCAACCTGTGTGGTGAGCTAGGGCACCCGTTCAGTCGTTGCCCTCGCTCTGTCGCCAATGTGGCTCGTGCACGTGCTGAGGCGAGCCGGGGGGCCCCCACCGTCAGGGAGAGTGCTGGCGAAGGCGACAGGGCAGTGGGGTCGATGAAGAGAAAAGACGGCCCGTCCCAGCAGAGACGGAGGGAGGGGCGTCAAATGGAGAGGGGGCAGGTGGAACCCCGCCCTGGGGTGATGCCTGCACCCTCCCAAGAGAATGCCTCTCCTAGAGCTGAGACCCTGGGGGATAATGAGGTGAATGAGGAACTCAGGAGACTAAACCGTTCCGAGGTGACTCTGCCCTCTTGCTACGAGAGTGCAACGGAGGGGAGTGTGACAGAGTCTAAAAGAACAAGAAGGAAACGTCTGACCAAAAAAATATCTAGCCCGATCAGAGTGGCTGCGGAGGGTGAAGCCAGCGCCCCCCTGGACCTCTCTGATCCTAACTCTCTTCCCCTGGATCTTTCCAACCGGTACCTTACCTTGGATGAGATCTCCACCTTCTCTTCTTCTGGGGAGGGGGTCGAAGGTGGGGAGCTGGAGGGGCAAGAGAAGGAGCCTCTGGAAGGGCCTGTGCCCCCCTCCGGTGAGGATGCAAGGTCCTCGGGAGGTAGGGCGGGTCTGGACACTAGGAATGGGAATGATAAGGGTGGTGCGAAGGGGGAGGCGGTGGTGACTAATGAGATAAACACCACTGTCTCTCTCAAAAGAAATCGTGACACCTTAGGAGGTAGCCCCGGGAGGGGTAAGAAGAAGAAGAAGAAGAAGGGGAAAAAAATGGAAGGAAGAAGGCCGTCTAACTTAATCACTCTGTATGGCGGCACTCACTCCGTTGACGCTGGCGACCATTTCTGTCGCCAGTATTAAATCGGATGCTGCTAGGTTTGCAGCCTTTGATTTTCTCAGCCGGGTTGAAGCTGACATTTTATTTTTGCAAGAGTCCAGGCTGCCAGATTTGGCGGCTGTATATAAAGCAAAAAAGGAGTGGAGGTGTGGTCCATCATATTGGTCTCTTGCGGCTGAGCCGTATAGCGGAGTGGCGGCTCTTTTTACCGCACCAGTAGAAAGCCGACGAGTGATTGAGTTAGAAATGGGGAGGTGCTTGATTTTTGATCTCAGAGCTTTGCCTGATAAACATCTATGGTCCCCAAACCAAGTGGGATCGGAAGTGTCTCTTTATGAGGATCAAACCTTTCTTTTTTTACGAGTCGGCAGGTGGTCTTTGGCCTGGACTTTAATGCAGTCACAAGGTCCCAAGACCGGGGAGGCGCCAGAGACCGGCTGGCTTATGATAGTGTTTCCCTGAATAGCATAGCTAGCGAGGCTCGCCTGGTGGATGTCCACATTAGGCACACCCCAGGCCACGGGGGTTTCACTTATTATAGAGGTAGTCAGATTAGGTCCAGAATAGACAGGTTTTATTTAAAGGAGGAGACTACTTTTTCACCTTTAGAGGTGGTAGAGGTGAAATTTTCTGATCACTGTCTAATCATGTTCTCTTTGAATGTTGCAGAGTCCCCCCAAATGGGAAGAGGCTATTGGAAGCTAAATTTGGCCCTCCTGGAGGAAGCAGAGGTGAGACAATCCTTTGAGGACTTCCTTCAGAGTCAGGTAGAATTGCTGGATCTTTGTGACACTAAGTCTGAGTGGTGGGAGATATTCAAAGATCGGGTGGCAAAGTTCTTCCGCCAGCTCTCGAGCCTCAGGTCCCTGGACAGGTACCGCTTGTATCAGGGTCTGGGGAGGAAACTTGAACAACTGGTCTCGACTGGAGGTAGCCGAGAGGATATCTCCAGGGAGAAATCTTTGCTTAGGAGGTGCCAGTATGATAGCCACACATCTTTGGTTTTTGAGAGGGATTTCGGGAAGTACCGCTCATCCAATCCTTACAGAAACTGTAAGATGTCAGTGAAAAGTAAGTTGGTGACAGGACTGGTCGATGGTACGGGATCTCTGAATAGGTCCAGATCAGGGATCTTGGAAATCGTCAAGTCCTTCTACTCGTGCCTCTTGAGGAAGAAGGATCTGAATCGGGACAGGATTTCGGCTTTCCTGGCTGAAACCATCCCTGAGTTAAAAGTAGACCGCTCTCTTGGCGTTTTGATAGAAGAAATCAGAGAAGAGTAAGTCAGCCTGGCGATCGAAGGGCTTGCCCTAAAGAAGTCTCCAGGCCCGGATGGCTTAGCATCCGAGTTTTATAAGACCTTTAAGGATTCTTTGGTTCCCCTCTTGACTAAGGTATTCAATGAGTGCCTATCCTCGGGTGCTCTGCCGAGGTCAATGAGGAGGTCAGCTCTGATCCTTATATTAAAGGGTAAAGATCCGAGGTGCATTAAGAATTGGCGTCCCATAGCGCTTCTCAATACGGAAAGAAAGATTCTGGCCAAGATACTGTTTAATCGGTTTTTATTGGTACCATTTTTGGGTACATAGGATTTTTTGATCATTCATTATTACAGTTTATGGGGCAAGGTGACCCAAAAATTGGCTGTTTTGGAACAGTTTTCATTTATTTATTCTTACAGCGTTCATCTGAGGAGTTAGGTCATGTGACAGTTTTATAGAGCAGATCGTTACGGACGTGTCAATACCTAATATGTATACTTTTTCTTATTTATTTAAGTTTTACACAATAATAGCATTTCTGAAACCCAAAAAATGATGTTTTAGTGTCTCCATAGTCTGAGAGCCATAGTTTTTTTATTTTTTGGGCGATTGTCTTAAATAGGGTATAATTTTTTGCGGGATGAGGTGATGGTTTGATTGGTACTATTTTGGGGGTCATAAGCCTTTTTGATCGCTTGCTGTTGCACTTTATGTGATGTAAGGTGACAAAAATGGCTTTTTTGGCAATTTTTTTTTTTTTTTTTTTTTTTTTTACGGTGTTCACCTGAGGGGTTAGGTCATGTGATATTTTTATGTTTTAGTGTCTCAATGTTCCAAGAACTATAGTTTTTAAATTTTTTTAACGATTTTCTTATGTAGGGTCTCATTTTTTGCGGGTTGAGGTGACGGTTTTATTGGTACAATTTTGTTTGATATACACCTTTTTGATCGCTTGGTGTTGCACTTTTTGTGATGTAAGGTGACAAAAATTGCTTTTTTTACACATTTTTTATTTTTTTTTATGGTGTTTATCGGACGGGGTCTGTCATGTGATATATTTATAGAGACGGTCGTTATGGATGCGGTGACACCTAACGTGTATTTTATTTTATTTTTTCATTTTTTATAGGAAAAGGCAATTTATTTTTTTAATATACATTTTTATTTCTTTTTTTATTTTTACTTTTATTATTTTCACTTTCTTTTTTTATCAAGTCCTTCTTGGATCATAATGATCCAGTGGGGCTGATGGCTGTACTATACTTTGCAATGCTCTTGCATTGCAAAGCATAATACTATCAGATGTCCTGTAGGTGGCAACAGCGGACGCCCCCTCCCTCTATTAACCCCATGGATGCCACAACCGCGGTATCTAAGGGGTTACAGCAGAGTGTCAGCATAGAGCTGACACACACTGCTGATGGCGGCAGCTCAGGAATGGAGCCGCCGCCATCAAACACAGCAGGGGGACCGCACTGCATCGGGGGCAGAGGGCACGGGGCAGCGCTGGAAAGGAGGAGGGGGACGGTACGGCCAGCATTGGGCCGGCACAAATGGGGCAGGATGACTGTATGGGGCGGGGAAGGGGGCGGACCGCATCAGAGGCAGGCTACATGAATATGGATGGGGCGGGGGAACTGCATCAGAGGCAGGCGCGGACAGGGGGGGGTTGAAGGCACACAGATCGGGGGGCACAGATCGGGGGGGGCATGAGGACACTACCTGATTTCAGGCTCTGATCTGCAGAGCGTAGATCAGAGCCTGGAACAGGCATTTCTTCACTGCCGCGATCCGATTGGTTAGTCTGCACAGACTAACCAATCGGATCGATTGCCGGCAAGGGGCCACTCTGATTTGGTCCCTTGCCGGCATTACTGCACTGTATGCTGTCCGTGACAGCAGCAGGGCTCGGGCAGAAGCTTTAATCCAAGCGATTAAAGAGCTGGCTTGACGTTTATAGACGTGGTAGCTGCACGGGGCATGTGCAAATATCACGTATATAAACGTATTGCAGTCGTGAAGGGGTTAAAGACAAAAACAAGTATCCAGATATAACAACAGAGCTAAGAGTACTTTCACACTAGCGTTAGAAGAATCCGGATCCGGTAGACTTATGCATTGAAATACTGGATCCGTCTTTTCGGTATCACCCGGAATAACGGATCCGGTATTAAATATTTTCAAAGCTAGAAAGAACTGCGCATGCGCAGACCGGAAAACCGGATCCGGAGATGCAGCAATTTCTGGAACATACATTTCAATGGAAATTAATGCTGGATCCGGCAAGTGCGGTTGTGTTCCGGGATTTTGGCGGGAAAAAATACTGCAGCATGCTGCAGTATTTTGTCCAGTCAAATGCCATACAAGGGACGTAACAGATGGCATCCTGATGCATACTGAACGGATTGCTTTCCATTCAGAATGCATTGGGACAAAACTGATGTGTTTTTTTCCGTTATTGAGAACCTTTTCCCGGATTTCAATACCGGAAAAGAATAACGCTAGTGTGAAAGTACCCTAAAACCAGTCATTCAAAAGGTCAGTCTGTCTGGTTTTGGTGGCTTCTTCCCTGCAAAACATGGTCCTTTTTAAACTCTATGGCAGCTGTGGAAAATTAACAGCTTCTGATTAAAAGTCCCAAAACTCTTTTAGTATTAATTAACCCTTTCTACAGAGCCTTGCAAACACAGTGCAAATGAACATGATATATATCACAACAAACATATAAAATGCAGTTAAACAGTATTAAACAGTGCAAGTTAACCCTTTCAAGTGAAATAAAATAAGACTTTTGTAACTTTGCATAAAGGAAACAGGCAAATGTCCACAAATGTCCAGACTTCACAGTACCCCTGCTCCAGGTCACTACATATACACTTGTGCATAAATTAGCAAGGATTGGAGGACATATGTAATGGATTGTATATGTTAAAACCTAACACTATAAAATAGAAAGTGAAGATGTAGAAGAGTGTTAACTCCTTCAATGTCATATTCCAATATCACGCGGTGCTCATGGAGAAACCGGATACTTTGGATATGTATTAAGTATCACATAACACAATTTCTGTGCATCGGAATCTCCCTTACACTGCCTGTCCAAAAAAAAAGTCGCCACCAAATAAAAAAGGTCACACACTCTAATATTTCGTTGGACCCTCTTTATCTTTGATTCCGGCCCTTATTCGCTGTGGCATTGTTCCGATAAGCTTCTGCAATGTCACAATATTTATTTCCATCCAGTGTTGCATTCATTTTTCACCAAGATTTTGCATTGACGATGGTAGAGTCTGACCGCTGTGCAAAGCCTTCTCCAGCACATCCCAAAGATTTTCAATGGGGTTAAGGTCTGGACTCTGTGATGGCCAATCCATGTGTGAAAATGATGTCTCATGCTCCCTGAACCACTCATTCACAATTTGAGCCCGATGAATCCTGGCATTGTCATCTTGGAATATGCCCGTGCCATCAGGAAAGAATAAATCCATTGATGGAATAACCTGGTCCTTCAGTAAGTTCAGGTAGTCGCTGACCTCATTCTTGGAGCACATACTGTTGCTGAACCTAGACCTGACCAACTGCAGCAACCCCAGATCATAGCACTGCCCCCACAGGCTTGTACAGTAGGCACTAGGCATGATGGGGGCATCACTTCATCTGCCTCTCTTCTTACCCTGATGCGCCCAGCACTCTGGAACAGGGTAAATCTGGACTCATCAGACCACATCACCTTCTTCCATTGCGCCAGAGTTCAATCTTTATGCTTCCTAGCAAATTGAAGCCTTTTTTTCTGGTTTCCTCACTGAATAGTGGTTTTCTTACGGCTACACAGCTGTTCAGTCCCAATCCCTTGAGTTCCCTTCGCATTGTGCGTGTGGAAATGCTCTTACTTTCACTATTAAACATAGCCCTGAGTTCTACTGTTGTTTTTCTTCGATTTGAAGATGTTTAAGTGATCGCCGATCACGATCATTCAGGATTTTTTCCCGTCACATTTCTTCCTTGAATACGATGGGTCCCCACTATCCTTCCAGTTTTTATTAATGCGTTGGACAGTTCTTAACCCAATTTTAGTAGTTTCTGCAATCTCCTTAGATGTTTTCTCTGCTTGATGCATGCGAATGATTTGACCCTTCTCAAACAGACTAACATCTTTTCCACGACCACGAGATGTGTCTTTCGACATGGTTGTTTAAGAAATGAGAAGCAACTCGTTGCACCAGTTGGGGTTAAATAACTTGTTGCCAGCTGAAAGATAATCGCCCATGTAGTAATTATCCAATAGGAGGCTCAGAACTATTTGCTTAGTTAAATCCAGGTGGCGACTTTTTTTTTTTTTTGGACAGGCAGTGTATAATGAATGGTGGTGTTTGTGTGTATATATAATTATTTACACTAAACAAAAATATAAACGCAACACTTTCGGTTTTGCTCCCATTTTGCATGAGCTGAACTCAAAGATCTAAAACATTTTCTACATACGCAAAAGACCCATTACTCTCAAATATTGTTCACAAATCTGACTAAGACTCCATTCACACATCCGCAATTCCATTCCGCATTTTGCGGAACGGAATTGTGGACCCATTCATTTCTATGGGGCCGCACGATGTGGGGCCCCGATCCGGAATTGCAGACCCGAAAAAAATAGAACATGCCCTATTCTTGTCCACAATTGCAGACAAGAATAGGCATATTCTATTAGTGCCGGCGATGTCCACAAAATGCAGAACGCACATTGCCGGTGTCCGTGTTTTGCAGATCCGTGGATCCGCAAAACACACACGGATGTGTGAATGGACCCTTATTCTGTGTTAGTGAGCACTTCTACTTTGCTGAGATAATCCATCCCACCTCACAGGTGTGGCATATCAAGGTGCTGATTAGACAGCATGAATATTGCACAGGTGTGCCTTAGACTGCCCACAATAAAAGGCCACTCTGTTGCCTGTGCAATAAATGTTAATGTCTCTACCATAAGCCGTCTCCAAAGGCGTTTCAGAGAATTTGGCAGTACATCCAACCGGCCTCACAACCACAGACCACGTGTAACCACACCAGCCCAGGACCTCCACATCCAGCATGTTCACCTCCATGATCGTCTGAGACCAGCCACCCGAACAGCTGCAGCAACAATCCGTTTGCAAAACTAAAGAATTTCTGCACAAACTGTCAGAAACCGTCTCAGGGGAGCTCATCTGCATGCTCGTCGTCCTCATCGGGGTCTGGACCTGACTGCAGTTCGTCGTTGTAACCAACTTGAGTGGGCAAATGCGCACATTCGAAGGCGTCTGGCACGTTGGAAAGGCGTTCTGTTTACGGATGAGTCCCAGTTTTCACTGTTCAGGGCAGATGGCAGACAGCGTGTGTGGCGTCATGTGGGTGAGTGGTTTGCTGACGTCAATGTTGTGGATCGAGTGGCCCATGTTTCACACCCTGCCCTGTGGGTGTTCTGAGAAGATCTGTCAGAGTTGCTGCACGTGACTCGATCTGACAGTTTGTTTTGTTGTGGGTTTGAATAGAATCCCACCTCCTCCCAGGTGTTGTTCTTTAGGTAATTGGTGAGGCTATTTATTCCTCCCTCTCCCTATAGCCTTTGCAGGTTATAGTTCTGCCTTGTGTGAGCTCTGAAAGTTTGGTGGAAGTTTGGTGGATCGTCTTCTCCAACACATCTCTAGATAATTTATTTTCCCTTTTTCCTCCTGTGTCTGTTTTTACTAGGCCTCTAGGGTGATGCTAGCTCCTTCGGTTGTTGAAGGAGCTGGGTGTCTCTTTCCCTCTTCCCTACAGCTGAGGGTTTGGTTCAGTGTGTTATAGTCTTAGGTACGTGGGCATGTGCATATCTACCATCGAGATATGCACATGGGCATAGCAGCTTAGGGAAAGTGTTTTAGGGATTGCTAGGAGGTGACCCCTTTGTTCCCTAGCATTTGGGGCCTAGTCAGTTGTTTTGTTTGCTTTGCTGTGTTCTGTTTCCTTCCCTTATCTCACCTACCGTGACTTTATAACCCGCCATACCGTCATTTTTTCCCTTGCTGTTTGCAAAATGGAAACGTTTGATGCTTTGGTTGATCGCATGCAGGGATTGTCTTTGGAGGTAGCTGACCTCCGCAATTCGGTTGCACGGTGTCAGAGAACTTTGGCGTCTGGCGCAGCTGGGGAAAACCAGGTCTGCCTGGAACCTAAGGTCGCTCTCCCTGAGAGGTTCTTTGCCGTGTTCTGTTTTCTTCCCTTATCTTACCTACCGTGACACCATGGTGGCGGTGGGGTATGGGCAGGCGTATGTTATGGACAACGAACACAGGTGCATTTTATTGATGGCATTTTGAATGCACAGAGATACCGTGAGGAGATCCTGGGGGCCATTGTTGTGCCGTTCATCTACGACCATTACCTCATCTTGCAGCATGATAATGCACGGCCCCATATTGCAACTGTACACAATTCCTGGAAGCTGAAAACATCCCAGTTCTTGCATGGCCAGCATACTCACCGGACATGTCACCCATGTTTTTTTAAACTATTAATCAATTTCTGAAGGTATTATGCGAAGTCTCGTGAGACAACGTGAAGTAATAACTTCGGCTCATCGGAGCCAATACATTCTAATATCGCTCTCGCTCCGTACAGTATTGAAACAAAGTTTTATGCGAATCGACTTAGGATGTTTCATCCGAAGTCGATTCGCTCATCGCTAGCTGTAACCCCTGAGCCATAATGTTTCCGCTTCACCCTACATATAATGGAAGTCTTTTTAGCTAGGACAAGGCCACAAAATATATAGCGAAATCCAAATGTTCTACTGTGGAAGTCTTACTTCCAGGAGATTTGCACCAACCTCCTTGACTTCAACAAGCTTATTTGCATACGACGAGAACAATAATAATAATATAATAAAATAAGAATCTCTGTAATGCACCCACATATTAATTATTCCCTCTTTATGCCCAACACAGTAGTTATGCCCACATTGTGCCTCTTCACAGTAGTTATGCCCACATTGTGCCTCTTCACAGTAGTTATGCCCAGATATGCACAACCCAGCAGTGGGGAGCACCGGCCACCAAGCTGAATGGTGAGTCGGGGAGCGGACGGCCCTCTGCTTCACCATTACAAGCAACTGCCTATGGATGCAGATACAGATAAGAGCGAGACATACCTCAGCCGTTCCGGGATCACAGGGTAGCCACCGAAATCCAGGACTGTGCCGCCGGATCTAGGAAGGTTGGGAGGTACGTATCACATAAACGAGCTGTCAGGTTCACTTTATTTCTCCTTGCTTGGAGGGCGGCATCCAAAAAAGAAATACTGCACAATGCAAAATGGGTAAAATAAAACATAGTAGCAAACATAAAAAAATTGGAAAGTAAATAATACTGTAGTTGGCTTTCTTCTGTTTTTCTGTTTTTTCTGTGTCTCTGGTTGGGTGAATTACATGTAGATACTACAGTAGAAGGAGGAGATTACAGTGATGATGTTTTGATACATTGTTATAATTACACTTGGTGATTATTTCGATCCACTTGTAGCAATGGGAAAGAAGCTTAGCTGCAAAGTGTGAAGCCACCTCGACCAAGAAGACGAAGGGAAAGGAGAGAATAATCCTCGCACATCTCCAGCAGAACAGAACTTTTGCCGTCTTCTCTCCATAAATTCAGCACTTGCATTTCTCCCTCCATTAAAAAATCATTTTCATAACTTTAAATCTTCCCCTTGTCCCCACTTTATTATAGAACACGAAATTAAAAAGCAATGAAACACAGCACCTCAGCCCGTCTCCTGGCAAATGTCTTCATTACTAATCTCCGGCAGCGTCATATGTTCAGTAACTTTTTATGGCGGCTTTAAATGAGAGCTATTCCCTCCACTCGCCGTTACCCTCCTCCTGGCTCCTGCTCCGGATACGACACACTTCATTTCAGTCTCTTCTCATTTATAACAATAGTGATTGGAAAGACTTGTCCTACTTGAAAGTCATTTTGGGAAGTTTTTTTTTTTTTGTAGGACTGAGCTGAGGCTTCGTGAAATAGAAACAGACATTAAGGGCAACGATTGTACAATCAGATTGGGACTAATATTGTAGGTCATTCCGGACAACATAACCAATAATAAGGGATTATACTAATCTGTAATATTAATGTGGAAAAATGGACGGAGAGGGTGGACAGAAAATAGGGACAACTTTGGACCACTGCCTAAGGGTCCATTTACACATCCGCAACTGTTTTGCGGTCCGCAAATTGCGGATCCGCAAAACACTGACACTGGCCATGTGCGTTCCGCATTTTGCGGACCACACATGGCCGGCACTATAATAGAAATGCCTTTTCTTGTCCGTGGCTGCGGACAAAAATAGGAAATTTTCTATTTTTTGCGGGGCCGCGGAACGCAAGTGTGCTGTCCGCATCTTTTGAAAATGAACGGGTCCACACCCGTTCTGCAAAATTGCAGAACGGATGCGGACTCTTTTTGCGGACATGTGAATGGACCCTAAGGCTGCTTGCGGAGCAGATTTTATCCCCTACTAGTCTAACCCTTGGTCTAGGACGATTTGGGTCACTTTTAGTCCAAGGACCTCTCAGGCGATTCAATTCAACATTACAGTACATTCAGAAAGTCTTCAGACCTTTTGACTTTTTCACATTTTGTTGTGTTGCTCCTTGTACTAAAATAAAAAATAAAAAAAATTGCCCCATCATTCTGAGCTCTGTACCCCATAATGAGAAAGTGAGAAGAGAATTTTTTAAATATTTATTAATTTATTGAAAAGGATGAACTAAAATCTTGCATTTACATAAGTCTTCAGCCCCTTTACTCAGGACATAAGTCTTCAGCCCCTTTACTCAGGACATAAGTCTTCAGCCCCTTTACTCAGGACATAAGTCTTCAGCCCCTTTACTCGGGACATGTCTTCAGCCCCTTTACTCGGGACATAAGTCTTCAGCCCCTTTACTTGGGACATAAGTCTTCAGCCCTTTTACTCGGGACATAAGTCTTAAGCCCCTTTACTCTGGACATAAGTCTTAAGCCCCTTTGGCAGTGATGCCAGCCTCCAGTCTTCTTGGAGATGATGCCACAAGGTTTACTCCTGGATTTGGGGATTTTCTGTCATTCTTCTCTGCAGATCCTCTCCAGCTACAGTACAGACCAAAAGTTTGGACACACCTTCTCATTCAAAGAGTTTTCTTTATTTCCATGACTATGAAGGCATCAAAACTACGAATTAACACATGTGGAATTATATACATAACAAACAAGTGTGAAACAACGGAAAATATGTCATATCCTAGGTTCTTCAAAGTAGCCACCTTTTGCTTTGATTACTGCTTTGCACACTCTTGGCATTCTCTTGATGAGCTTCAAGAGGTAGTCCCCTGAAATGGTCTTCCAACAGTCTTTAAGGAGTTCCCAGAGATGCTTAGCACTTGTTGGCCCTTTTGCCTTCACTCTGCGGTCCAGCTCACCCCAAACCATCTCGATTGGGTTCAGGACCGGTGACTGTGGAGGCCAGGTCATCTGGCGCAGCACCCCATCACTCTCCTTCATGGTCAAATAGCCCTTACTTTCAAAGTTTTCCCAATTTTTCGGCTGACTGACTGACCTTCATTTCTTAAAGTAATGATGGCCACTCGTTTTTCTTTACTTAGCTGCTTTTTTCTTGACATAATACAAATTCTAACAGTTGTAAGAGAATGTCTGGAGTGGTAGTGGATGGAAGATATGTACCACCGGGGGTCGTGGCCCTGGTGGAGTAAGAGCAGGGTGGGTGTCTGTTCCCCACGGACCACCACGGGTGGACGGGTTTCAGTTGATGGTGTCAGTCTACACTGATCCTGGCAGGTTGGTTATCTCTGGCCTTAGTTGGGTAGGGAAGGAGTTAATCCTTCACTATGCTTGCTGGGTGTGGTCTGCCTGCTACACCCAGGGCTGTGGATATAGGTTTGAGGCTCACTGACTGTGGGGCGGCTGATGAAGTGTGGTCTCCTGTCTCACTGCAGGAAGCTGTATGGGAGGCTGATCGCTCGGTCGGGCTGAGCGCTGTAGTCCGCTCGTCTAACAAGAACTGCCCAATTGCTTCAGGCTCAGCGAAGGACCAAAAGAAAGGGATCCTGTGGCCGGAGCCAATCCCTTGTCCAGGCCGACACGTGGCCTGTCTAACTTGCACGAACTTGGACAAACCCGCCCCATGGCAAGGTGTAGTACTGACCACTGATGTGAGAGACTGTGTGAACAGGCACCAAGACGCCTGCAGTGTTTGGGGATCCTTTGTGGGAGGTGGGGTTTATGGACATTGCTGTTGTGTGAATTGCACAGTTTTGATGTGATGCACTGAAGTGAATAAAAGAGTACGGTTTGGACACAATGCCTGTCTTCTGAGCCTCTATACTGCCACCGCTACCATCTGCCTACCAGAGCAAACCCCCACAATTGGTGGCTTCAGCGGGCAAACGGCAGTGAGGCTGAAAATTGTGCTGTTTGGACTGTATGTCATATATTAAGCCGGCAAGCTTTGTGGCTCCAGATAAGATGGAGGAGGCTATTAGACACTTGGTGCAAAGTAATGAGGAGGCTACTCGGAGACATGAGGAAGCCCTGAGAGACCAGCGGCAGTTGAATAGTCTACTGGCCCAGCAACTGGCGACTATGCAGGAGTCCATGCGTGTGTTACAACAACAAGCCGTCCCGGGGTGGGGGGGGGCGCAATCCTACCTGCTGCCCGGGATAAGGTGCGCTCAGCGTTAAGGAAGATGGGCCCCGAGGATGATATCGAGGCATTCCTGATGGTCTTCGAACGCACTGCGGAACAGGAAAGGTTACCGGCAGAACAGTGGGCCGAAGTAGTGGCGCCATTTTTAGTGGGTGACGCACAAAAGGCCTACTTCGACCTCAGTCAGGAGGAAGCCAAGAGCTATGAGAGACTGAAGGGGGAGGTGTTGGCTCGTCTTGGGGTTAATACCTATGTGCGTGCACATCGAGTCTACCAGTGGGCTTTCTCAGAGTCCAAGCCTGCTCGGTCCCAGGCCTATGACCTGTTACACCTCGTAAAAAAATGGCTGCAGCCTGAGACATTGAGCCCCTCGCAGATGGTGGAACGTGTGGTGGTGGATCGTTTGGTGCGTACCCTCCCAAGAGCAATACAGCGCTGGGTGGGACAAGGTGATTCAGGCACCCTGGATCAAGTTGTTGGCCTAGTCGAGAGATACATGGCAACCCAGGACTTGGTCCGAGAGTCCGCCTTCCTGCAAAAGCCGCGTTCACTCTCCCTGCCACAAGGGGGACCTGAGAAGGGGGCTCAACCGCTTAAGAGGGGGGAGGTGATTTCCACTCCTGGGAGGCCAAACCTGGGGAGACGAGAGGCCCCGGGGATTAGATGTTGGCACTGTCAGGGCCTGGGACACATTGCTGCCAACTGCCCGAGGGCGGCAGAGCCCATGGACTGCAGGTTTTCACGACGGTCCTCCTTTTTCGGCCAGCCGGTGTATGTTGCTGCTTCACTGCTATCCACTGATACACCCCCGTTGTGTGCCATCTCTATTAATGGACACCCAGTTAAGGCATTGCTAGACTCGGGGAGCTTAGTGACCCTCGTGCACGAGTCCCTGGTGGCCAGTCGCGGCCCAGGCAAGCAAACCATCAGGATTGTGTGCATTCATGGGGACCAGCGAGAATATCCTACAACCTGTGTGACCTTGCCTACCCTCGGAAGGGAGATACAGCAGGTGGTTGGGGTGGAGCGACAAATCCCTTACGCTGCCATCCTAGGTAGGGATTGTCCCCTGTTCTGGTCTCTCTGGGAGGGACGGGGTGCAGAGCCGGTGCCCGTTGATCCTGAAGAGGAGCTACCAGCTGTAGGGGTCACCAATAAGGAGGAAGAGTGTCAACCCGATAGCTTGTACCTAGAAGGGTTGGCTGATGAGCCGGCGGCAGCCCCATCTGTTCCAGAACTAGAAGTATCCCGAGACACATTCGGGACCGCCCAGCTCCAGGATCCTACATTGTCACGGGCCAGAGAAGGGGTGACTGTCATCAATGGAGTGGCTCAGCACCCGGGAGCCGACTCGGAATTTCCCCACCTGGCCTGTAACCAGGACCTAGTGTACCGGGTCGACAAAGTCCGGCAAGAGGTAATAGAACAGTTGGTGGTACCCCAGCCATACCGCCACATGGTATTAGACCTAGCGCATACTCATGTGTTAGGAGGACATCTGGGGGTCCAGAAAACTCAGGAACGTATACTGCAGCGTTTCTATTGGCCGGGGATATATAAGGAAGTCAGGAGGTTTTGCCAGTCCTGTCCAGAGTGTCAGAGGACTAGCCCCCAGCCTCATTATCGTAGTCCCCTGGTGCCCATGCCCATTATTGAAGTACCTTTCGAAAGGGTCGCAATGGACCTGGTAGGCCCCATTAACAAGTCAGCCAGAGGCCACCAACATATCCTGGTCATAGTAGACTACGCTACTCGCTACCCTGAGGCGATACCCCTGCGCCACACGTCAGCCAAGCTGATAGCCAAGGAGCTGATGGGTATGTTCTCCTGGGTGGGGATCCCAAAGGAGATATTGACGGACCAAGGGACCCCTTTCATGTCCAAAGTGATGAGGGAGCTCTGCAAAATATTAAATATTAAGCACTTGCGTACTTCCGTCTATCACCCCCAAACTGACGGGCTGGTGGAACGCTTTAATAAGACCCTAAAGTCCATGCTCAAGAGAGCGGTGGCAAAAGATGGAAAGGACTGGGACCTCTTGCTGCCCTATGTGTTATTTGCGGTGCGAGAAGTGCCCCAGGCGTCCACGGGGTTCTCACCGTTTGAGCTGTTATATGGTAGGCATCCCCGAGGGCTGTTGGATATCGCTAAAGAGGCATGGGAGCAACAGCCTACCCCTCACAAAAGCATAGTCGAGCACATCGAGAAGATGCAGGACCGGATAGGAACAGTTCTGCCCATAGTCCGTGAACATATGGAAGCGGCACAGCTGGCCCAGAGCCGCGTGTACAACCGGGCCGCCCAGGTAAGGACGTTTAACCCGGGCGACCGAGTGTTAGTACTAGTGCCCACCGTAGACAGCAAATTCCTGGCCAGGTGGCAAGGGCCATATGAGATAAGAGAGAAGTAAGGCCCCGTGAATTACAGGGTATACCAGCCAGGAAGGCGGAAGCCCGAGCAGGTGTACCACATTAATTTACTGAAAGCCTGGAAAGATAGAGAAAGTCTCCTTGGGGATGACCCGCGCTTTGTCTTGGCTGCAGAGAACGTCCCCGGCCCTACAGTGGTACCAGAGGACACCCCTGCAGTAAAGATAGGTAGCGGTTTGTCGACTAAGCAGACTCAAGAAGTGAAGGCGTTCATTAGCAGGAATAAAGACGTGTTCTCTGACCTTCCGGGACGTACCAATCTCGTCCAACATGACATTGTCACCGAGCCCCAGGAAAAGGTCCGTTTACGACCGTACCGGGTACCGGAGGCTCGGCGACAAGCCATATCAGAGGAAGTAAAGTTTATGCTGAAGTTATGGGTCATTGAGGAGTCTAGAAGCGAGTGGGCTAGCCCGATCGTTCTTATCCCAAAGCCCGACGGATCATTACGTTTTTGTAATGATTTCCAGAAACTAAACGAGATTTCAAAGTTTGATGCCTATCCCATGCTGCGAGTAGATGAGTTAATAGAGCGAATGGGTAAAGCCAGGTATTTCTCGGTGATAGATCTCACAAAAGGGTACTGGCAGGTACCTTTAACAGAGACAGCAAAAGAGAAGACCACCTTTGTCACGCCGGAGGGGCTGTTCCATTATAGAGTGTTGCCCTTCGGGTTGCACGGTGCTCCAGCCACGTTTCAACGGCTGATGGATATCGTCCTCAGACCACATCTCCGGTATGCCTCAGCATATTTAGATGATATAATCATATTTAGCCAGGACTGGGAAATTCACTTGTCGAAGGTTCAAGCAGTGATAGACTCGCTCAGGAAGGCAGGATTGACCGCCAACCCAAAAAAGTGCTCAGTGGGCCTGGAGGAAGCGTGGTATTTGGGTTATGTCATTGGAATCGGAGTCGTTAAGCCCCAAATAATTAAGATCGAGGCGATCCGAAATTGGCCTACACCCCTTACGACCAGGCAACTGCGGTCATTTTCAGGGATGGTAGGGTATTATATGCGGTTCATCCCACATTTCGCCACTATAGCTGCCCCGTTGACAGGACTCCTGAAAGGTAGGAAGTCGGTAATGGTTCGCTAAGATGAGCAGGCGGAAGAGGCGTTCTCCCGTTTGAAGTCGGCCCTATGCGGGTCCCCAGTTCTGGTGACGCCCGACTTCGGACGGGAGTTTATAGTCCAGACGGACGCCTCTGGAGTAGGCCTCGGGGCGGTACTCTCCCAGGAAATCAATGGTGAAGAACACCCCGTTGGTTTCCTGAGCCGCAAGCTCACCCCAGCGGAAACCCGGTACAGCGTGGTAGAAAGAGAATGCCTCGCCATCAAGTGGGCACTTGAATCTCTCAGGTATTACCTGTTGGGGAGAAGGTTCCGTCTGGTGACTGACCACTCCCCTCTCCGGTGGATGAGCCAGGCTAAGGAGGGGAGCGCTCGGGTCACCAGATGGTTCTTATCCCTCCAGAATTTTAAATTCAGGGTTGAGCACAGGGCAGGTCGCCTGCAAGGGAACGCTGATGCCCTGTCCCGGGTACACTGCTATATGTGTGTTCACCCTGGTAGGATTGAACAGGGTCGTCAAGCCTTCAGGGGTGAACAAAGGGGGGGGATATGTAAGAGAATGTCTGGAGTGGTAGTGGATGGAAGATATGTACCACCGGGGGTCGTGGCCCTGGTGGAGTAAGAGCACGGTGGGTGTCTGTTCCCCACGGACCACCACGGGTGGACGGGTTTCAGTTGATGGTGTCAGTCTACACTGATCCTGGCAGGTTGGTTATCTCTGGCCTTAGTTGGGTAGGGAAGGAGTTAATCCTTCACTATGCTTGCTGGGTGTGGTCTGCCTGCTACACCCAGGGCTGTGGATATAGGTTTGAGGCTCACTGACTGTGGGGCGGCTGATGAAGTGTGGTCTCCTGTCTCACTGCAGGAAGCTGTATGGGAGGCTGATCGCTCGGTCGGGCTGAGCGCTGTAGTCCACTCGTCTAACAAGAACTGCCCAATTGCTGCAGGCTCAAAGGACTAAAAGAAAGGGATCCTGTGGCCGGAGCCAATCCCTTGTCCAGGCCGACACGTGGCCTGTCTAACTTGCACGAACTTGGACAAACCCGCCCCATGACAAGGTGTAGTACTGACCACTGATGTGAGAGACTGTGTGAACAGGCACCAAGACGCCTGCAGTGTTTGGGGATCCTTTGTGGGAGGTGGGGTTTATGGACATTGCTGTTGTGTGAATTGCACAGTTTTGATGTGATGCACTAAAGTGAATAAAAGAGCACGGTTTGGACACAAAGCCTGTCTCCTGAGCCTCTATACTGCCACCGCTACCATCTGCCTACCAGAGCAAACCCCCACACAGTCTATTCAGTAGGACTATCAGCTGTGTATCCACCTGACTTCTCCTCAATGCAACTGATGGTCCCAACCCCATTTAAAAGGCAAGAAATCCCACTTATTAAACCTGACAGGGCACACCTGTGAAGTGAAAACCATTTCAGGGGACTACCTCTTGAAGCTCATCAAGAGAATGCCAAGAGTGTGCAAAGCAGTAATCAAAGCAAAAGGTGGCTACTTTGAAGAACCTAGAATATGACATATTTTCAGTTGTTTCACACTTGTTTGTTATGTATATAATTCCACATGTGTTAATTCATAGTTTTGATGCCTTCAGTGTGAATCTACAATTTTCATAGTCATGAAAATAAAGAAAACTCTTTGAATGAGAAGGTGTGTCCAAACTTTTGGTCTGTACTGTATGTCAGGTTGGATGGGAACAGTCGGTGGACAGCCATTTTCAGGTCTCTCCATTGGGTTCAGGAATTGGGCCACTTAAGGACATTCACAGAGGTGTCCCTAAGCTGCTCCTGTGTTGTCTTGGCTGTGTGGTTAGGGTCATTGTCTTGTTGGAAGGTGAACCTTCGGCCCGGTCTGAGGTCCAGAGCTCTGGATCAGGTTCTCTTTAAGAATATCTCTGGACTTTGCTCCATTCAGCTTTCCCTCCACCATGACCAGTCTCCCTGTCCTCCTAGTATGATGCTGCCCTCACCATGCTTCACTGTAGGGATGGTATTCGGCACGTGATGAGCAGTGCCTGGTTTTCTCCAGACACCAGGCTTAAAATTGAGGCAAAGAACTTCAATCTTGGTTTCATCAGACAAGAGAATCTTGTTTCTCACCGTCTGAGGTGCTTTAGGTGCTTTTTCTACAAAGTCCAGGCGGCTTTCATGTATATTTTACTGAGGAGAGGCTTCTTTCCCGCCACTCTGCCATTTCTAAATTTCTGTTCTCCCTTTCTCATTATGGGGTATTGTTCGTAGATTGATGGGGAAACAACAGGAGGAGCAACATAACAAAATGTGAAAGAAGTGAAGGTCTGAAGACATTCTGAATGCACTGCCTATACTTACAAACCTCACATGAGCCACAGGAATGCAAAAAAAAAAGACTTAATTGACCAAATTACCGGAGATAGCAAAAAATTGTTTCCAATCCACTTCTGACTATTACACCCTGGATAGTCATTCTACAGTACAGCCTGCATCTCCATTAAAGGCCAGAGAACTTGTGTGTAAAGTAATATTTGAGAAGTGGCAATTTGACTTTCAATTACACACATAAACATAAGATCACTCAGTAGAAATGAGGATTGAGGGGTAAAAATATGACCCCTCTGGCCTCAGCTTACAGATAACACAACCATGCTGCCTCTATACTGCCACCTGGTGCTGTGTCTGTATAATTACATTTCAGGGGCTGCTGTAATCTCTGCACCTTTACAACATTCCTTGGGGAGCTGAAAAATATTGTGTATTAACCTCAAAACCCAAGAGAACAAGAGTCAAACCTGTAAGAAAATACAGCAGGCATGTTATATTCTATCAGAGCAGCTTTGTCTCAATCACCTGGGCAGAAAATTTCCACTAATTATCAACAGCTTTAATTTTTGCGTTTTCTAAAGGAATAATCCTCTAATGGAGGAAATAAATGAAACCTTTTATTTAAGGCACAATACGAGGAGTGCAGCCGTCTCTTCATTATGCGCAGCCACGCTTCAGGCTCGCCTTGATTTTATTAGTTATTATCGTCTAATTAGCACTTATCATATTGGCTACAGATGGACAAATTAAAGCGCTTTCAAGTAATAGATATAAAGAGTGATGATCACAAGGAAGATTACATAGAAAGCACAGAGGAGGAACTTGATTAAATAGGATCCTATGTCTTCTGTTTACCATTCAAGTTTTAGTAGGGAAAAAATGAGGATAGAGGAGGAGAAAGAAGAAGAAAAAAAGAAGAAAAAGTGGGAAAAATAAGGTACAAGAAGAGAAAGAAAAATAAGAAGAAGGAAAAGAAGAGAAAGAAGAGTGACAAAGAAGAAGAAGAGAGTGAGAAGAAGGGAAATATTAAGAATGCTTAGAATAGGAAGATGTAAGAGGAGAAGAAGACAGAGAAAGACATACAAGAAGATGTGTAGAAAAGATAGAACATGACAAAAGGAAAAGAAAAGGAAGAAGACGAATAAGAGAAGACATATGATATGAGGAAAGAAAGAGATGTAGAAGAGGAGGAAAAAAGAAGAACAGGAAATCAAGGTAGAAAAAGAAAAAGGAAGGAGAAGGAAAAAAAAGAGGAACAATGACAATGTTGAGGACAAGGAAGAAAAGAGAGAGGAAGAAAAATAAGAAGAAGAAAAAGAAAGAAGGAGAAGATGAAGAAAATGGAGAAGAGGAAGATGAAGAAAATGGAGAAGAAGCAGAAAAGGAGGACAAGAAAAAAAAGCAGTAGAAGGGGAAGGGGAAGAAGAAAAAAAAAGAAGAAATAAGTAGATAAAATAGAATATAGAAAGATAAAAACTGAAAGAAAAGGAACAAGGCAGAAGAATAAAAGGAAGAATAATAAAAGAAAAGATGGGAAAATGAAAGAAAAAGATGTAGAAGAGGAGGAGAAAGAGGAAGAAAGAAGAAGAAAAGGTAGAAAAAAAGAAGGGAAGTAGAATAAAAAGGAAAAGAAGAGGAAGAGGAAAAAGAAGTGGAAGAAGAAAGAGAAGAAGACGTAGAAGAGGAATATAAACAAGAAGTCATATAGTAGTAGAAGAGAATGGGAAGCAAGAAAAAAGAAGAGTGAAATAAGTAGAAAAGACAGAACAAGAAAAGAGGAAAAGGTGGGGGGGACATAACAAGGCAGAAGAGCAAATGAAAAAAGAGGAAGAGGAGACATTATTATAAAATTAAAATAAAAAAAGGAAGAAGAATTAAAAAATATGGAGAAGAAAGAGGAAGATGAGCAACAAGGAAGAGAATGAAGAACAACAATAAGGAGGAAAAAGTAGAAGATGTAGAAGAACAACTGGATGCAAAATTAAAGTAAGAGAAAGAAAAAAGGAAGCAAGGGAAAAGAATAGGAGAAGGAAGAAGTATGGATAAACAGAAAAGAAGAAGTAAAAGAAAGAGGGTGATGAGAAACAAGGTAGAAGATGGGGAAGAAATAGAGGAGGAAATAGGTAAAGTAAGAAGAAAGAGAAGAATAAAACAAGTAAGAGGGCAAAAAAAAGAGGGAGAAGAAAAGGATGGAGAAAGCAGGAGATGGGGGAGAAGATTCGGAAGAAAGAAGAAGGGGACAAGAAACACCACAGATTTTATGATATGAGCAGATGGATGTCAGATTATCAATGATTGTCAGGAAAAATGAAGGATGAAGCCAAGTGTCAGTTTGAGGACACCAATCATAGATTCAATAAAGAAACAAGGCCATGTGCATGGACCCTAAAAGGCCACACATGGAGTCCTTACAGGTCTGTGTGACACTTCTGTGCTTCCTGCAATGGATGTGGAGCCACATGTAGATACAGAATGGCTTTGTAAGAAGCTATGGGAGCAGCATCATGGATTCATAAGTGGTATATGTGCCTGAGCTCTGCCCTAGTCATATGTTGCTTAGATATCACAGTTCTGTGGTGTAGCTATAGGGGCGCCACCCCAGGACAGCAGTAGATGGCATATTGAGGAGGCCTGGTACAGGATTCAGATCTCCTTAGACCATTCTCTGCTGGGGAATAAAGTTCTTTGGAGGTGAAATTCCTAATAATGTGAAACGTTCTGATTTATTCATTAAGAAGCGATTGCATTATTTATAGTAGTAGTAGTGAGGTATCCCACTGCTCGAGGCTCGGATACATCTATTATCAGCCTATTAGAGAAGTCCTAATGTTCTCCAAGCAGCTCTTTAACACGCGCGACCATAATCATCAATATTCCCCCCCATCGCTGCGCCCTCCTCGTATTTATACAGAATTAGCGCTCACTTTTCATAGGAAACACCTGATTAGTTCCCATTCTCTCGTCAATGATTCCCCATAAATATTCATTAGATTGCTCGAGCGCTTTACGGCCATTCCAGCGTGTTTTATGACCGCATTCTCATTAATTACCATTATTTATTTCAGAAGTGCCTGCCGCCAGTGGAGGAGGGAGAAGTCATCATCACTGGGATGGAATACGGGTAATGGAGTTAGAATTAGAAAAATAAAAAAAGAAAACTTTTTTTTATGATTTTTTTTTTTTCTCAGTAATTGTAAGTTGTTATAGGACAGGACAAAAAGCGCAGTAATGACCGAGGGACGGCGGTGAGTGATTTCCTTGTTTTAGGCGAGGTTCACATGGACACAATCTGCCTGGCAACTGTGGCAGATCGGAAATAGCAGCGGAAAATGCAAAAAAAAAAAACGCTGGATATTATACCTCTTTCCCATTGACTTCAGTGGGGAACAACAGCTAGAATCCTCTTGAAAGAAGGAACATGATGCTTCTTAAGCGCTTCTGAGATCAGAGGTGGACAAAAAAGCTTTTTTGCGTTTTTTTATGTTGATGTCAATGGGACGCTGATCATAGCGTTCTGAATGGCAGTTACCCCATGGAAACTGACTGACTTTGTCCATGTGAACCGAGCCTGAGTGTTTCAGATGCATCATGGGGTAAATGATAAGGAAGCCCAAAGGGCCAATAGCCCCTGACTTCACCAACTAGTCTCCGTCTTTACTTCTCTTAAAGGCCTAGACCTGGGTAACAACATAATTTATTAAAGCCCAAGGGGGGCTATCAACCTAACCCAGGTTTGGAATAAAATTAAAATATCACTTTTATTGATACAGTTTAAAACGGCTGTGAGCCTGGACACAGATTTAAAAGCCTTGTTCGCCACTCCTGTGTGTATCTGAACCGTGGGCCTAGCGGGTGGTGGAGATGTGCACCGTGTCCTGACTCCTGCCACTCTACAGAAACCTACACAGTATTGACTAGTAAGCCTGCTAAGGGTACTTTCACACTTGCGGCGGAGGATTCCGGCAGGCAGTTCCGTCGCCGGAACTGCCTGCCGGATCTGGCAATTCAGACTCAAACTGATGGCATTTGTCAAACGGATCTGGATGCAGATCCATCTGTCAAATGCATTGCAATACCGGATCCCTCTCTTCGGTGGCATCCGGAAAAACGGATCTGGTATTAATTAAATTTTTATTTTTTTGAAGGTCTGCGCATCCGTTTTGCCGAAACACTTAATGCCGGATCCGGCACTAATACACTTCAATGTAAATTAATGCCGGCAAGTGTTCACTAGTTTTGGGCAGGGATAAAACTGCAGCATGCTGCGCTATTTTCTCCGTCCAGAAAACTTAAAAGGGACTAAACTGATGCATCCTGAACAGATTGCTCTCCATTCAGAATGCATTAGGATAAAACTGATCAGCTTTTTTTCCAGTATAGAGCTCCTGTGACGGAACTCAATACCGGAAAACAAAAACGCTAGTGTGAAAGTAGCCTAAGTCACTGACCTCTAAACAGGCGGTGGCCGATAGTGGCTGACACTATGTCAATGGCTGTCAGAACTAAGACTGTGAGTCAGTTAATGCACTGACAGTAAGATGGCTTAAATCAGCAGCACATCGAGTCTAGCACTATACTGCATTGCAGGGCGTGTCAATTTAGAGGAGATTTTTTTTGGGGGGGGGTTTATGTAAATGAGGGGGTCCAAAAATGAGGCTTTTGATGTGTAATATCCTACAAACCGGATTCCAAAAAAGTTGGGACACTATACAAATCGTGAATAAAAACTGAATGCAATGATGTGGAGGTGCCAATTTCTAATATTTTATTCTGAATAGAACATAAATCACGGAACAAAAGTTTAAACTGAGAAAATGTACCATTTTAAGGGGAAAATATGTTGAATCAGAATTTCATGGTGTCAACAAATCCCCAAAAAGTTGGGACAAGGCCATTTTCACCACTGTGTGGCATCTCCCCTTCTTCTTACAACACTCAACAGACGTCTGGGGACCGAGGAGACCAGTTTCTCAAGTTTAGAAATAGGAATGCTCTCCCATTCTTGTCTAATACAGGCCTCTAACTGTTCAATCGTCTTGGGCCTTCTTTGTTGCACCTTCCTCTTTATGATGCGCCAAATGTTCTCTATCGGTGAAAGATCTGGACTGCAGACCGGCCATTTCAGTACCCGGATCCTTCTCCTACGCAGCCATGATGTTGTGATTGATGCAGAATGTGGTCTGGCATTATCTTGTTGAAAAATGTAGCGTCTTCCCTGAAAGAGATGACGTCTGGATGGGAGCACATGTTGTTCTAGAACCTGAATATATTTTTCTGCATTGATGGTGCCTTTCCAGACATGCAAGCTGCCCATGCCACACGCACTCATGCAACCCCATACCATCAGAGATGCAGGCTTCTGAACTGAGCGTTGATAACAACTTGGGTTGTCCTTGTCCTCTTTGGTCCGGATGACATGGCGTCCCAGATTTCCAAAAAGAACTTCGAATCGTGACTCGTCTGACCACAGAACAGTCTTCCATTTTGCCACACTCCATTTTAAATGATCCCTGGCCCAGTGAAAACGCCTGAGCTTGTGGATCTTGCTTAGAAATGGCTTCTTCTTTGCACTGTAGAGTTTCAGCTGGCAGCGGCGGATGGCCCGGTGGATTGTGTTCACTGACAATGGTTTCTGGAAGTATTCCTGAGCCCATTCTGGGATTTCCTTTACAGTAGCATTCCTGTTTGTGGTGCAGTGTCGTTTAAGGGCCCGGAGATCACGGGCATCCAGTATGGTTTTACGACCTTGACCCTTACGCACAGAGATTGTTCCAGGTTCTCTGAATCTTCGGATGATGTTATGCACAGTTGATGATGATAGATGCAAAGTCTTTGCAATTTCTCGCTGGGTAACACCTTTCTGATATTGCTCCACTATCTTTCTGCGCAACATTGTGGGAATTGGTGATCCTCTACCCATCTTGGCTTCTGAGAGACACTGCCACTCTGAGAAGAAGCTCTTTTTATACCCAATCATGTTGCCAATTGACCTAATTAGTGTTAATTGGTCTTCCAGCTCTTCGTTATGCTCAAATTTACTTTTTCCAGCCTCTTATTGCTACTTGTCCCAACTTTTTGGGGATTTGTTGACACCGTGAAAATTGGAATCAACGTATTTTTCCTTTAAAATGATACATTTACTCGGATTAAACGTTTGATCTGTCATCTACGTTCTATTACAAATAAAATATTGACATTTGCCATCTCCGCATCATTGCATTCAGTTTTTATTCACAATTTGTTTAGTGTCCCAACTTTTTTGGAATCCGGTCTGTAATTTTAAAGGTTTTTCGTTATTGATAATCATTTAGCTTGGTAAATTTGTGCTTGATTATAAATGTATATTGAAATTTCCAAAAAAAGGGAATAAATTAATATAAACTCCACAAAAATTTGCTCAAAAAGTTGTTTAATGAAGTAAAACAATTTTATTTATATTCTGTCTCTATGCCACGAGGGTATCTAGAACCACGCCTGACTCCGTTATACCCGGGGTCAGGAAGTCGCAGCGGTTGGCTGCGCGCTCTATGTAAGATAGGGCTTTTTCCTTATGGTAGCTTTCTGAGTTTGCTTTGCTAACCCTTTTGGCTCACTCAGGGATCCGTAGCTCCTTCTCCTCAGCTGTTCCTTGTCCAGCACTCCCAGACCTCCTTATATTTCTCTCTCACACTTCTCTGGTTGCCAGATATAGAGCTTCCTGCCTGGACATCTATTCTGACCCTCTGGAGCTGTGTTGCTGCGTTCTCTGGTAATTGGTCCAGAACATTACCCTCCGGATCCCTGTTGGACCTTTGTGGTCTGCTGTGGTCGCCCACCTGGGTGTATGTGTTTGTCTGTTTTGTCTGTCCTCTCCCTGGGGTTTCCCTCTTAGTGTCAGTGGTGCGGACTAGCGATCCCACCGGCCCGTTCACTATCTAGGGCTCATTTTAGGGAAAGCCAGGGTTTAGGCACGTGATCGCCGCACGGGTGAGGAACCCGTCTAGGGACCTCAGGGCAGTCAGGTGCCAGCCGCAAGGTGAGTCAGGGGTCACCACCTTTCCCTCTCCCTTGGGCAGGGATTTCCCTTTTCCCTCCCTGTGCGTGACGCCGGTCATTACATTATCTCTGGCTCTTATTTTGTGTAGGTAAAAAAATATATATATATTTTTTACCTACTTAGAATCCAGTATGGCTCAAATTGCTGCTCTGTCTAAACAATTTCATGGCCTGTCTTTTGAGGTGGCAGGATTGAAGGCATCGGTCCTCCAGCAACAGCAGCAATTACAACTGACTGCAAGCCCAGCGGTTGCTACTGGTAACCAGGTTGTTGCGGAACCCAAGGTCCCTCTCCCTGACAGATTTTCTGGGGGAAGGGACAAGTTTTTGGCATTCCGTGAGGCCTGTAAATTATATTTTAAACTGCGCCCTTACTCCTCTGGTAATGAAGAACAGCGGGTAGGGGTTGTTATTTCCCTGCTGCAGGGGGACCCGCAGTCCTGGGCGTTCTCTTTACCTACTGATTCCCAGGCTCTTCGGTCAGTAGATGAGTTTTTCGGGGCCTTGGGTCTCATATATGACGACCCTGACCGAGTCGCACTGGCTGAATCAAGATTACGGAGACTCTTACAAGGAGAGCGGCCGGTAGAGGAGTATTGCTCTGAATTCCGTAGGTGGGCTACAGATACCCAATGGAACGACCCGGCTCTCAGGAGTCAGTTCTGCTCTGGGTTATCCGAAAGGGTTAAGGATGCGCTTGCATTATATGAGACCCCCTTTTCCCTTGATGCGGTTATGTCCCTTTCTATCCGAATAGATAGACGCCTTAGGGACAGGTTGAAAAAAACTGAGCAATTGGTAACCCCTCCCAAGCAGCAGTTAGTCTGTACGGACTTAGACGAGCCTATGCAGCTAGGAGGAACTACTCGTCAGGTCCGTCCTCCTGAGGCTCGCCGTAGGCGTGGGGTTTGTTTTTTTTGTGGGGAGAGGGGTCATTTCATTAATGTCTGTCCTTCTTTCCTCAGAAACAAAAGACCGTCGGAAAACTACTAACCCCAGGCTGTGTGGAGGATGTCAGCCGGGGGGTATACGTTTCCTCCATACGTACATCGCAATTTGTGTTGCCAGCGGTTATTGTTTTTGGTGATAAGACGGAGACTATTTCTTTCTTTCTAGACAGTGGAGCAGGGGTAAATTTGATAGATGCCCATTTTGCCCGCACTATGGGTTTGTCTCTCTGTACTTTACAGAGACCCATTCCCATATTCGCTATTGATTCTGCTCCTCTGTCTCAGAGAAACCTCACCCACATTGTTCATAATTTACACCTTCGGGTAGGGGACCACCATAACGAGATGCTTTCAGGTTATGTTCTGGAGGGGCTTCCCACTCCGGTAGTGCTGGGTCTTCCCTGGTTGGTAGCGCACAATCCAGTGGTGGATTGGCAGGCCAGGGAGATATCGGAGTGGAGTGAGCATTGCAGAGAAAATTGCTTAAATAGCAATTGCTTAGTCGCCTCCATAACTACCCTACCTACATTTATTTTGGATTTTGAGGACGTTTTTTCTGAAAAGGGTTGTCAGAAGCTACCCCCTCATCGTCCTTATGATTGCCCGGTTAACCTTATTCCCGGCGCAAAATTACCCAAGACCAGGTTATATAATCTTTCAGGTCCAGAGAGACAAGCCATGAAAGATTATATCTCCGAGAGCTTGGCTAAGGGACACATCAGACCCTCTTCTTCACCCGTGGCTGCAGGGTTTTTCTTCGTTAAAAAGAAAGATGGGGGCCTGCGTCCTTGCCTAGATTTTCGCGAATTAAATCGGATAACCATCCGAGACCCATACCCTTTTCCTCTCATTCCTGACCTGTTTAACCAGATTGCGGGTGCTAGGTGGTTCTCCAAACTTGATCTTAGGGGTGCCTACAATCTGATTCGTATTAAGGAGGGGGATGAGTGGAAGACAGCGTTTAACACCCCTGAGGGGCATTATGAAAATCTAGTTATGCCTTTCGGTCTGACCAATGCTCCTGCCGTCTTTCAACATTTCGTTAATGACATTTTTAGTCATCTAATCGGCAGGTTTGTGGTAATATACCTAGATGATATTTTAATTTATTCGTCGGATCTGAGAACACATGAGGTGCATGTCAGACAGGTACTGCAGGTCCTACGGACGAATAAATTATATGCGGAAATTGAAAAATGTGTCTTCGCCGTTCAGGAGATACAATTCCTAGGTTATTTTTTATCTGCTTCAGGTTTCCGTATGGATCCTAGGAAGGTCCAGGCAATTTTAGATTGGGATCTTCCTGAGAACCTCAAAGCACTGCAACGGTTCTTGGGCTTCGCGAATTTTTATAGGAAATTCATTAAAAATTATTCACTTATTGTAAAACCCCTTACTGACATGACTAGGAAGGGGACTGATTTTTCTAAATGGTCTGACGCCGCTAAAGTTGCTTTTTCCTCTCTAAAAGAGAGGTTTACCTCAGCACCTGTACTAGTCCAACCTGATGTCTCTCAGCCTTTTATTGTTGAAGTCGATGCGTCAGAGGGGGGAGTGGGGGCGGTGCTGTCTCAGGGTCCGTCTCCTGGCAAATGGCGTCCTTGTGCTTTCTTTTCTAAAAAACTATCTGCAGCAGAAAAGAACTACGATATTGGCAATAGGGAACTATTAGCTATTAAACTAGTGTTTGAAGAATGGCGTCACTTTTTGGAGGGGGCAGTCCACCCCGTCACTGTGATTATGGACCACAAAAATCTTCTGTACCTCGAATCAGCTAAGCGTCTCACCCCTAGACAAGCTAGGTGGTCGCTATTTTTTACTAGGTTTAACTCTGTGATTACCTATCGTCCTGGGGCAAAGAATACCAAGGCTGATGCACTCTCTCGTTGTTTCCCTGGAGGGGGTAATGTGAGTGATCCGGTGCCCATTCTTCAAAGAGGAGTGGTTGTCTCTGCGGTACACTCTGTTCTGGAGGGGAAGGTGTTAGAGGCCCAGGGGGACGCCCCGGTCTCTTGCCCCTCAGAGAAATTGTTTGTACCGTTGAACCTGCGTTTCGAATTATTAAAAGAACATCATAATTCGGCACTTGCTGGGCACCCGGGTAGTAAAGCAACCTTGGAGCTATTGTCTCGTAGTTTTTGGTGGCCAAGGTTGCGTCAGGATGTATTGGATTTTGTGTCTTCTTGTTCTACCTGTGCACGCGCAAAAGTTTCACATACACGTCCTGCAGGGTCTCTATTACCACTCGTCATTCCCAATAGACCATGGACACATCTGTCAATGGATTTTATCACTGACTTACCTTTGTCTGCGGGTAAAACAGTTATTTTGGTAGTAGTGGACAGGTTTAGCAAAATGGTACACTTCATTGCGTTACCCGCACTACCTAATGCTAAGACTCTTGCTCATGTATTCGTCAGTGAAATCGTGAAGCTTCACGGGGTCCCCTCCGATGTTGTTTCGGATCGGGGTACCCAGTTTATTTCAAAATTTTGGAAAGCTTTTTGTTCCCGTTTGGGGGTACACTTGTCCTTTTCCTCAGCTTTCCATCCTCAGTCGAATGGACAGACTGAGCGTACCAACCAAAACCTGGAGACATATCTAAGATGTTTTGTGTCTGAAAACCAAGAGTTGTGGTCATCATATTTACCGTTAGCTGAGTTTGCCATAAATAATCGGCGTCAGGAATCCACTGGCAAGTCACCATTTCTTGGTGCATATGGTTTTCATCCCCAATTCTGTACCTTCAAAGAGGGGGGGTCTTTTGGGGTTCCCGAAGAGGAACGGTTTTCATCATCTCTTTCATCGGTATGGCAGAAGGTGCAAGCTAACTTGAAAAATATGGGAGGTAAATACAAATGCATGGCTGATAAGAGACGGTCGCCAGGTCCGGACCTAGGAGTGAATGACTATGTGTGGTTGTCTACTAGGAATATTAAATTGAAAGTTCCCTCTTGGAAACTGGGTCCTAGGGTTTATTGGTCCTTACAAAATTGTAGCCATCGTCAACCCCGTGGCTTTTCGCCTGGAGTTACCTCAGACTTTTAAAATCCATAATGTCTTTCATAAGTCGTTACTCAAGAAATATGTTCCACCTCTAGAACCGTCACCGCTGCCACCCCCTCCTGTTGTTGTGGATGGTAATCTAGAATTTCAGATATCCAAAATTGTTAATTCTCGTCGGGTCCGCCGCTCTCTTCAATATCTGGAGCATTGGAGAGGTTACGGTCCCGAGGAAAGAATGTGGGTTCCTGCGTCTGAGGTAAACGCCGACAGGCTAGTTCGGGTTTTTTATGCCTCCCATCCTGAGAGACCTGGTCCTGAGTGTCCGGAGGCCCTTCGTAGAGAGGGGGGTACTGTCACGAGGGTATCTAGAACCACGCCTGACTCCGTTATACCCAGGGTCAGGAAGTCGCAGCGGTTGGCTGCGCGCTCTATGTAAGATAGGGCTGTTTCCTTATGGTAGCTTTCTGGGTTTGCTTTGCAAACCCTTTTGGCTCACTCAGGGATCCATAGCTCCTTCTCCTCAGCTGTTCCTTGTCCAGCACTCCCAACCTCCTTTATATTCCCCTCTCACACTTCTCTGGTTGCCAGGTATAGAGCTTCCTGCCTGGACATCTATTCTGACCCTCTGGAGCTGTGTTGCTGTGTTCTCTGGTTGTTGGTCCAGAACGCTACCCTCCGGATCCCTGTTGGACCTTGGTGGTCTGCTGTGGTCGCCCACCTGGGTGTATGTGTTTGTCTGTATTGTCTGTCCTCTCCCTGGTGTTTCCCTCTTAGTGTCAGTGGTGCGGACTAGTGATCCCATCGGCCCGTTCACTATCTAGGGCTCATTTTAGGGAAAGCCAGGGTTTAGGCACGTGATCGCCGCACGGGTGAGGAACCCATCTAGGGACGTCAGGGCAGTCAGGTGCCAGCCGCAAGGTGAGTCAGGGGTCACCACCTTTCCCTCTCCCTTGGGCAGGGCTTTCCCTTTTCCCTCCCTGTGCGTGTCGCCGGTCATTACACTCTATTATCAATCACTGAAAACAAATTGTAAAAAAAATTAAAAGCTTCAACCAACAATATTCATCAAATCTTGCTTCGATTCATTCCTAGACACCATTCTTCTGCTTGCTTCCTGGCCTCTAATGAATCCTTCTCGTTTCTCATGAGTATACACTTTGCCAGAAGCCTCTGTTACTTGTTTCACACAGCTCTCTATGGACTGTCCATGACATGGCCACTTTGGAACTTGCATTGGCTCTTGAACAAACTTTCATATTTCTGATATTTTGAGTTTACAAGTAAGTGGAGGTTCATATACTTTTTCTGACCAGTCTATCAGTTCCAAAAGTGAAGTTGTATTTGGATTTACTGCAGGTGTTTTCCTAGGCTGAACAGATAGGTCTCCTGGTGTATCATCATCTTCATTCCTTAATTCAATTATCTTCTGGACCCCTGCTTTCCTTTCTTCTTGGTCTTCCGACCATAAAAGTGTCTGAAGCACCATTTCACTAAATGCGAACCACGATGAACGTTGGATCGTTTGAAAAACAATATCTGCTACTGCCTTCTTCTGGGATTTTAGGAGCTTCAATTGATAAAGAATGTGGCGGGGTCCTTCCACCCAAGAGAATTTCAATTTGATTGTAAACCAGCAGGGATAGTATACGCCAGTGATGGTCAGTTCGCAGTGTTCGCCAGCGAACACATGCGGGCTGCCATCTTTAGTAAGGTAGACTCACCCGTCCAGCGATGCACAGGTAAGCCCTTACCTGTGCCTGTGCCGGGAGCCGGTCTGAAATCAAATGCAGTCACCGGGAATAGGCAGTTCTGAGAACAGCCCGATGAAGGCCCCCGGCGGCTGTTCGCGGAACTGCCTGCTCCCGGTGTGCATCGCCAGACGGGTGAGTCTACCTTACTAAAGGTGGCAGCCCGCATGTGTTCGCTGGCGAACACTGGGAACTGACCATCACTGGTATACGGCAACAATGTATTCCACAAGCAGTTGCAACGTCTTCAAGTTGTTGCCTTTAAGGCCATGTTTTGAAACCCATATTTGACAAATCCTATTGCAATTGTTAACCACCGAGAGTGGCGTACAGGACCAATTTCTAATAATGCCAGATCAGTTGGAAGTACACCTGTCCCTATGGCCTGAGTTATCCTGTAACCATAAGCCTGATCTGTAGAGAGATCTTTGACAACATTGTCACTCAATGGAACCAAAGGCTCTGGAAAGAATATTCTGACAAATGAGGGATTGATTTCAAGTTCAGTTGCACTATCAAGCATGTTGCCAATTTTACCACTCCACTTGTTGTTGGACAAAGTTTTCCCATTCCAACTGTTTGATCAACTGCCGCAAAGGTAGCTCATTAGTATGAAGAGCACCAACCAACCAGATGAGTTTACGAGTCAGCTTTACCTCAACCCAATGCATGACTTCTCCTTCACAACCAGTGTTAACATTCGTTGAGTCAGCACCAATAGCCTGCAAACTTTTATCAATGCTGTTTTTCTTTAAAAAAAAATCCACAAGATGGTTAGCAATAACTTCAGCAGGTTTCTTTTTCGTTAAGTCTTTCTCTGGAGTAAAATGGCAAAGATACCTTCCACCTGGCTCACTGCAAACAGTGTAATGCTCTTCTTTCACAATACTTGGAAACTGATGACTTGAGTTATCTGCTTGTAGCAGAACTTTAGTGGAATCTTGGCATCCATCAAAGATACATTCAATCTTGCCTATCCGGCATCGAGCATGAAATTCTTCATCAAGTGATTTCATGACTTTTTCTTGGGCCCTCTTTACTTTATTGTGATCAACCACAAGTATCCTGCCTCCTTCAGTAATTAATCCAGCATCCAAAAATGCAGCTGTTGTAATGGTAGCTGTAGCACGTAGACCGACACCATACCTAATACTTTGCAATGCAACATTGCACAATTGTAATCTATTATACTGACTTGTACTTAAAGTAGAAGGTGCATCAGAATCATCACATGGTATCTGCAAAGGTTCTTCAGAATCTTCATCTTCAACATCAGTTGGCTCTTCATCTTCTTCGGAGAAAAGAACTTCATTTGGTTGTAATGACTGTGATGTTAACTCTTCCTTCCTTTTCTGCTTATATTCAGAAATTCTTCTTACTTCATCTTCTTGCCTCTTCTGCTTTTTAATTTGTCTTCTGTGTTCAGGTAGATCTGGTAATCCAATTTGATGCTGTCCAACAACAACAGATCCAACTTTCTCTCTTTGACCATTAATAAACACTAGTTCTTTGACAGGGATCTTCATGTCCTTAGAACAAGAGCAGGAGATGTGCACTTCATGTTTACAGTCAGCACCACCTGGACATGGACCCGAAAATTCTGAACATAGCTTAATCTCACACTTGCAATTGAGGATGTCAAAGAGCTTGTTAGTAATGTTATGTTCTAAAATAACTAACAAATCACTATTTTTGGAGCCATTGTAAATGATATATAGTGACGTCCATCTAGAGGATTAATGTCCATTTTTGTCAGACATGTCAAAGAGCTTGTCTAACGTTGCTATGAAAGCCTATTTCACTTACAGTTTGCCTCTGCCAAGTGATGTGTTTTTGGCCTTTTCCCAGTTTTCTTCTATCTTCTTCAGGACTTTGACTCTCGAATTTAAAATTGGCACCACAAAACAACTGTTTGCTAGCTCCCACTTTTGGATAAATATCCTTTGCAACAAGAGTGGCTGATGGGTAATTTCTGACATTCTCTCCCCTCTGCTCTCTTAGCAGAAGGCCATATCTTAGAACATCACGCAGAGTTGGGAGTTCAGAAGGCAGCATTTCTCCACCAGTTCCAATGAAGTTACTCATGTGAGTGGAAGTTGCCAGTCTTGTCTTTCTTTTACTAGCCATGGTTCCGAATTTTCAGATTGTGCAAGTGGAAGAAACTATTCGTGCCTGGAAAAAGAAAGACAAGAAAATGTTACTATTTGTATGATACTATGATAAAAATTTATAAAGTATGACATTAGTAAAAATTATTAAAAAGACACTCTGCTGCAAATGAGTATTGCTAGTTTAAAAACTTTTATGAATGACATACATTTTTTTTACATATTTTATAGTATAATATAAGTATATTCCTAACCTTAGAGCAGAAGTACAGACATAAATAATGAGAAGAAGGCACTTCTTGAAAAGAGACAGTTTGCTGCGAATTTTACATAAAGCGTCAAAATATCACAAAATTGAAGTAGCTATTTACCAAGCAAAACAATGTAATTTCCATTTCTTATAAATATTATTGTGAATTGCTAACCAAAACACAACTTTTTAACCACCCTAATTTTTTGAAATACAAAGTCAAAACATTTGACATGCACTACAGCCGTCTGTTATACAATCGTGAATCAGTTGTTTCACTGGCATCCACATACATCTGAAGCATAGCAATCTTGTCTGACACTATGTCAATAGCTGTCAGAGCCGCAGTCACACTGCATGCACTGCCCTGCCTAGCATTCTGCTCTGCTGGCTGACTAATTGTGAACTACACTGGGCTAGCAGACTAATACTGTAATACTGTCACTGAGATGCGATGCTCTGTTTCAATGTGATTATTCACTACACATAGGCCGACTACACTGGAGTGGACAGTCAAACATTGAAAGCTGTATCTGCTCCCCGACATGTTTCACCAGTACAAACGCAAAATACAAATGTGATAGCACTCTGCAACCAGCATTCTGCCCTGCCTCCATGCTGGATGAGGCATTGGTGTACATTTTGGCCAAAGCATAATAAGCCACTCACCACGTCAAGGTCGCCTCTATGGAGTGGTCCCTAACACTAGTTCCTACCTGTTTATGGGCCATGACAGCCACACAAAGTCCAGGGAGCGCAGGTGCAGCATGCACGCCAAGCACACTCCAGAGGCAGGGCAGAATGCTGGTTGCAGAATGCTATCACATTTGTATTTTGCGTTTGTATTTGTATTTCGCCATAGTGATGTGCACCTACATACAGGGTTGTGCTGACTCAATCACCCACATGTTTCACCAGTAACCTGGCTTCTTCAGGGGTTTAGGCAGAATTGAGGACACCTGCCATTTGCGGGGTTTAAATCCCCTTGTTTAATCATTGAGCATTGAATCAACCACTCACATCAATCGGAGGCTGGTCGGATGTCAAGCAGGAACCTATCAGCTGCTGAATAGTGGCCCGCAGCGGACGAGGTGTCTAGGTCACATAGTGCGCAACCCAGTTCTGCACACCAGCTCGTAGACAAATGCTGTCATCATGCAGCTAGTGCGCGTGTTCTGCGTGACGGGCGGATGCGCACATTCTTAGTGTAATTGGCTGCTTAGAAGTTATTTATTGCGCATGACGTGCGCTCTGCTCCAATGCGCACGGACTTAGACTCAGGCTGTTAGGGCTAAGAAAAGATGATGCCTAGGGTGCTGATGTCAGTGATAAAGGTGATCTGTAAGGGCCCATTCAGACGGCCGTAGTGCTTTGCGGATGCGCAATTTGCGGACCGCACAAGGCCGCAACCATAACAGAAAATGCCCACTCACGCCCGCGATTACGGACAGGAATAGGACACGCGGTACGGAACAACGGACGCGGACAGCACAAGGTGCGTAGCACGCATCCTCCGCGGCTCCACAGAAATGAACGGACCCGCAAACCCTACCCAAAACGGGTGCGGATCCTTTCATACAGCCGTGTGAATGAGCCCCTAGTTGAATGAGCTGTCACAGCCTTTGGTTTGTGCTGTGACACTGTTGCCACACTTGCGGTTGCCCGCGGCATCGTGTTGCTGTGAGAGCATGCGGTGGCAGTGTCTCGGCCTTCTGGGTGATTGCCGTGACATGGTTGCCACGCATGCTGTTGCCGGTAGTAACGTGTGGCTTAGTTTTCTTGTGTGTGCACTTCCCCTTTAAGTGGCTTCCTTCCTCTGTCTGGTGATGGAAGGGTTATCTCCCTTCCTAGTGTTTTGTGAAAACTGGGTTTATGTGTTTGTGGGTGTGGCGGCTTGGGCTATTTAATCTCTGCTGAAAGGTGTAGCTGAGGGTTCCTCCAGGCTTGGTGTGTGCTGGTGGTTCACGCTCCTTGCTTTATCATCTTTCCAGTGAGGGCCACCCTTGTGGTCATAGATGTTCTATGTCATCCCGGTGTCTCCTTCCCTTCCTGTCCCTATTTGTATGGAGTGGGTTATGTTCAGGGTGTTTGTATGTCAAGCTTGGTGTTATATGTCTGGTGGTGTTTGGTGTCATGTTTTCTAAACATTCCCCTGTCTCATGTTATTGCAGCTATGGTGTCCTGGGTCCCTGTGTGGTTTGTTGTGTGTGCTGTGTCCTTTAATGTTGGTGGGGACACCAACACATGTGCACGGGTTCCAGTCAGTGTGTCTGTGGCAGGTAACTGTGTTATTGGTTTCGCTTACCTGCCATCTCCTTAAGCTGTATGTGTTTCCCTTTCCCTGCTTCTAGGCCTTTAGAAACTCCTGTTCCTCCATGTTTTGGATGAACAGGTCGTCTCTCCCCTGCTCCTTAGTGAGGGATTTCCAGGGCGACTCAGGATATTAGGTATCCAGGGTATGAGCCGTCCCACCATCAGGGTCCGCTCATACGGTTAGGAGTTAGGGAGAGGATTAGGGATGCAATAGGAGGTGACCTGCTCCCTGATCCCGGCGTCCTGGCCTAGTTGCTACCATTATCCTTCTTACTTTGTATGGTGGGGGTTTTCCCCCATTCCCCGCCGTGATATGAGCTGGATTGTCTCAGCATTTAACATCCTACACCATAAAGTCATACAGTAAGCAGTCAGTAGGATGTTTAATGTGTACACCACACTGCTGCTATACTTAATGCTTGGATATGTATTTTGCGAACAATCACAACAGCTGATACATATGTTAAAGGGTCTTCATATACACCCAATACAAGTGGGGTCAAAATTACTTTGACAGTGGCAGGCTAACCTATAGAGAGGCTCACTACTGAATGTCTATGATCATACATGAAAAATATTGAAACATTTCTACCATACTGGCCTATAGAAAGGACGAAAAAGTAAAGCCTTTGTCATTACTTCTCTGACATTCCCAACAGAAACATATGGGGTCTATAGTTTTTGCGTGGGGGCTCCTAAGGGATACACCACCTAGCTGCCTCCACCATCCAGTTTACTTCAGTTTTTCCGGGACACCCCCAACAGCAACATGTGGGAATATCACTGTCACGGATGTAGTAAGGGAGAACACCAAAAGACAACAAGAAGGAAGGGAAAAGACACTAGGCCTCACCGCTAGGGAAGGAAAAGGGTCACCACCTATAAACCCCTGCTCCTGGCCCTAACTCCTTTCCGTATGGGCACCTCCCGATGGTAGAGATGCCCATACACAGGAACCTAGAAAACCCTGGTGGCCCTCGGATGCCCTAATGGTAATGACAGGGCAGAGACAACCCGCTCCTTCCCTGGTGAAGGAACCAGCGTCTCCCTGAGGCCTAGCAAACAACAAAGGTGGGGTGGAATACAAAATACAACAAGCGGAACGCTTAACTTCTGAGGCTGATGGATGATGGATGAACAGGACTTCAACTAGAACCACACTCCAGCTCCTCCAAAAACCAAATGAAGCTATCTAGAGTAAGGAGTGATGGGTAAAGTCAGACTAAATAGGGGGAGGTAAAGGTAACATGATCCACACCTGAACAGGAGGTGTGGACATACAAGCAACACACAAAGTGAAACCAAAACCAAAAGAGGCTGTCAGATCACTAATGTGCAGATAATCTTTTAGACCTTCTAAAACCTGTCACTGGTGTGACAATAACCTGTAGCTTGTGCAGTGATAGGGTTTAGGGGGGGGCCCAACTTTATGTTGGTTCCCTGGCACACTGTTGAGGTGTCACCATGCGTTGTTACTCTCTGAAGGGGATGGTAAGGTTTCGTGCACCCCAACATGCAACCCAACAGCAACATATGGGAATATCACCTGTAGGTTGTGAAGTGACAGGGTTTGGGGTGGCCCCAACTTTATGCTTGGTCCCCCGGACAATGTTGAGGAGTCACCATGTGTTGTTACTCTCTGGAGAGGATGGTAAGGTGTGGTGCACCCCAATGGGAAATAAATCCAGAGAGTCAGGGTCTGCAGTAACCAGGGTGCTTCTTTACTGAAGGAATTCAGGTATAAAACAATTCAGGCGAGGCATAGGGATGGCTTCTCCAGTCTCCTCCCGGGCAGAAGAAAGGTTTGATGCTGAGGAAAGGCCTGAGCTAGCTGTCCCTCTCTCTCTCTTCAGAAGGCTGGTACCCTGGTCCAACGCTGGTGGCTGAGTTGTTTGGCTGGCTCCCTGGTCAAAGGGCTGGTGATCCAGAGTCTGTGGCTCAGTATCTTTATCTCATGACTTCTTCTGATCTGCAAACTGGCAAAGCTTCTTCTAGTAAACACTGGTCCCTATCTGCAGACAACTAATTGCTCTGACTGCTCTCCTTATATATAGTTTCTAGCTGAACTGGTTCTTTTTAGTGGGAGGGGTGGAGAATCACAGCCTAAACAGAAAAATTGTTGCACTTTCAGTCTGCCATAGACTTGTACTGGGCCTCAATACAACTCAATGGAGATGACTGAGCAGTTTTCAGACATAAACAACAGTTTAGTCAGAGAATAACCATAGAGTCAAAAGGTCACTGTGTCTGTTTTTTTCTCTCCAAAATGTAACTCTGATATTCTCTTAGAGTAACAGTGGAAAATGACTAGCTTCTCAGTGCACAGGTAGAAAGTCCTAAAGTCCCTCAATATTAGCTGGCTGTGTATTAACTCTTTCCACAGTGCAGTACAGTAGTGAAAATTAATGGGATATATTAGAGTAAACATATAAAATGCAGTTCAACAATATAAAACACTATAAGTGTAGACAACGGCATAAATCAAAGGGCAAGTTAACCCTTCGAAGTTCAATAAAGTAAGGAGTTGATGGCTTTGCGTAGTAGCAATACGGCGAATGTCCACAAATGCCCATACTTTAGAGTACCTTTGCTCTGGGGTACTACACTTCTATACAGTGTACAGTATATCATCCTTCATACATTGGGCAAGTTAGAATAAATCCATTCTTAAATGTTTTTCTATGTACGTATAAGGAGCATGGTGGAGGCTCATTATTGGTGCCTTTGAAGCACTTGCTTGGCCACAGATTCTGAAAGGACCCCCCTCCTTTGTCAGGCAACATGGGGCCCCTGTAGAGCATCCATAGCTGCAGAGGCCCCTGCATTAGAGAAGACCTGCCGCATCCTCACAGAAGTGTACCTGGGCTATACCATTGCCACAGCTGTCAATGCCGTTAGTTTCGGTGCCGAATAGCAGTGACTTGTTGGGGTGAATTGTCAATTGGGTCCATCAGGTTTCCCCTATGGTGTCCAACATTTTACTGTATTTTTTTTTCTGTTTTCTGCTTTTACGGAGCCATCGACACAGATGAGTACCTAGCTCTGACACCAAGGTTTAACAAACCTTGAAGGATGCAGGCAATTTTCATTTTTTGTCCCTTTTGTTGTTTTTTTCCCCTGCCTTCCAGGAGCCAAAACTTTTTTACTTTTCCGTTCATGTAGAAATATGTATTTTCTATTGGCACCTATTTAATATTCCATGCAATGTGTTCACTGGGCTGTAAAACTGACACGTTACCTTTAGGCCTCTTGCACATGACCGTATGCCCTCCGAGACATATGGTCCTTGAGCGGGCCATATGTCCCGGAGCGGCATTGATTGTATGCACGGGAGTACACAACATCATAGATTACAATGATGCTGTGCACGTCGGGCCGTCCGCGGGGCTATTGTCCCACACTCATAAGATCATATAAGTGCGGGACAATAGCCCCGCAGGCGGCCCAACCTGCACCGCATCATAAGAACTTAACTATGACAGGCCTGAGAACCTTCAGAAGGCCCCAGTATAACATATCAACCTAACATAGTAGTAATAATAAAACATCCATCTGGTTGGACCTAACAGCTCCTGTCATCTCATTGCGGGGGAGGGGCAAACAGCCACTGTACAGGGCATGCTCCCGAAAAATTACCGCTCAGATGCCATGGTCACCATTGGAGTTATTTCCAATCAAGGACACTGCTGGTCAGCTATAGCACCTGCTCAGCTCTCAGTGGGCAACGTATTTAAAACCTCAACTTCCCCCGTACATGTACAGTGGATGTCGTCAGTAGGTTAAGTAACCAAAAATGCAATAAATATGATGCATAAGTAGGGGGCGTATCTTTATGCTTTGGTCTTTGGTGCTATGGAAGCTTGTCCCGCCCCTGGCTCATGTAAAAAAGGAAGCGTTGCCAATCCGCCTTGCCTAGGGTACGGCAAACACTATCCACCCAGGCATGCTGGAAGTTGTAGTTTCCCAGCAGCTGGAGACTACTGATCTAGATGAAGCTGCAGATTCCACCCTCCCTGTCCAGTGTCCGTATGAATTAGGAGTTACTCCGTCATACTTCTACCTTCTCACACTTTGTATTTTTAACCTTTCTTACAGTCTTTTACCGACATAACGCGCCCTCCGAGCGTTGACACCATGTAACCGGAATTAAAACCTTGCGGCACTTTCATCTTCTGGGAGACTCATTGTCACGTTATTAGGAGTTGAAAGCATCTGAGGATCCTTTTAAGTTGTGTTGACATATCGGGGGCCTGGCTGCCTGTGCCGAATGGATCTGACATGTAACGCAAAGAGAGACAACGGCACAGAGCATCTACTCCACAAACAAGTCTGATTACAGGAGTATAGCAGCTGCTGTTGGGCCCCTGCATAGAGGGGGCCCAGACCAAGTTTGCTCTACAGGAGGATTAACGGATTAACCCAAAGAGAAAGATGTGAGGCAAAAAAGGACCATGCCCACTGCCCCGGGGTGTGTTTGGTGCTCACACAGACCAAGAGGGGGCTCACAAAGCTATGGGGACTGGATATTGCGGATGTGCTAGCGGCCATCTAGCAAACCATGGCCTCAGCTCTATACACAAAATCCCGGTGACAAGTTCCCTTTAGGGCCTGATCAATGATGTCGGCATCTCCCTCACAGCTTGCAGTGCCTTAGCAATCCTGTTGTCCATCCTGAGTGCCTTCATCACCAGATACAGCTGCCTCAGTACATGTGGCTGCAGCAGCAGGCGCTCCGGTTGACGAGTCAGCTTAGGCAGACACTTGCAGGATGCTCTTCTACACACTAATGTATGCCCTTCATGGAGGATAGCATGAGGAATGCGTTGTCCCTACACCCATGGATTCACATGTCGTATCGGACGAATCACCATGTCACTCCTCATAAATCACGAAAAGACTGAAACTGGACTCCCCCAGCATCATGTTGGTTTTGCAGAACTGTATGTACAAGAGAACCATCACTCCCTTACAGGATAGAGCACATCAAGTAATACAGTCACAGCAGCAGTACTAACTTGAGAATTTGCACAGGCAAGGTGATGTGACCCTAGGTCCTTCTCACATATAACCTAATTAATACTACCTTATATCAGTGCTGAGGCTGCTGTAATCACAGGACTTTATTAACTAGTGAGCTCCCACTTTAGATGCATAAACAGCTTGTTTGGGTAAGATGCTCAATCTACAAGTCCCTTTCTATCTAACTGCTTAGCAGCTGACTTCAGCAGGGAGAAAGTAAAGGTTTGCAGTAATTTGTTTCCTACTTATTTACGCCGTATAGCAATAAATGGAGAAAGATGTCTGCAAGTGAATAAGCACAGAGCACTTATATGACATTTCTAGATTAGAAGCTTGAATTCACACACTGATGAGCATATTCTAAGAGATTACATTAATTATTCTCCTTCATTTATTTAAAGTCAATATGAAATTATTAGTTCATATTTAAAGCAGGACAAGAAAATGAAAACCTGTCAGGGCTTCAGATACTTAATGTGGGGTGGCTGTTTCAGGATGTTATATGACTGAAGAGTAGACCAACTCCATAATATGGTCTGTAGTTTTGGAATGAGATGTTCAACAAGTAGACTTGATGCCCTAACATAAAGAAAACAAGGGCATCTGTATTGAAGTCAATGCAGCTAGTATGGAGCATTTAGAAAAAGAGGCCTAATCCCCACTGACTCATCCCATGAAAGAATGGTATTATTAGCAAACAAGGGGTGGACTAATGGCCCAAAGGCCATGGAAAGAGACTAGTAGAGGCAAAAACACCAGACCTTTTTGACTGGGCGGTAAACATAACTGGAAGACACATATTATTCTTAAAATTTAGTGAAGGACAATTTCTCATGAAACAAATTCAATACAATATTGCTACATGATATTAAATCCTCAGCAGGCTGCAAGTCAGATCACAACCACTGGGTGGCTACATATAGGCACATGTAGGATAGACATCTTGTGACAGAGTATCATGAAATTACACTCCTCAACATTGAAATTACAACACCAAGAAGGACAAGCCATAAGGTTATGCAAACAGGAAAGTTATGCTAAGATCAGCAGATTATGAAATTTTCTTGCACCTGGCTACAATCTGTGACGTGCGTGAGGGACATAAAAGCCATATTTAAAGATAAATTTAGCCACATGAAACCTCATAAATCGGTTCACGTCATGTGGGATGATTGCGCAATGCCTCATGTTCATCAACGTGTCAGTTATCACCACTTGAACTGAGAGACCTTAGTTTAACACTCCCGGAGAGGCCGAGATGTTAGCGTTGTTCAATGTTGTATGACCTGGTGGTTAGGAGAACAATGACAAACTGGAATGACACTAAGAGGTACACAGAGGAGAACCTCTGCACGGACGGATCGTCTGATTAGAAGAATGACACGTAGTGATCCATTCTGTAATGCAAGTGAAATTGTCATATCCCAAGCCTAGGGCGGCAAATACAGTCTACGCAAACCATCAGAAGTCATCTGCACCACACTTGGCTATGAGCCAGTCGTTGACCTACGGGTGTTCCATTGACCTCGCACCACTGCTCTCAAAGGTTATCATGGTGCACAGCGAGACAGCAATGGAGGTTGGAATAGAGATCTGTCCTCTTCAGTGATGAGTCCTGATTTTTGCCTTGAACGCAATGATAGCTGGAGATTGGTCTAGAGACCTCGTGGGCCACACAATGAAGAGACTTTCTCAAGGAAATGTCACAACAACTTGGAGTTAAATTGATTTGGTCATGGAACCAGTGGTACAGCCATTTCCCCAAAATGTCCCAGGCCACGTTTTTCCACAGGAAAACATCAGACTACATGTTGCTCGTGTTACTGTGAGCAGCCTATATGGTCAAAACTTGCTACCATGGCATGCAGATTCTCTAGACTTGTCTCCCATCAAACACATCTGGGACGTCATTGGTCAGCAATCGCAGAGGGAGCTGCCAGCAGCCGATCTGTATTCAGCATCGATAGCATGGCAAGGCGCTTGAGTGCCGGCATTTCTGTGTGTGGCGCTCATACTGAATATTTTGAGATGTTTTTAATATTTTGTTTCCATTTTTTAGCGTTTGCATATCATTAGCATATCTATCAATCCTGTTATTTCCAGAATTCCATAACTGTTACTTAAAGAGGAAAGATAAAGACGAAAACACATGTAACAGGAAGATATTTTATGGTGTATCTACTATATTGTCATCATATGTGCTATTACTATATATTGACAAACTGTGACAGAGGGAAGAATGAAGGAGCACAAGTAGGGTGGCCTGGGTGGGTCATATTATGGTGCTCAATTACCCATTTTAAAACCCAAAGGGTAAGCTGTTCTTGGTTCCACAGTAAGTTTGAAAAGCTCCTCTTGGCCCTGCCAAATAGCCAAGGTTGAAGCTTATGGCTTTCCTTTATGGCGAAGAGAGTACTCTCATAATACCAGTGGTGGTCAATTCTTTGTGGGTCTTCATTGCTCTTTATATACTACTGGTACCTGGTACAATTTCACTCCATTTATATCTCAATGTATTTCCCAGCTCCTCCCGATGACATGAAGATCATAAAACGGTCTTGAGTTTCCATGGTAACCTTTGTCTCATTGATTGTTATTTATGTGCCTCCTTTTTTATCCGTACATTGCAGTGTTGTTACAACCACAGGCGTCAGATACAATGTTGGGCTACTTTCACACTAGCGTTTATTCTGGATTCACAACCATCTGCATCCGCGATGAACGGATCCGGTTGTATTATCTTTAACATAGCCAAGACGGATCCGTCATGAACTCTATTGAAAGTCAATGGGGGACGGATCCGTTTTCTATTGTGTCAGAGAAAATGGATCCGTCCCCATTGACTTGCATTGTGGATCATGACGGATCTGTTTTGCTCCGTATCTCAGGACGGAAAGCAAACCGCAGCATGCTGCTCTCCGGTATGAGAACGGAATGCATATTGGAGCATTACGTCTTGTTCAGTTACGGAAGCGTTTTTTTCTGGTATTGAACCCTATGACGGATCCGAATACCTGAAAATAATAATGCTAGTGTGAAAGTAGCCTAACTCAATACTGTGGGAAATCTCAGTGCCACCACTGTATTAAAAGCATTCTTTCTGTGCTGTTCAACTACTGTATATACAGACTGCCACGTCCATGACACGGTCCATGCAAACGCAGCGCAGATGTAGAGCAATGCATTGTGGGATCCGATGTAATTGCACTGATACAAATTTAAAAAGTTATATATACAGCTATAGGATACAGCATACAGTATAAATCCACCTTTATAGCATCTGTAAACCAGTTAACACTGGTTACTTTGGCATGTGGCCTCGGGCACGTTAGCAGCAGACCCTTTAAGTTTCTCACTGCGGCCCCCATGGATAGAACTTGTTTTTCCAGCAGCTCCCACAGATGACAATCGGATTGAGATCTGGGAATTTGGAGACAAGTCATCACCTTGCTCTCATTATCCTGTTCCTCATCCCTGGACAGTTTTGCAGTGTGGGCGGGCATTATCCTGCTGAGAGTGTATGCTGACATTAGGGGGCGCCACTGCCATGAAAGGGATGTTTGTGTGTACAGTGATTAGGTTAGTGATACATGTCACATCCACATGCTTCCAGAACCCAAGGTTTACAGCAGAACATTGGCCAGAGCATCACACCGCAGCTTTTCTTCTTCCCACAGTGCACCTGGTGCCACCTCCTTTCAAGGTAAGTGACGCACACACCTGGCCGTCCATATAATGTAACATGTTGCATCAGACCAGGGCTCCTTCTTCCCTTATCGTACCTGGTGCCATCTCTTCCCCAGGTTTGTGACGCACACACGCCTGGCCATCCACATGATGGAACCTGATTCATCAGACCAGGCCACCTTCTTCCCATAGTGCACCTGGTGCCATCTCTTCCCCAGGTAAGTGACGCACACACCTGGCCGTCCATATAATGTAACATGATGCATCAGACCAGGGCTCCTTCTTCCCTTATCGCACCTGGTGCCATCTCTTCCCCAGGTTTGTGGCACACACACGCCTGGCCATCCACGTGATGGAACCTGATTCATCAGACCAGGCCACCTTCTTCCTATAGTGCACCTGGTGCCATCTCTTCCCCAGGTAAGTGACGCACACACCTCGCTGTCCATATAATGTAACATGTTGTATCAGACCAGGGCTCCTTCTTCCTATAGTGCGCCTGGTGCCATCTCTTCCCCAGGTAAGTGATGCACATGTACCCACAGCTGTCCACATGACGTAAGATGATTAATCAGATAAGTATGGTCTTGATCCCATAGTGCACCTGGTGCCATCTCTTCCCCAGGTAAGTGACGCACACACCTGGCCGTCCATATAATGTAACATGATGCATCAGACCAGGGCTCCTTCTTCCTATAGTGCACCTGGTGCCATCTCTTCCCCAGGTAAGTGACGCACACACCTGGCCATGCACATGATGGAACCTGATTCATGAGAACAGGTCATCTAATCTTCCCGATGCATGTTGGATGTTACTCTTTGTAATTTTTTGCTTTTCTCCCGATTCTTTCATCCTTGTGCTGTTGATGTGCTGGTTGCGGATTTGCTCTTCTGTTCCTTTTATTGCTGCTTTCATAGCTAATCAGTGCCCCTGTTTCTGACATCAAACAAAACAAATAACAAATATGACAAAAACTTTTTGGGGAGTCGAAATAGCTTAAAGTGAACTATTATGAATCATTGTTGGAAGCTTGGCAGCATCTCCCGGATTGAGGAGTTTTTCTACCCTGATTAGCTTAAAATGAAGGTCTGTTGCTAAGCTGAACCTTACAAGGCGCCTGATTATTCCACCTCGGATCCTCGTTAACCCAGTTCTGAAACATTAAAGACAACGGGCCAGATTTATCATTAGCTCAGGTCAGAATAATGGAGTGAAAAAGTCCCAAAAAAGTCCCAAACGCTAAAACTGCGCACAAATTTGCGACTTTTTTCTGCTCTGCACTATGCTCGCCAGTTTTCTGAAAGTGGGCGTGTTTTCTTATGTAAATGAATCTCTAGACAGATTTACTATTGGGACTATTTAAAAAAGTCGCAAAAAAGTCGCAAAAAAGTCCCAATTTCACTCCAGTGAGGACCATGCTTATCTTATGAGACTTTTTAATAGAACATGCGACTTTTTCGTAAAACTTGCAACTTTTTTGTAAAGATGTGCGACTTTTGTAAAGCTGCTTACTGACGGATAAACTGCTACCGTCAAACCACATTTATTACAGTCTTAAAGGGCCGATCATAAATCTGACTTGGCTAAAACTGACTTTAGCCATATGTGAAAGTGGAGTGAGCGGTCAGAGTAATGATAAATCTGGCCCAACATGTTCTCTACATCTGACAGCCATTTACACACGCACCGGGCTCCTCCATTCTACTGCCAGAGATAAAGAGATCAGGTTAGAAATTGTAACGTGTAGGAACAAATAAGCCCCGTGCCCAAAGAATCACAGGAGAGGAGGAGGAAGAAGAAGAGGAGGAAGATAAGGCTGCTGGAGAGAAAAAAGCTGAAGATATTTACTCTCTGTCACTGTGTCATTATCCTGTACCCCAAGTGTCAGTGTCATTATCCTGTACCCCGAGTGTCGTTATCCTGTACCCCAAGTGTCAGTGTCATTATCCTGTACCCCAAATGTCACTGTCATTATCCTGTACCCCAAATGTCAGTGTCGTTATCCTGTACCCCAAGTGTCAGTGTCATTACCCTGTACCCCAAGTGTCGGTGTCATTATCCTGTACCCCAAATGTCAGTGTCGTTATCCTGTACCCCAAGTGTCAGCGTCATTATCCTGTACCCCGAGTGTCAGCGTCATTATCGTGTACCCCGAGTGTCAGTGTCATTACCCTGTACCCCAAGTGTCAGTGTCATTATCCTGTACCCCAAGTGTCAGTGTCATTATCCTGTACCCCAAGTGTCTGTGTCATTATCCTGTACCCCAAATGTCAGCGTCATTATCCTGTATCCCGAGTGTCAGTGTCATTATCCTGTACCCCAAGTGTCAGTGTCATTATCCTGTATCCCGAGTGTCAGTGTCATTATCCTGTACCCCGAGTGTCAGCGTCATTATCCTGTACCCCAAGTGTCTGTGTCATTATCCGGTACCCCAAATGTCAGTGTCGTTATCCTGTACCCCAAGTGTCAGCGTCATTATCCTGTACCCCAAATGTCAGTGTCATTATTCTGCACCCCGAGTATCAGCGTCATTATCCTGTACTCCAAGTGTCAGCGTCATTATCCTGTACCCCAAGTGTCAGCGTCATTATCCTGTACCCCGAGTGTCAGCGTCATTATCCTGTACCCCAAGTGTCAGTGTGTCATTATCCTGTACCCCTAGTGTCAGTGTCATTATCCTGTACCGCAAATGTCAGTGTCGTTATCCTGTACCCCAAGTGTCAGCGTCATTATCCTGTACCCCAAGTGTCAGTGTCATTATCCTGTACCCCAAGTGTCAGTGTGTCATTATCCTGTACCCCTAGTGTCAGTGTCATTATCCTGTACCGCAAATGTCAGTGTCGTTATCCTGTACCCCAAGTGTCAGCGTCATTATCCTGTACCCCAAGTGTCAGTGTCATTATTCTGCACCCCGAGTGACAGCGTCATTATCCTGTACCCCAAGTGTCAGTGTCATTATCCTGTACCCCGAGTGTCAGCGTCATTATCCTGTACCCCGAGTGTCAGCGTCATTATCCTGTACCCCGAGTGTCAGTGTCATTATCCTGTACCCCAAGTGTCAGTGTCATTATTCTGTACCCCAAGTGTCAGCGTCATTATCCTGTACCCCAAGTGTCAGCGTCATTATCCTGTACCCCAAGTGTCAGTGTCATTATTCTGCACCCCTAGTGTCAGTGTCGTTATCCTGTACCACAAGTGTCAGTGTCATTATCCTGTACCCCAAGTGTCAGCGTCATTAGCCTGTACCCCAAGTGTCATTATCCTGTACCCCAAGTGTCAGTGTCATTATCCTGCACCCTAAATGTCAGCGTCATTATCCTGTACCCCAAGTGTCATTATCCTGTACCCCAAGTGTCAGTGTCATTATCCTGTACCCCAAGTGTCAGTGTCATTATCCTGTACCCCAAGTGTCAGTGTCATTATCCTGTACCCCAAGTGTCAGTGTCATTATCCTGTACCCCGAGTGTCAGCGTCATTATCCTGTACCACAAGTGTCAGTGTCATTATCCTGTACCACAAGTGTCAGTGTCATTATCCTGTACCCCGTGTGTCAGCGTCATTATCCTGTACCCCAAGTGTCATTATCCTGTACCCCAAGTGTCAGTGTCATTATCCTGTACCCCAAGTATCAGTGTCATTATCCTGTACCCCAAGTATCAGTGTCATTATCCTGTACCCCAAGTGTCAGTGTCATTATCCTGTACCCCGAGTGTCAGCGTCATTATCCAGTACCGAAAGTGTCAGCGTCATTATCCTGTACCCCAAGTGTCAGTGTCATTATTCTGCACCCCGAGTGTCAGCGTCATTATCCTGTACCCCAAGTGTCAGTGTCATTATTCTGCACCACGAGTGTCAGCGTCATTATCCTGTACCACAAGTGTCAGTGTCATTATCCTGTACCCCAAGTGTCAGTGTCATTATCCTGCACCCCAAATGTCAGTGTCATTATCCTGTACCCCAAGTGTCAGTGTCATTATCCTGTACCCCGAGTGTCAGCGTCATTATCCAGTACCGAAAGTGTCAGCGTCATTATCCTGTACCCCAAGTGTCAGTGTCATTATTCTGCACCACGAGTGTCAGCGTCATTATCCTGTACCACAAGTGTCAGTGTCATTATCCTGTACCCCAAGTGTCAGTGTCATTATCCTGTACCCCAAGTGTCAGCGTCATTATCCTGTACCCCAAGTGTCAGTGTCATTATCCTGCACCCCAAATGTCAGTGTCATTATCCTGTACCCCAAGTGTCAGTGTCATTATTCTGCACCCCGAGTGTCAGCGTCATTATCCTGTACCCCAAGTGTCAGTGTCATTATCCTGTACCGCAAATGTCAGTGTCGTTATCCTGTACCCCAAGTGTCAGCGTCATTATCCTGTACCCCGAGTGTCAGTGTCATTATCCTGTACCCCGAGTGTCAGCGTCATTATCCTGTACCCCAAGTGTCAGTGTCATTATCCTGTACCCCAAGTGTCAACGTCATTATCCTGTACCCCAAGTACCAGCGTCATTATCCTGTACCCCAAGTGTCAGTGTCATTATCCTGTACCCCAAGTGTCAGTGTCATTATCCTGTACCCCAAGTGTCAGTGTCATTTTCCTGTACCCCGAGTGTCAGCGTCATTATCCTGTACCCCAAGTACCAGCGTCATTATCCTGTACCCCAAGTGTCAGTGTCATTATCCTGTACCCCAAGTGTCAGTGTCATTATCCTGTACCCCGAGTGTCAGTGTCATTATCCTGTACCCCAAGTGTCAGTGTCATTATCCTGTACCCCGAGTGTTAGTGTCATTATCCTGTACCACAAGTGTCAGTGTCATTATCCTGTACCCCGAGTGTCAGTGTCATTATCCTGTACCCCGAGTGTCAGTGTCATTATCCTGTACCACAAGTGTCAGTGTCATTATCCTGTACCCCAAGTGTCAGTGTCATTATCCTGTACCCCGAGTGTCAGTGTCATTATCCTGTACCCCGAGTGTCAGTGTCATTATCCTGTACCCCGAGTGTCAGTGTCATTATCCTGTACCACAAGTGTCAGTGTCATTATCCTGTACCCCAAGTGTCAGTGTCATTATCCTGTACCCCGAGTGTCAGTGTCATTATCCTGTACCCCGAGTGTCAGTGTCATTATCCTGTACCACGTGTCAGTGTCATTATCCTGTACCCTGAGTGTTAGTGTCATTATCCTGTACCACAAGTGTCAGTGTCATTATCCTGTACCCCAAGTGTCAGTGTCATTATCTTGTACCCCAACTGTCAGTGTCATTATCTTGTACCCCAAGTGTCAGTGTCATTATCCTGGTTCTTGCAGCCCCCACAGTTCTGACTTCACTACTGACACAATGTAAACCCTGCAGCACCTTATATCTCAGCACCTCTATTACTTTTAGTCGAGGAGCAGAATCCTCCTCCGGATATATTAGGCAGACGCGGCGCTCCTCCAGCAGATGATTAAAGAGCCCCCATATTGCGCCGCTCTGCTCTGATTTACCCTGAATCATTCAGTTAATAAAGTGAAGCTGAAAACTAAAGAAGGTAAAATATAAAGAAACAGTAATTATAGAGAAAGGCCGCGCCGACGGGAGCTTCATTGATGTGGTGGGAGCGTTAGAGACCCCAGGTGTGTGCCAGTCTGGTCCTGAGGGTCAGTCATCATCCATATCATCAAAATGTTCAGAACCCCCCCTCCTCAACACCCCATATGTGATTTCTGTTCATTGTGACATTGGCCAAATAATATAAAGCAGCCTCGTGTACACAGCCCCACTGGGGGGCCTCACAGAAAACCCATACCATGACCAAGGGATTGAACTGGTTGTGTATGGCGCGGTGTACCCTCATACTGGTCAGAGCGCCCATGCTGACCCCTCTTCACTGCAGAAAGGGCCTTCAATGGGCACATGAGCATCAGAACTGAAGTAATGGAAGAAGATGGCCTGGTCTCAGGGGCGGATATACCGCCTGTGCAGCCAGTTCGGCTGCACAGGGGCCCAGTGCAGGAGGGGGCCCCTTCTTACCGGCAGCAGGGGGAGATGAGCGCTTCCATTGTGGAAGCGCTCATCTCTCTATATTCATCTGTATGTCCGTCCTTAGGACGGCGATACAGATGGATGCTGCTGTGGGGCAGGGTAGAGGGGTCTCCCTTACCCAGTTCTCTCATAGGCTGCAGGCCTATTGCATGTAGCTTATCAGAGGCCGGCGCAGGCAGCGTGATGACGTCATTGTGTAGCAGTCAGGGGAGGAAGAGACCGCAAGGCAGGATTCAAGTACAGTACAGCGGACAAGGAGACTGAAGCAAAAACTGGCTTTATTAAGTAGCAAAATGAAACTGCCGGAAAACCTGAATAACAGTACAGTACCACCGCACCAGAGTCACAATGGGTCAATGACAGGAATGGCATGAACAGGTGAACAAAAATCATCAACAATGGTACAGGAATTTTGCATAAACACAGAATGAGCTAAACAGCAAACAGACAGTTTGCAAGCTACTCTCACTACCAATTACCTATATAGACCTGCTACCGAGGGGACGCTTCTACAGCGCACTGACAAAGTCCCTGACTCTATAACCTATCACAGCTTGGCACCGGTGCCACTCACAGTTCTGCAGATTTTCCTTGATCCAATAAGATGCAGTCTGGCTCCAGGTCCGGTCGCTTGCTTGTCTGTCTTTCTCTCTCTCTGGTTACAGCAGATGCAGATCTTCACCTAGTTTCAGCTCTGGCAGGAAGGATCCGGCTTGTACTGGTCTCTGACACACGGTCCCACTCCTCTGGAACACACAGTGCAGTCTCTTTCTCTGGGTCACAGCTGCAGCACTTGAGTTAAGAGTCTATCTTGGCCTGTCTCAAACACAGCCAGCTTCTCAGGACTCCGTGAGTCAGGCTCTGAGTCGCATCACTAGCCTTTACTTGGCTCCTAACATGGCAGCCATCCTCACAGCTACCAGGGCACACATATACCTCCAGCCAGGACACAAACCCCAGGAACTTCTGGCTCCTCCTACCTCCTGTGCATCTCAGCTTCCTCTACTCAGAGCCACAGCGACCTCTAGTGGCTGAAATAAGTCATCACAGTCTATGTAACACCATATTGTAGATGTACTGTGCAAAGAACAGTATTCAAGGGGCTGACCCTTACAATCGCACCACCTGAGCCGTGCAGTGCGGGACACAGGCCAGAAGAAGCCTGCATCGCATCGCTGAAAGCGGCAAGGAGGTAAGTATATGTGTTTCTTTTTTTTTATTTACACTTTGCTAGGGGCCCTATCTGGCACTCATTGGGGCATCTACAGGGGGCTTTATCTTATGTACTGGCACACATGGGGGGTACTATGGAGGAGGAGGAGCACTATGGGGGCCCTATTTTAAGTACTAACACACATGGAGGAGGGAGTACTATTAGCGCCCTATTTTATATACTATTAGCACCCTATTTTATATGGCACATATGGGGAGCACTATGAAGGGGGAGGAGCACTATGGGGGGCACTATCTTATTTTCTGGCACACATGTGGGGCACTATGGAGGGGGATGAGCACTATGGGGGGCCCTATCTTATTTTCTGGCACACATGGGGGGCACTATGGAGGGGAAGGAGCACTATGAGGGGCCCTGTCTTAGTTACTGGCACACATGGGGGGCCATATCTTATATACTGGCACACATGGGGAGCACTATGGAGGGGGAGGAGCACTATGGGGGCTCTATATTATATACTGGCACACATGGGGGGCACTGTGGAGGGGGAAGAGCACTATGGGGACCCTATCTTATATACTGGCACACATGGGGGCACTATGGAGAAGGGGGAGAGGAGCACTATGGGGGCATATTCTGGGGTTCCGTCTTATATACTGGCAGACATGGGGGGCACTATGGAGGGGGAGGAGCACTATGGGGGCCCTATCTTATATACTAGCACACATGAGCACTATGGAGAAGGGGGGGCACTATGGGGGCATCTAGCGGTGACCCTATCTTATATACTGGCACACATGGGGGCCACTATGGAGAATTGGGGAATAGGAGCACTATTGGGGTCATTATATAGGGGCATTATATTGGCACACATTATGGGGCATTTTATACTGGCACCATGAGGACAAAGGGAGGCGCACTTTTGGTGCACAATATAGGAGTATTTTATGCTGGCGCAAATTATAGGGCACTATGGGGACATTGGCTCAACTGGGGGCACTAAGAGGGTTTTTTGGGCACACAATAGGGGGCATTGGCACACATTATGAGGGTACTATAGGGACATTGGCTCTACAGGGGGCACTAAGAGGAGGTATTTTTTATACTGCCACACAACAGGGCATTTTTATGTACTGGCGCACATTATAAGGGGGCATTTTTCTACTGTTACACATTATAAAGAGAATTATTACTATCGGGGGCATTATGGTGGGCTTTATTACAGTTGAGGGACTATGAGGAACTTGAATACTAGTATGAGCACTATGGGACCATTATTACTTCTGGGACACAGTGGGGACATTATTACTGTAGGGGCACTATTATTACTATGTGTTGTCTGGTAGATAATTATTTCTATTGGTGGAACTTTGGGGAGCACTGTTACTTTGGTAGGCACCCTGGCACAGTATCAGTTTAGCACAATTATTTTTGGGGAACATTATGTTTACACTATTAGTGTCAGGGACACTGTTTCCTGGGCACAGTTATTTTTTAGGACACTGTGCCAATAATTATTGAAGGGGAACTATCTGTGTGTAACCTGTATAGGGAGCGAATGCCTGAGTTTGTGTCCGGCCAATTCCTGGCATTCTCTGCCAGATCAGGTGGCCAGAGCATAGTGCTGCAGGTGTGTAACTTGCCTTACCCAGTATGTTTTGTATTGCTATAAGTAATGGTAGGACGGGATAGGTTATGTTGAGAATTTGACTTGGGGGGGGCAGGCACATTCTTTGCACAGGGGCCCTCTGCTGTCTGTGTCCGCCCCTGCCTGGTCTTATGAATCAGGTTACTTCATGTGAATGGCCGGGTGTGTGTGCGTTACTTACCCGGGAAAGAGATGGCAGGACGGCAACTATTGGAAGAAGGTGGCCTGGTCTAAAAGATCAGGCAATATCATGTGGACAGTAGGGTGCATGTACATTGCCTGGAGTAAAGATGGCACCAGATGCACTATGGAAAAAAGGCAGCCTGGTCTGAGGAATCATGTTACATCATGTAGACGTCAGGATAGGGGGGGTCACTTACCTGGGGAAGAGATGGCACCCGGAACACTATGGGAAGAAAGCAGCCTGGTCGGAGGAATCAGGTTACATCATGTGGGCAGTGGGGTACACGTGCATCACTTACCTAGGGACAAGAAGAAGAAGACAAGCCGACGGAGGTGGTGTGATGCTCTGGGCAATGTTATGCTAGAAACCTTGTATCATGTGGTATCATGTGGACGTGTCACATACCACCTACTCAAAGGGGTTGGCCACCTTCTGGTTACTGTTGACCAGTGTGTGCATGATGATTATATGACACTTACTAATACAGCCTTTGTTACAATTCTGTACCATTTTCTATATTTTATAAGGTATGTCCCCTTGTTTAAAGTCTTTTGTGCTGTCCACACAGAGGTCCTGTCCATAGGATGGCCGCTGATGGTGGGTCATGTGACCAGGAAAATCACCTTTATGTGATGCCTCCTCCATTTAAATACACAGCACATGTCATCTGTACTTGTTCTGTTGGGAGTTTAGTGCAATTTCAACAAAGGCAATATTAGTAAGTGCCATATAATCATCTTCTATACACCTTGGTCACCAGTAACCATTCTACAGACAAATACCACCCTTCAAGTTCCCGCTAAAGGCAGTGGCCTCTTTCAGAAGCCGCTCCTGTCTTGTCCTGGCCGTGTGCTTAGGGTCATTGTCTTGTTGGAAGACGAACCTTCAGCCCAGTCTGAGGTCCAAAGCTCTGGATCAGGTTCTCATTTTGACAATCTCTATACTTTGCTCCATTCAGCTTTCCCCCATCATTGACCGGTTTCTCTGTCCAATCAGCTGAATTTACCACCGGTGACTCCAATCAAGGTAAAGAACATCATCTCAAAGATGATCTAGAGAAATGGGAGGTCCCAGAAATAAATACCACCGTCAAGTGCCCCCTAATGGCAGTGGCCTCTTTCAGAAGCCGCTCCTGTGTTGTCTTGGCCGTGTGCTTAGGGTCATTGTCTTGTTGGAAGACGAACCTTCAGCCCAGTCTGAGGTCCAAAGCTCAGGATCAGGTTCTCATTTTGACTATCTCTATACTTTGCTTCATTCAGCTTTCCCCCCATCACTGACCAGTTTCCCTATCCAATCAGCTGAATTTACCACTGGTGACACCAATCAAGGTATAGAACATCTCAAAGATGATCCAGAGAAATGGGAGGTCCCAGAACTAAATGTCAAGTGTCACAGCAAAGGGTCTGACCAGGAGCAAGACAACAAAATGTGAAAAACGTGAAAGGGTCTGAAAACTTTCCGACTTCATTGTATGCATCTGTGTGTGAGGTTTTACAATGCAGATGACTGTGTGCAATGGCCCCTCCGCAGGGCATCACAATATACCCACACAGCAGCAGGAAGAGCTGATAGCAGGATACAGGTGCATCCTATTAAATTAGAATATCATCGAAAAGTTAATATATTTTAGTAATTCAATCAAAAAATTTAAACTCAATTCATTATATACAGACTATTTCAAGCATTTATTTATTTTAATGCTGATGAATATGGCTTATAGCTCATGAAAACCCCAAAGTCAGTATCTTAGAAAATCAGAATATTATATAAGACCAATTAAAAAATGATTGTTGATTCGGAACTGTTGACCTACTGAAAAGTCTGTCCAGTATACAGTATGCACACAGTACTTGGTCGGGGATCCTTTTTCACAAATTACTGCATCGATGCAACAATGTGTCATGAAGGCGATCAGCCTGTGACACTGCTGAGGGGTAATGGAAGCCCAGGGTGCTTTGATTGTGGATTTCCGCTCGTTTGCATTGTTGGATCTGGGATCTGGTGTCTCTCATAGGTTCTCTATGGGGTTTAGGTCAGGCGAGTTTGCTGGCCAGTCAAGCACGGTGATACCATGGTTAATAAACCAGTTATTGGCGCTTTTGGCAGTGTGGTCAGGTTCTAGGTCCTGCTGGAAAATGAAATCTGCATCTTCATAAAGCTTGTCAGGAGAAGCATGAAGTGCTCTAACATTTCCTGGTAGACGGCTGCACTGACTTTGGACTTGATGTAACACAGTGGATTAACACCAGCAGATGACATGGCTCCCCAAACCATGACTGACTGTGGAAACTGTGTGCCTTTCCATTCTTCCTTCAGACTCTGGGACCTTGGTTTCCAAATGAAATGCAAAATGTACTTTAATCTGAAAACAGGACTTTGGACACTGAGCAACAATCTAGTGCTTTTTCTCCTTAGCCCAGGTAAGACGTTTCTGATGTTGTCTCTGGGTCGTGAGTGGCTTGACACAAGGAATGTGACACTTGTAGCCCATGTCATGGATACGTCTGTGCATGGTGGCTCTTGAGGCACTGATTCCAGCCAAATTCTTGAATGGCCTTTTCTTGACAATCCTTTCAAGGCTACAGTTATCCCTGTTGCCTGTGTACCTTTTTCTACCACATTTTTTCCTTCCGCTTAACTTTTCATTATTATGCTGGGATACAGCACTCTATGAACGGCTAGATTCTTTAGCAATGACCTTTTGTGGCTTCCTCTCCTTGTGGAGGGTGTCAATGACTGTCTTCTGGACAACTGTCAAGTCTGCAGTCTTTCCCATGATTGTCCTACTGAACCAGACTGAGGAACCACTTAAAAGTTTAGGAACCCTACTGCACAATATTGAACTTTTTCACAATATTCAAATTTTCTGAGATACTGACTTTTGGGTTTTCATTAGCTGTAAGCCATAATTATCAAAATAAAATAAATAAATGCTTGAAATAGATCATTTTGTATGTGATGAATCTACAGAATATATGAGTTTCACTTTTTGAAGTGAATTACTCAAGTACAGTAAATAAACTTTTCGATGATATTCTAATTTATTGAGATGCACCTGTACAATAGAAGCAGAATGTAGTGAAGACACTGTTCTGTGGTCTCTGTATAGGGACACATGTGGACAACTCCATAACAGACACCACTGCAGAAGTCCCCCAGGTTGACAAAAAGGACAAAAAACACAGTTTTAAAGGGGTTGTCCAGCATGAGAAAAACATGGCTCCTTTCTTCAAAAACAGTTCCTCACCTGTGCATGGGTTGTGTCTGGTGTTACAGCTCATTCAAGTAAATAATAATATTTATTTATATGGCGCCACCATATTCCGCAGCGCTTTGCAATTCAGAAGATTTATGTACAAACAAAAGACGTCCCAAAGTTACCAGCTAAACTAGGGGGGACATTTATCAATAATGGCATAATGATGTCTTCAGTTCAGTCTTATTGACTTTTCAGGACAGAGATAATACCGCAGCATGCTGCAGTTTTATCAACGTCCAAGATTCCGGAACACTTGCCGTAATGCCGGATGCAGCATTTTTTCCCATTGACATGCATTAATGGCAGACAACAATGCTCAGACCGCAAAAAATGTGAAAAAAATAAATGCCGGATCCGTTTTTCCGTATAACACCGGAGAGACAGATCCGGCATTTCAATGCATTTGTCATACGGATCAGGAACCTGATCCGTCTGACAAATGCCATCAGTTTTTATGTGTTTTGGCGGATCTGGCGTGTGAACTGCCTGCTGGAATCCTCTGCCACAACTGTGAAAGTACCCTAAGATGGCTTAGTTGTACGCAACAATTTTAACAATTTCTGCCGAAAAGAGTATTGATAAATGAGACATAATATTCGCCAATTTGATAGCCCCGCCCACTTTGACATTTATAACTCATTTCTGGCGTGATGCATTCTTTATGGTGAAAATTATGCAGAAAACATTTGATATATTTGGTGCAAATCAAAACGCAATTTGTCAGGGCGCTGCTCGCAAGAGCTTACAATCTATGAGGAATTGGGGGGCGACACAAAAAGTAGTTGTGGCGAAAATAACCTCGCCACTGGGTTTTGGAGGGGCCTGTTTGCCAGCCTCTTGCCTCAGGATTATGGCCCATACTAACTTTAATCTGTGGAACTGTTTTGGGCAGGAAAGCCATGCTTTCGGCCAAATGTGACTTCCATGGAATTCGGGAACCCCTGCTCGGATCTGGGTGATTTTTGGATATGTTGTTCACCCAGATCAGAGCTATCCATGGATGTATACATTATGGGGATATGTGGGGTTTTGAGGTGTGTGACAGAACCATCTGTCTTTGGAATTGTATTGTATGTTATGTGAGGGTACCCAGATAGCTAATTTTATTGTATTTGTGTTGTCTGAGTGCCATTCACCTAATAATATGCACTCAGACTTGAGCTATCTGGGGATATGTTAAATGTCTGTGTTTACTGTAAGGGTTGTGACATTGCATGTTTAAATGGTGATTTCTGTCCTGTTGTCCCCACATGTGTATTGGCGATTTCCCTTTGTCCTGAGAGATAATTGAATACAGTAGTTGATTGTTATAAGAACTGGTCCAGCCATCTCTGAAACTACTGAAAAGGAGTGGTGTCGGCCGATCTGTGTGCACTGGTGCTTAGGGTGTGGGACTGTCAGAAGAGCGAGTTCAGGTCTGAAGAATAAGGCTAGGTCTACACGACGACATTTGTCGCGCAACATTTTGTTGTACCAATGTTGCGCGACAATTTTTATAATGGCAGTCTATGATGTCGCACTGCAACATGCAACATGCTGCAAATGTGACGCAACAGTCGCAGAAAATCCATTCGAGACTTATTGTTGCGCGACAAATGTCGTTGTGTAGACCTAGCCTTAAGGCACATTTCAAGGTAGGGAAGCTGGCAATTGACCTGATATTATATAGTATTCCAGAGAGTAGGTGCAGCTCGAGAAAAATCTTGAAGACGGGAGTGAGAGGTACGCATTATGGAGGTTATTAATCTTAGATCACTGGCAGAACGGAGAGCAGGAGTAGGGTGGTAGATGGAGATGAGGAGGAGATGTATGGAGGTGCAGCACTGTGGAGAGCAGGAGTTAGGTGGTAGACGGAGATGAGGGAGGAGATGTATGGAGGGGCAGCACTGTGGAGAGCAGGAGTAGGGTGGTAGATGGAGATGAAGGAGGAGATGTATGGAGGGGCAGCACTGTGGAGAGCAGGAGTAGGGTGGTAGACGGAGAGGAGGCAGGAGATGTATGGAGGGGCAGCACTGTGGAGAGCAGGAGTAGGGTGGTAGACGGAGATGAGGCAGGAGATGTATGGAGGGGCAGCACTGTGGAGAGCAGGAGTAGGGTGGTAGACGGAGAGGAGGCAGGAGATGTATGGAGGTGCAGCACTGTGGAGAGCAGGAGTAGGGTGGTAGACGGAGATGAGGGAGGAGATGTATGGAGGTGCAGCACTGTGGAGAGCACGAGTAGGGTGGTAGATGGAGATGAGGAGTAGATGTATGGAGGTGCAGCACTGTGGAGAGCACGAGTAAGGTGGTAGATGGAGATGAGGAGGAGATGTATGGAGGTGCAGCACTGTGGAGAGCAGGAGTAGGGTGGTAGATGGAGATGAGGGAGGAGATGTATGGAGGGGCAGCACTGTGGAGAGCAGGAGTAGGGTGGTAGATGGAGATGAGGAGGAGATGTATGGAGGTGCAGCACTGTGGAGAGCAGGAGTAGGGTGGTAGACGGAGATGAGGAGGAGATGTATGGAGGGGCAGCACTGTGGAGAGCAGGAGTAGGGTGGTAGATGGAGATGTATGGAGGAGATGTATGGAGGTGCAGCACTGTGGAGAGCAGGAGTAGGGTGGTAGACGGAGATGAGGAGGAGATGTATGGAGGGGCAGCACTGTGGAGAGCAGGAGTAGGGTGGTAGATGGAGATGTATGGAGGAGATGTATGGAGGGGCAGCACTGTGGAGAGCAGGAGTAGGGTGGTAGATGGAGGTGAGGGAGGAGATGTATGGAGGTGCAGCACTGTGGAGAGCAGGAGTAGGGTGGTAGATGGAGATGAGGGAGGAGATGTATGGAGGTGCAGCACTGTGGAGAGCAGGAGTAGGGTGGTAGATGGAGATGTGGGAGGAGATGTATAGAGGTGCAGCACTATGGAGAGCAGGAGTAGGGTGGTAGATGGAGATGAGGAGGAGATGTATGGAGGTGCAGCACTGTGGAGAGCAGGAGTAGGGTGGTAGACGGAGATGAGGAGGAGATGTATGGAGGGGCAGCACTGTGGAGAGCAGGAGTAGGGTGGTAGATGGAGATGTATGGAGGAGATGTATGGAGGTGCAGCACTGTGGAGAGCAGGAGTAGGGTGGTAGACGGAGATGAGGAGGAGATGTATGGAGGGGCAGCACTGTGGAGAGCAGGAGTAGGGTGGTAGATGGAGATGTATGGAGGAGATGTATGGAGGGGCAGCACTGTGGAGAGCAGGAGTAGGGTGGTAGACGGAGGTGAGGGAGGAGATGTATGGAGGTGCAGCACTGTGGAGAGCACGAGTAGGGTGGTAGACGGAGAGGAGGCAGGAGATGTATGGAGGTGCAGCACTGTGGAGGGTTTTGTGGGTGAGAAGTTGAACTATATTCTGTGGTGAATGGGAAACCGGTGAAGTGACTGGCACAGGCTAGAGGCTTCAGTATAGCGGGTGGATGGATAGATGCACCTGGTTGCAGCATTTAGGACAGACTGAAGGTGGGAGAGTAAACGTAGCTGAGCTGCAATATCAGACACAACCAAGAGGCGCAGCGCAGTTACCAGCAGTTACATATAACCGCACATTTTCCCTGCAGTGGCCACTATAGGCAAACCATGGTATAACATGCCAGCAATGAACTACCAGCCCTCCAGAGATCTGCACTCTAATAGAGGGGAGTCAAAAATGAGGGACCCTCGTAATTGGACCAAGACCTTTCATCCTATAAACTCCCTCTTTTAGCTACAGTGGAGATCAGGACTTATCATTGAGAGTACGCCATGTAATAACATGCTTTGTCTGTAGTGTCCACTGCAGGATAAATGTGCATCCTCTGAAGATTCCCGCGGTGGTAAACACCAGGGCTGTCCTTATGGCCACTGGCTTTTGCTTGGCCATGACGGCTGCATAGGTTTTATTTGCTTCCTATGAACTGGAAAAGGCTGAACTTTTTTCTTCACCATGAAATCCCTTAACATGAAATGACTCCCGCGCTGTTAGTAGCTTCTGTCAATGTGCGGACCGGTGTAACCCTGTGGTCTCCAGCGCCCTCCCGGACACAGAGCTGAGATCTGAGCTTCTGCATTCTAATTACGCTTTTAATGGAGCCGTTTTGTTCTTTTTTCTGCTGTCAGACATAATGCTCATTATAATGGTGTTTTGTTATTAAGTATCCAGCCACTAATTGGACTATAAAATTAGAATCAGGAGGTGAAGACGCTGAACTGTTACATTGTTGCCTTTACTTCTTGCTCAGCTCCGGATATGAGAGGAATCCAATGAGATCATTTTAATTGTTTCAGCACAAAGAGATTGTGACAATGGCCCTTGAGCGCCTCCGAGGCTTCACAAACCCCGGCTCCGGGCTGAAATGGAGGACACATTAATCAAAGGAAATTGAGATCTGAAGTTGTTTTAGTCTGCTACCTGTGTGGCAGATACAAGGTGACCACTAATGGATGCCATTACTGGCCCTGTAAGGTTTGTCAGGGAAAAAATAAATCTACATTGTTATCCTCTCTTGTGTTCTCCCTCCTCTAGGTCTGCCTGTGCAAGTGTCAGTTTTCACTGGAATATTGTCATTCTATTCATAAACATGGCCGTTCAAGATGAACAGATCTTTCAGCAGTTCCCAGGTTCATCAGGTTCATCACCCCTTACTGTATAGCATCACTTCCCCCCAGATAATGCTGCCCCTCACTATCAGTGATGAGCGGCAGGGGCAATATTCAAATTTGCGATATTTCGCAAATATTTGGGCGAATATTTGTCATATATTCGCAAATTTGAGAATTCGTGTTTTCCAGTCATTATTTTCTTGATTTCAAAAATCGGCAAGCGAAAATTTCGCGATACGAAAATTCGCGATCAACACTACTTCTAAAGTCAAAGATTGCAGCCTTCTCATTGGCCCACAAGCAAGGAGCAGTGAGGGATCATGGGTACTGATGAAAAAAAATCTAGAATATTCCCGATTACGAAGATATAGCACTATAAATTTAGCCAACTAAGAGAGGCCATAGGCCTAACTAACTGGGACAAAGTCCTCAAAAATAAAAATACAGTCACAAAATTGGATATCTTTAAAAGCATCCTAAAATCTCATTGTGAGAGGTACATTCCGTATAGGAATAAAAGGTTAAGGAACAAAAAGAAACCAATGTGAATAAATAGAACTGTAAAGAAAGCAATAAATGACAAAAAGAAAGCATATAAATCACTAAAACAGGAGGGTAGCACGGAAGCACTGAAAACTATAAGGAAAAAAATAGAACATGTAAAAAACAAATAAAAGCGGCCAAACTAGAGACCGAGAGATTAATTACCAAAGAGTAAAACTAACCCTAAAATGTTCTTCAATTATATAAATGTTAAAAAGTATAAATCTGAAGGTGTCGGCCCTTTAAAGAGTAATGAGGGGGGATTCGCAGAGCGACGAGGAGAAAGCAAAGCTGTTAAATATTTTTTTCACCAATGTATTCACTGAGGAAAATAAAGTGTCAGATGAAATGCAGAATGTAAAAGTAAATTCCCCATTAAAAGTGTCCTGTCTGACCCAGGAAGAAGTACAGCGGCCAGGACCGGATGGCATACACCCCCGTATCCTAAGGGAATTAAGTAATGTCATAGCCAGACCCTTATTTCTGATATTTGCAGACTCTATACTGACAGGGAATGTCCCACAGGATTGGCGCATGGCAAATGTGGTGCCAATATTCAAAAAGGGTCCAAAAACAGAGCCTGGAAACTATAGGCCGGTAAGTTTAACATCTGTTGTGGGTAAACTGTTTGAAGGTTTTCTGAGAGATGCCATCTTAGAGCATCTCAACGGAAATAAGCAAATAACGCCAGACTTGACCGCGGCGAATCAATGGATGTCGTATATCTGGACTTCTCCAAAGCATTTGACACTGTAAAGGTTAGTATATAAAATGAGAATGCTCGGACTGGGAGAAAACGTCTGTATGTGGGTAAGTAACTGGCTGAGTGATAGAAAACAGAGGGTGGTTATTAACGGTACATACTCAGATTGGGTCACTGTCACTAGTGGGGTACCTCAGGGGTCAGTATTATGGGGTCACTGTCACTAGTGGGGTACCTCAGGGGTCAGTATTATGGGGTCACTCTCACTAGTGGGGTACCTCAGGGGTCAGTATTGGGCCCTATTCTCTTCAATATATTTATTAATGATCTTGTAGAAGGCTTGCATAGTAAAATATCAATTTTCGCAGATGACACTAAACTGTGTAAAGTAATTAACACTGAAGAGGACAGTATACTGTATATATACTACAGAGGACAGTATACTGTATATATACTACAGAGGACAGTATACTGTATATATACTACAGAGGACAGTATACTGTGTATATACTACAGAGGGCAGTATACTGTATATACACTACAGAGGACAGTATACTATATATATATACTACAGAGGACACTATACTGTATATATACTACAGAGGACAGTATACTGTATATACACTACAGAGGACAATATACTGTATATATACTACAGAGGACAGTATACTGTATATATACTACAGGAGACAGTATACTGTATATATACTACAGAGGACAGTATACTACTACAGATGGATCTGGATAGATTAGAGGCTTGGGCAGATAAGTGGCAGATGAGGTTTAACACTGATAAATGTAAGGTTATGCACATGGGAAGGAATAATGCAAGTCACCTGTACATACTAAATGGTAAAACACTCGGTAACACTGACATGGAGAAGGATCTAGGATTTTAATAAACAGCAAACTAAGCTGCAAAAACCAGTGTCAGGCAGCTGCTGCCAAGGCCAATAAGATAATGGGTTGCATCAAAAGGGGCATAGATGGCGGTGATGAGAACATAGTCCTACCACTTTACAAATCACTAGTCAGACCACACATGGAGTACTGTGTACAGTTCTGGGCTCCTGTGAACAAGGCAGACATAGCAGAGCTGGAGAGGGTCCAGAGGAGGGCTACTAAAGTAATAACTGGAATGGGGCAACTACAGGACCCTGAAAGATTATCAACATTAGGGTTATTCAGACGACTGAGGGGAGATCTAATAACTATGTATAAATATATCAGGGGTCAGTACAGAGATCTCTCCCATCATCTATTTATCCCCAGGACTGTGACTGTGACGAGGGGACATCCTCTGCGTCTGGAGGAAAGAAGGTTTCTACACAGACATAGAAGAGGATTCTTTACGGTAAGAGCAGTGAGACTATGGAGCTCTCTGCCTGAGGAGGTGGTGATGGTGAGTACAATAAAGGAATTCAGGAGGGGCCTGGATGTATTTCTGGAGTGTAATAACATTACAGGCTATAGCTACTAGAGAGGGGTCGCTGATCCAGGGAGTTATTCTGATGCCTGATTGGAGTCGGGAAGGAATTTTTTATTCCCCTAAAGTGAGGAAAATCGGCTTCTACCTCACAGTTGTTGTTTTTTGCCTTCCTCTGGATCAACTTGCAGGATAACAGGCCGAACTGGATGGACAAATGTATTTTTTCAGCCTTATGTACTGTTACTATATTCTAGATATTTGCAAATTCTCGAAGTGCCAATATTCGTGATAAAAATTCACGATTGGAATATTCGTGATCAACACTACTGACTATGTGACATCACCAGTTCTCTCCAGATAACCCTGCCTCTCACTTGATGACATCACCAGTTCTCTCCAGATAACCCTGCCTCTCACTTGATGACATCACCAGTTCTCTCCAGATAAACCTGCCTCTCAGTTGATGGCATCACCAGTCTTCTCCAAATAACCCTGCCTGTCACTTGATGACATCACAAGTCTTCTCCATATAACCCTGTCTTTCACTTGATGACATCACCAGTTCTCTCCAGATAACCCTGCCCCTCACTGCTTGAAATCATCAGTCCTCTCCAGTTGACCCTGCTTTTTCACTTTGAGACATCACCAACCCTCTCCCCTAATTTTTTTTTTTTTAAATCCCTCTTTCAATCAAACATTCCTTAAAATAAACCAGAATTCTAGTTGTCTTTATGACTTTCAGAAAAGATTAAAAAAAAGTTTGAAGAGACGCGTAATAATCTCCAGGATGTAGCGCCATCGTCTATTTACAGAGCCAGCCGCACTGGTAATTACTTTCAGGATGATCCTGCGTTGTCTCTGCAAACATTGTACTGACAAGTTGTTTAAAAACCTAGAGGGACCTCGTGTGGCATCTGCACCATACCTCAAATGAGTGGTGAGCAGTCTTCTTGTAGTAGAACAACATCTCATGGAAAAACTATGAAGGATACAGGAATCTTCCCTCTTTACTGTCAGCAATCACCTACTACTGCTATCGCTCGTCCTCATGCAGCTGCAGTTTCTGGCCAGCAGAGTACGTTTAGACTTCACAATCTGCTGCCCAAAAAACATGATTCAGGTGCCCAAAGGTACGATTGTTTCACTAGATGAAGGAATGATCTACGGCACCTTTAGACAGGCCAATTATGAGGAACGAATGTTTGTTCCCAATAATCAGCCCAAACAGCAGGCTATGTAAATCCGCTTTTAGAGATGGGAGTGGGAGGTTCGGATTAGAGTACTTTCACACTAGCGTTTTTGTTTTGTATTGAGTTATCCTAATGCATTCTGAATGGAAAGCATTCCTATCAGGATGTCTTCAGTTCAGTCCCTCTTACGCTTCTTGGCCGGAGAAAATACCGCAGCATGCTGCAATTTTCTCTCCGCCCAAAAATCCTGAACACTTGCCGGAATGCCGGATCCGACATTCATATCCATTGAAATATGTGCATGCGCAGACCTTTAAAAATGAGAAAAAAATAAATACTGGATCTGTTTTTTCGGATGAAAACCGGAAAGGCGGATCCGGTATTGCAATGCAGTTGTGAGACAGATCCGCATCCGGATCCGTCTCACAAATGCATCCATTTGCGTCCAGAATCCCTGTCGGAATCCTCTGCCGCAAACGTGAAAGTACCCTTATAGAGGAGGAGATGTAGGGAGGAGATGTAGGGAGGAGATGTAGGGAAGAGACATGGCCGGCGCCACCTGTAAGGCATCCTAGGCAGCCGCCTAGGGCGCAATTTAGCAGGGGACGCCAGAACCGTGCGGTTTAAAAAAAAAAAACGTTGGTTAAGTGGGCTGAGCGGCTGAGCGCTCTAGTAAGAATCCCTCAGGCGGCACAGCACAGAGCCGGCGGCCAGAGATGATGTACAGACAGTCCAGAGCCTCAGTGAAGCCGTGGGGGCGCAGCAGACCAGAGAGACTGACACCGCTGTCTCTCTGGTCTGACTGAGCTTACCTTCAGGCTGAGGGTGGAGGCGGAGCTCTGCCGACTTGGATGGAAGGCTGGGTATCTCAAGGACGCACAGCCGCGCACTAATCGCCCTGATCTCTACGTTTACCCCCCCTGACCCCTCCCACCCTTGAGCACGCAGAGCAGAGCGGGGGTGGAGCGAAGAAGGAAGGGAAGGCCACTGAGCAGCCGAGCAGCCAGCCACCAGCAATTTCCTGCCTCCCAGTGCCTCCTGGGACAGAAGTGGGCTCCTGGATTGGAGTGCAGCTGCTTTCTTCTTCACCAGGGCGACATTGGTGTTTGTCTCCAGTCCTCAGAGTCCCCAGAGCCAGACCAAGAGCCAGACTGCAGCCAGAGACCAGATCATCTTATTGTCCTGGTGGTAAGTAGACAATGCAATATGTTTATTATTTAATTGTTTAGTTATTAATACTACAATGGAAACTAATTTACCTCACATTAAAAGGACACTATAGTCCCAGAACCAGTACAGTTAATGTAGTGGTACTGGTGTCTATAGCCTGTTCCTGCAGAGAACAGACACTGTGCAGTACTGGTGTTGAAGGAGCACTATAGTGCCAGGAAAACAAACTCATTTTCCTGGCACTATATAGTTTTTAGGAGTGGGGCACCCTCGTGTCCCCCTCCAACTGGGCTGAAGGGGTTAAAACCCCTTCAGCCACTTACCTTTCTCCAGCGCCGGCACTGGGAACTCTTCTCCCCGATCCTCCTCTCAGCTGCGAATGCGCACGCATTAAAAACTATGTTCCGCGTCGTCCCACTGAAATTTTCACAGTGAGAATCGCGGAAGCACCTCTAGCGGCTGTCACGGAGACGGCTACAAGAAGCTTGATTAACCCTAAGGGAAACATAGCAGTTCTTTTAATTTAAATGCTGAGAAAGGGGTGGAACATATGTGATGTCATGATATGGGCAGATCATCTGATAAGGGGGGGGGCAATTTTTATCTTGCCTAGGGCGGCAAAAATCCTTGCACCGGCCCTGGGAAGAGATGTAGGGAGGAGATGTAGGGAGGAAATGTAGGGAGGAGATGTAGGGAGGGGATGTAGGGAGGGGATGTAGGGAGGAGATGAAGGAGGAGATGTAGGCAGGAGATGAAGGGAGGAGATGAAGGGAGGAAATGTAGGGAAAAGATGTAAGAAGGAGATGTAGGGAAGAGATATAGGGAGGAGATGTAGGGAAGAGATATAAGGAGGAGATGTAAGGAGGAGATGTAGGGATGGGATGAAGGGAGTAGATGAAGGGAGGAGATGTAGGGAGGAGATATAGGGAAGAGATGTAGGGATGGGATGAAGGGAGGAGATGAAGGAGGAGATGTAGGGAAGAGATGTACGGAAGAGATACTGTATAGGGAGGAGATGTAGGGAAGAGATGTAAAAAGAAGATATAGGGAAGAGATATAGGGAGGAGATGAAGGAGGAGATGAAGAGGGGATGTAGGGAGGAGATGAAGGAGGAGATGTAGGGAGGACATGCGGGAGGAGATATAGGGGAGAGATGTAGGGATGGGATGAAGGGAGGAGATATAGGGAAGAGATGTAGGGATGGGATGATGGGAGGAGATGTAGGGAGGAGATAAAGGGAAGAGATGTAGGGATGGGATGAAGGGAGGAGATGTAGGGAGGAGATATAGGGGAGAGATATAGGAAGGAGATGTAGGGAGGAGATGAAGGAGGGAGAAGTGGCATGCCTAGGGTGTTTGGCACCCAAAGCGGGTCCTTTCTCTAGCACCCCCCTCCCCCAATACTTTAAAAACGACCTTCACAGTAGTTTTGTCCAGATATGTGCCCCCTCAACTTAGTTATTCCCTCACCATACAACTTTCACACAGTAGTGATGCCTTATATGTGCCATCTTCACAATAGTAATGCCCTATATGCCCCTTCACAGTAGTAATGCCCATTGTGCCCCCTTCACAGTAATAATGTCCACTGAGTGCCCCATAACAGTTATGCCATCCCACTTCACAGGAGTAATGCTGTCTGTGTCCCCTTCACAGTAGTAATGCCATCTGTTCCCCCTTCATAGTAGTAATGCCCATTGTGCCCCTTGTGGGGACTCGCTCTGATAGACAGGATTAGCGGGCGCAGTATAGAGGCAACAACAAGTTATTTGGATCAAACAGTTCAGTGCTCATCCACTTGAGAGAGCAGTGGTCAGTCACCAGGCAGAATTTTCTCCCCAATAAATAATAGCAGAGATATTCTAGTGCCCACTTGATGGCCAGGCACTCTCTCTCCACTATACTATACCGGGTCTCGGCTGGGGTGAGCTTACGGCTGAGGAAGACAACAGGATGCTCTTCCCCGTTGACTTCCTGATACAGTATAGCACCAAGGCCTACTTCAGAGGCATCGGTCTGTACAATAAACTCCCTTTTGAAGTCGGGCGTCACCAAAACCGGGGACCTGCACAGGCCTAACTTCAAAGCGGAGAAAGCCTCTTCTGCCCGATCATCCCAGCGAACCATCATTGATCCCTTCAAGAGCCCTGTCAAGGGTGCGGCTAGAGTAGCAAGGTAGGGAACAAACCTCATGTAATAGCCCACCATTCCCAGGAATGACTTTATCGCCTCTATTTTGTTTACTTGGGGTTTCATGGCTCCGCGCCCAATGACATACCCCAGGTACTTAGTCTCTTCTAACCCTATCGCACATTTTCTTGGGTTAGAGATTAGGCCAGCTTTCCGAAGCGAGTCCACTAAAGCTTATACTTTGGGTAGGTGACTTTCCCAGTCAGTACTGTGGATGACAATATCGTCCGAAGTGTACTTCAGGTAAGCCGAAGTGTACCAACGATGTGGACGAAGCACAATGTCTATTAGTCGCTTAAAAGTGGCGGGGCGCCATGCAGGGTAAGACCTTATATTGATACAGCCCCTCAGGTGTGATGAAGGCAGTTTTCTCTTTGGCAGCCTCAATTAAGGGCACCTGCCAGTACCCTTTCGTGAGGTCCAAAACAGAAAAATACCGGGCTTGTCCTAACCTCTCGATGAGCTCATCCACCCTGGGCATGGGATACGCATCGAGTTTGGAAACCTCGTTAAGTTTTCGAAAGTCGTTACAAAACCCCAACGTCCCGTCCGGCTTGGGTATCAATACTATAGGAATGGCCCACTCACTTTTTGACTCCTCCAAGACGTCTAGCTGCAATATTAGCTGCACCTTCTGCGATATGGTTTGTTGCCGAACCTCGGGTACCCGGTATGGTTTTAATCTGACTTTTGCCTGAGGCTCAGTGACAATGTCATGCTGGATTATGGAAGTGCGTCCGGGGATGTCCGAGAACACATCCGTGTTCCGACTAACGAACTCCCTGGCCTCCTGAGTCTGCTTATAGGAGAGGCTGTCAGCAATTTTTACAGTGGCAACCGCCTCTCTTGCATCAGACAGAGGGGCCGGCACCTCTCCTCCTAGAAAACCCTTCTGTACAGGTTTCCCTATCTTTCCACAGTTTGAGTAAATTCACATGGTAAACCTGCTTCGGCTTTCGCCGGCCTGGCTGATGTACCTTGTAGTTTACATCTCCAATTTTCTCGAATACCTCGTTGGGCCCCTGCCACCTAGCCAGGAACTTACTGTCCACGGTCGTCACCAGAACCAAAACCCGATCACCCTTGTTAAAGATCCGGACCCGAGCCTGCCAATTATAGAGCCAACTCCGGGCTCGCTGAGCTGTCTCCATATGCTCCCTAACAAGAGGCAACACTGTCTCTATCCGATCTTGTTGTTGTTCCCACGACTCTTTGGCCACGTCCAAGAGACCGTGAGGGTGTCTGCCATATAGCAGTTCGAAGGGCGAGAACCCAGTAGAGGGCTGGGGTACCTCTCACACTGCGAACATGAGATAGGGCAGAAGGAGGTCCCAGTCCTTTCGTTCTTTAGACACCACCTTTTTCATATTTTTTATTGTTTGGTTAAACTGTTCTACCAGACCGTCCGTTTGCGGATGGTAAACGGACGTCCGTAGTTGTTTTATGTGCAGCGACTTACAGAGTTCCCTCATCACCTTGGACATAAAAGGGGTCCCTTGGTCGGTCCGAACCTCTTTAGGTAGTCCTACTCGGTAAAACATCTCCATTAACTCCTTATCTATGAGTTTGGCTGAGGTATGTCGCAGTGGCACCGCCTCCGGGTACCGAGTGGCGTAGTTTAGAATGACTAAGATGTGTTGATGCCCTCTGGCGGACTTCGGTACTGGGCCTATGAGGTCCATAGCTATTCGGTCAAACGATACTTCGATAATCAGGAGAGGTACTAGGGGACTACGGAAATGTGGCTGCGGGCTAGTTATCTGGCAGGTCGGGGAAGACTTACAAAACTCTTTCACTTCTTTGAATATGCTGGGCCAGTAAAACCGCTGTAGAATACGCTCCCGAGAACGTGTTGGTGGGCTAGATCTAACACAAGCTTGCGATAAGCCTCGGGGACCCCCAACTGTTCAATAGGCTCACCAAGTAGTTGGTTTACCCGATACAACATATCTTGATGAACCACGAAATGGGGAAACACTGACTCTGCACTAGGCGCGGGATAGGGTTGGGTCCTGAAGTTGGACGGTACCAAAATTATCCCCGGAGACATTGAGGTCTGCCAATTCAGGACCACGTCTCCCACCATCACACTTAGCGGGGTTGTCTCCACCTCTTCCGCCGAAGTGGTGGTCACCCCTACCCTACCGCTGGCCTTCGGTCTCAGGTTACCAGGGTTCTGGTCTCCCCCCTGAGCTGGGCCACGCTGCTAGGGTTACCTCTGTCTCATGGGTATCAGTCACTCTCATAGCAGGCCACAGTGCCCTATTATGAGTTCGTAATGTAGATTTGTCCATCTACCGGCCACTGTGGTTAGAGACACCAGCGCGGTGGGGTAATCTTTTAAGTCTCCGTGGATGCACATCACCCTGACTTTCCGGCCAGTATACTCAGTGGAACGCAACAGGGTAGCCCTTACTAGGGTCACTAGACTCCCTGAATCCAGCAGAGCCTCCGCCGGAGAGTCTCCCATTTCCACCTGGCACAAGTGATCTAGAGACTCTGGGGTACCTGTTGCACACAGCCTCCTGGCATATAGCAACTGATGGTAGCCATAGTTAGTGTCCATAGGCTCAACCCGATGGGGACAGTCAGCCCTTACATGGCCAGGCTCCTGACATCGCCAGCAGACTATCTGAGCCAGGTCCGCCATGGGTACATCCCGGGCGGGTTTTATCGGCTCAAATCTCCGGGCCTGGGGTGGAGATTTCTGGGGTTTGCCGAACCCACTCCCGACAAAACCCTCCTTTAGATTCCTGGTAGCTTCATAGTGTTCCGCCAGGTCCACAATCTCAAGGGCATTGCCAGGAGACACCAGATCGATCCAGTGCTGGAGAGGGGGTGGCAGAGCCCTCCAGAACATATCGGCTAATAGTCTATCCAGCATAGCCGGGGGACTTAGCACATCAGACTGTAGCCACTTTTGCAAGAGGTGGAGTAAACATGATTGATAAAAAAGAAAATGGCTGCACATCATTATACATACAAACAATAGAGCTAAGAAATGGGGATCATTCTAAATAAAACTGGTATCATAACTACTATAAATGAGTCAATGGAAGCTCTTAGTGCACATATTTGATCAAACGTGTGTCAGGCCCATCTACCAGGCGTCCATCTACCTAGGACTTCTGAGCAGAGTACTTATGTAGCTGGTTCCTATACTGCCCTGAAAACTGTAGGCTTAGGTAAGTCCAAGAGAGGAAGTATATTAGTGTTAGGGACCCATCTGCGGAAGCCACTTTGACGCCTGGTAGATGGGCCCGACACACGTTTGATCAAATATGTGCGCTAAGACCTTCCGTTGACTCATTTATATTAGGTATGATACCACTTTTATTTAGAATGATCCCCATTTCTTAGCTCTATTGTTTATATGTATAATGGTGTGCAGCCATTTTCTTTTTTATCAATCATGTTTGCTTGATGGATATGCACCTGTGATTCTGAATGTTCTAATCTAAATTCTAAGTCTCTCTAAGTCTCTAGTCTAAGTCATAATACTGGGTCTTTGCAGGCTCAGACGGCTTAAACCCCCACTGATGTACCCGCTGGGCCCGAACCAACACATTCACCACCAGTCTTGCCAAATTCTCACCCTTTACTGTTTGGTAGTCGGCCGCTTGATCGTCCGGCAAGTCGAAATACACCCGCTGGGAATTGGATGGCAGAAATGGAGCAACAACCTCAGCCCACTGGTCACGGGGTAGCATTTCCCTGATGGCCACTTTCTCGTACATCGCCAGGTAGGTTTCGATGTTGTCTGCGGGGGACATCTTAGGAATCGCGGCACGGACTGCTTTCTGGGCATCGTGGACGATAGGGGTTGCTCATGCTGTCTGCAAAGCCATCACGTGTTGTAGCAGCAACTGGTTAGTCTCCTGCTGCTGCTTATTACCCTCGTGTTGCTGCAGGTTTGTCTTTCGCTGCTGCAGATTAGCCTCCATGAGGGCCTTCACAACAGCCTCCATTTTGTCATGGGGCACTTGTTCTAATACAGCTGGTTTAATGTATGACATACAACCGTGCCTGAAAAATGCAGAAACCAAAGATATCGGCGTTCACGCCAGACTCACTGCTCTTGCCCGCATCCTCCACCAATTGTGGGGACTCACTCTGGTAGACAGGATTAGCGGACGCAGCACAGAGGCAACAACAAGTTCTTTGGATCAAACAGTTCAGTGTTTTATTCACACTTTAGGCAAGTGACTAAACAAGCAGTCATATTCAAACAATAAATCACCTCGCGGTGTTGGTGGTAATTCACACCATGAAGCAATTCTGCCTCAAAGAGTCCTTGCTGATAGCAGCACCAACCTGTTTTCACGCCAAACAGGTAGCAAGCCTTCAACCAGACACAAGGCTCCCAGATCCCAACACAGAAACCTTGCTTCTGAGCCCAGCTGCCTATTTAAGGACAGCCAGGTGCTGCCAAAACCCGGACCGGCTTTTAAAGTCCAGTATTTGACCTCACCTGGCTGTAAATCAGCCCAGTAGCACATGCTGGGAGAAAAATACCTGTTTACCCATACCAAACCTCTCACTGTGTCACACCCTTCATAGTCGTAATGCCCATTGTGCCCCTTTATAATAGCAATGCCCATTGTGCCCCTTCATAATAGCAATGCCCATTGTGCCCCCTTCATAGTAGTAATGCCCTCTGTGTCCCCTTCATAGTAATAATGCCTATTGTGCCCCTTTCACAGTAATAATGCCCATTGTGCCCCCTTCATAGTTATAATGCCCATTGTATCCCATTTCTAGTAGTATTGCCCATTGTGCCCCCTCCATAGTAGCAATGCCCATTGTGTCCCCTCCACAGTAGTAATGCCCATTGTGCCCCCTTCATAGTAGTAATGCCCATTGTGCCCCCCTAATAGTAGTAATGCCATCTGTGGCCCTTTGTAGTAGTATTGCCCTCTGTGCCCCCTATGTAGTAGTAATGCCCTCTGTGCCCCCTCCATGGTAGAAATGCCATCTGTGCCCCCTCTGTTAAAAAAAAAAAAAAAACACAGTAACTACTTACCTTGTCCCGTTCCTGAAGCTCACAGTTCTCTCTCCCCTGTAGGCACAGATCACTCTGCAGCACGGTGTGGGTGGAGCTTATGCAGATTTCTGGCCTACAGGCTCCGCCCACAAAGGCCAGCAGCGCGATCTGTGCCTGCAGGCTGAATGGTGGAGCAGAAAAAAGTCTTCCTGCTTCACCATTCTGTGCGCTGCCGGCCTAAAGGAGGGGAGGAGCGCGGGGAGCTGAGTGGTGAGTTACAGGACTGCAGCTCCCAGCGCTCCAGCAATGAGCGCATCCATCTATATTGATGGAAGCGCTCATTGCTTCTGGGCTCTGCCACCCCCTGACAGCGGGCACCGAACACACCCCCTATCCCCTCCTAGCTCGCCACTGGGAGGGAAATGAAGGGAGGAGATGTAGGAGGAGATGTTGGTAGAAGATTAAAGGGGTTGTCTCACTTCAGCAAATGGCGTCTATCATGTAGAGAACATTAATACAAGGAACTTCCTAATGTATTGTGATTATCCATACTGCCTCCTTTGTTGGCTTAATTCATTTTTCCATCGCATTATAGACTTCTCATTTCCATGGTTACGACCACCCTGCAATCCAGCAGCGGTGGTCGTGCATGTACAGTACAGGAAAAAGCACTGGCCTCTCGGGTGGCCGGGACTGTGGGAGTGCACAAAGGCTGGTGCTTTTTCCTATAGTGTGCAAGCACATCCACCACTGATGGATTGCAGGGTGGTCGTAATCATGGAAATAAGCAGTGTATAATGTGATGGAAAAATAAATCCAGCCACCAAGGGAGGCAATATAGAGAATCACAACACATTAGTAAATGCCTTGTATTAACTTTCTCTACATGATAAATGTAATTTGCTCGGGCTCCGCCCTCCATTTAATTTTTTATTTTTTTCTGTATGAAGAGGCTGCGGTGCTTCGTGAGCGCCATAGTCTCTTCCTCGGCCATATGACATCACATTCATCGTTCACGTGGTCTAGGTGCAGCTCTGTCCCATCTGAGTGATTGGGTCTGAGCTGTAATACCGAGCACAGTGCTATCACATGGACAGCGCTGGGCGCGGTAAGGAGCAAAGAGGCTGCGGCGCTCACTGGGACATCGCGGTCTCCTCAAACAGCGGATTGGCGGGGGTGCCAGGAGTCAGACCCCCACCATCTCATAACTCTCTGAGTATAGATGTCATAGATGTTACCTGCAGTCCTATGTAAATCCCCACATGACACAGTGAATTATTGTGTTATGTGGGGTGCTAAATAGGACTGCAGGGAACATCTACTATGTTATCTGCACACAGAAAGTTATCACTGTTACATAGGACTGCATTGAACATCTACTATGTTATCTGCACACAGAAAGTTATCACTGTTACATAGGACTGCAGGTTACAAATTAAAATTTTAGTTTCCAAATTTAAAATACATATGATTATGATAAAAAAGACTTGGAGGAGAAGATGAGACGCAGGTCACAGTAGAGAGCCAGCTCTACATACAGGGGAATACAGCACCACATACCTGTTACATCCAGGGACATCTCCTGTCATGAAGACCTTCTCTTTCCTCTTCTCCTCCATTTGACCCAGACCGCCATGACTAATTCTTTCAGCCGCATCTCGTCTCTGCAGAGTTTGTTAGATTTCTCATAATTGGGGTCATTTATTAAACTGGTGTAAAGTAGAACTGGCCTGGTTGCCTATAGCAACCAATCATATTCCACCTTTCATTTTCCAACGGAGCTGTGAAAAATGAAAGGTGGAATCTGATTGGTTGCTATGGGCGACTAACCCAGTCCTACTTTACACCAGTTTGATAAATTATCCCAAAGGTCCCTATAGTGTCCACAGCAGCTATAATGTCCCCAGTAATACCACCCTATATTGTGCTCCAGGTAATATTACCTGTATACTGTCCCCAAAAATAATGTCCCCTAATAGCAACGCCCCCACACTGCCACCATACAGTAATTTCCCCCACACTGCCCCCACATAATAATTTCCCCCACACTACCCCATATAGTAACTGCGCCGGGATTATACTACCACATAGGCTTTAGGCCTACTAGGCCTAAAGCCTATGGCGTTGATCGGCGGCGGAGCAGGGAACTATGCGCTCCCGTGCCCCGCCGCAGTATGTGGGTGTTGGGGTCGGCGTTGGGCCCCCCAGCGATGCCGGGCCCGGGGAGGCCGACCCGAACACCCCTATGTTAACTTGGCCACTGAGCAGATGTAGGGAGGACATGCAGGAGGAGATATAGGGAGGAGATGTAGGGGACGCAACACTAAGGAGAGTTTTCTGGGTAATGAGTGTAAATTGTATTCTATTGGAGATGGGCGCAGCGCAGGAATCGGTGCAGTAATAGATAGAGGGTGGCAGCGGTGTAGTGACTGGCACAGGCTGGAGGAAACCGCCAAGCTGGCTACCTGCTATAGAGACTGTAAGCATTGGGCTTGTATACTATGTACAGTGACGGCAATCAGTAAAAATATAATGCCATAATGTGAGAAAATCTGAGACATTCCAGCTGAATATAATATGCAGGATCAGTCCCTTTATTAGTAGAGCACTTGCCCCAAAAAAAGGACGACCCAAGAGCAACTGCCCCTAGAAAACACTATACTTCTATCTCTTTTGGCATGACCTGATAACAGTGTATTTATTAGGACACTTGAAGGGAGACAAAACAAGTATGGATGGAAAAAAAGAGAGCATTTTCAACGTGTTATCTGTGTGTTTACATAGGACTGCATGTTTTATACTTTACAGAATCTACTGTGTTGCATCTGTAATGCACAGCCTTATAAAAAATCTGACTGTGCATTGCAGATATATCGTTCACATCATCACTGGACCAGTTATACTTTGTGCCCCCCCCGAGTACTTCAAAGGCGGCGAACTCGCCGGTCTGTTTCTCTCAGATGTGCGGCGTTCCACCGTGTAGATTTCTTTACCTCAGGACATGATGAGGGTGGGGTCCCACGAGGTCTGGCAGGCTGGAGCTGCCGTCTGATCCTGTTGTAGATCCCCTGCTGCAAGGAGCGTCTCTCGATTCCCGCCTGTGTCATATGGATGTGACTCCATCCTGCAGCAAATGTACTACAGCAATAAAAAAGTTCCGGGTACAAACTTAGACGAGTTAGAAAATTTCTATTTCAAGCAAAATCCTTTTTAAATCTTTTATTTTTATTTTACATTATTATTATTATTATTATTATTTTGCTGTTTCATTTTCTTCAAAGAGGTCCTCTCACTTCAGCAAATAGCATTTATTATGTTGAGGAAGTTAATACAAGGCACTTACTAATGTATTGTTATTATTTACACTGAACAAAAATATAAACACAACACTTTCGGTTTTGCTCCCATTTTGCACGAACTGAACTCAAAGATCTGAAACATTTTTTACATACAGAAAAGAGCCCATTACTAGTGATGAGCGAGCATCGCTATGCTCGGCACATCCAAGCGCTCGGCGGAATACTGCAGGTGCTCAAGTACAATTTAATACAATGAAAGTCAATGGGAGACCCGAGCATCAAACCAGGCACACCCTGCCCTGAAGAAGAGAGGGTGTCTGGTTCACAAAAAAAGGTTAGAAATTGATGGAAACCCCATCAAAATGGTTTGGAAACAGCATTAAGAGGATGGCTGGATGTGTCTTAGACTCCCATTATGTACGACATACAATAGACAACCACACAAAGGCTATATGCCAAAAGCCAGGTATGTGGAAGCCAACAATCTATCCATGAGACAGATAACAGTCAGCATACCTTACAATGGCAGCCTTGTGCACTATGAGACATTCCAAACCAGCTCTCATCTGACTGAGAACCAGTAAACCTCAAAGTTATTTTGCATCTGTTGGATGGCTTGGGTGGACCTGGTGTGCAGGTCATGCAAACCGATTTTTGCTGCAGCTGTCCGGGTGGCTGGTCTCAGACGATCATGGAGGTGAACATGCTGGATGTGGAGGTCCTGGGCTGGTGTGGTTACACGTGGTCTGCGGTTGTGAGGCCGGTTGGATGCACTGCCAAATTTTCTGAAACGCCTTTGGAGACGGCTTATGGTAGAGAAATGAACATTTATTGCACGGACAACAGCTCTGGTAGACATTCCTGCAGTCAGCATGCCAATTGCACGCTCCCTCAAACGTTGCGACATCTGTTACATTGTGCTGTGTGATCAAAGTGCACATTTCAGAGTGGCCTTTTATTGTGGGCAGATGAAAAGAAAGATCCCAGCAGACGAGTCTTCAATGCTTGCAAAGTTTTATTGCCTGTAACAATAGTCCATCAAAGGGACGCGTTTCGGCTCAATTGCCTTTCTCAACAAACAGGGCAGTCTAAGGCACACCTGTGCAATATTCATGCTGTCTAATCAGCACCTTGATATGCCACACCTGTGAGGTGGGATGGATTATCTCGGCAAAGGAGAAGCGCTCACTAACACAGATCTAGACAGATTTGTGAACAATATTTGAGAGTAATGGGTCTTTTGTGTCTGTAGAAAATGTTTCAGATCTTTGAGTTCAGCTCATGCAAAATGGGAGCAAAACCGAAAGTGTTGCGTTTATATTTTTTTCAGTGTATATTGCTTCCTTTGCGGGCTGGATTCATTTTTGTCATCACATTATACACTGCTTGTTTCCATGGTTACGACCACCCTGCAATCCAACAGCAGTGGCTGTGATTACACACTATATTGCACTAGCCTATATGCGTTCCCATGATCTCAGCCACCAGAAAGGCCGGCGCTTTTTCCTATAGTGTGCAAGCACAACCACCGCTGTTGGTCATATCCATGGAAACAAGCATTGATGAAAAAACAAATCCAGCCAGCAAAGGAAGCAATATGTAGAATCACAATACATTAGTAAGTGCCTTGTATTAACATTCTCAACATGATAAATGCCACTTGCTGAAGTGAGAGGACCCCTTTAACCACCTCCGGACCGCTGTACGCACAGACGCGTCCTGGAGGTGGTTGATTCATTCCGCCTGGACGCATATACGCGTCATCTCGCGAGACGCGAGATTTCCTGTGAACGCGCGCACACAGGCGCGCGCGCTCACAGGAACGGAAGGTAAGAGAGTTGATCTCCAGCCTGCCAGCGGCGATCGTTCGCTGGCAGGCTGGAGATGTGTTTTTTTTAACCCCTAACAGGTATATTAGACGCTGTTTTGATAACAGCGTCTAATATACCTGCTACCTGGTCCTCTGGTGGTCCCCTTTGTTTGGATCGACCACCAGAGGACACAGGCAGCTCAGTAAAGTAGCACCAAGCACCACTACACTACACTACACCCCCCCCCCCCTCACTTATTAACCCCTTATTAGCCCCTGATCACCCCTGATCACCCCATATAGACTCCCTGATCACCCCCCTGTCATTGATTTCCCCCCTGTCATTGATCACCCCCCTGTCATTGATCACCCCCCTGTAAAGCTCCATTCAGACGTCCGCATGATTTTTACGGATCCACTGATAGATGGATCGGATCCGCAAAACGCATCCGGACGTCTGAATGAAGCCTTACAGGGGCGTGATCAATGACTGTGGTGATCACCCCATATAGACTCCCTGATCACCCCCCTGTCATTGATTACCCCCCTGTCATTGATTACCCCCCTGTCATTGATTACCCCCCTGTAAAGCTCCATTCAGACGTCCGCATGATTTTTACGGATCCACTGATAGATGGATCGGATCTGCAAAACGCATCCGGACGTCTGAATGGAGCCTTACAGGGGCATGATCAATGACTGTGGTGATCACCCCATATAGACTCCCTGATCACCCCCCTGTCATTGATTACCCCCCAGTCATTGATTACCCCCCTGTAAAGCTCCATTCAGATGTCCGCATGATTTTTACGGATCCACTGATAGATGGATCGGATCCGCAAAACGCATCCGGACGTCAGAATGAAGCCATACAGGGGCGTGATCAATGACTGTGGTGATCACCCCATATAGACTCCCTGATCACCCCCCTGTCATTGATTACACCCCTGTCATTGATCACCCCCCTGTAAAGCTCCATTCAGATGTCCGCATGATTTTTACGGATCCACTGATAGATGGATCGGATCCGCAAAATGCATCCGGACGTCTGAATGAAGCCTTACAGGGGCGTGATCAATGACTGTGGTGATCACCCCATATAGACTCCCTGATCACCCCCCTGTCATTGATTACCACCCTGTAAAGCTCCATTCAGATGTCCGCATGATTTTTACGGATGCACTGATAGATGGATCGGATCCGCAAAACGCATCCGGGCATCTGAATGAAGCCTTACAGGGGCGTGATCAATGACTGTGGTGATCACCCCATATAGACTCCCTGATCACCCCCCTGTCATTGATTACCCCCCTGTCATTGATTACCCCCCTGTAAAGCTCCATTCAGACGTCCGCATGATTTTTATGGATCCACTGATAGATGGATCGGATCCGCAAAACGCATCCGGACGTCTGAATGAAGCCTTACAGGGGCATGATCAATGACTGTGGTGATCACCCCATATAGACTCCCTGATCACCCCCCTGTCATTGATTACCCCCCTGTAAAGCTCCATTCAGACGTCCGCATGATTTTTACGGATGCACTGATAGATGGATCGGATCCGCAAAACGCATCCGGACGTCTGAATGAAGCCTTACACGGGCGTGATCAATGACTGTGGTGATCACCCCATATAGACTCTCTGATCACCCCCCTGTCATTGATCACCCCCCCTGTCATTGATCACTCCCCCTGTCATTGATCACCCCCCTGTCATTGATCGCCCTCTGTAAGGCTCCATTCAGACATTTTTTTGGCCCAAGTTAGCGGAATTATTTTTATTTTTTCTTACAAAGTCTCATATTCCACTAACTTGTGTCAAAAAATAAAATCTCACATGAACTCACCATACCCCTCACGGAATCCAAATGCGTAAAATTTTTTAGACATTTATATTCCAGACTTCTTCTCACGCTTTAGGGCCCCTAGAATGCCAGGGCAGTATAAATACCACACATGTGACCCCATTTCGGAAAGAAGACACCCCCAGGTATTCCGTGAGGGGCATATTGAGTCCATGAAAGATTGAAATTTTTGTCCCAAGTTAGCGGAACGGGAGACTTTGTGAGAAAAAAATTAAAAATATCAATTTCCGCTAACTTGTGCCAAAAAAAAAAAATTTCTATGAACTCGCCATGCCCCTCATTGAATACCTTGGGGTGTCTTCTTTCCAAAATGGGGTCACATGTGGGGTATTTATACTGCCCTGGCATTCTAGGGGCCCCAAAGCGTGAGAAGAAGTCTGGTATCCAAATGTCTAAAAATGCCCTCCTAAAAGGAATTTTGGCACCTTTGCGCATCTAGGCTGCAAAAAAGTGTCACACATCTGGTATCGCCGTACTCAGTTATACTGCCCTGGCATTCTAGGGGCCCAAATGTGTGGTAAGGAGTTTGAAATCAAATTCTGTAAAAAATGACCTGTGAAATCCGAAAGGTGCTCTTTGGAATATGGGCCCCTTTGCCCACCTAGGCTGCAAAAAAGTGTCACACATCTGGTATCTCCGTACTCAGGAGAAGTTGGGGAATGTGTTTTGGGGTGTCATTTTACATATACCCATGCTGGGTGAGAGAAATATCTTGGCAAAAGACAACTTTTCCCATTTTTTTATACAAAGTTGGCATTTGACCAAGATATTTATCTTACCCAGCATAGGTATATGTAAAAAGACACCCCAAAACACATTCCTCAACTTCTCCTGAATACAGAGATACCAGATGTGTGACACTTTTTTGCAGCCTAGGTGGGCAAAGGGGCCCATATTCCAAAGAGCACCTTTCGGATTTCACAGGTCATTTTTTTACAGAATTTGATTTCAAACTCCTTACCACACATTTGGGCCCCTAGAATGCCAGGGCAGTATAACTACCCCACAAGTGACCCCATTTTGGAAAGAAGAGACCCCAAGGTATTCGCTGATGGGCATAGTGAGTTCATGGAAGTTTTTATTTTTTGTCACAAGTTAGTGGAATATGAGACTTTGTATGAAAAAAAATAAAAAAATAAAAATCATCATTTTCCACTAACTTGTGACAAAAAATAAAAAATTCTAGGAACTTGCCATGCCCCTCACGGAATACCTTGGGGTGTCTTCTTTCCAAAATGGGGTCACTTGTGGGGTAGTTATACTGCCCTGGCATTCTAGGGGCCCAAATGTGTGGTAAGGAGTTTGAAATCAAATTCTGTAAAAAATGACCTGTGAAATCCGAAAGGTGCTCTTTGGAATATGGGCCCCTTTGCCCACCTAGGCTGCAAAAAAGTGTCACACATCTGGTATCTCCGTACTCAGGAGAAGTTGGGGAATGTGTTTTGTGGTGTCATTTTACATATACCCATGCTGGGTGAGAGAAATATCTTGGCAAAAGACAACTTTTCCCATTTTTTTATACAAAGTTGGCATTTGACCAAGATATTTCTCTCACCCAGCATGGGTATATATAAAATGACACCCCAAAACACATTCCCCACCTTCTCCTGAGTACGGAGATACCAGATGTGTGACACTTTTTTGCAGCCTAGGTGGGCAAAGGGGCCCATATTCCAAAGAGCACCTTTCGGATTTCACAGGTCATTTTTTACAGAATTTGATTTCAAACTCCTTACCACACATTTGGGCCCCTAGAATGCCAGGGCAGTATAACCACCCCACAAGTGACCCCATTTTGGAAAGAAGAGACCCCAAGGTATTTCGTGATGGGCATAGTGAGTTCATAGAAGTTTTTATTTTTTGTCACAAGTTAGTGGAATATGAGACTTTGTAAGAAAAAAAAAAAAATCATCATTTTCCGCTAACTTGTGACAAAAAATAAAAAGTTCTATGAACTCACTATGCCCATCAGCGAATACCTTAGGGTGTGTACTTTCCGAAATGGGGTCATTTGTGGGGTGTTTGTACTGTCTGGGCATTGTAGAACCTCAGGAAACATGACAGGTGCTCAGAAAGTCAGAGCTGCTTCAAAAAGCGGAAATTCACATTTTTGTACCATAGTTTGTAAACGCTATAACTTTTACCCAAACCATTTTTTTTTTACCCAAACATTTTTTTTTATCAAAGACATGTAGAACAATAAATTTAGAGCAAAATTTATATATGGATGTCGTTTTTTTTGCAAAATTTTACAACTGAAAGTGAAAAATGTCATTTTTTTGCCACAAAATCGTTAAATTTTGATTAATAACAAAAAAAGTAAAAATGTCAGCAGCAATGAAATACCACCAAATGAAAGCTCTATTAGTGAGAAGAAAAGGAGGTAAAATTCATTTGGGTGGTAAGTTGCATGACCGAGCAATAAACGGTGAAAGTAGTGTAGGTCAGAAGTGTAAAAAGTGGCCTGGTCTTTCAGGGTGTTTAAGCTATAGGGGCTGAGGTGGTTAAGTTTGAAATCATTTTTGTGAAATGTAAGTATTCCTAACATACAGATTATTTTTAATGCTCCTGTCATTTTTTTCACTAAACCATATGAATAAATGAAATTTCATAAAATATCTTATTAAGGGGGTATTGCATCTTCCTCACTTTCAGTTGTAGTTCTTCCTGCAGGATCTCTGTTCATGTTCAGAAGCTTCATCCATCTATAGTAATATAGTAAATAGCATACAGGTAGGTAGGAGAGGAGGGGGATGCAGCTGCAGTTTCTCAGTATTTCAGTAAAACACTATGAGGGGAAGAGGAAGGGGGAAGAAGCAGGGAGAGACATCATATTGGCACACAGAGCACACAGAAAAGCTATAATATCACAAAGGAACAGCCTGATGAAAGGGATATATCACACACAGAAGAGGGGGACGCTGCTGCAACATAATCATATAAAATATGCAATAAGCTCCCATCTTCTTCTAGTGGTTGCTGTATACTGTATATCTGTATGTAGTAATCTACAGAACTCCCCTAGTGGCAGCTGTATATATCTGTATGTATATCTGTATGTAGTAATCTCCTGAGCTCCCTCTAGTGGTGACTGTATATATCTGTATGTAGTAATCTCCAGAGCTCCCTCTAGTGGTGGCTGTATATATCTGTATGTAATAATCTCCTGAACTCCCTCTAGTGGTGGCTGTATATATCTGTATGTAGTAATCTCCTCAGCTCCCTCTAGTGGTGGCTGTATATATCTGTATGTAGTAATCTCCAGAGCTCCCTCTAGTGGTGGCTGTATATACCTGTATGCAGTAATCTCCTGAGCTCACTCTAGTGGTGGCTGTATATATCTGTATGTAGTAATCTCCTCAGCTCCCTCTAGTGGTGGCTGTATATATCTGTATGTAGTAATCTCCTGAGCTCCCTCTAGTGGTGGCTTTATAAATCTATAAGCAGTAATCTCCTAAGCTTCCCCTGCTAGTGTATGTATAGATCTGTATGCAGTAAGCTCCAGAGCTCCCTCTAGTGGTGTCTTTATATATCTGTATGTAAACTCCTGAGCTCCTTCTAGTGGTGGCTGTATAAATTTGTATGTTATAATCTCATGAGCTCCCTGTAGTGGTAGCTGTCTATATCTTTATGAAGTAATCTCCTTAGTTCCACCTAGTGGTGGCTGTATATATCTGTATGTAGTAATCTCCAGAGCTCCCTCTAGTGGAGGCTGTATATATCTGTATGTAGTAATCTCCTGAGCTCCCTCTAGTGGTGGCTGTATATATCTGTATGTAGTAATCTCCAGAGCTCCCTCTAGTAGTGGCTGTATATATCTGTATGTAGTAATCTCCTCAGCTCCCTCTAGTGGTGGCTGTATATACCTGTAGGCAGTAATCTCCTGAGCTCTCTCTAGTGGAGGCTGTATATATCTGTATGTAGTAATCTCCTGAGCTCCCTCTAGTAGTAGCTGTCTATATCTAAGGTAAAACATTCCGTGGGCTGCGCTCACCTAATCAGTCTTGCGGTGGAAGCACGGACTGTGCTTGGAAAAGGCACCAGTTAGGACTATATAGAAATAAGACAGGATGTCCAGCTTCCAAAAAAGACATAGTTCTTTATTTCAATGTCACACAGAATAAAAAATCCAACACGGCAAGTAAGTCTACATGTTTTGGATGCTCTAATACTGATCCTTATTCATGACACGTCTTTTTTGGAAGCTGGACATCCCGTCTTATTTCTATATAGCTGTCTATATCTGTATGAAGTAATCTCCTTAGTTCCCCCTAGTGGTGGCTGTATATATCTGTATGTAGTAATCTCCTCAGCTCCCTTTAGTGGTGGCTGTATATACCTGTATGTAGTAATCTCCTGAGCTCCCCTTAGTGGTGGCTGTATTTACCTATATGTAGTAATCTCCTGAGCTCCCTCTACTAGTGACTCTATATATCTGTATGTAGTAATCTTCTGAGCTCCCTCTAGTGGTGGCTGTATATATCTGTATGCAGTAAACCTCTGTGCTCCCTCTAGTGGTGACTGTATATATCTGTATGCAGTAATCTCCTGAGCTCCCTCTAGTGGTGACTGTATATATCTGTATGCAGTAATCTCCTGAGCTCCCTCTAGTGGTGGCTGTATATATCTGTATGCAGAAATCTCCTGATCTCCTTCGAGTGGTGGCTGTATATATCTGTATGCAGTAAACCTCTGTGCTCCCTCTAGTGGAGCTGTATATATCTGTATGTACAGATGTAGAAGGGGTAACACACACACTCTTAATTCAAATTTCTTTACTCATTGCGTTATCTTGAAACAAAAGCCATTGAAAAGCAATTTCTTAACGCATTTAGTTTAGATAACATGTCTCATAAAGCATGTGTGTTAACCCTGCTACATCCGTAGTAATCTCCTGAGCTCCCTCTAGTGGTGGCTGCATATATCTGTATGTAGTAATCTCCTGAGCTCCCTCTAGTGGTGGCTGTAAATATCTGTATGCAGTAATCTCCTGAGCTCCCTCTAGTGGTGGCTGTATATATCTGTATGCAGTAATCTCCTGAGCTCCTTCGAGTGGTGGCTGTATATATCTGTATGCAGTAAACTTCGGTGCTCCCTCTAGTGGAGCTGTATATATCTGTATGCAGTATTCTCCTGAGCTCCCTCTAGTGGTGGCTGTATATATCTGTATGCAGTAATCTCCTGAGCTCCTTCGAGTGGTGGCTGTATATATCTGTATGCAGTAAACCTCTGTGCTCCCTCTAGTGGAGCTGTATATATCTGTATGTACAGATGTAACAGGGGTAACACACACACACTCTTAATTCAAATTTCTTTACTCATTGCGTTATCTTGAAACAAAAGCCATTGAAAAGCAATTTCTTAATGCATTTAGTTTAGATAACATGTCTCATAAAGCATGTGTGTTAACCCTGCTACATTGGTAGTAATCTCCTGAGCTCACTCTAGTGGTAGCTGTATAGATCTGTATGCACTAATCTCCTGAGCTCCCTGTAGTGGTGGCTGTATATATCTGCATGCAGTAATCTCCTGAGCTCCCTCTAGTGGTGGCTGTATATATCTGTATACAGTAATCTCCTAAGCTCTCTCTAGTGGTGGCTGTATATATCTGTATACAGTAAGCTCCTGAGCTCCCTCTAGTGGTGGCTATATATATCTGTATGCAGTAATCTCCTGAGCTCCCTCTAGTAGTGGCTGTATATATCTGAATGTAGTAATCTCCTGAGCTCCCTCTAGTGGTGGCTGTATATATCTGTATGTAGTAATCTCCTGAGCTCCCTGTAGTGGTGGCTGTATATATCTGTATGCAGTAATCTCCTGAGCTCCCTCTAGTGGTGGCTGTATATATCTGTATACAGTAATCTCCTGAGCTCCCTCTAGTGGTGGCTGTATATATCTGTATACAGTAAGCTCCTGAGCTCCCTCTAGTGGTGGCTGTATATTCTATATGTAGTAATCTCCTGAGCTCCCTCTAGTGGTGGCTGTATATATCTGTATGCTCTAATCTCCTGAGCTCCCTGTAGTGGTGGCTGTATATATCTGTATGCAGTAATCTCCTGAGCTCCCTCTAGTGGTGGCTGTATATATCTGTATGTAGTAATCTCCTGAGCTCCCTTTAGTGGTGGCTGTATATACCTGTATGTAGTAATCTCCTGAGCTCCCCTTAGTGGTGGCTGTATATACCTATATGTAGTAATCTCCTGAGCTCCCTCTACTAGTGACTCTATATATCTGTATGTAGTAATCTCCTGAGCTCCCCCTAGTGATGGCTGTATATATCTGTATGCTCTAATCTCCTGAGCTCCCTGTAGTGGTGGCTGTATATATCTGTATGCAGTAATCTCCTGAGCTCCCTCTAGTGGTGGCTGTATATATCTGTATGTAGTAATCTCCTGAGCTCCCTCTAGTGGTGGCTGTATATATCTGTATGCACTAATCTCCTGAGCTCCCTGTAGTGGTGGCTGTATATATCTGTATGCAATAATCTCCTGAGCTCCCTCTAGTGGTTGCTGTATATATCTGTATGTAGTAATATCCTGAGCTCCCTCTAGTGGTGGCTGTATATATCTGTATGCACTAATCTCCTGAGCTCCCTCTAGTGGTGGCTGTATATATCTGTATGTAGTAATCTCCTGAGCTCCCTCTAGTGGTGGCTGTATATATCTGCATACAGTAATCTCCTGAGCTCCCTCTAGTGGTGGCTGTATATATTTGTATACAGTAATCTCCTGAGCTCCCTCTAGTGGTGGCTGTATATATCTGTATGTAGTAATCTCCTGACCTCCCTCTAGTGGTGGCTGTATATATCTGTATGTAATAATCTCCTGAGCTCCTTCTAGTGGTGGCTGTATATATCTGTATGCAGTAATCTCCTGAGCTCCCTCTAGTGGTGGCTGTATATATCTGTATGTAATAATCTCCTGAGCTCCTTCTGGGGTGGCTGAATATATCTGTATGCAGTAAGTTTCTGAGTCCACCCTAGTTGTGATGGTAAGCAGGCAGAATTATATTACATAACTCTATGTATATACAGATTAGAGTTTGGATCTGCGTATCAGAAAGACAACACTCTGGTTGCTATAAAAATATATTAAGAAATTAATCAGACTGGGACAAAAAATAGGCCCGGGCATTTTTGACTGAGCAGCCCAATCACATGACCCCCCAACAGGCCCCACCCCCTTGCAGTCTAGGGGAGGGGCCAAAACCAGAAGCACAATTGAGGGGCAGGGCCAGCCACCAGTAAGATAGGAAGGCTTCAGCCAACACACAAGCTTTGCAACAACCAACATACAGACCTTGCAACAATATAGGAAGCTACAGAAAAGTCTTATAATATCCCCAGTGGATCTCAACCTCCCCATCCTCCACACCCTGTACAGGTCAGTGCCCCCGAAATAGCACTCACAATTCTCCAGCAACTCTGGCAAATACCACCAATTCCGTACACAGGCGAACCACAACACCACCTCACTGACAGCTTTTTCCTGGTCTGTCAAAGACAAAACTCTATTGGCTCGGAAGTCTGCTGTGATACACAATTTCCTCTCCAAATTCAAAGCTTTGTTGGTAGCAGAGAATGCTGACACTCAGGTGGATGCTTGCAGAATGTGGAGCTAGCATACAGGTGATAAAATGTTATCAGAGGCAGAGCAGACAGATGTAAACGAGCGCCGGTCTGTCAGGTACTAGTGCAGTATGCATCAGCCTGCTCAGGTGACCAACGCTCGTTTACATCTGCCTGCTCGGCCTCAACATGTGCATCGGGCATAACGGCCGTGCCCGGGAAATGGAATAGCGGCCGTGCCCGGCCGAACACAGTCAGGCTAACCAGGGGTCAAGTCCTGGGAAAAAATAGTGTGGGAACTCACCCAAGTGCCTCTGCGTGATGTCACAGCGCGCAGCGTTCGCAAAGGGCAGGGGAGGTCGGCTGGAGCAAGCAAGTACTGTATTTTTTGCCCTATTAGACGCACCGGTCCATAAGACGCACCTAGGTTTTAGAGGGGGACAATAAGAAAAAAATATTTTTCATTACACCTCAGGTCAGACCACCAATCAGACCCCCAATGTTAATCAGACCTCAGCTGACAGCCCCAATAAGATCCCCAATGTTTATAAGACCTCAGATCACACCTCAGCTCAGACCCCAATATGAATGACCCCCAATCAGACCTCAGATAAGAGCCCCATGCCTCATAGCAGCTCCCAGTGCCTCTCATCAGCCCCCCAGTGCCTCTCATCAGCCCCCCAGCGCCTCTCATCAGCCCCCCCAGCGCCTCTCATCAGCCCCCCAGCGCCTCTCATCAGCCAGTAATACCAGACCCCCCCCATCATGTGCCAGTAATACCAGACCCCCCCATCATGTGCCAGTAATACCAGACCCCCCCCCCCAATCATGTGCCAGTAATACCAGGGCCCCCCCCCCATCATGTGCCAGTAATACCAGGGCCCCCCAATCATGTGCCAGTAATACCAGGGCCCTCCCAATCATGTGCCAGTAATACCAGGGCCCCCCAATCATGTGCCAGTAATACCAGGGCCCCCCAATCATGTGCCAGTAATACCAGGGCCCCCCCAATCATGTGCCAATAATACCAGGGCCCCCCCAATCATGTGCCAGTAATACCAGGGCCCCCCCAATCATGTGCCAGTAATACCAGGGCCCCCCCAATCATGTGCCAGTAATACCAGGGCCCCCCAATCATGTGCCAGTAATACCAGGGCCCCCCCAATCATGTGCCAGTAATAACAGGCCCCCCCCATTATGTGCCAATAATAACAGGGCCCCCCCATTTTGTGCCAGTAAAAAAAACTAAGTATTGTATATAGTTAAAAAAAAAAAACACTTATACTTACCTCTTTGGAGCGATGTACGGCTCAGGCGGCACGATGACGTCATCGCGCCGCCTACGCCGGCCTCTGATAGGCTGCCAGCCTAGTAGTGCCGGCAGCCTATCAGAGGAAAGGGACACACCTCCCTGCCCTGCTCCTCCGCAGCCTTATGTTTGTATCGCTGTCCTGAGGACGGCGATACAAACAGATCACTATGGAGATGAGCGCTTCGCTTCCACAATGGAAGCGCTCATCTCAGTGCCTGCCCCGCCGCCGCCGCACACACTGCCGCTGGGGGGGATTTGACCAAACCTGTCCCCCCCGCATTATTTCCTGGGGGGGATCCGTCCCCCCCCCCCGCTTCCTACACCCATGGTTCCCACCCGTTCCCCCTCGACTCGAGCCCTGAGGCAGGCGGCCCGGCCCACCGGGCAAATGCCCGGTCTGCCCTATGGCCAGTCCGGCCCTGATGTCTCCAGAAGCAGAGAGGTTAAAACTCTTCTGTGAGAACCAGAAATAATTAACATGTCCGTTAACTGATGTTCCTAAGTGAAGGGTCATTCACAAGTGCGGGGGAGGCAATGTTTCTAAACGTGCGTCTGCCTAATCAATTAATAAAGTAACAAAAGCGATCAATCAATTAACAATTAATTTACACATTAATCAATGTAATGGCCTTTTAAAAAAGCCGATCCTCGCGAGTGACTGCCAATTAAGAGCCGCACGCTTTACGAATTCGAAATCCCAATTAATAGATTTAATGAGAGAACTTGCAAAAGCTGCATAGATGATTTGCCCTCGCAGGTCTTAATCAGCTCGGTTACGGCGTCCATCTGCTCGGCGGATGCACTTTTGTACTCATTTGTCCCTGTTTGGATGGATTTGTGGAGATTTGTTCTATTCCACTCGTCATTGATTTCCTGACATTGATGCTCCAGTCAGAGGTGAAATCAACAGAGAGGAATAGTCTCTGTTTTATGGTGGTCTCCAGTCGTAGACACTGGAAAACATCTCCACGGACTTGAAGGCAGCATGAATTTATCATGATGTTCCATGCAGCCTTAAATGATACAACTTATGTCCAATGGACTCCAACCAGTGCCTTCCTATGTGACAGAGGGGTCCTTGAGCCCCCAACATACCAGAGCCTGGTGTCTCTGCTACTCCTGCATCCCAAATCACTAAAGGGGTGTGGCTTAGTGATAAAGGGGGCATGACCTAAGGTTTATCATTTTGCAACAAAACTTTGATCTGTTGCAATGTAAGCCAACCAATGTCACCAATCTGAAATTTCTTCACTGTAGGTGAATGCAGCAAGAAGAAGAGGAGAGGTAAACTCAGCTGCTAATAGATTTCAATGGGGGCTGTATACATCCCTATGCAGGAAGCTCCCCCTAGTGGTGACTGCAGGCAAATAATTTTATCCTGTATAACTATACAGTTGCAAGAAAAAGTATGTGAACCCTTTGGAATGATATGGATTTCTGCACAAATTGGTCATAAAATGTGATCTGATCTTCAGCTAAGTCACAACAATAGACAATCACAGTCTGCTTAAACTAATAACACACAAAGAATTAAATGTCACCATGTTTTTATTGAACACACCATGTAAACATTCACAGTGCAGGTGGAAAAAGTATGTGAACCCTTGGATTTAATAACTGGTGGAACCTCCTTCGGCAGCAATAACTTTAACCAAACGTTTCCTGTAGTTGCAGATCAGACGTGCACAACGGTCAGGAGTAATTCTTGACCATTCCTCTTTACAGAACTGTTTCAGTTCAGCAATATTCTTGGGATGTCTGGTGTGAATCGCTTTCTTGAGGTCATGCCACAGCATCTCAATCGGGTTGAGGTCAGGACTCTGACTGGGCCACTTCAGAAGACGTATTTTCTTCTGTTTAAGCCATTCTGTTGTTGATTTACTTCTATGCTTTGGGTCGTTGTCCTGTTGCAGCGCCCATCTTCTGTTGAGCTTCAGCTGATGGACAGATGGCCTTAAGTTCTCCTGCAAAATGTCTTGACAAACTTGGGAATTAATTTTTCCTTTGATGATAGCAATCCGTCCAGGCACTGACGCAGCAAAGCAGCCCCAAACCATGATGCCCCCACCACCATACTTCACAGTTGGGATGAGGTTTTGAGGTTGGTGTGCTGTGCCTCTTTTTCTCCACACATAGTGTTGTGTGTTTCTTCCAAACAACTCACCTTTGGTTTCATCTGTCCACAGAATATTTTGCCAGTACTGCTGTGGAACATCCAGGTGCTCTTGTGCAAACTGTAAACGTGCAGCAATGTTTTTTTTGGACAGCAGTGGCTTCCTCTGTGGTATCCTCCCATGAAATCCATTCTTGTTTAGTGTTTTATGTATCGTAGATTCGCTAACAGGGATGTTAGCAGATGCCAGAGACTTTTGTAAGTCTTTAGCTGACACTCTAGGATTCTTCTTCACCTCATTGAGCAGTCTGCGCTCTGCTCTTGCAGTCCTCTTTACAGGACGGCCACTCCTAGGGAGAGTAGCAGCAGTGCTGAACTTTCTCCATTTATAGACAATCTGTCTTACCGTGGACTGATGAACAGCAAGGCTTTTGGAGATACTTTTATAATCCTTTCCAGCTTTATGCAAGTCAACAATTCTTAATCGACCTCTTTTGTGCGAGGCATCATTCACATCAGGCAATGCTTCTTGTGAAAAGCAAACCCAGAACTGGTGTGTGTTTTTTATAGGGCAGGGCAACTGTAACCAACACCTCCAATCTCATCTCATTGATTGGACTCCAGTTGGCTGACACCTCATTCCAATTAGCTCTTGGAGATGTTATTAGTCTAAGGGTTCACATACTTTTCCCACCTGCACTGTGAATGTTTACATGGTGTGTTCAATAAAAAGATGGTAACATTTAATTCTTTGTGTGTTATTAGTTTAACCACCTCCCGTTCGCCCATAGACTATAAACGTCCGGGAGGTGGATCTCTATTTCTGAATGGACGTTCCAGAACGTCCGTTCAGAAACTGCAGCTGCACGCTAATCGTGTAGCTGCTGATCGGGCTGCCCGCTGTCAGTGACAGCAGGGCAACCCAGAGAGAAGGCAGGGACGGTGCCCAGGTGTCCCTGCCTTCTGGATCGCTGCATACACAGTGGTCATGGAGAGCTGTGTATGCAGAGCAGGAAGCGCTATGTGCTTCCTGTTCCGGCCCGGTGGTCATGTGACCGCCGGGACCGGAGAGTGCAGGAACTGTGTGAGGTCTTTCACAGACTTCGATCAGCCCTGCACTGAGGCTGTACACCGCTGTATTGCACTGTACAGCCTCTCTGGGGGGTGCATTTCTCCTGTAACTAGGGCTACTATGTCAGCCCCAGTTACAGGAGAAATCAACAGTGGAAAAAAAAAGAAAAAGTGAAGTAAATGTTCCCCAGAGGTCTTGTATGACCTTTTGGGGGACGAAAAGTGTAAAATAAAAAAAAAAAAAATAAAGTGTTAAAAAAATAAATAAAAAAAAAGGTTTCACATGTAAAAAAAAAATTCCCCAAGTAAGGAATGAAAAAAAAGTTAAAAATAGAAAAAATAAAATAAAATAGACATATTTGGTATTGCCGCGTCCGTGACGGTCGGCTCTATAAATATATCACATAATCGACCCAGTCCAATAAACACCATAATTTTTTTTCTTTAATACTGTTAAAAAAAGCCATTTTTGTCACCTTACATCACAAAAAGTGCAACACCAAGTGATCAAAAAAGCGTATGTCCCACAAAATGGTACCAATAAAACCGTCACCTCATCCCGCAAAAAATGAGCCCCTACATGAGAAAATCTCTCAAAAAATAAAAAAAAATATAGCTCTTAGAGCATGGAGACACTAAAACATCATTTTTTTGGTTTCAAAAATGCTATTGTCATGGGGTTCCGAAGGTGCACTCGGTCCCCCATTGCCCGCAGAACTGTTGCTTAGCTTTTGGAATGAGGTTCTGTGTTTGACCTCATTCCCAGGGCGGCTTTACTAGCTGGGTGGCTCCCTGCTCCTAGTCTGCCTTGAGCGCCAAGCTGATCACTCGGTGCTCGACTGGTTGGTCTGTCGGTCATGTGACGCTGGCCACGTCACATGACCCTCACTCCTCACTATAAATACAGGCAGCCTGCTGGCTACAGGTTGCATGTTAATTTCTAGGTTCCTGGCTATTTGTTGGACTGCTGAATACTTACCTGATCCTGTTCCCTGACCATCCTTTTGCCTGCTCCTCCTGTACTGCGTTTCCGTCCTGGTATTGTGACCTCGGCTCCCACCTGACTACTCTCTTAGGACTCCTCTTGTACTTCTCTGCTCTCCTGGTATTTATGACCCCGGCTTCTCCTGACAATTCTCTGCTTGCTCCATTTGTACTTTGCAGCTTTCCTGGTATTGACTCGGTCTCTTCACGTCCTGTTGTTTGTCTGTCTGTCATCCCTGCACTTACTCCAAGTTAGGGATTGCCGTCCAGTTGTCCCCTGTCATTAGGACTCGCGAGGCAAGTAGGCAGGGCCAGGGGTAAGGGTGGAGCGCAGTGGTCACTTCCCTCCCCCCTGTGTGTGTGTGTACGCGACCGTTACAGCTATTATTGTGTTAAAGTGAAATAAATTTAAAAAAGGTATACATATTAGGTATTGCCGCGTCCGTAAAAACCAGCTCTAGAAAAATATCACATGACCTAACCCCTCAGATGAACACCGTAAAAAAAATAAATAAACTGGCAAAACAAGCAATTTTTGTCACCTTACATCACAAAAAGTGCAACACCAAGTGATCAAAAAGGCGTATGTCCCACAAAATGGTACCAATAAAACCGTCACCTCATCTCGCAAAAAATAAGCCCCTACATAAGAAAATCTCTCAAAAAATAAAAAAAAATATAGCTATCAGAACATGGACACATTAAAACATAATTTTTTTGTTTCAAAAATGCTATTATTGTGTAAAACTTTAATAAATAAGAAAAAATATACATATTAGGTATCGCCACGTCCGTAACAATCTGCTCTATAAAAATCTCACTTGACTAAACCCCTCAGGTGAACGCTGTAAAAATAAATAAATAAAAACTGTGCTAAAACAACCAATTTTTTGGTCACCTTGCCCCATAAAGTGTTATAATGAATGATCAAAAAATCATATGTACCCAAAAATAGTGCCAATAAAACTGGCACCTTATCCCCTAGTTTCCAAAATGGGATCACTTCTTGGGAGTTTCTACTGTAAGGTTGCATCAGGGGGCCTCAAATGGGACATGGCATCTAAAAACCATGTGGAGTTCCTTTACTTCTGCGCCCTGCCGTGTGCCCATACAGCAGTTTATGACCACATGTGGGGTGTTTCTGAAAACTGCAGAATCTGAGTAATAAATATTGAGTTTTGTTTGGCTGTTAACCATCGATGTGTTAAAGAAAAAATTGGATTAAAATGGAAAATCTGCCAAAAAAGTGAAATTTAAAAAATTTGATCTCCATTTTCCTTTAATTCTTGTGGAACGCCTAAAGGGTTAAAAAAAAGTTTGTAAAATCGGTTTTAAGTAACTTGAGGGGTGTAGTTTCTACAATGGGGTCATTTATGGGGGTATCCACTATGTAGGCCCCACAAAGTGACTTCAAACCTGAACTGGTCCTTAAAAAGTGGGTTTTGGCAATTTTCTTAAAAATTTGAAGAATTGCTTCTAAAGCCTTCTAACGTCCTAAAAAAATAAAATGACATTTCCAAAATGATGCCAACATAAAGTAGACATATGGGGAATGTTAATTAATAAATATTTTATGAGGTATCACTTTCTGTTTTAAAAGCAGAGAAATTGAAATTTTGAAAATTGCAAATTTTTCAAAATTTTTGGTAAATTTCGGATTTTTTCATAAATAAAGGTGAAATATTTAGAGTCAAATTTATGACTGTCATGAAGGACAATGTGTCACGAGAAAACAATCTCTGAATGACTTGGATAAGTAAAGGCGTTCCAAAGTTATTACCACATAAAGTGAGATATGTCAGTTTTGCAAAATTAGGCCTGGTCAGGAAGGGGGCAAATGGCCCAGATGGCAAGTGGTTAAGCAGACTGTGATTGTCTATTGTTGTGACTTAGATGAAGATCAGATCACATTTTATGACCAATTTGTGCAGAAATCCATATCATTCCAAAGGGTTCACATACTTTTTCTTGCAACTGTAGATGTGTGAAGAGCAGCAGGAGGTTAAATTATATATTTTTCCTGCCAAATAGAAATATTAGGTGGGCAGCTTGGTGGTTTACTGGTTAGCATTGGTGCCTTGCAGCTCTGTGATCCTAGGTTTGAATCCGATACAATAAATACAAGCAGTTACCCATCATACATAGATCTTAGGACAGGTGCTTGTAATGATAATTAGTATACAAGGGCAGCACTTGGGACAGAGAATTCTGTGACAGGCTGCTAAAGAAGAGATATGGAAGGACTGGGAACTTAACCCCTTAAGGACCGGGCTCATTTTCACCTTCGGGAACAGGCCACTTTTTGCAAATCTGACCAGTGTCAATTTATGTGGTGATAACTTTAAAACGCTTTGACTTATCCAGGCCATTCTGAGATTGTTTTTTCGTCACATATTGTACTTCATGACACTGGTAAAATGGAGTCAAAAAAATTATTTTTTATTTATAAAAAAATACCAAATTTTCCTAAAATTTGAAAAAATTAACAAATTTCCAAGTTTCAATTTCTCTACTTCTATAATACATATTAATACCTACAAAAATAGTTATTACTTTACATTTCCCATACGTCTACTTCATGTTTGGATCATTTTGGGAATGCCATTTTATTTTTGGGGGACGTTACAAGGCTTAGAAGTAAATCTTGAAATTTCTCAGAAATTTTAAAAAACCAACTTTTTAACCACTTCCCGCAACTGTAACGCCGAAAGGCGTCATTGCGGCGGCTCCCCCAGGCTACGCTAACGCCAATAGGCGTCATCTCGCGTGAGCCGAGATTTCCTGTGAACGCGCGCACACAGGAACGGAAGGTAAGAGAGTTGATCTCCAGCCTGCCAGTGGCGATCGTTCGCTGGCAGGCTGGAGATGTGTTTTTTTTAACCCCTAACAGGTATATTAGACGCTGTTTTGATAACAGCGTCTAATATACCTGCTACCTGGTCCTCTGGTGGTCCCCTTTGTTTGGATCGACCACCAGAGGACACAGGTAGCTCAGTAAAGTCCCACCAAGCACCACTACACTACACTACACCCCCCCCCCCGTCACTTATTAACCCCTTATTAGCCCCTGATCACCCCTGATCACCCCATATAGACTCCCTGATCACCCCCCTGTCATTGATCACCCCCCTGTCATTGATCACCCCCCTGTAAAGCTCCATTCAGATGTCCGCATGATTTTTACGGATCCACTGATAGATGGATCGGATCCGCAAAACGCATCCGGACGTCTGAATGAAGCCTTACAGGGGCATGATCAATGACTGTGGTTATCACCCCATATAGACTCCCTGATCACCCCCCTGTCATTGATTACACCCCTGTCATTGATCAACCCCCTGTAAAGCTCCATTCAGATGTCCGCATGATTTTTACGGATGCACTGATAGATGGATCCGATCCGCAAAACGCATCCGGACGTCTGAATGAAGCCTTACAGGGGCATGATCAATGACTGTGGTGATCACCCCATATAGACTCCCTGATTACCCCCCTGTAAAGCTCCATTCAGATGTCCGCATGATTTTTACGGATGCACTGATAGATGGATCCCATCCGCAAAACGCATCCGGACGTCTGAATGAAGCCTTACAGGGGCATGATCAATGACTGTGGTGATCACCCCATATAGACTCCCTGATCACCCCCCTGTAAAGCTCCATTCAGATGTCCGCATGATTTTTACGGATGCACTGATAGATGGATCGGATCCGCAAAACGCATCCGGACGTCTGAATGAAGCCTTACAGGGGCATGATCAATGACTGTGGTGATCACCCCATATAGACTCCCTGATCACCCCCCTGTAAAGCTCCATTCAGATGTCCGCATGATTTTTACGGATGCACTGATAGATGGATCGGATCCGCAAAACGCATCCGGACGTCTGAATGAAGCCTTACAGGGGCATGATCAATGATTGTGGTGATCACCCCATATAGACTCCCTGATCACCCCCCTGTCATTGATTACACCCCTGTCATTGATCACCCCCCTGTAAAGCTCCATTCAGATGTCCGCATGATTTTTACGGATGCACTGATAGATGGATCGGATCCGCAAAACGCATACGGACGTCTGAATGAAGCCTTACAGGGGCGTGATCAATGACTGTGGTTATCACCCCATATAGACTCCCTGATCACCCCCCTGTCATTGATTACCCCCCTGTAAAGCTCCATTCAGATGTCCGCATGATTTTTACGGATGCACTGATAGATGGATCGGATCCGCAAAACGCATCCGGACGTCTGAATGAAGCCTTACAGGGGCATGATCAATGACTGTGGTGATCACCCCCCTGTCATTGATTACCCCCCTGTAAAGCTCCATTCAGATGTCCGCATGATTTTTACGGATGCACTGATAGATGGATCGGATCCGCAAAACGCATCCGGACGTCTGAATGAAGCCTTACAGGGGCGTGATCAATGACTGTGGTGATCACCCCATATAGACTCCCTGATCACCCCCCTGTCATTGATTACCCTCCTGTCATTGATTACCCCCCTGTAAAGCTCCATTCAGACGTCCGCATGATTTTTACGGATCCACTGATAGATGGATCGGATCCGCAAAACGCATCCGGACGTCTGAATGAAGCCTTACAGGGGAGTGATCAATGACTGTGGTGATCACCCCATATAGACTCCCTGATCACCCCCCTGTCATTGATTACCCCCCTGTAAAGCTCCATTCAGATGTCCGCATGATTTTTACGGATCCACTGATAGATGGATCGGATCCGCAAAACGCATCCGGACGTCTGAATGAAGCCTTACAGGGGCGTGATCAATGACTGTGGTGATCACCCCATATAGACTCCCTGATCACCCCCCTGTCATTGATTACCCTCCTGTCATTGATTACCCCCCTGTAAAGCTCCATTCAGACGTCCGCATGATTTTTACGGATGCACTGATAGATGGATCGGATCCGCAAAACGCATACGGACGTCTGAATGAAGCCTTACACGGGCGTGATCAATGACTGTGGTTATCACCCCATATAGACTCCCTGATCACCCCCCTGTCATTGATCACCCCCTGTCATTGATCACCCCCCCTGTCATTGATCACTCCCCCTGTCATTGATCACCCCCCCTGTCATTGATCACCCCCCCTGTCATTGATCACCCCCCTGTCATTGATCACCCCCCTGTCATTGATCACCCCCCTGTCATTGATCACCCCCCTGTCATTGATCAACCCCCCTGTCATTGATCACCCCCCCTGTCATTGATCACCCCTCTGTAAGGCTCCATTCAGACATTTTTTTGGCCCAAGTTAGCGGAATTATTTTTTTTTTTTCTTACAAAGTCTCATATTCCACTAACTTGTGTCAAAAAATAAAATCTCACATGAACTCACCATACCCCTCACGGAAACCAAATGCGTAAAAATTTTTAGACATTTATATTCCAGACTTCTTCTCACGCTTTAGGGCCCCTAGAATGCCAGGGCAGTATAAATACCCCACATGTGACCCCATTTCGGAAAGAAGACACCCCCAGGTATTCCGTGAGGGGCATATTGAGTCCATGAAAGATTGAAATTTTTGTCCCAAGTTAGCAGAACGGGAGACTTTGTGAGAAAAAAATTAAAAATATCAATTTCCGCTAACTTGTGCCAAAAAAAAAAAATTTCTATGAACTCGCCATGCCCCTCATTGAATACCTTGGGGTGTTTTCTTTCCAAAATGGGGTCACATGTGGGGTATTTATACTGCCCTGGCATTCTAGGGGCCCCAAAGCGTGAGAAGAAGTCTGGTATCCAAATGTCTAAAAATGCCCTCCTAAAAGGAATTTGGGCACCTTTGCGCATCTAGGCTGCAATAAAGTGTCACACATCTGGTATCGCCGTACTCAGGAGAAGTTGGGGAATGTGTTTTGGGGTGTCATTTTACATATACCCATGCTGGGTGAGAGAAATATCTTGGTCAAATTCCAACTTTGTATAAAAAAATGGGAAAAGTTGTCTTTTGCCAAGATATTTCTCTCACCCAGCAAGGGTATATGTAAAATGACACCCCAAAACACATTCCCCAACTTCTCCTGAATACGGCGATACCACATGTGTGACACTTTTTTGCAGCCTAGGTGGGCAAAGGGGCCCATATTCCAAAGAGCACCTTTAGGATTTCACAGGTCATTTACCTACTTACCACACATTAGGGCCCCTGGAAAATGCCAGGGCAGTATAACTACCCCACAAGTGACCCCATTTTGGAAAGAAGACACCCCAAGGTATTCCGTGAGGGGCATGGCAAGTTCCTAGAATCTTTTATTTTTTGTCACAAGTTAGTGGAAAATGCAGATTTTTTTTTTTTTTTTCATACAAAGTCTCATATTCCACTAACTTGTGACAAAAAATAAAAACTTCCATGAACTCACTATGCCCATCAGCGAATACCTTGGGGTCTCTTCTTTCCAAAATGGGGTCACTTGTGGGGTAGTTATACTGCCCTGGCATTCTAGGGGCCCAAATGTGTGGTAAGGAGTTTGAAATCAAATTCTGTAAAAAATGACCTGTGAAATCCGAAAGGTGCTCTTTGGAATATGGGCCCCTTTGCCCACCTAGGCTGCAAAAAAGTGTCACACATCTGGTATCCCCGTACTCAGGAGAAGGTGGGGAATGTGTTTTGGGGTGTCATTTTACATATACCCCTGCTGGGTGAGATAAATATCTTGGCAAAAGACAACTTTTCCCATTTTTTTATACAAAGTTGGCATTTGACCAAGATATTTATCTCACCCAGCATGGGTATATGTAAAAAGACACCCCAAAACACATTCCTCAACTTCTCCTGAATACAGAGATACCAGATGTGTGACACTTTTTTGCAGCCTAGGTGGGCAAAGGGGCCCATATTCCAAAGAGCACCTTTCGGATTTCACAGGTCATTTTTTACAGAATTTGATTTCAAACTCCTTACCACACATTCGGGCCCCTAGAATGCCAGGGCAGTATAACTACCCCACAAGTGACCCCATTTTGGAAAGAAGAGACCCCAAGGTATTCGCTGATGGGCATAGTGAGTTCATGGAAGTTTTTATTTTTTGTCACAAGTTAGTGGAATATGAGACTTTGTAAGGGAAAAAAATAAAAGGGGCCCATATTCCAAAGAGCACCTTTCGGATTTCACTGGTCATTTTTTACAGAATTTGATTTCAAACTCCTTACCACACATTTGGGCCCCTAGAATGCCAGGGCAGTATAACTACCCCACAAGTGACCCCATTTTGGAAAGAAGAGACCCCAAGGTATTTCGTGATGGGCATAGTGAGTTCATAGAAGTTTTTATTTTTTGTCACAAGTTAGTGGAATATGAGACTTTGTAGGAAAAAAAAAAAAATCATCATTTTCCGCTAACTTGTGACAAAAAATAAAAAGTTCTATGAACTCACTATGCCCATCAGCGAATACCTTAGGGTGTGTACTTTCCGAAATGGGGTCATTTGTGGGGTGTTTGTACTGTCTGGGCATTGTAGAACCTCAGGAAACATGACAGGTGCTCAGAAAGTCAGAGCTGCTTCAAAAAGCGGAAATTCACATTTTTGTACCATAGTTTGTAAACGCTATAACTTTTACCCAAACCATTTTTTTTTTACCCAAACATTTTTTTTTTATCAAAGACATGTAGAACTATAAATTTAGAGCAAAATTTCTATATGGATCTCGTTTTTTTTGCAAAATTTTACAACTGAAAGTGAAAAATGTCATTTTTTTGCAAAAAAATCGTTAAATTTCGATTAATAACAAAAAAAGTAAAAATGTCAGCAGCAATGAAATACCACCAAATGAAAGCTCTATTAGTGAGAAGAAAAGGAGGTAAAATTCATTTGGGTGGTAAGTTGCATAACCGAGCAATAAACGGTGAAAGTAGTGTAGTGCCGATTTGTAAAAAAGGGCCTGGTCTTTAGGGGGGTATAAACCTGTGGTCCTTAAGTGGTTAAGGACCAGTTCGGGTCTGAAGTTAGTTTGTGAAGCTTACATAATAGAAACCACCCAAAAATGACCAGATTCTAGAAACTACACCCCTCAAGGTATTCAAAACTGATTTTACAAACGTCGTTAACCCTTTAGGTGTTCCACAAGAATTAATGGAAAATAGAGATACAATTTAAAGATTTCACTTTTTTGGCAGATTTTCCATTTTAATATTTTTTTTCCAGTTACAAAGCAAGGGTTAACAGCCAAACAAAACTTAATATTTATGGCCCTGATTCTGTAGTTTTGCTGGACAGTTTTTGCTGGAAAGCAGATTTTGCTGGACAGTTTTTTTTTTTACACCATGTCCCATTTGAAGCCCCCCTGATGCACCCCTAGAGTAGAAACTCCAAAAAAGTGACCCTATTTTAGAAACTACGGGATAGGGTGGAAGTTTTGTTGTTACTAGTTTAGGGTACATATGATTTTTGGTTGCTCTATATTACACTTTTTGTGAGGTAAGATAACAAGAAATAGTTTTTTTGGCACCGTTTTTTTTTGTTATTTACAACATTCATCTGACAGGTTAGATCATATGGTATTTTTATAGAGCAGGTTGTCACGGACACGGCGATACCTAATATGTATACAATTTTTTTATTTATGTAAGTTTTACACAATGATTTCATTTTTGAAACAAAAAAAATCATGTTTTAGTGTCTCAATAGTCTGAGAGCCATAGTTTTTTCAGTTTTTGGGTGATTATCTTAGCTAGGGTCTCATTTTCTGTGGGATGAGATGACGGTTTGATTGGCACTATTTTGGGGTGCATATGACTTTTTGATCGCTTGCTATTACACTTTTTGTGATGTAAGGTAACAAAAAATGGTTTATTTAGCACAGTTTTTATTTTTTACGGTGTTCACCTAAGGGGTTAGGTCATGTGATATTTTTATAGAGCCGGTGGATATGGACGCGGTGATACCTAATATGTATACTTTTTTTTTTTATTTATGTAAGTTTTACACAATGATTTCAATTCTGAAACAAAAAAATCATGTTTTAGTGTTTCCATAGTCTAAGAGCCATAGTTTTTTCAGTTTTTGGGCGATTATCTTGGGTAGGGTATGATTTTTGCGGGATGAGATGACGGTTTGATTGGCACTATTTTGGGGTGCATATGACTTTTTGATCACTTGCTATTACACTTTTTGTGATGTAAGGTGACAAAAAATGGTTTATTTAGCACAGTTTTTATTTTTTATTTTTTTTACGGTGTTCATCTGAGGGGTTAGGTCATGTGATATTTTTATAGAGCCTGTCGATTCGGACGCGGCGATACCTAATATGTATACTTTTTTAATTATTTATGTAAGTATTACACAATAAGGGTTTTAAAAAAAAAAAAAGATGTTTTAGTGTTTCCATATTCTGAGCCATAGTTTTTTTATTTTTTGGGAGATTGTCTCAGGTAGGGGCTCATTTTTTGCGGGATGAGGTGACGGTTAGATTGGTACTATTTTGGTGGGCGTACGCCTTTTTGATCGCTTGCTGTTGTACTTTTGATGTAAGGTGAATTTTTTTTAAATTTAGCACAGTTTTTATTTTTGATTTTTTTATGGTGTTCATCTGAGGGGTTAGGTCATGTGAAATGTTTGAAGAGCTGGTTGATACGGACGCGACGATACCTAATATGTCTATTTTCCTTATTTTTTACAATTTTTTCTACTTTATTTTTGGAAAAGGACATTTTTTTTTTTTTACTTGAAACTTTTCAATTTTTTTTGTAAAACTTTAATTTTATTAACTTTTTTCTTTTTACTTTATTAATTGTCCCACTCTGGGACTTCAACATTACAGGGTCTGATCCTTGTTTCAATGCAGCACGATAAATCTGTATTGTGCTGTATTGAACTGTTAGGCTGGGTTCACACGAGCGTGTCCGGATTAGTTCCGGATGCGTCCCGGTGTGTTGCGGCAAACCCGCGCGAGTAGGGATGCAATTGCAGTCAGTTTTGACTGCGATTGCGTTCCGATGTTCAGTTTTTATCCTGCGTGTGCAATGTGTTTTGCACGCGCGTGATAAAAAACCGACTGTGGTACCCAGACCCGAACTTCTTCACAGAAGTTCAGGTTTGGGTTCGGTGTTGTGTAGATGTTATTATTTTCCCTTATAACATGGTGATGGATCATGTGATTGGAGCATGTGATCTGACGTCACCAAAGGTCCTTTAGCCCATAGTTTATCTTTTGAGAAGTAAAGAAGAGACCGGGACTTACGCGAACAAACGGAGAAGGTGAGTTAATTTTTTTTATTTTTTTTAACTCTCAACTGATCACTTACTATGCATTCTGTTTTCAGAATGCTATTATTTTCCCTTATAACCATGTTATAAGGGAAAATAATACAGTGAATAGACAGTCACCTAGCAACCATGCGTGAAAATCGCACAGCATCCGCACTTGCTTGCGGATGCTTGCGATTTTCACGCAACCCCATTCACTTCTATGGGGCCTGCGTTGCGTGAAAAACGCAGAATATAGAGCATGCTGCGATTTTCACGCAACGCATAAGTGATGTGTGAAAATCATCGCTCATCTGAACAGCCTCATTGAAATGAATGGGTCCGGATTCAGTGTGGGTGCAATGCGTTCACCTACCGCATTGCACCCGCGCGGAAATCTCGCCCGTGTGAACGCAGCCTTAGTGTCTTGCACTGTAAGATGCTAACAGTTGCCTAGGAGACCCAGCCTGGGGGCTGGGCCACTTAGGCCTCTGTACATGCCAGGCCCCAAGCCTTGGAATGGCTTGGGGCTGCCATGGCAACCATCGAGTCCCCGCCACAGCAGCGCGGGGACCTATGGATGAGGTGAGGGAGCGCAAACCTCCCATATGCCCCAGTCAGCGCTGACCGCGGCATATGAGGGGTTAATCCACCAGCATCTGCATCATCACCGATGCTGGTGGATGCAGCAGGGATCCGGCTGTCAGTAACAGGCGGATCTCTGTCGCTGATCGCGGGACCGCACCTGAGGGGAGGGAAGGATCGCAGGACGAGAATGCTCGTCCTCTAGCGCTAAGTGTTGTCGATTTAGGACGAGCATTCTCGTCCTGGGTCGTTAAGGTGTTAAAGTGGCCCTGAAAAAAAATAATTTAAGTGGCCCGATGTTGTGGGTGGTTCCAAACTGACAGAAGGCGGGTTAATACAAACTGGTGGATGTGACTGGGAATATAACGCATATGATGTGCATAATGGATGGCGGATTAGTAAGAACAGTGGAAACTAAGGATGAGCTAACCAGTTTGCACCGAACCAGGTACGGTCCGAACTTTGCTATTTTTCGGACAGTAGACGAACCCAAATATTTTCAGGTTCATTTTTGATGAATCCACTAAAAAGGTGCTTAGCACCATTTTAGTGCATATGTTGGCAGGAAAAAACCACTAAGGAGGAAGAAGAAGAGGGGGTCTCACATGAGCCTGATGGAAAGTGGGGGGGGGGGCTTGCTCTGATTGGCACCGAGGCTGACAGACAGCCTGGATGAGCCAATCAGTGCTGCAGCAGGCAGGGAGGTGCCCTAGTAGAACGGGCAGAACACCATTCTGTGCTGGGCTGTGGGAGAGGCTGGATGGGTCTTATGGTGTCAGCAAGAAAAATGATCTTAGGGAGTCAAGGAGAGTGAAAAATCAATCAGGGACAGTCAGAAATCAATCAAGCTTATTGCCGGGGAGAGTGAAGGGAAAGGCTAGAACTCCAAAGAAGAAGAAGAATTGTGTGTGTTGTGTACAATAGAGAGAAGCAGAGCAGCTGACAGACAGGGAGAGAGGAGACAGGACCTGTAGCTGACTGTGCCTGTAGGTGCACCTCAAAAGCAGCTACTTACAAGCAAATGTAGAATATATATAGACGAAGTATAAAACAATTGTAATAATAGTATAGAAATATATAAAAAAAATACATAAAAATAAATAAATAAATAGATCGCGTATTCTCAAGGTAGGGCGATTCTTTTAAATATCCAGTTTATAGTAGCGCTTCCCATATGATCGAGAACACATAAAGGTAGTTTAAAACAGTGCAAAAGGTAGTGCAAAAAGTGCAACAAAAAGTGCAATGGTATATAAAACATATATGAAAAATATATAGAATATAATGTATAGTCTGTTTGATTCTGTGATTATCAATAGTATGTCGCTGGGTTCCTAAAAGGTGAGGCTGCAGGTCAGTGTGTGGAGCGAGGAGAATATTGACTGAGACGAGAAGCGGCTGAAAGAAGTTATCATGACGGTCTAATGAAGACGCTGAGGAAAGTCTACATCACAGGAGATGTCACTGGATGTAACAGAGGTCTCTTCAGATAGCTTGGGTATTTGATAGACAAGACCGGCATTTGCACACGTGGGACGCCGAAGGACTGACGTCACACCCACGTACTTTTTCCACCGCGAGACTAGAGAAGGGGAGCCGGACCTGTACAAAGACATCAGGACAGGTAACGGCAGCTCTGGTTGTTGTCAACGGCCACGTGGGACGCCACGGATGGCCCAACATCCAGCTGCCTGAAAGAGTTATATATGTAACAATCGCTGTGTGAGCGTACTGCAACTAGGTCACATCACCATTAATGAATCCTAGATCACTAGAGCTTTGCAACATTTAATAATATAATATTTTAATCGCTACCACTGGAAAATGCAGCATCACCTTTTAGGAACCCAGCGACATACTGCTGGCAATATAGATAATCACAGAAGGACATTGTATTATATTGCCTCTTATACCAACCAAAGGAATAATGACTACAGGAGTACTATAGGAAGACGCCTTATGCCCACTAGAACAACCTGCTCATAAAACAAACGTTTTTATTCGCAAAATCTGTCCACCAAACAGACTATGCATTATATTCTACATATTTTTCATATATTTTTTATATGCAACTATTGCACTTTTTTTGCACTTTTTGCACTACCTTTTGCACAGTTTGCACTCTTACACCAAATTAGGGGAAGATCAAACTACCTTTATGTGTTCTCGATCGTATGGTAAAACGCTACTATAAACTGGACGTTTAAAAGCAGCGACCTACCTTGAGAATATTTTTAGGTATTTTTTATATATTTCTATAGTTCCATATATTTCTATACTATTATTACAATTGTTTTATACTTAATTTTAATTAATAAATACCTTGATCTGTGTACAGCCAGATGAGGAGTGCTCGGCTATATACAGTGGATATAAAAAGTCTACACACCCCTGTTAAAATGTCAGGTTTCTGTGATGTAAAAAAATGAGACAAAGATAAATAATTTCAGAACTTTTTCCACCTTTAATGTGACCTATAAACTGTACAACTCAATTGAAAAACAAACTGAAATAGGTAGGGGGAAGAAAAAATATAAAAGTAAAATTATGGTTGCACCTTAAACTAATACTTTGTTGAAGCACCTTTTGATTTTATTACAGCACTCAGTCTTTTTGGGTAGGAGTCTATCAGCATGGCACATTTTGACTTGGCAAGATTTGCCCACTCTTCTTTGCAAAAACCCTCCAAATCTGTCAGATTGCGAGGGCATCTCCTGGGCACAGCCCTCTTCAGATCACCCCACAGATTGTCAATCGGATTCAGGTCTGGGCTCTGGCTGGGCCATTCCCAAACGTTAATCTTCTTCTGGTGAAGCCATTCTTTTGTTGATTTGGATGTATGCTTTGGGTCGTTGTCATGCTGAAAGAGGAAGTTCCTCTTCATGTTCAGCTTTCTAGCAGGAGCCTGAAGGTTTTGGGCCAATATTGACTGGTATTTGGAACTGTTCAGAATTCCCTCTAGTTTAACTAAGGCCCCAGTTCCAGCTGAAGAAGAACAGCCCCTTGGCATGATGCTGCCACCACCATGCTTCACTGTGGGGATGGGGTTCTTTTGGTGATGTCTTATCTTTTGGAATTATGGCCAAAAAGTTCAACCTTGGTTTCATCAGACCATAACACCTTTTCCCACATGCTTTTGGGAGACTTCAGATGTGTTTTTGCAAAATGTAGCCTGGCTTGGATGTTTTTCTTGGTGAGAAAAGGCTTTCACCTTGCCACTCTACCCCATAGCCCAGACATATGAAGAATACGGGAGATTGTTGTCACATGTACCACACAGCCAGGACTTGCCAGAAATTCCTGCAGCTCCTTTAATGTTGCTGTAGGCCTCTTGGTCGCCTCCCAGACCAGTTTTCTTCTTGTCTTTTCATCAGTTTTGGAGGGACGTCCAGTTCTTGGTAATGTCACTGTTGTGCCATATTTTCTCCACTTGATGATGACGGTCTTCACTGTGCTCCATGGTAGATCTAATGCCTTGGAAATTATTTTCTCCCCTTCTGACTGATACCTTCTAACAATGAGATCCCTCTGATGCTTTGGAAGCTCTCTGTGGACCATGACTTCTGCTGTGGGATGCGACTAAGAAAATGTCAGGAAAGACCAACTAGAGCAGCTGAACTTTATTTGGGGTTAATCAGAGGCACTTTACATGATGGCCGGTGTATGCTGACTCCGATCTAACAGGATTCTGAATGTGATTGCTTCATTCTGAACACAGCTACAATACAGACCAAAAGTTTGGACACACCTTCTCATTCAAAGAGTTTTCTTTATTTTCATGACTATGAAGGCATCAAAACTATGAATTAACACGTGTGGAATTATATACATAACAAACAAGTGTGAAACAACTGAGTGCAGGCATAAGTCACAGTCACACTATGATGTCACATCCCTGAGGAGGGAGGAGGTGAGCTGTTTCTGAGGCTGATATATGAGCGCCAAGCCAGGAACAGGGAACTGGACTACAAACAGAGACACATGGGAGAGAGCAGCTCCATGACGTGCCCCTGGAGAAGGCCTAGTAACCATGGAAGGGCTAAGTATACCCCTGCAGCAGTAACCCCTTTACTGCTGCCCTGATTAACCCCTACCCGTCTAGCCCCTACCTACCCCTCACATACCCCCTATATCCCCAACAATAGTAACCCCTTCCCTGCCACCAACACATCCCATTGCAATCCCTATCCCTGCAGGCCCTGTCCTACATTCCTGCATTGGGTTACCCTAACCCCTGCCCTATACCACCGATAACCCCTGTAACCCCTGCTCCACCAACCATCCCCTAACCGTGGCTGCTGAACTCCTGCAGTCAGTATTCACTCCTGCTGCTGACTTCCTGCAGCATTAACCTCAGCCCTGTCTGCCCCCACCATTGACTCTTGAGGCAGCCCCAGTTACCCCTGTAGCTGCCCTGTAATCCTTTACCCCTTCACTGCTGCCTTGCCTACCCCAGCAGCAGCTGAGTGTGTGTTAACCCCTTGTACCCCATAGGGACAGTGAGTAGCCAGGCGGGTGGGTTGCTGCTAATGTATGTATGTAAGTGTATTGTATAGTTAGTTTGTGGGTGGAACTTGGGATTGAATAGTGTATTTAGTGCTGTATTGTGTGTATTGTGTACTGTAGGTGATAATAAATATCTTGTATTATTTGTATCATACCTACTGTGTAACGTCTGGTTATTAGCGGTAGCTAGCTCAGTTAGGCGCTTGCATCTAGCTTAGTGATTAGTGTAAGGCAAGGTGAAAGTATTATTCTTTACTTAGGGTATAAATAGGCGGAGTCATCACTAGACTCCTCCTCTTATTTATGAATATTAATTATTGATATTTGCATAAATATTGGTAATAATACTCCCCCTTAACAGATACCATACTGCTTGGGGATGCGTATTGGCTGCCACAAAGAAGACCAGGAGAAGGACAGTGTCACGGATCAGCGGATGTGAACCCACTGTGCTACTGACTGGCTGTACCCTGGAGCGGCGTGACTAAGCAACTACCTGGTCTTCGCTAGAGCCTCTGATGGTCAGGATAGACTTGGGCCCTTAGGGTAGTTGCCAGGTGCTACTCAAGAGCAGTCCCAGAGTCAGTAGCAGCTGGTCCAGGCGGACCAGAAGATACCTGAGATAGGTACCAGCAGTACTGGCGTGGTAGACAGGCAGGGTTGTTACCAGGAGCAACAAAGCAGGAGCCGAAGGATGAGGCAGAGGCGTAGTCAGACAGGCAGAAGGTCAGGGCAGGCGGCACAGGTACAGGTCAGGCAATTCAGGTCGGCAACGGGAGAGATAAAGCAAGCAGGCAGGGATCAGATGATAAGCGGAGTCCAGGGACAAAGTATAGGTCAGGAACACAAGTGGTTATCAAGCTCTTTAGCAACAGACTAGGACCTTGACACTCAGGCATCTGGGAAAAGGGCTGAGCCTCTTAAGTATATGTAGGAGAGCCAGGGTTGGTCAACGAGGTCACCTGACCCAACCCAGCCCAGCCCAGGAAGTGATGAGTACCGCCTTTAGAGCAGTGACACATGAAACCAGCCGAACTTATGCTGTGTCCAGGGCTGAATGGAAGCTGTGGAGCGGAATCCTCAGAAGCAACATCACTCACACAGAGTGTCCCGGACTAGAGCGGAAACAAAAAAGCACTGGCCACTGATCACCTAAGAACACGGCACCCAGCACCGCGGTGGTAAGTAGGGGAACAGCGTCGCCCAGCAGTCACTGTTACAGTACCCCCCCCTTATGCCCCCTCTTCTTGAGTCCACAACTATACAGAAAACTCTATCAGATCCGGAGCATGAATGTTACCCTGCGGCTCCCAAGATCTCTCCTCAGGACCAAATCCCTTACAGTCCAAAAGATAGTAGGTCTTCCTACCACGTTTCTTGATGTCCAGGATGTCCTTGACTTCAAATACCTCGTCAGCATTCTCTGATACCGAAGTTGGAGTAGAAGGAGCCGTTGAGAAATGATTATGGACCACTGGTTTCAGTAAAGGAGACATGGAAGGCATTGGGAATATGCAGAGAGGGAGGTAGACGTAGCTTGTATGTCACTTCGTTGATCCTCCTCAATACTTCAAAGGGTCCAAGAAACCTGGGAGCAAACTTAAAACTGGGGACCCTTAAGCGGGTGTTATTGGAGGAAAGCCATACCTTATTACCAGATGAGAACTGAGGTGGTCTCCTTCTTCTTTTGTCTGCATTTGTCTTCATGCGGGTCACTGCTTTGTTGATGTAGATCTTGGTGTCATGCCAAAACTTCAAAAAATCTCTAAAAAAGGAATCCACAGCTGGTACCCCGGAAGATGCAGGAACAGTAAGAGGAGTACGAGGATGTTGACCAAAAACAACAAAGAATGGAGAGGATCCAGTAGACTCACTAGTGTGGTTGTTATAGGAGAACTCTGCCCAAGGTAGCAGTTGTACCCAGTTGTCGTGTTGAGCGGAAACAAAATGCTGAAGATAGTTCTCCAATATCTGATTGACCCGCTCTACTAGCCCGTTGGTTTGAGGGTGATAACCGGAAGAGAAGTCCAGGTCAATTTCTAGCAGTCGGCAGAGAACTCTCCAGAGCTTGGATGTAAACTGGACTCCTCGATCAGAAAGAATGTGCCCAGGTAAACCATGCAGACGGAAGATATGTTTAACGAACAGTTTAGCAAGTTCTGAAGCCTAGGGCAATCCAGTCAAAGGAACGAAGTGCGCCATCTTGGAGTAGCGGTCCACGACCACCCAAATAATGGTACATCCAGCCAAAGAGGGCAGATCTGTGTTGCCATGGAGCATCAGGAACCGGTAGGGGTAACAACAGGCCCGGCGGTCTGCTCCTGGAGATTTTGTTCTGAGCACAGACAGTGCAAGCAGAGACATAGTCACGCACATCTTTGGACAATGTGGGCCACTTGTAGTGGCGAGACACTAGTTCTGTGGTCTTGCAGATCCCGGGATGACCGGCCAGTTTGGAGTTGTGCCCCCACGTTAGGACAGATTTCCTTTTGGCAGATGGCACGAATGTCTTCCCGGGAGGAATGTCTCTTACCAGGACAGGAGCCACTGTGATCAAGCGAGCAGGATCTATCAAGTATTGGGGCTCCTCCTGGTGGTCAGAAAAGTCAAATGATCGAGCCAGGGCATCCGCCTTGATGTTCTTCTTGCCCGGCGGAAGTGCAACTCAAAATCAAAACGGGAGAAGAAAAATGCCCACCTGGCTTGGTGCAGGGCTGTCTGTATATACGCAAGATTTGTGTGGTCGGTAAAAATTACTAGTTATGAGCGGCAGGGGTAATATTCGAATTTGCAATATTTCGCGAACATTTTGGCGAATATTTGTAATAAATTCGAGAATTTGCTTAATTGCAAAGATCGGCAATGTAATATTTGCGTAATGCGTGCGCAATACAGGCGTGGGTCACTTTTGCAACATTTTTCAAGCTGCTAGAAGTTTTCTGAGACTAGAGAAAATGGTTGGCACGGAAGAACATTAAAATAGCTACAATGTGCTCCAATATATTCGCGATTGCGCAAATCGGCAATTAATGATGCTCATATTTTTGCACAATACGTGTGTCTTCACATTTTAGCAGGTCTGAGTAGATATTACTGATTGGTGCACTAAGTATTGTTGTGACATCACAGCACTGTCTGTAGCATGTATGTATGGACAGCAGAACCTATCAGCTCTACTATATCACTATCTAACCTACACTGACTATCTCCTACTAACTATCTGTATTATATATATATATATATATATATATATATATATATATAAGCTAACTAACTAACTAACTAACTAACTATCTAATGTAATGAGTTTGACACACCAAAGCACAGAGCACAGCAATGACACTGCTCTCTCTCCCATAAATGCAAAAAACTACAGAAAATGGTTGCTGGAGAGTTTCTTATATAGTAAGGGGTAGGCACCTTTCCTATCGGTTGCTAGGGATTTTGCTAAGCTCAGACAAATACATTGCAGCCTTCTCATTGGCCCACAAGCAAGAAGCAGGGAGGGATCATGGGTTCAAGTAAGAAATAATCTAGAATATTCACAAATGCGAATATATAGCACTATAATCTAAATAGAGCCGGTAACTTCATTCAGCAAACCCTATCAGCAAGCAATGTCTGACAAAGAAGTGATAAGAAAACCCCACCACACCCTATGGCAGATAGTCAAGAGTCTCCCTGTTCACAACTGATGTGAAAGCCCTCACCGTTTGGGCTGCCCTGAGGAGGAGGCTGGGAAACCCATGCATACCTGTGCTAATGGTGGTGGGGCAGCAACAGTGGCAGCTGGGGGGCAAACAGAACGGGGATGGAGTCCCAGGAGCCCATCATGATATCTCACTGTCACATTCGGGTGGGGTGAGGGAATAAGGCCTGCAAACTAGGGAAAGGAGATGGACACCTCCTAGTAAAACCCTAATCAAAGTCCTGACTAACTACCAGTATGAACAGACCCCAGCGGTAGTTAAGTTAAAGCTGTAGTCCGGGTTCAGAGCTAAACCCTGACATACCCTTATTTTCACCCAGGCAGCCCCCCTGAGGCTAGCATCGGAGCATCTCATGCTCTGATGTGCTCCCTTGCCCTGCGCTAGATCGCGCAGGGCAAGGTCTCTTTTGTTTTCAATAACCCACTGCTGGGGGGCGGAAACTTCCGCCCGGCAGTGTGTTCGGTGACGTCACCGGCTCTGATGGGATCGCTTTAGCCCTGCCCTAGCCGTTTTACTTGCTAGGGCAGCGCTAAATCCTGCCCATCAGCCACGACTGATTGTTACCATGTATTGGGTGCTCGAAGTCTATCTGATTCACCTGATCAGCATAATTCAAAATGTAGTATATACAGTGGATATAAAAAGTCTACACACCCCTGTTAAAATTTCAGGTTTCTGTGCTGTAAAAAAATGAGAATATAAATCATTTACAGAACCTTTTCCACCTTTAATGTGACCTATAAACTGTACAACTCAATTGAAAAACAAACTGAAATATTTTAGGTGGAGGGAAGAAAACAAAAAAAACTTAAATAATGTGGTTGCATAAGTGTGCACACCCTCTTATAACTGGGGATGTACAGTACAGACCAAAAGTTTGGACACACCTTCTCATTCAAAGACTTTTCTTTATTTTCATGACTATGAAAATTGTAGATTCACACTGAAGGCATCAAAACTATGAATTAACACATGTGGAATTATATACATAACAAACAAGTGTGAAACAGCTGAAAATATGTCATATTCTAGGTTCTTCAAAGTAGCCACCTTTTGCTTTGATTACTGCTTTGCACACTCTTGGCATTCTCTTGATGAGCTTCAAGAGGTAGTCCCCTGAAATGGTTTTCACTTCACAGGTGTGCCCTGTCAGGTTTAATAAGTGGGATTTCTTGCCTTATAAATGGGGTTGGGACCATCAGTTGCGTTGAGGAGAAGTCAGGTGGATACACAGCTGATAGTCCTACTGAATAGACTGTTAGAATTTGTATTATGGCAAGAAAAAAGCAGCTAAGTAAAGAAAAACGAGTGGCCATCATTACTTTAAGAAATGAAGGTCAGTCAGTCAGCCGAAAAATTGGGAAAACGTTGAAAGTAGAGGCTATTTGACAATGAAGGAGAGTGATGGGGTACTGCGCCAGATGACCTGGCCTCCACAGTCACCGGACCTGAACCCAATCGAGATGGTTTGGGGTGAGCTGGACCGCAGAGTGAAGGCAAAAGGGCCAACAAGTGCTAATCATCTCTGGGAACTCCTTCAAGACTGTTGGAAGACCATTTCAGGGGACTACCTCTTGAAGCTCATCAAGAGAATGCCAAGAGTGTGCAAAGCAGTAATCAAAGCAAAAGGTGGCTACTTTGAAGAACCTAGAATATGACATATTTTCAGTTGTTTCACACTTGTTTGTTATGTATATAATTCCACATGTGTTAATTCATAGTTTTGATGCCTTCATAGTCATGAAAATAAAGAAAACTCTTTGAATGAGAAGGTGTGTCCAAACTTTTGGTCTGTACTGTATATCTACATAAGAGGGAATATATACACGGCCATACAGGGAATATATATCCCTATTGGCCATATCAGGGGGCCCATATACATACATACCTACACATATCAATGAAGGGGCAGATACATATATATATCCATATACATACGCCCACCTGACTTCCCTCTACAGTATCTTTGTCATCATCATCATCATCATCATCACCTTCTTCTTCTCCTGCTAAGACTCCTCCTTGTCCTTGGCTCAATTATGAGACATCTATAACGGAACATTTTGCCATGAAAAAACTTTTATGCTCCAGCAATTAGCTTGACTACAAGCTGAACCCCCACCTGGCCACGGTGCTTGAGGAGCAGTCGCTGGAGTACCATTTTAGTAGAGTCTTGTACTCTCACGTGGCAGATAACATGGGCAGTTGCACTCCATGGTGGACACCTGGAGCAGCTGTTACATGCAGGGAAAGTACATGTATTTCACAGCCCACTGGGTCAATGTTTTTTCCAGCAGTGGAGAGGCAGCACCATGGCCAGGTCTTTTTGACCACCTCCGACCATATCATTGGGCTGGCTCCCACAGCAGGAACTTATCTGCCTCCTCCATGGACATAGTCGCGTCCCCAACAGCAGCAGGGCAGAGTGTCGCTCACTCTACCCTTCCTTCCTATCACGTGTCACATTAAGCATTGCCACACCGTTTTGGAGCTGATCGGCCTGGGCGAGAGTAGCCACACCAGCGAGCAGTTGCTTAAGTACATCAAACAGAAAACATCCCTCTGGCTGTCACCCCACCGACTCAACTGGGCAAGGTGGTCCTAAATAGAGATGGCCCGAACTATCCGACGGCGAACAGTTCCCGGCGAACATAGCTTGTTCGCGTTCGCCTCTGCCGGGCGAACACATGCGATGTTCGGTCCGCCCCCTATACATCATCATTGAGCAAACTTTGACCCTGTACCTCACAGTCAGCAGACACATTCCAGCCAATCAGCAGCATACCCTCCCTCCCAGACCCTCCCACCTCCTGCACAGCATCCATTTTAGATTCATTCTGAAGCTGCAGTCTTAGTGAGAGGAGGGAGACTGTAACTGCTGCTGATTTAATTGGGAAATCGATAGCTAGGCTAGTGAATTCAGTGTCCACTCCAGTCCTGAAAGACTCATCTGATCTCTGCTGTAAGGACAGCGTCCTGACAGCACCCCAAAAAGCCCTTTTTAGGGCTGCAACATTAGTCTGCTTTTTTTTTTTCCTTTATATACATATTGCAGTTGCCTGGCCTGCCTGTGTGTGAGGAGCTGCAGGCCCACAGACTGTAGTGTGCCCACTGCCAGTGCTCACCCCTGTCATTCCGTGTGGCACAGGACTTTGCTTAAAAAAAGGCACTTAATTTTTACACTTTAATCTAAGGTTAGTTGCCTGCCAGTGTGTGTCAGGCTGACTTCCACTGACTGTAGTGTGCCCACTGCCAGTGCCCACCACTCATACCGGCTGGCACAGGACTTTGCATAAAAAAGGCATTAAATTTTTACACTTTAGTGTAATTTCAGCTGCTTGCCTGCTGCTAGTGTGTGTCAGGCCGACTTCAACTGACTGTAGTGTGCCCACTGCCAGTGCCCACCCCTGTCATCCCGTGTGGCACAGGACTTTGCTTAAAAAAAAGGCACTTCATTTTTACACTTTAATCTAAGGTTAGTTGCCTGCCAGTGTGTGTCAGGCCGACTTCAACTGACTGTAGTGTGCCCACTGCCAGTGCCCACCCCTGTCATCCCGAGTGGCACAGGACTTTGCTTAAAAAATAGGCACTTAATTTTTACACTTTAATCTAAGGTTAGTTGCCTGCCAGTGTGTGTCAGGCTGACTTCCACTGACTGTAGTGTGCCCACTGCCAGTGCCCACCACTCATACCGGCTGGCACAGGACTTTGCTTAAAAAAGGCATTTAATTTTTACACTTTAATGTAATTTCAGCTGCTTGCCTGCTGCTAGTGTGTGTCAGGCCGACTTCAACTGACTGTAGTGTGCCCACTGCCAGTGCCCACCCCTGTCATACCGAGTGGCACAGGACTTTGCTTAAAAAATAGGCACTTAATTTTTACACTTTAATCTAAGGTTAGTTGCCTGCCAGTGTGTGTCAGGCTGACTTCCACTGACTGTAGTGTGCCCACTGCCAGTGCCCACCACTCATACCGGCTGGCACAGGACTTTGCTTAAAAAAGGCATTTAATTTTTACACTTTAATGTAATTTCAGCTGCTTGCCTGCTGCTAGTGTGTGTCAGGCCGACTTCAACTGACTGTAGTGTGCCCACTGCCAGTGCCCACCCCTGTCATACCGAGTGGCACAGGACTTTGCTTAAAAAATAGGCACTTAATTTTTACACTTTAATCTAAGGTTAGTTGCCTGCCAGTGTGTGTCAGGCTGACTTCCACTGACTGTAGTGTGCCCACTGCCAGTGCCCACCACTCATACCGGCTGGCACAGGACTTTGCTTAAAAAAGGCATTTAATTTTTACACTTTAATGTAATTTCAGCTGCTTGCCTGCTGCTAGTGTGTGTCAGGCCGACTTCAACTGACTGTAGTGTGCCCACTGCCAGTGCCAACCACTGATACCGGGTGGCACAGTAGCTTGCCGATAAATAAGGCATTTAATTTTTAGACAGTAGTCTAAATTCAGTTGCTTGCCTGCTGCCAGTGTGTGTCAGGCCCGCTTCCACTGACTGTAGTGTGCCCACTGCCAGTGCCAACCACTGATACCGGGTGGCACAGTAGCTTGCCGATAAATAAGGCATTTAATTTTTAGACAGTCGTCTAAATTCAGTTGCTTGCCTGCTGCCAGTGTGTGTCAGGCCCTCTTCCACTGACTGTAGTGTGCCCACTGCCAGTGCCAACCACTCATACCGGGTGGCACAGTAGCTTGCCGATAAATAAGGCATTTAATTTTTACACTTTAGTGTAATTTCAGTTGCTTGCCTGCTGCCAGTGTGTGTCAGGCCCGCTTCCACTGACTGTAGTGTGCCCACTGCCAGTGCCAACCACTGATACCGGGTGGCACAGTAGCTTGCCGATAAATAAGGCATTTAATTTTTAGACAGTAGTCTAAATTCAGTTGCTTGCCTGCTGCCAGTGTGTGTCAGGCCCTCTTCCACTGACTGTAGTGTGCCCACTGCCAGTGCCAACCACTCATACCGGGTGGCACAGTAGCTTGCCGATAAATAAGGCATTTAATTTTTACACTTTAGTGTAATTTCAGTTGCTTGCCTGCTGCCAGTGTGTGTCAGGCCCGCTTCCACTGACTGTAGTGTGCCCACTGCCAGTGCCAACCACTGATACCAGGTGGCACAGTAGCTTGCCGATAAATAAGGCATTTAATTTTTAGACAGTAGTCTAAATTCAGTTGCTTGCCTGCTGCCAGTCAGTGTGTCAGGCCCTCTTCCACTGACTGTAGTGTGCCCACTGCCAGTGCCAACATCATACCTGATCGTATACACACACTGGATGTTTTAAAGCACGTTATTCCAAACAATTTAGGAATGTTAGTTGATTTATGCCCTTTATGGATTAAAACCCGACTCTGCGTCCACTACGTAATTTTCCATGGGAGTTTTGCCATAGATCCCCCTCCGGCATGCCACAGTCCAGGTGTTAGACCCCTTGAAACAACTTTCTCATCACTATTGTGGCCAGAAAGAGTCCCTGTGGGTTTTAAAATTCGCCTGTCTATTGAAGTCTATGGCGGTTCGCCCGGTTCGCCAGTTCGCGAACATTTGCGGAAGTTCGCGTTCGCTGTTCGCGAACTGAAAATTTTATGTTCGCGACATCACTAGTCCTAAACCTGGGGGAAATAACACATGCTCTGCATGACCTTTTAAAAAAAATGCACTGGCTTGCGCAAGGTGCTGGCAATGTCCAGGAGACTGTCCCTCTGTTCAGCAATTCTTACGTGGTGAGGAGCGTTCTGCTGGACTTGCAGCAACAGAATGGTCTGCAGCTACACTGCTTAATCTGCAATGTTCCAACTCGCACATGCTCGAGGGTCTGTACGAGCAGTGGAAAGCCGTGACCGATTTGGTTGTGCATCAGACCGCTTCAGCAGTGAGCTTGTGTTGTTTCCAGGTTGGGCAGTGGCAGATCATGCCATTCATACTGCAGATGACCGTCTCCATGCGTGAAGATCCTGCTGATGTCAGGAGATGGATCTGTCTCCAGATCTTGATGTTTTTCGCGAGAGTCCCAGTGCCGTGACCTTCTATCCGTTCTGTTAACTGGGGGTTTGCATGGCTGGAGGCGCCGCGCCCGACAGCGCAGGGAGAATGGGAAGGAGCTGGGTGCACAGCACAACTTCCAACATCGGAGGCGACATTACTGCCTAAGGAGACAATTCCAGACATGATATACTTAGGTACAGCAGCTGGACAGACAGTATCCCACATGATAGGCTTAGATACAGCATTTACGCTGACAGTATCACACATGATCAGCTTACATACCGTACAGCAGTTAAGCAGAGAGTATCGCACATGATAGACTTAGATACAGCACTTAAGCAGAGAGTATCAAACCTGATAGGCTTAGATACAGCAACTCACAAGATAGTATCACACTTGATTGGATTCATCATTGGTTCAGCAGACAGTATCACACATGAAATGCTCAGATACGCCGGCTTAATAGACAGTATCACACATGAAAGGTTTGCTTACCCTGCTTTGACAATGTTACATATCATATGATTAGATACAGCAGCTCAGCAGATGGTATCACAAATGAAAGGCTTAGATACAACAGCTCAGCAGAAAGTTTCACGCATGATAGGCTTAGATACTAGTGTTGATCACGAATATTCGAATTGCGAATTTAAATCGCGAATTCGAATTGCGAATTTTAATCGCGAATATCGGCATATTCTTTTTTTTAAATACCAGTTCATGCAAATTTTTCTGCGAAAATTTTATGGGAATTTTATGCGAATTTTTGCAATCAAGAAAATAATGCCTGGAGATCATGAATTCGCGAATATTCGAATGTATGGCGAATATTTGCCCAAATATTCGCGAAATATCGCGAATTCAAATATTGCCCCTGCCGCTCATCACTATTAGATACATCAGCTGAGCAGAGAGTAGCACACAAGTTAAGAATGGGGCTCATTCACACGACCCTATCCATTTTTGCGGTCTGCAAATTAGGGATCTGCAAAACATGGATACGGGCCGTGTGCGTTCTGCATTTAGCGAAATGGAATGGCCAGCCCTATGATGGAAATGCCTATTCTTGTCCACAATTGCGGACAAGAATAGGACATGTTCTACCTTTTTTGCAGGGCCACAAAATGGAAGTTCCCATTCTGTCCGCATCCGCTCCACAAAATTGCGGAATGGATGCAGACACAAATATATGGTCGCTTGAATAAGCCCTTAGATGCAGTGTATCAGCAGACAATAGGCTTAGATACAACAGCTCAGCAGACAATGGCACACATCATAGGCTCAGATATACCAGTCTAGTGACCCAAGATCTTACTGTATGACTCTGAGGTTCACCTAGTGCCTCGCACCCCTCTGTAATAAAGCAGAGACCTTACTGCGGCCATCTCCTCTGACAGGTGATATCCACCTAACCTGGATCTGACACGCTCGCTCACACATGCAGTCATTTCAGAGTCGGCTAATGTCCCAGAGACACGTTCTGCATCAGGAGAAACTAACTAATTAATTACGGCAGCCATCTGGAAAAAAAAATCCGAAAATAACTATTTACAGCTTTAGATGGGGCTCAGTGAGTAAGAGAACCACCCTCCCCCACAGCTAGGACACCGTATCCATAATAAAATGTGTCTGCCGCCTTTATTATAATTAATATTGCATGTAAACCATCAACTACATGCAAATATGCAATGATCGGAGTAGAGTTATAGGGGTGCAGAGGTAACAGCCACACCCGAGCCCTGGAGCCGGAGGGGTCCTTATCCATATAAAAAGACACCAGTATTATAAATGGCACGTGGGACATTAGGCACCTGTCAAGTCGGTGAAAAACAGTCACATTGCTCAAGTAGAAATTCCCTAGCACAGTGTTAAAGTTGTATATGGAGGAGATCCTATAGACAAAAACACTGCAGTACAATCAATCCATTTTTGCAGGGTTATACCGTTAAATATTTCAGTTCCAGAACATGAAGATGCAGAACTTACTGCATACTGTGTTATTATTGAGGCCTGCAGCCACCACTAGGGGGAGCTCAGGAGCTTACTGCATACTGTGTTATTATTGAGGCCTGCAGCCACCACTAGAGGGAGCTCAGGAGCTTACTGCATACTGTGTTATTACCGATGCCTGCAGCCACCACTAGAGGGAGCTCAGGAGATTACTGCAAACTGTTCTATTATTAAGGCCTGCAGCAACTACTAGCAGGAGCTTAGGAACCTATTGCCTACTGCGTTATTATTGCGGGCTGCAGCCACCACTAGGGGGTGCTCAGGAGCCTATTGTGTATTGTGCTATTATTTAAGTATGCTGCCACTAGGGGAGCTCATGAAGTTGATACAGTGATTTTATTGTGGCATGCAGTCACAACTAGAGGAGCTCAAGAGATTATTGCATACTGTGCTATTATTGTGGCCTGCAAACACCACTAGGGGGAGCTCAGGGGCTTATTACATATTGTGTTACTATTATGACCAGCAGCCAACACAAGGGGGAGCTCAGGAGCTTACTATATACAGTAATAATATTCAGATCTGCAGCCACCGCTAGGGGAGCTCATAAGGTTACTACTTACTGTGCTATTAATGGGACCTGCAGCCACCACTAGGGTGGGCAAAGAGGCTCACTGCATACTGAAATATTATTGAGGTCTTCGGCCACCACTAGAGGGAGCTCAGGAGCTTACTGCATACTGTGCTATTATTGAGATCCTCAGCCACCACTAGAGGGAGCTCAGGAGCTTACTGCATACTGTGCTATTATTGAGGACTGTAAGTAACCAACACTTGGGGGAAATCTTTTTTTTAAATTGCCTATTCCCATCTAATGATATCGCTATGTTATGCTCTAACATTCTGACCAGTGAGGATCCACCCTCCAGGACCCCCATAGATCCTTTATTCTAGCTATATTACTTACTACAGGGAAAAGGTATAAAAAAACATTGCTAATGTGGAATTGAAATAGGGGTATGATAAGCTAGGCCCCCCCTATAAAGGGCCCGAGGAAGTCCCCAGTGATTAGGAATGCTGGATGAGATGTGACACCGCGTTCACCACCGGCCGCTCTTTCCCTGTGAATATAAATTGCTCTTCCAAGTTTTCGGAGCTTTTCTGAACTTCCACAAAGAATGCACCTAATACAGAGACGTTACCAGACTGTGAGCGCTGACGGAGGGAGCTGCCTCGGAATTTAACCCTTCACACATAAAATGCTTTTTATCCTACTATACTTTCCTAGGAAGTGTTGGAAGCAAAGCGAGTGTAAAAATGATAGACGGACACGGTTATCACCGCACAACAGCTGCTGGTCTGAGGAATCACACAGAGGAGATTTTATTCACGGCATAAAGTGATTACTGAGGCTGAAAGTTGCTGGATCCTGCAGCAGCTTCACTCTGCCATACTGCTGTGCATCCCAATATCTGATGATGGAGAATGCCGCCCGGTACAGGAACCGGCAAGCGAGAGCACAAGACAACGGCTAAACCGCGGCATCTGTGCAGACACATGCAAGATACACCCGTCCATAGTACAGGACGATATATAACAGTATATCTATGTATGGATATATTATCAGGGGGGTACTAAAATAGGTACCATGGGCAGCCAACAACACAGTACTGAATATTAACTGGACCTCAGAATAATAATTTTAAAAAAATGCAGCTCCATGGACAGCACATAGCTCAGTTATTACAGCTCCATGGACAGGACATAGCTCAGTTATTACAGCTCCATGGACAGCACATAGCTCAGTTATTACAGCTCCATGGACAGGACATAGCTCAGTTATTACAGCTCCATGGACAGCACATAGCTCAGTTATTACAGCTCTATGTACAGGACATAGCTCAGTTATTACAGCTCCATGGACAGCACATAGCTCAGTTATTACAGCTCCATGGACAGGACATAGCTCAGTTATTACAGCTCCATGGACAGCACATAGCTCAGTTATTACAGCTCTATGTACAGGACATAGCTCAGTTATTACAGCTCCATGGACAGCACATAGCTCAGTTATTACAGCTCCATGGACAGCACATAGCTCAGTTATTACAGCTCCATGGACAGGACATAGCTCAGTTATTACAGCTCCATGGACAGGACATAGCTCAGTTATTACAGCTCTGTGAACAGCACATAGCTCAGTTATTACAGCTCCATGGACAGCACATAGCTCAGTTATTACAGTTCCATGGACAGCACATAGCTCAGTTATTACAGCACCATGGACAGCACATAGCTCAGTTATTACAGCTCTATGGACAGCACATAGCTCAGTTATTACAGCACCATGGACAGCACATAGCTCAGTTATTACAGCTCTATGGACAGCACATAGCTCAGTTATTACAGCTCTATGGACAGCACATAGCTCAGTTATTACAGCTCCATGGACAGCACATAGCTCAGTTATTACAGCTCTATGGACAGCACATAGCTCAGTTATTACAGCTCCATGGACAGCACATAGCTCAGTTATTACAGCTCCATGGACAGCATATAGCTCAGTTATTACAGCTCCATGGACAGGACATGGCTCAGTTATTACAGTTCTATGGACAGCACATAGCTCAGTTATTACAGCTCGATGGACAGCACATAGCTCAGTTATTATAGCTCCATGGACAGAACATAGCTCAGTTATTACAGCTCTATGGACAGGACATAGCTCAGTTATTACAGCTCCATGGACAGCACATAGCTCAGTTATTACAGCTCTATGGACAGCACATAGCTCAGTTATTACAGCTCTATGGACAGCACATAGCTCAGTTATTACAGCGCCATGGACAGCACATAGCTCAGTTATTACAGCACCATGGACAGCACATAGCTCAGTTATTACAGCTCCATGGACAGCACATAGCTCAGTTATTACAGCTCCATGGACAGCACATAGCTCAGTTATTACAGCTCCATGGACAGGACATGGCTCAGTTATTACAGCTCCATGGACAAGACATAGCTCAGTTATTACAGCTCCATGTACAGCACATAGCTCATTTATTACAGCTCTATGGACAGCACATAGCTCAGTTATTACAGCTCCATGGACAGCACATAGCTCAGTTATTACAGCTCCATGGACAGCACATAGCTCAGTTATTACAGCTCCATGGACAGCCCATAGATCAGTTATTACAGCTCCATGGACAGCACATAGCTCAGTTATTACAGCTCCATGGACAGGACATAGCTCAGTTATTACAGCTCCATGGACAGGACATAGCTCAGTTATTACAGCTCCATGGACAGCCCATAGATCAGTTATTACAGCTCCATGGACAGGACATAGCTCAGTTATTACAGCTCCATGGACAGCACATAGCTCAGTTATTACAGCTCTATGGACAGGACATAGCTCAGTTATTACAGCTCTATGGACAGCACATAGCTCAGTTATTACAGCTCCATGGACAGCACATAGCTCAGTTATTACAGCTCCATGGACAGCACATAGCTCAGTTATTACAGCTCTGTGGACAGCCCATAGCTCAGTTATTACAGCACCATGGACAGCTCATAGCTCAGTTATTACAGTTCCATGGGCAGCACATAGCTCAGTTATTACAGCTCCATGGACAGCACATAGCTCAGTTATTACAGGACCATGGACAGCACATAGCTCAGTTATTACAGCACCATGGACAGCACATAGCTCAGTTATTACAGCTCCATGGACAGGACATAGCTCAGTTATTACAGCACCATGGACAGCACATAGCTCAGTTATTACAGTTCCATGGGCAGCACATAGCTCAGTTATTACAGCTCCATGGACAGGACATAGCTCAGTTATTACAGCTCCATGGACAGCACATAGCTCAGTTATTACAGCACCATGGACAGTACATAGCTCAGTTATTACAACTCTATGGACAGGACATAGCTCAGTTATTACAGCTCCATGGACAGCACATAGCTCAGTTATTACAGCACCATGGACAGCACATAGCTCAGTTATTACAGCTCTGTGGACAGCACATAGCTCAGTTATTACAGCTCCATGGACAGGACATAGCTCAGTTATTACAGCACCATGGACAGCACATAGCTCAGTTATTACAACTCTATGGACAGGACATAGCTCAGTTATTACAGCTCCATGAACAGCACATAGCTCAGTTATTACAGCTCCATGGACAGCACATAGCTCAGTTATTACAGCACCATGGACAGCACATAGCTCAGTTATTACAGCTCTGTGGACAGCACATAGCTCAGTTATTACAGTTCCGTGGACAGCACATAGCTCAGTTATTACAGCACCATGGACAGCACATAGCTCAGTTATTACAGTTCTGTGGACAGCACATAGCTCAGATATAACAGTTCCGTGGACAGCACATAGCTCAGTTATTACAGCTTCATGGACAGCACATAGCTCAGTAATTACAGCTCTATGGACAGGACATAGCTCAGTTATTACAGCTCCATGGACAGCACATAGCTCAGTTATTACAGCTCCATGGACAGCACATAGCTCAGTTATTACAGCTCCATGGACAGCACATAGCTCAGTTATTACAGCACCATGGACAGCACATAGCTCAGTTATTACAGTTCCATGGACAGCACATAGCTCAGTTATTACAGCTCCATGGACAGGACATAGCTCAGTTATTACAGCTCCATGGACAGGACATAGCTCAGTTATTACAGCTCTATGGACAGCACATAGCTCAGTTATTACAGCACCATGGACAGCACATAGCTCAGTTATTACAGCTCTATGGACAGCACATAGCTCAGTTATTACAGCTCTATGGACAGGACATAGCTCAGTTATTACAGCTCTATGGACAGCACATAGCTCAGTTATTACAGGACCATGGACAGCATATAGCTCAGTTATTACAGCTCCATGGACAGGACATAGCTCAGTTATTACAGCTCCATGGACAGGACATAGCTCAGTTATTACAGCTCCATGGACAGCACATAGCTCAGTTATTACAGCACCATGGACAGGACATAGCTCAGTTATTACAGCTCTATGGACAGCACATAGCTCAGTTATTACAGCTCCATGGACAGCACATAGCTCAGATATTACAGCACCATGGACAGCACATAGCTCAGTTATTACATCTCTATGGACAGCACATAGCTCAGTTATTACAGCTCCATGGACAGCACATAGCTCAGTTATTACAGCTCCATGGACAGCACATAGCTCAGTTATTACAGCTCCATGGACAGCACATAGCTCAGTTATTACAGCTCTATGGACAGGACATAGCTCAGTTATTACAGCTCCATGGACAGCACATAGCTCAGTTATTACAGCTCCATGGACAGAATATAGCTCAGTTATTACAGCTCTATGGACAGGACATAGCTCAGTTATTACAGCTCTGTGGACAGCACATAGCTCAGTTATTACAGCACCATGGACAGCATATAGCTCAGTTATTACAGCTCTATGGACAGGACATAGCTCAGATATTACAGTTCCGTGGACAGCACATAGCTCAGTTATTACAGCTCCATGGACAGCATATAGCTCAGTTATTACAGCTCTATGGACAGGACATAGCTCAGTTATTACAGCTCCATAGACAGCATATAACTCAGTTATTACAGCTCTATGGACAGGACATAGCTCAGTTATTACAGCTCTGTGGACAGCACATAGCTGTCACGGATGGTGTACAGATAACAAGACAAAGCAAAAGAATCTATGACTCACTGGATCCAAAACTAAGGAACAAAAGGGAGACGCCTGCATGAAACCTGTCACTCTCCCTGACTGCGAAAACCCCAAAGGTGGATGGTCGCATATCCACGTACCTCGACTATCTACCACCTGAACACCCTACAATAGTGAGGGGACACGACCACCGGCTCCCGACACTAGACACGGAGGGAGTCAGGGTCAACTGAGGTCCAGCAAACAGAGAATCGCAAATAAAAGTACAGCACTTATCTTTGTAGAAGACTGGGCAATAGGAACTGCATGCACACACACTCCAGGAAGTTGCATAAGCCGCACACTATTGCATTATGGGGAGGAATTTAAAGGGATGCAATCAGTCCAAACACATGACAGCTGAGAGAGGCTAACGAGATGAGGAACTGAAAACCAAAACAAAGAAAACTCAAGGAGGAGGTTCTGAAAGGCTTCTGTCAGAGCTTCTCAGCTGTCTGGTTGTGACAGTACCCCTCCATCTACGAGTGGACTCCGGACACTCAGAGCCCACCTTCTCAGGATGGGACCTATGGAAAGCCCTGATGAGACGAGTGGCCTTAATGTCCGTCACTGGGACCCACATCCTCTCCTCAGGACCATAACCCTCCCAATGAACGAGGTACTGGAGAGAACCACGGACAAGACGAGAATCCACAATCCTAGAGACCTGAAATTCAAGATTCCCATCAACCATAATCGGAGGAGGAGGCAAAGGCGAGGGTACAATGGGTTGAACATAAGGTTTCAATAAGGACTTATGAAAAACATTATGGATCTTCCAAGTCTGAGGAAGATCAAGACGGTAGGCAACAGGATTGATGACAGACAGGATCTTGTAAGGCCCAATAAACCTAGGACCCAACTTCCAGGAGGGAACCTTCAATTTGATATTCTTGGTAGACAACCACACCAGATCACCAACATTCAGGTCCAGACCAGGCACACGTCTCTTATCCGCCACACGCTTATATCTCTCACTCATGCTCTTTAGATTATCCTGAATCTTTTGCCAAATAGATGACAAAGACGAGGAGAATCTGTCCTCATCAGGTAAACCAGAAGACCCCTCTCCCGAGAAAGTCCCAAACTGCGGATTAAACCCATATGCACCAAAAAATGGTGACTTATCAGAGGACTCCTGACGACGGTTATTTAAAGCAAACTCAGCAAGGGACAAAAAAGAACACCAATCCTCCTGATTCTCCGCCACAAAACAGCGCAGATATGTCTCCAGATTCTGATTGACGCGCTCTGTCTGGCCATTCGACTGCGGGTGGAAAGCAGAAGAGAATGACAACCGAACCCCCAAGCGAGAACAGAAAGCCTTCCAGAATCTGGAAACAAACTGCGTGCCCCTATCAGAGACTATGTCTGAAGGAATACCATGCAATTTGACAATGTGATCAATAAATGCCTGCGCCAGCGTCTTAGCATTGGGCAAACCAGGAAAAGGGATGAAATGCACCATTTTGCTAAAACGGTCCACCACCACCAGAATCACAGACTTCCCCGAGGAACGAGGCAAGTCCGTTATGAAGTCCATGGACAGATGTGTCCAAGGACGGGAAGGAATGGGTAAGGGAAGGAGAGGACCTGATGGCCGTGAATGAGGGACTTTGGCACGAGCGCAAGTCTCGCAGGCTGCCACAAAACCCTCAACCGACTTACGAAGCGCAGGCCACCAGAATCTCTGAGCGATGAGATCCAGTCTGGCTCTTGCCCCCGGGTGCCCAGCAAGGACCGTATCGTGGTGTTCCTTAAAAATCTTGTGTCTCAAAGCGAGAGGCACAAACACCCTCCCAGGAGGACAAAGATCAGGAGCCTCCGACTGGGCTGCCTGCACCTCTGCCTCCAATTCAGGAAAAAGAGCAGAGACCACCACACCTTCAGCCAAAATGGGACCCGGGTCTTCAAAATTCCCACCTCCCGGAAAACAACGTGACAGGGCATCTGCCTTCACATTCTTAACCTCAGGGCGGAACGTGACAACAAAATTAAACCTTGAAAAGAACAAAGACCATCTGGCCTGTCTCGGGTTCAGACGCTTGGCTGACTCCAAGTTGGCCAGATTTTTATGGTCAGTAAACACGGTAATAGGGTGTCTGGCTCCCTCTAGCCAATGGCGCCATTCCTCAAAAGCCAACATGATGGCCAACAATTCCCTATCTCCCACATCATAATTTCTCTCTGCGGAGGAGAGTTTCTTCGAGAAAAAGGCACATGGTCGCCATTTGGCAGGAGAGAAACCCTGAGACAAGACTGCACCCACACCTACCTCTGAAGCATCAACCTCAACTATGAAGGGTAAAGAAATATCAGGTTGTACCAGGATGGGAGCGGAAGCAAAACTCTCCTTGATATTAGAAAAGGCCTTACGCGCCTCTACCGACCAGGAAGAAAAATCTACCCCCTTTCTGGTCATATCAGTGAGTGGTTTAACAACAGAGGAATAATTCAAAATAAACTTCCTGTAATAATTGGCAAAGCCCAAAAAACGCATCAGCGCCTTCTGATTCTCAGGAAGCTCCCACTCAAGCACAGCGCGGACCTTCTCGGGGTCCATGTGAAAACCAGAAGCGGAGAGAAGAAACCCCAGAAATTGAATTTCTGGAACCGCAAACACACATTTTTCCAGTTTCGCGTATAATTTATTCTCCCGCAGGATGAGCAAGACCTGACGTAAATGTTCCTTACGAGTCTTGAAATCAGGAGAAAAAATCAAAATGTCATCCAAATACACTAATACAAATTTTCCCATTAAATGATAAAAAATGCTGTTCACGAAATGCTGAAAAACGGCTGGGGCATTCATCAAACCAAAAGGCATAACCAAATTCTCAAAATGGCCCTCAGGGGTATTGAAAGCCATCTTCCATTCGTCTCCTTCTCTGACCCTGACCAAGTTGTATGCCCCTCTTAGGTCTAATTTGGAAAAGACTTTAGCCCCAACAACCTGGTTAAACAGGTCCGGGATCAGAGGAAGCGGATAAGGGTCACGAATAGTGATACTGTTCAGCTCCCTGAAATCCAGACAAGGTCTTAAAGAACCATCTTTCTTCTTAACAAAGAAAAAAACAGCGGCAACAGGTGACTTCGAGGGTCGTATGTGTCCTTTTCTCAGACTCTCAGAGATATAAGCCCGCATAGCGACCCTCTCAGGTTGGGAAAGATTGTATAAACGAGATTTAGGCAGCTTGGCACCTGGGATGAGATTAATAGGGCAATCGTACTCCCTGTGCGGGGGCAAATCCTGAACTCCACTCTCAGAGAAGACCTCCGAAAATTCAGAGAGGAAAGGTGGTACAGTCTTAGTAGAAACCTCAGAAACAGATGTCGTGAGGCAATTCTCTCTGCAAAAGTCACTCAAACCATTTATTTGCCTAGCTTGCAAATCAATGGTGGGGTTATGTTTAGTGAGCCAACACTAGAGGAGTAGGCAAACCGCTAAGGACGAAACATGACACATCCTCAACATGAGCATCACTCACAATTAAACGGATATTGTGAACTATGCCCTTTAACCACCTCAGCCCCCATAGCTTAAACACCCTGAAAGACCAGGCCACTTTTTACACTTCTGCACTACACTACTTTCACCGTTTATTGCTCGGTCATGCAACTTACCACCCAAATGAATTTTACCTCCTTTTCTTCTCACTAATAGAGCTTTCATTTGGTGGTATTTCTTTGCTGCTGACATTTTTACTTTTTTTGTTATTAATCGAAATTTAAAGATTTTTTTGCAAAAAAATGACATTTTTCACTTTCAGTTGTAAAATTTTGCAAAAAAAACGACATCCATATATAAATTTTGCTCTAAATTCATTGTTCTACATGTCTTTGATAAAAAAAAAATGTTTGGGTAAAAAAATAATGGTTTGGGTAAAAGTTATAGCATTTACAAACTATGGTACAAAAATGTGAATTTCCGCTTTTTGAAGCAGCTCTGACTTTCTGAGCACCTGTCATGTTTCCTGAGGTTCTACAATGCCCAGACAGTACAAACACCCCACAAATGACCCCATTTCGGAAAGTACACACCCTAAGGTATTCGCTGATGGGCATAGTGAGTTCATAGAACTTTTTATTTTTTGTCACAAGTTAGCGGAAAATGATGATTTTTTTTTTTTTTTTTTTTCTTACAAAGTCTCATATTCCACTAACTTGTGACAAAAAATAAAAAGTTCTATGAACTCACTATGCCCATCAGCGAATACCTTGGGGTCTCTTCTTTCCAAAATGGGGTCACTTGTGGGGTAGTTATACTGCCCTGGTATTCTAGGGGCCCAAATGTGTGGTAAAGAGTTTGAAATCAAATTCTGTAAAAAATGACCTGTGAAATCCGAAAGGTGCTCTTTGGAATATGGGCCCCTTTGCCCACCTAGGCTGCAAAAAAGTGTCACACATCTGGTATCTCCGTACTCAGGAGAAGGTGGGGAATGTGTTTTGGGGTGTCATTTTATATATACCCATGCTGGGTGAGAGAAATATCTTGGCAAAAGACAACTTTTCCCATTTTTTTATACAAAGTTGGCATTTGACCAAGATATTTATCTCACCCAGCATGGGTATATGTAAAATGACACCCCAAAACACATTCCTCAACTTCTCCTGAATACAGAGATACCAGATGTGTGACACTTTTTTGCAGCCTAGGTGGGCAAAGGGGCCCATATTCCAAAGAGCACCTTTCGGATTTCACAGGTCATTTTTTACAGAATTTGATTTCAAACTCCTTACCACACATTTGGGCCCCTAGAATGCCAGGGCAGTATAACTACCCCACAAGTGACCCCATACCGGGCACGCTTGCTTGGGATGTACTGTTTGAAGCCAAGGCGCCCGGTAAAATGTATTAGGGACTCGTCTACGCAGATGTTTTGCTCGGGGGTATACAAATCTGCAAATTTCTGGTTGAAATGGTCTATGAGGGGCCGAATTTTGTGGAGCCGGTCAAAAGCAGGGTGGCCTCTGGGACGGGAGGTGGTGTTGTCGCTAAAATGCAGGAAACGGAGGATGGCCTCAAATCGTGCCCTGGACATAGCAGCAGAGAACATGGGCATGTGATGAATCGGGTGCGTTGACCAATATGACCGCAATTCATGCTTTTTTGTCAGGCCCATGTTGAGGAGAAGGCCCAAAAAAAATTTAAGTTCGGAAACTTGGACTGGTTTCCACCGGAAAGGCTGGGCATAAAAGCTTCCCGGGTTGGCGGATATAAATTGTGTGGCATACTGGTTGGTCTCTGCCACGACTAAGTCCAAGAGTTCCGCAGTCAAGAACAGCTCAAAAAATGCCAGGGCCGAACCGATTTGAGCCGTCTCAACCCAAACTCCAGACTGGGCGGTGAAAGAGGGAACTACAGGTGCGGCTGAAGTTGGTGACTGTCAATCAGGGTTTGCCAGCACCTCAGGGATTCTAGGGGCTCTACGGGCCTGTCTGTGCGGTGGCTGCGACGGGGTAACTAGTGCACGTGCCACCGTACCAGCTTCAACTGCCCTTCTGGTGCTCGCCACGTCACCATGTTGTACGGCAGTGCTGGTACTAGGTCCAGGGAGGGCTGAGCTGCTGGTGTATGCCTCACCACGTGATCCGGCAGCGACAGCCCCACTCTGCTGCTCTTGAAGCGGATCCTGCATAACCTGTGGTCTAGCGACATGGGGCCGGGTACGCCTGGTGCTGCCAGGGACCTCCACCTCCTCGTCCGAACTTTGGGTCAGAGAGCCACTGCTTTCCACAGGTTCATATTCTGACCCGCTAGATTCATCAGATGAGGGTTCCCACTCCTCATCCGACTGGGTCAGAATCCTGTAGGCCTCTTCAGAAGAATACCCCCTGTTTGACATTTTGGACTACTAAATTTAGGGGTATTCCCTGAGACTACCCAAGAAAAAAAGCAAGCCTGTCTTACAAAGGGGAGGCTAGCGAAGTACCGGAGGCCGCTGCGGTTGATAAAAAATATCAAAACTGATTTTTTTATCGCCGCAGTGCGTGTAAAATGAATGTGCAGTGATCAAAAAATATATATTTTTTGTCACTGCGGTGGGGCGGGCGTGGGTGAACGCACGTGTGGGCGACCGATCAGGCCTGATCGGGCAAACACTGCGTTTTGGGTGGAGGGCGAACTAAAGTGACACTAATACTATTATAGATCTGACCGTGATCAGTTTTGATCACTTACAGATACTATAAAAGTACAAATGCTGATTAGCGATACGCTAAACAGCGAATAAGTGACTGCGGTGCGGTGGGCTGGGCGCTAACTGACACTAACTACCTAACCAAGGGGCCTAAACTATCCCTAAAACCTAACAGCCAATACTAGTGAAAAAAAAAAAGTGACAGTTTACACTGATCACTTTTTTTCCTTTCACTGGTGATTGACAGGGGCGATCAAAGGGGTGATCAAAGGGTTAATTGGGGTGCAGGGGGGTGATCAGGGGCTACAGTGAAGTGTTTGGTGTACTCACAGTGATGTCTGCTTCTCTGCTGGATCCAACCGACGAAAAGGACCAGCAGAGGAGCAGAGAAGCCATATAACAGATCATATTTACTAATATGATCTGTTATATGGCTTGTGATTGGATTTTTTAAAAATCGCCAGCCTGCCAGCCAATGATCGTTGCTGGCAGGCTGGTGACGAACTTGTCAATGTAGGATTGGCACACTCAAAACATGCGGAGCCCCACGGAGTTGAAACAATTTATTATAACTACGTTTGATAAAATATGATAAAATACAATAAAATACATAAAATAAATTAAACAATGTTAGTAGTTTTGTAATATTCAAATCAACTTATTGCAGACAAAGTATCCTGGATGTTCTCAATAGTGGATGGGTCTGCAATGACACACAATAGATGCTTAACTGCAGATCCTAACAAGAGGGTGTTGTCTTGCAAATAAAACGCACTCTAGGTCACTACAGTCCATATGTATACAAGTCACAAAATATTCAGAAGGACTGTTTGAATTCCAGGAGGTTGCATCAAACTCCGGTTATATTCATATGCAAGAAAAACGCACTGAGAGACTCTACATGCAGAAAAGCGCATACAGTGATTTCCTATGCAGGCACTATATTCCTATCTCTGTATATCTACAGTTTCTGCAATCCATGCATTCCAAGGTTGTTATAGGAGTTTTTCATAAGAATTTTCTGCATGCATTTATATTTGTATTTTTCTCAAGAATTCTATTCAAGAGGATCCTCAAAGAAGTTATTCCACACAAAGTCCCGATTGCAATATTCACATATGAACGCTATATTGTTGTTTCGTTATAAATGTAAGTTTGTAACGATAACCCACACTTGTGGGCTTACCTGGCCTTTTTATTCAGCTGTTTTTTTCTGGGTGATTGTCGCTTCCGAACTTGTTCTTTAACTTTTGCCGGCCCGCGATGCGCATGCGCGGGCCGGCTTGGAGCGAAATCTCGCGTCTCGCGAGATGACGCGTATATGCGTGACTGTGCGCAGCGCTGCCACCTCCGGAACGCGATCCTGCGTTAGGCGGTCCGGAGGTGGTTAATGATTTCTTAGAAAGTGGAGCGGAATCAATAGCAAAAACAGGAATATCCTTTCCCAAAGTGCATACCTGGAAACCATGAGTTATTGCAAATTGATTATCAATGAGATTGACAGCTGCTCCACTATCCACAAAAATGTCACAAAAAATGTTCTTGCTCTCTAGCGCCACCCTTGCAGGCAGGACAAAACGAGAACTACAAGCAAACGGAAAACCTTCAATTTCCGCCTCAACCCTGCCAATAGTAACAGACGGAACATTTTTAAAAGATTTTCTCCTTTTTGTTTCTTTATTACTCCCAGAAAACTGCCTGTATCTCCTAGAGGGACAAACATTTGCCAAATAATTTATACCTCCACAACAAAAACAAACCCTCCCATGCGGGCTGAATCTTCTATTGTCAGAGGCAATCAACCCCAGCTGCATGGGCTCCTGCTCAGAAGGGGCTGACAGCGACTGAGACCCCTGCGCACAGAATGAGACCGCTGCACTGTCCCGGGACTGAGTATGACAGGAAGGAGAGATCTCTCCTCTCTCTCTAAGACGCCTGTCAATACGAACGGCCTGAGACATAGCAGAGTCCAAGGAGATAGGCCTCTCATGAAAGGAAAATGCATCTTTCAATCCCTCTGAAAGACCATGGTAAAATTGACTTCGGAGTGCAGCATCATTCCAACCAGTATCAGCTGCCCATCTCCGAAATTCTGAGCAGTATATCTCTGCGGACTGTTTACCCTGGCATAACAGACGTAGTCTAGACTCAGCCAGAGCAATACGATCCGGATCATCATATATCTGACCCAGGGCTAAAAAGAATTCATCCACTGAACGGAGGGGCCGTGCCCCCTCCGGCAGCGAAAAGGCCCAGGACTGAGCGTTACCCCTGAGCAGCGATATAATGATCCCCACCCTCCGTTCCTCATCACCAGAGGAATGGGGAAGAAGGCGAAAATGGAGTTTGCAAGCCTCTCTAAAATGCACAAAATTCTCACTACCCCCGTAGAACGTATCCGGGAGCGAGATCTTAGGCTCAGAACAAACTCCATGAACGCAAGCTGAACCGGTCACTTGAAACTGAGAAAAAGTCTTACAGAGATCAGCTACCTCCAATAAAAGACCCTGGAAGCGTTCAGCCAAAAGTGAAACCGGATCCATGCTTGAGACGGTTTTGGCGGCTTATAATGTCACGGATGGTGTACAGAATAAAGACAAAGCAAAAGAATCTATGACTCACTGGATCCAAAACTAAGGAACAAAAAAGAGACCCCTGCATGAGACCTGTCACTCTCCCTGACTGCTCAGCCTATGCGAAAACCCCAAAGGTGGATGGTCGCATATCCACGTACCTCGACTATCTACCACCTGAACACCCTACAATAGTGAGGGGACACGACCACCGGCTCCCTACACTAGACACGGAGGGAGTCAGGGTCAACTGAGATCCAGCAAACAGAAAATCACAAATAAAAGTACAGCACTTATCTTTGTAAAAGACTGGGCAATAGGAACAGCATGCACACACACTCCAGGAAGTTGTATAAGCCGCACACTATTGCATTATGGGGAGGAATTTAAAGGGATGCAATCAGTCCAAACACATGACAGCTGAGAGGGGCTAACGAGATGAGGAACTGAAAACCAAAACAAAGAAAACTCAAGGAGGAGGTTCTGAAAGGCTTCTGTCAGAGCTTCTCAGCTGTCTGGTTGTGACAATAGCTCAGTTATTACAGTTCCATGGACAGCACATAGCTCAGTTATTACAGCTCTGTGGACAGGACATAGCTCAGTTATTACAGCTTCATGGACAGCACATAGCTCAGTTATTACAGCTCCATGGACAGCACAAAGCTCAGTTATTACAGCTCTATGGACAGGACATAGCTCAGTTATTACAGCTCCATGGACAGGACACAGTTCAGTTATTACAGCTCCATGGACAGCACATCGCTCAGTTATTACAGCTCTATGGACAGCACATAGCTCAGTTATTACAGCTCCATGGACAGCCCATAGATCAGTTATTACAGCTCCATGGACAGCACATAGCTCAGTTATTACAGCTCTATGGACAGGACATAGCTCAATTATAACAGCTCCATGGACAGCACATAGCTCAGTTATTACAGTTCCATGGACAGGACATAGCTCAGTTATTACAGCTCTATGGACAGGACATAGCTCAGTTATTACAGCTCCATGGACAGCACATAGCTCAGTTATTACAGCTCTATGGACAGCACATAGCTCAGTTATTACAGCTCCATGGACAGCACATAGCTCAGTTATTACAGCTCTATGGACAGGACATAGCTCAGTTATTACAGCTCCATGGACAGCACATCGCTCAGTTATTACAGCTCCATGGACAGCACATAGCTCAGTTATTACAGCTCTGTGAACAGCACATAGCTCAGTTATTACAGTTCCATGGACAGCACATAGCTCAGTTATTACAGCTCCATGGACAGCACATAGCTCAGTTATTACAGCTCCATGGACAGCACATAGCTCAGTTATTACAGCTCTATGGACAGGACATAGCTCAATTATAACAGCTCCATGGACAGCACATGGCTTGGTTATTACAGCTCTATGGTCTGCTCCATGTTAGCACCCTATATATCCCCATTTTACCCCGTCCCCTGCATCTGACACTGCAGGGGACACCTTGTTCAGCCCTAGTTTATGTATTTGACATTCTTTGTCCTTGAGCTCTTGATCAGGAATGCTTTCATCCTCTCTGAGATGTTTCCAAACTCTGTCACCTTAAAACTTCTAATTCCGTGTCCGATGTCTCTCTGTTTTTACCGCAGTTTGATTCTGCTTTAGCCTGTGATCTAAGAGCCTCTTGTGCAGGATTTTATTGTCTTCTCCCTCCATCCATCATGTATCACTCAGTAAAACTCTGCGCTAGAGCAGCTCGAGCTCGACCTGTTGAAAGTCAAAGCTTTATGTTCCATATTTAACAGGTGCCACCTGAGAGCCCCCCCCCCCCCCCCCCCCCCCACCGATCAGACTTCCTTTCAGGACTCTGTGTAATTAATAAACCAGATACTAATCTCAGTGTTATTGACAGAAAAGCCCATTTTTTCATTGGCAGAGAATAGTTATTCATTTCCAGAATTCACGTATGAGAAGAGAATATTGTGGAGAATTTGGTTACTTGTTGAAAAGGCAGATTTTATGTATATGTGTCCTCAGATAATGAAACTGTTCAACAAAGAGGACGGCAAATGACAATAGGCAGGAAGGTGACACCGGGGAGGAAGGTGATCTGTTATTATCCACAAGGCAGCCTCACCAATGTCTGATAGAAAAGACGAGACAGAAGACTGTAATCTGCAAATTATTAAGACTCTGGAAAGAACGTGTCCATTATGATGTATGAGATGAGAAACTGAGTATGTGGTGTATGACCCAAATACATGAGAACATAATTATATATTTATAGAGAGACAGAGACACATAGGAGCAGTATTATAGTAGTTATATTCTTGTACATAGTAAGCAGTATTATAGTAGTTATATTCCTGTACATAGGAGCAGTATTATAGTAGTTATATTCTTGTACATAGGAGCAGTATTATAGTAGTTATATTCTTGTACATAGGAGCAGTATTATAGTAGTTATATTCTTGTACATAGGAGCAGTATTATAGTAGTTATATTCTTGTACATAGGAGCAGTATTATAGTAGTTATATTCTTGTACATAGGAGCAGTATTATAGTAGTTAGAATCTTGTACATAGGAGCAGTATTATAGTAATTATATTCTTGTACATAGGAGCAGTATTATAGTAGTTATATTCTTGTACATAGGAGAAGTATTATAGTAGTTCTATTCTTGTACATAGGAGCAGTATTATAGTAGTTATATTCTTGTACATCGGAGCAGTATTATAGTAGTTATATTCTTGTACATAGGAGGCAGTATTATAGTAGTTATATCCTTGTACATAGGAGCAGTATTATAGTAGTTATATTCTTGTACATAGGAGCAGTATTATAGTAGTTATATTCCTGTACATAGGAGCAGTATTATAGTAGTTATATTCCTGTACATAGGAGCAGTATTATAGTAGTTATATTCCTGTACATAGGAGCAGTATTATAGTAGTTATATTCTTATACATAGGAGGCAGTATTATAGTAGTTATATTCTTGTACATAGGAGCAGTATTATAGTAGTTATATTCTTGTACATAGGAGCAGTATTATAGTAGTTATATTCTTGTACATAGGAGCAGTATTATAGTAGTTATATTCTTGTACATAGGAGCAGTATTATAGTAGTTATATTCTTGTACATAGGAGCAGTATTATAGTAGTTATATTCTTGTACATAGGAGCAGTATTATAGTAGTTATATTCTTGTACATAGGAGCAGTATTATAGTAGTTATATTCCTGTACATAGGAGGCAGTAATATAGTGATAATATTCTTGTACATAGGAGCAGTATTATAGTAGTTATATTCTTGTACATAGGAGGCAGTATTATAGTAGTTATATTCTTGTACATAGGAGCAGTATTATAGTAGTTATATTCTTGTACATAGGAGCAGTATTATAGTAGTTATATTCTTGTACATAGGAGGCGGTATTATAGCAGTTATATTCTTGTAGATAGGAGCAGTATTATAGTAGTTATATTCTTGTACATAGGAGCAGTATTATAGTAGTTATATTCTTGTACATAGGAGCTGTATTATAGTAGTTATATTCTTGTACATAGGAGCAGTATTATAGTAGTTATATTCTTGTACATAGGAGCAGTATTATAGTAGTTATATTCTTGTACATAGGAGCAGTATTATAGTAGTTATATTCTTGTACATAGGAGCAGTATTATAGTAGTTATATTCTTGTACATATGAGCAGTATTATAGTAGTTATATTCTTGTACATATGAGGCGGTATTATAGCAGTTATATTCTTGTACATAGGAGCAGTATTATAGTAGTTATATTCTTGTACATAGGAGCTGTATTATAGTAGTTATATTCTTGTACATAGGAGCAGTATTATAGTAGTTATATTCTTGTACATAGGAGCAGTATTATAGTAGTTATATTCTTGTACATAGGAGCAGTATTATAGTAGTTATATTCTTGTACATAGGAGCAGTATTATAGTAGTTATATTCTTGTACATAGGAGCAGTATTATAGTAGTTATATTCTTGTACATAGGAGCAGTATTATAGTAGTTATATTCTTGTACATAGGAGCAGTATTATAGTAGTTATATTCTTGTACATAGGAGGCAGTAATATAGTGATAATATTCTTGTACATAGGAGCAGTATTATAGTAGTTATATTCTTGTACATAGGAGGCAGTATTATAGTAGTTATATTCTTGTACATAGGAGCAGTATTATAGTAGTTATATTCTTGTACATAGGAGCAGTATTATAGTAGTTATATTCTTGTACATAGGAGGCGGTATTATAGCAGTTATATTCTTGTAGATAGGAGCAGTATTATAGTAGTTATATTCTTGTACATAGGAGCAGTATTATAGTAGTTATATTCTTGTACATAGGAGCTGTATTATAGTAGTTATATTCTTGTACATAGGAGCAGTATTATAGTAGTTATATTCTTGTACATAGGAGCAGTATTATAGTAGTTATATTCTTGTACATAGGAGCAGTATTATAGTAGTTATATTCTTGTACATAGGAGCAGTATTATAGTAGTTATATTCTTGTACATATGAGCAGTATTATAGTAGTTATATTCTTGTACATATGAGGCGGTATTATAGCAGTTATATTCTTGTACATAGGAGCAGTATTATAGTAGTTATATTCTTGTACATAGGAGCTGTATTATAGTAGTTATATTCTTGTACATAGGAGCAGTATTATAGTAGTTATATTCTTGTACATAGGAGCAGTATTATAGCAGTTATATTCTTGTACATAGGAGCAGTATTATAGTAGTTATATTCTTGTACATAGGAGCAGTATTATAGTAGTTATATTCTTGTACATAGGAGCAGTATTATAGTAGTTATATTCTTGTACATAGGAGCTGTATTATAGTAGTTATATTCTTGTACATAGGAGGCGGTATTATAGCAGTTATATTCTTGTAGATAGGAGCAGTATTATAGTAGTTATATTCTTGTAGATAGGAGCAGTATTATAGTAGTTATATTCTTGTACATAGGAGCTGTATTATAGTAGTTATATTCTTGTACATAGGAGCAGTATTATAGTAGTTATATTCTTGTACATAGGAGCAGTATTATAGCAGTTATATTCTTGTACATAGGAGCAGTATTATAGTAGTTATATTCTTGTACATAGGAGCAGTATTATAGTAGTTATATTCTTGTACATAGGAGCAGTATTATAGTAGTTATATTCTTGTACATAGGAGCTGTATTATAGTAGTTATATTCTTGTACATAGGAGGCGGTATTATAGCAGTTATATTCTTGTAGATAGGAGCAGTATTATAGTAGTTATATTCTTGTACATAGGAGCAGTATTATAGTAGTTATATTCTTGTACATAGGAGCAGTATTATAGTAGTTATATTCTTGTACATAGGAGCTGTATTATAGTAGTTATATTCTTGTACATAGGAGCAGTATTATAGTAGTTATATTCTTGTACATAGGAGCAGTATTATAGTAGTTATATTCTTGTACATAGGAGCAGTATTATAGTAGTTATATTCTTGTACATAGGAGCAGTATTATAGTAGTTATATTCTTGTACATATGAGCAGTATTATAGTAGTTATATTCTTGTACATATGAGGCGGTATTATAGCAGTTATATTCTTGTAGATAGGAGCAGTATTATAGTAGTTATATTCTTATACATAGAAGCAGTATTATAGTAGTTATATTCTTGTACATAGGAGCTGTATTATAGTAGTTATATTCTTAACCAAATTTATTTTTATTCAAAGTAAGTAAGGCATATCAATCGATCACAAACCATCGTAGCATCACTGGTAAGGCAAAGTCACAAATCGGTCATGGAAGTGACCACAAATGCATGTCAGTGCAACACATGTTGTACAAAATGATACATCAAATGTGACAGACAATAAAAATCAAAAATAACCCAAATAAGAGGAAAAGAGAGGGAAAGGAAGGGAAAGGAAAGGGGGGGGGTAGGGGAGTTTTCCCCAACTCCGTCAGGGGAACTTCCTATATGTCTTCCAGGGCGACCAGATTTTCAGAAAGCGGGAACGCGTGCAAGATTCCTAGTGGGCCAGCTCTTCAAACCTGTAGATCTGATCCACCTTATCCCTCCACATCGAAACAGTGGGAGGTTCAGTATCCTTCCAAAGCAGCGGGATGAGCAGTCTCGCCTCCGTGATGAGCATAGTAGGAAGATCAGATCTACAGGGGGAAAGCGAGTCATTAGGGCACCAAAGCAGAATCAGTTTAGGATCCAGCTTAACCTGCTTATCACACACCTCATTTATCAGAGCTTCTATACTGGTCCAGAACGCTTTAATCTTTTCACAGTGCCACCAAATGTGTGACAGAGAGCCTACGTCTTTTCTACACCTCCAGCACTCACTTGGGAAATCTGCATTAAGCCTATGCAAGAACTCCGGGGACTTGTACCATCTCGTGAGCAGCTTATATGAGTTTTCTTGTACCTTAATACAGCGGCTAAAGCCGTGAGAGTGTGTAAGGACAAAAGCCCTTTCCGGGTCTGTAAGGTGGATGGACAATTCCCTTTCCCATGAAGAAAGGAAATGTAGCTCAGGAGGGGAGGCTGAGAGTAACTCCTTATATATGGTAGACATCGGTTTAGGGATCCTACGGGCATCTGATAGTCTCTTAGACAGCCAAGAGGGGGTTCCAGAGGTGGTGGGGGGTGGTAGCTTAATCATCTTAATTTCCTTCTGCAGGGCAAAACTCTGTAGGAAGGAAGCTTTTTTGACTTTAGGGTCATTCAAGACCGTGGACCAATCCAGGGACCCATCCGGGGACCTAATCTCACTTAAAGGGATCTCGGCCAAAAGAGGCCAGATACCTGAGGGCTTCTCGGCTTCCGGATGGACATAAAACTGTAAAGAGGAAAGCGGAGTACCCGGTATGGGAAACTCAAGTGTTCTATCCTTAAACTGCTTGGCCCACTCAACAAACATACCCTTCCATAGGAGTGGCAAAGAGGAACTACCCGGAGAACAAGGGGACAGCCCCCAGAGAATCCGCTTCATTTTAGTGGAGAGCAGAGAGCGCTCAAGACACACATATGGAGCACTATAAGTGCTATTGAGGAGGGATAGACCTCTAAATAGTTGAAAGGCCACATAGTAGGAACGTATGTCGGGCAGACCAAAGCCGCCAAACCTCCTCTCTCTGGTCAGCACTGAATAAGCAATTCTGGAGGGTTTACTTCCCCACAAAAAGAGGGAGAAAACTCTGCGGATGTCTACAAAAAATGAGTGCGGCAGCCAGATAGGCAACACCTGCAGAAGGTACAAAAATTTAGGAGCTATAAAGGTCTTGAGGTAGTTCCTCTTGCCACACCAGGAAATAAACGGCAGTCTAATAGAGTGCAGCTGCCTCCTAACTGAGGACAATAAGGGGGCATAATTCAGAGCAAATAAGTCCTTCACCTGAGCCGGGACGTGCACTCCCAAAAATACTATGTCTTTTGTAGCCCAGTGAAAGGGGGTAGTAATCTGAAGGGCCTCTTTAACCGATTCTGGACAAGTAACGTTTAGGGCCATTGACTTGCTATAGTTGATTTTAAAGTTTGACACATAGCCAAACTCCTCAAAAAGAGACAAAAGCCTAGGGAAGGATGTTTCGGGATTGGAGGTCATGATAAGTAGGTCATCTGCAAATGCGGCTGTCAAGTGGGTCCGAGAATCAATGGTCAAGCCCCTAACCGCAGGATCCTGCCGGATCTTACACAGCAAAGTCTCCATCACAATGACAAACAGAGATGGGGAGAGAGGACACCCCTGCCTCGTCCCATTGGATATGGAAAAGGAGGGAGAAAGCGTACCATTTATTTTGAGTTTGGCAGACGGGGCTGAGTACAGAGTGAAGATCGCAGATATAAACGAATCTGGGAAACCAAACCTCGACAGGGCCTGCGACATATAATGCCAACCGACCCTGTCGAAGGCCTTCTCCGCGTCCGTGCTCAGCAAAGCCAGAGGCGTAGAGGAGCTTCTAGCCCAATCCATAAGATGGAGCAAACGTATCGTGTTTTCACAGCCCTGTCTGCCACGCACAAACCCCACTTGCTCGCTATCAATAAGATCCGGCAGGATCAGCTGTATTCGCTGCGCCAGAATCTTGGCCCACCACTTGACATCCGCATTCAGCAGTGAAATCGGGCGATAACTGCCACAGTGGAGGGGGTCTTTGTTTTCTTTATGGATTATAGTTATGTGGGCCTCTAACGTTTGGGGGGGTAGAGAGCCTCCAGACAGGAGGAAATTACAGAGTGCCTGAAAGTGAGGAGTCAAAACGTCTTTGAAGGTCTTGTAAACGATATAGGGAGCCCATCCGGGCCTGGACTTTTACCTGAAGGAATGGAGGAAAGGACCTTGCCAATTTCCTCTCTTGACACAGGGGCGACTAGTTGGGAAGCTTGTAGGGGACTAACAGAGGGCAGCTTCAGAGTGGACAGGAACTCATCTGTGGCTTGCTCAATAGAGGCTGAACCAGGACGGTCTGGAGTGGGGAGGTTATATAGATCCGCATAGAAAGCACTAAACGCTTTTGCTATGTCATGAGTCGACTTGTGCTTATTGCCTTTCGCATCTAGAATAGCAGGGATAAATGAATCCGCGTGGCGTTGCTTAGCCATGGCAGACATCAGTTTATTCCCTTTGTTCCCATGAGCATAAGCTTTAAACCTGGAGCGGAATATAAGTTTCGCTGATTTGGCGTTGAGCAAGTTTTTCAGTCCCGTCCTGGCCTCCGCTAATTCAGCAGCCACAGCCTGAGCCTGGGTTTGCTTATGGGTCAGTTCAAGACTCGCTATGCGGGACAACAGGTCGTCTACAGCCTTGGAGCGCAACTTTTTAACATGCGAGCCCAGGGAAATTAATTCTCCTCTAACCACTGCCTTATGAGTCTCCCACAAGATGGAGGGAGAGGGAGGAGGGTCGCCCACTGCATTAAGAGAGAAGAATTCAGACTTTATCCGGGAGATTCTAGCTGCATTGGTAGGGTCGGAGATCAATGTGTCATTAAGACGCCATATTCTCTCTCGTTTAGGAAGAGCTGTCATAGACACTCGGAGAAATACTGGGGCGTGATCAGAAAGCGTAATGTTCCCAATCCTCGTGTCTACCACCTGAGAAATATGGGGGGAGGATAAAAACAAGTAGTCCAACCTATGGAAGGATTTTTTAGCGTTTGAATAAAACGTATAATCCCTACCAGAGGGATGCATAGTGCGCCACACATCAATAACCCGCAACTTCTTCAGCGCAGTCTTCAGACGTCGCAGAAGTTTGTGGGACAACTCAGACCTCTGAGAGGACGAGTCAAGGTCAGGCTCCATAGTCACATTAAAGTCACCTCCTAGTATAAGCATGCCCTCACTAAAAGCCTGTAATTGCTCAAGAGTCCGAACGAGCCAGGGGATCTGTCCCCTATTAGGAGCATATAAATTAGCCAGGGTAACAGGCGCGCCAGCGATGTGCCCCTTAACGAATAAGAAGCGACCATCAGTGTCCGCAAGGACAGCGGAGTGTTTGAAGGGTAGGCGCTTGTGGACGGCCACGCTGACACCCCTGCTAGCCGAGGCAAAAGAGCTATGAAACCATTGTGAGAATGCGTTTTGGGACAATTTCGGGATCTTCCCTGATTTAAAATGAGTTTCTTGGAGGAATACAACGGAGGCCTCATCTTTCAGTAACAAGGAGAGCACCTGAGACCGCTTACATGGCTCGTTCAGACCCTTGGCATTCAGTGAGGCAACTACAACAGAGGCCATAGTGAAGACAGAGGAGGCCTGTCGGCCCAGAGCAAGAGGACATCCAGTCTGGAAAGCCACGAACGGAGTAATGAGAAGAGAGGGAGGAATGAGGACAAAGGGAAAGTCAAAAGAAAAAGAAAAGACATAACAAATGAGACAGTAACACAACCCAAATAACAAAGAATGTCTCCCCATGGACAGGGAGCGCGTGACCCCACCCAGCATCTGACACAATGGAGATCCTTTTTCATAGCGGCGGACAGCCGGGATCTATCAGAGGGGGGCTCCTGTGGGGCCACCGGGGGTGAGGGAGAGGACATAATCAGTAACATAACTGACAACAGTGCAGACATATAACCCCCGCATGACTAACAGTGCATTCAGTGCTCTAATGCACAGCTCGTAACCTGCATCTCATGCAGGCAAGGTAGTAAAGCATAGGGTCAGGCCCAAAACCCATGAGAACGGGGCAGTGGGCCAAGACCTAAAATAAGTCCACAACCTATGGACAAACGATGAAAATTCAGCTCAGACAGAGCCAGACAGAGTTCCTACGTCCTGGGACCCAGCAAAGTCACAGAACATTGAACTCAGTGAAGAGTGAACAAAAGCGCCTTCAGCGCCTCCCGGAACAGAGTCAGGTAACAGGTGCTTGCGACCGGCCTTTTCCTTGTTTCCCAGCTCTGGAAGGTGAAACTTGCTGCCACGAATCTATACCCGGAGGGGTAGGCAGGGGATCCCCTTGATCAGCCGGCATCCACGAGGGAACTGTGATGGGTTCAATCCCAAGAGGGCCCCAAATAGCTTTCAGGTCACCCGGGGTCCGCACAGTATACTGCCTCCCGTTTTTCAAGATGGCCAGACCGAAGGGATAGAGCCATCGGAATGGCGTAGCTGTGGCTTTAAGGGCCTCTAGGAGCGGCTTCACGATGCGCCTCTTGGCTAAGGTGGAGGGGGCCAGATCCTGAAAGAATAGGACTGGGGTCTCGCCGTACATGATGCCTCCCTTCCCGCCTTGAGCAGTGCAGCAGTGTCCACGTAGCTTAATATGCCGCAAACAACATCCCGCGGCGGCTCACCAGGTTTTGGCTTAGGCCTTAAGGCCCTGTGGATGCGCTCGATCACAATCGGAGCTGCTCTCTCAGCTCCCAGCAGGGAGGAGAAAATTTCGCATGCGACTGAATGAAGCGCGTCAATCGCAATATTTTCGGGTAGGCCGCGGATGCGAATATTTCACCGCCGGCTCTGGTTCTCCTGATCCTCTATGCGCATCAGCGCGTCGTTTAGTAAGTCTCTGTGGGTTTGCAGGGCTGCACGGGTCTTACCCTCATGCACCAGGATGGCTTCCTGTGCTAGCTCCAGGGACTCCACACGATTCCCAATCTGCCGCAGGTCTCCTTTTATCTCCTCCAAGTCCTTTTTAAGAGGTGCAAGAGCAGATTCCAGGATGTCCCTGAGATCTGTTTTGGAGAGTGAGGAGCTTGTTCGCAGTGGTCTGCAATCTGATACATCAGAAGTGCTTCCTGCCTCAGAGCCTTCCTCTGCTTCAGAGAGCTGCCGCGCCCTCCTGGTTGTTTCAACAGCAGCAGGAGTCCTGGACTGTTTCTTGAGGTATTTATCCATCTCTGGTTGCCTGGAACGGGCCCCTGTCGGCTCTGGAGTCTCAGGGTGTCGATCCTTGCCTGGTTTCCCCATTGGCACTGAGTAAATAGCTAATAAAAGGGGCTATAATAGCTGCCAGGGAGAGGAGCTCAGGAACAAGCAACCATTCAGCTCCAAGGTCAGGCTTCGCCCCCTATAGTAGTTATATTCTTGTACATAGGAGCAGTATTATAGTAGTTATATTCTTGTACATAGGAGGCAGTATTTTAGTAGTTATATTCTTGTACATAGGAGCAGTATTATAGTAGTTATATTCTTGTACATAGGAGCAGTATTATAGTAGTTATATTCTTGTACATAGGAGCAGTATTATAGTAGTTATATTCCTGTACATAGGAGCAGTATTATAGTAGTTATATTCATGTACATAGGAGCAGTATTATAGTAGTTATATTCTTGTACATAGGAGGCAGTATTATAGTAGTTATATTCTTGTACATTGGAGCAGTATTATAGTAGTTATATTCTTGTACATAGGAGGCAGTATTATAGTAGTTATATTCTTGTACATAGGAGCTGTATTATAGTAGTTATATTCTTGTACATAGGGGGCAGTATTATAGTAGTTATATTCTTGTGCATAGGAGGCAGTATTATAGTAGTTATATTCTTGTACATAGCAGTATTATAGTAGTTATATTCTTGTACATAGGAGCAGTATTAAAGTAGTTATATTCTTGTACATAGGAGCAGTATTATAGTAGTTATATTCTTGTACATAGGGGCAGTATTATAGTAGTTATATTCTTGTACATAGGAGCAGTATTAAAGTAGTTATATTCTTGTACATAGAAGGCAGTATTATAGTAGTTATATTCTTGTACATAGGAGCAGTATTATAGTAGTTATATTCTTGTATATAGGAGGCAGTATTATAGTAGTTATATTCTTGTACATAGGGGGCAGTATTATAGTAGTTATATTCTTGTACATAGAAGCAGTATTATAGTAGTTATATTCTTGTACATAGGAGGTAGTATTATAGTAGTTATATTCTTGTACATAGGAGCAGTATTATAGTAGTTATATTCTTGTACATAAGAGCAGTATTATAGTAGTTATATTCTTGTACATAGGAGCAGTATTATAGTAGTTATATTCATATACATAGGAGCAGTATTATAGTAGTTATATTCTTGTACATAGGAGGCAGTATTATAGTAGTTATATTCCTGTACATAGGAGCAGTATTATAGTAGTTATATTCTTGTACATAGGAGCAGTATTATAGTAGTTATATTCTTGTATATAGGAGGTAGTATTATAGTAGTTATATTCCTGTACATAGGAGCAGTATTATAGTAGTTATATACTTGTACCTAGGAGCAGTATTATAGTAGTTATATTCTTGTACATAGGAGCAGTATTATAGTAGTTATATTCTTGTACATAGGAGCAGTATTATAGTAGTTATATTCTTGTACATAGGAGCAGTATTATAGTAGTTATATTCTTGTACATAGGAGCAGTATTATAGTAGTTATATTCTTGTACATAGGAGCAGTATTATAGTAGTTATATTCTTGTACATAGGAGCAGTATTATAGTAGTTATATTCCTGTACATAGGAGCAGTATTATAGTAGTTTTATTCTTATACATAGGAGGCAGCATTATAGTAGTTATATTCTTGTACATAGGAGGCAGCATTATAGTAGTTATATTCTTGTACATAGGAGCAGTATTATAGTAGTTATATTCTTGTACATAGGAGCAGTATTAAAGTAGTTATATTCTTGTACATAGGAGGCAGTATTATAGTAGTTATATTCTTGTACATAGGAGGCAGTATTATAGTAGTTATATTCTTGTACATAGGAGCAGTATTATAGTAGTAGTTATATTCTTGTACATAGGAGCAGTATTATAGCAGTTATATTCTTGTACATAGAAGCAGTATTATAGTAGTTATCTTATTGTACATAGGAGCAGTATTATAGTAGTTATATTCTTGTACATAGGAGTTAGTATTATAGTAGTTATATTCTTGTACATAGGAGTTAGTATTATAGTAGTTATATTCTTGTAGATAGGAGCAGTATTATAGTAGTTATATTCTTGTACATAGGAGGCAGTATTATAGTAGTTATATTCTTGTATATAGGAGCAGTATTATAGTAGTTATATTCTTGTACATAGGAGCAGTATTATAGTAGTTATATTCTTGTACATAGGAGCAGTATTATAGTAGTTATATTCCTGTACATAGGAGCAGTATTATAGTAGTTATATTCATGTACATAGGAGCAGTATTATAGTAGTTATATTCTTGTACATAGGAGGCAGCATTATAGTAGTTATATTCTTGTACATTGGAGCAGTATTATAGTAGTTATATTCTTGTACATAGGAGGCAGTATTATAGTAGTTATATTCTTGTACATAGGAGCTGTATTATAGTAGTTATATTCTTGTACATAGGGGGCAGTATTATAGTAGTTATATTCTTGTGCATAGGAGGCAGTATTATAGTAGTTATATTCTTGTACATAGCAGTATTATAGTAGTTATATTCTTGTACATAGGAGCAGTATTAAAGTAGTTATATTCTTGTACATAGGAGCAGTATTATAGTAGTTATATTCTTGTACATAGGGGCAGTATTATAGTAGTTATATTCTTGTACATAGGAGCAGTATTAAAGTAGTTATATTCTTGTACATAGAAGGCAGTATTATAGTAGTTATATTCTTGTACATAGGAGCAGTATTATAGTAGTTATATTCTTGTATATAGGAGGCAGTTATATAGTAGTTATATTCTTGTACATAGGGGGCAGTATTATAGTAGTTATATTCTTGTACATAGAAGCAGTATTATAGTAGTTATATTCTTGTACATAGGAGCAGTATTATAGTAGTTATATTCTTGTACATAGGAGCAGTATTATAGTAGTTATATTCTTGTACATAGGAGCAGTATTATAGTAGTTATATTCTTGTACATAGGAGCAGTATTATAGTAGTTATATTCTTGTACATAGGAGCAGTATTATAGTAGTTATATTCTTGTACATAGGAGCAGTATTATAGTAGTTATATTCCTGTACATAGGAGCAGTATTATAGTAGTTTTATTCTTATACATAGGAGGCAGCATTATAGTAGTTATATTCTTGTACATAGGAGGCAGCATTATAGTAGTTATATTCTTGTACATAGGAGCAGTATTATAGTAGTTATATTCTTGTACATAGGAGCAGTATTAAAGTAGTTATATTCTTGTACATAGGAGGCAGTATTATAGTAGTTATATTCTTGTACATAGGAGGCAGTATTATAGTAGTTATATTCTTGTACATAGGAGCAGTATTATAGTAGTAGTTATATTCTTGTACATAGGAGCAGTATTATAGCAGTTATATTCTTGTACATAGAAGCAGTATTATAGTAGTTATCTTATTGTACATAGGAGCAGTATTATAGTAGTTATATTCTTGTACATAGGAGTTAGTATTATAGTAGTTATATTCTTGTACATAGGAGTTAGTATTATAGTAGTTATATTCTTGTAGATAGGAGCAGTATTATAGTAGTTATATTCTTGTACATAGGAGGCAGTATTATAGTAGTTATATTCTTGTACATAGGAGCAGTATTATAGTAGTTATATTCTTGTACATAGGAGCAGTATTATAGTAGTTATATTCTTGTACATAGGAGCAGTATTATAGTAGTTATATTCCTGTACATAGGAGCAGTATTATAGTAGTTATATTCATGTACATAGGAGCAGTATTATAGTAGTTATATTCTTGTACATAGGAGGCAGTATTATAGTAGTTATATTCTTGTACATTGGAGCAGTATTATAGTAGTTATATTCTTGTACATAGGAGGCAGTATTATAGTAGTTATATTCTTGTACATAGGAGCTGTATTATAGTAGTTATATTCTTGTACATAGGGGGCAGTATTATAGTAGTTATATTCTTGTGCATAGGAGGCAGTATTATAGTAGTTATATTCTTGTACATAGCAGTATTATAGTAGTTATATTCTTGTACATAGGAGCAGTATTAAAGTAGTTATATTCTTGTACATAGGAGCAGTATTATAGTAGTTATATTCTTGTACATAGGGGCAGTATTATAGTAGTTATATTCTTGTACATAGGAGCAGTATTAAAGTAGTTATATTCTTGTACATAGAAGGCAGTATTATAGTAGTTATATTCTTGTACATAGGAGCAGTATTATAGTAGTTATATTCTTGTATATAGGAGGCAGTATTATAGTAGTTATATTCTTGTACATAGGGGGCAGTATTATAGTAGTTATATTCTTGTACATAGAAGCAGTATTATAGTAGTTATATTCTTGTACATAGGAGGTAGTATTATAGTAGTTATATTCTTGTACATAGGAGCAGTATTATAGTAGTTATATTCTTGTACATAAGAGCAGTATTATAGTAGTTATATTCTTGTACATAGGAGCAGTATTATAGTAGTTATATTCATATACATAGGAGCAGTATTATAGTAGTTATATTCTTGTACATAGGAGGCACTATTATAGTAGTTATATTCCTGTACATAGGAGCAGTATTATAGTAGTTATATTCTTGTACATAGGAGCAGTATTATAGTAGTTATATTCTTGAATATAGGAGGTAGTATTATAGTAGTTATATTCCTGTACATAGGAGCAGTATTATAGTAGTTATATACTTGTACCTAGGAGCAGTATTATAGTAGTTATATTCTTGTACATAGGAGCAGTATTATAGTAGTTATATTCTTGTACATAGGAGCAGTATTATAGTAGTTATATTCTTGTACATAGGAGCAGTATTATAGTAGTTATATTCTTGTACATAGGAGCAGTATTATAGTAGTTATATTCTTGTACATAGGAGCAGTATTATAGTAGTTATATTCTTGTACATAGGAGCAGTATTATAGTAGTTATATTCCTGTACATAGGAGCAGTATTATAGTAGTTTTATTCTTATACATAGGAGGCAGCATTATAGTAGTTATATTCTTGTACATAGGAGGCAGCATTATAGTAGTTATATTCTTGTACATAGGAGCAGTATTATAGTAGTTATATTCTTGTATATAGGAGCAGTATTATAGTAGTTATATTCTTGTACATAGGAGCAGTATTATAGCAGTTATATTCTTGTACATAGGAGGCAGTATTATAGTAGTTATATTCTTATACATATTAGGCAGCATTATAGTAGTTATATTCTTGTACATAGGAGCAGTATTATAGTAGTTATATTCTTATACATAGGAGGCAGTATTATAGTAGTTATATTCTTGTACATAGTAGCAGAATTATAGTAGTTATATTCTTATACATAGGAGGCAGTATTATAGTAGTTATATTCTTGTACATAGGAGGCAGTATTATAGTAGTTATATTCTTGTACATAGGAGCAGTATTATAGTAGTTATATTCTTGTACATAGGAGGCAGTATTATAGTAGTTATATTCCTGTACATAGGAGGCAGTATTATAGTAGTTATATTCCTGTACATAGGAGGCAGTATTATAGTAGTTATATTCTTGTACATAGGAGCAGTATTATAGTAGTTATATTCTTGTACATAGGAGCAGTATTAAAGTAGTTATATTCTTGTACATAGGAGGCAGTATTATAGTAGTTATATTCTTGTACATAGGAGGCAGTATTATAGTAGTTATATTCTTGTACATAGGAGCAGTATTATAGTAGTAGTTATATTCTTGTACATAGGAGCAGTATTATAGCAGTTATATTCTTGTACATAGGAGCAGTATTATAGTAGTTATCTTATTGTACATAGGAGCAGTATTATAGTAGTTATATTCTTGTACATAGGAGTTAGTATTATAGTAGTTATATTCTTGTACATAGGAGTTAGTATTATAGTAGTTATATTCTTGTAGATAGGAGCAGTATTATAGTAGTTATATTCTTGTACATAGGAGCAGTATTATAGTAGTTATATTCTGGTACATAGGAGGCAGTATTATAGTAGTTATATTCTTGTACATAGGAGCAGTATTATAGTAGTTATATTCTTGTACATAGGAGCAGTATTATAGTAGTTATATTCTTGTACATAGGAGGCAGTATTATAGTAGTTATATTCTTGTACATAGGAGGCAGTATTATAGTAGTTATATTCTTGTACATAGGAGCAGTATTATAGTAGTAGTTATATTCTTGTACATAGGAGCAGTATTATAGCAGTTATATTCTTGTACATAGGAGCAGTATTATAGTAGTTATCTTATTGTACATAGGAGCAGTATTATAGTAGTTATATTCTTGTACATAGGAGTTAGTATTATAGTAGTTATATTCTTGTACATAGGAGTTAGTATTATAGTAGTTATATTCTTGTAGATAGGAGCAGTATTATAGTAGTTATATTCTTGTACATAGGAGCAGTATTATAGTAGTTATATTCTGGTACATAGGAGGCAGTATTATAGTAGTTATATTCTTGTACATAGGAGCAGTATTATAGTAGTTATATTCTTGTACATAGGAGCAGTATTATAGTAGTTATATTCTTGTACATAGGAGTTAGTATTATAGTAGTTATATTCTTGTACATAGGAGCAGTATTATAGTAGTTATATTCTGGTACATAGGAGGCAGTATTATAATAGTTATATTCTTGTACATATGAGCAGTATTATAATAGTTATATTCTTGTACATAGGAGCAGTATTATAGTAGTTCTATTCTTGTCCATAGGAGAGGATAGACGTGTGCTACTGAGCTCCCTGCAGGGAGGGGGCATGGCTTCTGACCACTGGTGGATTTAGGGGGAGGGCAACGGGCTATTTTTGGAAGCGCTTATCTCCATAGTCATCTGTATCGCCGTCCTTAGGACAGCGATACAGATGACTGTGCTGGGAGAGTGAAAGGGCAGGGGAGGGAGAGGCGTGTCCCTTCCCCTTCCTCTGATAGGCTGCAGGCACTAGGCCAGCAGCCTATCAGAGGCCGTCGCAGGCGGCGTGATGACATCATCGCGCCACCTGAGCCGTACAGCGCGGGACACAGGCCGGAAGAGGCCTGCATCGCATCGCCGCCATAGAGGTAAGTATAAGTGTTTTTATATATATATATATATATATATATATATATACAAAGTTTTACTGGCATATTAGGGGGGGGGCCCTCTTGTTGTTACTGGCACATTAGGGGGGCTCCTCTTGTTACTGGCGCATTAGGGGGGCCCCTTTTGTTACTGGCACATTAGTGGGGCCTCTGTTGTTACTGGCACATTAGGGAGGGCCCCTCTTGTTACTGGCACATTAGGAGGGCCCTCTTTTTACTGGCTCATTAGGGGGGCCCTCTTGTTACTGGCACATTAGGGGGGGCCTCTTATTACTGGCACATTGGGGGGGCCCTTGTTACTGGCACATGATTGGGGGGCTTTTGTTACTGGCACATGATTGAGACGGCTCTTGTTACTGGCACATGATTGGGGGGGCTCTTGTTACTGGCACGTGATTGGTGGGCACTATAGGGACAACTACTGAGGCCACAAAGAAGGGGTATTTTATTTGGGGGGCTCTGTACAGTAGCATTTTATACTGGGACATATTATGGTGGGTACTATGGGGAAGGGGGGAGAGGACTATTATGGGGTCATCTACGGGGGGCACTAAGTATTTTATACTTGCAAATTATGAGGGACACTGAGGGCATCTACTGGGGCACTATATATGGGGCATTTTATACTGGTACATTATGGTGGGCACTGGGAGGAAGGGGGGAGAGGAGCACTATGGGGGCATTTACTGGGGCCACTATATAGGGGTATTTTATACTGGCACATTATGGGGGCAAGTGGGTATTTTTTGCACTGTCTATTAAAAGAAGAATTATTACTACTGGGGGGGGGGCATTATAGTGGGCTTTATTACTCCCCCATGGTATGACCCCCTAGTAGCAGCACCATCCTCTCCCTGCTCTGCTATCCCTCTGCCTCTTCTCCAAATCCTTATTATGAAATCTTTCTCATTAGGATAAAACACAACATCAGCTCCGCCGAGCCCCCGGCCAAAGTGTTGAAGTGGTGTCCGAGATCCCCAAGGGCCAAGTAACTGTAAGTTTTCATGTGAAATATGTTTGTTATACACATATAGCATCCACTGTGCCACACAATATACAGTATACCGCTACACTGTGCCACACAATGTACAGTATACCTCTACACTGTGCCCCACAATATACAGTATACCGCTACATTGTGCGCCACAATATACAGTATACCTCTACACTGTGCCACACAATGTACAGTATACCGCTACACTGTGCCACACAATATACAGTATACCTCTACACTGTGCCACACAATATACAGTATACCTCTACACTGTGCCCCACAATATACAGTAGACCTCTACACTGTGCCCCACAATATACAGTATACCTCTACACTGTGCCACACAATATACAGTATACCTCTACACTGTGCCACACAATATACAGTATACCTCTACACTGTGCCACACAATATACAGTATACCTCTACACTGTGCCCCACAATATACAGTATACCTCTACACTGTGCCACACAATATACAGTATACCTCTACACTGTGCCACACAATGTACAGTATACCTCTACACTGTGCCCCACAATATACAGTATACCTCTACACTGTGCCCCACAATATACAGTATACTGCTGCACTGTGCCACACAATGTACAGTATACCGCTACACTGTGCCACACAATATACAGTATACCTCTACACTGTGCCACACAATATACAGTAGACCTCTACACTGTGCCCCACAATATACAGTATACCTCTACACTGTGCCACACAATATACAGTATACCTCTACACTGTGCCACACAATATACAGTATACCTCTACACTGTGCCACACAATGTACAGTATACCGCTACACTGTGCCACACAATATACAGTATACCTCTACACTGTGCCACACAATATACAGTATACCTCTACACTGTGCCACACAATATACAGTATACCTCTACACTGTGCCACACAATATACAGTATACCTCTACACTGTGCCACACAATATACAGTATACCTCTACACTGTGCCACACAATATACAGTATACCTCTACCCTGTGCCACACAATGTACAGTATACCTCTACACTGTGCCACACAATGTACAGTATACCTCTACACTGTGCCACACAATATACAGTATACCGCTACACTGTGCCCCACAATATACAGTATACCTCTACACTGTGCCACACAATATACAGTATAACGCTACACTGTACCACACAATGTACAGTATACCTCTACACTGTACCACACAATATACAGTATACCTCTACACTGTGCCACACAATATACAGTATAACGCTACACTGTGCCACACAATATACAGTATACCTCTACACTGTGTAGTCTTGTGGCGGCGGACTGAAAATAATCTGGAAGTGTCCCTCCCGAGACCAGGCTCTGGATCTGCCACTGCTTCTGACCCAGGTGGAGGGGAGGGGAGCTGGGCTGATGATCCTGGGAAAGCCCAGAGCTTGGAGTGTGGCCTGCAGCATGGAGATCTTGGAAGCGATGATCTGGAAATGGTGGCTGGTGAGTCAACTGAATCTTGTAGTGCTTCTGGATTGAGTACAACTGTGACAAAGAAAAGTTTATTTAAACTGGAAAGGCGCATTTCTAAGTTAAGAGATGAGATTAAGACAGAGGCTGATCCCAAGAAAAAGCTGATGAAGTATGAATGCCTGGATGACTGCACACGTGAACTTTCCATATTGAAAGATAAACTAGATAAAGGCACAAACACAATACCTAAAGTAGAAAGGTGGACAATGGAGAAAAAGAGGGAGGCCAGAGCCCAGAATGTGAAGATAAAAGAAATCATAGAGAAAAAAAAGGTACTGATTATGGCGTTGTGTACAGTATGGTGGAGCAAGGAACCCCTCTGAGATGTGTGGGTGCAGCGCCTGCTTTCAGGGTCACTATGTATAGGGTTTGAGCAATCAGTCTCTGAAAAAGCTGGGAATACTATGGAGCAAAGTGAGTCATCCAACAAGGGGTTAATTGCTAATAAAGACCGACACCGCCTGCAGCTAGTACAGAATGCTGCCGCAAGACTGTTAACAAGCCAACCCCTCCACTGTAACATAACACCAATCCTCCGCTCACTGCACTGGTTGCCCATAAAATGGAGAATCCTTTTCAAAATTGGCATGCTAACATTCAAATCCCTACACGACCTACACGACCTAGGCCCTGGATACCTGAAGGTTTTGTTGCATCTGCGTCACACCTCACACAACCTCAGATCAGAAGGATCCAATAACTGGACCACCCCCAGAATTCAACTAAAAACCTTTGGGGCCAGAGCTTTCTGTCACGCTGCCCCTACCTTGTGGAATGCCCTGCAAAACGCAATCAAGACAGCTCCAACCCTGGACACTAAACTAGTACATGGATTGCAGGATAAAACTTACCAGGAAAGATTAAAGGACCTTAACATGTATAGCTTGGAAGAAAGACGAGACAGAGGGGATATGAGAGAAACTGCTAAATACATAAAGGGAATCAACAAGGTAAAAGAGGAGAGAATATTTAAAAGAAGAAAAACTGCTACAAGAGGACATCGTTTTAAATTAGAGGGGCAAAGGGTTAAAAGTAATATCAGGAAGTATTACTTTACTGAGAGAGTAGTGGATGCATGGAATAGCCTTCCTGCAGAAGTGGCAGCTGCAAATACAGTGGAGGAGTTTAAGCATGCATGGGATAGGCATAAGGCTATCCTTCATATAAGATAGGGCCGGGGGCTATCCATAGTATTCAGTATATTGGGCAGACTAGATGGGCCAAATGGTTCTTATCTGCCGACACATTCTAGGTTTCTAAGGACACATTTAAATCAAAACTGAAAAGCCACCTGTTTAGCCTGGCATTTATGATCTTATAACTTTTCCCCCTGTACATATCACTATGTACCGATCTGAGACAAGCCTATGCGCTTTGAGTCCTACGGGAGAAAAGCGCTTTACAAATGTTTCGTTGTTGTTGTAATGTGGATGAAACCCCGCTCAGTGCTGTGGATGAGACCCCGCTCAGTGCTGTGGATGAGACCCCGCTCAGTGTTGTGGATGAGACCCCGCTCAGTGCTGTGATTGAGACCCCGCTCAGTGCTGTGGATGAGACCCCGCTCAGCGCTGTGGACGAGACCCCGCTCAGTGCTGTGGATGAGACCCCGCTCAGCGCTGTGGATGAGATCCCGCTCAGTGCTGTGATTAAGACCCCGCTCAGCGCTGTGGATGAGACCCCGCTCAGCGCTGTGGATGAGATCCCGCTCAGTGCTGTGATTAAGACCCCGCTCAGCGCTGTGATTGAGACCCCGCTCAGTGCTGTGGATGAAAGTCAGCTCTCAGAGGAGACAACTACACAGTCTGGAGCAGACATGGAGGTCAGTATACAGGACCCTCAGCCGTCCACAGTGTCGTGTACACAGCAGTCTGGAGCAGACACAGGTGGATCTGCAGGACAATCTGGAGTCAGTAAGCCTGTAGAGGAGAGGCCCAGTACTGATCCTCCTGCTGACCGTCCACAATTCAGGAGACTGTTCTCCAATGTTACAAGGCCGGCTAACCCTCTACCTCAGAGGAGGAACGCTGTCAGGATTAAGTATATGGGTCCAGAAGAAAACCTCCCCTCCAGACTGTACATAGGGAAAGTTCTTCTCAAGGACTTCATGAAGCTTAAGGTATCTGAGGTGTACGCCCTGATCCATATCCCCTCCAGCAGGATCTATGACATCAGCTTTAAGCTTCAGAATGATCTGGACTTATTATGGAATATATACAATGACACCAAAGAACAGTCAATAT